>NC_135321.1:45957634-47449832 GCF_048772815.1 Callospermophilus lateralis
GACCACTAAAATGTACGTTTTGAATAAGTAATTAGTAACCATTATGTTAAACCTGAAAAGTCAAATGGCAAAGTCATTTAGACTATATTTACATCTTTGATTCAAAAAACCAATCCTGTGGAAAAATATCAAACATAAAATTTTATTTTGTTGTCCCTCCCACACTCAAGTTTTCTAATATGAATATATTAAAGGAAAAAAAATCTAAGATCCTTACTGCAGTAGAATGTTCCTTCTTCTCATGGAGGCGGGCACTTCGACGTTCTTCTGAGTAGGCATGTTGTTTTAAAGCATTGAAAACATGGTTTGACAGTTTTAAATCCATTCCGATTCCATCTCCTACCTGAAATCCAGGTGCAAACTAACAAAAATAGAACAATTAGCATCTAAATATTTTTAGTTGGGAACAGAAAAACAAAACAAAAACAGTGAGAAGTCTTTACTTGGAACAGAGTTCCTACTCAATAGATAATCATGCTATAAAAACAAAACGCAGGGCTGGGGCTGTAGCTCAGTGGTAGAGTGCTTGCCTCACACATGTAAGGCACTGGGTTCGATTCTCAGCAGAAAGAAAGGAAGAAAGGCAGAAAGGATGGAAAGGAGGAAGAAAGGAAGAAATTGTGTCCAATTACAACTTAAAAAAAAAAAAAACCATAGGTACTACACTGAAAAATAAGTCACTAATACAAACAGGAGAAATGCTACTAAAAAATTACAGTCCAAAGGAAGGTACTTATTCTATACACAGAAAACGCCCAATTATACCTAAAATTAAGGTCTTTCAGTGTATGCTTTGAACCTCGTTTTAATATCAGCCAAAGTACACAGTACTGTATTGTGAAGGCTTACCAAAGAAATCAATATCATAATTATTTATGAGAACTGAGTTAGCATAGCAAGTTATGCCCATCCCATCTATGACAATTGCATTGTAGAGTTGTATAGCACAATTAGATAGCCACTTGCCACATCTGGATATTTAAATTTGAGCTAATTAAACCGAACTTAAAATTCAGTTCCTTAGTTGCTTCATGGTGGCTACCATACTGGAAAACACAGATACAGAGCACTGTCATTAACACAGAAAGTGTTAATGGATGGCAGTGTTCTTAAACCAGATATGAAATATTTTTAGAAATTATATACTTAATAAAATATTTACTTAACAAGCATTTGTGTTCTAAGGTCTGTTTTCTATTAATCATAATATTTATGGAAGTTAAAATGTTATCTTTTAAAAATTGGATTTCTCCCTCTCATTCCCAGCTCAGTTATCACTGTTATGTATTTATTGGGTAGGGATGCTATTGATAAAAAATAATATGAAAAATGAATGTTATATAAGAACAATTTCTTAATTTTATGATCAATGTTAAGTCATTTTAATTTTTTAAATAATATAGGGTTTTATTCTGAGATACTGTATATTCTCAAGTGGTTGAGTTTGCACGATATTGCTACATTGCCATATAAACAGCTAATGTCTTCAGAAAGACGGATTTTTAGAAATTTAAGATATTCTGCATAGAATCCTGTTTTCAAAACATTCAAACAAAACTCTTGATTCAGAGATGGGTATTCTCTGTAACTTACATTTTCCATTCTTGCTGTATTCTTTCTGCCACAGACCACTTCATCATGTTTGGTGGTGATATCTTTTCCTTTTCCAATAAAACCCTTTTTGGGAGTAGGAACTGGTTTTGCTAAAGGCAATTAAGATAAGCCAAATATATGAAAATAAACATTGAATCTAATGGAGTAAATCATTAAATGAGATTCCAAAATAATTCACTGGAAAAATTAAGTTTTCTATACTATTCTATTCTATCCCCCCAAAACTAACAGCTTTGATACCTGGTATGTAGGGATCATCGCGAGTGTCCTGCCAGTCAACCTCATCTTCGGAACTATCGCTGTCTTCAAAAGGATGCACTTTTCGATAATTTTCAAAGGAAATGGAAACTTAAAAGGAAAAAATAGTTGAAGATTTATTTAGGAGAACAGTATAAGAATTTTCTATCACTCAATGGAGTTGTCACAATAAGGTAATAATACCTTTGCTATCGCCATTGAATTTTTTTTCTTCACGCCTAAGCTGTGCATCATATTCTCTGTCAAATTCCATCTGTAGCATCTGAGCCAGCATTAGGTCGCTGGAAGTATCAGTGTTTTCTCCAGAAATAAATGGTCCTTCAGCAACACTATTCAAAATAAAGTGATATAAACTAATATAATGTGCTGGTGCAAACAGGGCCTGTTGATTATGACAGTAGGATATGCCTTTTTAGGGTTAGAATTGTATTTAACAATGGGCAGAAATCTACCAAACCTTCTCTTCACCTTCTCCTGCCCAGGCAGCCTCAAGACCAATGGCCTATACCTATGAGAACACCAGCCAGGATTAAAAGAGCCAGAAGAGAATGCTATTGGGTCTATTAGAAAATTCAAACTGAAACCCAGAATGTATTTTTTCTGTGTTCTAGTTAAAGGATAAAAATTTATAAAAAGATAAAACTACAAACACTTCAGAACTACACCTCACCTAGTTCAGCTGTTACATTAATAAGAAATAACAAAACTCAAGAGAAAGAGTGGTTTATCCAAGATCATATAAGCTGAGTATCTTTTATACCAAATGCTTGAGAACAGAGGTTTTCAGATTATGGAATTTTTTCCTTTTTTGGAATATTTGCATAGAATTTATCAGTTGAACATCCCCAATATGAAAATTCATATTTGATATACTCCAAAATCTGAAACTTTCTGAGTGTCTTTTGAGCACCCAAAGCTTTTTGGGTTGTTGAACCTGTACAGAAAACCAGTCACATAATCAGGACCAAAATTTAAATATCAGTACATTCCCAATATTGTGCTCTTTCTACTGCACTGCTTTTTTAAATGTATTTAATTGCTTGTCATGACAATCATTAATCAAATCCCTAAACTTTGTTATAGTAAGCTACAAAATAAAATAGATATTTTGTGAATTTTACTTACGAAACCTCAGGAAAAGCAGCAGCTTCTTCTTCTAACTGTAATTCTTTAGCCAACTGTTCACTCATTACATCAGCCAAAGAACAGGATATTGTGTTTTGAGGGGTAGCCCATGGACACTATTAAAAACAAAAACAAAAACAAACCTCATAATTAACTTAGAAATAAAATGAGGGTCCCTTTTGAAAATTAAACTGGTTAAATGAACACAAAATGCAAGACTAGTTATTTGAAGAAATTATCTTAGAAGTAAAAATATCACCTAGCTCAATTTAAACAAGGATACACACATACACACACACACACACACACACAAAAAAAAAAAAAAAAAAAAAAAAAAAAAACAGCCTGAAGTACTTTCTGGCCTATTCTCATAGTTGAGGGAGGCACCAGGCTATTATGGTATCATCTCAACAACCAGAGTTCAAGTTCCTCCCGTTTCCAATTCCTTGCTTACTGAGCAACCTTTGGCTTATGATTTGGTTTTCCAAGTAGATTCTCTCATAGAAATAGACAATACCAACTAGCACAACTTAAAACCCACTTAGAAATTATAATTAATTCTAATTTAAGTATTAAATCTTAGTTTTATACTTATAAAGTGTGTCTGCCCCGTCTCAAGACTTTCTAAAATAAAACCAAAAAGAACCACAAAAATTATATTTTTGAACCTCAGAATTTGAGAGACAGACTCTTGAAATAATATAATTATAATCAAAATAATATTCTGAGACTCTTCTTGAGCAACTGGCCAGTTGGCCTTCCTCAATGACATCTGTGTCTCAACCTTTTCTTTTTGGTCCTGGAGTTTGAAGTCAGGGGCACTTAACCACTGAGCCACATCCCTAGACCTTTCTTGTATTTTATTTAGAGACAGGGTCTCACTGAGTTGCTTAGCACCTGGCTTTTGCTGAAGCTGGCTTTGAATTTGTGATCTTCCTGCCTCAGCTTCCCAAGTTGCCGGGATTACAGGTGTGTATCACAGGTATGTACCACCGTTTCCAGCTGTCTCAGCCTTGTTGAAACACAAATTCTAAATTTATTTCACTATTTTCCTAACTAATCTTTTTGCTATCTTGCTTACTTACATTTTTCACACCAACAAAAGTAAAAAATTCAGATTTGATTGATTCCTCATCTAGATCTCTTTTTATTGTTTCCCACTGCCTTTGGGATAAAGTTCAAACTCATTTCTTTACTAAGTGTCTAATATGGTATTTATCATACAAGGATATCTGTATTAGCCCCAAATTTAATTAAACAAGATTAGTCAGCACAGGCTCTCTATCTAGTCTAAGAGCCTTCAGGCATGGCTCTGAGAGACAACTGGACAACTGACCCTTGTACAGGCCTCATAGCACTTTGGTTCAGGAACTGACTTAGCTCAGCTGTTTGGGTGGAGTACTTAGGGGTGATAAACAATGATAACTATATTTATGCCTGAGTGAATCAGAATCAAGTTTCATTTAATCTCACACGGAGATTCAGGAGGTACACCTGGTCCTTAGCACATACCTACATTAGCCATCGCAGAAATGATCCAGACTTATGTATAAGGCCAGACCTAGGGAGAACAGGGAGGCTTCCTCAAGTTCTGGTGTGACTCAGAGTTTATCTGTCATTGAGTACATCCCTGATAAGTCTTTTGTGGTCTGGCAACTTGAAGCTCTCTGTAATTTACAGATCATAGCTAATCTTTTGGTTACATGATTCTGCTGGTTTCTTTCTGCTCTTTAACCTGGAAATACTTGAATCAAAATCAATTAGTTTTGGTTCAAAGTCCAGGTTCCCAAAGGCAGATAACTTTATTTTCTAACTCAGAATTCTCATTCACATTTGACGATAAATAATAGTAGCATATCGGAGAGCATTTCAATATTCCCCGTTATTTAAGCAGCTTAGCTAAATACAAATAACATACACAGATTATTTAAATCATGCCGTAACCGAGTAGTTGTAATATCTTTCCCATTTTAAAGGTTTGGAAATGAAAATAAAGACAGGCTTTCTAACTCAAGATAAGACTGTAGGTGGAAGTGCCGATGAGACCTGACCCAAGGTTGTAGGACTCAAGAGGCTACATTTCTTTGTCTTTTACTGCAGCTTCCCTAATTGCCTTCCCTGGAATGTGAGAAGCAAACTCACTTATTGTCTCTAGTATAAAATCCACATTCCTCAGAAAGGAATGCCCTTCACAACTTGCCCTCACTTACTTTTCCATATCTAACACTCATAGATCCTAACTAATTATATACCAAATATGGCATATTTCACCCCTCCAAACCTTCACTCATTCTTTTCTCTCAATAGTTTTTCTCTGTTTACATCAATTAAATGTTACCTCCTCTTTTAAGACTATCTCCATCACCAGACAAAGTTGGACTCTTGCTTTTGTGTACCTACACACACTATGCAAACACTTCTATTTCATGACCCACTGCTAATTAGGGTTCATATATCAGCCATGATGAAGCACAGGCTCCTTGCAGGGTGGAGTCTTCTCATCTCCAGAGCTCAGCATAGAGTTTTGGACATAAAGAAGCATTCAAGTACTTACTGAATAATGTGCTGCGAGGAAACAGTACTCAGTTAATGGAACTGCCAAGCTGTCCATAAGCTGCAAAGGTCTGGTACCTTTTGACATTCCTACTATTCTGAAGTCCTTTCCTCCACCCTTTCCCACCCACTTCTAAGGCTTCCAGTCTTTTGACATATGTGAACTAATTCTGTAAAGATATTAAAACATTAGTTGAGAATTTCTCATAAGAGGCAAAAATGATGGGCAGCAATTTGGTCACTGCGAGGCAAAGATTCCCTACTCCTAAGAGTCTGGATCAGAAAGAGAAACACGTAGAGATAACATACAGCACCTGGACACCCTAATGGTCCCCCTCCTACTGACTTTGCTCCTCAGAGCCTCACACTCTAGAGTTACACTTCCCGTACCTCTGCTGACCAACTTGGCTGGGCCACCTCACTCTGAAGCAACTTCCTGGGGTGAGGTAAATAAGTAAAGATTTCAGAAAGGCTGCCAACTCCACACTTTGAAATCAAATCAAACTCTTCAACCAGTCATCAAAAGCCGTCCGCAAAAATTTTCCACACTCTGTGAGGGACAGCTTTGGAGCAGGGAGTAATTCCTTGGGCCTGTGCTCATCTCACTAAGGGGACTTTGAAAAATTTACTGGAATCTTCTCTTACCAACAGGCACCGGATGATAATATATTGGAGAATTCTCTGCAGGTGTGACTCTTCAGTCAATCACTATTAAATGTTAAAATTGTAATAGTAATAAACCCAAGGCAATGAGGGAAAACTCACAATCTTGCTCTATCCTTGCTATCCAAAGTCATTTCCTACTATTCTGTTCATCAACAATAGATCCCCATAACACCAAGATTTCATGAAAAATCCCACACAGTTTCTAAGGGCTTTCAAAGCCCATAATCAGCTACATGAGTTTTTTCCCCATTGCTAAAGAACCCTAAGACCAATCCTGTCTTCCTCTCCTCTGGGAAACTGCCACTGACCCCTGTTCCTCAGTATTCTACTCCACCATCACATTCTCCCACCCCTGGGTGGCTATAGATTAGATAGAAATCATCCCCCTTTCCTTCCAGGTCCTAAGGATGTATCCTCTGCTGCCTGTCCCACTTTCTAAAAAGGTTTTTTACTAAAGACAACTATGGAGAAAGAATCAAGCAAAGTAAAAAATGGCAAACACAAAGGAGGCACAATGCAAAAATCCAGTCCTCTTACTTGAAGTAAACAAAAAACACACAACCTGGAAGAAGATCCCTTTTCTAACCAACAGCCAGAAGATTAAACTCTAGGTAGAATATTAAAGTAATTTTACATCTCAAGACAAAGGTTTCGGGAACAAGAGATCTGATCTACACACCACCACTATCCATTTTTAAATGAATATTTTATACTAGTTTTCAATTTGTAGAAAACTAGCAAAGATAGTAGAGTACCCAAACACTCCATATCCAGTTTCCCCTACTATCTTATGTTTGTGTCATGCATTTGTCATAATTAATGAACCAATATTTATACATTAACTAAAGTCCAAACTTTACTCAGATTTCCTTGGTCTTTCCCTGATGACCTTTTTCTACTTCAGAATCCCACCTGGGACAGCACATTACATTTAGTTGCCATGTCTCCTTAGGCTACTCTTGGTAGTGAGTGTTAAGACTCTTCTCATTTTCATGACCTGGACAGTTCTGAAAAAATACCACTAACACATTTTTCCACAGCTCTCTCTCCAACAGAGCTACACATTTCTTCACTTTCACCTCTAGTTTACCAATCTTTCCTTCCCAGAATGTCTCCTAAAATTCTTTGTACATAACAGCAGCTTGGCATTTTATAAGCAGCACCATAGGACTCTGGTGAAGGAGACCCCAGGGCCCATTCAAAGAATCTGCAGAGTCAAAAATTCCAAAATAGTATTAAGACATTCTCTTTGAAGCTTATTCTTTTATCTGTAGAATTTTCACAAGTCCATATCATATATCATATGTGATGGCATCATCACTGATGGTTAATGGAATGTGTGCATGTATATTCTAGCATTTTCTAGAATTTTCTAAGGCAGCAAGTTTAGGACACAAATGTGCATATTTAGAGATTTAACTCAATTCATTCTCAGTATTTCTATTGTACTCCTATTCTGCAAAAATGGATTTTTTTTCATATACTTCAAACATATTACAACAGATTGAAAGAAAAAAGAAAAAAAAAGAGATGAGAATCCAGCTATCTTCTACTGAGTGAAATGTTAAAGAGAGTTTAAAAAATATAAAACAATAATATTCTCTTCACTAATTTTCTTTTGAAGGCTTTTTAAAGATTTGTTCTAATTAGTTATACATGATAGCAGAATGTATTTCGATTCATTGTACACAAATTGTGCACAACTTTTCATTTCTCTGGTTCTACAAGATGTAGAGTCATACCACACCTGCAGTCATACATGTACCTAGAGTAATGATGTTCACCTCATTCCACCATCGTTCCTGCCCCCTCCCGTTGAAGGCTTTTTAAATATAAAAATGTTACTTATGAGCTGGGGTTGTGGCTCAAGTGGTAGCACGCTCACCTGGCATGCGTGCGGCCCGGGTTCGATCCTCAGCACCACATACAAACAAAGATTTGTGTCCACTGATAACTAAAAAATAAATATTTAAAAAAAAAAAAATTCTCTCTCTCTCTCTCTCTCCCTTTAAAAAAATGTTATTTATGTTAAGGTGACTTTTAAATAACTTAAAAGTTTATTTCTCAGTTTTAATTTCAGCCATGATAAATGTCAATAGATATAACTAATATAAACAATAGTGGTTTTTTTTTTTTTTTTTTGGTTTTCAATGATTTTTTTTAAAATGGTACTGGGGATGGAATCCAGGGCTTTGAACATGTTAGATAAGTGCTCTACCATGCTGCTACATCTCTAGCCCTTGTTATTTTAATGCAGCTAGAGCTAGGGCCCAGACTGGTTTTAAATTTGCAATCCTTTTGCCTAAGTCTCACCTGGGATTACAGGGGTGCACTACCACACCTGGCTTCAAAAGTATTAAAAGGTCCTAACCAAAAAGTCTTGAGAATTATTAGCCTTAAATCTTCCTTCCATTTTTCAAGGCCTTCGTCAAATGTCTACCTGCTTCCTCCATTCATTCTAGTTTTCTACAAGTTTAGAGAAGAAAAGGGTTAAGTGATACTTTTAGCCTTTTTAAATAGTTTTGTTTAGAACATTAATAAACCCTAGGAGTGTATTTATTGTTAAATGATGAAAATGGAATTTTGCGGTTTTGATTATGTACATTTAAATGACAATATAACATAAAATATTTTCTTAATCAGTTCGGTAAAATTGGTTTTGAGGTTAGGATCTATTATGAACAGTTTGTCTCATTTGACATTTTCACCAGGCTTTGTGGATGTTTAACTGCAGGAATTTAACATAGAGTATATATATTTGTTAGTCTATTGATTTTTATGTCCACTAATCACATTTACCAATGTAATGTCTTAGATTTCTCCTAAAGTTGTATAAGAATTTTTAAAACCAGGCATGGTGGCTTGGCTTGTAACCCCACAACTCAAAAAAGAGGCATATGCTGGAGGGTGACAAATTTAAGGTCAGCCTGCCCAACTTAGCAAGACCTCTCAAAATAAATAGGGCTGGGGATGTAGCTCAGTGGTAAAGCACAACCAGGTTCAATTCCCAGTATCACCAAGAAAGGAAAAAAAACTTTTATAAAATCAACTTTTCTTAAGAGCTAATTATTTACCTCCTTAACATAATTATTTACCTCTTAACATAAGTTAAGACCAAGTCTAAAGGTCCAATAAGATTAACAGGTAACCTTTTGAATGAAACAAATGTTCTGTGTTTGCATGCAAAGGACAATTATATAGTTAAAACTGCTGGATTTCTTCACAACCTTAATTTGAGGAACACAAATCCCAATGTAATTGCTTTTGCTCTCAAGCAATCCTCAATAATGCGGCACAAATCTTTTCACCCATCTAATGAATGTAACATCAAAAGGAGCAGCCTGAAAATCAGAAAACAGATGTGAAATAAAGGTATAAGTTTTCTATTCTACAGAAAAAAACTTCCACGTTAACACTGAAAATTCACAACCGTTTTACAGTATGTAGTATACACTTCCGTATCAGCGTCGGAGGAGGGAGGGTCTGCCTGCGTTCCATACCACTTCCAAAACAAGAAATCACAGAACTGGGATAACCACATTTATTAAATTAAGAAAAAGCTTCCTAAAGCAACCTTCTGTCTAGCTTTCTATGAATTGGACTGACTCACTTGGCCTGTGAAAAACAAGATCGTGTTCGTTTCCCCTCAAGTGTCAGTGTCTGTAAAGGGAATTATATGCAAACATATGCTACAGAGACTCAAAGGCAAGGTAGGCAACTAAAGACAGAGCCCAGACCACCCAGGGCCACCCGCGGGAGCCCTAGCCGCCCTCCGCTGTCTCTTCCCACTACCACACCCCGGGAGCCCGACTGCGGTTCCCCCGTCTGTAAGTCGTCGGGGTCCCGCCCCTCTAACTGCCTGAGTGACTTCTCCCAGCGTTCCGAGAGAACCTGCCCGGGTGACCAAGGCAGGTTACGCCAGCACGACCACCACTCACCTTGCTGGGTCCCCAGGCCGCTGCCCTCCCGGGCTCAGGTGATGCTACTTCGACCAGATCCATTGGGGGAAGAAAGCAGCAAGAACAGAGCAGAGAGGTGGCAGGGCGGGAAGCAGGTTTTGCCGAGGAGAGAGATGGCAGGACGGGAAACAGGGTCTGCTAAGGAGAGAGGTGGCAGGACGGGAAGCAGGCTCTGCTAAGGAGACAAGCGGGGCGGCGGCGACTTGCTGCTGGTGCCGGAGTTAGGGTGACAGATGGCGGCGGCTGCCGCCGCGTCCGGAACTAGACCTCTTCTCTTCCGTCTTGACCGCAGGAGCATTCGCTTCCGATTGGTCGCCCTCCCTTGGCTCCTCCTTAATTCACTTTGCCCCGCCCCCTGGAGGAACGCACTTCCGGCCGCTGCCTGCTGGACCTGGGGCCTCCTGGATCAGCTCCCAGTGGCAGCGGGTCTTCCTAGCTGCAGCCCGTTTTGGCGGGGTTGCGTATGGCTTCCTCTAGTCCAGGGTTTGCCCTGTCCAGGCACCGCCTTCCCCTAACTTCCTTCCTGGTTGCTCTAGATAGTCACCGAGTAATTAAACTAGACAGACTGTGTGGAGTATAAATAAACAAACGAAGCTGTCTCTGTTCGTTTTTTCTCAGCGTAATTCTAAATTGGGATGGATTGGAAGACAGAAAATGGCAGGTTTAGAGAGAGGAAAGGGACTGAAGACGACTCTCAGATTTGGTTATTAGTGCAGTTATTGTTTGTGGACAGGATGTGGAAAGTAAAAATTTGTAACTTGTATTACACTGAGAAAAAATACGATTGCATAATAAAAGTTTTGATACTGTATTTTGTAAGGAAATCCTCACAAAATGACTGGATAAAAGTTTTGCATGTCACTATATTCATGTATCCTTCAAAGTATTTTAACTCCTTAGTCCATGACACTGAGGGATAAATTCTATCCTTATCTCCAATTTTATTGATAATGAAACTGAGGCATGTAGAGGTAAAGTAACTTGCAGGAAATCATACAGCTAATAAATAGCAGAACTAATTAGTGTTGGACCAGGCAGTCTGGGTTCAAGAACCGGTTCTATATTGTCTACAAAATGACTATCCAGATAGTCTAGAAATACATATTGAATAACAGGTTTCCCTAAATCTCACTTCTGAGTCGAATCCCTTTCTTGAGAGCCCTAATATTAATGATTCATTAGCACACAGTCCCTGCTTCGTTCCCATTCCAGGACAGAACATGTTCTGAATCTCCAAAACACTCCAAATAAAATAAAGAAAAGTTGTAGGAACATAACAGGATACAAATGTATGCTTGGCAGGTGTTGCTCATGGATATGGGTGTGTGTGGAAATTGTGTCCCGATTTAGTATTCAAAATGTTATAATTAGGGTACAAATAGTTGAGGGAAAATGGTGTATGAATGAAACAGACCGCTCAGTTCTGAATAAGAAAGAAATAGGAGAGAGATAAGCCAAGAGAAGTTATTGGAGCTTCCTATTAAATTAACAAAGAATTTATAAAGAAAATATTAAAAGAAAAAGTACAAACCAGAAAGAAAAGTTGAGATGCAATGCATGACAAAAATGTACTGGTGAAGGGGACATAGCAGAAAAGGACATGAAATTGGAAATAAAGCTAAAAATCTGATTTTTTTTTTTTTTTAGATAATGACTCAAATTTCCATTGAGTGTTTGCCTAAGTCCTTAGCAATGGAGGAACAACTATTTATAAAATAGGTGTCTGCCCTCTTGTACCTTAAGGTCCTGAACATAAGTACAATTAAGTGTCAAAGATGCCACAATAGAAGAAAGTGCAGGGCTGTTGCAAGTGGTGCTATTAATAATTACTCAGAGGCGGATTGTCTTTAAATTCAAGTGTATATTGGATCACACCAATCATTAAATATAAACAATGCAAAAAAGTGTTGGGTGTGCTGGAGCACCCCAACCAGCGTTCAGTGCACACTAATTAAACACTATAAGCAAATCATACAATTATAGGGCAACCACAAGTCCCCAAATACCTCCAATGGCTTCTCTTAGCCAAACAGCAGATGTTGTCCTTGTCTGGTGGTTCTCTGTAGCTGATGGCAGGACATATGGGAGTGGTGGAGTAGTCCAGGGACAGAAAGAAAGGTGGCCAATATCACTGATCTCCTTGGAGCAAAACTCTTCAATGTGGCAGGACCAGAAATTTAAATATAGTTCCAAGTTGGTGGTGTATGTTGGTGATTGGTTATACCCAGTGAAAATCAATGTCCATTGGTTATGACCAGGGAGGTGATGTAATTGCAGCTGGCATGTTCTTTTTGCATGTCCGTGGAGCTATGCTCCCTATCAATTGTAGCCAGTCATTGCTAAGCATACCTATGGCTAGTGCCCCTCACAGCTCCTTATCAATTGCAAGCAGACATGACTAAGCAGTTGAATGGCTGCTGTTCCTTATGGCCATCAATTTAGTGAGTCCTAGCATGTGTCAGCATGTCTATGGCGGATGCTCCTTACAAGGGCTCATTGCAGATGTAAAAGATGAAGTTCAGAACCACCCAGATATTCAGGAAAGTTTGCTTAGAGATGGCACTTGAGCTCAGCTTTAGAAAATGATCTCACATTAGTGAGATGAGCTTTAGGGTGGAGCAAAGGCTTCCACACAGAAGAGAGTTGTATACAGGATACATCAGAAAAGACTAGTGGTTTGGCATGGCCAGACCTAGGGTACAACAGGGACAGAGGAAAAGATTGGGTTGAGTAATGCATATAAAGTCCAGGTCCAACGCATATAAAGTCTAGTTTTAATTCTAGGGACTTCAGAGCTAAGTTCAAAAAAGAGTCATTAAGAGGGGAAAGTAGCTGGGCACTGTAGGGTGCACCAATAGTCCCTGCTGCTTGGGAGGCTGAGGCAGGAGGATTGCTTGAGCCCAAGAGTTCAAGTTCAGCTTGGGGAATATCTTAGGGGAAAAAAAGAAAAGAGTGGTTTTCAGATTTATTTACTAAAAAGATATTTCTGGCAGCTGTGTGAAGTTATATTGGAGCAGGTTAGGCTGGAGACTAGAAAATCTGATAAGTAGTTAATGAGGAGGGTTGCCTGGATTTCCCTTGACATTTTTCTTTAAATGTGTTAATACATTTTGTGTAATTTCAAGTCTCATAAACTTCTAACAATTTCTTTTAGGTGACTTTGAATATTCTAACTCTGATCTCGTTTATCTTATTTCCAATATTTTAGTTTTGGGTTTAGATGCTGAGGGGGGTGAACTGTTTAAGAACTAAAGGTTGAACAGTTGAGGGTTATTTGCAAGTAAGAGGAAGGCATGGTGAAGCAGCAGAGAGGTGAAGATTGGAACCAGGATAAAATATTACAATATTGGAGAGGTGGTCCACATAGACCTTGGAATCACCCAGCAAGATGGCAGATTTGGGGATAGAGTGGAAGAATTTGTGCAGGTGCCAGAGTCCTCAGAAAAGATGCAGGCTATATCCCAGAGGCTGGTAGATGATGCTGATCAGAAGTTTGGAGATCCTAACAGGATATTCAGAGACTTGAGAAGAGACCTGTTTAACTCAGAGGGCAGGAGGAGTGGTTCTCCAGCTGAGCTGGAGAGAGAATCCTGCTCCTATTCTTTGCTCTGCACCAGAGAAAGGAATAGTCTCAGAGGACATTCGAGTTTTACTTGATACCAGGAATTAAGAAAGCAGGCTGTGGGGGCAAAGATAATTGATTCATCACGGGATGGGGTTCCCACAGGTTTTTGTGGGTTAGCAATTTTAATGGTTGTATGTCAGCAGTTAAGGTACATGCCTGATGTCACCAACTAACCACATGCTCCCTTAAAAAGAAGATATGTGAACATTTAAAATATTTACAAAATTTGCCTTTTACACTTACAAATATTAATAGGAAAAGAGTGATTTTGTGATTTCATTGTGAGTCCTTGAATAGCCATTTAATGTGAAGTGGAGTAAGCACAATGTTCAAAGGGTTTGATTTCAGCTTTTACACCTGTCATCACTGCTGATCAAATCACTAGTGCTTAGCAGAAACAAAACTATTCGAGAATTTACACTGCTGAAACACAGGAAATCAGCAGATTCTTTGGTCTCTAAAGAGAACAGAAAGAAGTCTCTTTAGTCTTTCATATTGAAATTAATCACATGTATTTTATAAGTAGCTGCTCCAGGTACTTAACAGATATTTATCAACTGCCTAGGATATCCTTAAAGTCTTGTGGGAGAATCAAAGAATTATGAAATTCTGGAGAGAGAATATATTCACACAACAGCATTAAATAATGGAGCACTTCTTTCTCAAAAGAGTGCATGATTTATGACATCTATGGACAATTTAGACAAATATGGACAATTATCATTTCAGGATTCATTATGGGTGAGTGGGTGATCTGCAAAGGCTGTGTGGAGAAAGTACCACCAAACAAGGCCACAAAAGTTGGGGAGACAAGAAAAGGCTAGTGTAGGTGGAAGAACAGCATACTACTGGGCACAAAGGCAAGAAAGTCCAGAGCATATTTAGTGACTACTGAATATTTTCATAAGGATACTAGAGTGGAATGTTATGGATATGGCTTAGTTAGGTTCAAATGGGACTCAGTTGTTCTTAAGTCTATCCAATCCACTGCCACTTTTTAATAGCAAATGTTTTGTTTTTATCCCTTTAGCATATAATTGATATATATATACATATATATATATATGTATATATATATATACACACACATATATATTTATGTATTTTTTATGGTACTGAGTATTGAAACCATGAGTGTTCTATCACTGAGCCCCATTTTAAATTTGTTTTTATTTTGAGACAGAGTTTCACTAAGTTGCCTAGCCTGGCCTCAAGCTTACAATCCTCCTGCCTCAGCCTCCCAAGTCATTGGGATTATAGGTGTGTGCCACCATGACCAGCTGCATGATCTTTTAAAATTGATATATGATGCTCTGATTACAAAGAATAATTATATATATATATATTTGGTTCTAATTACATGGGGTATCTAAAATAGTCAACTTCTTAGAAACAATAGGTAAAATGATGGTTGCCAGGGGCCCTGAGAGGGAGAAAGGGGAAATCAGTGGGTATAGAGTTTCAGTAAGTGAAAAGGTTCTAGAGATTTGTTGCTCAACAGTGTACACAGGGTACAGTATTTAAGGATACAGAGTAACACTATGACACTGTATACTTAAACATGATTAAGGTGGTAAGTTTGATTTTATGAATTTTTTTTACCACAATAAAGGTTTGAGTATGTACCTATACGTCAAAAAGTGAATCTCTTTCCATTTAGTTTGTTCAGGATTCATTGTCCCTACTGTATCTGAGGTTCCATGCTTTACATTAGTTCTGGAGGGGAAAAACATGCCTCTACAAATACTCCCCTTTCTCTTTTTATAGAACACAAACGAAAGGTATGTTACACCTTCTTGTTCTATTCTTTATGAGTCTTAACTGTTTTTATTTTTGTACATTTTTCTCTCTATGCTGTATGCTTATAATTGAAATAAAACACATACAAAAAATAACACTAAGTTTAGATCTGAACAAATATCTGCAAAGGAACACACCGTGGAAACAGCACCCAGATCAGGAAGCAAAACGTTCCCAGCACCCTGTAAGTACTCTTGTGTCCCCTTCCAGTCACAGCCACCTTTAAGGAAAACCATTATCCTCTTTGTCCCTTAGTTTAATGGTAGATGTTGGGATGTGGTTTTGCTAAGGGCTTTATTTTTTAAAGAAATATTAACGTTATTGAGATATAATTCACATATCACATAAGTGATCCACTTAAATTATACAATGAGTGTTTTTTAGAACTTTCAGTAAGATTTACATCCATCAACACAGAACATTATCATCCCCCTCATGAAGAAATACCATGTCCATTAGCAAGCAATGTCCACCAACCTCCAAGTCCCAGGCAACTACTATTCTATTTTCTCTGAATATAGATCTTCCTACTCTGATATTTAATAGGAATGGAATCATACACCATAGAATCCTTTGTGGCTGGCTTCTTTCACATACATTTGAGTTAATTTTTATGTGTGGTATAAGGTAGGGGGCCACTTTCATTCTTTGGTAATCACGGGTACCCAGTTGTCCTAACACTATTTACTGAAAAATGCTATTCTTTTTTCACTTGTCTTGTCAAAATCAATTGGCCACAAATGTCAGGGTTTTTCTTTCAGATTTTCAATCCGATTGTTTAGCTATCCTACTGTATACCCTTATGCCAGAGTCATACTGTTTAGACCACTGTTGCTTTTCTTTTGTGGTGCTAGGGATTGAACCCAGGGCGTTGTGCATGCGAGGCAAGCACTCTATCAAATGAGTTATAACCCAAGCCCAAGACCACTGTAGCTTTATATTAATCTTTGAAATAAAAACCTGAGTTATTTAACTTAGCTCTTTCTTCAAAATTGTGTTGGCTATAATGGGTCTCTTAAATTTTTATAAAAATTTTAAGATTTGATCTGTTAATTTCTGCAAAGAACGGGAAGCTAGGTGGAATTTTGATGGGGATTATGTTGAATCTTTAAATCAATTTGAGAAATATTGCTATCTTACCAGTATTAAGTCTTCCCATCCAAAGAATGTTTTCCCATTTATTTTGGTCTCCTTAAGTGTCCTTCAATAATGTTTTGTAGTTTTCGGGGTGCAGATTTTACTAAATTTATTCTTTAGTATTTTATTCTTTTGTATGCTATTTTAAATGGAATTGTTTCCTCAATTTCACTTTCACATTATTCTTTGCAAGTGTATAGCAATATAGATCAATACAATTTTTAGGTATTGATCTTGCATCCTGCAACTTTGGTGGACTATTTTATTATTTCTAATAGTATTTTAGTGTATTCCTTATGCTTTTCTGTATACAAAATCTTGTCTTATGTAATAGACATCTTACATCTTGATATTGTTAAAATATAACAGGCAGATTTCTTCTCTTGAAATCTGAGTGCCTCTTGTTTTGTCTTATTGTCCTGGCTAGAACCACTGATACAATATTGAGTAAAAGGGACAGAGTAGTCATTCTTGTTTTGTTCTTAATTTTAGAGAGGAAAGTGCTGCCCTTTACCATTTAAGTTACATGTTAGCTGTGGATTTTTCATAGATGCCTCTCATCATTTTGAGGAAGTTCCCTGGATTTTTTTTTTAACACAAAGGAATGTTGGATTTTGTCAAATGCTTTATCTGTGTCTACTGAAATTATAATATGTTTTGTCTTTTATTCTGTTGATATCATGCATTATATTAGTTGGTCATTAAATCAACTTTGTAGGATAAATCCCAGTAGTCAAAGGTGCATACTCCTTTTTAATTTTGCTGGATTCCTTTTAGTAATGTTTTGTTAGGATTTTTGCATCTATTTCATAAGGGATATTGATATTCTATCTGTTTTTTCAATATTTTTTTTAGTTGTCAATGCACCTTTATTTTATTTATTTATATGTGGTGCTGAGAATCAAACTCAGTGCCTCACTCATGCTAGGCAAGCGCTCTACCACTAAGCCACAACCCCACCCCTTCTGACTGTTTTTAAGGGGATTTCTGTAGTTTTAAAAAGTATATTACTGTTTCTACCATCTGTCAATAATTCTCTATGTGTACTATCATAAAGATTCATTCTTAAAAATATTTTGGTGGAAAAACTTAACAAAGCATTGTTTTATACAAGCTTCCCCATTTTTATCATGCAACAACATCTATTTAACATTTGTGAATACATTATCAAGAAATAATAACATTATCTTTGGTCTCAAAGATCTCAAAAATGCAAATAGTTAATACATTTCAAAAGCATAGAAGGTTACCCCAGTCTCATCTACAGTAGCTTATATCAATAAATGTAAAACCCAAGATTTAGTTTTCATTGGCTTAGTTCTGTTTATTTTGTGGAACAGAATAATACAGCTTTAGAAAAACCAACAACTCTGGCAAGGTCTATCAACGCTTTTGTTGCTAATGTCAATTTCTACTTGCATGATTACTTTATTGTTTTGGTTGTTACTGCTTGCTAAGCAAACTTGATTAAAGAAAACAAATTAAGCGATAACTAAGAAATAATGAGGCCTAAAATAACTTCCTAGTTTTTATCTTTAATATAAAAACAATATATTTGGTGTTTGGATAATAGAGTCTGGTAAGTAGTTTTATTTAGGGACTGCAAGTAACTAGGTCTTTATTTATTGACTATATAATCTTTAAATGATTTCATAAATTGTAACCTCAGACTTAAAGAAGTCAATGCATCAGTTTGGCTGAGACATAGTGGTTATTTCAGGGTGGGCATTTGTCCTGAGAGATGGTCTGAGTTTAAAGAAGCACAGGATTGTTTGCTGAATGGGGAAGAAAAATGAGGGCACCAGCAACCATAGTTACTGTTGGCAGCAGTAACCACATGAGGACTTGTCACATCCTGGACAGCAGAACAGAGAACAGGAAAAAACTGGGTTCTTGGTCAGTGACCATATAATTTATCATCCAAACTAGGACAACTGTAATAATCATGCTAGCACAAAAAACATAAATCAGAACTGTTTTGGTGTATCAGAAGCCATGGTCACTCAAGTTCTCAGTGATACCTCAGGCCCTGGTGGCATTATGCAGTACCTGAATCAATATATTTGAAGCATGATCCACCTCTCAATTTTTTAATTATGTGAACCAATGTATTCTTTTAAGGCCAGTATGAGTTATATGTTCTGTTACTTACAAAAAATATCCTAACTAGTAAATTCTCTCAACTCTTTTCAACTTTTTCTGTTTTGAAGTGATTAGAATTTCTAGACATGACAGGAAATAATAATCTTCCATGACATGGGTTTATAAACACTAAGCTGGCATTGCTGCCCTGATCAGAAACTAAGTTCAACTTTTACATGTGGGATTATAAATTAGTACAAACACTATGCAAATCAGTATGGAGGTTCCTCAAAAGACTAGGTGTGAAACCATCATATGATCCAGCTATACCACTTCTCAGTATTTATCCTAAAGAATTAAAGTCATCATACTATAGTAATATATGCATATCCAAGTTTTTTTATTGGTTGTTCAAAACATTACAAAGCTCTTGACATATCATATTTCATACATTAGATTCAAGTGGGTTATGAACTCCCATTTTTACCCCAAATATAGATTGCAGAATCATATCGGTTACACATCCACATTTTTACATAATGCCCAATTAGTAACTGTTGTATTCTGCTACCTTTCCTATCCTCTACTATCCCCCCTCCCCTCCCCTCCCATCTTCTCTCTCTACCCTATCTACTGTAATTCATTTCTCTCCTTGTTTATTTTCCCATTCCCCTCACAACTTCTTATATGTAATTTTGTATAACAATGAGGGTCTCCCTCCATTTCCATGCAATTTCCCTTTGCATATCCAAGTTTATAGCAGCACAATTCATAATAGCCAAACTATGAACCTGCCTAGGTAGCCATTAACAAATAAAAGGATACAGAAATGTGTATACATTCAGAAATGTATATACCACATACATATTACATGTATATATGTAATGGTATATTACACAGTGGAGTTTTATTTAACCATAAAGAAGAATGAAATTATGTAATTTGCATAAAATGGATTGAACTTGAGATCATTATGTTAAGTACAATAAGCCAAACTCAGCAGATCAAGTGTCACATGTTTTTTTTCTCATATGTTGAAACTAGAGAAGAAAAAGGAAAAGAAAGGTATGCTTGTGTAAGGGAGGAAATCTCGTGAAAATTGAAGGGAGAACTGTAAAGGAGAGGGACCAAGGAAAGGGAAGAGGGAAGGGAAAGAGGAAATTTTGGAGAATGATATTGGCCAGATTATATTGTTACATTGTGTGCATGTATGGATATGTAACAACAAATCCTACCATTATGTACAACTGTAGTGCAACAATAAAAATATGGAAACAATGAAAAAAAAAGAAACCAGGTTTAGATTCTGTTTATTTATACTTGGATCTTTAAAATGAAATTAAACAACTAAGTATGACAATCATATCTTAGAACTAACCAATTTGCTTGATAACAGTACAAAACAGGAGATTAAACTTAATATAATATGAACAATTTTAAATAGGAACTGAATTGGCATATTTATAACTTTTCAGGCAGCACTGCACAAAACCTGAAAAATAGTGAATCAAACAATTAGAAACAGCAAAGAACTCTACCAAGACAAGAGTTTTCTGGCAATGCAATTTAGGCCTCTCCATTGCTATAGTTTTTTTTTTTTTTTTTTTTTTAAGTAACTGGGAATTAAACTCAGGGGCACTCGGCAACTGAGCCACATCCCCAGTCCTATTTTGTATTTTATTTAGAGACAGGGTCTCACTGTTTGCTTAGTGCCCTGCTTTTGCTGAGGCTGGCTTTGAACTCAACGATGCTCCTGAGCCACTGGAATTACAGGCATGCACACTATGCCCAGCAAAGCAATCAAATAGTTTTAATAAATGATTATAGAGCAACAGCAATTCATCCTGAGGTTCTGAAGAAATGCTATCATTTCCTGTGTGGGCCATGATGTAGAAAAGATTTTAGGTGCTAATTGTTATAACAGGTATTAAGGAAGAAGAGAGAGAGTAAGTTCTGCCTGCCAAGCTTGAGAAGAGCTGGACCTTGAAAATAAGTAGTTTCTCACAGGCAGAAAGTAAAGGGATGTAGAGAGTCATAGTTTTAAAAAATGAACCTACATTGTGATTCTGCAATTCCCCTGTTAGGAATATGTTCTACAAAAATTAAGCCATCAGTGAGTAAACACTTGTGTACAAAGCTATTGATATAACCTTGTTTTTTGTACCAAAAGACTAGAAACAACACAATTATAACAATAGCAGAATAGATAAATAAATTATTTTAATCACATACTATGGCATATTTGCAACTTTTAAAAAGAAGTAATTAAATCTCTATGTGTTGACTTGTAGTTACAAAAAAAAGTCATACTGCAATGTATATAGTTAGATACATTTTTGTAAGGCAACAACTTATAAATGAGTATATGTTGAACAATGAACCTGTTTATATTGGTTACTTGGGTAGTGGTAAAGAGTGGTATTGGTTGGAAAGGTTTAGCGTGGATTAGAGGAACACAGAGAAGTGATTGATTTTCCTTTTCTTCATTTCCATTTTAAAGATCTTGTTACAATATGTATATATTTTGAGATGGTGTCTTGCTATGTTGCCCAGGCTGGTCTTGAACTTCAAATCCTCCTGCTTTAGCCTCCCACATAATAGGATTATCAGTGAGCTTCACTGCGCCCTACATAACAGTTTTTTAAAAAATCGTCATTAAAGGTTGGTGTTTTGGAGAGGGAGATACAAACCTGTAGGCCAAACTTTTGGGTGGAAAGTAAGTGCAGCCTTGTGAGAGCCCTCCCAGTGGAGTGTCAACTGTTCATATGATTTCATTTCTGTGCAAAATAAAACAGTGCATTCAGAACTTTCTCTCATCTCTTCCTGCTCTGTAATTCCCCCTTTGAATACTTTGAGTATTTGGGTCAAGAAAGTTACATACTCCCATATTACTTGGCTAACTGCTTTGAAGGAGACTGAAGTTAAGGGCAGGAAGGTAAATCAGGCCATCTTCCATCTCTGTATTGATTCCCTCCCATGGCCAACCAGAAGACCCAAGAAGAGACCAGAGAAAAATATTAACAGAGAGGCAATCCTGATCCTGTCATATGACTTCAAGGGGATAAGCCAAGTTCAGCCCTCTATCAATGTTGGAGAGAGCAGGGAGGAATGGGGCATGCCTCAGAAAAACATAAAGGTTACCCAAGACTTGGCATGACCTTTCCCAGCCACTGTTCCACATTGAGAGCCATAATGTAAATTTGTGCTATGCCTTAAGGGTAAAGATCTCCCTGTTCATGAAATGTTTCTAAAAATCTGTTTCTACAGATTAGCATTGCTTGCTATCCACCAACTTCACCAACTCGTTTCCTTGCATGTTTACTACTATTAGTCAGAGCCTGGTTAGGTTAATCTTTGTCCTAGAATTATGAACTGTGCTTGAAACTTTACTTTGGGAAATATTTCTTGTTTTAGAGAAATTTCAATACAATGAAATGACTTCTTATAAAGGAAAACAAAATTAAGACTATTCTAGTGTTTTTTTTTAATCAACCTTCCTTCTGGTTTTTATTTTATTTTATTTTTTGGTCTTTTTTTGGAACTGGGGGTTGAACTCAGGGCTTTGGGAATGTGAGATAGACGTTTTGCCACTGAGCTACATCCCATCCCAGCCTTCCTTCTTTAAATATTTCTTGTTAGTCTTTTTTGTGCCATTTGCCTAGATAAACGGACTCAATGTCAAAAAATAAAAATTTGGGAAAATTCAGTAAAGCATAAATAGTTTTCTTAAAACGGTAATGTTGGGAATTGTTGTAAACTGCCTTATTTTACTTTTCCCCACTCCCCAAGACTGTCATCAGATCTTTTTGTAGCTAGGGAGGCCTAGAAGGACTTTGGTTCCACTCCCTTTCATTCACAGTCGACGCCCCGCCCACCGCGACGCCGTGGGACTCTGGCTGGCGCGGCCCCTTTAAGGAGGCAGGCGCCACGGGGCGGTCCCCGCGCTGATTGGCGGAGCTCAGAGCCACGTGGCCGTGCCGGGTGGAGTCTCCCTGGCCCTGACTGGGGGCTCTGGAGGGCGGCTGGGCACCGCCTCTTCCCCCGAAAAGGGAGCAAGTTGACAGATGAGCTCGCGGGGGTCCCTAATCGGGCTCACCTTTTGTACCTGCTACCTGGCTTCTTACCTAATGAACAAGGTGAGGGGGCGGCGCGGGAGGCGTGATCGCACGTGGGATTTGAGCCGGATCCCCGTCCGTGGGAGGAGTGCAGCCTCCGGCTTGTCATCTTTTTGATGAAACCCAGTCTGTGTGGGATCCTCTTCTGGAAGTAGGATTTCTTGGGATCCCAGGGTCCTCCTGTTCTGAAACACCCGGATCTCCTGGGAAACAGGATTTTTTTGACTGTCCATTTCCCGGGAACTTAATTTTGGGTTGCAAGCACTACTTTTAAGCGAAAGAAAGCAATTAGCTTCAGTTCCCTCAGGGAAGGAAAAGTTGGAGAAGAAGTCAGACGCATTCTGTTTCCCACCCCAAAGGCGTTCTTTCCCCCAGAAAAACAGAGTTCGATAAGCCTTTTAAATGGAAGAGATTAATCCATCTCCCTCTAGCCCCTCTGATCCTCAGACCCCTTTTTTTTTTTCTTCCAGCCCAAAGCACTTCTAGTATATTCAAGGGATTTTTGTGGGATTTTTTTGAATATAAAACTTACGTTTAAAATAATATCATAAATCCGTTTGATGAGGCAGAGAAGCACTGTTATCTTGTTCTGGTTTTTGTTTGGGTAGGAGGGGAAAGCTGGGTTGGGTTTGGTACCATGCAGGGAAATGCTGGACCTATGGGCAAGGCTAGGGCATCTGGCCTGGACTCTGGGTGGCCTGAGCCAAAGTGCCCCATGGGGGCGAGCTCTGCTGTGCCTATTGTGGCATATCTACTGCTCTCTCCCTGCATGTCCCTCACTCCCAACAGCGCTGCTTTCTGGAAAAGAACCATCAAAAAACATTTCTTTATGCCCTGCTTTTAGCTGCCTTCAGTATATTCAGAGGATAACCCTAACCCCTTTTTTTCTCCAGTTGATTTTTAGTTATGGTGCTAGGCCTTTGAAGATTCATAATGGAGCCTGGCAGGGGGTGGATGTATATCCTGATTTTTCTCTTACCTGGTTTCTTTGTAAAGCTACGTTTTTTTTTTGTTTTGTTTTGATTTTTTGTTTGTTTTTAGTGGTTCTGGGGATTGAACCTGTGACCTTGAGCATCTTAGGCAAGTGCTCTATCAACTGAGCTTATCCCCAGCCCCTACCATAAGTTGTTTTTTTTTTTTTTTTTTTTTAACTTTGAGATGGGATAGAGCCTTCTGGAGAGGGTTATTTTGAAAATGATGTTTGTGCTGGGCATAATGGCACATGCCTGTAATCCTAGTGGCTTGGGAGGTCAAGGCAGGTGTATTGCAAGTTCAAAGCCAACCTCAGCAACTTAGCAAGGTCTAAGCAACTTATTGAGATCCTGTTTCAAAAAGGGCTGGGTTAGGGGTGTGGGGGTGGTTAGGGGGTGGCTCAGGGTTAGGCCCCCCCCAGGTTCAATCCTCAGTACCAAGAATAAAAACAAATGATGTTTGTTTGTAAGGTGGTTGGTCTAGTGACCACCCTCATGATAAATGTTCTATAAGACAAGTGGAAGTTACTCTTGAGGAAAAGAAAGGGAGGAAGAAAAGACTATCTTTTGTTTATCGTGTGACACAGTAATTATTAGCTTTTGACAGATTTATTTGATCCTCATGGGGCAAATAGCTAAAGTCTTTTTTTTTCTTTTAGTAGTACCTCCTCAAACATATGTGAATTTGTAGCCTCCCTGGTGGCATAGCTTATAATCCCAGAAACTCAGGAGCTGAGGTAGGTGGATTGCAAGTTCAAGGCCAGCCTCCTAAGCAACATAGCCAGACTCTTAGCAACTTAGTGAGACCCTGTCTCAAAATAAAAAATTAGGGGCCTGGGGTTGTGACTCAGTGGTAGAGTGCTTGCCTCACATGTGTGAGGCACTGGGTTCAATTCTTAGTACCACATATAAATAAATGAATAAAATAAAGGTCCATCAACAACTAAAATAAATAAAGGTCCATCAACAACTAAAATAAATAAATAAATAAATAAAAAATTAGAAAGGGCTGGCAATGTGGCTCAGTGGTAAAAGTGCCTCTGAGTTCAATCCCTGTACACACACAAGAAAAATGAATATGTGACCTTTTATTTGAACTCTTTTAATTTGTCTAGCTAACATGATGGATATATTGATAATATTTTACTTTAAAATAAAATGACCTTCTTTCTATTTCCCATAATCACCAGAAGGGGCAGAGTATGTCCTTCATGAAAGCCCACAGCTATGGCATTGATTGGGAGTAAGGGGGGTTATTTATCTTAGCATCCCCACTCCAAGCTCAGTGGACAAATAGTTTTTAGTTCATAGAAATTAATAACCCTGAATGTACATTTGCATTTGAGGTATTATTTTTTTTTACTTAATTGGAGTACCATATCATTTAACAATATAATGAAGACTGAATACCTTCCTTGTGCATAAGGTATTAGGTAAAATTAAACCAAGTCTAATGTCTCCATGAATAATAATCTGAGTAATAGAAATCATAGATTCCCAAGGGCTCTCAGAATTTATTTTTTATTTTAATTTTTGGTACTGGGGAGTGAATACAGGGACACTTAACCACTGAGCCACATTCCAGCCCTTTTTTCTTTTTTCTTTAGAGATAGGAACTAAGTTATTAGGGTCTTGCCAAGTTGCTGAGGCTGGCTTTGAACTCAAGATCCTCCTGCCTCAGCCTTCTGAGCTGCTGGGATTACAGGTGTGTACCACCATACCCAGCTGGCCCTCAAAATTTAAGAATGCTGTGGCTTGGGGATGTTGGAAAGTGTCAGAGATAAGATGGAGAAATTAGGACAATAACGATAGAAGACAAGAAAGAAGGGAAGACTGAGGATTTTAAGAACGGTGGAGGAGGTGAGCTCTAGAGTGAAGGGCCAGGGTTGAGGTTGTTCAGAACGGAACTCTGGGAAGAAACTTTATGACTCTTAGAAGCCAGATTGGACTCCCTTCCTGCTACCCAGACTGAGTGGATTGGCTTGGACCAAGTGCTGTGTCCTTGTCTATCCATGATTTCACTTTCTGCAGTTTCTGTTATCCACAAACACAGTCAGAAAACGTTACTTGGAAAATCTCAGAAATAAATGGTTTATAAGTTTTAACTTTTATTACAGCATAACACTGTTATAATATTTCTATTTCATTATTAGTTATTATTGTTTATGGGTTTGGTGGCCTGGGCTGGCTGACCTCATGACACATTCCTCTTCCTGTGGGAGGTCCCAGCAGTATCCTGGGCTCTGGAAGCCACCTGTCACAGCTATTGAGCCTTCAGCCTGAAGGCAAAGTCCACTTCTGTTTTTTCAAAGCTTCCAAATTGTTCCTTCCCAGAACATCATTATAAGGAGTTGCTCTTCTGCCTAATGGCATTTTGCTCTGAGTGACATGAGGAATCACTAAAAGGAGACCTTTTTAGGACTAATATTGCATTAATCATAGATTTGTTTTAGCAAGGTGAGGCAAGGGCTTCCGCATTTTATTTTAGTTCTTTATTTTGCAGTGCTGGGGCTCAAACCCAGGCAAGTGTACCACCTCTGAGGTATACCTGCCCTGGGCTTCAGTATTTTAGATCTCCCCTAACTAAGCACACAATATTGAATAAACATTTGTTATCATAATGAAGGTCAAGGGTGTAACAGGACATGACCAGGTGCTCACTTAAAGCTTCCCCTTTCTCCATTTTAGGAAAAAAAAAATCAGATCAAAGTAATATCAGGTCAAAGTAATATTGAATTATTGTAAATATCGAAGAATTGTAAAAGAAGACTACAACATAGACAGCCATAGTTGTGGCATTTAGGAGCTCAAAAAAGGGGAACTTGGTGGGGGCTGATCCCTGGGGAAAATGTATATGCAAACTTGCCCAGTCCCAACTCTCTCCATGTTTTTGATCATGTGAAGAATTAGTAGACTTTAAATGGTTTTAGGCTTTTAGAAAATTCTTAATGTGTTCATAATAGAAAAAAGAATAGAAAAAGATATCCAGATGGACAAAACAATTCTTCTATTTTCCATCATAAACTACTATAAATCTAGTTAAAATACATAATAGAAAAACAAATAGACCTGAGTGGTTTTTAAAAAATCCATTCTCTTTAATATGACTTGGAAGACCTTTTGTTTGCCCAGTATAGGACTTTGTGGGGAAATAAATGTCTTTTTGAAACTTGAGTGTACTTATATTTCTTCAGTAGGAATTTCTTTGATTATTTTCTCTATCACTTCTCTATCATTTAAAATGTTGATTAATCTGGTATTTGTTTTTTCAGTATGTCCTGTCTGTCCTGAAATTTACTTACCCTACATTATTCCAAGGGTGAGTATCTTTTTTGCTATTTATACACATTTGTAAGAAAAGTTCAATCAACATCATTAAATGTTCTTTGAAGTAGTTTTAATGACTACATAGGTTCATCATCAAGTAGACGCATAGTAATTTACTTAGATACTTTATTAGTGGGCATTTAAATTGTGTCCATTTGGGGTGCCTAAAAACAACTTTGTCAGATTGTAAAAATTCAAATCTGCCAAATTTCCAACATTTCTTGGGGATAAATTTCTATGTAAGAAATTTGATTTCTGAAAGAAATGAGTTATTTCTCATGTTATGAATTCTTTTAGTATTCTTCTTGAATATTGATTAATTATTTTCCAAAAATGCTTTACTAGTTTATCTTGCAACCAGGCCTGTATAAGTTTTATAATGTCTTAATTATTAATAAAGTTGGACAGTTTTATTTTGTTTACTATCTACATTTTTTTCAATGAATTGTCTACTTGTGTCTTTTTTTAAAATATTTTTTTTTAGTTGTTGATAGACCTTTATTTTACTTTATACGCGGTGCTGAGAAACAAACCTAGGGCCTCACACATGCCAGGCAAGTGCGCTACTGCTTAGCCACAGCCACAGCCCCCTGTTTTTTTTTTTTTTTTTTTTAAGAATGGGTTTTACAATTTTTAAAAAATATTTATTTTTTAGTTGTAGTTGGACCCAATACCTTTATTTTTTTTTAACTTATTTTTTAGTTATCAGCGGACACAACATCTTTGTTTGTATGTGGTGCTGATGTTCGAACCTGGGCCACACGCATGCCAGGCGAGCGCGCTACCGCTTGAGCCACATCCCCAGCCTGAAATACCTTTATTTTATTTATTTATTTTTATGTAGTGCTGAGGACTGAACCCAGGACCTCACAATTGCACCACCACTGAGCCACAACCCCAACCCCTATTTGTGTCTTTTACTCACTTATTTTTACTGAGGTTTTAGTATTTTTCTTGTTAATTTAATGTATTTATTGTATTTTAAGGATGCTATCACTTGTCCATCATGTTTATTGGAATTTTTTTTTTTTTGCAATTTGTTCTGTCCTTTACTTATAAATTATTTAGATTACTTAAAAGTTTTATGTTCACAAATATATTAATTATTTCTTTTGTGATTACTTCCATTGCTTTTGTGTTTATTCTTCCTTATCACCACATTATATAGATATTCGTCTATATTTCGTTAAAGCTTTATCCAATTTTTAGTCATTATCAGTTTTTAAAAAAATATTTTTATTAGTTGTTGATGGACCTTTATTTTATTTATTTATATGGTCATGAGAATCGATCCCAGTGCCTCACACATGCCAGGCAAGTGCTCTGCCACCGAGCTACAACCCCAGCCCCAGTTTTTTTTTTAAATGTATGGTACAATGTGAGGAAATCATTCCTCCTCCAGTAGTAATTTATACTATCCTCATTTATGTGTGATTCTTCTTTTTACCTTTGAGTTGTTAACATCATATAGAAAGTTGTTCTTCTAGAATCTTTTTTCAGGTACTTACTTCTCAATTTTTTATGGAAAGGACTAGTGCTGAATTATTAAAATTATTATTAAAATTATTATTTAAATTATTGTTACCATTTAACTAGTAGAGCAAGTCATCCTCATTCTGCCTTTTCAAAGATGTTCTTTGTATTATCACTAATATGTTGTTTCAGGTGAACTTTTGAATTCCTTTATCAAATTCTTCCCTAATATTTTAAGAGCAAAAGTTTTAAAATCCTTGTGATTATGCATGTTTCAATCAAGAAAGCTGAGATACTGTTCTCTCTGAGTGATTAGGAAGCATTTCCTGTCCCTGATTGTCCTTTCTTGTCTCTCCAGGGAGGGGAACTTAGGGAACTCAAGGACAATGTTTTCACCTAGATTGCTTTCCCCCCTCTGGTCTGTGTTTAGGTCAGACTGAGTGCACCTCCCTGACAGAATGTTAGCTCTGCAAAGCCTGGGTTGGGTTTTACCCCTTGTCTTTGGAGTATCCCTGGTTCTGGGACATGTTTGGTGCAGAGAAGGATCATCATAGGGCACCTTATTCTACAGATATTTCTTGGTGAATACTCTGTGCCAGGCACTGTCCTAAACACCTGAGGTATATTAGTGAAGAAAACAAAGATCCCTGCCTTTGTGGAACTTCTCATCTCTCCTTTCTGTTCCTTAAGTTTACCTGCAGTGAATGGTACCTTCTGTCTGGTTGTCCAGCTCAGAAACCTGGGAGTTCATTTTCATTCCTTTGTTTTCCTCTATCCTTAATATCTAAAGTTAATCACCGGGATCTCTTAAATATCTTTAGAATCTGTCGACCTTCTTCATCCATATTGTCCCTTCCTAGGCCACTGTCATCTCTCAAATTGCTATAACATCTCCTAACTTGGTTCCTTGCCCCTAGCCTTGCTTCTCTCAAAAACATACTCTTCTCGTAAGGAGACGGAACTTTCCCAAATATAAATATGACATTGACCTTCCCATGTTTAAAATTCTTCCTTGGGAACCGAGTTTGAAGTCCCAACTCCTTGTGGCAGCTGACATGGCCCTTCAGGAGCAGCCCCATCTCTCAAGCGTTTCCCCCTCCCCAATTGCTCAAATGCTAAGGTCCAGACCAGTTGAACTTCTCCAGAAGCTTTGAAGGATCCATTATCTTTCTTCCCTTTGGGCTTTTGTCTCTTGTGGGTCTTCTGCTTTGAATGTGTGTCACATTTTTGCTTAAACTTGCTTTTTCTTCTAGGAAGTCTTACCCCGTTCACCATACTAGATTAGTTGTCCTTGCTGGGATGGCTTGTGATACCTGGTCCTCTTCCTGTTAGGGTTTCACCACAGTTTTTTGTAATTATTGGTTAATTGCCTTCCTTTCTGCTAGCCTGACCTCAGGATGACATTCCAGAATTGACATTTTGAGTTGGGAAATTCTTTGCTGTGGGCTGCCCTGCACATTGTAGGTAGGATGTTTAGCAACATCACTGACTTCTACCTACTAAATGCTGGTAGCAAACTTACTCTCTCCCACCCCCAGCTGTGACAACTAAAAGGTATCTCCAGACACTGCCAGAGGTCCCCTGAAGGAAGAAATCACCTGGTTGAGACCACTGCTCTAGACCAAACTCCTTCAGGCCATGACACATGTTCTGCTTGGCTGGGCCAGTGAAGCATCACAAAGGAGTTGTGTAGACTGGTTGTTGTCACTGAGCAGGGGTTCACCAGTACACAAGAAAAGGACAAGAGCATCGTGGGCAAATGGCCAGTCCTGCAGACTCCTAGATATCCTGAGGCTGCAGGCCATTCAGTATGTCTGGAATGTGGCGACCCAGGGTCTTCAGACAGAGCTGATCCTGCAGGGAGTGGACACCAGTCCAGAGGGTTTTGTGTTACACATAAGTGATTTTGTTCTCCTGTAATCCCAGAGCGTGGAAGGTGAGGCAGGAAGATGGCAAGTTCAAAACCAGCCTCAGCAACTTAGCAAGGCTCTAAGCAACTTAGTGAGACCCTGTCTCTAAATAAAATATAAAAATATTTTTAAAGGGGGTGCTGGGTATGTGACTCAGTGGTTAAGCATCCCTGGGTTCAATTGCTGGTACCAAGAAAACAATTTTTTTCCTCCAGCTAATTATCTCAACAAAATTAAGAGGAAATTAAACTATTTTTCCCACTTTAAGATGAGAGAACTGGGGCTGGGGTTGTGGGGTTGTGGTTGTGGTTAGGTGCCCCTCAGTTCAATACCCAGTACCAAAAAAATAGTGACTGTCATGTAGACCAACATAGCCACATCAATGTTTATAGCAGCTGAATTCATGATAGCTAAACTGTGGAACCAACCTAGATGCCCATCAATAGATGAATGGATAAAGAAACTGTGGTATATACATAGTGGAATATTACTCAGCATTCAAAGAGAATAAAATTATGACATTTGCAGGTAAATGGATGGATTTGGAGGATATTATGCTAAGTTTTAGTGGAATCATATCTTGAGGTGAGGTGTCTCAGGGCATTTATAACTAAAAACAGTTTAAAAATGTACAGATGAGGAGCTGAAGTTGTGGCTCAACGGTAGAGCGCTTGCCTTGCACTTGTGAAGCACTGGGTTTGATTCTCAGCATCACATAAAAATAAACAAAATGAAAGTATTGTATCCATCTGCAACTAAATTTTAAAAAATGTACAGTTGAACTACCTAAAATAAAAAAGTGACTTGAGTGAGACAGAACAGTTTTGCCTATAGAATTTCTCTCACTTACCATTTTGATGTTCTTTCTACAGTAAGAGAGAGAAGGATGTTTTTAGTGCTGTCCTATACCCCTGCTGCTGAGGGCAGTGTGTTCCATGTGAGCTTCGTGACCTCAAGCATGCCAAGGCAGCAAAACTGGGCTGAGTCAACCATTTTTAAAATGACCCAAGAGTCACAATTAAATTTCAGTTTAGAATAAACGCTTTGGCTGCAAGCTAAAGAATGCATGGTAGAGAAGGCTCTGGAGGACAGCCCTGAGGGCAAGGGGACCATTAGGGGACTAGTGCTATGGGTCACCTGTGAGATGGTGAGATCTGAATTGAAACAGAGGTGGGGAGCCAGCTGTGAGGCATCTCATACCGACCCTCTCATGGGGACAAATAAAATCAATAGGATTTTGCCAAGTAGATGAGGGAGGTAAGGACTGGGATGACATCCAGGCTGGCTGTGTAGGGACAGTAAGAGGATGATTGGGGTGGGGAGGGAAAGACCAAGGTGATGTTTTAGGCATGGTATAACTGGGAGTTTGTGGGATTTTTAGGGTGGCAGTATCTGGGTGAGAACTGGGATTTGGGAGTCATCTGTACTGAGGCAGTGGCAATGGGTGAGATAGTTCAGGAAAGATTTAGAATAAGAAGAGAAAAAGCATGCATGCAATACTTATGTACAGTTGCACCCAAGGGCATAGCAGAGATGGAGAGCGAAAGGTCTGAGTGATGGAGAGTGGCTGGGAGAGTGGGAGAAGAGTTATAAGAGGAGTTGAAACGTGTCTCTCTGTGTCTGTTAACAGATCTGCCAGGGTTGGATTGTTCGAGGCCAGAGCCTGTATTAATTCACATCTGCACTTATCCTTTGCAGGTGGCAGACATTCATTGGTGGACTTCTGCTCCATGTGTCATGGAAACTGGGCTGGGTGGAGATCAATAGCAGTTTAAGGTATAATGTCCTCTCTGTACTTGATTCATGATTCATACACTGCTTACTTTAAGTATGATTTAATTTCTGATAATGTCATACCAGGAAACACAAAAGTGTGTTTCAGTTGTTTGGTCTCTTAGTTCCCTTCTAACCTAACTCAGTGATTTTATAATCAGATAAAACTCAAATAGTATTTTCCTGGTTACTAATGCCACCAGTATTGAAATTCATAGAGAACTGCAAGTTCTAATGCCATTTTAATTTGGTTTTGTTTTAGATTATAGGCTCACTACAAATAACTTATTATATCAGCACTTTTTTTAGTAATAAAAAAATTTAGTTGTAGATGTACTCAATACCTTTATTTTGTTTATTTAGTGCTATGGGCCACCTGTGAGATGGTGAGATCTGAATTGAAACAGAGGCAGGGAGCTAGCTGTGAGGCATCTCATATGAATGCTGTCATGGGGACAAATAAAATCAATAGGATTTTGCTAAGTAGATGAGGGAGGTTTTTTTTTGTTTTTTTTGTTTTTTTTTAATGTAGTGCTGGAGGTCGAACCCAAGGCCTCATGTGTACTAGGCAAGTGCTCTACCAGCCCATGATAAATTTTTGCTGTGCAATTATTTTCTACTTTACAGAAAAGTTAGTATAGTCCAAATAACTACCATATCCATTAGTCATATTCCCTAATTGAATTATTTTGCTGTGCTTTAATATTTTCTTGTGATGCATATATATGCACACACGTATGTATGCAAATATATTTATACAAATATATATACACATATATATTTCTGAACTATTTGAGAGTAAGTTACTGATTTGAAAGAAAGATGTGTCTCTTTTTTTTACTTCAAATTCTTTAGTGTGTATGTTCTAAAAGTAAAGACACCCACTTATATGACTAGAGTATAATTGTCAAAATCAGGATATTAACATTGGTGCAACACTCTTATCTATATACCATATTTTGTCAGTCTCAGTAATATCTTTTATAGTTTTCCTTGCCAAAACTCTGGTCCAGGGTCCAGTCCAGACTAGACATTTCATTAGTTGTTATGATTCTATTAAAACAGACTTTAAAACACATTTAAAAGAAATCTCCAAGGCCATGACATTTTTCAGATATAAATATAATTTAAGGTATCTGGTTCTACCTTACCGAAATAAGTCCTCCTGATTCTTTGGGAATATCCTGCCTAACCTGAAATGATGTACAAAATGAAAAAAAAAATCAAGTCAAGGTGTGTGTGTATTTATATATATATATATATATATATGTTATTTATATATGTTATTTATATATATATAATCTCCATCCCAACTGAATGATCAGGCCAAGTCATTCATTTTTGTAGTCCAAATTATTCTGCTTAACTTCTCCATTAATCAGGTGAACTGCATACTTGCTAAGCTACCCTTTTGTTCACCACTTTGAAGGTTTGAGAATATGTCAAGTGTAATAGTAATTATTTTGACTTCTCCTGAAGTCAAAGTAATTTGTTATTTTTGTTCTCTAGCTTTATAGTCTCCTGAGACTATAAAGCTAGAGAACAAAAAACTTAATTAAGAGGTTTAATGGAAGGGCTGGGGATATAGCTCATTTGGTAGAATGCTTGCCTCACATGCACAAAGCCCTGGTTCAACCCCCAGCACCATACACACAAAAAAGAGGTTTAATGGAGAAGAAGCCCTGGGAAGATAGGTGTACATTAACTTACCTGACCCTATTAAATCATAGTCCATATTTTGAAAATATATTATATATAAGATATAAATATATGTAAGTCATAATTTTGCATTTTCATAGTATGGCATCCTTAGCTTGTTGAAATAAAGATACTTTTGGGGTTTTGTATATTATATTATGCACAAGACTTACTTAATAACTCCATGGTTATGTTGGAGAGTTCTGTGATAGTTCACTTAAACAAATAGGAATCCTGAATTTGTAAGGTCTGTGATAGTTGCAAAATTTAGTTAAATAATGAAGCATACTGGTTCCAAAGAGTTTAATTTTTTCCTCCACAGGAGTAGAAGGTTGTACTACAATTAGGGAATTAGAGATCAAAATTTTAGACTGTGGGGGACGGTCACTGGTTTTAGTCCACATGGGTCTTCTAATTTCTGATTTGAGTGACTTACTTTTACTTTTAATAATAATATTTTTAAAATTACTCACATTTCCTGAAAAGTAATGGTATTTTTCATATTTAATTTTTTTCACTTACTGTGTTAAATATACATAACATTCATTTATCATTTTTTTTGTACCAAGGGTTGAACTGCAATAAAAGAGAATAAAATCATGGCATTTGCAGGTAAAGGAATGGAGTTAGAGAAGATAAGTGAAGTTAGCCCATCCCCAAAAAACAAATGCCAACTGTTTTCTCTGTTATAAGGAGGCTGATTCATAGTGTACCTCATGGGAGGAATAGATGAATTCTAGATAAGGAAGAGGGGAGGGAGGAATAGGGAGGAGGCAGGGGGTAAGCAAGGATGGTGGAATGTGATGGACATCATTATCCAAAGTACATGTATGAAGACATGAATTGGGTATCAACCTACTTTATATACAAACAGAGATATGAAAAATTGTGGTAAATATGTGTAATAAGAATTATAATGCAAAAAAGCAAAGCACATGTATAAAGACATGAATTGGCGTGAACATACTTTATATACAAAGATATGAAAAATTGTGCTTTATGTGTAATAAGAATTGTAGTGCATTCCACTGTTGTGTATTTAAAAAAATAAAATCAATTAAAAAAAAAAAGAAAGGGGTGTTATCAGATGGCCAGCAGAAAGAGATAACAATAGGTTCCCTCATGGTGTCCAGTTGGGTTCATGTTTGCAGTGGCCGCTGTTTCCTCCCGGGCTGGCTTTTCTGATTAGGTCATTGAGGAACTGGAGCCCAACTGGGTAGCTGTATACTTGTGCAGATATAGCAGAGGGTTGGCTCTTCTAAAAATGGAAACCACAACAGAGTCCCGGAGGTCATTGTGGAGCAGGGATTATAGTGATGGGGCTGGAGGGTAGGTCCCAAATTGGTACTGAATAGAATATGCTACAGACAATGCAGTTAGACTGCCCTTATAAACTGGAGAACAGAGAGACCCAGATTCCCTCTTGAATGAGCCTCAAAACCTGACAACACATTTTTTTTTTTTAAGTATAGGGATTGTATTTTATGACATACATGAAGCTCAGTACCTGGCATCAAATAAATAGGGATGTGAAGATGAAATGAGAAATGGTCTGCAAGGACCTGACACTTATCACAGTGCTTAGCAAGCATCAAGTACTGTAAAATGGTTTTCATCAGTGTGTTTGTATCAGTTGTCACTTCATATCAATCGCCCAAAGGCTCAGTGATTTTATTAGTCTTTATTATTTTTACAGTGATTTTATCCCTGTAAACATTTTTATATTTAATTATTATTATTATTTGTCTTTCCATGTTTTTATTAGTACATTATAGTTGTATACAGGGATGGGATTTGTTGTTACATATTTGTACATACACATGATATAACAATATAAATGTTTGAGCTGAGGCTTAAAACAATAATAGTTAAATATGGCCCATGAGTCCACAGGTCAGTTGTGGGCTGGAAGTTCTGGTTCAGGATGGCTTTGGTTTCAATGATTTGTCTCTGCCCTACCACATTTCTTATGTTGCCAAGAGGCCATGTCTGTTGTGTCTAGCCGTCTTTGCCACACCAGGTACTGGTTCCTTAGAGGGATCTTATGGAGTTATTGTCTTCCCAGGATGTCTGCCTGGGGACCAGTTATAACCATCAGGTCTTGGATGATGCCCTTGAACCTTCTTTCTTAGAACAGATAGCATTGCTTTACAACCACACACTTGCCATTATATGGAAGCTACTGCTGTTGCCAAGCCATGGCAAAACACTGAAGTGATTTTTCCAGCCGATGATGAAGTCCTTTGCTGTAGGCTTTCTTTATTTCCAAAATGCAATCCTGAAAGAACCTTGTGACCTGTATCTTCTGACTGGACATCTGGTAGCACCTTGAGATCATGACGTTTTTGGATTCTTAAGCCATTGCTGAGGATGGCTCCAGGTACGATTTCACTGGAGACAGCAGGCACCATCTCAGAGTTAACGTATGTTGTCTATATGTTTAAATAAAAACACTTGAAATAATTTTTAACATACTTGCCATTTTTGTCCATCTCAAGTAAGAGCAAATTTTGGATTCTCTTGTTTTCTTTCTTTCTTTTTAAGTCCTGGGGACTGAATCCAGGGCTTTGTACATGCAAGGCAAATGCTCTACTGCTCAACTGCATTACCGGCCATTTTATTTTTATTTATTTTTTTATTTTAGAGTTTCACTCAATTGCCCAATCTGGACTCAGACTTTAGATCCTGCTACCTCAGCATCTCAAGAAGCTGGGACTTCACTGTGGCTGGCTCAAGTTTTCTTTTAATTTGAAAAGTTCTAAGTTGAAAGTTATATGCTATATTACCTTTTTAAAAAATTTTTTAGTTGTAGTTGAACACAATACCTTTATTTTATTTATTTATTTTTATGTGGTGCTGAGGATCGAACTCAGGGCCTCACACATGCTAGGCAAGCGCTCTACCACTGAGCCACAACCCAGCCCCATACGTTACCTTTTGATCAGAGACTTCTAAGATGAAATAGAATTCACCACCCATTTATTTTTTATGCAGAATCCTTGCTGGAGAGTCCCAACAAATACCCAGCTACTCCAGAGACTGAGGTAGGAGAATTATAAGTTTGAGGCTAGTTTGAGCAATTTAGGGAGTCCCTGTCTCAAAATAAAACCCAAAAGATCTTGGGGTGTAGCTCAGTGGTAGAGTACTTGCCTAGCATATGTGAGGCCCTGGGTTCAATCCCTAATACTACAAAATAACAACAAATATCTTTAATAAAACCTCCAAATTAACTCAGCACAATTTGTAAAGAAATGAGTAGTTAACCAATCAATTATGGTCCCGATGGTATTTTTCATTGTTGATCATTTTTAAGTGAGATAGCCCATCTTTGTCAGAGCTTATAGTGGTTGGACCTCTCCACGTATTTCTTGCTATGCTGGTATTTCTTTTTACATGTCTCTTGTAGTTCTAAAAAGTTATCTTTGCTCACAAGAGGAAAGTTAGCACTCAAATTCATGTGAATTTTTCTCTGTTGTTTTCTCTCCAAAAAGAATTAAGTGTGTGTATTATTTATATATGTATATAATATATAAATATATATTTTATTAGCCTCCCAAATATTATTTATTTATATATATATTAAATAAATTATATATATATAATATTTTGGGAGGATAATGAAATAAACTTTCACAAGTTCCTCAGAAAACTTACTGAGAGCCCCAGAGAAGACATACTGCTGAACAATATCACTTTGGTGTTGGCATGGTGATTGTGGGAAGAGTTCATGAGCCCAAGGTGGGTGGAAGATGGGGTTTTTGACTCTGGTGTACATTAGGGTCTGCAGGTTGAGCCTACAGAGCACAGTATTTTGAACTCCTGTTTTATCATAGATCATCCCTCCTGTAGCTGTTGCTCTGTTCATGAAGCCCCTCTTTGGTCTCCTCTCAAGGCCAATGCAGCAGTATTCAACGTGAAACCCCCAGATCTGAGCTCATAGGCTTTGCAGCATGCACGTAGCTTATATTTTCATTCATTCATTGACTGCCTACTGGCAAGTCTCTCTCTTATTTCTTTGGATAAGAGATTTTCATTGCTTATTATTAAGGGTTCCGGGAGACCTATTTTTTATTTTGAATTTTTTGTCAACTGCATTTCTTAGCGCTGACACCTCCTGTGTTCATTTACGCTGCACTTGCAGTTCGTGTCCTGAGGCTCACTCAACTCCACAGCTGACTCTGCCCTTCCAACAGGCGTGAGGAGCATGAGGCGGCTGGGGAGGGGCAACCTCTCTCGTCAGTGGGGCCTGCAGGGTGGCAGATCTGGCGACTGCACCAGGGTCAAAGCCTAAACTTGAAGGGGGTTAGTGAAGCCTGGAAGTGTGGGACCTGAGAACTGGCTTCCTGAGGCTCTTGTTGATCTTTGGGGATTGTTGGGACTGAGCTGTAGGTGACAAACTTTCCATTTCTGCATGAACAGGGGCTACATTTTGAGACTCTTGGGCCAGTGAATAAAACTGAAGTGGGAAGAAATGATGATTCCTCATATGTAGAGCAGTAAGAAGAGCCAGTTATGAAAGTGCCCTGAAAAAATGGAATTTTCTAGAAACTCAATGGTAACAATGCCCTTTGTGTCTAATCAGGGCCACTGCCTCATGTGTGAAACCTTGGGTACTGCAGGTAATAAGTTTCAGAGGTTGGGACTCCCATTGCTGTATTCCAAGTCAATTTAGCCCACAAGCTGGAGAGTAGATATTGAAGGCTTTGTAGGAAATGCTATCCCTGTTGCAACTGCTCTGCTATCATAGCACAAAAGCAGCCACAGACAATCCCTGAATGTGTGGGTGTGGCTATTTTCAGAAGATGGTGCATGCCTGTAATCTCAGCTACTTGGGAGGCTGAGGCAGGAGGATCACAAGTTAGAGGCCCTCATCCACACTTAGAATGAGACTGTGTCTCAAAATAAGAAAAAAAATTAAAAAATTGGGCTGGGGTATAGCAAAATAAATAAAGGAGGAAAGGAAGAAAGAAAGAGGCAGTGGGCAGGATTTGTCCGTAGCCCATAGTTGTTGCTGACTCCTCCAACTTCTATTCTGAGGACAGTATCATCACAGGACTCTTTTTGAGGTCAAGTAAAATCAGGACTGGAATTTTGTCAAGGGCATGTTTGTGATTCTCTCTTGAGACAGAGGGAAAAGTGAAGAGTAAAGGAGAAGGAACTAAGGAATAGGAAGAGAGAAAATGGGGTGCAAGACCCTCAGGAACATAGTCATCAGGCCCTACCTGATGGATCAAAATAATGAAATCTAGGGCTCTTCTGTAATTAGAAATCCTCTTCAACTGTAAAGCAATTATTGACTTTAGAGTTGTAAGGTTAGTTTCTATTTTAGACAATGTCAATAGTCAGTGTATGAACTCTGGCACGTTGCTCTTATTTTCATATTTGAAAACTGTTCTTAGGTCCACTAGATGTCAGTAGAACACAAAATTTTCAAGAATTCAGTAGGAGGAGCCCTTCCTACACCCAGGCATAGAACACTGCAGGGTGTTTTCAGCTAGCAGATGTTCTCTCAATAATGCACGCTCTATTTGAAAAACAAGTGATTTAATTTAATTAGTCTTCCTCTCAATAACAACAGTTCTCTAATTCGTGCCAACAGACTTTTGTTAACTTCATGTAAAATGTTTTATTCATCATGGTTCTTAAGGAGGGTAGTTTGCATGCAAATGAAAAATGAGCCCCTGATTTAAACAAGATGCATATTTGTGCCTGTAAATCAGTTAAGGAAAATTTCACATCACCACAATTTCCAAATCAGACCCCTTGGCAAACCATCCTTCAGCATGGTAGGATCTGCAAGCCATCCAGCTAGGAGCTGCTGGGAAGCCTCCCTCCCTACACACACACATACACACACACACACACACACAAATGTACACACAATCATGCACACAAACACGCTCACTGGGTCAGTAGCTCCCCAGAGGCCTCCAAACCACAGGGACCTGAAATTCTGCCGGAGCCACCTCAGGATCTAATTCCATCTTCCCTCCTTTGTGGGCAAACTGGGCGATGAAAGAAAGAACCAGCCTGGGAGGCCCAGATGGCTCCCACTGATAAATTTGAGGTGGAGAAAGGGGCCCTAATATCTTCCTCATGTTCAGGCCTTTGCCTCTTAGGATCAGATAGTTGGAGCTGTAAAGCAGGGCAGGTCAGTGGGACCTTCCTATAAGGTGATTCTGTGATCACTTATACATTTCAATGCACGTATCTTGAAATAGTAATCGCACTTTTGGGGGATTTATCCTGAATATCGGGAAAACATCATGAATCGAGAAGAGAATATATTCAAAGATAATGGTACAGCATTAGAATAGTAAAAAGATTGGATCAACTTAAATGTCCAGCAGTATGTGGGTATTCAGTTATTAATAAATTGAGGGTGACTTTTTTGACATGGGAAGATTTTAAGTTAAGCAGGTTATAAAACACTATGTACAATAGGCTTCCTTTTTTTTTTTTTTTTTTTTTTGGTACCGGGGATTGAACTCAGGGGCACTCAACCACTGAGCCACATCTCCAGCCCTATTTTGTATTTTATTTAGAGACAGGGTCTCACTGAGTTGCTTAACACCTACTTTTGCTGAGGCTGGCTTTGAACCCACAGTCCTCCTGCCTCAGCCTCCCAGGCCACTGGGATTACAGGCATGTGCCACTGCTCCAGGCTTAGGCTTCCCTTTTTCTGAAATGTTTATATGTGCACTATTTGGAAGGACACTGTGTCAGTTTTTTGTTGCTGTGACTAAAATTTCTGATATAAACAACTTGCAGGAGGAAGGATTTATTTTGGCTCACATTTTCAGTCCCTGGTAGCCTGGCTGCATTGCTCTGGGTCTGAAATAAGGCAGAACATCATGCAGAAGGGCACGGCAGAGAAAAGCTACTCAGCTCATGCAGATAGAAAGTATGTATGGGGGCTGGGCAGGGACAAGGTATAGTACCCAGGGGTTTTCCCCAGTGACCTTTTCCCCACCAATCATACCCTACCTGCCTCCAGTTTCCACAACCTCCAGTAAGTCTGTTCAGCTCTCAGTGGATTAACCAATGATGAGGTCAGAGCCCTCATGACCTGATCACTTCTCCAGTGCCCCACTTCTGGACACTGCTATATGGTAGACTAAACCTTCAACACATGACTTTGGGGAGACATCCAAGATCCAAACCATAAGAGACACAGCAAGGTATTAACAGTAGTTGTCCATGGGTAAGAGATTATAATTGTAATATTTTTCTTGATTATCTGTTTTTTTCAACTTTTCTAGTATGGATAGTTACTACTTTTTTTTGTACCATGGATTGAACCCAGGGGTGCTTAACCACTGAGCCATGTCCCAAGTTCTTCTTTATGTTTTATTTAGAGACAGGGTCTTGCTGAGTTGCTTAAAGACTGGCTAAGTTGCTGAGGCTGTCCTTGATCACCATCCTCCTGCCTCAGCCTTCAGAGCCACCAGGATTACAGGTGTGCACCATCACACCCAGCAGGTACTAATTTTTAATAGGCAAAAGAGAGATTCAGTTATTATAGAAAACAAAATAACTCTCCACTCCATGATTCTAAGTTCATATCTATTGAGGGAAAAAAAGTATGCTTGTTTTTTTAATGCAGTTCATCTTTTTTGTTGTCATGGTTATAGGTTACAACATGATTGTTAATAAGTGTTTATTGAATTTGAAATTATAGAATTCCCCATTAGGGCCATTTCAAAGAGACAGATGAAGGAGATAGAGATTTTTTGCAGTTATCTCTGCCCTTTAAAACTGAATAGCTAACTGGGCGCCAAGGTGCATGCCTGTAATCCCAGTGGCTCGGGAGACTGAGGCAGGAGGATCACAAGTTCAAGGGCAGCCTGAGCAACTTAGTGAGGCCCTAAGCAACTTGCCGAGAACTTGTCTCTAAATAAAAATAAAACAAGGGGGAGAATGGGAGAAATGGAGGAACATTGATTGGGCAGAGGGGAGGGAGGGTGCATGGGGGCAGGAAAGATGGTGGAATGAGATGGATATCATTACCCTAGGTACATGTGTGACTGAACATATGGTGTGACACTACATCATGTACAACCATAGAATTGTAAAGTTGTGCTGCAGTTGTGTACAATGAATCAAAATGCATTCTGCTGTCATTATAAACCTAAATAAAAGTTTAAAAAATTAATTAATTTTAAAAAAGGACTGAGGATGTGGCACAGTGGGTAAGTGCCCCTAGGTATAATCCTCAGTACCAACCAACAAACAAACAAACAAACCTGAATAGCTGACAGCATTAGCACTTCTGATCAGAGCAGAGTCTCTGAAGGTCTTGAAAACATCAGAGGAAGAATGCTAGTGATGATCAAGACTGGATTTTGTTGCTATTGTCTTTCCTTGTATTAATCTAGAGAAAGAAAGGAATTTTTATTACAAAAAGAATATATGGTGATTCTTTTTTTTTAATTTTAATTTTTTAATTTGTTTTAATTAGTTACACATGACAGTACAATGATCCTGACATCATACATTTGAATCAGATGGGGTATAATTTCTCATTTTTCTGAGTGTACAGGTTGCAGAATCACATTGGTCATACAGTCACATATATACCCATAGCAATAATAATGTCTATTTTATTCTGCTTCTTTAGCAAATTTGGATGCTTGCTGTATTCCAGACATTGTTCTAGGTGCTGGGGACATACAGTGCATAAGCAGAATCCTTGATTCATAGAGCTGATATTCTAGCTGAAGGAGGCAGTCACCACACAGATGAAAATGTAACTGTACAATGTCTCTTTGCCATTCAGGACAGAGAAGAGTAAGGCTGGGCAAGGAAATGGGTGGTATATGGATGCACCAGTGGGTGGCGGGAGGTTGTTATTTTACAGAAAGTGGGTGAGAAGACTGACTGATAAGGTGACTTTTGAACAGAGATCTGAATTCATGCAAGTGGGCCATGCACTTGGTATCTGTGGTGAGAGGGTTCCTGAAGACACACCAGCAAGCCCTGAAGTGCCAGCATTTTTTATGACCAGCAGTTAGGCCAGAATGCATTTTTAATTCCATTTGTAAATGAAAACATTATCTTGTGTGCCTTTGCCTATGTTCAAGATTGTTTTCCAAGAAGAAAGTCATAAAAGTGAATTTTTTCTTCCATCAGAATATAGGTACTTTTAAGGCTTTTGTTAAGTCAGAGAGATACTGGTTTATATCTCACAGATGTACACAAGGGGTCAGTTTCATGACCCATTATATTAGGCAGTACATTTTAAAAAAAATGCTAGTTTCTTGGGGAAAACTTGCTATATCTTTAGTTAAAGCTAATCAAATGCTCTTTTATTATTAGGGGACTTGAATAATCTTTTTTATATGTATTAGTCATTTGTGTGTGTGTGTGTGTGTGTGTGAGAGAGAGAGAGAGAGAGAGAGAGAGAGAGAGAGCCCACACAAAAAATTACTGCTTTGTCTACTGTTTTTCTTTGGGGAGTTGACTTTTGCATTAATTTGTAAAGAGTCATTATACATAAAAATACTAACCTTCAGTCTGTTTTCTGTTATCAGTATTCTTTCTTGATTTGTTAATTAGCTGTCAATCTACATTATGGTGTGTTTTTGGCCCTTACATTTTATGTGGGTAGATGTATCAGTCTTTAATGACTTCTGACCTTGGAATAATGTGTTTTTTTTAAAAAAAAGCCAGAAGGGGAGCATTTACTGAGTGTTGCTGTGTTGACTGTGCTATGCAGTGTCCCCAACACCATACATTCATTTTCTTGTCTGGTTTTCTCATTAGCCCCTTCCAAGCTTCATCATTCCCATTTTATACATGAAACAAGTGAGTTCTTGCAACCTAGCTTTAGAGTTGGGACGTGGATCCAGGTTTGCCTGTGATGACTGTTAAAAACTTTAGATCAAGTAAATTTAGCAGAGCTTATTTGAGCAATGAACAATTCATGAGCTGGACAACACTTAGAACAACCAGAAGAGATTCTGCAAGCTCCGAATGCAAAAATAAAGAAACAACTTGATTGGCTATAGCAAGGCATCTGCCTTATTTCGGTGTAGTTCAGTGGGAGGTTCCTACTGGTATAACCAATGGGCTGGTGGCTGCTTGTGATTGGCTGAGGTTCAGTTTTTTTTTTTTTTTTTAACTTTTTAATCAGTTTCAAGAAATGTCTCCAAGTTAAGCGGTTTGCTTACGTAAGAGCTCTGGGTACAGAGACAACCCCAGGCTATGGTGTCCTTCTTATTTGCTTTAAACTGCAAAGGCCACATTCTTTCCACTACATGCAACCCCCTGCACTGTACTTGTGCATCCTTTCTGTCCCATGCTTAGATGACCTGCCTTCTGACAGAAGAAGGGACTCAGTCCAGGGACATGCTGAAACTTTGTCCATCTGTTAGAGCTAGCGGTTAAAGTTACTCAGCTAATTGCTGGAATGTTCTTGGGAGCAAGAAAATGAATTATACTTTCAAAAGATACTTTTCAAAATATTTACATAGCCTTGTGAATATTACAAGATTATACTCTCCTGCTTGGGAGGCTGAGGCAGGAGAAACGCAAATTCAAGGCCAGCTTGAACGACTTAGTGAGACCCTATTTCAAAATAATAAAAAAGGCTGGGGATGTAGCTGAGTGATTGGACACTTGTCTAACATGCACAAGACCCTGGGCTTAATATCCGGTACCAAACAGAAAAAAGAAAGTTGTTTGGTGAATCTCCCTGGAGAATAATAGTCAGTTTTAGCAGAGCTAGCTAAGATGTTAAGTAATAGTTTCATTGCTTCCTGAAGAAAAAAATTGTTTAAAAAATATTTATGGGATGACAGAAGCACAAAGGAACACCAAACTGCTAGCTCTTGTCCTTAGCTCATCTCCACACTGGAGAAGCAGGGGAGACCCAGTTGTTATGAATTTTATCTGCACCAAGCCTGAGCCCTTAGAGTTTGGGTAGTGCTTTAGCAGTCATGGAAACCCTTTAAGCCAGAGGTCCAAATTCTTATTCCTGAAACAGCAAGTGTCAGTAGTTCTTCAAATTATGTAAATACAGCTGTGGGCCAACTCTCTCTTGCAGCAGATTCTGTCTCTCCCCTTAATACACCCACCTTCTGTCTCTTTTTTTGGTACCAGGGATTGAAATCAGGGGCACTCAACTACTGAGCCACAATCCCCAGCCCTATTTTGTATTTTAGAGACAGGGTCTCACTGAGTTGCTTAGTCTCGCTTTTGCTGAGGCTGGCTTTGAACTCGAGATCCTCCTGCCTCAGCCTCCAACGCTGCTGGGATTACAGGCGGGCACCACCATGCCCAGCTCCTATCTCTCTTACCGTGGCTGCTACAGTCTGTTTATTGCCTGACTTTCCCACTTGCTTGTAAATTTCATAAAAATAAGACCTTAGTCTGTCTAAAGAGCTATACCTTTAATGACTAGAATACTGGAATATAACATGTACTTAATAAATAGTTAATGAATATCTTAGTCTGTTCGGGCTGCTATAAAAATAATACCATGGACTAAGTGGCTTATAAACAACAGAAATTTGTTACGCACAGTTCTAGAGACTGGGAAGTCCAAGATCAAGGTGGCGGCAGAGTTGGCATCTGGGGCTGACCCACTCCCTGGTTCAATGATGACGACTTCCCTGTGTCACCAGGTGGTGGGAGGGGCAAGGGAGCTAGCTTTATGAAGTCTCTTTTATAAGGGCACTAATCCTGTTCATCAGGGCCCTGCCCTTATGACCTAGTCACCTTCTGGAGACCCCACCGTCTAATGACACCACTTCAGGGGTTAGGATTTCAACATATGGATTTGGAGGGGGCCAAGATATTCATACCACAGCAATGAAGAATAAGCTTGTGACAGAGCCTTTCCAAACCACAGGGAACTCTTACTGCTGTTACTAATGAACTTGAAGAAAATATATTTAAATTTTAGTCTCAAAATTGAAGACTGGGGAATATAGGAAACATCAACTCTAAGACAAATTTAATAGCACATTTTGTATTATTAGAGAACAAGGGAGGCTCCCCAGAACCTTATAGCAGTTGTCTACTTTACATCTTTGCATCCCCAAAGTGAGATGACATAATAATGTTCAAGACAACTCATGATTTCCCCCAGTCAAACCTGTTTTGGTTTCCCCTGTCTTAGCATACTACCCTATGTCATTCCAGTCTATTCTCTATACTGTCGCTGGAGCAACCTTTTCAAAACTCAAGTCGAATCCTATCACACTCTCTCCACCCCTGGGTTTATCCCTTCTTTTACTCAAGCTAAACTTGTCTTCCTCTAATTTTTCTCTTGTTACAGGGCCTTTGCCCATGCCATTTTTATGTCTGGAATGCTGTGTCCCTTCTGCTGCTCTAGCCCCCAACTCCGTACCCAATTTAACTTTGACTTTCATTTCAAACATCACTTGAAATGACTTTAAGAGGTCAGAATGTCATTAGGGTACAGCATAGTCTTTTAGTCTCTTTTGTAACAGTTATCAATATAGTATTTTAGTTATTTTATATAAGCAAGACATACAGTTTCCATCCTTGGGAGGCTTACATTGTAGTTGGGAGCTGGGGGAGACATTAATAATATATACAGAAGCTCCTTTATCTGACTATTGGATAGACAATTAGTGGGTTAATCAAAAGCCAAATACATCAGGGAATTATCTTTGATAGAACAACCTATTCATTTTGACTTAAAACATAAATATGCATGTATGGATTGCTAATTGGTATTCTCTCAGGTCTTTTGTTGTATAAACTATACCTAACTTATACTCTGTTGTTTTTATTTGGGATATATTCTTAAAAAGTTGAACAAGAGTCTGCGTGGTGGCACACACCTGTGGCTTGGGATCCTGAGGCAGGAGGATGGCAAATTCAAAGCTAGCTTCAGCAAAAGCTAGGTGCTAAGCAACTCAGTGAGACCCTGACTCTAAATAAAATACAAAACAGGGCTGGGATGTGGCTCAGTGGTCGAGTGCTCCTGAGTTCAATCTCCAGTACAAAAAAAAAAAAAAAAAAAAAAAAAAGTTGAGAACTTTGAAACCATACAAATATAGAATCTTTGATTTTTAGTTATTTTTCCCTTTTTTTCCTACCCTCTCACACTTGCCTTACCCACACCTGTTCTGGCAGCCATTTTCCCAGACACTCATATTTATTATTCTTAATGGCGGCTGTGGGGTTATGTTAGTGTGTGTTGGAAGAAGGCAGCTTCACACTGGTGAGCGCCCAGGAGGGCCAAGGAAGGGCCCCACAGCCAATGGCTTCTTCCACAGGTGTCCCCAGTGCTCCCTTGAGTGCATGCTGCTTTGCCCTGTTGGCTGTGAGTGAGGTGATTATGGTCAACACAAGCCCCAGTGCCCTGTGCCTGGTCCCACATTTCCCAGAAGTCTGTGTGTTTGTTCTGGTGGAAGTTATTTCCTTGTGTTTCAGGGCAGAGGGGTTAAACTACAAGATGTTCCCTAGGTTGCTTTCTTTTCCTCACGTCCACAGTCCCTCAGATTCTCTGGTATCTCTTGGAGGATTTGACTCAACAGGCGCTTTCTTTGTTTATTTTAAGGGGGACTGGAGTACAAATGTCAGGGGCTCTACTGACCTTACATTCCACAGTGCTGGGCGTGCTGCAGCCAGACCAGCTGCTGTTTCACGTGGTGCACCCCAGACTTCCTCATCAACACTCTGCTTGCACCATAGCCCGGGGCTCCTTCCAAGGACAGCAGGTCACAGGCCTGTGTCCCTTCTCCTGTGATCCATGCAAGCTTAATGTCAAGTGGGAAACCTTTTCCTAGAGGAGGAGCAATTAGCTGCTGTTACTCCTGGCCCCTTAGGGGAGAAGACTGCATCCTCCTTTCTCTGACCTCCTTTTAGGTGGGGGTGCCCGACCTCTTATTGCATCAGGGATGGTGATAACAGAGAACATTCCTCAAATAATTAGCTGCTTTATCTGCTACTAAATTTCTGTTGTGTTTGCAGCTTATCTGTTTACATGTCTGTTTCTCCATAACCTATGAGCCTCCAGAAGGCAGTATGTAAAAGGGGCTTTAGAGCCAGATGGACCTGGACTCAAATTCTGGCTTTGCCATTTACCAGCTGTTCTAACCATAGGCAAATACCTTTAAAGTTTTTGTCCCTCTGTTTCCTTCTGGGCACAATAGGGTAATAATACAGATGCACCTTGACTTTCAACCCAGTTATATCCTTGATAACACCATGGTAAATTGGAAATACTGTAAAAAATGCACCGAATACATCTAACCAGATCAGCATTATAGTTTAGCCTAGTCTATCTTAAACGTGCTTGGAACACTTAACTTAGCCTCCAGTTGGGCAGAATCAGTGGAGACAAACTTATTTATAATAAAGTGTTAAATATACATGTAATTTATTGAATACCACATTAAAAACAAAAACCAGAAAGGATGTATGAGCGTGCTGTTAGAAATACTGGGGTGCCGCCAGGACTCAAACACATGCTTGGAGTAGCTCGGCCCGCCAGCTTTACATCTGCAGAAGGGTGTGCGCCCCAAGAAGCACGTTGGCCTGGGCAGTCCAGGTTTTTATGCCTAACGCTGCACTGCCCCTTGCTCTGAAGGAGGAGCTTGGGGTTACAATCTACGCAATTTTAAAAATTGGGGTGGGCACAGGAAAGGGCGATATTGACCAATTAGCCTTGTTACTTTTTCAATACCTGATAGCACAGATATTGACCAATAGCTTTGGTACTTTTCCAATACCCAATTAACACAGTATTGATTACTGCCCCCACCCAGTTAAAATGGTTACAATTGAATCTCCAAATGGCTAGGGTTAGATCTCATATCCCAATTAAGGCTCAACACTATATTCTGAAAATGGATCACTAGACTTTCTATTTCTCACAATGCTTTGACATCATCATAAAGTTGAAAGTTTTTAAATCAGGGACCATCTGGAACAACTTCCTCATAGGATTTTTGTGCAGATTTTTAAAAGATATAGCATAGAAGTGATTTATCACAGTACCTGGTTTGTCACAAGCAGTCACTAAAGGTTGACTGTGAGGCTGCTGCTCATATTCAAGTCCCAGCACTGTGTTAGTTTCTGTAAGTATTGTTGAATGAATTGATGTAGTGAGTAAGGTCTGAAGTACTTGTTAGCACCTGGAAGCATTGAAATGCTACATCTAGATCTGGTCTTGGATGGGGGGCCTGCCCCTGCCCATAAAATGAAGCCCATCTCTTGAGCAGGTACCATTCCAACAGAGCAGTTCACTGAGTTGGGGTTATTATGGGATTATAGTGTTATACTATGTGGTAACAGCATCACTTATTTTATTCATTATTAATGAAGAAGATAGGGGAATGGGCCCCCAAAGAGGCTTCTCTAAATGAACAGATTGTTCCTTGAAATTAACCTGTAGAAACATTCCAAATTTATCTGCAAACTCCTTGTCCTGGGGCAGCAGAAAAAGGGGGGTGGGACAGATAGGAGTGAAGGCTACCAATTAGAATGTTTGTGAAGGACTAACCAATTAGAATGTTTCAGGCTGGTCCAATAGTTGTAACACTGTCCCAGTACCTGATCAGCATAGATATTGACCAATATAACTTTTCCAATACCTGATTAGCCTAGATATTGACCAATTAGCCTTGCTACTTTTTCAATACCTGATAGCATAGATATTGACCAATAGCTTTGGTACTTTTCCAATACCCAATTAACACAGTATTGATTAGTGCCCCTACCCAGTAAATCCCTAGACTAGCACTCTTAACTACAGTCCCTGTTGAGCTTTGTCTCACCCTGGGGAAGCTCTATTTTCTTCTCACTTTGATAAGCCCTACTCTTTTATACTCATGAGTCCTTGTCTGTGGTTTTTTCATTCTTCCAGTTGACAAGACAACCTGGAGAGAAGTCACTGGAAGGCAGCTGGGGTCTGCTGTAACATTACAGCAGCAGAGGCTGAAAACGCGGTTTCTTTTGGATAACTTTGGGAACCTGAATTAGTGCATCAGATGCATTTCTAACAGAAGGGGGAAGCAGGTTGCAACCTTTAGTGATAAGCATTGTATGTGAAAATGAGGATTTTGCTTTTCTTGAGGAGAACGAGATTCCACACGGTAATGAAAAAGCAGTTCCTGGTGTGTCCACAATTGAATCAAAGAAATGCGCCCTTCAGAAGTCCTTGAAGATTCCCTGAAACAGAATTCCGGCAATGCCAGGTTAATGGTTGAAGTCAACATATGACCACCCTGCTGAAGTTCTAGAATTTATTTTTAAAAATTCATTATTTTTATTTTAGTGGTTCTTTTTGTTGTGATTCCATGGAACTGTTTGATAAATCCTAGGTAAAGAGTCTTTTTATAATTTTACTGACCAAATTAAAATCACCAGCCTTGAAAAAAAAAATCAGATTTGTTTTCTTTCCTGGCCTGCAGCAAGCCCTCTCCCATTTCCAACTGTGGGGTCAATAGTGCTAGATAGTTGGCACAATGACAGGGCTGTAGAAAGGACGTCTGCCTCTGTGGCTCTCACAATGAATAAGGACCACATCTCACTTAAGGAGTCCATCAGGGATATTCAGACAATCCCTGTGGCTGGAATTGGTGCCTCTGACACCAACTGCCTTTTTTTTAAAAAAAAATTTTTTAACATAAAGCAGCAAAGATATTATTGTGGCTTTTCCTCCTCTTTTCAGATCTGATGTTTTGACTTGGCTTCCTGCTTCAGTTCTGTTTGTGGGGATAATCTATGCTGGGTCCAGGGCTTTGTCCAGACTGGTAAGTATTAGAGATTGGGGTGGGGAGGGATGACCCCTGTCTCCCCTTCCCCTTTGCCTTTTAACATATTGCATGTGGCATCTGTCTCATCCATGGGTTGGGGGCAAAGCATCAGCTTTAGTAATGGTAAAGCTAGATTGGAGAATAAGTCTTGGGTCTGAGCCAACATGGAACATTACCCCTGCTTTCACCGAATTGAAAATAACCTGAAAATCAGAAAGGGCCAGCTTATCTTGCAAGGATGGAGCCATTCAGGGGAAAAGCAGAAGAGAAGCAACAGGCTTTGCTTTGGCAGCCTTCAGTGGAGGCCAGCTCTCCACTTGCTTGAGTCAGGCTGTCTATGGGGGCAGGAGGGTGGGGTGGGGGCTCAGTCTGCTCCCTGCTTCTGAGGAACTTGAACCCTGCCTACTGGTAACATGACGCAGAGAATGTGGCCTCGGTCATGGACACAAATGCTTGGTGCAGAGTTGATACCCAGTACATGGGGATGTTAGTAAAATAAATGATCTGTTCTGTTGTCCCACCCTCTCCCCCCTGTACTGAGCTCCTCAAATGTAGGAACTATGAAAAACAGAGCTGCTTCCAGATCCCTTATTTAGAACTCCAAAAATTTAGTTGTCAATAAAGAGAAATCATCATTGATGGAAGGTGGCATAAAAATCAGGAGTGGTATTAATGTATGCCCCCACCCACAGGGCTGGGATTGGCCTTGTGCTTGCCTGGCAAGTGTTCTGCCACTGAGCCACACCTCCAGTCTTCCTGCTCCCTTTTAATACTCTGCTATTTTTGTTTGTTTTATGGTACTGAGGATTAAACCGAGGCTTGTTCTTTCAGTAAGCTGCACCCCCAACCCTTTTAAAAACATTTTTGATTCAGTCTCTAAATTGCCCAGGTTGGCCTCAATCTTGCAATCCTCCTGCCTCGGCCTCTCAGGTGGTTGGGATTAAAGGCATATGCCACCCCTGGCTTGCCATTTTTCTCAGAAAATGTCTGTGTTCTGACTTTCAGAAAAATGTAACTTTGTAAAAGAATTCTGTCTTTTTATTTTGTTATATTAGTCCCTGAGATTTCAGATATAACAGTAAAAACAAACAAATAAACAAAATCCGCTTAACTGGATAACAGTGTTGCAAAATAGCAGTGGAGAATGTAATTTCGAAATTAAACCATCGTTTTTCTTTCCTGATTCATAAGCTTGAGAAGATGGAATGATACACACAGTGGGAGAAACTTTCTAGGTCGGCCTAAGAACTAACCTGCAGTGCATGTTGATGCTCAGCCCAGAACATGCAGCTTGAGCTGGTTTTCCGTCTTGGCTCCATCAGGCCTGTGGGTTCCTATGAATCTGTTGCCTCACTTTACACCCTTTGTCCAGCAGAGGGTGTATCTTCTCCTACAACAGAGAGGATTTGGTGGGAAAAAAAATCGTTGCTCAAAGGCTTTTACAACTTTTTCCTAGGCTCCAGATAATTATGGGTGCCAGAATTTTGAAGGTTGAGTGAGAAAGGCATTGTGCTCATAATACTTTCTGTTTGTAGAGTGCTTTTGCATGGGTTTCCAGAGTATTTCCTTTGTATCTTTTTCTGTGATTCTCATAATCACCAAACAAGTGGTGGGCGAGGCAGATACCAGTTACCTGACACAGGAAGAGATGTTGGTGTGGAAAGTCTTACTAACCTGCTTCTAGTCCCAGGTAGTGGCAGCTCTTCTGGCTCCCCACCTTTTGTCGTTCCAGATTTGTGTCTTTAGGACCAATGCCTAGGATTTTCCCCCTTTTGCACTGGGGATTGAACCCAGGGGTGCTTGCTCTACTATTGAATTATATCTCTGACCCATTAATTTTTTTTTTTTTTTTTTTTAATTTTGAGACAAGGTCTTGCTAAGTTGCCCAGGCTGGCCTCGAACTTGCAGTCCTCCTGCATCAGCCTTCTGAGTAGCTGGGTTTATAGGCGTGTGCCACTGAATAAGCCCAAAGTAAAAGCAGTCATGCATAACTTTAGACCCTTTTGACTGCATGTGTTAGAAAGCTTACAAACTAGTCTAAACATAAGGAAATTTAGCAGTATAATTAAAAATTGTAGGGTAGAGACCTACCTGAAGTGTGGCTTGATTCAGGTTCAATGACAACTTCTTTCAATGTTTTTCAGTTCTGTTCTCTGTCTTAGCCCCATTTCACAGCCAGGCCGTCCCCTCTTAGGCTTACTTTCTTATAACTGAACTGGAGACAGTCTTACTAGTAGTTCCTATATGAGTTCCAGGTTTCTCTTGGATTCAATCAGTCAGGGCCATTGCCTATCCCATCTTAAAACTAGTCGGGAGGATGGAATTATGTTGATTGGCTGGTCCTGGATCTTGGCTTCCTGAAACAACTGCTGTGGTTGGAGAGGTTGGGAACACTGATTGACTAGCTCTGGCCATAGAAGATCCTCACCTGGATCCCATAGATGAAGAAGAGGGTGTGGCAGATTCTCAGTAGAGACACCATAACAACAAAAAAAAGGGACATGGATATGAGGTAGGCTGAAGTCCATTGTAAATATCACTCTAGCATGGCTTTAGGCAGATGGGGAGTCCTATAACCTAGAACAATGTTTCTCGAAGTGTGATCCACAGGTGCACTGATCTTTGAGCTCCTTGTTACCTGTGAGAAGATCGCAGCAGGACATACATCAGCTTCAGCACTAAACACACTTGTTTCATTGAGTGCCTGTGGCTGCTGCTCTTTAACAGCAGTATTGTTTGAAGAAGGAAGTAGTGCATTGATTTACATGTTGGGTGAGCTCCTTCTCTTCTCCTGTACCAGCAGTGGAGTGACTTTGACCTAATAGCCTTCTTTAACCAGCAAAGAGAAACCACTCAATTTAAACTCTTTGAACCAAGGGAAACAACCCAACTCCAAGTATGCCCAATTAGAGTGAGAGGAAGATGGGTGCGAGACACTTACTATTGTTTTTTTAGCAAAAGGACTCAATCCAGCATCTTTTCTTTGTTTTTGAAGTTCTTTGTTTTTACACAGTTGCTTCCTAGGGTGGGTAAACATGAGGCATTGGTACAGTTTGTGTTGGATAGAAAACAGGCGTCAATATGCTGCTGCCAAGCTGTCAGTTTAATGAATCCATAAGGAATTGGGGGGAAAATACTTAATTAAAATCTGTGGGTGTATTGTTATGCAAAACACTTTTAAGGTAGCTTTCCCATGAAGACTCCGTGATGTGGCACGGCCCTGAAGTTCAGTTCTGATGTGCAGCGCCCAGGAGGAAGCCAGACAACCTTGCAAGGGCCCTGTGGAAAGAGTTCTTTGTGGATTTTTCTCCACCTTGAACTCACAAACAAATGATACGTAGACTTAAATATTATTCTTGTGGTTATCCATTAAGAAAATATTTATTTGGGACCTACTGTGAGCTGGGGCTTAAAGACAAAGAAGACCTGGTTCCTGACTTTGAGGAACCGGAAGGGATGAGAGGCAACGAGAGACACACGGCTCCCCGCAGGGGCAGCCACCGTGAATTCTCAGTGTCAAGCATGTGCTGGGCGCTTCCTGTGTTGCCAGTTTGAGTGTCATATGACGTTGAACTTCCTCTCCCTTTGACACAGCTGATTCTGGCCTGCCTGTCCATGCACTGCATGACGTCACAGCGGTGATGGCTCTGATGGTATGAGTGCCAGTCTTTGAACAGTACAACTTTGACGTTTCATTGTCACTCTCATTATAATTTTCTGCCTTAAGTCTTCTCCCCTAGGCTGGGTTGCCTCAAAGCCTGTGCTGATGAGTGTTTAGGACAGATGTACAAATCCCTACATGAGTGAGCCTGCTGGGGAGAGGCCATGGTGCTGGTGATTCACCTGCTGCTCAAACCATGTCATTTTCTTGCTTAGGGAAGGCCAGGGTCAGCAGTTGGAGAGACTGTGCAAATCTTGGTTAAGGCACCTTGACAGGACTGGAATTGGTTTTCTTGCTGACCTCTTTGAACTTGATCTTTCCTAACTGCTTGTCATGGTTTGTCTCTTCCATGAGCTCAGCAGCCACTCAACACATTGTAGGTGGAGATGAGATGGAGGGAGGTGTTGATGAAGGACATGTATCAATAATTAAACCCATTTGGAGTGAATTACTCAGTTAAGCAAGATGGAACTTGTGGGTCTCCTCTGCCTTGGGTTCCAGTATCACATAAAGGAACTTGGATCCACGAAGGAAAGAATCTAAGTGTTGATGTTGAAAGGAGAAGCTGTCCTCCTCTTACTGCTGAGAAGGGATTGCTTTTCTTTTTTCATATTGTTTTCTCATCAAGGCTTTTGCAGTTCAGTCAATCTACAAGGATTACTTTGTTCAATCTACACTGATTACTTTTTAAAACATAGGCTTGGCAGCAATTCAGTAAATCCCTCCCAAGATTTTCATTATCTTCTTGCTACATCTAAAAGTGTTTCCCATAATCTTATAAAAGATTATGGACTCTGGGGAAAATATTTATGACATTGGATTTGACAGTAATCTCTTGGCTATGGTACCAAAGGCATTGGCAACAAAAGAAAAAAATAGACTAACTGGACTTCATTAAAACCATAAACTTGGGTGCATGAAAGGATACTATCAACAAAGTAAAAAGGCGACCTACAGAATGGGAGAAAATGTTTGCAAACTACTTCTCTGATAAGGAAACATTATAGATACTATAAGGTGAACTCTTAAAAATCAACAGCAAAACCCAAACAACCTATAATCCCAGTGGCTCAGGAGCCTGAGGCAGGAGGACTGAGTTTACAGTCAGCCTCAGCAATGGCGAGGCACTAAGCAACTCAGTGAGACCCTGTCTCTAAATCAAATACAAAATAGGGCTGGGGATGTGGCTCAGTGGTTGAGTGCCCCTGAGTTCAACCCCTGGTACCAAAACAAACAAACAGAAAACACAACAAACCCAAACAACTTGATTAAAAAATCTACAAAGGACTTGATTAGACATTTCTCCAAAGATGATTTATAAATGGTCATGGAGAAATGATCAACATCATTAATCATTAGGAAATGCCAATCAAAACTATGAGATATTTGTGTGCATGTATGAATATGTAACAATGAACCCCATCATTATGTACAGTTAAAATGCACCAATAAAAATATGGAAATTAAATTTTACAAGGAAACAAACAAAAACCTATGAGATACTACTTCATACTCATTAGGGTGGTTAGTATAAAAAAAAAAAAAAACCAGAAAATAACAGCCATCGACACCATTCATTTCTAAAACTCTTTTCATCTTGTAAAACTCAAACTCTGGACCCATAAAGCACTAACCCCCCATTGACTCCTCCAGCCCCTGGTTAAGTATCACTTTATTTTCTGTCTCCATAAATGTAACTGCTCATATAAGTGGGATTATTCAGTGTTTGTCTTTTGGTTAGGATGTGGAGAAATTGGAATCCTTGGGCACTGCTGTCAGAGATGTAGTCATATAGCTGCCGTGGAAAATGGTATGGTAGTGCCTGAAAAAATTTAAAATAGAATTATCATATGATTCATCAATTCCACTTTTGGATATATACCCAAAAGAATTGAAAGCTGGAAAATGAAGAGATATTTGTGCATCCATGTTCATCTATTATTCACAGTCCAAGATAGAAGCAACTCAAGTGTCCACCAGTGTTTAAATAAACAAAATAATGATATGTTATTTAGCCTTTAAAAGGAAGGAAATCCTGCCACATGCTTCAACATGGATGAACCTCGAGGACTTTATACTAAATGAATAAGCCAGAAGCAAAAAGACAAACCCTGAATAATCCCAATTTATATGGAATACTTAGAGTAATTACATTTATGGAGACAGAAAATAGAGTGACACTTAACCAGGGGCTGGAGAAGACAATGGGAGGGGTGGGTGTTAGCGTTTGAGATTTACAAGATGAAAAGAGTTTTAGAAATGAAGGGTGTCCAACAATGTGAGTGTATTTAATGCCTCTGAACTCCACATTTAAGAATGGCTAAAATGTTAAACTTTGTATTCTACACATTTTGCCACAATTTTAAAAAATAAAAACATTTAAAAGCCCCAGAAGAACTTTTCTTGGGGATTATATGAAAAGGAGCTGATAATGTGTTCTTATTGGTCTTACTAGCACTCTTTGGGGTGCTGTGGGATATGCATATTTAGTTTAACTGAATTCGGGTAGAAGTGCAAGAAAAATAGCAGTTCATCGAAACCAGGACTTGAACAGCCTATTGCTTCAGGGTAGGCTTTTGTGCCAACCGGAGGGTTGTTGCCTCCTGAGACCTTTTCTTATACCCACACATATCTCTTGGGATTTGCATTTTACCAAACTGGAGGAATTCCTGGTATATTCAGATGCCTATTTTTCATACAACAAGGCCCCTAACCTGTCAGCTACTTTATGTGATACATGGAGAAAGAACAGAAATGGTCTCTGAGCTTGTGCTGGAGGTACATTAGGGCAGAAGGCAGTCAGCTCCTCTTATGTAAATAAAATATTTATGTAAACAAATACTTAAATTATATCATGCAAATCAACTTATAAATGTTCATTTATTTGTACACCTGTGCATATTCAAATACTTCAGAGCTTCCAGAAAGGATGTATGGTAGCTGTTGTAGTTTTGACATGAGGTGTCCTCCCAAAGCTCCTGTGTTAATGCAGTAATTAATATTCAGAAAAGTGAAATGATTAGATTATGAGAGCTGTAATATAATTGGCAAATTAATCTCTTTCATGGATTAGTAATTTGAAAGGACTACTGTGCTAGGTGGTAACCGTGGGCTGGAGGAGGTGGGTCACTGAGGGCATGCCCTTGGGAATTGTGTCTTGTCCCCCTGCACCCTTGTAGCCTACTCCCAGTCGGTCCTTTTTGCCACAGTGCTCCGCTGGATCTTGGGCCAAGAGCAATGGAGTTGGCCGCCCATTGAATGAATGTCTGAAACCTTGAGCCCAAAATAAACTTTTCCTCTTCTAAGTTGTTCATGTTGGGTATTTTAGTCACAGTGATGAAAAGCTGGCTAACATAGTAGTTTATAAAAAATACTTATAATGAAAACAAGATAAATATTTTCATGCAGAGGATTTTAGAAGAAATACAGATGAGACCTCAAAGACTTAATGCATATTTATGCCATATTATTTTATGACATAAATGCAGTTGGGGTTTGAATCTAGCTCTCAGCTTTCTGTAGCGGAATAAAAAGTCCCAGGACTCTTAGTGCTTATTAGAGCAGAGCCATTGCTGAAGAAAAGCAGTGCTATGCCTTGCTGTCAGGTCTGAAGGGAAGTTTCCCTGGGTCCTCATAGAGGATTGGCTGGGAGACTTTATGGGGGCAATTCTCCCATACCGTCCTTATAATAAAACCCTCAATAACCTAGTGTCTTGGGTTCTTTGGAGACACAATGACTGAAGAAAAAAATTGCTGGGGCTAAAAACCATGGCTCTCTAGTTATCTGGCTCCATTCTAGTGTGGGCAGATAGCCTCAGACAATTCCTCAGGACATTATTTCTTCTATGCACAATTCTGATAAAAATTGGACTGTCCACAGTTGCCAGTGTGACTTTAAGCGGGGACCTAGAGTGCAGTTATTCCATATTCAACATTAAGGACATAACTACGTATTTAAAAATCACCCAAGGAGAAGAAAGTAGGATTGACATTTTTTGTTTTCTTTTGCTTTCTTTCTTTGGTACTCAGTATTATATACAGGGGCACCTAACCATTGAACCACATTCCCTCCTTTTTAATTTTTAATTTTTTTTTTATATTTTAATTTTGAGACAAGGTCTCTAAGTTGCTAAGGCTGGCCTTGAACTTGTTATCCTCCTGCCTTGGCCTCCCAAGTTGCTACAGGCATGAGGCACCATACCTGGCTGGACTGGCATTCTATAGAAATTAAAAGACTAACCCAGGTCTTGCTTGACTAAGGGTCATCCACACCCCTGCAGAGTGACCAAGGCCATGTCTGCAAATGAGACCAGAGTTTCCCATAGAATATTGCCCTAGGTTAGTTCCAACACCTGAACAAATAATCAAGGCTTCAAAATTCCATCTGAGAAGCATGAGAATAATGAAATATTTCTAAGGAATAGTTAGCACTTTCTTCTCATATCTGAAAAAAAATTCATTAGCACATAGATGAAATGTTAAATTTTAAGCTAATGCACTCTAAAGAATAAATTAGTTGTTAATTGTGCCCCTAAGTAATTCAGTGAATTGACCTGTAATATAGTCAAATTTGGCCAAATACATTTTGGCAGACTTATGTCAAAAATGATGATTGGAGCTTGACAATGGTTGATGTTGGGTCATTGTTTTTTCCTGATGAAGGATGACTGTACCTTTTGTTGTTGAGGGCATTCCAAGATTCTTGATATTGTGGAAGCACACACTTATTTTTCCATTCTCTTTAGCCACAAGTAGACATTTAGGTTAGAAAGGGGAACCAGAATGGATGCCTCAGTTTTCTCATTTGTATGATGGGATGTTAATAGTAGCTCATTTATGGAGTCACCATGCATTTTAAATATGTGAAAGCAGGTAGATCAGTGTCTAGTATGTTGTAAGCATTCAGTGTGTCTCACCTGCTACGACTGCTGTTATCATTTTTCAGAATTTTTGTTTGGTTTAACAGAAGTCCCTGCTGAAGCGAACTCCACAAAGATAATGGCAGATATCCTAAAGAATCAGTTACTAAAGGGTCTTCTGAACTAATGTAACATACTTCAGACGAGGACCTGTGCAATTAGAAGCCAAGAAAGCTTGGTGAAGTTGCCTGCTGTCTTTGATACTGTTGTTTTGCCTTTTCATTTTTTGATATGGGGTTCTTGGAATGTTGCCCAGGCTGGTCTCAACGCCTGGGCTTAAGTGATCCTTCTGCATGCATCAGACTTTTTTATTTTGGCGGGGCTGGGGTGGGGGGGAGGTGTTATCAGGGATTGAACTCAGGAACACTCGACCACTGAGCCTAATTCCAGCCCTATTTTGTATTTTATTTAGAGACAGGGTCTCACTAAGTTGCTTAGGGCCTCACTTTTCCTGAGGCTGGCTTTGAACTCACGATCCTTCTGCCTCAGCCTCCCAAGCCACTGGGATTACAGGTGTGCACCACGTTGCTTGGCCTGCATCAGCTTCATGAGCGGCTGGGACCACAGGTTTATACCAGCATCCCTGGCTTAATACTGTTTTTGGTAGCCCCTTGTACAGGCAGAGAGTGCAACTGGTCAATTGTAGGCTATCTCTAATGCCTGTTAGCTTCTCAGTTGGAAAAATGGATTAAGAAATTCAGATTTAAAATTTAAACAGGAGTTGAAGGTATCCCTTTTAAAAATGGCATATATTTTACTTGATTCATCCATTTTATATTGTACCAGTTTTACTGGAATAAGCAGACTGCCAGGATTTGGAACACACCAAATCAGATTGAACTTTAGACAGTTGGAGAGATGGGAAGCTTTCACTAGGGACTTGACATAATTTAAAAGCCATAACATAAAGACTGGGAGCCTTGGCTTGCAATCAAGAGTCATAGCTCTCCCAGAACCAGTTGTAAGAATTTAAGCAAGAGGCCTAGTCTTTACGCCTCAGTTTTCCTGTCTTTAAAAATCAGAGTAATAGCATCTACTAGTGGAGTTATTGGGAGGAGTTTTAAATAAGAGAATGCAAATAAATCATTGGCACCGTATGCTTAACACATTGTTGGCAGCTACTATTAGTGTGCTTTAAAATCTACACATAGGGACGGATCGTTTTTCCAGAATCTGATCCAAGTAGAGCCTAGAAAAATTGAGTAGTCTACAGTTCATAAAATTGAAAAAATTAAGCCTCTTTGAAGTCCAGAGTAGGTCTAGTGTCAGGGTCTCAGTTCTAAATCTGATCTCAGTGCCGCAGTCTGGCTGGGCACAAAATAACCGAGCTGCCAGGAGGCACACGTAGGTTCAAAACAGGAACTCCTTTATTATCCAAACTCCTGAGAACGCCACCCACGCGGCCCTTCCAGGAACCACCAACCGGAAATCCCTCCTGAAATCCCTCCTCCGGCACTTCCCCAACCAATGCGAACTCTCCAGGAATCCCCAAGAGAACTCCAAAGTATAGTGAGAACTCCAAAGTAGGGGGGGGCGGCAGGCGGACAGCAGGGGTCTAATATACAATTGAATACACAGCTTAACATAACCATCATCATCTCAATGGCTCGCTGGCTTCACCTCTCAACCGCTCCCTTCTGGCACAAATGCCATGCGTTATTCCACTGGGCTGTGGCTCTCAGCATCTCAGTACTGGTTTTTTTAAAATACCTTTTTTAGTTGCAGATGGACACACTATCTTTATTTTATTTATTTATTTCCATGTGGTATTGAGGCTTGAACCCAGTGCTTCACACATGCTAGGCAAGCACTCTACCACTGAGCCACAACTGCAGCCACTCATTACTGATTTTATAGCCAGGGAGTAAAAGCCATTTCAAATAAGGTCTTCACTTGATAAGCTTACTCACTTTCATGTGCCACATGATTAACGTAAGGCTTTCTTTGCCATCTTCTCAAGAACTGGAATCCCTAGGGCCCACCTTGCCAAACATGGGCCAAATGGATAAAGCCACCTTTTAAAAAAAAATGCCCTTTAATAATTTTTTTCCTTTTTTGTGGGACTGGAATTGAACCCAGGGCCTTGTACATGCTAGGCAAGTGGGCTAACCCTGAGCTACATCCTGGCCCTTCCCTTAATCATCTTAAAACACATACAAAATAACTTAAAATATGAAAAGTTTAAGAGGAATTATTAAAAGCACAAAAGATAAATGCAAAAATAGAAAAGATTGAAATAAACTCTGATTTTGAAAAGAAAAAATCAAAATGAGTTGAGCTTTTTTTAAAAAAATTTTAAGTTGAACATGGACACAATACCTTTGTTTTACTTATTTATTTTATGCAGTGCTGAGGATTGAACCCAGTGCCTCATGTGTGCAAGGCAAGCACTCTACCACTGGACCACAACCCCAGCCCCATGAGTTGAACTTTTAAAAAATATATTTTTTTAGTTGTAGATGAACACAATACCTATATTTTATTTATTTTTATGTGGTGCTGAGAATTGAACCCAGTGCCTCACACATGCTAGGTGAGTACTGTATCACTGAGCAACAACCCCAGCCCTGAGTAAAAATAAAGACATGTTTTTTTAAAAGGCAAGAAAAAAATGCCAATAAAAAATTAAAAAAGAAAAACAAATAGTGCAAAGTAGAATAGAATACTGAAATAGAGTAGAAGCTAAATGATCATAAAAATTTTAAAAACAAGGTAAATATATATCCTCTCTAAAGATAAAGCAAGGAGGTGAGCTGCATAATCTTGAAGCAGATCCTCTGAGCTGAAACAATGGGATGAGCTGCCCATTAGTGATTACCTTCTTCTGTGCAGTGCTGAGCCCTGGTCATGGTCCTTCTCCAGTGTGATTTTGTTGGTTCCTTCTAGCAGCCCCAGCTGTTATCCCCCCATTACCAGGGAACTGCAGCCTGGAGGCTTGCCTTTCTCCACAAGAGAAAGAGGCCAAAACAGTGCTCTTATTCTTGGTGTTTTTCTGCCTTCCACGAAACATCATTATGTCATCGGTAATGAAGACAATAACAGACCCCCTGCCCTTACTCCTTCCCCCTCACCTTGTCAAGATGACCTGTCAAGTTAGGAGAGACTGTCAATCTTAGCGAATGTGTAATGGATCCTTGCATGTCCTAATAGCCCACTGTGTTATATTTTTTATATCTTTGCCTCCTTTTTTTTTTTTTTTAACTTGGTGCAGATTTGGTCCCATTTATCCATATATTTCCTCAGTTCCATCTTCTAAGTATTTCCTTGATGTGGCCACTTTTCTCCAACTGCATTGCCACCACCGAGTTTAGACTACCATCTAGTCACTGTATCAGTTTCCTGAGGCTTCTGTAAAAAATTACCACATATTTGGGTGGCTAAAAACAACAGAATCACATGGCCAGAAGTCCAAAATCAGTTTCACTGAGTTGACATCAAGGCATTGGAGGATTATACTCCCTACAGAGGCTCTAGGGCAGAAACTTCCTCAACTCCTCCAGCTCTGGTGTCTGTCAACATTCCTTGGCTTGTGGCCACATCACTTGAGTGGCTCTGGGTTCCAGTGCTTCTTGACTGTGTGTATCAGACTCTCCTTTCTTTATGTTAGGATACTTATGCCTGCATCTAGGGCCACCAGCTAATCCAGAATAATGTCCTTGTTTACTTAAATTCACAAAGACCCCCTCCCCTCTTTTGCCGTATAAAGTAACATTCCCAAGTTCCGTGGATGAGGATGTGGATATATTGGGGGTGGAGGCTCAGTCTATGGTATCCCTAGACTTTTGCAGCCATCTCTGTCTCCTTTCCCCGAGTTCCTTTAAATATGCAGAACAATTCATATCTGAGTCTGCCTTAGAATTCTTTAGTGATTCTTGTGGCCCATGGATGCTCCTACTTCCTTGATGTGGCCTGTCATTGCCTCTCTGCCTTTTCTCCTCCTGCTTTTCTTTTATTGTATGTTCCATTCATGCTCAATTTCCTCTAGTTCCATGGAGGAGCTGGGTTTGCTTCTCTGGGCCTCTGCTCTATTCTCTCTGAGACACTTGCCTGCCTCTGTGTGAGTCCAGTTCTCACTTGGACTTGGGTCTTCATCTCCTCAAGAAGACTTGCTGTCCCTGCCTGGGTCAGCTATGTCTTTCTGTGTGTTCCTTTTGAGCTCTCACATACTTGGGACAGGATCCCTTGCAATGTCCACCTTGTTCATGTGATGTGTCCCCTGTACCTGGCATGCTGCCTGATACACAGGAGGTGCTTAATAACGGTTTCTTTCTTTCTTTCTTTCTTTTTTTTTTATACCAGGGATTGGACTCAGGGGCACTCAAACACTGAGCCACATCCATAGCCCTATTTGGTATTTTATTTAGAGACAGGGTCTCACTGAGTTGCTTAGTGCCTTGCTTTTTGCTGAGGCTGATTTTGAACTCTTGATCCTCCTGTCCCAGCCTCCTGAGCCCCTCTGGGATCACAGGTGTACGTCATTGCACCTGGCAATAACTGTTTCTTGATGAGAAAACTTACAGGAAGGGGAGCCTTTCCAACCACCCTACCAAGAATAATGCCCCCCAAAGAGTGCCAATGTATGCAGAAGAGTCTTTGCTGGAGAAATGCTCTATGGAAATGCCAGACATTCCCACAGATCTTTATTTTTAAACAAAAAATCAAGAATCATATAACTATGAGATCGGAGAAAATATTTCCATGCTTATTATTCTGTTTTCTTTCAGGCCGTTCCTGTGTTTCTCATTTTGCATAATGCAGCTGAAGTTATCATCTGTGGCTACCAGAAGTGTTTTTGGAAAGAGGTAAATGATCATGCAAAACGTTAGTTTCACATCCCTAGCCTTAAATTTCTAAGAAACAGTCTTCTTTTCAGCACCCTCAATGAGTGTCCATTCCTGCCACCAATTTCCAGTCAAGATTGCCTGACAGTGGTCACTGATTGCAGGGAACCTGCTTTTAACATTGCTCGGTGGATCAGATGTTTCTGCTAATGTTTGTTAGTGTGAATGCAGCTCGACTCCAGACCAGGGCTGAACCAGAACCTCAGGAGACAAAGAGGAATTTGCCCAGGCCTGGTTGGTAGCAGTCCCACCCATAGCTAGTCCAGGTACCACAAGAAAATGCCCGCAGGGCTTTACACAGAGCATTTGCTCAGCCAAGGAAGCTTTTCTTTCCAGTCCTAGCTGTATCTCATACCAGCCAGAGCAAGCCCTTCACCTTTGGGGCCTCCATCTGTAAAAAACAACAGCTTCGCATGTGTAAGTGCCTCCCACAGTTTCTAGCACATCGTAGGTGCTCTGTTTGCCAGTTGTGATGATCAGTGTTATCACGGGTCATTTAATTTGGTTCCATGGCTTCCTGTCCTTGGGGTCTCCCCAGGCATCTGTAATGCAAAGGGATCCAATAGAACCGATCTGCTTTTCCCATCATGCTTCTCAGGTGGGAATCCCAGTTCTGGCCATCTTCACCCAACTCAGAAACCTTGGGGTCCCTTCCACTCCTTAGTCTCCTATCCCCCCTACCTTCAGTCTGTTACTGAATCTGTCCCTTCTTCTCCCTTCCCACTGCTGCAGTCACCCTATTCAAGTCCTCTGTCTTTGGGTGGCCTAGGTGAGGGGCTGAGGGATGAGAGCTTGGTCCCCTGAGCACTTGTGGCAGTCAGGGAGGGCCTGTGTCCTTTCCTCTGCAGCTGTTCCAGGCAAAGGTGGGAGCTACAGTCCACTTGGCACTTGGCCGATCTCCATGTGGGTAAAGGGTTCCTTGCTCCTTAAGGAGAATGGCACCTTTCTCTCTGATAATTTACTTACCACACCATCGTGCAGTTTCCCTATATCACCAGTTCTACCACGTGCTGTGTTTTATTTTATTTTATTTTTTTTTTGCTTTCATCAATCTAAAATCAGGAGACTCTTACAATCAATCATGTGGTTTGTTTTCCTTCTGACATTGTATAATCAGTGTTGTCTTAGGTTCAGTGAGATAGGGAAATATTTTCCTGTGTCTCCAGGAGGCTTCCCTTGAGCCCTCCCAAGGTCAGGGATCATGGGATGGGTGTCTTTATAGAAGTGGCGCTGAGCTGAGCTGTCACCGAGTAGGCACCAAGGATCAGGTTCACCATCGCCCTGAGAGCTGCTCAGCTCTAGGAGGCTGACTCATGACACTCAGATTCCAAAAAGCCCAATTAGTCCTGAGAGTGGTACTTTCTTATGAATTTAGAAATGAAGATTTACCTGGTCTGGGGGTGGGATTGAGGTACCTCTTCAGAGTTTTGTTTCCTGATGGACAAGTCGAGTCCTGTAGATGAAGGCGAGTAGGACTTGGGGTTAGAGAGTCCCCTCGGGATATTTCCATTCAGCAGGCGACCCTCCTCTTCCCTGCAGGCCAGGGGCCAAGATTCTGTCTGAGAGAACCTGTCCTTGGAATTAACTAACTCCATTTCATTAGTAAGGCAAGTCAACCTCATTTCTTGTCTGGGAAAATTAGAAAACAATTGTGTGGGTAACATTTTTTCTTTAGTTATTTTTTTTTAAAAAAAGCTTTTCTTTCTTGTATAAATATAAGATGCAATCTGCTATAGAAAAGCAGAAGAAAAAATTCTGGAAATCAACTGTTTCTGCTTCCCCAAGGAACCTGTGTATTTTTAGCAGACATTTTTTTTCTATGTACATCTAGAGATGTATTTACACAAAGGGTGAAACACACCTGGTGTTTCCGTTTAACACTTTGTCAGGAATCCATATTCCTGTCAGCATTCCATGTTGGATGAAGCATACTTTTGGCCAGTCCCTCCTTGCAGACCCGCAGGTGGTTTCTGGCTACTCACCATTAAAATCTGCTCTGTGATGAAGATGGCTGGGATGTATGCTGGGTGTGACTTATGTTCCTCACCCTGTGACTGGGAGCCCTGATGTATGTAGGATCCCATTTCATAAGGAACACATTGCTCCCCACCTCACAGACTGTCAAATGGTACGATGTTATTCTGTCCCTTATGCGTAGATTTTAATAGAATCCATTTTGGAAGGTCAAGTTGACCTCCTCATGACCTTGTTCCCAGATTATGAGAATCAACTCAATCTGGAGCCTGTAGCTCATTTTCATGATCGACAATTTGTTCTTTGTGTAGGCACACATACGTGCACACACAATTTGACTGTAAGGTACTGTGTGGCTCATGGAATTCAACATCTACCTTGCAGATACATTGGAATAATGCTTTTTGTTTGTTCGGCAGGTGTACACTAAATAGCAAACATTTTGCTAGGCCTAAAACTGGAGATGTGTAGGAGGTATTGATTATCCTTATAGAACTCAGCATTGAGCGGACATGTAATTGTGAGTTGTGATGCCCATACAGACTGGGATGAGGTGTGGGTGGACCAGGAGGTGACCACCAGCAAGTCCTCTGGGAGTGAGCAGGGAAGGCCTCCCCAGGGCTAGATTTGAGCCAAGACACACAGGATACATAGGGATTTTCTAGTTAGACAAGAAGAAGGGGTGCTCCAGGCAGGCACAGGAAGCAGCAAATGAAGGGTGGTGACTTAAGAGGACCAGCAGTTGTGTCCTGGCAAGCAGACTGGAAGAAAAAAGTCAGATTTTGAAACCAGAACGCCTGGGTTCAAACCCCATGTCCTTGGATGACTTCCCTAACTTCTCCAGTGAGTCAGGTGCCCTTATCTAGAACAGATAACCCACAACTATTAATTATCTCGGAATTAAATAAGTCAATGCATACAGAGCCCTTAGGAGTAGTGCTGGGCACAGAGTAAGTTAGCTAACCCTGAGTGATGTTAGCCACTTATTGTTAATTTTGGCAGTGTGACTTTTGAGGAGCTGTGTTGGCCCATTCAGAAACTGAGCTCTTGTTGGGACTCATTACTGGGTTATTTCTAAACAAAGGTAACATCAAGTCCTCAGTTGTTTTCAGAGCCCTGGGAGAAGAGAGCTAAGTAACGAATCCATTGCTTGTTTTCATTGTCTGGGCTCTTTTAATCTGAAGGAGTTTAAAATTTAAAAAAGAATCTGTCCCCTGTGGGAGGGGGAACTCTTCCAGGCTCTGGATGGATTTGTTGCCTTGCAACAGACACCCCACAATAGTTACTGGGCAAACATGTTTTTCATGAAAAAGTTGGGACTTCCCTTTAATCTCTGTCCTTCCTGACCTATTGTTCCACCAGACTGTGGAGATTTTGGTTACATTTGGCTCAGAATCTTTTAGAAATATATTTTATCTGTAGTGGGGACCATTATGCAGGAACCGTGAGCCCTTCGGTGGTTATCCTCTCTGCATAAACGAAAGGCTAGATAAATGAAAGCTGTTCCCACCAGGGGGCAGAGTAGCCATGCCTGGCTCGGCTTCCTGTACTCAGATGCCAGACTGGATAAAAATCAGAGATTAAAAATCCCAAGGATGCAAGCCACTGCTTTGCACACAAATAGAATCTGTTTATTAAAATAACAAAAACTTGGTTATTTAGTAAAAATTGCACACTTAAGATAGCCTGGTAGCAAACCGCTTATGTTTCTTTTGTCAAAGCCTCACTTCTAAACAATATTTATACTTCACACTTTATCTGAACTAATGTCAAAATTGTAATTTGTCCCCGACTCGCAAAACGATCCTTCTGAAATCTCCAGAATAAATCTGTCATCCTACCTGTCTGTTTCTTCTATAAAACACAAGAATCTGTGCTACTCCCTCCTTTGTCTGTTCAAAGAATACAGTGAAATTGATTAATTGGCAGGAGTTTATAAAGGTTGAGTCCAAATTAGAATTTATTCATTGTAGGAAATCTTAAATGAAAAGTTTCCATTCCCCAGTCTGCCATTTGTTGTCTCTCTCTTCACCTTTTTTTCTGTGTATTAATTTTCACATCATCACTGGTCATTTTATTGAACTGCTCAGAGTCAGAGGTGTATAAATGAAAGGGTTATTTGAAGAGACAGACCTGTGGCTCAGGGTGCGTGCATTCATCTCTAGTCCCAGCTACCTGGGAGGCTGAGGCAGGAGGAACACTTGAGTCTAGGAGTTTGAGGCCAGGTTGGGCAGACCTCATCTCAAAAATAAGTAAATAAAAATAAAGAGACCGACCTAGAAGAGAAGTTGGATTAGAGCTTAATTTATTTTCCTACGTGGATATGGATGGCGTCCATCTCTCTCTCGTTTCCCTCTGCTTGGTATGGAAGATTCTTGAAGGTTGCCCTGACATCATTTTGCTTTTCACGGGTAAACATTCTAATGGTGAAAGTGCTTTGCCGAGGTGACTCAGCTCTGGAACTGAGTCATCCTTCATTTGGTCCAAGCAGAAAAAGCTTTAAAAAATAGTGAAGTGTAGCAAGCTTGCAAAACCTCTAATAAATTCGCTCATAATTTATTTGCCTCTTAATTGAAATGTTTTTGGGGGGGAATATTTGTGAAGACTAATTATGTGTCTTTACTTTCATACAGAAAACATCTCCTGTAAAGATCTGTAGGTAAGTTTTTAAAAAATACAAACATCTCTTTAAAACATAAGATTGAACCTCATTTTAACTTGGGTGATATACTTTTGAAGATTCTGAGAGCTGACAGAGGAATTTATTACAAACAGTTATATATCCCTATTTTATGTCTTATTTTAAAACATATTCTCTCCTCTTCTCTCTCTCTCTCTCTCTCTCTCTCTCTCTCTCTGCAAAATTTTATTCCTAAGGGGAAAACAAAACTAACTCGTGTTAGATTTCAGCTCTTGATGCCCCAAAACTTCATAATAGTTGTGCAATACTGGTGGAGAACTGAAAAACATGGAGATGACTTAAATTTTTTTTAAATAATGCAGTTTATTGAGGCTCTAAGATGTTCCACTGTGGGAAAAGCATTAGTCTGTGAGTCCCAGGATCTAAATTGCAATCCTGGGCACAGCACAGTGATGGTGGGCAAGTTTCTTCCCCCTCTGAGCCCTGGTTTCCTTGGCAGAGCATGACTGGACTCTCATACAGGTCTCTCCAAATCTGAATTCTCGTTCTAACTCCTTACCTTGTTCTCTCACCCCTTCCTCCTTCCTCTGCTGTAACTCAGATGCTCAGTCCCACGATAGAAAACCAACAGCAATGCTTTGATACACAGATTTAGGATTTTTGTTTCAGATATTTCTGGGCTTCCATCCAGCCGCGCCCCCCTCTTTTTCTTTGCCTTTATTACAGGTTACAGCTGGAAAGGAAAATGTAAAACAAAATTTCAGGACTCACCACTTGTTTAAAAGGAGATTCTCAAAGTGTTAAAGAGAGGCATCAAAGCCCCTAATATTGTGAGGTGGCCGGCACCCTGACAGGGTAGATTCCTGCTCAGGAGGTGTGAGCTGCCTGAGGAATAGAAAGTCTGAATTAATTAGTAAGAAATAGAGCCAGAGCCAAAAATTAGATGAAAGAAAAGTGGTTCGCCTGGTAGGTCTCCAGTCCTGATAGGAGCTGGAACTGAACAACTGAACATGGATCCAGTTCTTTATTCAAGGGGGAGGGCTTCAAAGGCAAGGATAAGGTTTCAGGGGCAGGGGTCTTGCAGCAAATGGGTTGATTGTCATCTTGGCAAGATACCCCCATCTCTGAGAGGCTGTGTGGCTTCAGCAGGTCACTGCATCTCCAGTGCAGTGCTGAACTTAGACAGAGTTAGGTACGAAGTCACATGAATTGAGCATTCTCAACAGCAGGGTTGCCACTGGGAGTTCCCGAGACCAGACCTTCCTGCCTAATGGCTTCCATGTCGTTTGGGTTCACACACAGTTCACAAATGCTCCCAGCACCCTAATACCTGATACATAATTGCTCAAGTACCATAGGAACCAGGCCCCCGTCCCACCCCCTGGGTATCCCCCCATCTCCTTTATCCTCAAGGGATTCTCTGCATGAGGGGATCTCTAAATGTGCATTCCCTGGGTGGGAAGGAGCCTATATTCCAGAAAGCCCTCTACTCCAATAGACACCAAACCTATGAGGAGTCTCCTCTTCTCCCACCTAAAGCCTATTGCCTATTGCTGAGCAGCCTCAGCAGCCCCCTGACAATCTCTCTTCCACTCACCCCAACCTTTGCCCTTCATTCTTCTCTAGGTCACTTTTACGTGTGCATTGAAAGCAGGGAGGCTGAAGGAGTGGGGTAGACTGGGTTGGAGAATTTTCTGGGCCTCATGCTGTTTCACATTCTCCTGTCCTGATCTTCCCAAATCTGGGGCCCAAGTCTGAGGGTTCCTCTGTGCCAGTCTCCTGCTCTGGTGCAGCCATCTGGCGTCATTGCAGCAGTGAGCACTTGGAATTGGTTAGCATCAGTTTCCAAGACATTGAGATTGTTATTGTCTGCTTGTTGAATGTTACATAGGTATGATATAATATATTACGTGCACAAACATCTATATCATGTAATATATACGTGTGTATAATCTATGATCTATAGAAGAATATAGATTAATCTATAGTTTATATTTAGATAATGTATAAATATGTGATCTATATAAAGAACATAGAATTTTGTATGTATGGGATCTGTATCAGTATGAGATGCCATATGACAGAATCCCCTGAAAGTGAACATTCTGTATCCAGTGCTTCTTTTCATGCCTTGATCCTCTGCTGTTTGTCTCTTGATGGAATAGGTCAGTAGTGAGGGCCTAACATTATATATGTTGTTGCACTTATAAAATGAAAAGAGAAGAGAGACCAAGACTTAATTTGGGTTTTGTGCTTTCAGATGCCTTCTTTTAGGAGAACAGAATGATTGGGGAAAGCTACAGGCAAAGTCATTTTGTATATGAAAACCAAAAGACAGATGCTAAAAACCAATGATTACTGAGCCAGCTCCAAACGAACTTTGTGATGAATGAGGATAGTTTTCTGAAAATATCTGATTGGCAACATTATTTTTTGTGCAAGAATTTTTGAAAAACATTATATTGTGGAAATCTCCAAACATATAAAAAAAAAGTAGACAGTAATGTAAGGAAGCCCATCTACCCATCTTCCAGCTTCAATAATTTTTAATTTATGGACCTACCCACTGCTTCACTTCAGTATGACTTTGAAGCACATCCTAGCACCATAGCATTTCATCTGTAAATATTTCAGTATGTAAAAGAAATTTTTCTAGTAACAATATTTATATGAGAAATAAAGTGTAAACCTATAGAGAGGTTGCAAGAATATTACAATGAACGCCCATGTACTGTTCTCCTACATTCACCCAGTGGTAACATTTTTCCATTCTCTCTCTCTCCCCACCTCCTCTATCCTCCCTTTTCTCCCACATATATAATGCATGTCTACACATACCTAACATTACCCCAAATACAGAAAGATATTCTTATTTTTCTGAACCATTTGAGTGTAAATTGCAGAGACCATGACCCTACTCCTAAATACTTCAAAGCATATCTCCTAAAAAAAAAAAAGCAATCCTTTTAGTATAACTGAAGGGCACTTACTAAATTTAGGAAATTGATATCTGATACAATACTGTTATCTAATATCTCAGCCCAAGTTCGTGTTTTTCCAGGATCCCAGTATTATCTTTTGTAGCAATTTCCCCCTCAAGAATGTCATGTCTCTCTTGTATCCTTTAATCTAAGACAGTTCCTCAGCCTTTCATTGCCTTCACTTTTTGAAGCATACAGGCCTGTTGTGTTTGTGGACTGTAAGTTTGGTTTTGTCTCAGCCTTTTCTCCTAATTCAATTCAGCTTTCACCTGTTTGACAGAGCCTCAAGTGTGATGTTGTACCTTAGTGTGTCCTAACAGGAGGCACAGGGCATTGATCTATCCAGTTATTGGAGATTATTGAGTCTGAACATTAGATTAAAGTTGTGTACAAAGGATTTTAATAAGCTTTTTGTTGTTGTTGTTGTTCATGGTGTTTCTGTTGTTGTAACTGGCAGGATGGTGATCTGATTGCCTAACTAGACACTCATGTTTTCTGGGGATCTGTAGTCAAAAACCTCCTTTTATTAGCTATTTGACAGACACACTGTTTCTTGAGTGAGCCAGCTCTGGTTTTCATGTGTCCTGCAAGTGCCCGACTCTGGGCAATGGCTAGCTGAGCTGCAGAGGAGACGTCTGACTGTCAGCAGAGAATGTAACTGAAAACCACACAGGAGTCTCAGAGGATGAAGGGGGAACTGGGTTGGTCTCAGGCTCTTTGCCTCCTCCAAACGCCAAGGGATCTGGTCCAACCTCCACACTCTCTGGGAAGGGCTTTGATGTTGAAAGGTGAAGCTGCCTGTTTTATCTGCCTGTCCACAGCGCCCTCTTCCTCCTGGCAGCTGCAGGGTGCCTTCCCTTCAACGACTCCCAGGTAAGTCCAGGTAAACTCCTTTTGCCTTCAAAGAGTCTTTTACTCTCTGAAGTCTCGCATGTGTGCAGACTTTCCTAGTCCTTGCTTTTAGAATGAGGAGGCCTTCAGAAGCTCCCAGGCTGGGGCCTTTTGGCCCAGGAGCACCATTTCCCCCAGGCCTTAGAGGTCTGGCCCTGGGTTGCATGCATTTCATTCTTGTGCAAGTCTGTGAACCTGTACTCCCATGCCTGGGTCGCCCCAGCCTCAGGCATTGAGGCAAAGTTGATTTTCCTGCTCATCGCCAGGGCCTCTGCTGGAAGTGAGTTTTACTTGATCACCCTATGCCAAATTGGAGATTTCCTCATGAGGCACTAAGGACCCATCATCCCCAGTAGCCATCTCCTTGCTAGGTTTTTCTTTCTTTTCTGCCTCCCTTTCTCCCCCAGCATTCTTAAGTCCCCCCCGACCCCATGCCACCTTAGTGTCAGGCTCTGAGACTTTGTTGTGGCAGAAATCAGAGTCTATTCAGAGCAAAGAGGGAGGGAGATGGACAAGCGAGCAGTCAACTAATTATGACAGGAAGACCAGGACTCAGTCCAGAGAGGTAGGGAGGCTATGAAGTACCTAAGAAGACTCAGGGACTTGGAAAATAGGAACAGCTAACAATGATAGGATCCTGCTGTGTGCCGTCCCTGCACCAATTCTTTTTATGACCTATTTTACTTAAAATTTCACAACAATTCTGTAGGACAGGGACTATTATTATCTCCATAAATAGCTAAAGAATAGTGAGATCCAAAAGGTCATCGGCTACTGAATAAGAGGGGATTTTAGAATGTAACCTAGATCGCTCTGGTGCTAGAGCCAGGCACTGCTTACTGAACCGAAATCTGAAACAATGAGGAAAAGTGCCAGAGGGGCCATGGGTATGCTAGGATTTGACTTTAATGAACACCTACTAGGCGGCCACCCCATTCTAATTCCTGCCTTCCTGGGACTTCCATCTAGTGGAGGGTGGGCGGAGATGGGACAGACTTAGAATAAGGAAACTGTAGAGTGTGTCAGCTGTATCGAGGCCTGTGGAGAATAATAGAAAGGGAGAAAAAGAAAGAGTCTGCTTGGCTAGTAAGCAGAGAGCCTTTGTTTTGGAAAATGCAAACCATCCTTGTTCTTTGAGGGTGAGGGGCTGTAGTCATGACTGGAGGGTTTTGGGTGGGCTTGTCATTGAGGTCCTTGAGTACCATGAGTTTGGATTTGCACATAGTGTGGTGGCAGTGTGGGTAAGGGGGGCCGAAGGCCAAGCTGCATCAGGAAGTTGTTGTAGGCTACTGGGTGACATATGAGGGAGAATGGACCTAGACCCTTAGAGTACTGGTTTGAAACCTTGCCCGGCACTGTGCTTTGATGACTCAGGTTTCTGCCTGCTGTGCGGATGCTGTTTGTACTCAGAGCTGTTTTTTTTTTTTTTTCTTTCTTTTATCCTGTATTACAGTTTGATCCAGATGGATATTTTTGGGCTGTAATTCACTTATTTTGTGTAGGTAAGTTTTAACTAAATGCTTACTTAAATATTTGAGGTATGTTTTTTTAATTGGTACATTATAATTTTACTTAAGAGTGGGATTCATTATGCCATATTTGTGTAAGCACATAATTTGATCATTATCATTCCCGTTGCCTTCCTTTTATCTCTTCCCCTAATTTTCTAGCTGTATTCACTGATAGTGACTCTGGACAATAGGAAAATTAAATCCAAGGTTAAGGGCTGGGGTTCTAGTTCAGTGGTAGAGCACTTGCCTAGGATGAGTAAGGCACTGGGTTTGATCTTCAGCACCACATAAAAACAAACAAATAAATAAAATAAAGGTTAAATTCCTTTAAAAAATCCAAGGTTAAAATTAAGTGGGCATTTTCTGGATTTGTTTTTTTATTTTGGAGTTTTCTTCAACTCTTTCCCTTTCCAGTATAGTTCCCTTTCCTCTCTTTCATGATAAACATTAGCTCAGATTTTGCCTGCCAAGCCCACTGGTAGAATGCTGGTTGTTCTTTCTTTCAAAGGGCAGAAAGGAAGGAGTCCAAAAGCATATTTTAAAAAAGCAAGCAAATAGTAATAATAATAATATCATCAAGTTGGTGTAATAAAAGAACCATCTGATTTTTTTTGTTGTTGTTTTTTGTTTTGTTTTAGTACTGGGGATTGAAATCAGTCAGGGGCACTTAACCATTGAGACAGGATCTCAGGGCCTTGCTAAGTCACTGAGGCTGGCTTTGAACTTTCGGTCCTCCTGGCTCAGCCTGCCAAGCCACCAGATTTCAGGATTGCGCCAGCACACCTGGCAGACCATCTGATTTTATTTCAAAGTCATATGTTCAGTGTTTCTTGTTTGTAATCTTAGGGGGAGTAAACAGTGCCCTGGATTTATTAACACAGTTTAGAAATGTTCAGAAATACCTCAGTGTTTCTCTTTCCCATGTGCATTGTGTGAAGGAAGTAAAACCTTCCTTTTAATTATATATCTACGTGTGGATCATGACACTTTCCTTGCCCGGTACTCCCTGTGGCCACTTGAAGGACTGACATACATTATCATGGAGAACCATTGAATTCACATCCTTGAGTCCCTCCAATGTTATTAGACCTCTCTTGTCAGTGTGTGACCCTCATAGGGAAAAGGGGACCAGGATCTGTACTGTTAGGGTTCTTCTCTGCCTGGATTTTGTACTTTCTTGAAAGTGCAGGCAGCTCTTTAAGCAGAATGTCATGTGACTTCATTTCCAGGTGCTTATAAAATACTACGGAAGTTCCAGAAGCCTAGTGCATTAAGGTAAGCTCTGAATGTTTGGTGAGTTGTTTGGTTAAAGGAAAGAGATGAAATCTACTCAGCATGAGATTCTTCCATCTGGCCAGACTCTCTGCAAGTCTGGTTGCAGGAGGGCAGCAGAGAGCCCTCAAAGCTGCCTGTCCTCTTGCTGCCTGCTGCACCAGCCACTCTAGGCCAGGCCCGCTGCCATCTGAGAGGGATCAGCTTTCAGCTATGTGTGTAGAGACATGGATCACCTTTCCTTCATGGGAAGCCATTGAGATAAGAATTATTTAATGAACTGTATATGATCAGCTGCTTTGGACCCCAGTCGACTAGGTTTTCATTTTTCCCCCAGTGCCTTCCAAACTTGACTCAGTTTATTCCTAGGAGTCTCCCTACTTCTGTTCTTGGATAAAATAAGACCTCGTTGCAGCAAGCAATGGAGTCCCTTTGGTGAATGTGAATAAAAAAAAAAGATAAGAATTGTGGCCTCAGTTGAGGGGGATTAGCCGCCTCCGGGTCCTGGGGCCTGAAGCCCTAAAAAGGAAAGGCCTGAAGGCGGTGGCCTGAGAAGGCAAGGGCCTCTGAAAACTCCCAAGCACCTTTCACTTCCCAAGCACCTTTTTTTTTTTTTTTTTTGAATAAAGTGTTTTTGTAGCAAGAAGCCAGTAGAGTTGTCTTGATAGACAGGAAGCCCTTTAAATTTGAATTTCATCTGAGCAGCAAACTTTTACAGTTTAAGTATGGCCCATGTGATATTTGGAGCATACACTAAAACATTGCTGTATCTGAGATGCAAATTTATTTAAGTGCCCTTTACTTTTGTTAAAAATGGTAGCTCTAGAAGGCAGTCTAGAGCCCTGAGATAAATGATAGTTCTTTGAAAGTGGTCACGTGCACACGGGAAGCCATCAGCCACACAGGTGAACATATGTGTGTGTTATGGCACTTAACTAGGAACTGTTTTTAAAACAATAAACGGAGGGGGGGGGGGAGGGAGGGATTATATGCAAATTTAAACATTTAAAAAATAATTCAGTTATACAAAATAAATTTTATAAAGTTATTTCAGGTTAAAAAAAACACCCTGGAATTTGTTTTGAATATTTTTTATTAAGAATAAAATTTATTAAGAATTTATAAATAGTAACATGTAGAAATAAAATTTATTAATAGTGGATAATGACTGTATTGTGTTTTTAAAAATTTCTTCTATTGTTTCATATGTTTTATCTTTTCTCTCTCATTCCTTAGTGACATTGATCAGCAGTACTTAAACTATATATTCAGGTAAAATATAATTTGCATTTTGAAGTACCAATGCATATTCTTCTAGAGCTAATGAATTTTATTTTCCAGTAATATTTTGATTAGAGAGCAAATGGGGCTGCCAGGAAAGGAAGTTAAATAATTTGTGAGATGACCAGAGATGGGAAAACCAGACAGTTGTCTTGCCCTTAGACCAGGCCTCCGTCTATCCCTGAACTTCAGAGGGCCACATTCCCCCCCTTGGAGGCTAAAGGACATTTCATACAGACCCCACAACCTCACTTCTAGATTGTGCCCTTCAATCCCCTACCCAAATGGCTCCAAGCTCCCTTCTAGGCCCTTCCAGGTCTGTCTTCCCAACTTGTTCCTATTAATGGGTGTCCTAGAGAGGCTGTTACCGGAATGGGATGCAAACAGAGGATGTCCTGTTTGTGTACATGTGTGGAGAATTCTTGGGGAGCAGGAAGGAACCTGGGGTGCAAAGAGAAGAGAGCACATTGGGAGCCTGGAGCCAGAGGCCAGATCTCCCCATGCTGCCACCTGACACAAAGCTCCAAGCATTCTCAGAATTCTAATTTAAAAAAAAAAAAAAATCTTAATTTTTTTAGTTGTAGTTGGACACAATACCTTTGTTTTATTTATTTATTTTTATGTGGTGCTGAGGATCGAATCCAGGGCCTCGCTGAGTTATAACCCCAGCCCCAGAATTCTAGATTTTAATCTAGATTCCAGGTTGTTTTCAAGGTGTATTTGTTCAGGTAGGATCAAGTTTGAGGTTTGGTTTTTGACTTTTAAATCGGTATGTAGACTATTGTTTGTACCCTTGTCTGAGCCAGGCTGAGGATGAGGTCACCCTGCTAAATAGTATAGCTGGGACTCATTCTTGGATCTCAGTAGCTGCAGTACTAGCTGTTTGGCCTCTGTGTCTTGGGATCTGAAGCCTTAAAGAGGAAAGGCCTGAAGGCAGTGGCCTGAGAAGGTCAGGCCCTCTGAAAGCCCCCAAGCACCTTTTGTTTTTTGAATAAAGTGTTTTGAAGCAAGAAGCCAGTAGAATTGCCTTGATAGACAGGATGTGCTACCATACAGACCTGAGAGAGAAAATGAGGTTTGCTGCTGGGAACCCAATGTTGCCCAGTGTTGTGAATTTTAGTGAAGAGGACCAAGGTTGGAGATGTGCCCCACCATTTGGTCATGCTGATTTCTGGAGGAAGTTACTCTACTTAACACATACAACTTGACTGTGTTCTCCATGTGCAGAGGAAGCCCGTAAATATCCTAGTATTTATTAAAATGCCTGTGTGAATGCAAGATACACCCCACACATGGCTGTGGGCCACCTTGGTGCCCAGCAGCAGTCAGTCGCACTCTGCTCAGACCCACCAGCTCTTTCAAGAGATTTTTCTGAAAATACAGAAGGCTATTGTTATTTAAAATACTTCCAAAGGCTAGGGGTGAAGTTCAATAGTACAGCACTTGCTTGGCATGCACAAGGCTCTGGATTTGAACCCAGCACTGCAAAACAAAACAAAACCAAGTTTCTAAGCCATTGTGCCATTATAGGCAATTCTTCTGTACAAAACATATAACCCCAGATCGCACAGCAAAGGAATAGAGATATAGAAAAATGAGCCTCTGTTGACCCTCAGCCCTTTCTTCTGACCTCTCCCCCTCCACCTGGAGTGAGGATATTTATTGCCTATGATCTGGGTACTCCCAGCTTCCTGGCTGAGACTGTGGCATACCCTGCTTAAGCCGTGACTGGTTCCAGGTTTTTTCTGGTACAAATGATAAAGATGTATTCAATTTCCCCTTGGCACTGGGTGCTAAGGGTATTGGTGTCCAGAAATCTGCAATCTGCTCAGATTTATGGTTTGTCCTTGTTGGGGCCAACCTGGAGTGCTGCATGCCAGGGTGAAAAAATTGGTTTGAACTTTGGATATTTTGAGAAATGCAAACAGTTGGATGGTTCTCTGCCTTTGGCAGACACTCCTACTTCACTGAGGATGTATTTGCTCCCTGACCCTGACTTCTTGATGTTTCTAATATAGAGAATAAGGAACCACGTAAGGGGAAAGAATGAAGGAAAAGGAGAATGGGAAAGGCTGTCCACAGGCTGAGCATAAATAAATTGCTAAAATTGGATATCACTTTGCTCTGCCTTTTGAGGAACTTAGACAATGTGTAAGGAATGAATGTTATAGAGTGACCTTGTAGTACCAGTTCTTTTTAACACGAGGCAGATACTGATCTCTCTATTAAATAAAAAATTACTATAATGTTACTCATTTATTCTCCATCTCCTTATTTTCCAGATGCAATTTTGTGTATGTGTGTCAAAGGGAAATAGGTATTCTCTCTGGGGTATGAGTTAGAGAAACAGAAAAAAAGTATTGGAATTTAGCATATGTAGATTGTGGTTTCCTTGTGTTCTCTCATTTTATTTCCTATGAGCATAGGATGTTTCAGTTTTGTTTACCTGTTTCTTCTTAGATAATAGAACAGTACCTGACACATATTAGACACTTGATAAATATTTATTTGAATGAGTGAATTTTAAAAAGGCCTGCTAGTTGGCATGATATGCCTTTTATGTTAGTATAATTTCCTCTTTAGAGTTTACATGTAACTTATGATCTTAGAACTATTGGGGGCTTCAATTTATATTTTTCTTCAAATGTATTCCTACCACAGATAACCTAGAGGTAATTAACTACATTATAACACATATTGAGCCCTGCTGTATGCATGACACTATATCCATGTAGGTACTTGGGATTGAGAGATGAATAAAATATAGTTCTCGCCCCCCAAGAGGTCACAGCGTAGGACTTAGGAGTGGGTTAGCATTGTATTTGCAAATTTCCAGACAGGAATTAGAAGACCAACTCTTTCACTTAATTATTTCTACCCCCTAATATTTTGGAGTGACCCTTATGATGGGAATTGGGGAACCATGGCAGGCCCTGAGAGATATTTTGGGATGGAAAGAGGTGCTTCATATCCGGCAATCGGAGGAATTTCTTCTGCTCCTGAAGTTATAAACAAAAGAGGATCCAGGGAGTTAAAATAATGGCATATGAAGAGATTACAAGTTTTCCAAAAAATGACAAGATGTCAAGTGAAGACTTACAGAGCCCATGTGAAGGACTAATCATGCCAAAGTCTCCAGTCTTGTGTAGTATGTGTACTTTTCAGAGCTACAAGTAAGCCCTGTCTTACAAACCGACAACTTCCTTAGGATCCCCATAATGGGCTCTTCTCCATTGTCCTCCCAAGCATCCTCTCCTGCTCCTTTGCCAGCCATACTGCTACTGCTCAAGGGGACACAAGAAATGGGCTTTCAAGGCAGAGCTCAAGAGAAACAGAAATGGTGCAGGGAGATAGCCCTAGGAGCAGGGCAGGGCTGACAGTCTAACAGTGGTTTCTGCTCACGGCCACCTTCCTTCAGACTACCTACAACGTCACCACTCGCTGGAGATTGCCTATTGTGATCCTCGGTTCCAGTGCATTTTAGAACTGCCTGGGCCATCATGGAGAAAACTTGTCTGGACCCTGCCCTGGGAGATTCTGATGTAAACCAGGATGCTGGACTAGTCTGATATGCAGCCAGGGTTGAGCCAGAGCAGGCCATTCCACACATTTTAAAAAATTCCTTCCCATACTTAGATGTCAAGTTTTATTTCTAACCTCTAACTAGATCAACTGTCTGGATGGCATGGAGTTTTTGTAGAAGAAGCTGAAGAAGGGAGGATTCAGTCCACTGCAGTGGGCATTGGACAGTGTGCAGGCACAATAGAGGGGTGCAGGGATACAGAAGTTTCCAGAGGGAAAGAATGGGGTGCCACGGTCCAATGTGGCTCACATCAAAGAACATTCTTCCATCTCCTTTCCAGACCCCCTCCCCGCCCCTTCTGTGGACATCTATTAAACTTCAGTCCAGGTAGTTTTCAGCTGTGGTTTGATGGATCAATTTGTGGGCCGGTTGGAAATTTAATTACCTTAAACACACTTCACTTTATGGAAAAAGGATACTCAGCTCACATAGCTCAAAGGCTAGCTTTTGGATTGCAACCTATTTGTAATGTGGAGTGCCCTTTGTTTAGCTCTTAAATACTCTGGGTAAATTAAATGTGATCATAGTTATGGTCAGCCAGGACTGAGAAAAGTGACATCATTGGTCCTCAGGTGGGACAGGAGACCTTCAGTCTGTCCCAGGAAGATTCAGCCTTCTTGCCAAAACGTTTTAAGAGATTCTCGCTCTCTGAGTTGGGCTTAGGCAGAATGAGACCAGTCACTATAGAAAATTTGCTTTCAGGCCAATTGAACTATTTCCAAGTAAAATGGATGGAAATGTATGTTTTTATATCCCTCCCCCCCCCTTTTTTTTTCTTTTTTGTGCTGGAGAAACTTTCTTGACTACTTTGCTGTGTCTTTTTCAGTGTGGCGTTTCTGGCATTTGCAGCTCACCCCACAGGTAAGCCGTCTGGCATTGACCCTGTTTAACCCAGTGTTCTGAGCTTGGTTATTATCTCTGAAGACATCCCAAAAGAGAATATGGTTGCCTTCCAGTATATCACCCTGAGAGTTAAAAAATGGTCCACCTACTTGAATTTGCTCTTAATAACCCAATACAGTGCACCTGGGGATATAGCTAGTGGTAGAGCACTTGCATAGCATGCCTGAGACCCTGGGTTCATTCCCAAAGTCAAAAAAAAAAAAAAAAAAAAAAGACCCACTGTGACTTTATTGCCCAGGAATTTTTTCTTATCTCTGTTGCATTTTATTGTCAGTGTTTTCATCTAGTGTGATCTCAGATATATAGCTGAGTCTGTTTATTACCTGCCAAGTCATCTAGTGCTTGTTTTGCTCTCTTCTAAAGTCCCTTACCCAAGCATCCAGAATCGCTGTTTTGGTGCTAAAAGGATTTGGTGAAAAAATTCAAATACACTCCATTTCTAGCTGACCTCATTTTGTAAAGTTTTTATCATATATCACCATCTAATTTTCTGAATTCTGGAGTAAAGAAGTCAATTTTAAAAGCTTATTTTCACCCTAGTGCTGCCTCAATTACTCTGTAGTTGCTTTTCAGATTGAGGAATGAATTACCTGGATTCCTGAATTACAATGCTCTATTCCAACGTTTGTTTTACTTTGAAAGGCTTTGGAGTCATGTCAGTCTATTTTCTGTGGTTAAAAACACAGTACCATAGATGGGATAAATTATAAAGAAAATAGGTTGCTTTGGGCTCCCGCACTGATTCATGGTTACAGGGCCCCATCTGATGACAACCTTCTTGCTGACAGAGTCCTGAGATGGCACAGGGCATCATATATTGAGATGACACCAATGAAGAATGGTACACATGTGTCAATTCTCCACCTTGATGACCTGTTTCCCAAAAGCACACATCTAAACATCATAGTTGGATTTAATTTCCACCCTCTCTCTCTCTCTTTTTAAGTACTAGGGATTAAATCCAGCTCCTCCTGTGTGCTATGCAAGCTCTTTATTACTGAGCTAATTCCCCAGCCTCCTCTTTTATAATTTTATTATGAGACAGGGTCTTACTAAGTTGCTATTGCCTTGAACTTACAATCCTCCTGCCTCAGCCTCCCCAGGTAACTGGGATTCCAGGTTTCCAGGTGTACACCACCACTCCAGCAGTTTCCACCCTCCTAAGACCTCACAATGAGAGTTTGACTTCAAAGTGAGTTTTGGAAAGGACAAACCATATTCCAACCATAACAGAGGTTGTAAAACAGTAGTGTCTATGTGTGATATGAATGAAAATATACATCTTATTGGTCATGCTCTTTATATCATGGTAGAGTGTTGGAAAGAGCATTGATTTAGAGTTGGAACATCTTAGGCTCCCTCATGAGTGACATGAAGACTTTTTTTTCCCTTTTTTTTGGTGAGCAATAACAACAACAAAAAAGAAACTAATGTTTTTTGACTACTGACATGCCTGAAGCACTACCTAAGTCCTAGAGTCTCCGTTTTCTCATGTCTAAAATGAGAAAGGCAGGCTGATTCTTTCTAAAGCCTTCCCAGCTCTCACCCTGTGCTCAGTGACAGCATTGTGTGGCAGTGACAGCTTCCATTGGTGTTTTTAGCTGCTTTTAACTGATTGAGCTAGTTTCCTCCATAGTGACCCTGGAGTAAGGCTATTGGATTATAAATGCTGTGTCTGAGCCCACTCTCCTAAGGATCATTCAGATCACTTTTTCTTAATGCATTGCTCTCTCCATTCCCACTCACTTTTGTTTGCTCTTTCCCACAGCCTGGGGACATCTCAGACTCTGAGGTTTGCTCTTGAGTGTCCTCCCGACTGTCATGTTGAAAGCCTTTCCTTTGTACAATGATAAATCCTACGAAGCCATGCTGAACCCTAAGCAGTTTCTATCTACCCGTACTGCCGGTTATCTGCCTTCAAATCCTGCCTCTCGTCATAGCGTCAGTCACCTGGCAGATGTTTTAGGGCTCTCTCTCTTTGAAATATGCACTTGTCAAAAGCCTTTGGAAAGTTATATTTACTGATTCTCCTGATTTACAGGTTCATTTACTTCCCGAGTTATTTGTAGGGGATGTGGGTAAATAATTTTTTACCTAAAGAGGTCATTTTGCCCTTCAACTAAGAGATTATGCTGTTCCTTTGTCAACTCATGATTAGCAGAGCTGGAAGGAAGCTTAGCAATTAGCACAGGTGCTTCCAGATTTTACAAGTGAGGAATATGCAGCTCAGAGGAGTTAAGTGATATGACCGAGACGATGCAGAGCAGGTGCTTAGCAGAGGGAAAAGCACTTTTAGGTCTCCTGACCCTGCTGCCAGGTTTTTCTTTTTGATTACTGCTTTTTTCACTGATTCTATACTTTATTATAAAGTGTCTCAAGCAAGTGAATACTTTTGTAGGACATTCCTGATTTCTTTCTAGAATTTCTCTTGATGTGGGACGCATTTTCTCCACCAATTTCCAAGCATGGTGGTTGTTGGTAATAGTTTATCTGAAAAGTCCAACTTTTCACCTTGAGTTATTACTAAATTTTTAGGCCCATATAAGAATACCTTCATGCATTGTTACTCTTTGGAAACACAAAGTGGCTAGCCACCTAATATTGTTGAATAGTTTAAACAGAAGAATAATTTAAAATGGGCATCAAATCTCTTTTATGAGGGGATACAATATTCTGGAATTAGATAATGGAGATAGTTGCATGTTTTAGCTAGATTTTTTGCTGCTGTGACCAAAACAATTGGTAAGAACAGTTTTAAAGGGGGAAAAGTTTATATGGAACTCACAGTTTCAAAGGGCTCAGTCCATACCTGGCCGGCTCCATACCTTTGGGCCTGAGGTGAGGCAGAACATCATGGTGGAAGAGTGTCAGAGGAAAAGCAGCTCAGGACCTGGCAATCAGGAAGCAGAGAGAACTTCACTCACCAGGAGCAAAGTTTAAATCCCAAAGCCAAGCCCCCAGTGACCCACCTTCTCCAGCCACACCCTACCTGCCTACAATTTCCACCCATTTAATCCGTATCAGTGAATTAATGCACTGATAAAGTTAGGCTCTCATAACCCAATTATTTTACCTCTGAATATTCTTGTACCATCTCACATATGAGACAACAGTTTGGGGGAACACCACATATGGAAACCATAACATTACATAGTTCTGTGAATATATTATAAACCACAGAAAAGTACACTTTATTTGTTTATTTGGGTACTGGAGATTGAACCCAGAGGTGCACAACCACTGAGCCACATCCCCAGCCCTTTCTATTTTTTATTTTGAGACAGGGTCTTACTAAGTGTCTTAGGGCCACTCTAAGTTGCTGAGGCTGGCTTTGAACTCATCAACCTCCTGCTCAGGCTCCTGAGTCACTGGGTGGCATGCGCCACCATGCCCATCAAAAGGTATACTTTAAAGGGTTAAGTTTTATAGTATGTGAGTTATATCTCAATAAAAATATGTAGAGAAAAATAAATTTCTCTGATTTGAGAACCTGTTTGGAACTTCATTATGCCAGAAGAGGATCCTTAGAAGGATTAATTTTCCTTCAATTATATTTTTAGGGCTGTGAGTGTAGCTCAGTGGTAGAACACTTACCTAGCTTGTGTGAGGCCCTGGATTTGGTTCCCATCACTGAAAAAAAAAATACACATACACACACGATGTTATACATATGTAAATATATAAATACTTCTATATAAAAATATGTGAATGATACTTGCCCCCATTCCTTCTCCTGCAGGCTTCTAACCCTTGCATGGTAAGTGCTGAGGACTGCTCTGCAGTAAGCAGCACAAGTGAGTCATGGAACCTGTGGGCTTCCTCAGAGAGAGCCTTGGCACACTTCTCCTGAAGGAGTCCTTTCTGCAAGTTTGGTTTACTGTGACTTCATGCTAACTGAGGCAGATCATTAAAGAGGCTGGTCACTGAAGAAGCTGGATTTAGAAATTTGAGCTTCTGAGAAGGATTTTGCTGGGCCAGTGATAGTGGCTGTGCCTCTTATGCCAATTAGTAGCAGAGACCTTGGCTTCTGGTGCAGTAAGTAGCTGAGGTTCCCCAGCAAAAGCATACCCTAATGCTATAAGACTCAGGAATCCTGCAAGCCTCAGTGGCCATCATAACAGGCCTTCTGCAAAGGCCTAGGGAAGGGGAAAGGATACTCACAGGGTCCACGCAAAGTCCAAAGACCAAGCCACACACCGGAATCTCATGCAAGAGATTTATTGTCAGTAGCATGAGGCAAACCAACAAGGCTGTCCCTTCAAGGAGAACAGCAGCTGTCATGGCACTCACGGAGCAACTTTATAGCCCACAAAGAGGAATTTCATAAGCTGCTTAGGAGTTGCGTCATAAGCTGGGATGGCGTTGATCATTCTGCAGGTACACTTCTTACGGGAAGTTAAGTAGCATTGCCTCAGAATTGAAACTTTGAAGCCTCTAGATAAATTGGCTCCTGACCAAAAATGGCCAATCTGATGCCAATAGAAGGTCAGTGTGGGATGAGGTACAGATTGGTGACAGCCTTCCGGAAGAATCTGGATACTTCCAAGTATACCAGTACCAAGTTCAATATTCAATCCTTGAGAACTCCAGGGAAACACTGCAAAGCCATGTAGTCTTCTGTGTGTGTTAGGTAATATAAAGGCATGTTCTTTTTATAAAGGTGCTCTGTATGTGATCACTGAGGTCACCTTTATTGCCTTCTTAGAACTTTTACAAATTGTGTGTCAAGGTGCCTTAAAGATGTATCTACTTTTCCTTTCACTTCTTATCAGGGGAGTGCCATCGATTGCAAACCTTGGTAGCTGTGGGGTTTGTTCTTGAGTGCCTGCATGGATGAGGACCATTGAGTGGTAAAACAATCTTAGAGTACTGAAGCTTCTTTTGAAATCCAAATGAAAAGAACCTGTCCAGGTCTTGAGCACCATTAGTCTTTAGGAATTCTCAGGGCTGCCACAGACAGCGTGGTCTATATAAACAGTGTCCTGCTCTCTAATGTCATGCAATCCGTAACCTATGCAGCTGTCAGCAGCATCCCATGGCTTCAAAAAGTGTTCAGAAAGACCCCCAGGGAGAAGTCATGCTTACGTTGGGTCCCACTATGGTATCCCCTCCAAAACTCATGTGAGAAAAAAAAAGAAGTACCCAGGAATAGTAAAGTGCTTGTCTTTATTTGTTTGTCAGAGTAGATAACCAAAGCAGATAGATATTAAGGTATAATTTTGGTGTGTGAAAAGACAGAAGCTCAGGATCTAGAAGACTCCATAGGAGTCCATTACCCTGAACTCTCTGATAGCTCCTAGTGGCATTTTTTCATGGTAATATGCAGCTGATCATAAAGTTTTGGCAGACAGAACAGCTAAGCAGGATTAGTGGGTCTTGTATGTATTTTATTATTATTATTATTATTTTGCATTACAATTCTTAATACACTTTTATACCACAATTTATCATGTCTCTGGTTGTATATAAGGTATGTTGCCACCAAATTCACATCCTCATACATCTTGTATGTATTTTTAACTTTGTAAAAAAGTACCAGTGTTCCAAAGCGTTTGTACCATGTGAGAGTTCTAGTAGCTGCACATCCTCACCAACACTTCGTGTGGTCAGTCTTATTTAAACTCTTCTAGTGAACCGTGGTCTCTGCACAGGGCTTTAGACTAAGCTTCTCTCCTCCGTCACTAATGAGTGAGTGGAAAGACGAGCTTCTTGTAGATGAACCTTTGGGGTATGTGGGATCAGGTAGACAGTTCTCCATGCCCTGGACTCTGAGCTTGCTTCTGGGTGGACAGAGTCCATCACTTCTTCTAGCCTCACTATTCCTGTAGAGGCCAAAAGGCTCTCAGAATCTTGCTCAAGAAGAATCCCTCCTTTCCTCTTGGACTGTTTTAACCGGTAGTAGAGAGATTCTTCCTAAGCTTAAAAACTTACACTTCATATTTGTATGGAGGCCCCTCTGCTGTGGTATTTGAGAGAGAGAATTTCAAGGAACCAGAGGAACAAGGAGACCACAGGCCTCTGACCTAACAACCGGGGTGCTGCTGCCTCTGGGTGAGATAAAGCAAAAAGCAGGAATCGCTCCTGGGAACCGACCTCCCATTCTTCTGCCAGTTCTGATGACTGAAATGTGGCGAGAGGAAATTTTTTCCATTGTTCAAATCTTAGTCTCTAGCATGGCAAGACTGGGCCACACCTCCCACCATGACAATTTTGTGCTCTGTGATCTGCAGAGAAGGGATTCAGTCCCCCACTCAGATCAGCAGAGTTTGCAGTGGAGCACAACGGTGACGGGTCAACTCAGACTGGATGGCGTCACCTCATGTTGCTGCCACAAAGCATGTTGACAGCTCTCTGGCTTTGTGCTCATGCCATGCAGCTGTATGTGAGGTGGTGCAGAGTGTTGGCTTGAGAAGGTTATTGCACGTGCTTTTAGACTTGTGGGTTGAGCTCTGTTGGACTTGGACCGGCCAGCCACATGCTGCACCCCCTTGAGGGGTATTGATGGCAGAGTCACTAATCTTTGCTGTTTAGGGTTTCTGTTTACAAGTGCCTTAAGGCAGGGATGTGGCTCAGTAGAAGAGCACTTCCCTGGCAGGCACAAGGCCTTGGGTTCAATTCCCAGTACCACAAAAAAGAAAAAAAAAAAGTGCTACTTGAGTAAAAGAAAAAGGAGCATCAAAGGAGAAGCATCTGGAGTCAACTGGAAATTGAGGACCATATAGTCAACCGGAAACTCCTTGGCACATTCTCACCTGGGAAAACAAGCAATCCTCAGACCTTACAGTTGTCCTCTGTTCAGTAGGGTGAGGGGCTGACACAGTGGCTGCAGAGATGAGTAGGGGGTCTGCTCTCAAAGATTTCCTAGCTCTAGGAGGTGGGACATGAGTGACTTCAAATAAGTCCGGTGTGTAAAATGTACAAAGGTGTTAGAAATGGCTCAGCAGTAAGGGCAGACTCTTTCATTATTTTTTCTCTCTCAATTTATGGGATCCATTTTCAGGGTCCGGGTGAGGGTTACTATATGACAATTCCCTGAGAACTGTGATTTATTCCTTATTTTTCTCCCTCCCAGTCTCCCATTCCTCCCATTCCTCTGCCCTTCAGACCCCTTCCAAAGCCTGGGCCGGGTTGTAAAAATTGCCAACACGCCCATACGTCCTGTTCGCCCTTCTGGAGTGCTTCCGATAAAAGACTGGGTGCCAAGAGGAAGCACAGCCTAAGGGGTCTCGAGGTCCTGGACGTGATTGCTCACCCTCTCTGTCATTCCTCATTATCATACTGACTGCGCTGTACTGCCTCTCACACTGAGAGGGAAATTGGGAAAGAGCCAGGAACCAACAGCTGCTGAAGGGACAGAACCAATTCTCCATGGACATCCCTTCTGCATGCCTGAGCAGGGGACTTTGGCCACTCTTGAGGTTCCGTCCCCAGGGTTGCTTTGGCTGTTACTTCTGCGGGGAAAGGGACCTCACAATACAGCCCTGCCCTTCGTGAGCTGGAGATCTGACCTGATGGTGCCATTTCCAAGTTCCTGGTTAGACAGCACAGGTGTTCAGTGGTGTGATGGCCCAAAGAGAACAAGAGCTCGTCACCTCCCATCAGTCTTCATGAAAAAACCCAAGAAACCCTTTAAGTTAAACATATGTATGTGCATGAACAAATGAAGATAATAGTCCACTATTAAAAAAAAAATCTTTCAGAGAAATAGAATTCAGAACTTTCTTCCCCATAGATGGTTGAATCATCTGAGATCATTTAGATCTCTGAGGAAGGGTAGAAGCCCATGTGTCTTTGGTTCTGAAATGCTTGATTAGCAGGTCTAGTGGTGGAGGAAACACGGCCTGCATGTTCTACTGCTAGTCGATGTTCCATGAATATTTAGAAAAATCAGCCCTTTCATTCCAGTCCAGAACTGAGATTCAGACCAAGGGCCAGGGGTCTGGAGGGCCAGGTTCCTGCAGACTCAAAAAAAATTCCAGATTTGGAAGGATTAAGCTATCCGCTGTGGAAATGCTTAATTCCTTTTCTCAGGACATTTTTGGAAGGCTTTCTGCTTTTTTAATCTCCTGACTTCTTGTTTGTGACCAAATTCAAATTCCAGAGAGGGAAGCCGCCAGTATGTGTGATTATTTCCTCTTGCACCAAGTGGAACTAAAAGAATGAACTTACTTCACAAGAAATAAATGTACCCTTTGGACCTTAAACTGAAATGATTTGCACAGTCAGTCTGGCCCCGGTGCTGCTGGTGCAGTAATTAAATACGAAAATGCAAAAAGATGTCAGGAGAATGCATTCACAATCTTTTTTTAGACATAAAACAGAAAAATCGAAAAGAATCTTAAGAGACTTTCCCCTACCATACCCTCCCTTGTGCAGGGATGGCTGCCTGGTGAAGAGAAAAGATTTTAGAGTTTGAATTAACTGGGGTGCACATTCTGGGCCCACAGTTCAAGAAGTATGCAGTCTTAGACTCTCCCTTAACTTTTCTGCACACCAGTTAAAATGGGGACTATAGAATCCCATTGAGTTGTTACAAGGATGGAAAGAGATAAAGACAGAAAGCTTTTAGTGTGGGCCCGTGTGTGAAGATGCTCTTGCTACGACATCATCGTTGTTGTTATTATCTTATTAGAAAGCAGTGCCAATAACAGAGTCCCTAGGAATGCCAGAGTGAGGCTGCTCAATGTGCAGGGGCTGCTGTGCCCAAGACCTTTGCCTTGTGTTTCCTGGGGCAGCTGGAAGAGGGGCATGAGGGCATGAGACTGTGGGGGCCATTGTTTCACTATTGCTGTCCTCCTCAGGTGACCTGTTCAGCGTCCTGGACTTCCCGTTCCTGTATTTCTACAGATTCCATAGCAGCTGCTGTGCCAGGTAATGTTGAACTCACTAATGTGTATGCTTTCTGTGCAATCAGCTGTGACTCTGTGAAGTTCAGGGTCACTGCCAGTCATAGGAATAAGTGGCAGAAGCCAGTGGTGGTGGGTGCAGTGGGAAGCAACCTGCTCGTCCCCTGCAGGTTGTTCCTGGCACCCAAAGATACTCATGGCTGGCCATGTCCAACAAGGACCTCTGACCTGCAGCTCGCTCAGCCAGGGCAGTGGTTTTCAAATGTGCTGAAGAGTGGGGCTTCCCCCACTCTTTTCCCTTCATAAGCAAATCTCATAGAGGACTTTAAAATATATATACATATAAATTACATATTATAAATAATGTATATAAATTTCAAAGTATGTAAATATGTATTTTTCTTTTTGCAAAGTGTGATGGTGCTCACCTATAATCCTAGCAATAAGGGAGGCTGAGGCAGGAGGATCCCAAGTTCAAGGCCAACCTGGGAAAGTTAGACCCTGTGTCAAAATAATAAATAGAAAGGGCTGGGAATATAGCTTAGTGGTAGAGCACTACTGGGTTTGATCCCCAGCACCAAAAAAAAAAAAAAGTTTGCAATTTTTATCTTACATATCAATATATATATAATATATATTTTAATATATTTTCTGATTTTGGGAATCAGATCCAGTGAGGTACAGTCTACCACTGAGGTACATCCCTAGTCCTTTTTAAAATTTATTTTTTATCTTTAGTTATTTATTTATTTTTTAGTTTTTTGGTTACTCAGATTTGAACTCAGGGGCACTTGACCACTGAGCTACATCTCCAGCCCTATTTTATATTTTATTTAGAGACATGGTGTCACTGAGTTGCTTAGCACCTCCCTGTTGCTGAGGCTGGCTTTGAACTCACCATCCTCCTGCCTCAGCCTCCCACACCACTGGGATTACAGGTGTGTGCCACTGCTCCCGGCTTATTTTTTATTTTTAGATAGGGTCTTACTAAGTTGCCCAGGCTGTATTCAAATTTGCAGTATTTCTGCCTCAGCTTCCTGAGTCACTGGGATTATGAGTGTTCACCACCGCTCCCAGCCAGAACTTTAATATATTAAACTGATATAACTGATTCAGTTCAAGGGAAAATTTGGTTCCAGAAACCCACCCTCTTAGCTTCCACTTGGGCCTCCCTTTTACTCCCAAAGGCAGACTCTAGAAATCGCCATTGAATCCTGAAACTTTCAGAAACAAATTATAGAAATCAGTGACTAGATGTCTAGACAACAAGGTGATCATTAGTATTTGACCTTGGCAAGGAGTTGGGGATATAGGTCAATCAGGTGGATTTATCCAGACTCACAGAAGTTCATTCCCACCTTTTCTGGTGGCAATCCTGAGAAGGGGAAGACTTCTGTGGGAAGTCTCAAAGCTTGTATTCTGGTACAGTGGGAAGAGCGAACTTGGGCTGAGCCCCAGTTCTGCTACTTACTAACTTTGGACAGGTTACACCAACTCTTCTAAGTCTTAGTTTTCTCATCTGTAAAAATGGAAAAATAATACCAATATAGGGCTTTTCGTATATATCAAATCAAATATGTATATAAAGTCCTAAGCCTGGCCCAATAAATGGTGGTCATTATTATTAACTGTTCAAGTCACCTACAAGTAAGATGTTAACAAACTATGAATAATTGCTATGTAAAAGCCAGACCATCCATTCCCACACATAAAAATGGTACCTTGTGAAGCAGTAAGTCTTTTCATAGAGGTAAAAAATGGATATGTGTATAGATACTATTTTTTTTTTATTTGTAGATGAACACAATACCTTTATTTATTTATTTATTTATTTGTGGCGCTGATGATCGAACCCAGTGCCTCACATGTGCAAAGCAAGCACTCTATCACTGAGCCACAGGCCCAGCCCTGATACTATTTCTGATGGGGTTTGTCCTGCTCCTCAAGCATATTAGGGTAAAGGAAAAGAAAGAATCAATGTTATAATTTGTCTCTACATTTGATTTTATCATCCTCAGAAAAGTTCCAGGGAGCTCTGTCACAGAATGCATCTTGCCAGTTCCTGTCAATTTGATTTGGCCTGTTCACTTGTCCGTTAGCTGGGATTCCTGTGTCGTTGAGCAGCCGGGGCCTGTGGATTGCTTCTCTTTGAATGTTGACTATTTGGCAGCCTGGGCAAGCGGCAGGGAAGGGGAGGTCCACAGTTGTTTATTATTTGGAACAGAGCAGTATGTTCCCAGCGCATTGGTGTGTCTTTGTGGAGTCACATTCTTGCTTTACTTCTGCCCCTTTAGTCTGAAGCTTTCTCATAACCCAACGTGATACTTCAGGTGTTTTTATTTTAACGATTCGGAAATCTTTGAATGGATTTAACTGTTACGTTTTGCCTCCTAGCTTGGCGTCTTTTTTTAGTCTTATTTTTTAGTTGTTGATAGACCTTTATTTATATGTGGTGCTGAGAATCGAACCCAGTGCCTCACACATACCAGGCAAATACACTATCGCTGAGCCTCAGCCCCAGCCCATTGGCATCTTTTTTAAGAATGAGTCCAGTTTCCCCATGTCATTTCAGTGGCTTCTCCTTGTCTGTATCTCGGACCGAGAGTTTCACCTTCAGAAGGTCCTGCCTGGGGTGAGGATAGAAGTAAGTCACCAAGAGGAGCCAGGAGCACAGGCTACCTCACTGTCCATTTCTATCCTCATGTCCATGGGCACCTGGAAGCTCTCACTCTGTCTGGCTGGTCAAGAACACATCTCCTTGGAGAGGTTTGAAGAGCCATGGAGACCTGGATTCTAATTGTACTTGTGCCTCAATTTCCTTGTTAATAAAGTGAGACTTTGGGGAAAGTAACCTTTCTGATCTAAAGTCTCTGGTCCATAACATTGAATGAGGACTGCCATGCTTATTCCTTATGCCTCAACAGAACCCAGGCAAGAAAAAGGGGGATTTGGTCAAGGTCATGAGGGTCAATGAATACAGCTAAGAATAGAAGTCCAGGCTGCTTGATCTAATTGGGTAAGTCTTACCCACAGTGCCTCCTTGCCTTTTGGGTGTGAGGCTTGATAACTTAATCCACAGCTGTCCAGTCTCCCATGACTGCAGAGGCAAATCTGAATAGACTTTGCAGGTGATCAGGGCCAAAGCCACAGAAATATACAGGGGAAACCTAATGCCTGTCCCTGGTACTGCCCCAAGAATGTGGCTATGAAACTAGTCTAATCTAATGAAGTGAAAGTACACAATTCTGTGAAATTTGGTCCTAGGTGTGTTTGGTTCAATTCAGCCTGCTTCCAGACACCTGATTGGTGTGAGGGTTGAAGCTACAATAAAATTCAGAGGGAAATCTGGCACTCCAGACTCTGGAGGAACAGATGAAATATAGCTCTCTAACTTGGGGTACAACTAAAATCATATCACTTATTTATGAATTTTCAATTTAAAATAAAAGCCACACTCAAGCTACCACTTGAACACATATGCAAGAAGTCAGTCTCTGTCTCTTGCAGTCTCTCTGCCTCATCTCTTCCCTAGTTGTCCTACCTCCAATTGTGAGGAGTTGAGAGCTTTGGTCCTGACCACACAGGACACTTTTGAATTTGGTTCCAGCATAGGACCTGCTGCATGGGTCCTGCGGTGACGATACCCTTGCTGGTCCAGACTTCTGAATGCTGCTCCACCATCAGGCTCCCGTGGGTGAGGCGCTCTCAGTTCACACACAGGTGTTTGGGCATCGTTCCAAAGCATAGCTCCTATGAAGATCTGCCTGGCTTGGGGACTTCTGGCTTTGCCACAAGTGTTACTGGAACCAGCCTTCAGATTCTTACCTTGAGCCCAGGGCCCAGTCCAGACCCTTTCTAACATCTGGAGAGTTTCCCTTTGACAGTTTGTTTTCTTGAAAGAAATTGAGGTTCTATCTTGTCATACTGTGTTCCAGAAATAATACAGGGAGGAGCAGTGGTATTGTCTGCTATATATTTTTTTCTTTTATGATTTAGCCAGAGACCTCCCAAATTTCTGTACCTCTCCTTACCTCTGATGACATGTTCTCATCATAGCCTCTTTGAAAAATAGAGCTTCATGGACTTTGATTTTTTTCTATTTTTATTCAAAAATCACTAGGAAACACAGATGTGACAGAGGTCATGCAATAATTAGGAATTGGCCACTAAAATGGAGTCAGCTAATGGCTCAAGGAAGACAAATCACTAACAAAAGAATATTTTTCTCCTTTCAGTGGATTTTTAGGTTTCTTTCTCATGTTCACTACAGTGAAACTAAAGAGCCTTCTGGCCCCAGGACAGTGTGCAGCCTGGATTTTCTTTGCTCAGGTAAGAGGGAAGGGGGAGGGGTGGGAAAGTCTGTCCCAAGAGGCTATGTAGCCAGTCTTCTCAGAGCCTGGGGAATGTAAGTTTGATCTTCAGGAAAGCGTTGCTAGTCACCTTCCCTGAGCCTGGTACTTATTCAGGTAACAGTTTTTGAGGCCTTTTGCCTATTTTATCAGCATGACATATTAAATTTTTATCACACTTGTGGAAGGTGACCATACGTAGGCCCTTCATTTCCCAGAGCTTTAATTTGCCCATGGGAAAATGAGAGGTTTCATCAACACTAAAACATTAGTGTTTTATCCAACATCTAAGAAACTGGGGTCCAGAGATATGGGGCAGTTCGTTTTCCTTCCCAGGGCTTTGAGGGTGTCCAGAGCTCAAGTGACTTACCTAAGAGCCCTCAGCCTGTCTGTGGAGACAGAGGAAGGAAAATCAACAAATGGCCGGGTCTGAAGGCTTCAGTGAAGCCTTCCAAAAAGAGACTGTTAGGAGAAGGGTCTTTGTGTATCTCATTGACCATGGCTGAAGCATAAGAGAAAGAAGTGAGTAAACTGTGAAGGAACAAGAGCAGAAAACCAGCTGTGGGAGGCACCATCTTAACTGAAGTGCTTTGAGACTAACGTCTTTCCACAGGCCTATTTCATTTCCCTCATGTATATGAAGGAGTCAAAGTCAGGGCCTTAGGTGCTGCTTCTGAGGAGTGAGATTTTCTAATTAATCTAATCTAATGAAATAATTATTGAAACTTGTGCCTTTGGTCATCTTTACTTGGGGGAAAAAGTTTTTAATTTTTTCACAGGTGGGAAAAGTGAACTTTTTATTTAAAAAAAATATGTATACACACACACACACACACACACACACATATATGTTTTCAATGAACCTTTATTTTATTTATTTATATGCAGTGCTGAGAATCGAATCCAGTGCCTCACAAATGCCTGGCAAGCACTGAGCCACAACCCCAACCCCATATTTTTCTTTGAAAATTAAATTTCATAGTGATACTTCCACCTACATGGTCTACATTTTGATAGCTTTAATGATTTCAATTCCAGAAGAATGTAAAGAATGCTTGAGATATTGTTTTCCAGCATGAGAGAGTGAGGAGGTTGACAAAACTTCTTCCCCCAAAGCAAATGGGAAGATGGAAGAAAGATTGTCAAAAACATCCATTTTCATGCTCTAGAACTAAAGGCAGTTAGTAGTAACAGACTCAGAAGCATTTGTTCATGGAAATTACTAAGCTTGGGATAGGAACAGAATTGATTTGTGGTGTTCTTGACCATCTTGATCCCATTCCCCTCCTCCCCTCCAGCACTGTTAGGGTGATGGTTCAACCAGGTAGGGTAAACTGAAAACTAACAGGCATGCTGCTTCTTCCAGAAGGGGCTCACTCTTTTTGGAGGATTGTCAGTTCAAGTGGCCAACTTGGTGGTAAATGGGCAGAAGAGGCCAATACTTCCACTGGATTGAGTTTATAGTCCTCTGTGGAGCAAGGTCTTTCTGGTGACTTAATAAGTAGTTCTGGGAGGTGAGAGAGCTATCAGGGGCTTCATGGCTTTCTGTATATCCCAGATTGAACTTAGTCTGTGTGCATGATCAGGAAAGATAGACAGGTCCAAGACAGCCATGTATCCCTGGCCAGTGGAGCCCATGAGCACTCACACAGGTGGACGTGAAAGCAGTCTGAGGTTTGCACATGCTCCCCACACACAGAATCAGAAGCAGAGGGAAGCGTTCTGGCTCAAGACAGAACACTAAGCTATGTACACATGGGGATAACCCTTAGAAATCAGACTTAGAAATAAAAACAAGAAAATTAAATTTGGTAGAGGCATCAGCAACTGTACCTTATGTGGGAGACAAATATCACAGACTTAGTTTAGGAAAATTATTAAATAAGAAAAACAATAGCAACAACTCCCATGGGGGAAAAATCAGAATTCAGAGTACTAATTAAATTGCCCAGAATTCATAAAACATTTAAACATTATGTGGGAAAAGAGCAGCCCATAGGAATTAGCTCTGAGCATCTGTCCTCTGATGGAGGATTTAGCTGAAAAACACTGTAAAACACCTATTTAAATATGTTCAGAAATTGAGAGGCAGCCATGTTTAAAGAGTCAAAGGAAACACTCAATGAACACAGAATTTCAATAAAAGAGTTTTGTTTTTTTTTTTAAAGATCCAAATGGAAATTCTGGATTTGAAAAGTATAACTGAAATAAAAATTCTCTATATGGGCTCAAAACAGATTTGAGATGGCAAAAGAAATAATAAGTGAACTGGAGGGTAGAACAAAAGAAATTATTCGACCTAAAGAACAAAGATTTTTTTTAATTGGAAAAAAAAAAGTGAACAGAGCCTCAGAGACCTGTGAGACATCAAGTGTATCAACATATATGTAGTAACAATCCCAGAAGAAGAGGAGATGGAATAGATGAAACATTTAAAGAAATAATTGCTGAAATACCCCATCTGATGAAAATGTTAATTTACCTATCTAAAAAGCTCATCATAAGAACAATCAAAAAGAGAAACTTACCTAGACAAATTGTAATCAAGCTGCTAAGAGTTGAAGTAATCTTAATAGCAGCTAGAGAAAATGATTTAACATTTAAGAAAACAATACAATTAATAACTGACTTCTCATCAGAAACAATGGAGGACATTTGTATTTCTTCTTTTGAGAAGTATCTATTTAGATCTTTTGCCCTTTTATTGATTGGGTTATTAATTATTTTGGTATTAAGTTTTTTTGTTCTTTGTATATAATGGATATTGATCCCCTGTTGGAAGAGTAGTCGGCAAAGATTTTTTCCTATTCTGGAAGTGCTCTCTTCATCCTTATTTCCTTAGCTATACAGAAGCTTTCTAATTTGATGCCACCCACTTATTGATTGAAATGGGAGGATCTTATGAAAATAGAAGGAGACTAATAGAATGGAGGAAGGAGATTGAGAGGGAGGGAGGAGGGAAAGACATGGGGAAGTACTATGGAATTAAATCTACCAGACTATGCTGTGCCTCTATACTAATATAATAAATCCTATGTGTGTGTATAAAATTATGATACACTAATTTAATTAGTAATAACAATAACAGCAAGGAGATGAGTAGAGCAAGTGGATTTGTGGAGAAGGGGAGGGAAAGAGATGGTATTGGGGAATGATATTGATCAAATTATGTGTATGTAGGAATATGGCATAATGAATCCCACTATTATGTATAATTACAATGCACCAGTAAAAATAGGAAGCCAGAAGAAAGTAGGATGACACATTCAGCATGCTACAAGAAAATCCTATCAACTTTGATCAGAAAAACTGAGCTTCAAATATGAAAAAGAAATAAAGACTTCCAAATAAAGACAAATTTATTGCTAGCAGCCATCAATAATTACATTACATGTGAATGGACTAAATATCCCACTCAAAAAAACCCAGTTTGGATTAAAAACTATATTCTATCTACAAGAAACATACCTTAGATTCAGAGACACAAATAAACTGAAAGTGAGGATGTGGAGAAACTAGAACCCTCATAAATTGCTGGTTGATATGTATGCAACCACTTTGGAAAAGTTTGGTATTTTAAAAAAATGTCAAACTTAAGTGGACTTACAATGCATCAATTCTAGTCTTAAGAATTCAATTAAAAGAAATGAAAATATTTGTCTACTAGAAGCCTAATTTGATGCCACCCACTTATTGATTAAAATGGGAGGATCTAATGAAAATAGAAGGAAACTAATAGAAGGAGACTAATAGACTAATAGAATAACTAATGTTATAAACACATGGGTGTTTATAACAGCATTATTCATAACAGCCCAAAACTAGAAACAATCTAAATGTGACTTTATTGGCTAATAGTTAAATAAGATGCGCGCGCGCATACACACACACAAACACACACACACACACACACAAACACACACACAATTTATTCTTACTTAAACAATAAGAAATTAGCTACTAATACATTGTATGACATGGATGAGTCTCAGAAACATTAAGTGAAAGAAACCAGTCACAAAAGAATGCATATAGTATTATGCCATTTTATGTGAAATGTTCAGAAAAGTCAAACCTATAGAGACAGGATGTATCGGCATGATTTTTGGAGCAGAAATTGATTGCAAAATATGCTTGAAGGAGTTGATTTGGGTAATGGAAATGTTCGATGACTGGATTGTAATGATGATTGCACAATCATTTAAATTAATTTATTAAATTTGCTCATTAAAAATCATTGCATTTTATAATTACAGCAAGTGAATTTTATGGCATATAAATCATCCCTGGAAATTGTAAAGTATCAGTACACAAGCAATCTGCTTGTATCTTGTCCTTTATGATTTGGTAGGACATTTTTTTCTTTATGTGGCTTTGTCTAGTTGATCATTAGTGTCATAAATCTCCTTTTTATTTGTTTTAATTTTTCCCTAAACTCTACAGGAGGTTTAGAATTTCTTTCTCAAGAGTTAGTTCAGAAGAGGGATGATTTCTAATGGGTTGCTGTGGTTTAAGGCTAATCCTTCTTAAGTATGGAGGATTGAATTAGATGAGCCATTAAAGTCTCTTTCAGCCTCAGTACATCGAGCAATCTCTCTCTTCCTCTCACCTCCCCTCCCCTTTTTTATTTTCTATTGACAATAAGTTCTGTGATCCTCAGTGTCAAACTATGCATATGTTATTTGGACCACCTACACATCCACATGTACTGACATTTGAAATATGACACGATTACACTTAGTAATACAGCATTTCCTCATGATGTCAAATGACTCCACTGGTGTCAGCATATTCAGAAAGTGACTCAGAAGGATGTTCCATTGGTGCCAGAGGAGAATTTGGATCCTGTTAAAGACTCATAATACATGGGCAGGAAGGTCATTAGGTGCCTTTTTCCTTGCTCCAAAAAGGATCCGTTCTTGACCATTTTCCAAGGAGTTGTCACAAGAGCTTCATCACTTCTACATTCTCAGGAAAGCCATTCATTTCTCTTTCTGGTTCTTACTTTTCTCAGCATATTTTTCTGACTTGAGAATACTTAGCATAGAGGAAAAAAATTTCTTCAAAGATATTTAATATTCCTATCACAATTATCATTTTCTCTATGGAAATGCAATACACATTTTAAGAAACTAAAAATATCAGAATATTTAGCAACTTTTAAAAAAATCTCTCCCCTTCATTTTGGTAAATTTAGGCATGTGAAACATAATTATATCAATAGAATGTTGGGATTCCCTCTTACTTTATAAAGTAAAAGATTAATGCAAGAAGAAAGTAAAAAGAATTTAAGAGAAAAGTGTTGAAACTTATAAAAGTACAAGGAAGGTGTGGTAAGAATTTTCATTTTTTCCTAGTGCATTTCTCTAGCAGATTTCAGTCCTCCCATAATAATTCTTTCTAGATTGAGTGGTGCCTTGTCTCATCCTTGTTAACTTCAAATCAGCTTCAGTTCTTAATATCACTGGAAAGAGGCAATAGAGGCCAGAGTGAGTTTGTATTGAGGACAAGCCAGGGAAGCGAAGCATCCCCCGATAGCAGTACCAACTCTCCAGGATCCTGAGCATCCACTACTTGCAACCTCCTCTTTTATTGGGGGCGGGTGGGTACCAGGAATTAAACTCAGGGGCACTCAACCACTGAGCCACATCCCCAGCCCTTTTTTGTATTTTATTTAGAGAGAGGGTCTCACTGAGTTGCTTAGAGCTTTGCTGTTGCTGAGGCTGGCTGTGGACTCATGGTCCTCTTGCCACAGCCTCCTGAGCTGCTGGGATTACAGGCATGTACCACCATGCCCAGCTTACTTTCTACACTTTTAAAACGCTCTCCGTAAGAAGACTTTTTTCCTTATTTCCTTAACTAATGCCATAATTGTCACTACCATTTTCTGTCCTGAAGGTAATTATAGACCAGAAATCCATGTCTGTTTTTTTTAAGTCCTTGGGGAAATAATTTTTCTTTAGCTTGCCTAGGATTGGTCTCTTAGTTTGGTTTTATTTGTGTTTTGACTGTTAGAGTTTCTTCTTTCACGTACACAGGGCCAGGACTAGGGTGACCCCCACTCTCTTGGTTATGCAGTGCTGGTCAGTACCTGTGAGGGAACAAGTACCTCCTTATATGTTATAACTTGGTGCCTTGTGTGCCTCCTCCTAGTCCTTTCCCTAAAACTGTGTCATAATTTGTTACTAGTCAGAAACAGGTTGCATTTCCATGGAATTTAAGATACACTGGATTCTTAGTTTGGGGATTATTAGAAGGGTCTTATATCAAGGTATATGGGTGCTCTTTGGCCTCTTTTGGGGACATGACTGTACCAGTCAACGTTTTTTTAGGGAGACCTTTGGAGTATCTGATAGCAGTCAGGAGGGAGAAATGAATTATTATGTGGGGTGATGGCATAAAGCCTCTTAGTATTCAGAGGAGAAAGTCAGAATCACAAGGGGAAAGACTGTTACATCATCATGCCAAGCTAGGTGGCAGGAAAGTGGCTGACACTGGCCCCTGCAGGTCAAGTTGCATGGGAAAGGTGGAAGAATAGAATGAGGGCCTTTCACAACCAGCGGCAGGGCCCCCTAAGCAAGATGAACAGCTGGGGAACCACGATAAATTAATATGACCACCAGAGAAAGAGTAGAGGCGTGAGGGAAAATCAGGCCCAGAATTCGCATGACAAGAAACCTGAAAAACTATTCCATAGAGACCACTTGTGGGACTCTGCATGAGCTGATTACTGGTAAATAATATTTGAGCAGGTGAATATGGAAATAGTGCTTAAATTGATCAGAACTGAGCTTTAGGCATTTAGGAGGGAGGTAAATCAAAGCATTAATGTCAAGAATAAAGATGAAAAACCAAACTCGACTGACAATTGAAAGGAAAATTGATTTTAATAATTTATCATATAATTATTATGTGATATGATTAAAGAATTAGATAATGAAGACTTGGAGCACTTCAGAACAGGTGGGTAATGACAGGTGGACATTGAGGATGGGGGACGATCACCAGCAGCTTGAAGGTTTATAACTGGCGTCCTAGGAGACCCATGGTATGACAGGATAAACCAGGGTGGTGGTGCACAAGTCTGTGGTGTGTAGAGCTGGTGAAATGTATTCTAGACAGGTGTGCACAGGGACAAGATGTCTAAATTAAGCTGTTTGGAGTAGGAAACCTGGGGTGACATAGTGATGAGAAACTCAAAATCATGTGTCCATGTTGGCTTTGCCTACAGAAATTGGGAAAGTTATATAAAGGAGCTCAGTGGGAGAGAGGGAGGCCGGGAGCTAAGGTTGGGAGATACTTATACACCAGTGACCAGTAACGAGCAGGAGAGAGCAGTAAGAGCCAACACTTAGAAGGGAAACAAGGAAAGTTCAGTTCATGCTAGAGAATGAGGGGAAATTGGAAGAAGTGGTTTCAATAGTCCCTAGAAGGACTGAGGCTGGACTAGCTTTAGAGAAAACAGAAGCCTGTTTCCTGAGCTCCGGTAGAGGGGCTCAGGTAGACGGGAGAGAGGCATACATCAAGGGCCTTGTCTTTTCCATGAGCTGCGTGGTTGAGGGCTGTGATTTCAGCAGGGGAGGAAAGGAAAGAGTACTCAGTGTCTTGACTTGAACCACAATTCACTGAACTTCTCTGCTACGGTCTGCGTGTCTGTGTGCCCCCTGTGATTTATAGGTTGAAGTCCTGTCAGGCTGAGGCTCAGACTCTGGGAAACACATTTGGAATCCCAGCAAGAGAGAGAAGATGCGAGGCACAGTTGGGACAGTAGCCATGCTGCACCAGGAGACAGCAGCAGCCGTTGGCCCCCTGAGTCCTTCCCTAGGCCTTTTTTACGTGCAGGACAGACAAAGAAGGCGCAGTGCCAACAGGTTACATAAGTGGGCACAGGCTCACAAGCAGATGTTTATGACCTTGAGTACATGTGCTGAATCAGAGTGTCCGTGACCTCAGCTACATACGAAAAGCATAGCCTGCTGGAATCTTGGCCAGGGAGCCTAACTACAGCCATCTTGGGCCTGCCCCTCAAGTCCTCATCCCCAGGGAGATGATATTAGAAGGAGGGACTTTGAGGGGATGACTGTCATGAAGGCAGGGCCCTCATGAGTGAGATTAATATCCTTATAAAAGAAGTTCCAGAGAGCTGCCTTGTTCCTTCTTCTGTCATGCAAGGACACAGTTGAGAGGGCACAGTCTATGAGAAAGCATCCTTTGGAACTATGAGAAATACAATTCTTTCTTTCTTTCTTTCTTTCTTTCTTTCTTTTGAGAAATATATTTCTTTCTATTGTTTATAAGCTACCTAGTCTCTGGTATTTTGTCATAGCAGCCCAAATGGACTAAGATATCCTTTAATCCTCAGTTGTTTCATTTTTAAAGCAGAGTCTGGACTGAAGGTATTTGAAGGCAGTTAAGAAATGTAAGGATTCTAATGAGCTATGACAATACTGACAATCTGATATTTAAGACTAAATGTCAAAGTCGTTCACATTCATTAGAGCATCGTATAGTGATCTGCTAGGAACCATAGCATTAATGACCAGTGCCTATTTAATAAAGCACTTTCCAGATTTAAAAATGATTTAGTAGAACTGATCAAAATACAGTAGGAAACCATTCAGCAACCTGACCTTCCATCTCTGTCACTAAGTTCCACCCTCTCTTGTAGAAGATTGTGATGTCTTGTGACAAAGATTTATTGGAATAGTGATGCCACCTGCAGATGCCCTTCAATAGATGAATGGATAAATAAAATGTGGCATATACACACAATGGAGTATTACTCCACAATAAAAGAGAATGAAATTATGGCGTTTGCAGGTAAATGGATGGAGTTAGAGAATATTATGCTAAACCAAGAAAGTCAATCCCCCAAAACCAAAGGCTGAATATTTTCTCTGGTAAGTGGATGCTAATCCAAAATGGGAGGGGGATGGGATGAGTAGAGGAACTTTGGATGGGGCAAAGGGGAGTGGGGGGGAGACATGGGGGTAGGAAAGCTGGTGAAATGAGATGGACATCATTACCCTATGTACTACATATGATTACACGAGTTGTGTGACCCTACTTCGGGTACAACCAGAGAAATAAAAAAATATGCTCCATTTGTGTATAATGAATTGAAGAGCATTCTGCTGTCATGTATAACTGATTAGAACAAATAAATAAATTTTAAAAATTGATAAAGGGAAGTGCTAATCATCCTGATTGAATTAGGACACACTGTATACCTGTGTTGAAATATCATACTGTACCTCATTAATATGTGCAGCTAATACATGTTAATAAAAAACTAAAACCCACAATTATCTGACTAAAAAAAAGATGTATTGGAATCTTTGTCCCCCTTTTTATTTGGCTTGGACAGTCAAATTTCACACTTATGGAATGGGATCTCTCTGCCCATTGCCCTGTAGAATGGAATACTGCTCACATGATCCAGATGAAAGATGGTCAAAGCCTTCATAGACTCAGTTCCATGTGAGTGTGTTGATTTTTGATAGAATCTGGACTTCTAATTGGTTCAAAGCAGATTATATGAAATAATTAAGTAAAAATATTTGGGAGTGGCAAGTGTTCTGCAAACAGCATTATGTAGAGTCCCAGAGACCTAATTTTGACCTATATTAGAATTCTAGGTCTGCCACTTTCTAGGTGTATGAATCATTTTTCTCTTAAGCAAACAAGTATAATAATAATGTCTACCTTATTAGGAGGATTAAATAATATATTGAAAGCCCTGGATTAGTGAGAGCCGGTAGTTGGCAGGTCCTCCGGGGCGCTATGAAACCACTTGTTTAATTCTTTCACAAAATTAACCAGTGACTTCCTGGATCTGAATTTACCATTTGTATTCACAAGTCCCAGGCAATAAATTTAGTTATGGACTGCCTCCTCTAGACACGGCTCCAAATTCAGCATGCATGAGAACAAGAGCTCTCACAACGTATTGAATTAGACATTGTTTAACAAAAGAAGCAATTGATCCACCATTCACAATGTTTTTAAACCTATATAAAGAGTCATTGATTCAGAACAGTTGCCTGCATGTGAAAATGTATGTTTGGTGGTTTCCATGGAGATCACACTGGCTGTTCTGTGATCACTGCTAGCCTTAATTATACACTGGCATCGCCTGGGAGCCTTCAAAGCTGTCTCCATAACAACATCTCCTTGTGGAGTAACATGACCGCCATCCTGGACTATGTTTCCCGTATAGAAGTTTCTCTTAGGAGTCAAGAGGTTCCACGGTAAATTTCAGCCTGCTTGATTTATCCCCATGAAGAACTCTTAAGAGCATAAAAAGTTTTCTGAGTTTCCACTGCTATTCTCACATGCTGTCTTGGCAAGTCTCAGGAGCCTGACTGAAGATAACAGCAGCGTCCAGTGTCTTTTCTCAGTGACATGTTGACATGTCTCTTGACCTGTTGCCAAGATACTGAACTAGGGAGTCTTGACTTGACAAAATTAAACCTGTTTTAAATACTGATGAACTTGTAAAAGCATTATCAATGATACTACTAGTGTTTATTGATGTTGGGAATTTTCAAATGTGTCCAAGATCTTTGGTAAAACTTCTGCCATTTCTGGTGGAATTAAAAAAAAAAAAAAAAAAAAACTGAGTTCTAAATAAATTGATCTGTAGGAAAGCTCTCAGGCTTAACATTGAATCCTACTTTGAGCTTCTGAGGAGGTAACCAGTAGACAGATACGTCAGGTTCTGCAATCAGAGTTCCTAGGTTCATTTCCTGGTGCACGCATACCTGTGTGCACATACACAAGAACAGACTGCGAAAGAAACCCTAGAAGTACAGTTACCATGCCTGTCGTATTTTGCTTTCACTTTGCTGAACAGAGATGGTTCTCTTCCTTTTTCTACTCTGTGTTATTACTACTATTATTTCTTATATTATTCCCATCTTATTCCCATCCTTGCTGTCGCTCTGTCTCTTGGATGGGGAGCCTGCTGCTGTCTTTCTTCACTTCTAGGGTGGTCAAAGGACATCACAAGCCAGGTGGCTTCTCCCCCTTAGTTCATTATTGATGGTTCTCCTTGGCTTCTCCACTTCTTCAGCTTTCTCACCCCTTCTCACCACGCCTCAAAGCTCATTTGAGCCAGGCAGGGTGGCACATACCTGTAATCCCAGTGACTCAGAAGGCTGAGATAGGATGATCTCAAATTCAAAGCCAGCTTCAGCAACTTAGTGAGGCCCTAGGCAACTTAGCGAGACCCTGTCTCAAAATAAAAAATAAAAAGGGCTGAGGATGTGGCTTAGTGGTAATGCACCCCCTGGGTTCAATCCCCAGTACCAAAGGAAAAAAAAAGAAAAGCTCATGTGAATGTAAAGTTTATAGTTCAGTATATTCCCTTTCTTCTGAAATGATCCAATGAAAATAAATTGTGCAACCAAATGAAGCTGTGTTGTAATGTAACTTTTTATGTTGAAAGAGTGTTCTGGAAAAAAAATCTAATTATGGCCGTTTCCTAATTAAATCCTTTTTCTTTTTCACCATCTAAGCGGCTGTAGCAATGAGAATAATTTTTCATGGAAAATTAAAATGTAGAGGCAGCAGCATAATTTCCTTTGCAGTCTCTCGCTCAGCAATAATAACAGCATGTCGATGTCTTTCCATGACATCACTGATGAGGCGGCAGGAACACGGAGGGGCAAGTTAGGGAGCCGCTGTCAGCATTGAGCCGTGTGGAGGCAGTTATCTGGGAATTATTTGTTTATGAACAAGATTTTCCCAGAGGACACATGGGAGGGGAAATACAGTTTTGAATTCAAGGAAAAAATTTTTAAATTCCATTTCCTATTGTCAAAATAATTCATAGAGAAATGAACCACATTAAGGGATGCTTTGCTATTTTGGATAAGGTTGTTGTTTTTCTTGTTTCTAGTTATGTAGTCATAATTTTTTTCTGGGCTATTTTTAGTGCCATTGATCATCCCAATGTTCTGTGTTGCAAAAATATGATAATAATTCTGGGTTTCACAACTTTTGACCTGAATAACTTTGGTTTTTATTTACCGAGGAGATTCACTTAGTTTCTGTAAATTTCCCCACTGGAAAGGTTTTTATGGGTGCTGTTAGTATCCTAGATAGTCTTAAATAACTAAAATTAAAGTGATTTCTTCAGCACAAAGGACAGGTAATTGGAGAAGCCTTTCAAACTTTCCCTAGAGGAGGAACTGATGTGTATAGCTGTTCATTATTGGATAGCACTGAATAAATGAGTGTTGACTGAGTGCTTAAATAAACTGTTTTAATCAGCACACCATTGATGCATGTGCTACCCTCACACCGGAAACAGAGAAAGATGGAATTCTGCAAGTATCCATGTGAAGCAACTTCTTGTGATCTGCATACAGTGGGTCCCCAAGTTAATGATGACTCAACTTACAGTTTTTTAACTTTACAGTGATGCAAAAGCAAAACGCGTGTAGTGGAAAACAGATTTTGGAATTTTGAATTTTTACTATTTCCTGGGCCAGTGATATGTGCTGTGATCCTGGGTAGTGACAGTGAGCCGGCTCCCAGTTAACCCGTGATCACGAGGGGAAGCCACTGTCGCGCTGTGTGGCTAAGTTCTGCTGCTTGGTAGGTTTGGGATATTTGATGCCTAAGTTAACAGTATTTTCAGCTTACATTGGGCTTACGTGGTAGGGAGTTGTCCTTCTATAAGATGAGGAGTATCTGTATTCCATTCTTTATATGTGCAATTTATTTTGGTTGGGTTCACTTTTCCTGGTAAAAACCCTATATTTGTATCCTTAGGAAAAATTCCTCAAGGCGAAGCAAAACAGGTTAATTAGCAAAAAGTGCTTCAGGCTCTGCTTAACCCCAAACCAGAGGGCAGACCTCCAGCAGAACCCAGGGCCCATGTCAGGAGAGAATGAGTGACAGTCCTCTAAGCTAATGAGATGGGGTTTCAGGTCAGCTCAGTGGTAGAACATTTGCTTAGCATTTGTGAGGCCCTAGGTTTGAGCCTTAGCACTGGAAAACAACAACCCAATAAAATGAAACTGTCCTTGGGAAGTCTGAGCAAGCAGACTTTTGTTATGGGAAAGCTAAGTTTTGACATTTGAATGACAGAAAGGAATGACATCTGGATTTGAAAGACTTTGGGTACATATTGGTGCAATTTTGTGAAAATGGCTATCCTGTGACATTGTGCCTTAGAGACTATCTTTGTGGCCTGGTATCCTCTGTTCCTCTGCACACTCGTTTTTTTCTGTTTTACCTCCGAAAGTGGAATTTGTTTAAACTATAAATAATCATTCACTCATTTTTTTTCCTGTTTAAATTTTCTTTCCTCTCTTAAAAAAAAAAAAAAAAAAAAAAAAAAAAAAAAAAAAAGTAGTCCAAACTGGCTTTTTCCTCTTCTCAATTCTACATTGGCATTTTGCACTAACCTGGTTATCCTTTGGGTTAAGGTTTGTTCCCCAACTCCTAGTCATATTTAAGTAGCCAGTGTCTGACTTTAAGGCCAGATAGTTAAGTCTAAGCAGGTGCTGCTCATTTATGACTCCAGAAGAGCCCGTCAGCCAATCAAGTATGTGGCATGAAAAGTTTTAAGTCAACAACTCTTTGCCTTGTACCATGTAAACACAACTAGCTGTTAGACTGAGCTTGCCGTTGTAATTGATTGTGCACTTTGGTGTGGGGTGGGGACGATGAGCAGGAAGATTATGTGAGGATCAAAGTCTCCTTGGCTGCACTTCCACATCTGTCTCCTTGTTGTAAGACCTCTGGAGATGCAAGGGTGCTACAGTAGGGCAGGCCCATGGTTTCATCTCTGCTTAAGAAGAATCCTAATGTTACTTTCCTGTCTCACCTCAGGCCATTTTTCCCTGTTGGGGGCTTTGTGGGTTGTCTGCATAATTGTCCAGGCATGTAGTTATGTTTGGCCTGGAATATAGTAGGTGATTGGCCAAGATTTGATAAGTAGAATGCCCACCCCTTCCCCTTATCTCTATGTCAGAAGAAGAAAAGGAAGGGTGAGAATCAGGCCAGTTAGCAAAATCACAGTAGTCAGGTGACTCTACCTCTCAGCAAAACCACGTGCCATATCAGCTTGTGAGCCCTAGGAAGGCCAGGTATATATTACTCAGAATTACATCCCTTACACCTAGGAGCCCCCCAGACCTCAGAAATATTACCTTAGAAATCTTACTGCAGCCAGGTGCAGTGGTGTACTCCTGTAATCCCAGTGACTCAGGAGGCTGAGACAGGAGGATCTCAAGTTTAAAGTCAGCCTCAGAAACTTAGCAAGGCCCTAAGCAATTTGGCGAGATCTGTCTCAATAAAATATAAAAAAGGGCTGGGGGTGGGGCCCAGTCGTGAGGGCCCCTGGTTCAATCCCCAGTAGAAAAGAAGAGAGAGAAGAGAAGAAAAGAAAAGAGAAGAGAAGAGAAGAGAAGAGAAAACTTATTGCATCAATATTGGCTCTGCTATTCCAAATTGTCAAACATTTGCTGCCATTTGTCTGTGCCATCCAGAGTGCTTTACTTCTCTCTGTGCATGCATAAGACATTAGGATTTGAGAAGAAAGGATTTGGCAGTTACTAAATTTTCATTCTTTGTGGGTTTTGTCCTTTGCTGACAACTAAAACATTCGAGAAGGCAGAGAAGGAGATCCACTCCCTAAAGAAGGGAGAGCACAGGTGTCTTATATACCCCAGAGCACCCGGCCTAGTTTGCCAGTAACAATACATGCTTCTTTGACTGGGGTGTTCCCTGACATGGCATCTGAATTAAACTGCTATCAATTAAACTGCTGAACCCCCTGGAGCTTATCTGTCCTGATAATTTGAAGCCTGAATCTTCAATAAGTTACTTATTATCATTTGCCTCAAGTTATGGTTGGGCTGGTGACTGTTCACTCTTAAGAATTAAAACAGTACATAACCTGGTTTCAATACTCACACTTTTTAGCCAGGCACAATGGTGCATGCCTGTAATCCCAGCCACTTGGGAGACTGAGACAAGAAGATGGCAAGTTGAGGCCAGCCTTAACAACTTAGCGAGACCCTGTCTCATCTTGGGGATATAGCTCAGTGGCACAATGTCCCTGAGTTAATCCCCAGGACTGCAAAATAAATAAATAACATTCATACTTCTCACAAGGTTTTTCTTTGCCCTGAATATTTATTTTTCAAGTAGTTTTATGGGAAGATGTTGTATCAGCATATTTATCTCAACAGGTGTGTAGAATAACCTGTCGCATTCCAGGGGAGGAAGATGTGACAGTAGAGAGCAGGACAAATAGCCCAGCGCTTTAGAGGCAGAAAGACTTGGATAAAAATCCCATTCTGCAGCAGGGTGACCTTAGAAAGGTGATGTCACTTGTCTGTGCATTGTACAGTTTTTCTCACCTGTACAATGGAAATATTTGTGTACACTTCACAGGTGTTCCAAGAATTGTATGAAATCATGTGCATTAAAAAGTTAATGCTTGCCATTATTGTAACTTGAGGAGATCAGAGTCCCTTTGTAGATGGAATAACGTCGGACATACTATTTGCATTTGGGGTTCAGCTACAGTTTGAGAGGGGCCAGTGTGTGTCAGGTAGAAAGCCCTCACTATCGTGTTCTACATTGCCATCCTAGTATCAAGAGAGACTTAAAATGACCAGATTCAACTGGTCCCAGAGGTTTTAAAATACCTTTTTTTTTTTTTTTACAAGTAACTCAGGGGATTTGATTTGTCTTTTTATCTAATGCTCTGGAAGCATTACACAGGTGTTTATTTTTAAAAGAAAAGAAGAAAGAAGTACCAACTCTAAAGATTGTTGGATGAGTCATCAGTAGGGAATTGCAGCTTTCGGTGTGTATGAAATCAGTGACAAGAGAGTGGGGAATTAAGACGGTGGTATTAAATCTGATGTGGAACTGCACAGCCACCCAAATGGTTGCAGTGAAAAAGACTGACAGTTTCAAATGCTATTGAGGACATGGAATGACATTTCTGGTTTAGAAAACTAAACAACAGCTACATTATAACCCAGCGGCCCCCCCCCTGGCGAAATGAAAACAGACGTCCATGACAAGACATCTCGAGCGTCGTGGAATCAGATGATAATAGTGATCACACAACTCTGAGTTTCCTAAAAACTACTGAATTGTGCCCTTCAACAGGGAGAATTTTATTATGTGTTCAGTACATTTCACTGAAGTAAAGGTTGTTTTTTTTTTTTTTTTTTAATTTAAGATATGTTCAGGAATATCCATAGAAGTCTTCTTCATCCTAGCCTAAAACCATAGGAAATAGCTCACACATCAGGGAAGGAGAAATAGATTGTCATTTATCCATATGACAAAGTTCTACAGTGCGATGACAAAGAGCACACAGCCACACAGGTGATTCAGAAGAGGTTGTCATGATTGGGAAGGAGAATCAGGGGTCTGGAGAGATATTGGAGAGATACTCGGAGGTTGAGTATCTCCATACACTTGGTAGCCATGTGAGTGTTTACTATTGCAAATGTCCATCAAGGTGTATGCTTGAGATCTGGGCACGTCACAATACTTATGTGATACCTTAATCTGACATGGATGCTGTCATGGTAGCATCCTCAGAAAGCATGACCCAACATGCTGACCTACCTCCCCCAAATCAGCTGCTGGGAAGGCAAACAGGTGTTGGGTACAGCAGCTTCCCAAGAAGATCCCTCCCTCTGTGTCTGGCTTTGACATTGTCTTTGATCTGGGGTGGTACTTGCTGGGAAAGTAAGACCTTGTAGGCTGGCACCTTGCTTTTCTGAGCAGTAGCCACCACAACTCTTGAACATCATGACTGGGGACAGTTTCTAACAAATATTCGGCTCAGTGCCAAGGTAAAGAAGGTGAGCTCAGACATCCCAGGAGTGTTGCTGAAGTGGATACTGTTTTGCTTACATTCTGCAGGTGTGGACTGTGCCCTGTCAGGTGTGCTGTTTCTTCCCAGACTGCAACTAATTAAGGAAGATGGCACACCTGCCCTTCTCTCAGGCCATGTGGCTTAATTAAGGGAACACTGTTGTTCCAGGGCTGCGCTTCGTTTGCCAGGGCTAGGAGCCTCCTTGACGGACGCCCTAAGGCTTGTGGTGTTGATCCCTCTTCCAGGTTCCCCTTGGCTTTATGGCTTTGGAGCTGGGGTTGGACATGTTTTGAACATACTTTCCAAGTTGATGACTCCCTACGTCCTGGCTTGCTGGGCTGTGGGTGCGTGCTAGCATGTGTTGCGGGTGCTGTGTTATTGAGAAGAGGTGACCTGTGGGAGTGGGAGAAGGGACCAGTCTCCCGAGGGCCTGGTGGGTGACCAGTCCCTACAGGCTGACAACCAACTGATGTTCCACAGCTGGGCTGCTTCCTTGAGCAGTTGAGTCGTGCTGTAGAAAGGGAGTGAAGGGCTCCTTAGCTTTCATCTTATGTTCCCAAATAGAAATTCCAGACTTATCTATCTCATACTATGGGCAAATGAAAAAGGGCTTTTATTGCACAGACAGCAACTTGTGAACTCACCAGTTGATAGGTTCAGCTCCAACACTTATTGAATACCTGATAAAATCAAAAGTGGAAGAGTGCTCACAGCTGACATTGTGTGCTCACTTTGTGCTAATTAGTGTGCCAGTGCTTTGTCACACGTTAAATTCTCATCACGATCTTTTGTGTTTCAAATGATGTGCTTCTCCCTCTATCCCTCCCTTGGGGATGAGGAAACAAAGATGTTACAGAACTTGCCTAAGCTAAAATAAGGGACGTCGAACCTGAACCCAGGTCTGGGACTTGAAGCCTGTGGTGGTAATATTCAGTAGTGTGATATTTAAGAGATTGATGCTAAATGACTGTGCACAGTCTCTGGGAAGGCTCTGCACTCTCCTTTGCTTTGTTGCTGTTGTAGTTTTCTCACGGATAACTGTGCCATATAGAAAATACCTCCAGGAAGCCAAGATCTGATGGAGACTAAGGGGAAGCAGATGAACTTAAGGCAAAGAGGTTGTTATGGGAGCCAGAAACTCAATCTGCAGCTCCGGGCAGTGCAGAGCCACACCGTCAGGGTGTTTTAAGAACTCCCTTGGCCCAACCCTCAGAAGAGGGTTGTGCCCAGATGTGAGCTGGGTGCGGGAATGCCAATCACATGGTTCCTTGTTTAGGTTTTGATTTTCTAGAAAGTGTTTAACTGTAAGGTGTGCTAACCATCACTGAAGCAAATAACGTTATTCCTAACTTACAACTTAATTTTGATCCATGACACTTCTAGAAAATGCCTTAGAAATGATTTGGTCCTCTCTGTTACAAAAGAATTCAAAAGGCTTATTATAGAAAATTTGGAAAGTCAATGAAAAGAAGAAAAAGCTTTATGTGATTTACCGCAAAAAACATTTTGGAGTATTTTCTGTATACACATATAACTGGGTTTGTCTGTTTTTACAGAAATAAGGCCATTCTTTACCTGCTCACTCCTCCCCCCTTTTCCAGTGCTGGGTGGAATCCAGGGCCTTGCACGTGCTAGGCAGGTGCCGTACCACTGAGTTACACCCCTACCTACCTGTTGTTTTTTTGTAACAGTATTGGGACTGTTGTCCCTGTCTTGGGGTAGGTGAGGAAGTGGAGGCCTAGGGAGGGGAATGACTTGTTCACAACATGCCAGGCCTGACCTGGGAGAGGCAGCCCCATACAGCTGTCCATGTCTGAAATTTCTTCCCGTATTGAGGCCTAAGTAGGCAACTGTTAGCCATCAGGTTTCTCAGTGGCTGTGAGCATTTGGCATAGCATCTGACATGCTAAAGCCCTTTGATGGAGGAATGAAATGAAAGAAAGAAACTGACTTCAGTGGCTGAGGCCTCTTTCCCACCATCTGTCTGCATGCTGAGGCTGCCCTGCAGTTTGCTTCAGTAGCCTCTTTCTCCCCGCCAGCCCCACACTTCCAGATCCTCATGCCATCGTTGACTTTGTGGGGACCTCAGCAACCTCCATTGTTGAGTTGGCAGGACAGGCTGTGTCTTCCCTCTCACAGCTGTAGGAAGACAACACGCACATCCTAGCAGTTAAAATCCCCGCTGGGGGTGTGTTCCTCCGATTTTGTAAATATGGCACAAAGTCTCAGAGAGCCTTGGCAGGTGGCAGTGGAAGCAGTTGAGCACACAGTGATTTGAAACATGGCTGATGGGGAGTTCTTGGCCAAGATACCGAGCCAATCACAGAGTTAATCCATTGCACTTTTTTTAAAATACAGTTTTCTCTCTGCAAAGCATCTTAGTGACCATCTATACTTAGAAACATAGACACCGTTGAACCAATACTTTAGTCCCTGCTTATGTAGGAGGATATGTTCCAAGACAGTGGTGCCTGAAATCACTAATAATACCAAGCCCTATGTTATTTCCTATACTGCATACCTATGATAAAGTTTAATTTATAAATTAGACATAATAAGATTAGCAACAATATTAATAAGATAAAACAATTATAGTAATATACTGTGATAAAATTTCTGGCATCACTGTATGTACATTTTGGGACCATAATTAAGTAAAATAAAGGTAACTTGAACATTAAGCTCTGAGATACTGTGACAGTAGATCTGATAACTAATAAAACAGCTGCTAAATAATAGAGGGGTAGCATATACAATGTGGATACACTGGACAAAGGAATGATTCACATACCAGGTGGGAGGGCACAAGATTTCATCATGTTAGTCAGAAGAGTATGCAATTTAAAACTTATGAATTGTTTACTTCTGGAATTTTCTATTTAATATTTTTAAATTGTAGTTGCCTATGAGTAGCTGAAACCATGGAAATTGAAACCATGAATAAGGGTGATATTGTACTTCCACTTTTTAGCTTATCCTTTAAACATGTTTCCACAAATTAAAATGACATATGTGCAAAGTCATTAGGCAGCATTATTATAGTAACAAAAGACTGAATGAAAAGAATTCCAGTGTTTATGAATGAGGGTCTAGGGTCCATCTGGCCAATAGAATACTGTAAAAAAGAAAAAATTGAAAATACTCTATTTACTTCCAGAGATCAATCTCCAAAATATATTAAGTGAAAAATGTAGAGTTAAGTACTATGTGTAATATGACAACTTTTGTGTAAAAAATTAAAAACCCAAAGTCTGTATTCATATTTACTTACATGTACCTAAAAAACTTTAATACATAAGAAACTTGATGTGTGGTAGAAGTGAGAACTGAGTGGAAAGAGCCTAGGAGGAAAGGAAAACACTTCATTGTGTATTCTTTTTTTTTGTAAAATAGTATTTTTTTTGCATTACAATTCTTATTACACATATAGAGCACAATTTTTTGTATCTCTGTATATAAAGTATGTTCACACCAATTTATGCCATTATACATGTACTTTGTTTTTGTTTTGTTTTGCATTAAAATTCTTAATACACATATATGCCACAATTTTTCTTATCTCTGTTTGTATATAAGTTATATTGACACCCAATTCAAGTCTTCATACATGTACTTTGTATAACGATGACCATCACATTCCACCATTTCATTGTGTATTGTTTTTTAACAGATTTTGGTTCCAGAATCTTGATTTATTACCTATCTAAAAACAAAATCAGAAAAGTGAAATGAGTCTCAATATGCTCCCCTGGTGCTATTAAAATAATTGTGCTTTTGTTTGTACATAGCTAAAACCCGGGTACAATGATTTTTAACTAGAAAGAGTTGACCCATTTTAGAAACCAGTATTCATGAGAAAGATGACGGAAGCAGCAATGAGGTGGGTCTCATTAGATGAGAGAGAACAGTGTCCCAGATAGAGTGATGCCCCTGAGTTAAAGGAATATGGCCTCTAAGACCACTGGGAAAGATGGCTGCTCCCTGCAGATGGCTGTGTTTGGAGCAAGCTGTGAGCCAATGTAAAGTTTTCTATATTTATAGCTTTCATGAAGCAGTGTATGTTATAAATCGAAAGGGAACAAGGCAATGCATTTCTTTACTCTGGGTTATTAAATTAGGCTTTATTGTGGCAGTCATTAAGTTAAAGGCTCTCTGCTTTCTCTGGAACAAGGCATGAATGTCTGTAATGTTTTCGTATTAAACTTAGGAGACACACTAACATCGTGACTCCTCCCAAGCACAGTTAGCCTGAATCTTAGGGACATTCATGTGTGGCTGGTCATGAACCTCCTTTGCCTCACTGTCAGAAAGTCAGCAGTTGCACCCACGAGCCCCGTACCCCACCAGAGATGTACATGTCTGTCCCATGGATTGTGGGTTGTAGCCTCATCTCTGCCTCCTGTGTTTCCCCCTTTCTTTTATGTTTCTTGTCTCTTTCTAATCAAAATTTTCTGCCCGTATCCATCCGTATTTTTAAGCTTCTTGAAAATTCTCACCACTCATGGGATGAATAAAATCCCTTCAAAGAAAGAACAAAACCCAGTCCTTGAGGAATACTTTGTAGATGGTTCCTTATTTTATAGAGGAGGAACCTGAAATCCTGAGAGGTGGATCAGCCCACCTGAGCTTACAGCAAGCTTGCAACCCAGTGACGGGCACCTGGACCCAGAGCTGCCGACTTGCTGCTCTCCTAGGGGGGCACAAGGACAAATGCAAAAGAGACTGGGAAGTGTCTGCAGTCCATTTCAAGGATAAAACTACACGCCCAATCCTCCTGGCCCAGCTGCCTGACTTCTTTGAATAAGTATGATTCTCTGTAGGATTTTTAAAAATACCTTCCTAGTAGAAAGGGGCTTCTAGCTATTAATTTTTTACTCTGTTCAGTTTTCCTTTGACTTTAGCGGTGGCTCTACCCGCTCTGAACTTGGCATTTCAGTTAACACCCAGTGGCTTAGAATTTGCTGAGTCTGTTCATGCTGTTCCTTCTAGGGAGAATGCCCTTCCCACCTTCTCACATGGAAATTCTTATGTCCTTTGGCTCTTAGTACGGGTATGTGGGGCTCATTCCTATGACATTGAGAATATGCCATATCTAAATTTTACCATGTGACATTGATTTCCAGTGTTGGCTAATCTGCATGGGGGTGCGTTGGGGCGGGGGGGCTGGCCTTCCTTTTTGGCTCTCTGTGGCCTGGTGTGGTGCTCAGTGAGTGTGATTTGGCTTCAGCTTCAACTCAGCAGAAGCTCAAAAAGCTGTTTTCATTTTTCACTTCTGATTCAGTGGAAGCATCTTCTGAATCATTGAGTCTTTTTTTTTTCTTTTTAACTTTCATTTTTTGAACTCTCCAAAAGAGCAAGGAAGGGTGTCTTAGTCACCTTGACTACCATATCAAAATACCATAGACTGGGTGGCTTTAACAACAGAAATTTATCTTTTGACAGTTTCAGAGACTGAAATGTTCAAGACCAAGATACCAGCAGGGTGGGTATCTTGAGAGGGCTGTCTCCTTGAGTTGTAGATGTCTGTCTTTTCACTAAGTGCTTCCGTGACCTTGTCTTTGTGCCTATGAGTGGGGAGGGAGACAAGCACATACAGTCCAAGAGTGCATGCTCTAGTCTATTTTTTAAAAAATTTCCTGGCATTGGGGATTGAACCTGGGGCTTGGTGCATGCTAACCACATGCTCTATCACTGAACTACACTCCCTAACCTTGATCTGTTCTGAAAAAGGCACTAATACCATCATTATGGTGCCACACTTCTAATTACTACCCCATAAAGGTCTCACCTCCAAATACCATCACAATGGGATTTAGATGCTCAACGTAAGAACTTAGGAGGACACACTTTAGCCTGTGTCATATGGGTTCACAAATGACACACAGACATTTTGCAGTAAGAGCTGAAAGTTGTTGTATGGTCAGAACTGTCACGTCTTTTTGGTTTGTGTCAGTCCCTCTAGTGGAATTTGGCTGGTGACTGAGTTTTGTGCAAGCCTTGTATGTTTCCAGGGAGTTCTCATTGTCATCCTTTAGACCCCAATTTGGAGTCAGGGTTCAGCCTTTCATATCCTGCAGAGGGCTCACTTCTTCCAGCTGATGTTCCTTGAGGAATTACTGGGCTAGAGAAAGATGGCTAGGGTGGCTGGGGTGTGGCCCAGCGGTAAAGTGCTTCCCTCCCAGGTTCGAGACATTGGGTTCGATCCTCAGCACCACATAAAAGTAAATAAACAAAATAAAGATACTGTGTCCATGTACAACTAAAAAATATTTTAAAAAGAAAGAAAGAAAGGTGGTCACAAGCAGTGAAGGGGTTTTACCAGATGGACATCATGTTTCCTATCTTTGAACATTGCAAGGAGGTATTGGGCACCAAGGTCTTGAGGAATATCTTTTGGCACATCAATTATTTTACCTCTGTTATGGCAAAGTAGAACAATGACCTGAATGGAAGTTAATGTTCTATCAAAAGAAGATTGAAAAAAAATCTCCATGGCCTTGGGTAAGTATAATTATGGTGCTTTTAGTTAAAGCTTGTTTGAGTTTAAATTTACCTTATTTCTAAAAGTAGTCTGCAAAGATTAGATTTATACTTTGATTGAATCAAAGTAACTAAAAAATAAAAATACCTTAGCCACATGCCCTTCCTTGCCAGCAACACAGGGTAACCCTGAACTTGGAAGTCTGGTAGAACTTTTTAATCAGCAGGTCAGAAGTTGCAAGAATAACTGACAGAAATCCATCTTTCTGCAAATAAGTCTGATAGTAGGTGTGAACATTTACTGAGGAAAGTGAAACCAAGAAAGTGAAAAGTACTAGAATGAAGAATTATTCTAAGATTTCACACCAGGCTGTCGCTGAATGGAGTTTGGGGGAAATAGAATAGTCTCAAATTCTCCATTTGTCTTGTACAACTGGATGTTCTAATTGTATCTGGAAGGGTTGGAATATAGCATGAACAAGGCCCTGAGTTCAATCCCCAGTACCACAAAAAATTAGGGATGTACACACATACATATATGGGTTCACAAACAATGACACACTGACATTTTGTAGTGAGAGCTGAGAATTGTATGGTCAGAACTATCAGAACTTTAGGGTTTGTGGATACATACATATATGTATGTATGTGTATATGTACATATGTATATATATGTGTGTGTGTTTATATATATATGTTATTTAACTTATACTTAGAAAAGAATAAACAATAGTTAGTCAACTTGCAGTCCCCCTCTATTTGAAAAAAATTACAGTAGTAAAATAATTAGCCTAATCAGGTATCTTAGAATGAGCTGAAGCCAACCACCCAAAAAAGAGAGGGAAGAAGCTCTCCAAAGGTACCATGAAACACCATTTCAACAGACTCATTAATATGCCAAGAAATGTGGGTACCAAAAGGAAATGCTGGACACTCAACTCAGTGGAGGTCTCTGAAGGTCTGCCTGTGTTCTAGAGTTCAGGGTTCGGGTGTTGCTCAGTGGTCGAGCACTTGCCTAGTATGTGCTGGGTGTGATCCTTAGCACTGGGGAAAAAACCCCAAAAGTTCAGGGTTTTGGTTCTTGAATTCTACTACCCACTCCTCCTCCCTTCTTGGAATGTAGACCAAGAGAACATATGGACAAGGAGTAGTCGGCAAGTGGCAAACAAAGTTGGGTTGAAAATAACACCAACTCAGCCATGGCTGAGAGACATCAAGCTTGCTGCTCCCTGCAGGAGGTGATGCTTGCTTTCCATTCTCCTCCCCCAAACCCAACCCACAGAGGCGGAGAGTCAAGAGAGTATCATTGCATGGGTTTGAGAGAAGAAAGAGACCACATGGAGTGTGGGTTCCCACCTTTACAACTCTGGAATCCTACTAACTAGTATAATGATCTTGGCAAATGTACACAGTCAAATGAACAGTTCTTCACCACAGAATGAAGTTAAAAGAGAATGAAAGGATGGAAGGGGAGGCAGAAGGGTTCCTTCCCCCGTGGGCAGAAATGGAATCAAGAGGAAAAGGAACTGAATATTCCTCTTGCTTCCAAACTGCCCTGGTTGTCACCATCGGTCATACATGTCTGAAGAGAAAGAAAGGCCTGTTTCCCCAAGCTGGTGTATACAAAATTCCACACTGTGATTTTTTTTAAAAAAGTTAATTAAAATTGTAACGATGAGTAGATGTCACTAATCAGAAAGAGAATCAGAACAAACTACACAAATCCTCCCCTCCTTGCCGCACCCTGGCATTCAGCAGCTCCAGGGAGATAGCAGTTGGTCAGGTCTGGCTTGAAAATCAGATGCTCAGATCTCTCTGGGTCTGTTTTCACTTGTATATAATAAAGGGAAACCTTCCACTTGAGGGTGTCGTACCTTGTTTGCAACAACAGAAACAACTGGGAAAAAACAGATAAATTGCAAAAACTGAATTTTTAAGGAAATGGCAGAAAGCAATAAGAGTGAAATTAAGTAGATTTCCAGAGTGGAAAGAAGCCCACCTGACTATACTGAGTCACGCAGGTGGGGGTGGGGAAGGAGGGAGAATATTTGCTCTTTCTGGCTGTAAACTAAGGATGTGGCTTTGTCCAAGAGGAAGAGATATTCTCAGGGAAAGAGAAACCAGCAGAGTTTTTAGCACTCATATGGAACTGGCTTGATGGTTTGGAAACTGGGAGAACTCCAGTTTTCTCGTGAGGTGGTTGCTGAGTTCTGGGGCAGTGGAGAGATTGTAGGCTGACTCAGAAAGGCAAACAGAAAACTCTCATAATCTTGGGGTGTGTAGGAGACAAAGTCCTGCTAGAAGGAAGGGCCTGAGACAAATGTGTAAGTCATCTGCTAAAGACAGTTTCCAGATTTTGAACCTGCCTGGGATGGAAGGCTACATAGCTAAGGTCAAAACCTTTGAATGGTGTTGGGGTTGTGACTCAGTGTAGAGTGCCCGCCTTGCACATGCAAGGTCCTGGCTTTGATCCTCAGTACCACATAAAAATAAATAAAATAAAGATATTGTGTTCAACTACAACTAAAAAATAAATACTAAAAAAAAAAAAAAAAAGCCTTTGAATGGCAGAACTTGCATGAATGAGGAGACAGATACCCACCAAGCTCTTAAACACAACTTTGGGAAGATCACACCTGAGAGTCTAGATAAAGTAAAAGTGGACTAAGTTACTAAAGCTGCAACCCATGTCTGAGTCTCAGTCCCTGAGTGCATTGAGGCTATCTCCTATTCGAGGAAAAACTTGCTAGTAGAAGGTGTCATCTAGTCTCCATAGTTCTTTTATACACAGTGTCCAGCACACGATTAAAGATATAGACATGTGAAAAATAGACAGGAAAATGTGTCTGAAAATCAAATGGGAGAAATCATAGAAACAAACCCACAAATGAGCCACACATTGGAATTAGCAATAACTTTACAATGACTGGATATTGTGTTAAAGAAAAGAGGAAACTATGGACAAAATGTGGAGAGAATTTCAATGCAAAATTGGAATCTGTAATAAAGAAGAAGTTATAGAACTGAAAAATACATCTGAAATTAATAGATGGGTTAGATCTAAGAGCAGTTCTGGATACAATGTAGCAGGGTTAGTGAACTCAAGGTTAATAGCAATACTCAGAGTGAAGCACAGAGGAAAAAAATAATGGAAAGCATAGAACAATGTACAAGAGACATGGGGTAAATACTTAAAAGAGCCACACACACACACACACACACACTTACATATACATATATATATTTAAACACTTCCATTTTGTATACTTTTATTTTATTTATTTTTCTGTGGTGCTGAGGATTGAACCCAATGCCTCACACATGCTAGGCAAGTGCTCTACTGCTGAGCTCAACCTCAGCCCCTAATATATGTTTAATTGGAGTTCCAGAAGAACAGTAGGAAGAGGTTGAGCAGAAGCAATATTTGAAGGGATAATAACTGAGAATTTTCCAAAAGTATTGCAACACATCAACCCACAGCTTCAAGAAGCTCACCAAACCCCAAACATAGTATAAAAAACAAAAAAGCCCCCCCAAACCATAATTAAGCATATCCTAGTCAAACTGCTGAAAATCAGATATAAAGAGAAAATCTTAAAATCAAGTAGAGAAAAAAGAAATTATTTAAAATTGAGGAAGCAACCATAAGCGTTGGAAGGCTGACTTTTTAACTAAACTATAAGCACCAATAGGCAAGGAAATGACATCTTTAAAGTGCTAACAAAATAAGGGGAGAGATTGGATCATCTCCCTACTCCATTCCTCTGTTTCCACTTTAAAGAACTTGTTACCAACCTCTTCAAAATTACCATGAAAATATTTGGAGAATTAGTATGGAATATTTTTCTAGACTCTTTTGCTTGTTTGATCTCCTTATTCTCAGATTTCTGTTGAGTCACAAAACCTCAGATTTAAATCATTATAAATCAAATGCAGTCATGCATATTTTGGATTGATCATGTTCTAGAATATAGATGTTACAAGAGAATAACTTTTCTATAAAATGGAAAACCTAACTATGATGAATGCATAATGTTCATTAAGATGTTGGATGAAGTGATTTAGAGTTTTTTGTTACTTAAAATGTGACCATGACACCAAAAAGCATAACAAAAACTAGTTCAAGAGTCTAGGAATATTGCTTAGTTGGTGGAGTGGTAGCCTAGCATGCACAAGGCCCTGGATTCAACCCCCAGCACCATACACACACACCAAAAAAAAAAAAAAAATAGAAGTAGTTCAATTGAACTTTATTAAAATTAAGAACTTTTGAACTGTAAAGGATAAGCTCAAACAAATCATGTATCTGATGTAAGACTTGTATCTAGAATTTGTAAAAAATTCTTATACCTCAATAATAAAAGATAACCCAATTTTTTGAGGGGCAAAGGATCTAGACAGTTCTTTGAAGAAGATGAATAAGTCCATGAAAAGATGGCCAACAAGTCCATGAAAAAGTACTCAATATTACTAGTTATCGGGGAAATGCAAGGCAAAACCACATGAGATATCACTTTATTATGATGACCAAAAAAAAAAAAAAAGGTAATAACAAGAATGGGAAGAAATTGGAACCTGCATGCACTGCTGGTGGGAAATGTAAATGGCGTCGTTAATGACAGTCACAGTGATGATGCAGTTAGTGATGACGGGGTCTTGTTTGACCGTGTTCTGGCTTATTTCATCAATGTTATAAAGTGATCCTGTGATTTTTGACAATTTATGGATACTTTTACTCCAACTAGTGATCTATCAATAATTGGGAGATTCGACCTGTGTTCATTACAAGGAGAGTGTCTAAAAACCATCCATACCAGGGTCTCTAACAAAGCTCTATTTGATTGACATGCAACAGAATATTAGTGAGTTATTTGTATTTTAACTTCTCACAAAAGTCTGGATATGGAGTCAAAGTTGAGAACCACTGAGCCACGCTGACATCTCCAGGGCTTAGCAAAGCTGCCCTGGAGGGTCAACATAGAGGTGGGAAGGAGGCTTGGCACAGGACTCAGGAGAACTTGGTTTTAGTCCCAACTCTCCCCTATGTACTCTGAGCAAGATATTTACTCTTGTGAGCTTTGATGTTTTCATCTGTGAAAATGGGTTAAGCACCCTCCTGTGCAGCGATGTCGTGGGGATCTCATGAGATCACACATGTGGTACTGTGATGATCTGGAGCATTTTATGTCCTCATTCTGGTTATTTTCTTCCATGACCTAGATACTCACATTGCATTTAAAAAAAATTTTTTTTTCTCTCCTATTTCTTCTCCCATAAAATGTAGGAGTTTGGTAAAAGTCACCTAAGATTTTTCCTGGATTAAAATTGATCTTGCCTTCACATAAGCTTAATCTCTTTTGTCCCTCTTCTGTGTTCTCAGTTACATCGTGCTTACAATAAATGTTTTTCTGATGCCTGACAAAACTAATGGTTCATATGTTTTAAATGAGGCGATACCAAAGACTATTAATAGCCATGTCTGGAGGTTAGTGTGAGATGTTGCTCATTAATAATTATACTGATCATGGTAATAAATCACCAGATGGGTAATAAGAGTTAATTGAATATTTGAATAATGCCAAATAGAGTTCTCAGCCTTAGCTGCGTGCGGTTTCTATCTCATGGATATGGACTAGTTCCTTGGATACTAGAAGTAAAGCCGGGTCTCCGATTATAAACTTTACATTAGATTTCCTCAGTTACTTAAAAGGAAAGCTGGATTAGTAACATTCATATGTGAGTTTTCTACCTGGACTCCAAGACTGTCCACACAAACTTCCAGCTCTGTGGTCTATGAGAAAGCAAGTTCACTGTTATGAAGATGTGGCTGGGCGTTGACATAGCAGGCTGAGAAAATAGGTCTTGTGTCATGTTGCTGGAATTGAAGGTCTAGAACAGCACCTGCTATCGTGTGGGCATTGGTCCAATGCAGTGGCTGTCAGTACGTCTGGGTTAGACTCTGAGCTTCTGCAGTCCTCCAAACTCCCTGTTGATAATGGTGCAGCTTGTCTGGGACCACACTTTGCATGACAGATAGATGATATTGTTCTGTCCACCAGCACTTTCCATACCTTCTTCTGGGGAAATGTTCCTTCCTGTGCTCCAGTCTTGAAGTTGAAGAATGATCTTCTGTATTCTTAGATTACTCTGCCTCTCTAGTCACGGTCAGCCAACTGCCCCTGAACCCAATGAGAACCTTCCCTGGCTTGTTTGGACTTGGAACCAGAGAGATCCAGTCTCAGATCCTTTGTGGAGCTCTTTCTAGTCCTGGGGAGGTCATTGAGAGGGGCAGAGAGAGTGTCCCTGTGGTTGTCAAGTTCTCAGGGCTAGTTGTCCTTCAGATGTGAAAAGAGAGTTAAACAAACAATATTGTGATCGTAGAGGTTATATTACCACTAGATCACCACCGCCGTCTAGTGCAGTTGTATAAAATCTAACAGGTGCACATCACACCAGGTCTCTGTTGTTAGCCCCTGGACATTCAAAGCTGAAGAGCACAACCTGATTCAAGAGACCACACATTTCAGTGGAGTTTGGCATGTGAAGTAGGGAGGTGGGGTGTTTCCGATCCATTCATGTGTGTAAATGGAGTTCAGGTCAGGAAAAGTTTTCTAGGGATGAACTTTTGAGCTGTGAGTAGGAATCGTGTGGACGGGCCTGTGAAATTATTCCAGGCAGGGAGAACTGTCTGAGTGAAGGTGAGATGACACTATGAAGCTGTGTTTGAAAAAATGACAGCCAGCTTAACAGGGAGGTGCGTGACTTAACTGATTCTGAAGGAACAGACAATGGATGGTCTTACGTGTGTCATTTTTTTTCTTAAGAATCATGAAGAGTCATATGTACTTAAAAAAATACTAAAAAAATAATCTTGCCTCTCTAATTCTCCCACAGATGCCTCACTATCTGGCAGGTTCCCACTAACACTCTCTCCTCCTCCCCCTTATTTCCCTTAAACAGAAAATTTGTCTCAGGATTGAAATGAATGTTTAAAAAACAAATCTGATCCACTTTAAATACCAAAATCTGTTTAAATAACACAGAGGTTATGACATCCGTTGACAAAGCCAGGAAGTTCAAAGCCCTGCAGTCGGCACGTGGCGTTGAGTTCTGCTGTGGTTGGCATTGCTCGTCCGTGTGGGGCAGGTTCTGGTGTTTGTTTTTCAGGTCTGAGTGTGTGAAGGACACGGGCCTCAGACGATTCGACTCTTCTTTAGGAAAAACGTGCATGTTTTAAAATGCTTTTTTAAAATTGGCAATAATGGTTATTTCTTAATGTCTTTTGAATGGTGAGCTCCAAGAGTAACTTGAAGCCTTTTTTAGGGGCAGACTTTCTTGTTTTGTTTTAAATATTTATGCTTTTATTGACATTTTTGGAGGACAAAGTTAAATTTGTTGTGTCTAGTGTGGGGGGCGATATTATTTCATTGAAGATGGTGGGAGATTTCAAAGGGTTCGAGCCCTTCCTGGCTTCCCAGGGTAAGCTCATTGCAGTAGGGTCCATAACATCTAGGACCTGATTGTCGGCTCGGAAATGTTGGGAGCTTGGTTTTGTGCCATCATCATGGAGTGAGATTCACTGGGATTGATGTCTGTTGCTCGGATGAAAGGGTTGATTGTTACAATAGGACACCAGTCATCATTGATCAGCCCTTCTGGAAGACCAGTTCTATGACTCAGGTGTAGTCAAGGCTGTAGTTAAGAGGCCAAGGACTGGCCAGAGCCAGGCAGGCTGGAAACTCCCTTCCCAGATTGGAGACCAGAGTGAAGTGTGGAATGCTAAGAGGGAAACTGGTATAACTCTGGAGTCAGGATAAAAGCAGGGTCCCATCCTGTGGATTGGGTGTCCCTGGGTGACTGGGGTGCAGTGAGAGAGTATGGAATGGTTGAGGGCTCCTTCTGTGGTTCCAACCTTAGTGCTCCTCCCTAAAGGGTCCTGTTTGAGACCTTGTACTCTAATCAGATGATCATTCAGTGCTGTGGTTTGATTGTCCCCTCCAAACTCAAGTTGAAATTTAATTGCCATTGTAACAATTATTAACAAGTGGCAATCTTTGAGAGATGATTAAATCACAAGAGCTCTGCCATGAATGGATTAAAGCCGTTGTCTTGGAAATAGTTTCCTGATTGAAAACAGTTGAGAGGCTGGGGTTGTGGCTCAGTGGTAGAGCACCCACCTCACCCATGCTGGGTCCAATCCTCAGCACCACATAAAAATAGAGAAGTGAAATAAAGGTATTGTGTCCAACTACAACTAAAAAAAATAAAAAAAATTAAAAAACAGTCGAGCTCAGCCCAGTTTCCTCTCTCTGTCTTGCACATGCTCTGTTGCCCTTCTATGAGTTTTGACACACCATAAAGGCCATATCCAGAAGCTTCTGCCATGCTCTTAGACCACCCAGCCTCCAGAACCTTAGCAAATGAGTCTCTGTTCTTTATTAAATGCCTCGTTGATGATGTTCTATTATAGCAGAAAATGAACTGAGACATTCAGGAAGCCCCCAAGACAAACAAATGTCAAAACCAATACGTTCCTGCAACCAGCGTTTGGCAAATACTGGTGGAAGGGGCAGTGAAGCTCTTGGGATCAGTTCTGTGGATACATGGTCTTGGTACTGCTCTGTGATCCATTTGGCATTTGGTGACCTTGCCTTCAAGGAGCTTGGAATTAGGAATTAAAGTTATGCTCTTCACACACACACACACACACACACACACACACACACACAAAGTATTCCAATACCCCAAGGTATTTCCAATAGGAAAAAGTAGACTCTTCCTATTTGACCCCTCTGTTTAAAGTTTTTTTCCCCCAAATGAGAAGAAATTTTATTTCTGGGTTGAAATGACATGCTTCTACATATGTTTCAGAGCAAATTATAAGTTTTTAAGCTCTTGGAGAACCTCTCCCTCAGAGCCGACCCTCCTAACAAGCAAAAGTACTGTGCCCGTTTCTTGGGTGGGTGACTGAGGGATCAGTAGTGGCTCTCAGTCTTTCCAGCCTTAGTAGACACCGACTGAGCTCCAGGCTGGGATGGTTTAATGTCTTTGACCTCAGGTTCACAGACTGGGGAGGGGAGATCGACTTGTAAACACATCAGTGACAAGGAGACAAAACAGTAGGCAGTTTGTGAGGCTCTCACCCAGGCAGGGAGAACAAATGCTGGGGGGGAGAACAGGTCAAGCAACAGGGCACTTGGGAAAGGTTCCTGGTGGACCCATTTTTTGTTACTGTAACAAAATACCTGAGGCAAGTAAAGAAAAAAACATTTATTTAGCTCATAGTTTTGGAGGTTCAAGGGCATTGCACTGGCATCAGTAGTTCTAGTGCTGAACTTCTTGCTGGCAGAGTCCCAAGGTGGCACAAGGCCTCAGATGGCAACAGATGGGGAATATGCATGTTTATGTCTGGTCTCTCTCCCTCTTTGTATAGAGCCATTAGGATTATAGTCATGGGTTCCCACCTTAATGACCTTATCTACTCCTAACTACTTCCCAAAGGCCCCACCTCTAAACACTGTAGCTGGACTTAGTTTCCACCCTCTTGCTGCTATTGACATGTGACTTTGGGGGTTAAATTCCCACCTGAGCTCGGGGGACAAACCATAGCAATTCTGAAGAGTCCTTATTTCAGAGGAGCCTGGAGAGGAGCCTTGAGATTTAGTCGGGCAAAGTTGGGGGAGTGAGTAAGAATTAAGAATTCAGGCAGAGAGAAGGAAGTAGATTCTCTGTGTGTATTAAAATAAACATAGATTTTACTATCTTAACCATTTTTAAATGGACAGTTCATTAGCATTATATTGTTGTGCATCTACTACCCATGTCCATAAATTTGTATTTTTCCCAAACTTTAACTTTGTCTTTGTGAGTTTCTCTGAGTTGGATGACTAAGTACCTCATATAATTGGAAGCTGTTTTTGTCTTTCTGTGACTGGCTTATTTCACTCAGCACAGTGTCTTCAGGGTTCCTCCGTTTGGTAACATTTCAGAATCTCCTTTCTCTCTCTGGCTGAATCATATCCTGTCAGATGTCTGTACCACATTCTGTCTGTCCAGCCCTCAGTGGACACTTGGGTTGCATCTGATTGTTGTACATAATGCTGTTATGAACACAGATGTGCAAATAACCATTTGAGTTTCTACTTTCAGTGGGTTCTTCCCTTTTACGCAGTGTGGAACTTGTGTGAGTCCTTGCTTGTGTTCCTGGCTATGAGAAAAGGTTAACCTAGGGGTCAAGGCCTTTGTTCTACCCCTTGCTGTTGCAAACCAGAAGGGTTCCTGGAGCAAGTCACCATCTCTGGGCCACAGTATCCTACTTATGAACTAAGGCTGTCCCTTCCACCTCTCAGGTTCTGCCCCTTGGTAACTTTGTGTGAAACATTCTGCACTCAGACTTGGACCACTCAGCTTCTCCTGGCTTCTCTTTCCTCCCTGGTGGAATTAGAAATGGAGTGGACCATTGATGTGACCAAATTGTTAACAATGGCACTTTGAGTTAGGCCAATGAAGGCTCATGGTGCACAGAAATCTGCCATTTTGCTGAGCCATGAATTTGAACCTTGCACTGGTGAGGTTGATGTGTGGGAGCAATTCTCTTAGTGGGTAAGCCAGGATACCTGGCTGCCCAGTGTCGACCTTGCTCAGAGGCATGGCTGCCTGCTGCATGCCCTTTCTTAAGAATTGACTTTTGTGAATTGGTAAAACTACAGTAACTCTGTGCAAAAGAGAGGAGAAGAAGAAAGAGAAAGAAAATGCCCCTAAAAGGAGGGCTGACTGTCAGGGCTGGTGGGGAAAGGAGAGCCAAGTGGAGAAGCCTAAGCAACTGACAGTTCTTCCTGAAAGAGTGGCACGTCCAAGTGCCTGGTGGTTCTGCCAGGCAAACAACTTCACTGTACATTTGTGACAGAAATAAGACACACCTATTTCTAAGACTTTCATTGAGCATCTCAGCCAGCAGCAGACTCACTCATTGAAAGAGAAAAATGTCCAAGAAGTTTTAGAACATGGCTCAGGAGAAAGGCGGGAGGCTACACAAACATTTCCAGGAAGGAGCAGATGGTGCAGGCACCAGCGTGGTTTACCAAAACCAATCTTGTTTGCAAGTCAGGACTGGTTTGAAAATTTGAAGATGTGTTTTTGTTGGCAAATGGTGCAGTTAATAGGAAGAAGCAGGCCAGCGGCCTGTGTCACGGCTGCCGGGAATCCTCCTAGGCTGAAGGAGCTCCTGTGGGACAGAGGCACCAGCCCCAAGCTGTGGGTGTGGCAGAGCAAGGGAGGTGTTCCTCTTCCCAGGCTGAAAGAGGCAAAAAGGAGAAAACTGGAAAAAAGAGAAACTGAGCAAAAAAGGGCCTCATGTAGTTGATAAAAATGGACAAAGGAATGACAATAGTGGTGAAGAAATAGAAGTGGCCGGGGGGCCCTTCACAGATGTAGAGAAGCGTTCCCTTACACCACATTGCCACCACGCTGACATCCAGCAGTAGGCTGCACTCTTCCCCTCAGTGCCAGGAAGGGCATCTCAATTAGCACCATTCCAGAAAACGTCCAAGAGGTTGCAAAAGGAAAGAGGGATTGACAAGGTAGTTAATTTGGGTCAAGACCAAGGAAGGAAAAACAAGAGAGAAAAAAATGACAATAAAAATAAGAATAAAAAGGAACATAATGAAAGCAGGCACACACACTATAAAATCATGTCTCCAAATGGCTAAATGCTAATCTATTGGGAAACTAGATGAAATACATTTTTGGAAACCGTATACATGGAAAACTTTTAAGACGCAATAAAAGACTTGACTGGGCTCCTAAAGGCTACCACAACTAGAATCTCCAGGTCCAGGGGCCTTGGAATCAGGGTCAACTTTCATGTTCAAGAATGTTTTATCCTTTATAGGAAAACAGTGAAGCAGGTGGACTCACTCCTGTGCTTTAGTGTAGCCTTGTTTCTAAAACCAGATGACCACTTTGCAAGGTAACACAGTGTTGTCCCTGCCTCACTTATGACCATAGATGCAGATTTCCTAAGTTAAATGTTGTATTTTTAAAAAGAAGAAGAAGGAATGAGGGACAGCTGTCATTCATCGTGTCCTTTAAGCGGGGAAAAATCCCCACCACTCACTTCCCACTTTGAGAAATCTTTCCTTTTGTCCCACTTTGCAGTTGTCCCTCTGATCTGGTTTCTACTTTGTTTTTTTCTTTTTTCTGGGTACCAGGGATTGAACTCAGGGGCACTCGACCACTGAGCCACATCCCCAGCCCTATTTTGTATTTTATTTAGAGACAGGGTCTTACTGAGTTGCTTAGGGCCTTGCTAAGTTGCTGAGGCTGGCTTTGAACTTGCAATTCTGCCGTCTCAGCCTCCTGGAGCCACTGAGATTACAGGCATGCACTACCGCACCCAGCTGGTTTCTACTTTCTTGTCCATGAAAATGGTACATAGATCTTTTCTGGTGGTCTAGGGTTTTGCTCCAAAGCAATTAGGGGAGCAAACAAAGTTTACCAAAAACTCAGAATGTGAGGCCAACAGGTAAACCAGAAAGTTAAAAATGTCATAAAGTTTACATACGGAAGGGTTTGAGTTTCTAGTTCCAAACTTCTTTCTAAGATAGTAAATGAAAGATGTTAAGTGGGTAAGGAGAGGGTTCACCAGACCTGCTCCCTCCTTCTGTCCATCTGCTTCTTGCCTTGTTCCCATCCGTGAGACCTAAAGAGGCCTCTAGGGCAGCACATCAAATCTCATGGGGGTTGGGTAGTTGACATTTCCTAGGGTCTCCAGCATGAATGACCCTCATTCCAACATGGCCTACTTCCCACCTCCTCTTACAGCAAAAAGCAGGTCCTCAGGATCACCTTCTTCATGGGACCTGTTTTGACCTGCAGAATACAGAATTCTGGAGGCAAGAAACAGCTTGTCTTAAGCAGTTGTTCCGAGTGTGGACAAGGTTGGATCATTGGTTCACACATAATCTCTGTGCCGGTTGCTCAGAAGCACCTCTGGAGTCTGGGTCCTACAACTGCCATTCCTAAGAGACTTTTCTGGGATTTATAGCTCTGAGAGGTGTGGGGATACCTCTTCTCTCTCCTTTGGCTTCTGATACTTGCAGATAATTAATGATTTAACTGCTCTCTTCCCTGGGAAGCTCCTGGTATCTTATAATGTGTAATGGGCCAGGAAGATGGAACTAGAGGAGGTGGCAAAGAGAGATGGTGCTATGGACAAGGCAAATTGACAGATACATGTGTGTTCGGGAACAGGGTAGTGAGCAGCCTTAACTTGGAGATGAATTCCATATATGAGGCAAGATGGAAATGAATATAGTTAATATCCTCCTTTTGTGAGATGAGGAACGTTGGCTGTGTGCCTTTTTTTTACTCACCTCCAAATCAGACTAGGATTTAGCATTTTCCAAACGCTTTGCTCAGAGGTCACACTAAATGCTGGGGACTAGGAGGTGTATGGGGGGAAAGGACACAAAATGGAAAGACATGGCTCATGTCAAGGGGTGTGAAATAATATGATGTAAGCTTGTGAAAAATGATTCTGGGGGTTCCCAGAGTCCTGCTGCTCTGGTGATCTTTTGTTGCAATTCTTTCTGCAGGTGGTCACAGCTGGACTATCAGTATTACTGTTTGATGTGACCCTGACCAGTCCAATTGTGGGATGGTAAGTCTTATGCAATGAAAGGAAATGCAAATTTGTTGTTTGACTTTCAACAGGATACTAATTTTTGCTCAAATGTGGAAGAAAGAGTATGTATTGGGTGTATGTGTCCATCCTAATGTAAGTCTTGTATTAGTAAAAGCTTTTTTGTTATAGAAGACTCTTACTGATATGTAAATTGACAATCAGAAGAGTGAATATATCACTCTCATACATGACTCAGGACCACAGTGCTGGTTGGTGGGAGCTGGCGCTGGTGCCTGGGTGTACCCATGGCATCCTGGTTTCTCTCCGGGCTTCTTGAATGATGCTTTGGGTGCTATCGAAGCCACTGAAACGGCAGTGTTATTTTTAAACATCAGTAGGAGATTCCTGTGGGAGAAGTGAGAGGGGCAGGACTGGTGGCCCTGTGGAATACCATGATGGGTAAGTCTAAGAGATGAACTTGAATCTCGTGTGGCCTTGGCCTGGGAGGGCTTATTTAATAATTAGATATTTACCCATGCCTAATATGAGCTAGGAACTGTTCTTTAAAGTAAGAAATTGCTGCCTCTGTGGTGTCCATAGATGCTCATTCCCTTGCCCAAGGCAAGGCCATATCTAAACCATCCCACACTAACAGAAATGAGTATTTTGGTTCACAGCACTAAGAAAAAGTGATTCCAAATTTCTCTTAGGAGCCACTAATGGGGAGCATTTCCTGCCCCAAGAAGAAAAATGAAAGGAAAAGAATAATTAGGAAATATTCCTGTACCATTCTCCTCCTCCTCCTCTTATTCTCTCCTCCTCTTTCTTTTAATAACTAAACATTTATTGAGCAAATACTATGCTCCCAATATTTTTACCTTACTATTAGTTCACTTTTACAACACTCCTTCAAATTATCCACATTCAAAAGATGAAGAAACTGAAGGTAAGGATACTATAACCATAAGATGATTAGACCAGGATTCAAACCCAGAGCTCTGTGTGTCCAAAGCCCCATAACCTTCTAGAACTGATTAAGAAGCACCCCAGACCTGCCTTCAGAATAGACAGTGCACCAGGTAGAATCTCATAAGGGAGGGATGAGGGAAGGTGGCTTAGATGTTCCTCTTCCCACCCAAGTGGTGGTGTTACTGTAACAAATACCAGAATCGATCAGCTAACAAGGAGAAAAGGTTTATTTTGGCTCATGGGTTTTGAGGTTTCAGTTCACAGTTGCTTGGGCCCATTGCTTTGGGGCCTATAAAGACACAGGACATCATGGTGGGGAGCATATGTTGGTGGGAGATGCTCACCTCATGGCAGCTGGGAAGCAAAGAGAGAGAGGGGAAGGGACTGGAGCCCACAATCCCATTCAAGGACACATCCCTGATGACCTCACTTCCTCCCAATAGCCCCCCCCCTACAGGTCCCATCACCTCCCAATAGCACCCCAGACTGGCAGCCAGGACTTCAGCATGTGGTCCCGTGGGATCCCTCGTCCAAACCATAGCAGTGATATGGGATATGAGATATATAGATAATTTAACAGCAGAACAGAGGGATCATGACTGAAGCCAAGACAGTTCTGATTCTTGCTTAAGGGCTGAATCAGGAAACAAAATAAATGTGCAGGGTAGCATTTTTAGGACAAAAGTCTCATCATCTTTTATTTTAATTTGAATATGATAGCTATGATTCCATCAATTACATGTATTTATTGTGTGACTGCTGTCTGCAACATATATGGAAGCCATTAAAAAGCATAAAACATCATCCATCCCTCAAGGGGCATTCAATGAAAAGGAAAATCAAAAGCTTAATTCATGGCATGGTAGAATGTTTGAGTGCTCAGTGAGCATGCGGACTGAAGGAGGGAGAGAAGACAGGAGTACTTGGAAGAAAGGCCTGAACTAGCTTGATACTGAACCTCATGCAGAAGAGAGAGGCTTATGTAGACCAAGGGATAGGAGGACTTAGCCCTCTCACCCAGGCAAAAAAGGGCGGGAGGTGCCAATGGTGAGACTCAGTAGTTTAAGCTGGAGCTATGGATCAGCCTCTAATCCATGCTCCCTCTTTCTTCTTCTGCACTTAACTTGGAAAGAAATGACATTAAATGGTGGGCTGGTTGATGTCCCAAACCCAACATCCAAGGGAGAAAACATTTGCCTCCTGGCACATTCTTAAATCTCTTCTCCAAATTTCTGTATCCTTAACCTTCATGGTATTAGTCATGGTGGTATTTTGTTTTGATTTTTGGTAATGGAGATTGAACCCAGGGGCCCTAACCACTGAACTGCATCCCAAGCTCTTTTTGTTTTTTTTATTTTGAGACAGGGCCTCACTAGGTTGCCCGGGCTATCCTTGAACTTATGATCGCCCTGCCTCAGCCTCCTGAGTTGCTGGGATTATAGGCATGCACCACAGCACCAGGCTTAGTCTAAATTCTTGATTTTCTTACACATAATACTTCAATCAATCATATTTTGTAAAGAATTTCAGAATGAACCAGAAAAACACAGGTGTTGAACTGAGCGTGAGAAACAAGAGTTAGACAGTTCACCAGCGACCAGGAAATGCTAAGTCGGGATATAAAGAGGCTCTAGTCTGCAAGAGGCTGTGTCTCTAGACTGTTTCACATCCTGTGAACTTGAGGGTATGCCCCAAACAAAATGGAAAGAAATGCTGTGTGTATCCAAATCAAGGAAGCAGCATGTGTGATTATTGCAAAAGGAACCTTGACTTTGGAATTTCCTGATTTTTTTTTTTTTTTAAACTCTTGAGGTTAAGAATGGTGTGTTTTCAGCCTTAAAGAATTTTCCTACCACAAAGTGAACCACCAGAAGGGGCGTGTCAGACTGTAATTCTCATTTCTGCCATGCACAGAGCTAGTTGTATTGTGTCTGCACTGGGCTTGTTCAGGTGTAATTAAGTGACCATCTCTCAGGTCCTCGGAGGGGTGGGCTGATCATTGTGGTGTGGGAGTTTAGACGCATCAGAAATCACACAAGGCAGGGGCGACAGGCCTATTTTTTTTTTTTAAACCTACTGCATTTGCCTATACAGTTATAGTTTCTTGTGTTTTGCTTTTCAAATTTTGACTTAGTCATCGACATTTAGAAATTGGGTGATTTTCTTATACCAGTCCAGCCTTCCAGATTCTTTTGAAAATGTGGAACAGCTGTTAGTTAATGTGGGCCTGCTCTTGCTCACAGGAGCATTGCTGGAATAGCAGAGCTGCCTTTGCATGTGGCCAGGTGCTCTCCAATTCTACACAACCTTCACCACCCCTGGGGGCCAAGGACCTGCTCCAGCTGACATCCTGTATCCAGTCATTTGGATGTTCATTCATGCCACACAACTGCAGGGCTGGGCTCTGAGACTACAGAGGTAAACTTAATCCCTGACTCTGGCAAGGGTCCAGAGTCATTATCCACTTTCTTGGGTGAATAGCAGCTTAGTTGCACAAAATACTTTGCATCAAAGTAGAGTTTCTCACTCTGTACACCACTGGTATTTGAGGCTAGATGATTCTTTGTTGTGGGGACGCTGTCCTGTGCCTTGTAGGATGTCTAGCAGCGAAGCTGAACCTCAACCCACTAAATGCTAATAATACCTCCTCAATCGTAATGGAAAATGTCTAGACATTGTGACATGCTCCCTGGGGAAGTAAAATCACCCCCCTTGGGAATCGTTGACCTCAAGATTCATGGAAATGAGTGGGGAAAATGCCATTTGAAATTTCAGCAAATTGCAAAATTTGCACATCTCTTAATTAGAGATTTGGATCAGCTCAGGGGTCAAGTCCTTAGTAGCACCTCTCTCCCACTCTGGAAGCACAGGTGGTGCTGAGTGACAGCTAGGTGTGCACACTTGTCCCACCCATAAGGCTGCAAGCAACTGTAGCAGAGAAGGGCTGGTTTTCATGTACCTTTATATCTCTAGTTTAGCACCAAGTACATGCTGAATGAATACATATTGTATCCAAGAACAGTTTCCAACCTAAGTAACCCATGTGGGTCAATTTTCAGTCTTTAATTAAAAGCAACTGTTCTTGTCCAGCCATTTATCATGTTTTTAATTATAAAAACAATCTAGTTCAAGCTCAGTAATTTAAATATCAAGATTATATTTAATCATTTGGTTTTTAATTAACAGTTTTATGGCATATATCAATAATGATTTCCTCTATTCTAAACTTTCAGCAAAAGAGGTTCTCACATACAAGAGGAAAATATTCTGATGTGGGAGCAGTATCCCTGTCAAGTAGAATTAGTTGTGGAGACTCTTCTCTAAACCCCCTTTTCTAGACCAGGAAAGTCACCCTTATCTTTGGAATGGTTTAGGTACAAGGCGAGAATGGAAATGCCAAGTGTTTATTCTAAGAATTCCACAAACAATTTTTCTTCTTTTTTCCCCCTCCTCCTCTCATTATTCATTGAACCTGCGTGCCAGTCATGAAGATTGCTCAAACTCCATCCTAAAGCAAACCTCACCAACACTAAGCATCTTTTAAAAATAATCTTAAATCATCTTGGAGTAAAGATGTCCCATCCCTTTGTTTTTAGGGGACCTCTTTTGCATAGGAAGAATGAATTTAGGGGCAAGAAGGGCTTCCCCAACACATACCAAAATACCATTAGAATCATGGTGTCTGACATTTATCAATTTTCCATTTGAATTAAGAATTTGAGGTCTGGGGTTGTAGCTCAGTGGTAGAATGCTTGCCTAGCACATGTGAGGCACTGGGTTTGATCCCCAGCACCACATAAAACTAAATAAACAAAATAAAGGTACATAAAAAAAACAATTTAAAACCTCCTCTTTAAAAATGCTAAGTAGAGCTTTCTCAATCATTATTGCTCATTACCTAATCTCAAGTTTTCTCATAATTTATCAGATTATAAACTGTCACTCACTGAGTCCCGGAGGGAATGGGACATTAGTCAGATACATTTTAGTAAGGAAGAGAGAAAAAGCAAAGTAGTTTGGAATACAAATGGGATTTGGGAGAACCAGTATAATTCAATCATTTGCTGAATAAATATTTATTGGGTGCCACATTAGGTGCTGGGCCTGCAGCCAAGCAAATGATACGGTCTCCATCCAGTCTGTTGGGTTCAATAGGAATCAACTGAATAACCACAATATAGACGTAAAATTGAGATGAGGCCCTTGGTACCCCATAGGAGAAGAGAGAAGGGCTGGGGAGGGGCTGAAATAGCCCCCTGAAAGAACAGCTCGTGGTGGCTATTCCTGGCCACATGTCAGATGTTTATGCCTTAGCTACATGAAGTGTGTTCGTTTCAGGAATGACGAGGATTATAAAATTTGCAAACAGTTCAGTCAAGCTCTGACTTAAATAGTTGTAATACTATTAAGAATCCAGGACCCCATGTCCACTTCTCCTGCCGTTTAGAAAGCAACATCAAAGCTGGCCTCCCTGGCTCACTTCACAGTGAACGAAACGAGGTTGTTTTCATTTTTGCACTTGCTAAGCTCCTTGGGTGTTTTGTAAAGTAACTCCGCCAAAGGGATGAAATGGGGTTGTTACACTCCAGCATTGTTCTCGGGCTGTGGGAGGACAGGTGGCAGAGGGCCAGCCTGCCCCCGTCTTCTCCCTGGTGATTAGGAGGATTAGTGGGAAGTGTATAAAACACTGAGCCCCCAGTTACATTTGCAGAAATAAAAGCCATCCAAACCCATGCAGGCTGCACACAGCCTTGGCATCTGATTGCAGGGACTCTCTACTTGCCTGGAGACTTGAGATGCTGCAGGCCATCCTAAGGGGCTACTGAGGAGAAACAGAAGATCTGCTTCAAAGGAAAAGCCTGGTCTTTGGAAGGAAAGCCTGCGTGGGCTGAGAACAGCTTCCGCTTTCCTGTTATCTCTTCTCCAAAGAGAAAAGACCCCAGAGCTCCCTGCCCCAGTTTCTAGGGTCCTGAACTAGACAAGGGACAAGCAGGTTCCCAACTTCACACTTGGGTTGTGTTTCAAAATAGGGTCTTTTGGAACTCGGGCCACAGTTTCTCCCAGAAATAACCTATAAATGATGTCTGTAGATGAGTGAAGTCCTCAGAGGAGTATTTGATTCATAACATAGATACTGATTCCAGGCACACAATCGTGAGTCCAATGGAAATTGATGGATTCTCAGTATTTATAATATGATTTCAGTAGGAAATTACATTCCCACTTGGAGCTTAAGATAACCCAGTGCTCATCTCCCCTGCCCTCCTCCCCTCCATCTCCATTGTCCCTCTGTTGTTCCAGTGGGCAGCACCCTTGTACCCCTCTCTCAGTGACTGGCTCCTTAACCCACATGCACTCTGCCCTTGTCGAGAGAGGGGGTCCTGGTGGCTCGGGGGGTCTTCCCAATCTCCAGGGTGATGAAGGAATAGATTTATTATCTCTTGCTTCAGAAAGTAGGACTTAGACTCACAGGTGAGGTTAAAAGATGCAGCTGTGTTCAGTGTGAGGCGGAGTCATGTCTCAGTCAGTCCCCAGAGCCAACTCAGTGCCTCCCTAGAGACACACATGTTCAGTGTCAGAGCTCCTGGCCAGTGTGACAGGCTGGCTTACACAACGGGACATGTCCATCACTAGACATCTTCAGGTTGGGTGGCTGGACTGCTGTGAGATCCACGGAAGGGGATTGCTGTTCTGGGAACAGAACTGATTAGGAAAATTCTCTTATTATTCTCATAATTTATTGATTGCCCATGGTTGCCAAGCACAGCGGTGATTGCTTCAGGCATATTATTTCTAAGCCTCACAGAAGCTTTTAGAAATGGTCAGCCTCTGTGGTCCAGATGGAAGAACTGAGGCTTAATAAGACAACATAGATAATAAATGCCTGAGCCAAAACTTGAACTCAGGTTGGCCTGATCCTAAGTTGACTGTGTTTACATTCTCACCCATAGTCAACTTATTCTTGTATTAGAAGTGTAAAATTGTGCAAGTTATGTTGATATCAGAGTCACCCATATAGGTGACATTTTTTACTGGGAATGTACTGTGAGCAGCCTGCATGTGTTTGATATATTCAGCGTCCCAAACATGTTAGAAATATGAAGGTGTTGGGCTGGGGTTGTGGCTCAGCGATGGAGCGCTCGCCTTACATGTGCGAGACCCTGGGTTCGATCCTCAGCACTACATAAAAATAAATAAGTGAAATAAAGGTATTATGTCCAACTACAACTAAAATATAAATATTAAAAAAAAGAAATATGAAGATGTTGTCATCAGAGTAAGTGTGTGTGTGTGTGTGTGTGTGTGTGTGTGTGTGTGTGTGTTGTGTATGAGCACACAAGAGGACTGGTGTGTGGATAGAGATAAAGGGAAGAAAAGCACCTTTTTGAAAGAGTGGTTGGCTCCTCTGTAGAGTGTTTCACCCTCAGGGACCGACTATCATAATCCCTTGGTGATGGCCCCGCCCAGTGCCCAGAATGACAGGGGATTCAGACAGACACCAGATTGTCTACTGAGAAGTTTAAAATAGAAAATGGAGAGACCTTTGGAAGTATTAAATTTTAGGCATGTTAAAATATTCAACTCTTTTTTTTTCCCTCACTGTCTTTCATCCTCACACTACTTCATTTTCAAATCACTGACCATATTTCTTTCTGGTGGAAAATTCATGATTCTCCATTTGCATGTTCACCTCTCAATGTTCCGTTAGTCTAAATGAAATGCAGAGATTCACTGTGTATCCCCTTACCGATGATCAGACTATGGACCCCTGCATCATTTCATAGCCATCAGCCCTCTTTAGCAAAAAGCCCCTGAGGGCTCTGTGGGAAGCCTTTCTATCTAGTGTGCTTCCTCCAGGGAGCCCGAGCTGGTCAGGAGGAGCAGGACACACCATTGCCTTCCCTGAGGGCAGGTATTAAAGCTGGTCTTCCAGCCCCCTCACCTCCCTCGCTGTATGGAGGTTTGCCCCTGAGTGGCAAATAGGTCCTGGACTCCAGCTACAAGCAAGGCAGTCTGGGCTGGTATGAGAATTGCACTCACAGACCGAAGAAGGTGCCCCCCGTCCTGTTCTATGTGGGGGCCAAGGAAGCTTGGGTGATCTGCAAGGAGTGAGAAGCTAACCTCATGCCGTTGTTTGCAGCCTCCTGCTTGGTGGACTCGGAGAGGCCTTGCTTGTTTTCTCAGAGCGGAAAGGTTCCTGATAAAGATGGGCAGGAAAAGAAGACTCACAGATTACCAGCTGGAAATCACAGAGCCCTGACCTCGTCGCATCCTGTTGAGAGGGTCAGAACGAAGAACACAAGGACAGTGACACCACACTAGGGCTCCAGGTGGGCAGAGCTTGTGCCCTGCCCAAGCTGAATGTTTGGGTGGTGCAAAATGCAAAGGCCCCACCACTTCTCACTGCCTCAACGAGAACTATCTAGAGCCCGCCAGGCTGCATCAGAGAAATGGTCTTTGTTATGTCTTCCCATTTTGAGACTCTCTCTTGACTGTGCTGTACCCAATTCTGCAGAAACAGGAGGAACAGGATTTCACCATGATGGCTCCCCTCACCTTGGCTGACCTGCAGCTTTCAGTTTGAGGTCATGGGCCCACGGTTATTTTGTGGTATTTTTTTTTTTTTTTGTATGTGTGTGTGTATGTTGTTTTGTGTTTTTACATTTTGGAAATGTCCATTCCTTATGCTGGAGCCCACACCCACCCATGTAGAAGTGCAGAGAGACGTGCTCCCTCCTAAGAGCCTCCACTGGGGGCAGGGCAAACGTGGGTTATCTGGGGTCGGGCCAAGTAGGAAGCCAAAAGGACACTTCAAATCTAGAATGAGTGATGACCTTTTGTGGTTGATGTTTCTATTTATTTCCTGCTTCTAAACTGCTCTTGATGCTTGTAAACTCGTCAGGATGTGTGTTGTGTTGACTTCTGCGTACTCTTTTTTTTTTTTTTTCCCACCGTTGGGTTAAGCTGGTAACTAGGTGACTAACCGAGGGAAGGGGGTTTAAATACTGGTGGATGTCTTTCCTGGCAGGTGAAACGAACAATATAGAACATCCGTTTACACGCGCACACTGTTACAAGTCATCCAATACTGAAGCATGTTTTTCAGACCAGATTAAAGATTGTATTAAAACTGTACCTTGCGTCTAGAAAAGAAACAAATTTATATGAAATGATCACTTGATTCTGAAGCCACTAAGAAGGTTTAAAAAAATTACGAATTTTTTTTTTTAATAATAAGTTTTCAAAATACTTTACTGCTCTGTCAGAGGGTTTGGGTCATTTTTAGATGACCATGGAGCATTCTTCAGCAGGAGGGCAGGCCTGTGGTGTTGGATACCCACATCATTGATGGAGAACCCCGCCCTTTTCAACACCAGGAGCTGTGCCTTGTTCAAGCTTGGCCCTGTGAAGAATGAAGTCAGCCCCATCCATGGCCATTATTTCTGCATGTTTTCTCCAACTTGTTGGAAAAAGAAAAAGATAATGAAACAAATAGGAATGGATTTGTGTATTTGAACTTGAGTACCTTAGAATCGGTTCCTTGTCTTTTCCTTGTCTCTGCTTCTCATTTCAGGTTAAAATGTTCAGAATGACCTTTTCCTATATTGGTTTGCAGTTTGCTTTTGTTCTTCATCTGGGATGTCAAACTTTCTATAGACTGAGACTCAAATAGGAAATCTGGCTGTAGAATTTTCTTTATTCTTTGGCTCCCATAAGACTCTATACCACTGAGACCAGCTCTTTTCTCCTTATAGAAAGTGGCGTCTATCCAAATGTCATCTTATGTCTGTCTTTTCAAGTGCCATTTAAGCAAATGGGGATTCTTCAGGCAAGAAAGAACCACACAGTTAGCAAGTCCAGTCCCATTTTCAGAACGGACCACAAATTTTTTTTTCTGAAAATTTTAGACTCTTTTTGTTTTAAGAATCTCTAGCAAGGATGTTTTTTGTTATGTATTTTTTAAATTTATTTATATTCCAAAGTCATATTGTTTTTAAAACCTCAGGTATTTTCTTTGTCACCAGCAAGAGGTGGAGGACAAGGTGTTTTTTTTTCAGTATGTCCTCCTGTCTCCTCCAGTTTCCTTCTGTTTTTCCTTCTGTTTCCCCGTGACTGGGCTTTTTTCTTCAAGCTGTAAGTACCATCTTTCACACCCAAGTCCACATCTCAACTCTGAATGTAGGGTGAGCCCAGCGGTCTGTGAGACTAGGGCCTTCCCAGATCACTAGAGTCCCCCCAGCTCACATCTGCCATGGTTCTCACAGGGAATCTCCGGGTAACCCCACACATCCTCATGTCCTGTTTGGCCCCTGAATCTCTTGGTCCTTGGTTGCCCCAAATAAAAGCTGGAGGGTTTTGTTTTGTTTATTTGTTGTTTTAAATAAATAATATGTTTTTTATGTGGTTGTCCGTTATTACTAATCAATCTGATGTGGAGATTTAAAAAATTAAACCATTTATTTTCTTGGTAATTTTCCTTTCTTTTTCTTCTCTTCGTCTCTGGCAGGGGGTTACTGCAGAAAACATTATTGGTATCCCTGGGGGAGGGAAGTATGGTAAACACAAGCCCAGGCTCCTCCTCCTACCACACTGGAGCCTCCTCTCTCCCAGGAGGGAAGGTTACATTCAGCCCCTTTTAGACCTGTGCTGTCAACTGTAGTCCTGGTAGCCACTTGAGGTCATTGAGCTCTGAATCAAATCATGGCTGGGCCAAATTCAGGTCTGCCATTAGGTGTGGGAAAACACTCATATTGAAAAAATATCTTCGATCTATCCAATATAAATTAAATACACATGAAATATATAATCTCAAATTTTCTTCTTTTCACATTTTAAAAATGTGGCTGCTAGAAAGTATTTGCAGACTTGAGGACATGAGGATGTGTGGGGTTACCTGGGATTCCCTGTGGGGTCCCTAGATCTGTCTGTCATTCGGTGCTATTTCAGAGTAGTTCATCTGTCTCCCTGGGCAAAAGAGAAGGGTGCTGGCAGCAGCTGCTGGGTACCAGCCTGATAATAATACCTAAGACTACTGGCTCTTGATGCTTATTATATACCAAGTACTGTGCTGGATACTGGTGTCTTTGTTTCCTGTGGCGGTGCAGGTAGCATCCTCTGTATTTCTCAAGAAGATCAGAGAAATTCAGTAACATTTCCAGGGCCACCCAACTGGGACTCAAAGCCTGTTTTTTTGAAGCCTCTTCTTACAGTATTCACATTAGAAACTTCTTAAGATAAAGAAATGAAGCCAGTTATGGTGGCACACAACTGTAATCCCAGCAACTCAGGAGGCAGAGACAGGAGGATCACGAGTTCAAAGCCAGCCTCAGCAATTTAGTGAGGCCCTAAGCAACTCAGTGAGACCCTGTCTCTAAATAAAATATAAAAAGGGCTGGGAATGTGGCTCAGTGGTTAAACGCCCCTAGGTTCAATCCCTGGTACCAAAAAAAAAAAAAAAAAAAAGGAGAAATGCAGCCCCCACCCCACCCCCCATGTTTTATAGAGGGTTGTCATTTCTCCAGGAAGTGCTGAGATGTGGATTCCTAACATCTCTGAAACCATGGAGACTTTCTTCCTGAAAGCCAGGTTATCTCCCTTTGCCCAGGGTTAGGGTTTGTGGCCTGTGTTCCCATCCCCACTGCGTTTTTAGAGTGTTCTGATCTTCCCCAGCCTCCTGTGTTGGTTTGTCTGAGATCCCCCTTGGATGGGGCTGGAGCAACCAGGAGCACTTTGGGAATTGCCTTCCTCTCTCCTGAACCATCTGAAGTGTGGCCATTGCAACCAGCTGCTGATCACTGAATTCTCAGGCCCATTTCTCAGAGGTTGGCATGTTCAGATGGCTGAGGGGTTTGAAGGTTGAAGGAGCAGTGGCCTCCAGATCCTGGAACTTGGTGTCAGCAGAGGACACCCTTCTCTTCACTGGGTCTGCAGGTCTGAGGAAGGAGGTATGTCCCAGATCTGCCTGAAAATGAAAGTAGGTGAGTGGTCAGTAATGTTCGAGCCACGTATCAAAGAATATGGGGTCAGCTAAAGTTTGGTGGGGGTTCTTTTGGGGTGGCTTCGTGGTCCTTGGGTTCTTGTTTTGCAAGTCAAAGTGGGTGAGGCTCTTGACCTTTTCCCAGCCCTATTTAGCATCCCTGCTTTAGCCTCTGTCCTTTAAACCCAGCCAGGGAGAGACACCACCACCCAGTGGTCCTGTGTCATTCACATTCCTTTCTTTTGAATCCAGTGACTTGCCTGTAGCCAGTTGGATATGGTGGAAATGGTGGTATGTGACATCCAGGGCCAGGTCAAAAGCAGCCTTGAAGTGTCACCTTGGCCTTCTGGAACAACCTCTGGGAGCTGAGAGCCACCTAAGTAGAGCAGCCAGACAGATGCCCCAGGGAACAGACTCTGAGCCATCTTGCATCCTCTAGACCAGCCTATCAGTTGAACACCACCAAGTGACCCCAGTCACTGCCATGTGGGGCAGAGGGATCACCCAGCTAAGCAATAACCGAAGGAATCCCTGAGCATGAAATTGTGAGATATGGTATAATTGTCCTTAAGCCCCAAAGGTTTGGGACAGGGTATTATATAGCAGTCAAAAATAGTGAGCCTGGGGCTGGGGTCGTGGCTCAGCAGTAGAGCGCTCGCCTAGCATGCATGAGACACTGGGTTCTATCCTCGGCACCACATAAAAAAACAAACTAATGTATCCACCTAAAACTAAAGATACATAAATAAATATTAAAAAAAAATAGTGAGCCTGATGTGACAGCACCTGCTTACAGTCCCAGCTACTGGGGAGGTTGAGGTGGGAGGATCACTTGAACCCATAAGTTCAAAACCAGCCTGGGCAACATAGTGAGACCCTGTGTCAAAACAGAGGAAAGAGAAAATAAGAGAGAAAAAGAAAAAACAAAAACAAAAACAGCCCTTTCTCCTCTCTGGAAGATGGCAGGGTAAATAAATGTGCTCCAAGGACCTCTAGGTTTTCTCTGCTCAGGTGGGTTTTATTTTTTTTTAAGAGAGAGAGAGAGAGAGAGAGAGAGAGAGAGAGAGAGAGAGAGAGAGAATTTTTTTAATGTTTATTTTTTAGTTCTCGGTGGACACAACATCTTTGTATGTGGTGCTGAGGATCGAACCCAGGCCACACGCATGCCAGGCGAGCGCGCTACCGCTTGAGCCACATCCCCAGCCCTCGGGTGGGTCTTGAACATACTCCCATTCACTGGTCTCTGCTCCAGCCCAGATGCAGCACCTAGAAGAGAACCCCCACAGACTGCAGGGCTGGCTCAGACTCCCATTGCAGAGCAGGTCTGAAGTTCTACCTTTGGATCAAAATACCTCATCTGCTCATTCATTCACAAGATACTGAGACCCAGTCTCTGTTTTAGGATCTGGGGATACAACCACTACGAGTCTCTTGGAGCTTCCATTCTAGTAGTGGAGACAGACAATGAAAAGGAAACAATTTTATTTCCTAATAGCATTTCAGAGCCAGCGAAATGTTATTAGGAAATAAAATGGAGAAAGGAAACTAAGACAGACTCTCCCAAGGATCTGCCAAAGGTGAGGAATTCCTCTTTCAAACTATCCAGCCACACACACAATATAGCATGTAGTTCGGGGGCGTCTATAGATTCCAGGTTCAGAATGAAAGAGAACTGCTTTAGTGGACCCAGGAAGCCAAGGATCTCCACAGGTGGAATTCCAGCCCCTTCCCCACTGGTTCTGGGAGGAGACGAGCCAATGGGTAACAAGTTGGCCAGATGCAGACCATTGACTGGCCACAGGAGGCTTAGGCCCTGCCTGTGGGTTGCTCTCATTCTGGCAAAGGAGAGTTACTGAGCAGACTCAAAGTGGACTGGAAGGTTAATCACGTAGCCTGCTGTGTGGTCCATCACTGGCCAACATTGCACTGCTCACAGGGCTTCCCCCTGCTGCCTCCCACTCCTCACAAGAAGCCTCTGATGCAAGAATCGTCCTTATCCTCATTTTTCAGAAGAGGCAGCACACAAGAGGTAAGTAACTTCCCCCAGGGTCCTTGGCAAGTCTTGAGGATTTGGAGAGGCCAGACTGACCATGCAGGCCCCTGCCTCTTAACGCCCATAGTATTCTGTCCTCCCTTTGAGAGGAGCTAGCAGTGGGGGCATCTTCAGGAAATGAGGCTGCAAGAGAGGCGGGGCAGGGGACACTGTGAATGGACTGCAGGGATGGAGAAAGGACGTTTGTGAGCACTTGTCATGTGTCAGACCCTGGCAGGAACCTCCTCTGTGATACGTCCCTGCCCTTTGAGGCCATACCAGGACTCCAAGCCCCAGACAGGACAGGAAACCTTTCCAAGGCCACCCGGTACTAAGCCAAGATTCCAAAGTCATTTTCAAACCCAGTTTGCCCTGGCGCCCTTCTCATGTGCTGGTTCATTCTGGGCTCCTCAAGTCACTGGGCTCCAAAAAAAAAAAAAAAACAAAACAGGGGAGCAATCTGCTCTCCTAGACTTCAGGACCCAGCAGGGCAGCTGCAGGGCCTCTGAACTGGGCAATAAACCTCAGGATTTGTTCTGGAAACACTTCGGAGAGGGCAGACGTTCCCTGCTCCCTGGTGAACTGAGGGGTTCCTGGGGCCTTTGTGCTGATTTTCGGTGGCCTGATCAGCAGCAGTTTGCACTTAGTAAAACAAATTGGCACATAAACCTGTGTCCAGTTCACTCTGGGATCAGCCAAGAGGGGCCTGAAGGAACTGCCCTCCTTGCTTGGCAGCTGAAGGCAAAATCTCACTTAAACAATTGCCTGAGCCAAAAGGAACATTTGAGTCATTTATTTCCTGCTCTCGTTGTGAAAGGCCAGCAGGACTGGCAAAGGCAAGGCCATTGTGCCCGTTGGCATTCACATCATGACTCTGAGCCTCAGGGAGAGCCATAGAAGCCCTTGGAAACTGGGAGACTTAATCCGGGCACCTTCACCTGGGCCAGTTGTTTGTATGACAAATCAAAGTGAAGTGGAGCTGTGTGTGTAAAGGGCTGTAAGGGGGAGACGGACCCCCAGGTTCTCTCCCAGGTGTACTCACTGACCTGGCAGGTGATAGCAATCGTTCCTTCATTGATTTCCCGACTCTTTCATTTATCAGATATAAACAGGCACGGGGTGCTAGTCCCTGTTATAGATGGCGGCTTCGTTTCCCCTGGGGGGGCCAATCAGCTACTCCTGCTGCTCAGGTGAGCTTATGGTCCTTCAAATAGGCAGGTGCTGCAGGTGTCTGGTATGTCAAGTGGAGTTGTTCTCGAAGCAGCATCTCCCTTATTCTGACGGCTGTCCCTCTGGTGACTTTCTATGTAAGGGCTGGGGGCTACTGAGGGAAGCCTTGAGCCTACTACCTCCTTCATTGAGCTACAGAAGATCTGCCTGGAATGCACACGTTTAAAGCATGCAATTCAGTGGTTTTTAGTATATTCACAGAACTCTGCAACCATCACCACTATCTAATTATAGAACATTTCTTCACCCCCAAACCTATACCCGTTGTCACCCCTTCCCACCCAACTCCTACTGGCTTAGGCAACCTCAAATCCACTTTCTATCTCTGTAGATTTGCCTATTCTGGAGATTTCTTGTGAATGGGATCGCGTCCTAGGCAGTCACACTGACACAATTGTGTGACACTGAGGTTTTTAAGTGGTTCAAGTACTTCTATCAAAGTCTGCTTTCCTTAGCAGCCACATCTTTTGCCTTCTCTTCTCTGGAGGTGGGGAGAGAAGTAGGTGTGAGTCTTGCATCTGGGATGTGAAATATTGGGGTGGCCTGAGGGATCACAGAACCCAAGGCAAGTAAAGGATATCCAGAGAGAGGCTGCATAGCAGGGGCATGTTTATTAGCACCCTGGTGGGTGAGGTTTTCTTTAAATTTTTTACTCAGTGTCCCATGTTATCCTTAGGTCTCAGTGTCTATCAGCCACTTTTTTCTCTCTCTTTTTGTGGTGCTGGGGATTGAACCCAGGGCCTTGTGCATGCGAGGCAAGTACACTACCAACTGAGCTACATCCCCAGCCCCTCAGCCATTTCTCAAACATCTACTCCAAGGAAAGTACTTGCTCCCCAAGGGAAGGAGAACTGCCTAGGAGCAGTCGGCATGCTGACAACAGATTCATGTGCAGTCAGCACAGAGGAGGAGCCCCAGGAGGGGACTCAGGGTGGGTTCCCCTAAGAACTTCCCATCTCAAAGTCCCCAACTCAGAATCTTGGTCTCTCATTTAGGAAACTACCCTGGGATCAGGGAATGGATCCCACCTGTGTCCTGCCCCTTGATACTGGGGTCTAAGGACAGTGGAGCTCTTGTACTAGCCAGGCTGCCCACCTCCAACTTTCTTTTATGCAAGAGAAAATAATTAAGCCGTCCTTTGTTCAAGGTATTGTTATTTCTGGTCTCTGTTACTAGCAGCCAAAGGCTGATAACTCAAAACCACCTCTGAGCAGCCAGTGTGGTGCAATAGGCCTGTACTAACCCGTGTGTGAGACAGGCCCCACTGAGCATCCTTCCTCTGTTCTCTTCGTGCCCGAGCACATAGTGAAGCACCTTCTTAGCTTGTCTGCTCTTTCCCACGTGTGGTCTGTTGTAGAAAGCCAGGTTCCTTGACTGATTATTTTTTGTTTGTTTGCACAAAGCCCAACACAGAAGGTGCTCACTAACTGTGGATGCAAATGATAGCAGTCATCTTCATTTGCTAGCTCCACAATTTTTGGCTAAGTCTTAATTTCCTTAATGGTAAAAATGAGGGTTATAACAACAGGGATGTTTTAATCATGTTAAACATGATTAAATGCCTAGCATGATGCCTAAGATATGTCAGATGTCCAGGAAATGGTGGCCACTATTAATGTCATCATTTCTAATAAGTCCCCATTGACCCCTGGTGTTACTCTCCACCTACCTCTGACAGCCAGACTTCTGCTTTTTCCTAAGACCAGGTCTCTGGCAGGTGTGTTGTAGTCATGGGAGTCTTGTTCTCTTTACATTTCTTGGTGTGGAGAAACTTCATCACGACGTACAATCCCCAGGCTGCCTGGGTTCCAACACTGGACCCTCCCAGGCTACACCTTCCCAGGTAGTAAAGTCTTCCATGCTCAGCCAGGGTACAAAAATCAGGCTAGTGGGAGTGATTGGGAGGTCATTCTGCCTGAGGGTCCTGGTCAGGGAAGATGGGTCTTCCCATGGAGAGAGTAGGAAATCCATTGGGAAGATGGGAGTAATTTTCTGCCCTTCCCTATGTCTATGATATTTGCAAGGCGATGGAGCCATTTCCCTACTCTTTGGACTCGAGCTAGCCTTGTGGTTTGCTTTGGTCAATAATCACATTGTAAATAACACTGCCAGTACTCAGCCTAGGCCTTAAGAAGTCTGTACATTCCCACTTGCTCAATTGGACAAGGATTCTCCTTTTGATTCAGTTTTAGAAAGACTCCTCTGAGCTCTTGTCTTAGGCAGACCATGGCCTTTGGAGCTCAGCTCAGCAAGAATTCTGCCAAGCCCATTTAGGAAGAATGCCTTCCACTCTTGCCTCACGAAGTTTCTCTTGGTAATATTCCATCCACGGATTCCTTCAGCCTGCTCTTTGTCTATAAACCCCCAGTGGCCTCTGGGTTTCCAGAGTTGGGTTCAGTCTCCCTCTCCCACTGCAATAGCGGTGATCCCTTTGCCTGCTGGAGGATGAGAGACCCTGTGGAGCAGAGCTGAGTCCTTCCAGATGAGGCTGTTCTAGACCAGCCCTCAGCTAACATAACAGAGCTTGGTCAAGGCCAGCAAAACAACCAGCTTCCCGGAACCAAGGCTCATGAGAAATACTAAATGACTGCTAGTTTAAACCACCAAGATTTGGTGTGGTTTGGTTTTGCAGCATTATTGTGGCAATAGATGACAGATACAGAAGAAAAGGTAAGAGAAGCAGAGTGGGAGAACTTTCTGAAAGATCCTCTTCCCTGAGCTCATGGGTCCTCAGTGTATATTGTATGGTTCCCAGAGCATTAGTGAGGGACAGCCCCCTTCCCACCCCCACCTTGTTTGTTTGTGTGTGTGTGTGTGTGTGTGTGTGTTACTGGGGATTGAATCCAGGGCCTCACACATGCTAAGCGTGTGCTCTATTACTGAGCTACATCTCAAGTCAGCCCTGTCTTTGGCTGCCAATCCAGAGAAGAGGAGACAGGAGAATGGATTTGTAGCTGCTTGTGTGGGTTCCTCCCTAAGCCACCAGGTGGTAACCAAGAGGCCAGAGAGGATGTGCTGGGGTTGACTTAGAGGGATGTGCCACCTGGGTACCCGTTAAGGCCTATATTCCAAATAACTTCAAGTTTCAACACATGTGGAACCAAGCTATTAAGGGGCCCCGAAGAAGTGGGACATATCAGCACCACGACGCTGGACGCTGGAGTGCCAGCCGGGAATGTTCTTCTGGGGCTCCACCCTGCTGATTATTCTCCTTCATGGCTTCTTTGGTCTCCCTTAGCTGTTTTTCTTTTTAATTGTGTAAAATTACAAAACATAATTTACCTTATTGCCCATTTTTAAATGTATAATTTGGTGGCATTAAATATATTCATATTGTTGTACAACTGTCACCACCATTAATTTCAGGAACATTTTCATCATCGCAAGTAGAGCTCCATACTCACTAAATAATAGTAACCACCATTCTACGTTCTGTATCTATGAACTTGCCTGTTCTGGATACCCCATATCCGTGGAGCCATACATTTGTATCCCTATGTGTCTCTCAGCCCTCAATTCTTACCAAACATTTTGTTTTTAAACATCTGAAAAGAAGCCCATATAGGTGTTGTACTTTCTTTAACATCCCATCCTATTTTCTTTGATGTGCTGTATGAGTTGGGATACAAGTATATCCCTCTTCCACATCAAATCTCAAACAAAAGAAATCGTTCTTCCTAACCAAGCTCCTAAAGAGGCTAAGACACTCCCCCACTTTCCAATTTCCTTTTCTACCTTTTTAGTTTGACTTGTTCTCACAAAGTACCTTTACCCTCCAGTCAGATGATGGAGAAGCATGGTGGGTTAGGTGGTGTTTTAGTCAGTCTTTTTCACACTGTGACCAAAATATCTGACAAGAACAATTTTAGAGGAGAAAAAAAATTCACTTGGGGGCTCATGGTTTCAGAGGTGTCAGTCCATAGATGGCTGACTCCATTGCTCTGGGCCCAAGGTGTGGCAGAACATCATGGTGGAAGAGTGAGGTTCAGGAAAGTGGCTCAGGACATGGCCACCACAAAGCAGAAAGAAACCTTCACCAAGAACAAACCATAAACCCCAAATGCATGCCCCCCCCATGACTTGCCTCCTCCAGATACACCCTACCTACCTATAGTTACCACCCAGTTAATCCCTATTAGCATATTAATGCATTGATCAGGTTAAAACTCTCATAACCCAACCATTTCACCTCTAAACTTCCTTGCATTGTCTTGCACATGAGCTTTTGAGGAACATCTCATATCTAAACTGTAACAGATGGTTACCTCATATTTGTTTTATTAGCCCCTAGGGGACATAACCCATGTTCCTGAAGTAGCCTTGAGGTACCCTACCCAGTATAATGTCCAAAGCTGAACATGAAATTATTTCTCCAATAGAAGATGCTCTGGCTTGAGGTAACTGGGAATCCAACCAGTCCTGGGGTACCAGAAACACCTGGGGAAGCCTGAGGTCTGTAAATATCCTGTTTGCATGAATTGGTGAGGCCAACGAGAAGATGAGGCACATGCAGAATTATCACTGTTTCTACCCTCTGCATCCCCTCCATGTGTCTTACACATAAAGACACACACACATGCCTCAGGGACTTATTTTTTAAGGCCTGGGATGACAGTGTTGTTCCACGTTTAACTTGAGTGTTTTCCAGGGGAGCCTGGGGGTGGTGGGAGTGGGCATGGACAGTGGGATCAGCTATGAAACAGAAGGAAGAGGATTTTTTTCCCTTTAAATTCTTTGAGAACATATCACTGCTCTGGCCCTTTGACTAATGGGGGTCAGCTCTTGGGGCCCAGTGGACAAAGATAGTCATGCCATGGGGAGGCAATTTCAATAGACTCAGAGACTCTTGGCATCCAAGAAGGGGAAGTGGCAGACAGGGAAGAACTGTCATTGATCAGGCTTCTCTTGGGAAACTTGGGCTACCCTTACCCAACTCCCCCATCCCTTTCTGGGACCCCAAGTGATGAATTCCACCTGTGCTAAGGCACGGTATTCATTCTATTCTGTGGCAAAGCTAATTCTTCTTTCTCAAGAATTTTCTCTCTCCTCATCCTGCGTGGTCTTTTCCAATTGCTTAGAGTCCATGGCTGCCCCAGGTATGGGCTGGAGGTGAACAACCCACCCAGTTCTCTCATCTTTTTTTTAAAAATATTTTTTTAGTTATAGATGGACACAATACCTTTATTTTGTTTAATAATTTTTATGTGGTGCTGAAGATGGAACCCAGTGCTTCACGCATGCTAGGCAGGTGCTCTACCACTGAGCCACAACCTCAGACCCAATTCTCTCATCTTTGAAGTGGGAAAAGTACTTTAATCTCCTCTTAGTTTTGTTGAGATAATTAGTAGAGAAAAAAATTTTTTTTCTTGATACCAGCGAATGAGCCCAGAGGTGCCTAACCGCTGAGCCGCATACACAGTCCCCCCTTAAAAATATTTTTATATTTTATTTTGAGACAGGGTCTCACTAAGTTGCTGAGACTGGCTTTGAATTTGGGATCCTCCTGCCTCAGCTACCATGAGGTGACAGCACTCTTCCACCATGACGTTCTGCCTCACCTTGAGGGCAATGGACTCAGCCAGTCATGGATTAAACCTCTGAAACCATGAGCCACAATAGACTTTTCCTCTTCTAAGTTGTTCTTGTCAGATATTTTGGTCTCAGGGGTGAAAAACCAGACTCACACACATTCATTCATTTGAGAAGTCACAGGGTGAGTTGTGTTTCTAGACAGTCATGATCATCAGTCTCCTGTAGTTCTGGTGCTTAGGGAAACGATAGCTATTCAGGTTGGTTCACTTTCCCCATTTCCAGCATGATTCCAAGTACTGTTCACTCTCTCCAAGCCCCCTGGCCCCTTTGCCCTCTGTCCCCATTTAAAGGGGCCTCACCTCATGTCTAGAGGGAGAGCAGAAGCAGTCAGGGAGAACGCTCTCTCCTTCCCACTGCTTATCATGCATGCCTGCCCACATCTGCATTCTCTTTCCTCCTTTCTGCAATTGAGGAGTACCTCCCTTCAACTTGACATTAACCCTTCTGCCTGGGCACATTTGGCAGAGGGCAGGTGACCCCTGAGCTACATCCCAGTCCTTTTTGAAAAATTTTTGAGATATGGTCTCATTAAGTTGCTTAGGGCCTTGCTAAATTGCTGAGGTTGGCCTTGAATTTGGAATCCTCCTGCTTCAGCCCCCTGAGTCACTGGGATTATAGGTGTGCAACACCATACCTGGCTCCTTGGTCTCATTTTTATTCCGATTTTTCTTTTCAGGAACCTGAGGATGTCCCTCTTTTGGTTTAAACATTAAACATTCTCCTCTGTATCAGCTTAAGGCATCCACGTGTCCTTCCCATTTAAAAAGCCATGAAGCAAAAACAAAACTTGTTCCTTCATCCACTTTGTCCTAAGTCGGCTCCCCAAATGTTGCCAACACATTGAGGAGACAAAGCTGAATTTACTGTGGCAATCCGGGAGAACAACAGGGCTTGGCATGCTTTGGAGTGAGGAAGACAAGCTCATCTTTGGGGAATTAGGAATTTGGATTGAGTCTTTTATTATGGAGATTCAGGAGTAAGCAGTGATCAGGATGCAAATATTCCAGGGTTGGTGGAAATTCAAAGTTGGCATCTTCGAGTACAAACTGTTGGTGCTTTCCAGTGAAGAGTTATGGGCCTCTGGGGAAGTTTCTGCTGGAAATAATCACACCATGTGCTTAGGAGAACCGTCCCCCGAAAGCAAAACAAACAATAACAAAAATTAATAAAGACAACAAAGTGGCAAAGTTGTCCTGAGCTCTTCAGTCTGACTCCAGACACTTTCTAAAATTGTGCTCATGAAGGTCCTCAGTGATGTTCCTATCTTTAAATGCAATTGAGACTCTCAGGCCTCTCAGGGGCATTCATTCAATTCTTGCTACCAAGGAAACAGTCCTGTCTCAGCTCTCATCAACTGTCACTCTCCCATCTGCCCCCTACCTTCCTCACCACCCTTTCTCCTCTCTGCAGACTTATTCTCTTCTTCCCATAAGTTATCATCCCTCAAGACTTGGTCTGGCACCTCCTCCTGGGGCAGTGTCATGCTTACCCATCACTTTAGCCACCACCTCTGCACAGATAATTCACACATCCTTGTTGCCAGTGCAGCCTCTTTGAAGTTCTGGACCTACGTTTGCAACAGCCCCATGTCTCCTCTGAATGTCTTCAAGGCTTTTCTAGTAGAGATTCTATAGTTCATATTGTAACAACCCCCCAAATTACAGGGACCTAACACAATTTATTTCTCACTGGCATAACGATTCAAAGAGAGAGTTCCTGGTTGACGGTCCCTCTTTAGACTGTTTCTTTCCACATGATAAATCAAAGGCCAAGGTTTCTTCCATCTTGTGGCTCTTCCATTTTCTGTGTCCTCCAGTTGTAGGGAAAAGAGGGTGTAGATGTTTTGTGCATACACATGCACGCACTCACACACATTGTCACAAGCAGATAATGCAGAAGAATCATGTCCTCTTAGCCCCTTGCTACTAAACATATTAAAATGTGATTTCTGGACTGGCAACTGGCTATCTAGAATCTTGAGTCCCATCATCCTAGGCCTTCTGACTGGGCATCTGTATTTTATTTTTATTTTGTGGTGCTGGGGATGGAACCCAGGGCCTCATACATGCTGGGCAAGTGCTCTACCACTTGAACTATATCCCTAAGCCTGGGCACCTGCATTTTTAACAAGTTCCTATGTGTGTTGCAGTTTGAGAAGCCCTGCTGGGATCAAAACCTTTGATTGCCTTCAGTACATTTTGTTATGACAGCTTGACACCTCTATGGATGTGACTCTCAAACTTTGAAATGTAGAAAAGTCACCTGGGGGATTTGTTGCACATAAAAATCCCTAGATACCATCCTCAGAAATTCTAGAATTCTCTTTTCTAAAAGGACCCTGGGTGATTCTGATGTAACCAGGACCACACTTGACAGATGCTCATCAAACACCTCATTAGGGACTAGAGATGTTGTTCAGTGATAGAGCATTGACCAGCATGAGCAAGGCCCAGGGTTCAGCCTTCAGCACTGCAAAACAATAAAAATAATAACCTCTTTAGTTTTCCAGCAGATTGTTTGATTCTGATAGTAACTGGTCTCTGAAGACTTCTCTTGACAACAATAAGAATTCTCTCTCCAGGTCTAGGTCTTGTGCCAATGGGAATTTAGAGATGAACTGTTTCAACTAGGAAAAATTTATAGAATACATGGGTATTTCTCCTCTTTCTCTTCCTCTGGCATGTTTTCAGTTCTTTGATTTAAAGCTGTCGTAGGGACTTTTTAAGAATCACATTGTTTACTATGGGGAAAAGGGTATGTTGTGTCTTCCAGGGTGGCTGAGTTGGCATACCTTTCTGGATGGCTTGGTGAGGCCAGACCGCTCTGGAACGGGAGCTCTGCAAACCCTTCAGGGCAAAGTAATGTCTCCCCAAAACTGTGGCCCCAAATGTCTAACTGACCAGATGGCTGTGGAAAACACCCATCCCCCAAAGTGATGGGGAATTGTAGGGACTTCCCAAACCCAGTGGCCAAAGGACTTTCTGTTCAACTGAAACCACGGGATGATGGGTGCGCTTCGAGTGGCAGCGTACGTCCAGTGGGTGTGTGTGGGAATGTAGGATCCTGAGGTGTCCTGGAAAGGGAAAGGGACTGTGTGGCTGTTGGGGAACAGATTGCCCTCAGTGGGACCAGCCAGCAGGACAGGTGGCAGCCAAGGTCCAGAGGGAGCTTTGAGGAAGGACATGGGGATAGGAGATCCCAGATGTGAGGCAGAGGTGCAAAGAGGCAGGAAAGGGAGGGCTTGGGGGGTAAGCTAGGCTCTGGGTTGACAGAGAAGGGTGGCCTGGAAAGCCTGTGACAAAGGCAGGATAAAAGGAAGGATAGTGGGGTTGGGGTTGTGGCTCAGTGATGCAGTGCTCGCCTAGCACGTGCGAGGCCCTGGGTTTGCTTCTCAGCACCACATAAAAACAAACAAAATAAAGATATTGGGTCCGGTTTACACCCCAAAGAATAAATATTAAAAAAAATTTGAAAAGGCAGGATAGTGAGAAAAGTGACCACATTGCTGAGACCAGGAGTATGGAGTGACCTGGGGTGGGGGGGTAAGGGGTGGGTGAAGCAAGACCCTTCTGAGTGAAGAAGGGTGGGGCTAGAGGTGGGCTGGGGAGGAGAGAATGCAGAACAACCTAGGCCTACACAGAGCCACCACAGGGATGGCATGGGCCCAGTAAAAGGGACAAGTAGCATCTCATCCAGAAGAATCTGTTTGGATTTGGGGACCTGTTCTTGGACTTGTGAGGCACCTTGACCCTGTTGTCTGTGATTGTGTCCTGAGGCTGGCTAGCTGGACCAGGGCATTTCTCATCTGTGGTGGACAACAGTGAACCATGTAGCAGGGTCTTACCAGTGACACGGTGGGGCCAAGGCTCTTCACAGACTGCCCCAGGTTCCTCAGCAGTGAGGGACTGACTGCAGCATTTTTAGCCTGGGCTCTGATGTGGACCTAACCAGGGTGGCCGTTTGGTATCAGGCCTGCTCAGATTCAGTTGTAGGGCAGTGTTGGCCAGCAGGCCTCCCTCTCTGGGATGCTCTGCCCCAGAGTGAGGGGACCTAGGCTCAGTGGGAGACACAGATAAGGCCAGGCCATCTGCCAACCCTGCATCAATGCGCCCAGCGTCACCTGCTCATCTTCTGCATGGGGAGGAGAATAGAGGAAGAGAAACCGGCTGTCACTGAGGGGAAAGGCCACTTGTCAGGACAGGTGTCCTGACTCAGCCAAGGCTGTAACTGACCTGTTCATCACTGAGGAGGAATCCTCGGTGCCACGGAGGCCTGATAATCACCCCCATGGGGTTCTTAGTTCCTCAAGTTAGCACCTACGGTCATTTGTGTTAAAGGCAACATCAAGGCACCCAGTGTCCATAATACACTGGCCCTCGAGTGTGGGAACCACCTAGTTAAAAGGATCACTGTGCCTCTTCAGGGACATCACCTATGTTCCCGGGACTGCAGCCATGGCCTCTGTTTGCCCAAGCAGTTGTGCCCAAGCAATGGGGACAAGAAAGGAACAGAATCCAAATGAGTCCCCGTTTGGTTCTAGAGGTCCCATTGTCCCTCATTGTGTTATCCCATAGAAATGTGAGTCCATGCGCATGCGTGAGTGTGCATGTATGTGCACACAGATGTGGACTGACTCAGTTCAGGGGAGGGAGTAGTAATTGTTTCCATTTACTGAGAGCCAACTCTGTGCTGGGCCCTCATTTGATTTTTCCAGAACCCTCCTGATGGGAGGTCTGCTCAGTGGCTTGCTTAGACACACAGTGGCCTGCCAGTCTTGGGAACTTTCCAACCTCCTACGCCTGCCTCACCTAGGTCAGCAGCTTCTGGGCTCCCTCGGGGGCCCCTGCTGAGAACCATTTTTTCTTTCTGTTTTTGACTGCACTCTTTCCCCCCAAAATGTCCATACTCTAGGTTTTCCTTGAAAATGGCTGTCACTCTCCCTAATTCACACATAAAAGGAGAGGGGGAACATAGGCTATTTCTATTTGCGTCTTTTTTTTTTTTTTAATTTGGTCAATAAAAATGAGATTTGGTTTCATGGGAGAGAGCAGCTGCCTTAGGAAAAAATGGTTATCTGGCTTTGATTCTTGTACAACAGTATGCAGTGTTCATAAGGGACTTCTCGATGTGCCTCAAAGGGGTCCTTTTTCTAGAAATAAGGGTTTTTAAAAAATAACTGATAGTGAGTGGTTCTGGCAGAACACGCCATCCATCCTCTGCTTTGGACCACGGGGTTTTCTTTTTGGTTGTCTTTTATGATCAGCTCCTGTTCCGAGGCCCCTCAGGGGGACTCACGAGAACTCCAAAGTCGTGGGCAGGGGCCCAGGTGGGCGGCTCTGAGGTCAGTTTCACTGAAGCCAAGCTACCTTGGGTCCTTTCCTTTCCCTTTCCTTCCCTTTCTCATGTGATCCTCTTGACCTCTCCCACCCATTCTTGATGCTTTCTCAGGTCTCTCCTGAGAAATGCTTGGAAGTATAGACCTCCCCCGGGCCCATTGCCTGTGTTTGCTGTCATCTGGGGGAATCAAGCAGGCAAGCAGGAACTGATGGCATGTGTGATGGGGTAACTGGAGTGATTGCAGAGAAGGGAGGGATGGTGGGACCACGACTATCAGGGTTTCTTGGTTGGGGTGGGACCTGGGCTGTGGACATACACCCGGACCCATTCTCCTGCTTTCCAATTTCTGATCAGTGCCTCTCCCTCCAGAATCTAACCAGAACCTGAAGGTGTGAGGGAAGCTAGTTACTGTGGTCTGCAGTAAGAACAGATTCAGAGTTGCAAGGAGAACATTTTGTCCAATGGGGTCATTGTTTTGTGATGGCTTATCTGACATAACCAGCCATTTTGGAGAATTCTGTGCGCCAGGCACTGTGGTTGGTGTCTGGGGAGATGGCAGTGAACACAGTCCTGCCTTGCTGAGCCCTGTGGTCTTGAGTAGCAGTAAGTGACCGTGGAGGTGCCTCTCAGCCTACCTGTGACATCTGGAGGCTGTAGCATGAGTGGTATTGGACAGCTCAAAATCTCTGGGCCATTCTTGGGGCTGCGTTGTGAGATGTGTCCTTTGATAACTGTCCGCTTGCCCAGGTATGGTTGGCTTAGCATTACAGAAAAACACATTTATACTCAATACAGTGACTGAGGGGACAAGAGACAAGGAATGTGCAGAGCAGTCGGGCAAAGAGAATTTGTGTTAATTATAACACACGGTGCAAGATCACGCATGTACAATAAAACAGTGGGTGGGATGTTAGTGGACAAGAACATTGGCCACTTCCCTGTGATCTGTTTACTCCCCCTAAACCTTTAGTTCACTTGCTAGAGAAGTACATTCCCAAATACCCAATGTTTGACTAGAGGCCCAGATGCGTGCCCCACAGCAGACATGGAGATCACTCATACCTAATAGCATGATGCTATGGAGTTAGTGGCTTCAGATCCCTTCTCCTCTCAGTGGGTCAAAGGGCTGGTGGTTGCTGGGTGGGGTCAGGATGAGGCCCTTCTCACCTAAGAGGCTAGCAGTGCAGCAGGCCCAGGGGGACAACTGACTCCAGCCTGGCTCTGGCCTTCCACCTTCTTTGCGTTTCTTTTTAGAGCCAAGCTGAGGCAGGGTGGCGCATTGCAAAGGGACCTGGGTTTGGATCTTGCCTTTGTCACTTGCTGTATGATGCTGGGCACGTCAGGTGATGTCTCAGAGCCTCAATTTCCTCATGTATGAAACAGGGAGCAGGATACCTAGATTTAGAGCTTGTTCAGGGTTATATAAGACATTCTTTAAGTGCCCAGCACAGGCCTGGGTGTGGTGTCTTCTTGGTGAATCCTCCCCAACACCAGCGCCCAGTGTCCAAAGGTTTATCTGTCCACTACAGTATCCGTCTCTGGCGTCTTACGAATCTCCTGGTGCCTTGGTAAGTAGTCTCCAAATTCGTTTCCTCTAGTCCTCTGAACATGAACTTAAGTTGTCAGCTCTGGCTTCTTGGTTTTCTCTGGTGGGACCAAACATTTGCTCTAACTTACCCCAGCTTATTACCTGGATGCCAGGCTGATTCCCAACCTTGCTGCTTTGACCCTCCCCTAGCACTTTTGAGTTTCTGCATTATTTGGCTCCCTCTGGTCTAACTAGAAGCCCATGAACCCAATATAAGATACATTTAATAAACATTAAGTGAACTTTAATGAATATAGTAACTGGAGACCTGCTTACCCAGGGTGTCCCTAAGGTCACAGCTCTACAGGTCCCAGCCATAGTGTAGGGGTCATGGTGCCTTCAGTTGCCCCAACTCGCCATTGAAACTTCCTATCCCTGAGCCAAGGAGAGCCAGGCACACAGGCTGACCCAACACTGGCTGAGGCGATAAGGCTACTGGAATCCAGTTGCTTGCTTGGGACCTGTGTATTCACTGTGGCTGAGTCTAATTTGTATCTTTCTGGTTTTCTGCATGCAGAGATTATCTGATGAGGCAGCTAGGTCAACTGAGTTAGAACTACCTCCCAGTGACAGGGTGACAATTTTGGGGGGGTTTAAAAACCATTGGCATTTTTTCTGTACCTTTATCTAAGGCCAACGCTATACAGGGCAAGCTATACCTTTTAAGAAGATAATTATGTCTTGTGCTTATATGGAGGACCAATGCTTTTCAGACTTCAATACATACAAATCACCAGGGATGTAAAGATGCAGATCCAGCAATCTTAACGTGCCCCTAGGTGATGCACATGCTGCTGGCTCTCGGCCCACCCTGAGCAGAGAGGGGGTGGAGGGAGGTGGGGTACAGGGAAGCAGGGTACTCGCAGGCATGTTTGTGGTATAACCAGCTCTACACTTGCAATTTTCTGAAGGAACTAGTTAGTAATTTAAATGGTCCTATATGGGATGGGGCCTTGCTGGGGTACTGTGTTGTGGCCATGTGTGGTTACTTTTGGCTTTTTTTTTTTAATGTCACTTATTCCTTGCAAGTGCATTTTGGAAAACTGCCTTTTAAGCTGGTATTTTAAAAAAGTGACTCCAGATCTGTACCTCCGGCCCTCAGCACTCCCCTACCTGGACCTGCTGTGACCTGGCTAGTGTTTTCCTTAACCAAACTGTCCCAGAGAGGTGACTTCAAGCTGCTCTTGAGATGCTCCCCGTATCGACTCCTTGCTTTGAAGAACTCAGTTCCTTTGCTGGGTGGATGGCACCAGAACCTTCTAGTAAATTTGAGTAACTGGTTCAATTTTACTTTGTTTGCAGTTTGCAAGAGGCAGGAAGGTTTCAGTTCTCCAGTTATCTGAGGCAGTCAGGGCTGGCGAGGGCAGAGGGCCTGCTGTTCAGCACTGAACAGGAAATGTCTGAGGGAGAGATAAAGAATTCGGTAGCAAGAGCATGAAACAGTTTTATTTGCTGTTGTGGGGATGAAGGGTCAGGAAAGAATAACAAGAAGGGGAAGGAACCTCGACCCCCTCCCCTGCCCCCAATCACTAGGGCACATGGTACAGAGTGATCTGTGTGGAGTAAGTGACCTCCCCCAGCAAAACCTGCTGGCTGATGACAACAGAAAAATCCTGGAAGGGGAATTTCTGATCAGAAAGAAAAAGCCCAGGAAAATAAACTGTTTGCCTTTAGTATGGATTTCCTGTTTTAACATGGGTTTTATTTAAGAGGAGAAAGGAGGGAGAGTGGGGATTTCTGTGTCTCTGGGTTGGCTGAGGCTCAGGCCTTCAGGCAGGTATGGAAGAGGACAGAGACTTGACCCAGCCCATGGGGGTACCACCTTTCTGCTTATTTGATTCCCATCTGCTCCCCAACATCCAGGGCTGACTAGAGGAGCCCACTCAGGCGGAACCCGCTAGTGTTTTACTGAGGAGTATTTGGCTGGGGTGAGCTTCCCCATGGATATTTGTGAATGGAGAGAACCAGGGAGGCTTCAGGGAGGTCTTGAGAGGGAGCAGGGCTTGGAAATGTCCAGGACTGCACTGTGACAGAGGTCAAAGGCAAAACTTTAGAATCTTCTAGAACTGGTCTGAGTGACTTTCTTGCCTCACAGGTTCACGTTTCCTCTTTGATCTTTGCCGAAGCTCAAGGCTTTGCACTGAGTCACAGGGGCAGCTCTGCGTGTGACCCAAGTCCTTCCCCCTCCTTCTCTTCCTTTGTCTCCAGAAAGCTGGTGGGGACATGAGAAAATGCCTTCATTCTCATGAAGACACCCCTCCCTTCCAATTCAAAACAAAACTCTCCCCTCCACAAACCCACAGAATAGAACTTAAAATTCAAAATTAATCTTTAAAAGAGAAATGGACCAATAACTTTCCAAGTCCACCTCATAAACACTAAAAAAACAAATCACCCCAAAGCCAAGAATATTAGTCTGGACTATTTCATGACACAAAGTATCAGGCTGCCCTCCCATGTCAGTCATTAGTGCCTGCCTGGGTCATTTCTACATGCTAGAGGTTCTTCTCAGAACGGCTCTCCACCTGTAGCCACTGTCCACACACCTGAGCCAGGCATCTCATCAGAGCGGAACAAGGTGACAGACACCAGGAAGTTGAAAGGAATTTTGTAGTTCAGGAGATGCTTTGAACACTCTGAGCTTCTCAATTTGCTTTATTGATAATATGTGCACCTTAAATACTAGTTGATTTAATTTTCAACTAGTAGACCACGTTCATTATATCCCTACTTCAAAATCACCGATTTACAACTGATTCTGGCCAAGGAAACTTGTTAGCAAAAGATTAGGATTGAACTCAGACTAAGACTGACTTAGAAGCCAAGTATCATCCCCTGTTCTCACCAGCTGCTGCTTGATTGCCCTTGCCCCATCCTGTAGGAACCAGGCATGGTGGTGCCCAACTATAGTCCCAGCTACTCAGGAGGCTGAGGCAGGAGGATCCCTTGAGCCCAGGAGTTTGAGACCAGCCTGGGAAACAGAAGGAAAAAAAAAAAAAAGTCCATCTTGTAGGGCTGTAGGATTCTTCTGAGCTCTGCTTACAAAAGCCATATACCCTCACTACTCACATCCCCCTTTCCCTGGGTGATATCGGTTGATCCAGGTCTGCGACCCCACTACAGCCTGTTTGTGACGGAGGCCGAGGAATTTACCACAGAGGGGGCCAAGGTGACTGGTGAGACCTTCGTCTCTACACATACACATACATCTATATATAAAACAAAATATTTTAATTCTTTTTACATGGCTACAAACTTTCTTCAGCCAGGTGACACCTGTCTTGTGGCTACAAGGTGACCATGCAGTGACATGAGTCAGCACAGGTCATGCCCGAGCATCAGGACAAGTCGTGATTAAAATTCTGCACTGAGAGCTATGGATTCACGGCAACAAGAGCCACCGTCTCCTGAATCAACTCAACCACGGCTCAAGATGCAGTCTGTCCCAGTGCAAAAGCCACAAGACACGTCATACGTCTTACCCCTATACTGGATTTTTATAAAACACATATTTAGCACAATCAATGTGCTTATTATGCACTCTAACATAGAGCACAGGAACGAGATCGATGGAGCACAACCCCTGCCATCTCCACAGTGGCAAAGTGTGCAGACCAGACAGATGCCCGCAGTGGGATGGCAGGAAGGTAGCGCCACACTCCATGCCTTTCTGCGACTCCTCCAACACTGAGAACTTAGTCTTTGTCCGATTGTGGCAGGAGCAGTCACAAAAACAATGTCATTTCCTAAGGGCAGAAGATGCCAACCTGGCACTGAGGGATTCTTAACCAGAAATCACCCAGAAATCGTTGCCCCAAGTCAGCTCTGCAGAGGGTGGCACTGACTTGGGGGCTGAGGGCTGACGCAGGACCTCTGACACTTGCACACTCACATGCCCCCGGGGGAAAGTGCACTTCCAATGGCTGATACAAAAATAGATTGGCACGCTCTTTTGACACAGGGAGGGTAGAAAAGTTTTCCTTCAGTTCTGCAAATCTGCTTCCCTCATCTGCTCTAGCACTCTGTGCTCAGAGTTGGAATGGGTTTGGAGCGAAGGCCCAGGGTCAGGCTGGCAAGGTGTGCATGCCTGGCAGGAAGCCCCTTGGAGGCAGCTGAGTTCTTGCTAGGTAGAGGCCGTTGCTGTCCTCAGCCTGAATCTTCTTTTCACTTGCTTGTGTAATGAATGGCTCACACTCTTCTCGGCCAGCCAGACTGAAGACTTTGTGAAGTTTCCAGTACTTCTTCTCTGTGAAAACTACGATGAGGATAAGAAGCTTGGTACTTTTATTTTTTGCATTTCCAGTAGTGAACTCTGCTCCACGGCGCTCAGAGGAATGGTCCTTCACCCTGCTGGGCCCTGTGCTAGGAGTTCTGGATCAGGCGTCTGTAATGTGGCATGACTTCGTGCTCTGGTAAATGGAGTGCAAATTCTAAGGCCACTAACACTGGGAATTCAAAGGCAATCAGTTCTCGCCTGTTCAGCCGGAACTTCTCTTCCAGTTTCTGCAATAAAATTAAGACATTTTAGTTTTAAAATTAAAATCTAAGGGTTTTCTTCCAAGTGCAATTTCCCTATCCATCAGCTAGTGAGTGCTCACAGAGAAACTTACGAGTCTGTTTTTTTTTGCTGCTTTCAGAATACCCGAGACTGGGTCACCATAAATACCAGTTCTGGAGGCTGGGAAGTGCAAAGTCAGGTGGTCACACCTGTTGAGGGCCTTGTACTGCTTCAATTCCTGATGGAAACTGGAAGGGTGAGCAGGTACATGCAAATGAGGGACAGCCTTGCTTTTAATGAGCTACTCTTGTGGTAAGTAATCTAGTTCTGAGAAGAACAATTCCCAAGAGAAAGGCATGAATTATTATTATTATTTGTTAATAGACCTTTATTTTATTTATATGTGGTGCTAAGAATCGAACCCAGTGCCTCACACATGCCAGGCAAGTGTGCTACCGCTCAGCCCCAGCCCCAGCCCAGGCATGAATGCTTAATACCATCACCTCTCCAAGGCCCCACCTCTCAACACTGTTGCGATGGGGAAAAATTTTCAACATGAGGTTCAGACGTGGCAAACCATATTCAAACCACACACCCATTACAAGCAAGGCTCTGGAGGAAGAAGGGGAGGTATGGACGGCACTTCCTGCCTTTAGTTCCAGTGGCCTATGGTCTGCTAGGCTCACATAGATCCCATCGCTTCATTTAATCTTAAGACTCTCACAAGGTTGGTATTGCACTGATCTCCATTTTACAGGCTCCAAGGTCAATCACTTGTCCAGGGGTGGCAGTGCTGAGAAGCAAACCTATATGAGACTCCAGCGCCACCCTGTTACATCTAAGTTATTCAGGTCTAGAAGTAAAACTAAAACGGAGCCCATCACCTACAACAATAATAACCACACCTAAGTTCTAGAATGCGGGGAGATGATTATTTGCAATTCATTCTTTTCATCTTACCCACAGGGCCTCAAGTCCTGGTGAGGCTGCCCTACTTTCAGTGTCACGTATGTGAGCTGTGGCTCCCTGCCTGTGCATCCGACTGCAGCGGGATGGCATTAGAAATGGAGGAGAAATCTCACCAGTAGAGCTGTTGTTGCCTGCACTCAGATTATAACTGAGATGGGCTTTTTTTCTTTTTTTAAATTTAGTTATACATGGCAGTAGAATCCATTTTGACATAATTATAAAAGCATAGATATACTTTGCTCTAATTCAGTCCCCCGTACCTTACTTTTTCCTCCTCTTTACTGATCTCTCTGCTCTTAGGTTTATTGCTAATGCAAATAGCTTTTTAAACCATTACTGATATATTCTGGACTAATACTATCAGCATTTGCTGTGTGGCATATTATTTAACTATGATGTGAACAGTATAATTTTTATTAATATTTCTCAAGATTCATTAATTCAACAAAAATATATACACAGGTATAAGTGGTCCTACTTTATCCATGGGGGATATGTTCTAAGCGTCCTTAAAGATGTCTGAAACTACACATAATACCTAATCCTATAGATTATTATTATTTTTTACTATATATACATACCTATGGGAAAATTTAATTTATAAATTAGGTGCAATAAGATATTAACAATAATAACTAGTGGTAAAATAGAGTAATCATACTATAGTGAAAATTATGTGAATGTGATCTTAATTATTTATGGTCCTGTACTCATTCTTCTTGTGGTGTGAATTGATATAATGCCTCTGTGATGAGATGAAGACCAGCGATGAAGGCATTGGGACGAGTCAGGCTACTCGGGGTCACGTGAACACAAGTACTGTGATACTGGGAGAGTCAACCTGACAAGCCAGATGGCAAAGTGACTGATGGGCAGTAGCATATGCCATGTGGGTATCCTGGACAAAGAGATGACCCATGTCCCAGACAGAGTGAGATTTCATCACGCTACTCAGAAGCATGCAGAATTTAAAACAAATTGCTAATTTCTGAAATTTTCCATGTAGTATCTCTGGACTGGTTGACTGTAGATTGGCAAGTACCTACCTCAGCTCTTTTCCTTTCCCTTTGCTTCTCAACTAAAAATGGTGCTCCCTAGCATGGCCTCCCATGGCTGTGGCATGCCCATTGTCTGGACTGTATGTTTGTGTTTCCCACAAATCCATGGATGCACAATACCCTATACTCCTAGAGGCTTCACCTCCTAGTAATTAGGCTCAGAGGAGATCTTAAGGGTAGAGGCCTCATGATGAGACCAGTGTTCTTACAAGAGAGACCAGAAAGCTTGCTCTGTCTCTCCCTATGCAATTAAGGATACAGCAAGAAGATACCTGCAAGTAAGCAAGAGGGCCCTCATCAGGAATCAAAGCAGCTGGTACTTTGACCTTGGGCTTGCCAGTCTCCAGAACTACAAGACATAAGTTTCTGTGGTTTAGGAGACCTAGCCTACAGTATTTTGCTATGGTAGCCCAACCTAAGACACCCCTCCTCTTGGGAACTGTGAGTAATAAACCTATCATTTCAATGGCATTTGTCTCCTGACTGTTCCCCAAATTTCCTATTAATATACTGAATTTTAAAACAGGTATTCATGCATTCACCTTATGAGATCAGTGTTTTCTTGCTTTGATGAGACTCTCCTTTAAAAGAAAGATGATAGTACCCCAGGAAGTAACCAAGGCAGCAGGAGGCCAGGGCCTGCTAGACCACGGATGTTTTTAGGGTCTCACTGTTCACAAGACCTCTTGTGAACAGACCCCGTGTCATTACAGTAGTTTCCACTCCTCATGGTGTCTAAGAATAGATTTTTATGGCCAGATCCAATGTTGGAGCTCTTGGTCTTGTCCAAGTAGGTCATCTCCCCCGACTCTAAGAGAGCCTAGGAGAAGGCATCTGACATTGCTTATGGGAAGGACAACTTCACGGCCCTTAGTTTTGTATTACTAGGTGTCACAGCCAGGGTCCTTTTGAGAAGACCCCTGGACTGAAAGTGTGTCCCCTAGACACCAGGATGTAGGCTACTTACATCAATTAAATGCTTGACTTCATGCTTTTTGAGGTCACTTCCGATCTTGGCTGCTAACAGCACACACGCTCCAGCACAAAGCTTCCGGTTCTGCTTGTTGAGCTTTCCCTTGAGGGCGAGCTTCTCAAAGTAGACGAAGGCCATGGCCACCGTAGGCTCCTCAAAGCCACAGTCCTCCTGGGCAAGTTTCCGCATCTCTCGTTTCAGACTAAGACAAAGAAAGCAGGGAAGAATCTCACTAGAACCCAAGAGTCTCAGGGGACCCCCAAAGAGGAGGATGACTCCATCGGGAAAGCATCTTCTCTTTTTCATGCCCAGAGGGTGATGTGGGATGGGATTAAATCCCCAGAAGTGTGAAGGTTACATTATGTGTGGAAGAAGGCCACACAGTTGGGGGTCCGGACCCTCCCTGGTTGGTCTGGCTGCCCAGACCATGTTCACTTTTGCCCCAGATCCAGTGCCAAAAATCGCCACTTCCAGGAGGATGACAGACAGGCAGCAGGCCAGGCAGACAGAGGGGCCAGCAAGGGCGCCAACGAACATGACGCGGAACACAGAAGGACCCCACTGAACACATGTGGATATCTGAGGGTCCCCTTGGAAACTAAGGGCGGAGCTATCCAGAGTCAAAGAGGGACACCATCTGGGGAACTGTGCTCATTCCAGGGATGATAATAGAAATAAATCAGGCACTTGGTCTAAACTCTGCCAAATATCAGTTATGTTCATTAACTAGGACAGAAAAGGAGTCAGCCTAAGAGCACATCAACCAGTGTCCTTGGGAAAGCTGCCCAGCAAATGGACAAAGTGTGAATACTTGATTTTTCTCAAAGTTTTTTTTTTTGGGGGGCGGGGGGGGTTCTTTGGCTTGGAACATGCCGGAATCAAATCTTATCAGGATGTACACTAGCATAAATACTTACCGGCACATATTCCAACATGACATGGCTGTGTAGCCTAGCTTCTGTTACCATGCTGTCACAGCACACAGACACTAGTAGCTCCTCTCTGGCCCAGCAGGGTCAGTCACCTTAACTATTTGGCTGACAGCCAGGGTCACCGTAGGATTGATCTAATCAACTACATGGGAAGTACAGCTTGTCTTTTTTTTTTTTTTTTTTTTTTTGCTGCTTTGGTGACTACTTAAATACAGGTCCTAGCTATCATCTCTGGGAAAGTGATTTTAGGTAAAGTTATCCCATTCCCTAAGATATTAACCCTCTTCTCTTTGGCTTTGCATATACTTGAGAAACCAGAGAACTGAATGTCACCCATTCTGTTTTTCAAAATATACGTCTTACTGAGCTGGCACACTGCATGCCCATAGACTGAAATGTTTTCTTTCACTGAATGAATGTCCTTCCAGATCTGTGTCAATCATAGGTCTGGAGCTTGGCCTTCTGTCCTGGCTCTCTGGACTCTCCCACCACATCCAGGCACGAGTCAGCCAGCTGTAAGACTGTTTTTTTTCCCCCCTTAACTGAATGTTAATGCTTCATTCCTCAAAGAACAGGAAAAAAAACATCATACAAAGCATGAGCTTAATGCGGGCTGGAAGAGAGGCTAGAAGGGCAAGTTCAAGGTGAGTTAAAGTGACATAAGTTTCCCGTACCTCCTTATTTTGCTGAGTGTCAGCTTAATATGAGGAAACTTCTCCTTGAAGGTCTCGTTCATGTCCTTCTTGAGATCTGAGGGCTTCACATAGTCAATTACTGTGGTCTGTAACAGATAAAGCAAACAGGTCACTCATTAAGTAAGGGTCCTATGAACTAATGACATGCAAGTCACAGCCAACTTACAACTCCAAAAATGTGATGCAATGAGGAAACTCAGATTAGAGCCACAATTAGGGTCTCTGCTGAATCCAGGAGGGACAGTGGCTTTCTGGAAGCAGATGGAAAGAAAATCAATCACCTCCTCCTACTGATAGTGATCTTTTAAAAAAACTAGCCTGTAGACCATCAGGAGAGAGGGAGGGGAGTCTCTCTTTACTGCATTTCAACCTATGGTTCACACAGTGCGGTGCTTAAAGGCACCAGGTTTGAACTTGCACAGATCTGGGTTCAATCCACAGCAGACCATTCATCAGTTGCGGGCTTTGGAAGATGTAGTTAATCATCCTATCTCAAGTGGCACGTCTGTAAAATGAAAACAATAACTGTACCTACTTTACATGGCCACTTGGAGAACTATGTGAGAAGTCAAGAGCTCATGGCATACAGCAAGCACAATAAATGCTAGTTACTGTATTTTTTAAATGTATTGACTAGTGCATTACAGTTATAAAAACAGCGGGGTTCACTTTGACATTTATAAATGCATAAACTGTATTTTAAAAATTAGAAAATGTACAAAACTTACCATTTTAACCATTTTTAGGTGTATAGTCTAGTGGCTTTAAGCACATTTCACATTGTTAAGCACCCATCGCCACCCTCCACCTCCAGAACCTTTTCATCTTCTGAAAAGGGCAGCTCTGTACCTATCAAACTCTAATTCCCCATCTACTCCCTCCAGCCCCTGGCAACCATCACCCCACCATTTTCCTCTGTGCATCTGCCTCACGTAAGTGGAATTATGTATTTGCCTTTTTGTTACAGGCTTATTTCCCCTTCACATGTCTTCAAGGTTCATCTGCACTGCAGCATGTGTCCGAATTTCCTTTCTTTTAAAGAGGCTGAATGACATTCCATTGTATGTATATAATGGTAGCTATTATTAACAGTCCCTTGAAACTTGAGTTCCTCCCCGCTCTCTAAATTCTATTCATCCCTGAAGACTGGCTCCTTTGAGCGCTTTCTGAATATTCTAGTCTTCCTTGTTTCTCCGTGCCCTGCACAGTTAACTGTCAATTAAACAGTCTTTTGCTGGGTTCCCTGGTTAGTCTCATCCTTCCTTCACTGTACGCCTGCCAAGGGCTGGCTGTCTTCTGGCTGACTGTATGGCAAGAATCTTCACCAAGCAAAGCCAGAGGAAGCAGCAGCTGCAAATTCAGATGTGAAGGCCCATTCCCAAGCATGGCCCACCGCCAGCAAAGCACATCCAAGGTTTCCTTAATGGCTCTAACAAAAGTTGGTGGCTTTCTCTGATCATTTCCATGTATGAGATACTTGGTTTGATTTTTAGAACAAGCTCATGGAATGTCTCTGGTGGTAGTTTACAGCCAAGAGCATGCAAACAGCTAATAGATCCCAATTCAAACAGATCTTAATGGTACCTTCTTTGCTTCTCTGGAGAATTAAAGCAAATGGTCCCAATATAACTCCCAACCTGGCTTAGAGTTTTGTAACACATGAGTGAACAAAGACTTGGTGCATCTTCTTCCTGATACTTGATCAGGAAGGGTCTCCCTGGGGCTGGTCCGTAACATGCCCATTCTCTTACGCGCCAGTGATGTGCTTTTTGAGAAGTGGTAATCCAACTCTGACCAAAGTATTTGAACACGTGCATGTGTGCTTGCACTGTGTGGCAGGGAGGGGAGGTGCACTTGGAATTTTTATGGAGGCCTCTCTGGCTGCCAAGGTCAGGCAGAGTGGGCACTGCCCTGGGGCAGCTCTCCAAGATGGATTTGCCTCCCTTCCTGCTTCAAGAACCACTTAATTTCATCTCAAAAAACATCTCTGGATTGAATAGGATGTAAGATAGATAGATAGACAGATAGATAATTTTTTTCCCATTCCTGGAAGCAGGATGGAGGGTTATCATCTACCATGCTTGCCTCCAGCTGGGCCCACCAGCCAGTCCTTGTATCCTGAATACCCAGCACAATGCCCCCATCTAGGCACCCTGACACACCAGACAGGCCCCTTCTGCTCTTCCGCTGTGGACAAAAACCATGAGACTGGAATGATGTGAGCAGGATTAAGCAAAGTGTCACTTGCCTTTGTCGGGGGCCAGAAGCCCTACGAGTCCTGAGCAAGAATACCCCATTCTGTAATGATCATTTGAGTTTTAAAACTGGTTTCCATGGAAATGTCTGAGGCAATGGGAGGCCTGGATCTCACCCTGCAGCTACCTGGACGGTGCTTCTCTGAAGATCCTTGCAACACTTCTCTTGAAAGAAGGTCCCACTACCAAAAGAGAAGTCTGTGAAGGCATCCCACCCACCCCACCTGATAGACAAGGAAACTGAGGTTCAGAGTGAAGAGGCTCACCCCGACCTCAGAGCTGGGAACTTGGTCTTCCAGATTAGTTGCTTCCAACTCTTCCTCCCACAACCCACTCCCCCCACCAACAGTCCTCCTGGCTTTTCTTTCCTTGACCAGACTGAATGGGCAGTGAGGGGAGCTCCCACCTTAAGGGGCTCTTGGGAGGTCTGGAGAAGTTGGCTGACCATAGAGAGGGCTGAAGTAGTAGCCAGGTGGCTTCCCCTCCAGTGTCAGGCAACCCAGAGAAGGTCACTTAACATGTGGTCCCTATCTGCACCAAGACACATTTCCTAGGTGATTTCTACGTGTTGAGGACCAGGGAGCGGCACATCTGACTCTCCCAGCCTGACTAGCAACTGTCCCAGGTTCAGCTTGTGATGCCGCTTCCGCAGGCTCATCCTGCTAAGCCACCCCCCTGCGCACATTGCTCTTCCTGTGACTCGCCTTCATGAAACAGTAAGGTCTGGACGTCCACAGTGAAGGGCAGGACAGCCAACAGTTCTATTTCCCTACAACTTTGTAGTTAGTAGCCCCAAAACGACTCCAGTGCTTCCTTTAGAATGCTCTGGTATGAGAAGGCAAGACTGGAGCAGAGGTTACACACCTGTCATTCCTGCTACCAAGATGCACTGAGGGAGAGTCCTGGAGTCCATTTTGCAGGTACAGACCACAACACAGGCAGCGTGGGTCTGGGTCTGGTGGTCAGTGCCACCCTCCAAGCCAGGAGTCGGAGTCCTGATCCCAGAGAATGCGAGTTTCTGCAGGGTGGCTTGGGGATCATTTCTGAATTTTGACTTGGGCTGTTCTGTCAGCCTCCTTAATGATTCTCTGAACTCTTCGGTATCCACCCAGCTGTAACACACCCCTTTCTTAAACTAGCAAGAGTGGATACGGAGTTCTGCAACTAAACCATAAACAACACACTCTATACTCCCATTGATGGTCTTCACAACTACCAATGGGGACAACAGGATAAGAGTGTCTGATTCCCTGGAGATCTAAATGTGGTCAGGTCACTGGAGACCACTGGGGGTCTTGCCCCCTATCCCTGACACACATTTCCTGGTGAATCTAAGTCTCAGAATAACTCCTGAATACCAACTCAGCCCAACCCATGGCCCTAGTAAATCATGCTTATCAATCAGAGCACTGGAGGCTGGTGGAGAATATGAAGTAACTATTAGTCTCCTGGGGCTGCTGTGACAAATGACCATAAACTAGGTAATGACAGCAATACACAGTCTCTCAGTCCCTGGGCGGAAAGCCTGAGATCCAGGTATGAGCAGGCTGCGCTCCTTCTGAAACAGAATCTTGAAATAGAAACTCTGGCTCTGGGTAGAGACCTTCCTTACTCAAAGTTTCTGGTGGGCCCTGCTTGTCCCTGGCTTGTAGATGCCACTGCTCTAACCTCTGCCTTCGCATGGTGCTGTCCCTCTTGTCTGTCTTCTATGACTCGTGTCTCCTTATGTAGACAAAATCATGTGAGATCATGAGGCCTACTCCAGTCTGATTTGCATCTTAATTTACTTTTGAATAAGGACACATTCTAAGGTAGTGGAGGGTTAGGAAATCTTTTGGGGGACACGGCTCTGCCCACTAACTCCTAATGGTGCACTCTGTGCAGCTCGCTGGACCCTGATCCATGGCTTCCACACTGAGCCTAGCTCTGCCCCTCACAGAAGGCCTGAGTCTTGGTCTGAGAGAGGACTTCATAGGTAGCTTCCTCCCCTGCCTCCTCTGCTGGCCATGACCGCCCTTCTCTGTGTCCCCGATTCTCCAAGTTGTGGCTCAATGGGAAAGAACTGACTCAGGAGCCAGACCTCTGGGTTTAAACCCAGCTCTGCTGTGCAGTATCTTGGTGGCCTCCAGCAAACTGCTTAAGCATTTGGACTTAGGCTTCCTCCTCTGGTTTCTCCATCATCTGCTAGATGCTGATGGCTGTGGGACATCTGCTCAGGAGGTGGCTCCATGTCCCGCTCACATTCAGCAAACAGGATACTCATTTGGGACAACAGAGTCAGCAGCCCCCAAAGTGACAATCTGACCCCAGACCCTTGCTCAGACAAGGCCTTGCATCCAGAGTTGAGGTTATAAACAGGCCAAATTCTTGGTATTAAACAAATCACCCTGTGACCAGGTCCATCTCTCATGTCTTCAGGGAAATGATGTCCCCATTGGCCTCTTACCCCAGGTCCCAGTCTCTGGAGCACAGCAGGCTGTGATTTCTCAGCACAGTCCTGGACATCTTGAGGGAGCCATATGATAACACTCAGAGGCTGGACATCTCAACCATGTGGGAGACCACTCTCTTCTTTCCAGCCATGGTCATGGGCAAAGAGCACTAGTGGGAAACTAAGCTACAGGCAGGGATTCCCAGCCCCCAGCCTTTCCTTCTGGCTTGGGAGAGAATCAATTAAACATGAGGCTGTTGCCTTGTTTAGGCTCACCTACCAGTGGAATTGTAGGAGTTATAAAAATTAGCAATGCCTGAGTTTTGCCAGAGTGTGTTACTATAAATCAAAGTGCTAATTAAGCAGACTGTGGCTCCTTCCTGGTCTGGGACAGTCTGTGTCATTGACACCTAATTCCAGACCACAGAATTTGCCAGATGAAGGGCTCCTCTTGGCCTGCAGCTGTAGCCAAAGCAGAGCTGGCTAGGAGACGGATGGGCAGCCCTGGCCCTGCGGTGCTTGCATTTTTTTGTAGAAGAGGTCACTGTGCTCTTGGAGAGGTCACTTGAATGCACTTTCTCGCAGCTGCCTGTGCACAGCTGCAAAAAGGGGAAGGGAGGGAGGTCAGCTGGGAGGAGGAGACTATCCAAAACTGTCCACAAAGAAGCCCTGCCCAGCCTGTTCCACTGGAGATGGGAAGCAGAGTTAGGAAGGGCTGGGGTGGGGTGAACACCCATGAATCCCTTCAAGATACCAAAATGAAAAGTTCACGACTTAGTTATCTAGCTGGAAGAGTCCACCACTTCTATCCTGGACATGCTGGGACACCCTTTGTTTTTCAGAAATTGACTAACCACAAAAGGAGTAAGGGCTGCCGAGGAATTGAATTAAGCCCCAGCTGAATTAAGCCCCAGGGTAGGGTTGGGGTGCAATGTGAGCAGGTATGGGCACATATACCGCAATACTAATTCTAGAGAGGTCAGGGGTTCAAAGCAGACAGGTTGCTGGTCTGATTCTGATAAAAGCAGCCAAGGTGCCTCCGCTTCAGGGCCAGGAAGAGCTCTGACCTTTGTCCCCTACTCTCCATAGGAATTTATGAGCACCTCTGAACAGATGTGTTTGCTGCGGATTCTGCTCTGGGGACCAGACTCCTAATCCCTAGAAAGGAACATTCCAAGGGATCTGGGTTCCAGCCCCAGGGCTATTTATACCCTAGGAGCTGGCTGGTGATCTGGGGCAGGCAGACACCTCTCCATGCCTCAGTTTCCCTGCCACACTTGTGAAAGGAAGGAGGCATCCAAGGCAACCATCTGGGCAGCTCCTTCCAGCCCTGCAAAATCAGGGCTCTTCTGCTTTGCCTGCAATTGTCCACCAGCCATCAGCATTTCCAGCTTAGCTGGGCACTGGGAAAGCAGATGTTTGATGCTTGTTCAGGTTAATTAAGCAGGGGGGCGGCCCTGGACTAAATCTATGTAACCACCAACAGATGAGCATTTCAGCTGTCCTGTGCATTTAATCCCTTTCCCTAGGAGGACAGTAAATCACAAGGAAACTATAGGAATGAGCAGGCAGTTGACACAGCCTGGGGCTGTATTTGCTATTTCTACTCCTTGGATTCTAATTAAGAATGTGATCCTGAATGGATTCTCCTTCCCATCCCTTTAGGGGAGTAGCCCTTTAATATTCCTCACCGACATGAAATGGTTTGAGGTTTATGCTGTCACGTAAGGCAGTATAGAGCTCATTCTGTGGCAGGTATCTGCTGGATATTCACCTGGTGCTCCAGAACTTCTGGGTATCTCTACCCACTTGTGATGACACTAGGTGGCTATACCCCCAAGTTCACACATACCCAGATGTTATTTGGATGTACTTCAACATGCATGCTTCTTTTTTAAAAAATATTTTTAGTTGTAGATGTACACAATACCTTTATTTATTTTTATATGGTGCTGAGAATCGATGCATTGGGCAAGCACTCTACCCCTGAGCTACAGCCCCAGCCCCTACACATGCTTCTTAAACAGTGGCCACAGACATGAGCCAAATTTGCATAGAAAGTCATGTTCAAAATTACGAAATGATGACCAAAAATCCAAGAAAAATACTTAGGCAGTGAGCAGATGCTGCACATCTTGGGACTGTTTTTATAAGAAAAAAATGATTTAAAAGAATAGTGTATTACTGATACATGATACAACATGAACGAACCTTCAACATATTATGCTAAGAAGCCAGCACATCTATTGTATGAGTCCACCGATGTGAAACATCAGAATAGACAAATCCAGAGAGAGAGAACACGGGGCCGCCGAGGGATTTGGGAGAACAGGACCAAGGAGGATTACTGAAGCATATGGGGGCTTCTCTGGGGGATGATGAAAATGTTCTGGAATTGATTGTGGTAATGGCCACATAACTGAATATACTAAAAATCCCCACTAAACTGCACACCAAAGACATGAATTGAATGCTACATGAATTATATCTAATAATGCTGTTGCTCAAAACCACACGAGAAACAAAAACAGCCACCCCCCACCACAACCCAACAATGCATTCTAATTTCCCACGCTTAAAGCTGGCAGGCCTCCAAGACCCTGCTCCTCAATTGCTGCCCAGGCACCCGATGGAGCCTCTAGAGAGCACCGCTTCTCTCACAGTGGCCCCCTCCCCCAAAGAGTGAGCCATAGGCACCATGAAAAGTGAGCATCCTGGAAGGGACCTTGCAAGGGAGGGAGGACCCCAGTGCCAGCTGCTATAATTCCCCAGCAGATCCACCCTGCAGGTAGGTACATAATTGCCTAAGTCATCGACACAACTTTTAATGAAACAAAAAGCCATGATGACACCAAAAAATTATGTACATATGAGGGGCACATGGCAGGTTGAATTAGTCGCCCTTTCGTCGAGTTGCTCAGCTCCCACTGCCAGCATCTCACACTGTACTGAAAACCCCGAGTCTCAGACGTTGTCTGTTGACACTGTGGAATGCAGGGAGGGAGTGCTGAGATTCTGCTATCATAAAGAACAGGCACTTTATCATGAAGATCAACTCCACAGATGCTCTCTTGAGACGCAGAGGTATCATAAAGGATAGTTTTTTTTTTTTCCTTCCTCCCTTTTTTTGGTGTCAAAGCAGGGTGAGAGGGATTTCTTTCTGAGAAGGGAAAAGGATCCAAAATTCCATTCAAGTAAAGTTAATTTTGTTGGCATTACCTCAACGCTGTCACTTTCTTCTCTTAATTGCTTTCCACACCCATAAAGGGAGGAAAAAAAAACAACAATGAAAAACCACTACCCGCATGAGCTGCCAGGTTCTAATGATAAATAATAACTCTCTAGTGAAACCCTAATTACATGCCAGGCCGTGCAGCGGCCGGAAGCATCCGGTTCTGACTCAAGGCCTCCTGCCCTCCTGGGCAGCACATTAACTAATGCCCTACAAGAACCTGCATGCAGCCGAGCGGTGCAACGTACTTTCATGTCCTGTGGTCACCTTCTAGAAACCCAAAGACCAAACCGCAGGAATAGCTGTAATTCGGTCTCCATGCCTGGCTTGGGGATTTTTTTTTTTCAAGTTCAGAAATCTCACTTATGCCCTTTCTCAATGGATCTTAGCAGGAGTGATTGCATGGATTCAAGTTTGAAAATACTAATGTCACTACAAGTTCAAGGCCACTTTTAAAAAAGATATCACTTCTACTCTGTAGATGCGCTTTACCTCTGGAACTCTCCAACTCTAAGGCACGCCCTAACTGTGGTGATGAGTGGCCTTTCAAACAATGAAAATATGCATCTGACTATATCCTGGCTGGGTGATGTCATGTGACTCGAATCTCTCCGCTAGGTATTTACCCAGGAAAAATGAAAATATTTGCCCGCAAAAGACATGTGCGAGAATGCTCATAGCAATAGCACTCTTAATGTCTCTATATTGGAAATCTCCCAAATGTCCATCAACAGGGGAACAGACAATTGTGCATCCAACACCACTCAGCAATCAAAAAAACTACTGATATACATGCAGGGGTGTCTCTCACAGATATCAAATGAGAAAGCAGATGGATTTAAAAAAAAAAAAGTACATAGCCTATGATCTCTTTTACATGAAGTTCCAGAATAGGTAGATAAACTAAATATGATGCCAAGTCAGACCAGCAGTTGTCCTAGTGAGGAGATGGACAGGGCAAGGCAGGAGGAAGGCATTTTCTAAGGGGACAGAAATGTCCTATCTAGAACAGAGGGGCGGTGACAGAATTCATGGGATTGTACACTTAACATGGGTGCATTTGGTTGAGTATAAACTACACCTGATACAGCTGCCACAGAATTAGATGGGTAAAAGGATTAGCTCATCACTTTGAGGGGTGCTTGGTTCTGCAGAGGCCACTTGGACATCCCATAGCCTGAAATTCCACAAGAACAGGATATTCCTGAAAGACTGGACAGCAGCCTCAGGACCCAAGAAACCCAGGATAAGGCAACAATACTATGAGGCTGCGTGGTCCCCAGGGCCTACTCCCATCAGCAAGCAGAGGTGGCAGCAGGAAGCCCTGGGGAGAGTGGGCCAGAGCCTGCTTCACAAGCTGGGGGCATCCAGTGAGGGAAAGAGCAGACCTAAGTAGGGTCTGTTGGCTTAGAGCTTCCCACACCCACCTAGGAGCCAAATCTGCCCCAGGCTCTCAAAGACGGCTTTCAGCAACCTGGTTCAAATACCCTCTAGCTTTTGCCCACTTTGAGAGTCACTAGCCTGATACAGGTACATCCCTGAGCCTGGAGCCACAATGGGGAAGAAAGGTTTGTAGGGATCATCATTCTGTGGCCTTGACCTCCCTGCACGCACATGTGTGTATGTTCACAAAGTCAACTTCTTTGACACTTCAGGATTTTCCCACGGGGAAATTCACCTCCACCCATTCTCCTACTGACTGTCCAAGTGGGTTCCTTCCACACACTCTTCCCGGCTACAGTGATTTGTCTCCCCCTTTATAGTCTGACTTCCCCATTTGCTCTAAAGTTAATGAGAATGGGGATTGTGGCTAGTTAGTTTTCCACTGAATATTAAAACACCCAGTCTGGCACACATGAGGGCCCCAACAAATTTGCTGAATGGGTAAATTCTGTACCTGTTACTCAACATGTAAAAATCAAGCAAACACACAAAGACAAAGAACCACCCCTGTACTCTTGTTCCTACAAGTTCAGTGCAAATGCTGAGAAAATAGTCCTGTCATCCATGCCTGCTTCTAGGAAGGGTGTCTCTGGGAAGCTGGGTTGAGGCTCTTTGTGATACATACTGTCATCGGCTTAGATAACAGCGGGCATGGTGGTGCATGCCTGTAATCCCAGCTACTCAAGAGGCTGAGGCAGGAGTACCTCAAGTTCCAGGCCAAGTCTGGGCAACTCAAAATAAAATAAAAAGGGCTGGGGCTATAGCTTAGTGGTACAGCACTTGCCTAGCATGTGCAAGGCCCTGGGTTCAGTCTGCAGCACTGAAAAAACAGAAAACAAAACTTGGAAGATAACATTTAAAAGTAGATTTCCCACATTATCAAAGTGCCAGTATCTATAGTTAGGAGGCAAAGAGGTCTTACAGATCTGACCATTAAATGCAGCTCACGAGCAACTGCATTCTCTAAAACATGAACCCTTACGGGAAGCACAAACTGTGGAGCCAACATGAGGAAATGAAAAATGATCCATTTGGGAACATAAAATGAGGAGGAAGGACCTATATGCTGACTTGACAGGTCATCTAACACACCGTCTAAAGAGGAAGAATTACCTGTGTGCACGTGCATGCACACACACATATACTAAGCCCAGGACATCAAAGTGCACAATGAAATTTAAAGGAGGAAAAAATAAGATTGGATCTGGCACCAGCCCCACAGCAGGCTTGTCAAAGGGAAGGTCAATGTTATTGTGACATGTCCACCGGAAAGGTCCCCGCCAGACTCCACTGTTGGCCATAATGCACTTCATACTCTTGGTCACTTAGGCATCTGTTAAACTGCTGGCCCAAAGAACCATCTTTATGTCCTGCCCTTGGGTCAGCAATCCACTGCACAAAGCCCAGCAATAGGTATTCAGACATGACCCAGAAAAGCGAACAGAGCCCCGGGCCAGGAGTTGTAGCCTCAGCACCCATTTCCTGCCTGTCCAATCATGACCATCAACTGTGACTCTCATTTGGACTCTGGGCCACAGTTTCTTGCCTAAGTTACTCAGTCAACAAAGTGAACTTTAATAAATAAAGCCGGGCACCACAAAAAAAAAAAACGGGTTCTTACAGGAATGGCAGATTTCCAGTTGCTCCCTCCTCGATGTCAGGGCACGGCTCTGGTCATTTATTGAACACTTTATTAGACTGTTCAATAAATGTGTCCTAGAGCGGAGGCCTAGGATTAAGAGTAATTTTAAACTAAATGCCTTTGGAAATCCATTCTGACTCAGCGTGGCACATCCGAATGGCCTCTGCAGAGATGCCAAATATAAGCAGAGATATGCTGAAGGTACCTGGCAAGGGCTGGCCGGGTACTGCCAGGGCTTTCCTGACAATGGCTGAAAACTCTAAGCTCCAAGTGCAGATGTGGATGTCCTTTGAGTACATGGGGTTGGTTTGTGCTTTGGTGTCTGCAGACAAGAAAGCCCAGAACAAGGACCTTTGGGATGCTTGATGCTGAGGTGAGGGCTCCTAAGAACAGCACAGGAGGAAGAGAACCAGAGGAGGAAGTGCTGAGCTATGCCTGCCCTGCCAGAAGGCAGGGAGAGGTGGGGCATTCTGGGTTGGTGCCCAGGCTGCTGATGCTGTGTGGGGCAGGCCTGGTCAGTCCTTTTCCCTCAAGCCTAATTCTCTCTTCCTCCCACAGCAGCCGGGCTCTGCTTGCCTTGGAGTCAGGGCAGGTTTGCCCAACGAAAGTATGGGATAGGACCCTGGAAGTTCCCCCTGGTGTCAGGAGAAATAGTAGCCCTTGGCGGTGGGAAAGGTGGTTAGCCCAAAGCAGAAACTCGAACTATAACAAAGGGAAAAACAGGAAGAGTCTGTGAAATAAAAACAGCAAGGAAAGCGTTTGCATCTAACACCCACAGTGTCCTACTTTCACTTTCCCAAGAGATAATTCTGTCATCCCCAACCTGGTGCCAATTGTTTGCTCTGAGTGCACGTGGAAGCCTGCAGTCACTGAGGCAATTCAAACAGAGCTGGACTTGAACTTGGCACTTTCAGGGATGGGCTAGGTCCTCCCCTATGGAAGTGTAAGCTGGGCCATGCTACTTCAGAGATGAAGGACCCCAACTTGAGCTGGTGGCTTTCACAGACATTGGCAACCCAGCCTTCTCAAACCCCTAAAAGTGGTGTTTACAGGCCAGGTGATCAGATTCCTGGACACCACGAAGATGCTGGTCCTTCTGTAAGAACCTCCACTGGTGCTGTTCCAGGAGATGCCCCAGGCAGAGCAGTCTCTGATAAAGTTCTCAGTCCCAGTCTGTGAATGCAAGCAAGCCACCTCCAAGCCAGTCCAGGTGGCTGTGGGGATGAGCAAACCATCCATCCATCCCACGCTACTCACCATGTATGAAGGAAAGATCAGAACTCGCTTGTGCTTGCCACAAGGCCACTGGGGGTCATCCAAGAGATTGGGGTCATAGTCCATAAAGTCTCCCAGGTCACTACCTGAAGATCACATGCAAAATGATAATTAGGGGCCCTGGACTCTCTGAGGCAGAGGCAGCTAGGAGAATGCCAAGTACGGTCACTGAAGACAGTTTTCAGGGAATCTGGCTCAGTGTCATATCCCTGGCTCTGGCTTTTAGCAGACGACTCTGCATGCCAATGAGATGTAGCCCCTTGCCATTCTCTCTTTTTTCCTTTCATCTTAGAAAATTATATATTAATCTTCCTGACCCAGAAGTGTAGAAATCTTTACATAGGACCTAAGATGCAGAGAGCCCTTGCAGGTTATAGAATGTGGCCTTGAAAAGATTCATTTTCTAAATTTGCAGGCCAAATTACTAGACTCATGTCATGCCACCTAAGAGGCATGACTTGGCATGAAAGCTTCTGGGCAGGCTCTTGTGTGCAGAGCAACTCGAACCAGAGCATCCACCAGCGTACACAGCTGTAAAAGACCACAGGTGTCTGGGACGTGAGGGCAGAGGCTGGGCTGACCTAGGGAACTGCACACTCACTGGAATTTCTCTGAAAGTAGAAATAATGCTATTTCTTAAAGAACTGGTACCCTCATGCCAATCCTTACTAAGGTTTGTGTGGATAGAGTTGGGATATGCACATTTTCCTTCAGTTGCCAACTTTGCTCACCAGAATATCCACAAAGGAAATATCACCCTCATTCTGTACTTCAGGGTCCAATTATTTTAGGGGAAAATAAACAGGAAAAAAGAACAAAACAAACGAACGAAAGAACCCCAGAGTTCCACACTGTGACAATGCAGGATTGTAACCAGGCGAAAGGTGAATGAGGAGCCAAGTGGTCCACACAGAAGCTGGGAAACCCAATCAGCTCTAAATGAAGCAACCTTAGCATTTCTCCATGTAGGTAAGATCCTACAGGATTGGCAAGTGTGGCTTCTAGAGATAAGATCCCCTGTCACCTGGTTATGGGCCTACATGGCCCGAGATCAAGTAGTGTCTTCTGGGGGCACCTGTCCTCCAGCGTGCAGAAGGAGACACAAACCACACTGTAAACTGAGGCACCTCCTGTCGCAAACTACCCAGAGCAGATGGACCAAAGTTACCTGTGTCGAGGCTCCCCTGGGTGCTGCTGGCCCGGCCTATGGAGAGGCTGCGGTGGCTCAGGTTGCGGAACTGGGAGAAGGAGGAGGTGGAGTCTATAGTATTCCTCCGGGCTCCGAAGGCATTTGTGGGTAACAGAAATTGGGTATAAGAAACTGTCTAAAAGGTAAACAAACAGACAAACTAGTGATTATTCCCAGGCAATGCTAGGTTTGCATTCTGACCAAGATACGTGGCTCCTCCAAGTTCAGATCTACTTTTTAAAACCTGCAATTCTAAAATCCAATGAGATCTGAAAAATGAAAAAAAAAAAATTGGCACTCACACATGCCAAATTTGTGCCCAAATTCCACCCTAATGGACATGAGGTGAAACACAGTTTTAACTGAGCTCACTTAGTGTGACTATTCTCATTTTGTGGCAGAAATGTTAACATGTTGGACACATTGTATGGCTTTTTATAACTTATCCGGCAGGATTCCAGAACACATCAGGCCATAGAATCTCCCATTATGTTCCTCAGCAGATGCTGTTGTGATGTTCAGCTCTATTCCTCCCCTCCCTCCTTCCTCTGTGAGCATCAGCTCCTGAGGTATAAAGGTGGAGCAAATGCATTTCTTTTCTGCCTGGGGAACTGCACCCTATCTATACCTGGAGCTCAGGGTTCCTGTCATTCAGGTAGAGGAGTGACCAGTTAACCTGGGAGTAAGGAGGGCAAAGGTCATTCACAGCCCCAGAAGCTTCCCCTGTTGGAACTATTCTGGGATGGTTTCCCCAAAGAAACACAGGCTTTGGGAGGGTTGAACCTAGTGTATGCAGGTCAAGTTCATTTTCAACTTCTACTCTTCAGATTTCAACCCAGCTTGAAACCATTTAAGGTCGAGGGATTCTTGGCCCCTTGGGACCATGAGAAGCCAAAAACTTCTTTTTAGTAGCTGGAATGTTGCTTGCTTACACCACCAGTTAATGTATGTTCAAACTGCCACTTCATCCTGGAATATGCATGTATTGTGGGGCAGAGTGTGTGAGGTACTTGTGTTACACACTCAGTTGTCAACAGTATTGACAGAAAAATCCACATGTCCAGTGGACTCCGCCACACAGTTATTGAAACAGCTTGGTGGGTTTCCATGTGCACAGTGGCAGAGCTGGGGTGGGCTGGTATCACACGCCCAGGAATCTGCCCCCAGAGCTTGCTTCCCCGCATCACAAGTGAAGATATAGTCTTACTGCCTCCGCTTCCTGGTGATTGAGGGCCAGGTGGACTTACCTTCCCGTCAGCACCCAGCTCCACACCTTCAAGACCAATGATCTCTTTCAAGCTCATGGCGCCTGCCGACTGCCTCCCTCCATCCAACTTCAGATCCCTGAGGAGTACAAGCCAAAGGGGAAAAAATGCTTTTGTGTGCACCCCAAAGAACTACGATGATGTTTACTACATGAGACACCACAGTCACACTGACAAAATGACCAAGTGGGTCCTGGGGGATGGGATGGCATGACCTTGTGTCCTTCCTTGGGGGTCTCACAGTGAGGTTCTTTCTGGGAGCAACTCCATTTTATTTAATTTACATGGACAAATGAAATCCAATTGATCACAAAGTCTGCAGATGGGAGTTGGGCTTAGAAGCTGGAGGCGACCAATGCCACCTCTTCCTCAGCACGGGGCCCTACGTCTCAGAGAAGGCCAGTTACTAAGAAGCCAAGGGAATGCTCTCTGAGCACCCAGGACAAGTGGGCCTCTGGGGCTCCTGCTGCTGGGTTCTTTTTAAAGCTAATGAGGCCACCTCTCCTTTACCAGACAGGAGAAGTAAATCTCCTAAACAGGCATCCGTTTCACTGCTGGCAATGAAAGAATGAGTGGCACAACAGTCACCCTCACTTGTTTTCTAGGTAGCCTGACAAGGTAGTATCTTCTTTATAAAACAGTAATTCCCAGTAAAACGACAAGCATTTACACAACACCACATGATTCAAAGACTTGCACACACACACTTGTAAGGAAACTTGTAGGGACAAGACAGGCATTACTATTGTCAACCCATTTTACAGAGGGGCAAAGAAAGAGGTTCAGAGCAGGTAAATGGCTTGCCAAAGCCACCAGGATAATAATACGTTGAAGGGACTAGTCTTGTATCCAGTGCTCTTTCTAGTACGTTTGCTTTGCTTTGGAGAAGCAAGATGGGCTCCCCGTGACTACCCTCATGTGTAACTGCTCGCTTTGTCAAAGGATGATCCTTCTTCTTTATGAGTTTTTCAAACCTTGCTGCACATCAGGGTCACTCGGGGATCTCTGAGAATATGGGGAGGACCTGGGCATCCACACTTCAAGTGACCCAGGTGACTCTAAATTGCAGCCTCGTTTGGGGACCGTCTCCCGGCCTCTGTCTCTATGATACAGGGCACTGGTAAGGGAAAGCCACCTCACTGTGTGATCTGGGTGGAGGGACCATATTCAGGGACGGAGAAGCTAAGTAAGAACAAGCCAGACATAAAGGGAGACTCTCCTGGCCAAAGGTAACCAGGGAGAAAGAGAGAGGGACAGAGTGGGAGTGGGGAGAATGGAGCACGCCCCAACAGGGCTTCCTGGACTCTGCTGAGAGGTTGTCCTCATCTGTGCCCTTCCAAGGATGGACTGGGTCTCTGATCTTACGTAGAATGCAGAGACTGATCTGAGACAGTTTTCAAAATAAACACCCCAGACCCTCGGCACCCAGCAAGTGCAGCAATCCTCCTCAGGAGGCGATGGCACGGGCGTGCTCAAAACAACACCAAAGCCACAGAACAAGAGCAACCAACCCGCCCATCCCACAAGTCTTGGCTCTTTCTATTTATTTTACTTTAATCAGCGCTTCTCCCATTCCTCCACCCATATCCCATGCGTGTAAAAGACTTCAGGTCATTCTAAACAGCCCACCTGCCCCTTAAGGGACAGAAAAGGACAGTAAGTCTCACAATTGTCAGGTTTTCAAGAAGGTGCAAGTCACCCAAATGAGGGCTCTAAACACGTTCTGAGAAGGAAGCCCTTTTCCATGTGTCTGAAATCTGCCACACGTGTCCCCTCTGGCAGGGACCATACTCCTTGCGGGCTATGAGGCCGAGGATTATTTAAACCCAAACATGCTGTGCCCACCTTCAACTCGCTGCTGCCAAGACCCAGCAGGCCAGAGGACAGTGGGGCTCAGTGAGGTCACCAGGTACTGTCCACACCTCCAAGACCTGCTGCTCTGCCTGCTACTAAGCTACCCAGGGCAATTTCTAGAAGCCTTCAGAAAGCAATTAAGGATGGAGACATGAACACACCAGAGTACCCACACAGGGAGAAATGCCTACAAAGAAAACCTTGAGCAAAGCGAGGAGGCAGAAGTCACACGGTGGGGAGGGACCCAGGGGACTAACAGCAGCAGTGCTAGTACAGGAAAGCAGGCTTTGGTTTCAGTAAAGGACCTTGGCACAGTTCCACACACTCCAACTTTGCTAAAAATTTGCTAAAGCCGAAGCCAGCAATGTGTGTCTCATATTCCCAATTCCCAATTTTCTCCTTGTTTTCAGAGAACGTCATTTAGGGCTGAAATTAATAGAAGAGAAGGGAAGATCTTCTAGGATGAGAAGGCCAAGGGAAAGGAGAAGGGAAAGGAGAATGTTAAAGCCAGCCTGAATTGAGAGCACTCCCAGGGGAGCGCTAGGCTGTCTACACAGCATCTCACAGGTAAGGACACTGAAGGACTTATTTACTGAGCAGGAGTAGTCTGTCTCACCAGTACTGGTTTATAAAGATGGGATGAAACATGGGTGCTTTTTCATTGAACCCCTCTTCATTTGTCTTCAATTTGCTCACAGCCTTCCCTAGAACAACCTCATCCCAGAGGCCAGCTGTCTGCTTGCGGCTAAAGGTGCACATCCCAGTGAACGGAAGCAAACCAGCCATGGCTCACCCCACACCCTGCTTCTCGGGGGCTTCCCTCAAGGGAAATGAAGCTGTAACAGAAAATATACTCTATGTGCTCATCTTAAACCTAAGAGTCCTCTCTCCAGAAGCTGAACCCCAAACCCTTTTTAAGATTTGCAGACTCAGTGGATTGTCCAAGGGCCTCGGGGACATGGAAGAGGATTGGGGGAGGCTCCACCACACCTATCCAGAGGAACCGATCTGGACAACTAGTGTGACTTGCTGGAGAGTCACTACTTCCCACTGGCTTTTCACTTACGTCATTCTACTTTCTAAGTAGCTGGGGCCAAGCGTAAGGAAATAAGGAAAACCAGTGGGTCCACTTTCAACCACACCTGAAATTACATATAGACTAGGACAGACCAGCACTGTCCACCAGAACTCCATCTGTGCTGTCCCATGTGATAGTCACTGGGCACATGTGACAAGTGAGAACTTGGGAAAAGATCAGCTGAGGAACTCAATTTAAAAAAATTTTTTTTTTTCACAATACCTTTACTTCTATGTGATGCCAAGGATCAATCGAACTCTGTATTCAAGGCAAGTGGCCTACTACTGAGCTATAGCCCCAGCCCCTGAGGAATCCAATTTTTATGTTATGGTTTGGATATTAGGTGTCCTCCAAAAGCTCACAACAATGCAAGAAAGATTAGAGGTACAAATGTCTGGGTTATGAGAGCCTTAACCTAATCAGTGCATTAATCCCCTAACGAATTGGGTAGTAACTGTAGGCAGGTAGGGTGTGGCTGGAGGAGATGGGTCCCTGGGCATGTGCTTTTTGTCCTTATTGAGTGGCGCTCTCTCTTTCTGCCTCCTGGTACCAAGCTCTGTGCTCCTTCCCTCCGCCATACTGTTCCACCATGATGTCCTGCCTTACCATGGGCCCAGGACAATGAAGTCGGCCATCTATGAATTGAGACCTCTGAAACTGTGAGCCCTCAAATAAACTTTTCTTCCTCTAAAACTTTTCAGGTCTTTTGGTTCCAGCAGTGATAAAGCAGATAATGTAAATTAATTGAAATGTAAAACAGCCACAGATGGATGATAAGTACCATATTGGATTGTCTTAGTGCTTGTCAGGACTTAGGCTGCCATGAACTGGTACCTTCCCACGGCAAGACAATACAGTCAGAAATGACACATTTCTGATTCTGATCTGGTCTCTGAGTTTTTCTTCCCCAAAATGGCCTGGCCATTTCTTTGTCTGTTGTCCTCAGGACACGTTTGCCTAATAGGCCCCAGCTCACTGAAGAGACTGTCAGATGTCCTAGAGACAAGACCCAGCAGGAAAATAATGGGGGCGGGAAATAATGACCACGGGGTTCTCATGCTCAGCACTCCATCTCCACCCTTGAATAGAGCTCCCAGCCTTAACAGAAGCTCCCAGTCCAAACACGGCACGCTGTAGTGGATTTTCCTGCCCAAAGCAATGGGGGTAGGAGCAGTGGGGTGTTGACAGAGCTGGAGAATACCAGCAAGCAATGACTGGTTGTGCTCCCCAAGTCCTAGGGATTACAGGAGCCCCCAGGTCCTTCACATGATCCCAGAGAGGAGGAGGGAAGGATACCCCAGGCTAAATAAATTTGAAATTCCTTTCAGTCCTGATGAAGGGAGGCTGATAGTTCATATTAAATAGATTAAAAAGAGACAGTTTGTTGCACACTGAATCTACTACCCTGGAATCTGCTGCATTCACACTGTAGGCACTCCACTGGCATGATGACCACCATCACACCACTCTAGACCACTGATGGCTTCATGGTGGCCGGGGACAGACACCTTTCTGTACCTTTTCTCTCTTGGATTCAGGGAGAGGCTGTCACTAGCTTTGGGGTTCCCATCTTGGTGGGTGTGAACTAAGAGAACACATAGGTGCTCAGTCCCACCACAGAAAACAAAACAGGTCACTAAAGCCAATTCTAATGAACATGTGTTCCCTGTCGAATTTGGGTAGAGGGAGAGCGTCAGGATCAGAAAAACATTTTTCATAAAAAGGCTGACCAACTACTCTGGGTTAATTTTTTTCTTAGCTAAATGCTCTGAATAATGTCACTGTAACCTGAAATTAACGTCAATCATAGGAAATTGCTCTTCTTTGGCTGTATTTGACCCATATAACGACAGCAATTTTACAATGTACCCGCTAATAGTACTGATGACCGCTCAGGCCTTGAGTGGCCTTTGCTTTCCCATGGTTTCAGAAGCCTAAAGGGTTAGGGTTGCCTACAGACAGTAACTGTGAACACTGGATAGTCACTGAAAAAGAATTTTTTAAGAAACTCTAGTGACAAAGAATTCAGCACAAGTCCCAGTGGAGTAGCGATAAAAATCTCCATGTTTCCCAACATCACTGTTCTGAATTCTAACAAACGTTATGAAAATGAAAATATCTGTTTGATTCACATTGCCAGCACTAACCCTCCAGGACCAGGAAGACAGAGCTGAAGGACATAGAAGCGAGTTAAAGTTGCACTTTTCAACTTCTTTAAAGAGTCTAGATTATTCGTTCCCCCAGATATATCTAGAGTCCAAATATTAATTTATTGTTATGACTTAGATAGGAAGTGTCCCCCAGAACCTTGTGTATTGAAGGCCTGGTCCCCAATGCAGCAGTGTCTGGAGGTAGGGCTTTTGGGAGGTGACTGGACCACGAGGACTCTGACCTTATAAGTCCATTAGTCCACTGATGGATTAATGATTTGATGGCATTATTGGAAGGTGGTGGAAACTAGGGTCCACTGGAGAAAACAGGTTACTGGGGGTATGCCTTGGGAGAGTGTAGCTTGTCCCTGGCCACTTCCTCCACTCCCAGCCCTGCTTCCTAGCTACCGTGAGCTGAGCAGCTTTCATTCCCCATGATGTTCCTCCTCACCTCGGACCCAGAGCAATGGAGCCAACTGATTGTGGACTGAATCCTCGAGGCAAAATGAATTTTCCTTCTCTAAGTTGTCCTTTTCTCAGGTATTTTGTTACCCTAATGCAAAGCTAATTAACACATTTATATTCCACTTCCTTTTAAAAATGGAGGAGGAAATGCCATACACGGATATCATCCAAAATTGTGTCTATTAAGCTTCAAAGGCTACAGCTTATGATTAGTCAGGTTACAGGAGGAAATCTCATTTCTGCAGATGCCCTAACGGAACCACTGGTAAGCAGCCATGGACAACTGAAGGTCCTAGTTCTTGTCTCCCATATATCCTATTGATGCTTCAGCTTGGACTTACTTCCCTACACAAGCCCATTTCCCATTCTATGCAGGCTTGGTAACTTCTGCAGAGGTGGTAGGCAATAAATAAACTTTGCAAACCCAGCATAAAGATTTTCTTCTTTTTTTCAAAGACTGATGTTTGAAACTGGCCCAGAGGAGTAGTTGCATGGGGGAACAAGGGAAGGGCTAAAGGAAGGTGTGAGGCCATTAAAACCAGAGGTGAAAGTATATTTGGCAAGAGAGTCAAGCAGCACTTACACCCTTAAGCAAGAAACAGAAAAACAGGCTGGCTCATTTTGGGGATGTAACATCTTTCACAGGATGGCCTCATGATTCATTTAACATATTTCTCCTTGAAAGTCTGTAACTTCTTGGTAGGAATCCCCAGACCCGTCTTAAGTCTTTGCCTCCACAGCATAAAGCCCCCAAAATGCATGTGATTTTGCCACTGTGGGGGTCACCTGATCAAAGCAAAGGGCCAATCTAGATATCTCAGTGCCCAAAGGGGATTATCTAGCTTACTATTAACCATAAAATAGCCAACTCCTGATTTCATCTTTTATAAAAGGCAAAATGATTGTTCATTTCCTCTTCGTGGCGTGCTGGCAAAGGCCCAGCTGGCTGCTCACTGAACCATAATGCATGGAATTGATCTTGATGGGAAAACAAGATTCCCTATTAGATAACACCAAGTTCAAGCTATGGCTCTTTCCTTGGGGAACATGATTAATGAACTAGAATTACTCCTTTAAAGAAAATATGATCTAAATCCTTTACACCTGGGAAGTAGATGGAAAAAAGTGTTTGTGATCCAACTAACTGGCTTCCAGGGCTTTCTTCTTCTCAGATGAGGTTGTCCTGCCTTCTAACCGTGATCATTTTCTCTAATGGTGGCCTCGATTAAGACCCTGGAATGCCAGCAAGGCGCTCCACTGGGCACTTGCTCTTTAAAGGACAACAATAGCTCAAACACTTTGATGTGTAAATAATTTAGGAGCCAATTAAATATTAACAGGATTTCTAGCCCCTTCAAAAAGAATAAAGACTGAGATTGGCTGCACAGAAAGCAAAGCTTGAAAGCTGGATTAGGAAAGGAAATACCACTGTGCACTAATTTTAATTAAGAGATTATGCATCCACTGGAACTCCACCAGTGTTCATCTTAGCTGCAGAAGCCCCATTTATTGCCTGCTGGAGTTAGGATCTGGAATGTTCTGCAAAGGCCCATGTGTTAAAGGCTTGGTCCCCAGCCAGTGGCACTGCTATGGAGAGGTGGTGGAGGCTTTAGGTGCCTAGTGGCAGGTCTGAGGTTAAGGGGCATGTTCTTAGAGGGGAGAATGGGACCCCCTACCCTTCCTTTTCCTTTCTTTCACATCCCAGCCACGAGGTGCATGAATTTCCACCATCCCACACTCCCACCGTGATATACTACCTCACCACAGGCCCCAAAGCAAGCAGGTAATAGACCATGGACTGAAACTTCTAAAACCACGAATCAACACAACGTTTCCTCTTGATAAGTGGATTATATCTAGTATTTGTCAAAGTAACAGAAGGCTAACACCCTGCTCCTTCAGATGCTGTGCGGCTGCCATCTTGGATGGGGTCTGCTTACTTGGGTCAAAGCAGAGAATCACACCAACAAAGTTCAGAGCCAATGGACAAGGCCCACAGCGAATGGGGAAAAAAAAAGTGAAATCAAAAGCAGCTTTTGGTCTAGAAGCCCTGCCCCCTCACACTCAGCACTTCACGGATAAGCCACCCCACAAGGGCAACTGGCAGACAATGAAGGGGGTCTTAATGTAGCTTACACCAAAATCTTTGTGTCAAGGCAGCTCCTATAAACAGCCGGATAAATGGCATGATTCACCCATGAGATCATTCCAGAATCGGTCTGTGTGTGGGAATATGCTTGTGTGAGGAAAGAAACACAGTTTGTGAATGTGTAATTTTCCACAACGAAAAAAGAGAAGTTTCTGGGGGAAAGTGGTTGGGCAGGAAGGGGGGGGGGGGTGGGCCTGGAGCCAGGCAGAGAGCATTTAGGCTTGAGGGCTCTCTCTAAGAATAGAAGAAGCTGTTCTCTGTGTCACAAAATGATCAGCACTCAGGAAATGGACCCAAGTGGATGACCTCATCTGAGTGCCCTGAAAGCCAAAAGCTAAGGACATAAACACCATGTGGAAGCTGTTGACAATTTAAAGTCACACCCCCAGAGATACCTTGCAGTCCACTGGGAGGCCACTTTCATCACACAGTCGCCGATGCATCTGGGGTAAGCAAACCCAGAAACCTTCGCTCAATCATGGATGGGTATCCAAATGGGTCTGCATCTTCCACGGGCACCAAGGAAATGGTTTTTGCTGGAATCCTCTAGTTTGTTTTTGTTTTTTTTGTTTTTGTTTTTCACATGACCAAGTTTACTGGATTCATTTCTACTTTCCTCTGGTCAGATCCATATACCTACCAATGTCCAAATGCTTCTGGAAATTAAGAACATTTGGGGGCACTGGCTTCAGTTCCCTTTTGCATAGGAACAGTCCCAGGACCAGCCCTCCTGGGACCACACCATGCCTGTGGTCTCTCTCTCTCTCTCTCACTCACCAGTGAGTTACACTCCAAGTTTCTGAGCTGGCAGCCCGACTCTCAGAATGCATTTTCTCATCGCTGCTGGTGTGATACATGGAGATCAGCCCACAGGGTACCCTTTTTGCCTCTAATGTCACTGAGCCAGCCCCACTGTACAAGCAAGAGCTCTGGCCATAGAAGCAAAACATCAGAGGGTAAGAGAGGCAAAGGAAAGGGAGGAAGTGGAGCCTTTCTCTTGGTTTCCTGGTTTGCGACTGACCCTCAGCAGCATTCTGAAAGCTCTAGTTTGCATTATTCCAGCTTCTTCTCTGAACCTCCTTTTCCTTCTCTGAGCTCCGGCATCCTTTTTCCTAAGCTGTGTGTTTTTTTTTTTTTTTTTTTCCTCCCACAATTTCTTCCCTATCTACATCTAAACCCATAAATTCCCTTGCAGTTTCCTGATTTTCCACCCCTGGTTCCGCGGTAGTGGCACAGCAGCAAAGCAGGATGCGGGTGGGGACTGGAGGATGAGAGGAGAGTGGTCTTGGATAGGAAGCACGGGGCGAGTTGTTTACTAAGCAGGGGAAGAGTCGAGAAAGTTCCTTCAAAGTCCTTTTATGCACCAAACTTTGCCAAGCCAAACCACAGATCCACGCTAGAATAGAGAGCGCGATGATGACTAATGGGGATAAAAGGCAGAGAGATTCAGGCTTGGCCTTGGCAACTGTGAGCTGAGGGAAGAAAAGCTGGTTTAAGACTGGGATTCTTCCAGAAAACGGTACAGTTTATAAGCCTCGTCTGAGAAGAGTGTTTACAGCAACAGGGAGATTTGATGTTACAGTTATGGTGGAAAAGATGGGCAACATCTGTTCCCCTTCTCCACAACAGGTTTCTACTAGCATGTTGTGAAAGGTGGAATCTGGCAAGAAAGACCAAAACAATCATCTTCGCATTCCACCAAACATACTACTGGGGGAAAACTGGAAGGATATACACCAAAATGTTAATGCTGGCTTTGTTTAAGGAGGTGAGCCCCTCATTTATATCTTCCTTTTGTTTGTATGGATTTTCCAAATTTGCTTTCTAAGCACATACCACAGGAAAAAAAAATTAAAGTCCAAATAAAAACAAATCTGAAGATGAATCCATTGTGTATACAGAACCACTCAGGGAACCAGGCTGGAGCAGTTCTAGAAAGAGCAAGGAGACAACTCTGGGACTAGACAAAAAAAATGGACCTGAAATGGATTTGAAATGCACACACAGCCTGGCAGGCATACAGAGGGAATAGTTCACCTAACACTCTCCGAGCTCCCTGAGGTTAACATCACAGTCAGTTTTATAAATGAGTAAACCCAGGATCAACAAGACTAGTTAGTTCACCAGCACCACCGAGTGCACCACTCCACCACCATCAGATGCCCACCAGCACCAAGGGCAAGGATGGACATGGCAACAGTTTTCCTAAGGGGGTAGAGGGTGGAGAGGAGGAGTGGGTTTTTCTTGTTCCCATTCCCGATTCTCCAGAACAATTCTGAGGTTAGCTGTTTTATTTATTGGTGTTCTGTATAAACTTGGGTTGAAAGATTGGCTTCTGAAGCTTTAAAAAAAAGAGGAAGGGGTGGTGGGAGCCAGAGAGGCAAAAGAGAAAGCTACAGGCCTCAAGAGGCTGCACATTCTTTCTCATCTGGGCTGAGGAGTGCTCCTTATAACTGAACTCCATGGAATTGGCATTACACAAACTAGCTCCCGTTTCAAGCATCTTTTAATAAGTTAGATCAGGGACACTCTGTCAAGAAGTAGCAGTGCCCTTATGTGCAGGAAGGGCTTCCATGTCCACAGAAGTATGTTTGGCTTACCAAGCTCGGCTCGTAGGCCTGCTGCTGTGGGAGGTAATCCATCCCTGGTAATGACTGGTGGGACCACAGGCTCTTAGCCATGTAATTGGAATGGAGTGGGCACAGCCTATAGCCACTCATCAATCTAAGCACACCAGTAAGTCCTGACATCTTCCTAACGCACGTACTGATTAGAGACGGCCAGGCTGGGCTCCAAAAGGGTTGGGGGTGATGCGGACAATGTGCCTGTGGGTGGGGTGAGGAGAACCAAGGCAGGGGCTTCACTTATCCTGGACGTGAAGAGGGGTTCTAGGGAAAGGGTAAAGTACCAAGCCTGGGAAAACTGCTTCCTTCTTAACTATGCTAGATGCCATCCAAACCCGACCCTTGCTTTAAACAGAAGCATTATACACAAAGGGAAAATCATGTATTGATCTGCTCAAAACAAGGCTGGGTGTTATTTGCATTTTGCTCACGTGGTCCTGATTCGAAGTTCAGACAACTCGATGTGACAGAGGGCTAGGTGAGCCACTCAGCCAAGAGCCAGGGCAGGCCAATGGGGCTTAGGGAAAGTCAGCAAGTGTGACCTTAGCAAAAGGCCCTGGGCTTTCTTGGGTTTCATGTTAAGGATTCAAGTATTTGTGAGCTGCACTGAAGATGTGCAGCAGGCTGCTCAGGCCGAGGCAGATCTGCATAGGCTGGGCAGGGACTATGATGGGCAGGGGGCGCCACCGGGGAGGGAGCACGGGCCAGGGCACCTACATCTGGAGGTGGCTTGAGACCCTCTTTTGTCACTGTAGGTGTAGCAACTTTCATTGTTGTTGTGCCAGAAGCACTCTGAGAGGCAGGACCCTGAGGTCCAGGCCAGATCACCTGTTATCCTCTCCCTGGCCCCTCCTCCCAGCCATCAGAGCAGCTCTGCCATTTCCCTGGAGAGGTCCACAAGAACACAGTGCCAGGTTGAGGGCTTCTGAGACGGGACTTGCTCCTGCTAAGGTAGACTAGCCTCGTTTGTTGGGGAAAAATATAAACACATATATGCACACGTATGTTTTCCCATATATACATGTATACACACGTGTATATATGTATACGTGTGTATATATGTAAATATTCTACAATATTAGCAATTCTCAAAAGCCTGGAGATGGCCCTCAGAAACATTTCATTCCTTCATTCAACAGATGGAACCCAAGTGTCTTCTACGCACCATGCACGGTGCTGGGGCTGCCTCAGACTAAGACACAGCCCATACCCTCAAGTTAAAAAGACGTTCACAAAACTTTTTAACACTTTAAGTTGTTGTAAGTGCTACCACGGGCCGAGGCAGAGATGCCACAAACATGAACAAATCCTTGGCAGGGTCTTGGGGGTGGGGGTTGGAAGGCTGGGGCAGCTTCCTGAGAACAGAACAATCTTCCAAACTTTGCACCAAGCCTAAGAGCCCCACAAGTGAGGAGAACCTTACCAATTAAGGAACTGTGAGCACCCTGCTGGGGCTGAGAGGGGCTGGGGAGAGATGGTGCTAGGGAGGAGAACCTAAGCCATATTAAGAAGGGCCCTGTCTCTCTGCTAAGAAGCCCAGGACAACAAGAGAGGTTGAGCAGGGGCTAAGCCTTCCAAAGACACAAGGCTGGAACCTCCAGCTCTCATCTGACTTCAGACCTGTTTTCTTAAACTGAACAGGAAAGAAATCACAGATGTGAGTTGGGATGAGGAGCTGGCTTCAGTACCAAAGGGGAGGCCTGAGTGGGCAGAGCAGGACGGCTGGCCCTCTCTGCCATCAAGCCCAGGGCTGGATGGTGCTGCTTATTGCTGGGCCTGGCAGAACTTAGACCCCCTGGGGTTCGGGAGCTTATTTGGATATCTATGGAATCTGACAGGAAATTGTCTTGCTTTGAAGGAGACATGAGCACTGGGTGGGATTTCTTAGGGACCCTGGTTGTCCTGAGGGTTCCACGGGTTAGAATTTTCTTTGGGTTGAAGTCTTCAAGGGTCACCCCAGGTTCAGTTTGGGCACAGGTGGATTTTTCAGTGACCCACTGTGGCAGAGACCACAGACTGGCTCAGCCCACCCAGGAAGACTGCACCACATGTCTAAGGTGGCCTCCTCTCCTGTGGTCCCCTCCAGAAAATATACCAAATAAAACTACAAGAAGTCACTAGATCTGCACATTTTTAAAAACTGCCAAGTGGAAGTGCTCAGGTGAAACATGGCAGAGGAAGTGAATCACACGTGGCAGAGGACTTCTAACAAGCCCTGGCACGGGGACCAGTGGCAATGGCAATAGTGTTTCTGTGGAGAAGTCCCAGGACGTGGGTGTCTCTGGCCCTGGCCACACTGGCTCCCACTGTGCTATCCCCACGTGGCCATCCTTGTTTCTCTCCACCAGAGTTTGTGCGCTATTGCCCCAAACTGGCCATCAGGATTCTGTTGTCTGCAACTCGGGACAGTGTACACTAACTACTCTGTACTCCACACCCGTATTGCTCAGGGCCACGGTCGGAGGTTCATGAGGCAGGCACGACTTTGAATTCCTAAATATGAGAATAAAGGGCAGTTCTCATTCAGGATTCACCCAGAGACACATGGGGTGTGCCCTGGGAGGATCCAATGCCAGGGGTAAACCAGCAATCTCTAAAGCCATTGAAAGTCACCACCCTGATCTCATTTAACCAACAGACGATTTCCTGAAGTGTCACAGGCAAGCAGAAAGCTCTGTATTCGAACTGTCCTGCCACCCATCCTTTGTGCAGAGGCATTTCTGGCATTGTACACAGTCACCCTCCCACTAACTGGTCGGCTTTCTCAAAAGCATATATATTTTTTTCATGCACTGGATCAAGTCTTTGGGGAAAGGCCCTTAGGAAGCTGTAAATCATGTCGTGGTGGTGTTCGGAGGGTGACCTGGGTGCAGCAGAGAAGATGCTGCTCCCAAGACAAACAGGCAGCATTTCAGTGTCACGACAGGAATGTGCCTCTGCAGACAGCCACAGCATCAGTGCCACATAGATGCCTCCCCCTGTTCACATTTCCTGGTCTTCAGATGGCAAATACCCACATGGGGATTCACAGATCATTCTTCACTCAGGATTCTACCCAGAGAAACCTGGGGTGTGCCCTTGGAGGATTCAATACCACAGGGTAAACAAGCAACCTCTAAGACCTTTGAAAGCCACCACCTAACAGCTCAGCTGACAGGCTCCAGGAGGTGGCCCTCATGTGGCACATGTAAGTACAAGAGCCAAGCTGGTCCTGACCTTGGAGCTTTACCATCACCCAGATGCATAGTAGCTGACATTGCCTGGGTGTCCCTGGTCCTGAGCCAGAAAGCCCAGCCCCCAAGGGGTGGTCATAAAGGGAAACAGACTTGCTGCTCCAGTGTGTGTTAAGCCTGGGGACTGCCTCTGTGGGCTGAGCTGGCCCCACAACAGGTCAGGATATTTAGCGACCCTCCTACCAGTGCGGGAGGTTGCTAACACCTTCTCTACTCCAGCCTTCTCAAGACGGTACTATGAGCACCTCCCTTATATGAAATTCTTGGGAGGAAGAAATGAGAGAGCTCTAGAAGGCACAGAGAACAGTACCTAGCACCTTGAAAACAACATTTAAGTTTTGGGGTTTTTCTTTTTTTTTTTCCAGTGCTAGGGATTGAACCCAGGGACTCACCCATGCTAGGCAAATGCTCTATCACTGAGCTACACCCCCAGAGCAGGTTTTAGCTTTTATTAACTTTATTTAGCAGGTTCACACAAATGTATGACTACACTCTTCAGTTATTCCTAGGGAAATACACTCTTCTCTCAAACAGATTTCTCTACAAATTGAGGCAAGGAAGCACAAGTTTGAATTCACTGTTTAAATAACCGGAGCCATCTGCTTCCAGTTGAAACTCTAGAGATCACCTTGGGAACCATCCTAACATCAGCTTAGTGGAACCAGGTGGCATGCAAAATGACCACAAACATCTCACACTGTTCTGGAGCCCAGGTTGTTCCAGGGCCTCTCCTGTGGTCACTCCAGAAAATAATATACCAAATAAAACTGCATAGAAGTCACTAGGTCTGCACATTTTTAAAAACCGCCAATTTAAAAAAGCTGGATGAAGAATAACTACTTAGGCATGAGCTCTTATAAACTGCCGATCGTCTACAGGTGGGAAGTGTGAAGAGCACGTCTCACTCAAGAATTCCTCATTGTATGAGACTTACCGCTTCCACATGGGCTGTGCCAGCAAACACGAAGACAGCCATCTGAGCTGGCAGGATCTCTGGAGAGGAGAGCCAAATGTCCCCACCTTATGGATGAGGAGCTGAGACGGAAGGCTCAGTGAGCACTAGGGACATCCCAGGACCTGGTCCCCAGCTCTCTTCCCTCCTCTCATTACACAGAGCCCAAGGATGCAACATTGGCCAGAAATGAGATTCCAACTTGAAGACAGCCGTACTCAATTTTCTCTAACTAAAGAGCCACTTTCTCTCGGGGCGTCCTTTGCAATCCCTCTGCCTGAATTCACTGAACTCTTCCTTCTGTGTTCCAACCACACGCTGCTTAGAACTCACGCTATTATTCGCTATTTTGTTTGATGGTGAGTTTGTTTATACCCAATTTCTGTTTAGGCTCCATGAGGCAAGAGTCATTGTATCCCCACTGCCTTGGGTGGTGCCTAACGTAGTAGGTGCTCAACAGACTTGAGTGCATAAAAAAATTCTGGCATGCAGTGATAGCACATGAAGGTCCACACAGGCAGTGTGTAAGAATGGCAATGTACTTGTGGAGGTGGGAGGAGGGAAAGGGGCATTATATAGCAAAGGACTTTTAGGTAATGACTTGTGGACAGTTAAAGTGTTCTCCAGCTCCTTCTTGGGGACCCTAATTTTCATGAACTGGAAACTCATCTCTATATCACTGTCCACTCCATTCACTGTAGTCCATCAGGACCTCACACTTACTGGGGTAAGAACGAGTGGCCCAACGCACAAATGAACGAACAGACAGTAAAAGCTCTCCCAAGATCTGTCTGCTTGGACCAACTGATGCCAGGAGCCAAAATCAGTTCATTCCCAGCTAAAACCAAGAACAAAGCTTTGAGACCACTGTGGGAGGCGAGGCAGGGAAGCCAGGGTGCAGGAGGTGGAGCTGGGAACTACTCTGTAGCATGAGAAGCCAGAAGCCAGGTGCACAGAGATGAGGCCATCCCGGGAGATGCTTCCCGGGTGGAGGTGGCTCAGGGCCCCAGTGGAGGAATTTTGGAGTTTCCTGATTTTATAACTTTCTTCTGACCAAGCTGGAACTGTGTATTATCCCCTTCGTTGGGGACGTGTGTTTGTCTGGAACCGTCAGGCACACATGGCCTGGTCTGCGTGCCTGAGTCCAACGGAAACATGGGTGCCAGAGGCCAGAGCTCAGTTGCAGAGCTGCTACCTGTGCCTCAGCCACAAAGCACGAAGGACAAACTACATGACCTGAAGGCCTTGCCACCATTGACCCTTAGACGTATATCCAAGTCACAGAGAGGGTTTCAGTTTAAAAGGAATTTAGTTGACTAGTTAACACATCCATGAACTAAAGTAGGTTGAAATCTGTATATTATTAGTAAATTGACTGGTGTTTTGACTAGTATATACTTATCAGGATATTTTTATTAATATTTGAGCATAGCCGTTTCTCAATAATCAGTAAAAAGCAAACTTAATTATGGAAAACAGGTTATTTATAAACAGGACGCCTGCTCATTAAAAAGTTAAAAGAGCAGAATGTTCTTAATCCTGCTGCTTAAAAAAATGCAGCATTATGAATTGTACTCATGGATTCTCAGGTGCTCAGGTAGAACTTGCTGCTGAGCAGGTAACGGCATTAGGGATGGCAAAGAATCCAACGTATACTGTTATAGGATTCATTTTTATGCACCTTGTTTTCCTTAAGGAGTGGCGGGTTCGAATGTGCTCTTTTCCAAGATGCAAACAGTGATGTTCCATGCTCCTCCACATTCAGTTTGCTTCTCCATCCAGGGCCAAAAGGCAGAATGGTCAAATTCCCTGACAGTTCTGTCAGGTGGGCTTTCCTACGACAGGTGAGGCCTTCTGGAAGTGGGAAGGAGACCTAGGGATGGACAGATATTGTTTTCTAGCACCAACTGGTGACAGCTAAGCATTTCCTGAGGTTTTTAAAAATACAGAGGGCCACACGGGTCCACAGGATGCCTTAAGGAAAGGGCTTGGATAACCTCCTCCTGGGTAATCTTGGTTAAAACACAATTCTTATTGGCTTTCCAACCAACTTTCAAATTTATCTTCAATTAATCTTCAAATTAGCCATGCATGGAAGTAACTTGCCTGTCCATTCTATGGAGGGGCAAACAAGCTCACAGAAGGTAATTTAATCTGCCCAACTGAAAAACTTTTAAGTCTTCAAAGTTCTCCACATTGATTCCCTCTTCTACTATCAGAACTAGGGGTCCTTGATCAGCTGGTCCCACCTACCTCTCTGAAAGTCAAGTGCCATGTGGGAAACTGTGTCCACAAGCTCCTATGAACCTGTTACCCTCTGGAAGGTTGATAATGTAATGTCTGGGGTTTTTTGTGTTTGGAAAAGTTTCCACAAATAGGAACTTGTCTGGCCTGGCTTCCAGGATATGGAAAAACCTTTGGCTGGATAGACAGAGAGAGGCTCAAATTCCCATTCTGGCCCGAAGTTGGGATTTGAGACTACAACTCTTGAAGATCATATCTATAATATGAGGATAAGTGTTAAAGGAACTCAATTATGGAAATTAATTCACCCTTTGAGGATGAACCCAATGTGAACACTTCAAAGATAAAAGCACAGAGAAACCAAATTATCATAAAGAAATGGAATGAGTCCTCTGCCAGGAAGACGCAGTAGTTACCTGCTGGGCTATCTTTAGCATCTATTAAAAGTTATAATTACTTGTGCCTAATTCTGTGTCTCAAGTTCAGGGTGGACAGGAACCAGGCCCATCCTTCATTCCCTGGATCCTCAGTATCTGATCACAAAGTAAGGCAATCGGTGAATGAGACAGAGTTAAGGAAAAACTGGGTCAACTGGAGAAATCTTGCAGGAACCCCAGAGAAATGAGGCTGACTCTGCAATGCCCACCTAAGCCCCAGCTGGGAGAGAATGTGCTGGCAAACGGCCGTCACCTGATGATGCACATTCCTCTGGAGGTTTATGTACAGCCTGCTCACACTCAGGATATTCAGGGTCCTGGGGACATCAGTTGCAACCGGATGAAAGAGCTGGCCCTTTAGGGTCATATCCCAGGTGTGAGAGCTGCTACAAGCTGAATTCCCCAGGAAATGAGCCTACGGGGGCCATGGCAGGGTGATCAGGTAAAGAAAGCTTTCCTGTGACATCCTCTAGGCCAGCCCACTGGCCACCACCCCCAGATGGTCCTTACACCTCTGAGCTGCAAGACCTGCTGATAATTTCCCCAGAGCACTTCTTCTGCAAGGTGGTTGTAAGGATGCAGATAAGAAGAAGGACCAGCCAAAAATGCATGCGCGGACACACAGTGGGATCATTGGTGCTCTGAAGGCACACACCAAGCCAATAACTGCGCCAGGCTTCTGTGAATAAAGATGGCTGTTTTTCTGCCCCATGGAGCTTCTGGAACAGACTATAATCTGACAAGTCTAGAAGAGCCAGGGAAGGTCGTGGTCAAAGAGAATTCTGGGCAGAGCTCACGGAGACGGTGCAAGATGAATAAATGGTGAATCAGCACCAGAAGCGACACTGCCCTCTTTAGGGGTCTGTAATGTTTTTGGCTGTCACAATGACCAGAGAGCAGTTCCCGCTTTTAGTGACTGAAGGCCAGAGCCAATATCCTATGATGCTCCTGACAGCCTCTGCAGTGAACTGCCCTGCCCTAAATCCCAGCAGCACCCTGATGTCCCTGGGTTCAGTGACATGGGGATGGGGTCTGAGATCTAGACACAATGGAAAAAATGAACATAGGCAGCAGGGTAGAGATTAGGAGGGGACACTCTGCAAGGACAGATCCACAGTTACTTTTTGCCCTAGAGTCAATGGAGGGCCTTTTTGATTTAAAGAGGAGAACATTTCTCTAACCTGTAGCTAATTATATGTTTGTTCTTGGTGCCACTTATGATATCTGCCCTTCGGTGGCAGCTCCAGCTTGTTGGTCAGTTTCTAAACCAAGCCCAAGACACATCTTGTGTGTCTTGCACAGAGAGTCACACAGTTTGGTCCAATTCCTTTCCTGATGTACCTTTTTCCAAAAGTTGGTATGACCCTGTGGGATATGGTGGGCCCCATATTGCTCTTGCTTTGTAGTATTGGGAAAGGTGACAAAATGCACACTTAGAACAGGCAATATGAGAAGGACACACACAGAGACATACACACACACACACACACACACACACACACACACAAAGAAGGAAGGCTGCTGGCTGAAAAGAAAGCATAACGTCTTTTTTTTTTCTTCTTTCAGATTCACAAATACTGAATTTGCAGCATCAAAGCAAGGCAAGTTCACGAACATGGAAAGGGAAGCCACATTATGCACACCGGCATCTGAACTTTTCACCCAGAGAACTACAAATCATGCATGCATATACATACCCGGCTTGGGTACTGTCGCGATACGGCAGCACGGAAAATATACTACAGAAGGATCTTCTGCCACTGATAAGGACTATTCTAAAAAGTGAAACAAAAAAATAAAAACAAAACAAAACAAAAAACAAACAACAAACTAAATGCAAAGACTCAAATTAAAAAAAAAAACAAAAAACAACTCTATAGCAATTAAGCATTCACAGGATTCACAGCAGTATTTGCATACTCCCGCCCCCTCCTCCAACAGATGGTATTCTGCTCTCCTTGCAAAATGCAGCCTCAGCACAGAAGTATGCTGCCTCTCTCACCCAAATATTAACACGTGCAACACCAGTGATCCGTGAGTCCTTTCCCTTAAAGTGGTGCTGCCTATGGGCTGCACATGCAAGTCGGGAGCAGACAGTGCAGAGTCTGGGGTGGGCAGTGCTGGTGTACAGTCATGCCACATTTAAACTACTCATTTGTCTTCTGCAGTAAACAATGCAAGAGCAATAGCGCCAGAAACCCTGAGCAGGAAAGACACTCCGATGCCATTATGATCATTAGGGTTTTTTTATATGCTGGCAACGTGTTAGGTTCTGAGAATAGATCGAGGGAACAATTACATAATCAGTCTTAGCTTCCATTCCTGCAATAAAGAAACTACTGGAAACAGTTCTGCACCGATGCTCTTATGCAATCCAAAGCCACTTAGAAAAACATTCAAAACAAAAACAAAGACCCTCAAAAGTACTTATCCTGGCATCTGAGAATAACTTTTGCCAAAGGGAATCGCTGATGAGAAAAATGGATAAATGAGTGAAAGAGATTTAAAAACAGCATTCTCTTTAGTGTCAGGTCAACATACATCATAGACAGAGCTTACTTACTTTTCTAATATTTTCCTTCAATAATCATAGCGAGAGCAGAGAAAATAGTACTTAGGCAAGGATCAAGGTTTGGGAATTTTAACCTTGTTTTAAAGCTAGGCTATTAGACTGCCTACAGCCCTGGGAGAAAGTCTGGTTCCTTGGCATGGCAAATCAGGCCCCTGCTCCTGGCTCTGCTTTCTCGTCTGAGCTTTCTCACTCATTTATACTAAAGTGTTTGCAGTATCCCAAACCAAAGAACAACAGCAACAACCAAAAATACTTGCTGTTTTATACCTGTGCCCATCACATGCTATTCCTTCTTTATGTGATGCCACATTTTGGGACACTTGGTGAACTCCTATTGATTCTTCAAAACCCAGCTGAGAAGTTACCCCTTCAGAGATTGTCCCCCTGCTGTCGCAACCCCCTGCTAATCATTCCTTCTCTTCTCACTGCTGTCTCCACTCCTTCTCACGTTTCCCGGAGTGCCCTGGTGTGACCAGTGCTGCTCACCATTTGCTGCTTCCTCATCTAGATAGCAAGTCCAAGGGTTTATAGCACATAGCGTCTCCTCCATAAATGTCCATTTGATGTCACTGAAATGCAGCCTGACTACAGAGCAGCACCAGAAGATGCACCAAGGGGCGCGTGGGACTGTAGCTGTCTGTTAATCACAGGATGGAAGCAATGCTCCCAGCTAATATCAGCTGTCACCGTTGTATAACCTCAGGTAGTTTACTAACTCTTCTGAGCCTTGGTTTCCTCCTCTAAAAAATGGGGTAAAATTAGGAAGTATTTCATTGGAATGCTTTAAGAGTAAATGTGTCCACACTGGGAGAATTCTTGGAATAGCACCTGGCAAAGAGTGTACACACTTGATGGATAGGAATGGTCTTCCCTGCAGATCAGCTTCTTGGGGTGAAGTTGTTTCAGCAACACAGTACTTAGATTGGTACCTCTCCAGATCTCCGTGCTAAGTACCCAGGCTGCTAAGTGTGAGAGGCTGTGCTGTGGACAGCTGAAGGACCACAGGCCTGGCCCATCTGCAACGATGGAATACAGCAGTACGTGTCTGAAAGATGTTTTTCCTCAGATACTTGAGACCTCAACTCTGCTAACTGCAGCGAGGACAGAAGCATCATGTCCTGAGTGGTCCTCCAAGGTCTGTGGGGCCAAGGGCCAAATAAAACTCCTGCTCAATACCTGCCAGGTTCCTTGGGCTCTGACATGAAGCCTGGCCACAGAGCTTCCTACGTGACGGTGACCCTGCAAATTTATTTAAGCAGGCATAACAAGGGTTACCACTTGTTACACATCAATTACATGCCAGATTCTAAATGCTTTAACTGACGGGACATGAGCCAGCAAGAGATGTGCCAAAGTTCAGTGAAGCTCCAGCAGGTAAGGCAGACCAGGGATTTGAACCTGAACTCTTCACCACCATGAGTGCTCTTCTATAATGTGCTAGAAAGGCCTGCTTCTGGTGCTTAGCTGGGCACCCTTGAACATCAATAAGTCTGTCTTCACTTATGTTCCACAGTGGCTTAGGAGCCTGGCCTGCATGTCACCCCAAGAGTGATACACCAGGACAGCGCCACTATCAGAGCTGGAGGAACGCGGGCTGCACCCTACCCTCTGCTCAGTCTGGGCCCCTTCTGATGGACAGAGGCTCTCCACCTTCCCACTGCCGTTTCCACCATCCATCCAAGGGAAAGCCTGGAGCCACTGGCCGTCACTCGACACCCTGTGACTATTGGCTCCGTATGATCCCGCTGCCTTCATCACCCAGTGCTGCGTCTTTCCTTTCCACACAAGAGCTTGTTTGGACATTTTTAAGAGAACAAGAAAATGAGAGAATACTGATGCAATCACAACCCAGGATTTCTTCCCAGTACTGCAACGCAGGGTGCCTATCCATTTGTGGCTGTGTTGTCCTAGGAAAATGAGTGCTCACTCTGGGTGGTCCTCGCCATTCGTCTAGGAGATGCTGGCAACGTGGCTCTCATTCAGAAAAAAGTGTTACTCTAAGGCATAGGCCATGTTTGGCAACTGTGAACATGGACGGCCTCCCAATAATTCCAGGAGGGTTGGCTCTTCACCGGTTGGCCCATCTTCAGCAACTGAAATGGGAGGGATGAAGGAAGAACACTGCATCCTTGGGTCTTTCCCTTTCCTCCCAGGATCTGATCATCTCATGGACTCCTGCTCTCCCCAGAGATCGGAGACAGAATCCCGGCAGGGACCCAGACAGCAGCCCTGCAAGAGCACTGCCAACAGGGCTCCCAGACACATCTTCCGTTTTTCCTGAACGAGTTCTGGCATCCAGGAGAAACAGCAGAATGCATGCAGAGCAGGTGAACCAGTCTGCTCAGCTTCCCACGCTAACTACTTGGGGTATCATGATCCTAATAACAGGTCCTACACGACCCTCTGCTGTGTTTAGAACCTCGGAGTTCATGGGAATTTGCAGCTTTTCTCACATGGGGGACATCCATCAAAATGCAGATGCCCAAGAAGAAAGTCTTGGTGATTTGTTAAATCTCCTCAAGTGCCTGTTATGGATGAAAGAATTAAATCAGATGCTGGTAGTCATGAATGTCATAGGACAAGCTGGGTGCAGTGGCACATGCCTATAATCCAGCAGCTTGGGAGACGGAGGCAGGAGGATCGTGAGTTCAAGGTCAGCCTCAGCAAAAGCGAGGTGCTAAGCAACTCAGTGAGATCCTGTCTCTAAATAATACAAAATAGGGCTGGGGATGTGGCTCAGTGGTCGAGTGGCCCCAAGTTCAATCCCTGGTACCCACCCCCCCCAAAAAAAAAACACAAAAGAATGTCACAGGACAACCAAACTCCACACCCAACAGGCTTCAGAAGTTGACTGCTTCCTTGTCTTTGCCTCCAACTACTGTAGCTATCTTCTTTTATGCCCAATGGCACACAAAAAGCTCACATAATTTTCACCATCTGTGACACACAAGACTTCACTTGAAGTCAAGAAGGCCAGAAAGCCTTGCTCCAAAGACGATGACTTCAAAAGAGGAATTAACTCCAGGGAGATGGGTCTTTAAGGAAGACCCATCTTAAAGGTTACATTTCCACACAAACATCTGTCAGAGGGGGGAAAACATAGCAAAGGAAAAAGTTCCTCAGAGCTGCCGCCCGCCCATGTGGGCCAAGATGCCTCTGGAAACGCCATGTTCTCCAAAACTTCCAGGAAGCACCGAGTATGCCCTGCAGCTGGAAGTCATCAAACTTCTCCACATAACTTGATTTCCGTGCTCCTGGGAAGTGTGGACGGCAGGAGGGATCTTGTGGCTTCAGCCCACAAAGCCTCCCTAGCCTCACTTGGCTCAGGAGATCCTGGAGCTTCAGAGCTGCCAGGAGACGCTCCACACATCGCCATCCCTCTTGAATCTGCTTTCAGCCCCTCGGCCCAGAGCTGGAGGAGACTTAACCGGGGAGCGTCTGACACCACCCAGGATCCTCAAGAGTTCCATCATTTGCCACAAGCTGTCTTCTTGATCCATTTCCAGAACCCCGGGGAGTCTGCTGGCCACGACAAAGTTCAAATTCATCCAGGTGGAATATTCCATGACAGCGGAAATATTCTTATAAGGACATTAAAAATGAGCAACCAGCTTTACGGGGTGAAGAAATCATGTCTCCCACAATGGAGGTACGGACAGTGAGGCCTGATCGTAGCCCAAGGGTGTCCATAGCCCAGTGTGTGTGGGCGGCGGGGGGGGGGGGGGGTCGCGCCCGATACTGAACACACCTGCAAAAACACATTTCCCGAATTCATTCCTTACTGAGGCCCAGTATCCATGGATGTGCCTTGTTTGGAAATAGGGTCTTTGAAGATGCAATACAATTAGGATGAGGTCATATTAGATTAAATCTAATAAGCAGTGATCTTATAAGGAGAGAGGGATCTGGAGATACCTAGACAGACACAGAGGGATGAAGGCTGTGAGGCACAAGCCATGGAAGCCAGGGACTGCCAGCAACCCCAGAAGATGCCAGGGACGATTCTCCCCCACAGCCTTCAGGAGGAACACGGTCCTGCACGCCCAGCCTCCAGAGTCGAGAGAACCTCTTTTTGTTGCTTTAACCACCCATTTCATGGTGCTTTACAGGGCAGTCCTGGAAAAGAAAATCTAGCTGGCAGCGTCACTCTCTTCCCGGCAGGGCTCTGTGCCACATGTCACCTGCTGGGTAGATCCTCTGGGCGTCTACAATACATCTGCTGAGCCCCAGGAAGATGAAATGATAGAGACAAACACCAGGAAACAAATGAGTGGAGTGAAATCTGGAAAGCCATCGGCAGCCCAGCTCCACTCTGACCCCCTTTCCCACAACTGCTGCGTCCTCTCCTCACAGTGCTTTATTAAAATCTGGAAGAAGGGGGACTTGACCCCTTTCTCCCTCTTCTGAAGGGTTGGCAATTACATAATGAGAGTTGAGCGAAAACAGCAACAACAACAAGAAAATGTTCCTGTGCGCCCCATTCAGATACTCATTAGCCATTGGGGGATGCGCTTCCTCCTTGGGAAACGCGCCCCTCGCTGTTGGAGGTGGCTCATTCTGGGTAATTGGAGGTGGCTCATTCTGGGTACAAGGGCAAAGCAGAGTTTGTGGGGCGTCCAAGAACATTCTTCACAAAGCGATCTGTTCCCTTCCTGGAGTGGTATGGAGACGATATCCTGGTGCAGGGAGCTGGGAGGAGGGAAGGAGCCCCTGGAGAAGAGGGTGCCAGAACAAGGAGCCTGAGGAGGTGGTGGGGCTCACCTGGTTCAGGGCTTGGTATCTGGGTCAGGCCCCGGAGGAGGATTCCAGCAAGTGAGAACAGGAAATGCAGGGAGAAGGGAGACTCAGACAAGGTAGGCAGACAGCTAGCACGCATCAAGTGGAGAGATGGTGTCACCGATATTGGTGGTATCAGACTTCTTATCGTGACTATTATTATTACCACCACCATAATCAACTCCATTACTGCTATTATTAGGACTACAGCACAGGCCTTCACTGCCTGCTAAGGAAGTGTACTTTATCCTGCAATCTAGGGAGTGGCAGAAGATTTCAGAGAAACAAGTTATGTGATTGTCTGCCCCTCCTCCTGCCTACCACAGATATTTTGTGAGCACTCCCTCTATGCCAGATATTGCACTAGGAGTTGAGATTCTGATGATCAACGATGCAGCCAAGAGCTCTATCCCAGCACAGCTTGGTGTGGGGTCGGAGATATGTTTACACAGGAGTGTAAATTCTGAGATAGGGACATAGAGGGCGCTAGTGAGCACACAGAAGAGCAGCTAACCCAGCCTGGAGGAAAGGTGGGCTGCCTGGAGGAAATGACCAGATGAGTAAATGGTAATCAGGGTACAGTAAAGAGACATGTTGGCTGAAGGGACTGGTGAGGAGGAGCATAGAGCCTAACTGAGGATAGTACAGTTCCCTTCATTGTGCCACTCGCCGCTGGTCCCACTTCCCTCTGCAAAGCACTGACCCACGATGCTGCCTCCCACAAAGCTAAGGTGAAGGGCTACTGTATAAGCCACCCCCACTGACTTGCATGTGTATGTTTTTTGTGTCCCAAACCTGTTTCCATTTAGTCGTACTCATTACTTCTATTTGCTTTTATTCAATAAAAGCTGAACTAATGTGAAAAAAAAAAGAGGTGTTATATTAAAACACGGCTGAATGCTTTTAAAAATCCAAATAAGGGTGGGAATTTAGCTCAGTGGCAGAGCACTTTACCTAGCACATGCAAGGCCCTGGATTCTATCTCCAGCAAAACAGAAACAATATCAACAAATTCAAGCGAGGCCAGCCACTGGGGGGAAAAAATGCAGTTGAAGTAAGTATAGGTAAGGTAACTACAAAACTTTAGGGGAAAAAATGGTCAAAATCCAAAAGGATTTGTACTTAACATTCTTGGGTCCAGTCTGGACATCCCAGCAATGGGTGGGGGTGATGACATGTGGACAGTTGATGTCACAAACTCTCCCTAGACCCACAGGCAAACACAAGACTGTTGAACCAATAATCGCTAAATATGCCTTAAAGCACAATGCTAAATATGTACAAATGTGTACGTGACTTTGTGGGCATTTCTTCTAGTGTTTACCAACAGTGGCCCTTAACCAAGCACTACTGTAGCAATTCAGCACAGCTGAAGGCTGGCATGGGGGGAAGAGAGGCAGGAACTGGTAAGGCACCAGTTAGCGGACCTGGAGTCATCCTGGAGCTCAGCAGATCTGGGAGCAGGCTGGGGGTCCCCGGCTTCAGTGGGTGATGGAAGCCATGGCACAGAGGAGCTCTCACAGGGATGGCAGTGCCATGAGCAGAGGGTAGGGGGCTGGGATAGAGCTGTGAGGAAAGCAGCAGGTCAGGATCACAGAAGGTGAGGCAAGGGAGTGTGCATCTGTTAGGGCCACCATGACAAAGCACCACAGTGTGGCTTAAACAACAAATATGTATTGTCTCACAGTTCTGGGAGTCAAAAGCCTCTGAAGTGTCATAGGGGCCCTGCTCGGATGGACAGGCCCTTCTTGGCTGCGGATAGTTCCTTGACCTGGGCAGCATCATCCTCATTTTGATAAGGCAGAAGGCTCTGTGCGGTGTTTTTGTATAAAGACACCGGTCACAATGATGGGGTGTGGGGGAGTCCACTCTACTCCAGCATGACCTTACCTTAACCAATTCATCTGCAATGACTCCATTTCCAAATAAGCTCACATTCTGTAGTACTGGGGATTAGGATTTCAAGTTATGAATTTTGGGGGACACAATAGGGAGGTAAGAAGAAAACAGGTTGAGCCTGGTGTCACGAAAGTTAGGAAATCCTCCAGACAGCCCCCTAACTCTCTGCTCTAACAGGACAGCACTGGGAACCGTGTCCTCAGTGTGGCCCTGGTTGGTCTGTTAAAAATAATTACATTTTCCTTCCAAGCGCTGCCTTCCCCTGATGGCCGAGGCTCCAGGCTCTTTCACTAAGGGGAGAATTACAACAGATCTGCCGAGAGAAGGTTCTGTCCAAATGGAAGTGGTTTCCAATTCTACAATTCCTTCTGTGACTCTTCCTATCGTCTGTAAATCACACTGGCTGTAAACAGCAAGGGCTTAAGACCATGAACTTTCCAACAGCAAAGGTCGCACGTGTGCACACACCCACAGAGGCACCTAGTGCACTTGAGATTGAAGATCATTTCTCTTAAGGACACAGAAAACGCCGACATCACAGCACCATCTCCATGCTTTTTTTTTGGGGGGGGGGGGTGTGCAGGGGATTTACTGGGGATTGAACTCAGGAACACTCCACCACTGAGCTACATCCCCAGCCCTATTTAGTATTTTACTTACGAGACAGGATCTCACCAAGTTGCTCAGCACCTCACTTTTGCTGAGGCTGATTTTGAATTCACGATCCTCCTGTCTCCGCCTCCAGAGCCACTGGGATTCCAGGCGTGCACCACCGCACCTGGCACCTCCACACTTTTTGAAGAGGTATGAATAATGAAACCTGGGCTGTGTGATGCTGAGCCAGCACCAGGGATGGCTGGGTCCCCCTGGGCACCTGCAATCTAGTGCCAAGTGGCAGCTCCAACCTTCCTCCCACTACTCATCAGCACAGGCAGGTAAAGTGGAGGAAACATGACGGACTGAGACATGATGGGCAGCGAAACCCCACGGGCTGGGGCTGGGAGCCTTGGTGACGGCCTAGAAGTTCTGGAGGGCTCCTTCAGGCTGGCCACTCACTTTCCCTTAGATCCGAGCCTTTGCTGAAAATTGGTGGCTACTGCAAAGATGACAGGGATGAAGTTTCCCTGCTGGACTGCTGCTGTTGCTGTGATGGGAAGTGAGATGCATGCTCAGCAGGGGCTGTCCTCCCAGAGGACAGACGCCTTCTGTCACATACTAGATTGGTTCCAGGAAGAAGCAGCAATGATACTCATCTTCCTCCAAGGCAGCCAGTCCACATGTATTTTTTGAAACATGCCACTTTCTCCAACTCATTTTTCAAACTAAACCAGGCTGACGGAATCGATGAGATCACAAACAAGGTCTTAGTGCACTCAGGGCCTTTTTCCTCCCAAAGTTTTCGTTACCAAAAAGAAAAGCTACCATGCGATTCTAGTTCCGGCTCTTTTTTCATCTTATTTCAAAAAAATAAAAGGTGCTGAAATCTTCCATGTCTGCTCATTTTTTAAAAAAAAAATCCACTCCCATCCCATGTCCTTTTAATTTTAAATCATTTTGAAAATTCCTCCCAAGACATATCACAGCTCAGTAGTTCAGTCCACTTACTGTTGAGAGCATTTCTCTCCTTGTTCACAATGAAATGCTTCTGGAAGAAGCCCCAGGACGTGGGCACTTCCGGGGCATGTGGCAGCTGTCACTGTGTGCAATGTACGGCGTTCCAAAGTCCGATGACCTGGAAGACTCTCATCTGTTGTTCTCAAAGACACGTTTATGAGTCTCAAGACTTGCAAGCACCAAGAAGAAATGTCCTTCCTTTCCTAACAGGATGATGAGGGTGACTAGACATCACTGTCATGAAAGTACTGGCTGTCTTCAGTCTTCACGCTCAGAATCTCTGCTTGCCGCTCTGGGGACTCAGTCCTACCTGCCCAGCAGTGGGCTTTCACATAGCAACAGCTGGCCTTGCTCACCAAGGCTCTGTAAATGCCTGTCATTTTCCAGGGTGTAACTTAGGCCCAAGAACTGAGCTCTGTCTTTACTTTTGCTTTAAGTCAGTGAAGATGCAGATGGGAGTTATGGTGATTGGCAGCTCCCCCTGCCAACCACCCTCAACCCAGGATGTTGAAGGGATGCTGTGGTGTGGGGCCATTGGCTGCCTCTCTTCTTCACCAAAGGAGCAGATGTACACAACAGTTTTTTAAAGGCCTCAAGTTATTTTGAACTTCACATCAAAATGAATTCATACCACCCTTTAATTAATAATCAATTTATTTTTGGTGGTGCTGTTTTTTTTGGTATCAGAGATTGAACTCAGGGGAACTCAACCACTGAGCCACATCCCCAGCCCTATTTTGTATTTTATTTAGAGACAGGGTCTCACTGAGTTGCTTAGTGCCTCACAGTTGCTGAGGCTGGCTTTGAACTTGCAATTCTCCCGTCTTAGCCTCCCAAGCCACGCCTGGCTGGTGCTGGGTATTGCCTCAAGGCCTCCCACGCATTGGGCAAGAGTTTTACTACCACTGAGCTGCATCCCCAGCCCCTCACCTATTGATTTTTCTATAAGAAAGAGGTTACCTAACATGATCTGTAATGCTTGTCCTCAACTCTTGGTTGGTCAGAGTGGTCACGTTCAAAGGCAGGCCAGGTCATGCCTCTCTTCTGCTTGGCAACCTCCATGGCTCCTACCTTGTCTATAAGCATAAGTTCCCCAACTTCTTGAGGCTCTTCTTCTCTCTTCCTTTCTCACTCTGCCCCACCATACTGGCTTTCTTACAGTTCCTCAAACACCCCTCTGTGTTCTGGCCTCAGTGCCTCTTCAACTACTGTTGCATCTACCCTGTGGCTCCTCCTGTTGGGATAGCACAGGGCTGGCTTCCTCCCTCCTGCGCACCTCCACTCGGTGCTCTCCCTGGGTGCTGCCCAGCACGCCTCCCCCACCCCTGGCCCTCAGTGGCTCCAGTCCTTCTCCATAGCGCACGTCTGTCTCTCCTGCTACATGTTGAATTGTTCATCAACTGTCTCCCAACTAGTCTCCAAGTCCTCAAGGCAGGACCTTCCCTGTCCACTTTATTCACTACCCTATCCCAAGAGCCCCATCAGAGTGGGTGTCGGGAACACGTTCTGAACAGACCATACCTGGGCATCACCGCAGTCCGTGTAGTTAAACCACTAGCTAGAAAAGGTGGGGGGGGAGTCCAGTCCAGGCAGCCCGCGGCAAAGGGGATGGTGGGAGGTAAACACCCATGTGCTGTAACAGAGCACGGATGGCATGGTGGAACGTGAGAAAAAGTCTCTGTTAAATTCTGATTTTTTAAAAACCTTTCGCTAAAGGCCAAGGACTAAAAAAAGAATGGCTTAAGCAAACTCATAACTCAGTGTGAGAGACACTGAAGTCCAGAAGGAACTAAAGACTATTAAAAAGAAGACTGGACCCCCGAATTTCACCTTCTGTCTAGAAGCACGATTCCTTCCGAGAAGTCTACTGCAAGGGGGCCATCAGAACACAAATCCAATGTCCTCAGACATGACACTCACACTGATCCCAACACAACAGATGGGACCAACCCTAACTGTATGCCAAACAACCACAACAAAAAAACAGTATGCAAAAGCCACACATGTGTCTGATACTAGCCTACTATGACATGCTAAATTAGCTTACACTGTACCTTACATCAGATTGTTTGCCTTTGGGAACACGCTGAGCATCTAAATGCCAAGATGTTTTTTTTTTTTTTTTTTTTCATATGAACTTCTGAAAAAGTACTGTACTGCAACTGATAGTTTAACTAAATGACATTTGTGCTCATTTTAATCTTGGCGAACCAGACTCCGCATTTCTAGCTGATGAAGCAACTGCATCCTGGTTCCCGTCTGTAGCATGCATTCTCTCTGCCTGTCCCTGCTTCTGTCTTCCATGTGCTGCCGGCCAGGCTTCCCAGCCTCCTCTCCAATCACAGTCTATGTGGCGGAGATGCTGCTGCTGGGAACACAAGTGCTGTTCTGCTCCAATCCCCGCACGTACGCCCCTGCAGATGATGGTCAAAGGTCACTAACAAACTCCAGCTGCAGCAGCTTCTGCTGCTTCAGAATCGCCAAGCCCCTGCACCGTCCTATCCACTGGGCTATGCTCGCCTCCAGGAGCAGCCTAATGTTTTGCTGAAATAAAAACTGTAATGTCTACAGCAGCCCCCTCATTTACTAACCTAGTTATTCCATCCATGAAGATGAAGTTAATTTAACATGACTTTTCCTTGGTGAACTCATGCGGACGGCAAGCACCCTCCACATTCTTTGCTAAACAGCACACAAACCATCTGTTCCCAATATCTGCCTGCAGTCAGCCCCAGGCTTCTCCAGGGTGATTATCAGAATTCACCCTCCGCTACTACCGCAGCCTCTTTCCTACACAAGGCGGCATTTGCCTGGGCATTAGACTCAGAACTGCTTTTAGCCTTCATGGCATTTTAAGGAATATTTCTAAATTCTCTCCAATTCCTGGGATCTGAAGACTGAAACCTACTAATCAGACCTCTCCATTCATTTACTTAACACTTAGTGAGTGCCTACTGTGTGCTGGCACACTGCTTTGGTAGGGTCTACATTTTATAGTTCTGCTTGAAGAACTATAGTTCTTTATAGTTCCTCTCTGAAGAGGCTAAATGTAGGCCAGCAGCTGCCATCAACCCCAAAAGGCTCAGATCCTGTCCCTTCCTCTGCTGAATATGGTTTTAAAAGCACCATGGAAGGCTGGGGCTGAGTGGCAGAGCACTTGCCTAGCATGTGTGAGGCACTGGGTTCGATCCTCAGCACCACATAAAAATAAATAAATAAAACAAAGGTATTGTGTCCATCTACAACTTTTTTTTTTTTTTAAACACCATGGTATCACTGTTTTATTTTATACATAACAAAAAACATGCCATCGGACAGTTTGTTAGAGTATAATTCAGTGTCACGCAGGACATGTACCATGCGTGCAAACATCCTGTCTACTTCCAAAACTTCTCTGTGACCCTCAAACAGAAACTGTGCCCACTCAACAATAATTCCCCTGCCTCTCAGCCCCGAGTAAGCTCCCATCTATTTTCTGTCTCTAAGGGCTTACCTATTTTAGATATTTCATATAAATGGAGTCGCACAACATCTGACCTTGTGCATCTGGCTTCATTTGTTCGCTCAGCAGCATTTTTGAGGTTCACGTGCATGGCAGCGTGTCTCTGCACTTGATTCCTCTTCACAGCCCAGTGATCTCCCACAACACATTTTGTTTATCCATCCATTCTTTGATGGACACTTCTTGTCTCCACCTTCTGGTTATCATGAATAATGCTGCCCTGGTCTACAAATACCTGTTTGAATACTTCATTTCAATTCTTTGGGGTGTACACCTAGCAGTGAATTGCTAGCTCATGTGGTAATTCTAGAGTTTTTTTTTTAATGAAGTACTAAACTGATTTCCGTAGCAGCCACACCACTGAACGGTGCCACCAGCAAGGTACATGGGCTCCAGTTTTCTTCTCTTTCCAACGGTATTTAGTTCCTTTGGGGCTTTAGTCTCACTTTATTTCATTCTTCTAAGCTTGCTTAAACCATTCTTTTCTAAGTCGTAATGATTTTTTAAAAAATCAAAATTCCAGCCTTCTCTCACACTCAACCAGGACGTGCTGTCACCGTGTGTGGACTTCACCTTTCCCTTCCAAGAAGGAAACGAGCTTCGCAATCAGATACCTGCGTCGGAATTCCACCTTCCTCCTCCCAGCTGTGTGCTCTTTCGACGGAGAAAATCGGTGCTTTCGTTTACTGTGTTTGTGGTAACAAATTACCACAAATTTAGTGACTTAAAACAACAGAAATTTATAATAACTGTGGAAGTTAGAACTGACATGGGTCTCGTGGCTGGATTCCACTGGAGGCTCTGGGGAGAACTGGTTTCTGGCCTTTTCCATCTAGAGACTGCCTGCATGCCTTGACCTGCAGCCCCATCTCTCTCTTATCCTGCCAAGGCTGGATAAGTCTTATATCCCATTACCCGACATTGATAATCTTGACTCCCTCTTCTCTATTTTTGGGGGGAGGGGTACCATGGATTGAACTCAGGCACTCAACCACTGAGCCCCATCCCCAGCCCTATTTTGTATTTTATTTAGAGACAGGGTCTCACCGAGTTGCTAAGCACCTTGTTGAGGCTGGCTTTGAATTCATGATCCTCCAGTTTCAGCTGGGATTATAGGTGTGCACCAGGCACCCAGCTCCCTCTTCTACTTTCAAGGACAGTTTACATTGGGCCCGAAATCTCCTACTTACAGGTCAGCTCACTAGCAACCTAAAAGCCCCCTTGCCATGTAACCAAACATATTCAAGATCTACTCCTGAAGACTGAAATTTATTTAAAAGGTACCTCCACTCAGACATTCAGCAAACACATATCAAGTCTTGAGTTAATGAAAAGTATATGAAATACTTTTGAGTCTGACACCCAGTAAGCAATCAATCAATGTCATCCATTACCATGTATCTATTATAGGCTCTTTGGGCAACATGGTCCTAGCCACAAGAATTCACTCCTTAGCCTGCACTTTTGGAGATCTGTGCCTCTAAAATCCAGGGGAATGCTGCTTTCCTTTCCAACTCTAAGTCTACCATGACTCCCCCCAGGGTCCCAGAGCACCATTCTGTCTTCTGTGTTAAGCCAGAAGAGCAGCAGCCCCCCCTCGTGATTTCCCCTACCTGCTAGTGACAAAAAACACCTACAGGGCCAGTCAAGGGCTCATCACTCCCTTGGGCTATAATGGTGGAGGCTGTGTCTGGCCTGAGACCTGGGTCAGGGAATGGTCCTTCTTAGCCAGTGGCCTGCAGCACAACCCCCAGTTACTCTCAGCTCGCTTCCTCGGCACTCTCCAGGCCCCAAAGTTTTTTCCTCAACAGCTGCTTGGGAATTTTTTTTTTTTTTCTTTTTTCCATGCTACTAGTATTGTCTTTCATCTTATCTGGTTCTCCGTTTGAGGATATCTATCCTCTTCTCCTATCTCAAAACTGCTCTTGAAACTCTTGCTTAGGTCAGAGTCTCACCACAAAGCTGTCTGCTCACTTTGTGAGCTGCTCTCTGGTCCTCGCTATGAGGAGGGACCCAAGTCTTCCTCAAGACTGGGCCTCTATCACACAGTCCCGGATCTGGGGACAAGGGAGGGAGCCTCAACACCAGGGTCTTCAGGGAGGAAGAGTGACTGGGCCCTGGGTCTGCCCTGCTAGGAGGTTGGGCTGGGTTGTGCTAGATGAAAGTCACCAGGAAGTGGCTTACAGCTGGACAGGAGCAGGACTGGAGCGGTGACTGAGAATGTTGGGGTGGGAGGAACCTGGGCAGCTGTGCACCTGCCACTCCTGAGGTGTGGCCAGAGACCCCTCCATGAGCACCACGGGACCCCCTCCTCCCACCACCACTGCGGCTGCAGCTCCTCTAAGTGGCATAGCCCCCCCCACCAGGAGCCCCCCTCTGCTCCCACAGTGCTCTGCTTCCCTTTCTCCAAAGCTGGGTCACATCCTCTCATTCATCGGCTCCTAACCACAATTTCCTCCTGTCACCTCAGAAATCCTATTTTCTTCTTGGCTTCCTCCCAGGTTCTGAGGACAATCCATCCTTGCTAATAAATCTTGAGGGAGGAAGGTGAGCCCCTCCAAAACATGAGGCCTTTCACGTTCTGTTGGCACTGGAAGGGCAGCTCTCACCTGGGCAGGTACGGCCCACAGAGGCCTGTGGGCCTCACAGCTCTTGTTCCTGCCCTCACTTCCAGCCCGTGCATCCTGGGTAGGCCAAGAGTCGCTCGACAACCCCTCCAATCCCCCCGGCCAAACTTCCAGCCACTGCAGTCTCTCCTGTCGATGCCGCTTGTAGGTCAAGGGTACGTGGGGAGGTGGCTCCAATAATGTCCTTTGGAAATCCCATGAATCCAAATCTTTTATGAACTACATCCTCTCGCTACCTAACCATGCCGGGGAATTATCTGACTTTGTGCCAGCCTCAAAGAGGCAGAACACTATTCATTTGGCCCATTTTGTTGGCTCTGTCATTGATTTTATTTAGGAATTAAATCCTTTCTGTGCTTACGCTAAGGTCAGAGAGATGACGGGAGAAAAAACACAAATGTAAATAAGTGACGGTTATGCTAAACAGACTCAAAGGAAAAAAGAGCGTGGTTAAATGAGTAGAGTATAATAATTGTGACAGTATGTGTAAGGGTGAGAGGAAATTTGTTAAAGTATTCCAGTAAAAAAAGCTCTGTACTCAATGTACGAACATATACCAACTTCATTTTGTTGTTCCAAAACCATTCCAACTATTTTAAAATTAGGTTCCCTATCTTGATGAGGCTTAAAAATTAAATAACTCCTAAGAAAATAAACCGTAAAAACCACAGTCACTTTTAGTGTTATTAAGTAGGTTGTAAAGTGTATTTTTCAACAATCAAATTTCTAGAATTCTGGGCTTGAAGGAGCCTCACTGAAAGACAGTTTAGCAATTTTCATTTTTTTGTAAGGACTGGAGAATATTAGCAGGGCACATATGGTCTTCTAGAAATTAGCAGACCAAATAAAATGGGCCAGGTGTGGTGGCGCACACCTCTAATCCTAGTAGCTCAGGAGGCCGATGCAGGAGGATCGACAATTCAAGGCCAGCCTCACCAACTTAGTAGGGTCCTAAGCAACTCAGTGAGACCCTGTCTCTAAATAAAGTAAAAAAAAAAAAGGGGGGGGGGCTGGGGATGTGGCTCAGTGGTCGAGTGCCCCTGGGGTCAATCCCCTGTATACCACCACCACCCCTCAAAAAAAAAAGATGATGATCTGAAACAGGACACTTCGGGCTCTAGGTCAGCATCTCTAACTCGCCCACTCTTGCCAGCAGGGAGGAGCTGTCCCTGAGGGTGACAGAGCATCAGAGGATCCAGAAATCAGGAGCTTGATCCCCACCACAGGGCTGGGATGAATGCACTTAGCCATGCGATCATAAGCATGCTGGCAATGGTGATTCTATCTGTCATCAGGAGAGTTCTGAATCTCAAGGCCATATAAGTGTCATTTACAATAATTTTTATTTAATGGTGCTTTTCAAAGGAAGTACCCAAGAGCTGGAGAAACACCTATGTCAGAGGTCAACTGGCCCAGGAATCTGAACCAGCCCTGAAAAAGAATCTGTTGGCAGAGCCTTGGTTCTGTCTTCCTAAAGAGAGCTGAAGCCAGAGTCAGAGCCAGAACCAAAGCCAAGAGCTAGAGCCAAGTACAGGAGCAGATCTGGCAGGGAATTTATTGACCACCGCATACAGTGGTGGTAAAAAAAATAATAATAATAAAATAAAACCAACAAAGCAGGGGAAGAAAACCTGTTTTTCTGTTCAAAGTGTTTTATAAAAATATTACGTATTGCTCTAAAAAAATCGAATTTTTGCTGGTCTAAGGCTCCCACCAAGATTCCTTTTGGTGATTCTGAGTGGGTAGAGATCATCTGGAGGGGGCAGGGTCCCCTGAGATCCCTTTCATCCTAAAAGTGTAGGCTTAGCCTTGTTCAGCTCTGGCCATGAAAATGGTCCCCCCCCACCCCACCCCTGCCAGGCAAGGCGGCTTTGGGTTCAGGTGGTACCTGCCATTCCTGGTATCGTGTTGCCGCATGTTCTTGATAAAATGAATCTTCTTAAAATTCTTTGGTCTGGGCGAACCTGAGAGAGTTCGACATCTGAAAAATAAAGTGGTTTCAAAAACAGAGTCAGTTGCCCGCTGGACAGCTGAGACATCTCCACACAAAGACAGGAAGGAAAGACCAGACAAATGGTTTGAGTCACCCCCAGGCAGGCAGGAGTCGCTGGGATAATGAAGACAATACGGCTAGAAGCAAGGAAGTTAAAAAAAAAAAAAAAAAAACCCAATGACAGACAACTTCCTTGATAATACCGATAATATTTTATATGCGTCTCCAAAAGCTGGCTAATGAAAACTACAGTCTACAGTTATCATAACACAGTCTACACAGATTCCAAAGACATTATTCTTTATTGTCATTAAAAAGAAGAATCCTCCTGCATCAACACAGGTAAAGGGAAGACAAAAGTTGTAAATTTAAAGGCTCTGGGGCTAGAGCAATAACATGGGAAACTCAGTTTCAAAACAATCCTGAATCATTTTGCTTCCAAAGCGCAATTTTGGCCTGACTTGTCTGGACGGTTGCCTCAACTCCAACCTGACCATGCTTTTAATGTGAAGAAGAGTCAACCCAGCTAGTGTGTTTCATCTTTTATTTATTTATTTATTTATTTGCCTTAAGGTAAATTTTAAATAAATATCTACTGAATCAAAGTGATCTGGATTCAAATTTTCTCCCCCACCCCAAAATACATGACATTCACTGTACTGCAAGTCTAAAGGCCATATAGATCTTTTTCTTCTATACAATATGTTCAAAGTTACCTGGGAAATTCTAAGTTACAAAACTAACATCATCATCACCACCACCAAAGCAAAAAGCCCAATAAGTGAGAATTTGGAGTTTGGTCTTTTTTTTTTTTAAAGAGAGAGTGTGAGGGAGAGAAGGAGAGAGAGAGAGAATTTTAATATTTATTTATTTATTTTTTTTAGTTTTTGGCGGACACGACATCTTTGTTTGTATGTGGTGCTGAGGATCGAACCCGGGCCGCACGCATGCCAGGCGAGCGCGCTACCACTTGAGCCACATCCCCAGCCCTTGGTCTTTTCTTGACAAAGGGAGCTATGACTTTTCTGGGCACACACACGCCCCCAACACCACACAACAAAAATCCTTTTTGACCATCGGCTCCAAGAGCTGGCTTCTGCTGTGGGGCACAGGTACCCGTGACCTTGTTTCAAAAACAAGTTTGGGAAAGCAGTGCCCAGTTTCACAAAGGCCGGGCTGGGACCTCATCTGAATTCAATCAGTTCTTACTAATAGGCTTCAGGCAAAGGAGTAAGATCAAGACCCAACAGGAAGTAGGCTGGGGAATGGGTAGGATCACAGGCCTATAGGGCAATCCCTGTCTTTACTGTCTCCCAGGAATATCTCCAGGGAGGTCACCCCTGGTGCATCTTCCATCCACCCTGACCTACACTTCTAACAAGGGCTAGTACTTCTGGGAGACCTTTCTCATAGTGCTGAATGCTATTTTCCCTCTTTAAGAAACAGCACCTTAAAATGCAATTTAACTTGCAAAAATACCTTTGAATAAGTCAGTGTGACCAAAGCAAAGGGATATACACTATCAGATATTTCTTGGCCAAGGGCCTTCCATGGGCTGTGGATCCAGAGGAGGACAGCCCCACGTCTGATCATCATCTACTCCCTTGGAGCCAGAAGCTTTGGCAAAGACCACATCCTCCCAACCTCCACCGTGAACTCACCACCGTGAGTTCTGACCCATGACCATTTGAGTGTGCAAGTCACTTAAAGTTTCCACAGACACAGAAGGTTCTAGAAATATGGAGTTGCTGAAGAGAAGAAAATCTCCGAAAGCCTAAAGGAAGGTATGGCTCCAGGGGTTTCTGGATAGGGCCAAGGGCTCAGAAGTGTCTTACTTTTACCTCATTCCACCCGCAAAAGCAGAGTTCTGGGCCAGCTAGTCTGAGGGTGGTGGGGTCAAGAGATCAAGAGTGCAGTCAGCTCACTGATCCTGCTACCTTAGCAAACTCTAGCACCTTCCTCCTCCCACCTCTGGGAAGCAGGAATTGGTGCCAGCCCATAGGAGGAAATCCTAGCTGTTCCCCATCTCTAGGAAGAGGAGCACCAAATTCCAGGAAGTCAGCAAAAGGCCAGAGGCAGCTGTCCATGCCAGCTCAGCAAGGCGGCAGTGACAGTAAGAACTTCAACAGCAGAAGCCACCAGCACCCATCAACAGGATAACTCAATAAAAGTCCTGTTTTTCCATATCAGCTCCCCTTTCTAACTATATACCCTCCTAATCTAGCTCTTCATTCAGCAAGCTGTTTGTTGTCTTGCCTTTTTAAAGCACTCAACTAAAACCACCAGGGAACCTAAGCGATGCTTTAAGAGAATTGTGGCATTAGCAACAATTGCCAAGGAAACAGGAATACTGAGTGCGCCGGTTGCAGCAGGTTAAGCAAAGAACAAATTAATTTCAAAGCCGCCTGCATTAATCTGTAAATATCCATTTAAAACCATACATTTTAAGTGATGCAAAATTAAAGTAGGATAGAATTAAATTAAAAACTAATTTAATGAAATATTAGCTCTTTCTTGTTAGCACTGATTATAGGATACACTTAATGATGCAAAAGTTTTAATAGATGCCTTGGAGCCATTTGTTTTATGTGCTAAGCTTAAAAGCAAGTTGGGCTAAAAAGCCTTCCGCCCCCACAGTTCCCAAAACATTTTGATGTCATTACTGGTCCTTTCCTATCAGAAACTGGAAAGACCCTCAGAGATCAGCCCACTCAGCCCTCCCATTTTATAGATGGGAAAACCGAGGCCCCAGAGACACTAATGAGGTTGCAAGGCCACATAACCAGTTATAATAGTCAGGCCAATCTCTCAGCACCCCAGATCCCAAAAATAAAGGACCTTTTTTCTACACTGTGTTAATTTTTATTTCCTAGGAACAAGTACATTTCTAAGTTAAGTATGAGAAATTTTTTTTTGAATTAAAAAAGTCCATTTGGGAAAATAAAGGCTTTTAAAACTGCCCTGATTTCTGATTGTTTTAAATGGTTTACAAAATTGGTTTGAATTTTTCATCACTATATTCTGTAAGTGAAAGTTCAATGAAGTCATAGTTAAGGTAGATAAGCCACTTTTTTACTTAGATCCTTTGCCAGTCTAGACAGATTCTGAGAGGAGGGTTCCAGGATATAGACCATGAACACAGCACCCAGGTTTCCCTCCTAGCTCCCAGAGACCCAGTGTCACCTGTGTTCAGAGGCACAGTGGCCCTGTCATGGAACCCTGGGGAGGGAGAACTTTCGCCTGTACACCCAGTGTCCTGCTCACAGCTGCCACATAGTTCTGAAAACAGAGCTTCTAGCAGCCTCTTAAAGCACCAGGGCCCTTTTTTAGCTTTCTTCACTGATGTCCCCATTTGCAGCAGGGGGAGAGGGAGCCTTGGTCAGAGGTGACCACACTGCTCTAAGGACAAAGCCACTTGCCAACCCCCTGAAGACATTGCTCCTCCATGCTTAGCAATTATCTGGACCAAAGCTAGTTTCCCACCTTGACTTTTAATGCAGGTCACTGAAAGGTTCCTGCGGGAAACAGCCCCCTCCCAAGATTCAACGGTGCCTTGCAGAAGGCTCGTGACCAAGTTGCGTACTCTCCACCACGGCGGCTCCACGCTCTTCATCCTCCTGTGCTCCCAGAGGCTGCACTTATTTTCAAAGACTTCAAAAGTGGTGATGAGACTTTTGTGGCTTTGGCTTTTTTCCCTCTTTGGGATGATGTCAGTGACCAGATTCACAGTCACATGCCACTTTCAATTAGAGCCTTGGCCAGTCTGGGCTTACCCTGCCCTCTACTTCTCTCGTGGTTGGGACCTGTGGATACCACCTCCAGCCTGGGAGTGGGACAAGGAGCCCTCTCTAGGTAAGACACCGCCCTCCACAGCAGCACCTCCCAGGCTCAGGGGGGGAGTCCGGGGACTTCCAAGTCCTGACCAGCAGCCAAGGCACAGGGAGTACAGATGCAGGTTCAAGGAGGAATGGATGCAAGTTCATGGGAGGTCACAGGGGCTGGGGTTCCTGCCCACTGGCTGCCTTGTGGTCCCTGTGAAGGAAGCCCTAGAGTTCCATCTTGCCTCAGCCTCTTCTGCAGGGTTGAGCCCCCCTTCCCCACCCCATGCTGCTGCCCCCATCCAGATGGGGGCTGCAGAGGTCAGTATTTTCTCCATGGAGAGGGCCTGGTTGGGCCTCTGTATGGGTGTCGGTCAACAGAGAAAGCAAGAGTAGAGGAGGGGTAAGTCACAGGTACCGCAGAGCTCAGCAATCGCTGTCACCCAAAAAAGATGCCTCGCCAGCACTTTCCTAATCTCAAGGGGGAAATGGAATGCTTTCAGACCCAAGGGAGCTCTTCAAACTGTCCTAATTGGGTTTCCCCAGCAACCAGCCAGGGAGTGATGTCACAGTGCCCTCCTAAGGAGTTCTGGTTGTCCCTTCTTGCTAAAAATGAAGTTCCAGGACTATAACGACTGTGTAATTATACCCAGGACAATACCGGGCTCTTCTATAAAGTAGCAGCTTTCAAAACGAAAAGGTTGGCAATTCACTCAGAGATGGAGCATGCACAAGCCCTTGGGTTCAATCCCCAGCACTCAACAGAGAAAAAAAAAAGGGGGGGTGGCAGGGGGCGGGGACCACAAGAGGAAAAGCACCCAAATTCACAGATTAACTAAGCGACTTGCATATATATAACTAGAAAATGTGTCCTCAGGGTTGGGGCTCCATGTCAGATGGTCATTTTAAAATTTTAACTCTGTAGATCAATAACTTTAAAAAAATAAATCAATCTTATACTACCAGCCATTTATAAATACATAAATGAAACAGAAAAATTACCTCCGGAGAGGGGCATTCTCTTCAATATCTTCCAGGGTCTCCAACGATGATCTCTGGGAGATGAGGCGACGTCTGCAGAGAGGAGAAAAAAAACAAAAGTTAGGAGTTAAAATCAGGTTGTCAAGTTGATCAGACATGTCTGTAAACCTAAAACTGTCCTTAAAAATAAAGCCTATAGATAAATAAATAAATAAATAGATAGATAGATAGACAGACAGACAGACAGACAGAAAGAAAGAAAGCCCGTTGCCAGGTGTGGTGGTGTATGTCTGTAATCCCAGTGGCTTGGGAGGCTGAGGCAGGAGGATCATGAGTTCATACCCAGCCTCAGCTAAAGTGAGGTGCTATGCAACTCAGTGAGACCCTGTCTCTAAATAAAATACAAAATAGGGCTGGGGATGTGGTTCAGTGGCTGAGTTTAGTCCCCTGTACCAAAAAATTAAAAATAAAAAAAGCACGTAAAAAATAAATAAATAAATAAAGATTTGACAAAAGCTGTCTGTAAAAGGCTGCCCTGCTCTTACCCTGCAGGGGACCTACACCTCCACCTTGTCTTGCTGCATCCTGAACATTCCCCCTCGGGATCGGGCCCTCTTTGTGGTGACTAAGAAAGTAATGTTATCTTTTTAGGCTACGCTTTTCCCTAAAAGACAAGGTATCTCTTGTCACATGTAGTATAACTTAAGCACTGTGTGAAGGTTTTCTAAAACATTAGATAATACTGTTAAGTATGAAGTATCAGTGAACTGAACTGGAGAATGGATAAATCAATTTTCAAACCAGACTAAATAAAATCTCAAAATCATTAGAAAACAATTTAAAAAGTTGCTGTCTATGCAAGGCCCTGAATTCAAAAACAACCAGAAGCAAAGAAGAAATTCTTCTTTCAAAGGAATTTCTCAGAGACCAGTAAGAATGAATATTCAGCATGATTATGTGTGACAATAACTTTTCTGGGCTGCTAAAGAATCGCATACCACCTGCTAAAACCTCCTTAGTCTAGTTTCTTTTGCCAGGCTGAAATAAGAACAGGTCCTAGTTAACTAAGAATATCTAGTACAGGAGCAGGGCAGGCTGGTGGTAACTTTAAATAAATCCATTTGAACAAGGATCACTCATTTTATAGAAAATGATCCGCCTAGGGGGTGGAGGGGAGTGGATCGCAAGGCTTGACCAGGTCAAGCCTTTAAAAAGAAAATAGGACTAAAATTAAAAGTCAATTTTCTATTATGTTTGACAACTTTTAGGTTAAGAGCATGCAATCATAACTATGTTCTAGATTGTTCTGAAGAACAAAGAATGAAACACTTTGGGGCTTCTGTGTAAACTTCTTCTGAACAACTACCCTCAAAACCTTTTGCTTCATGTTTTACTTTTGCTAAGATAATCAGAAAGGTCATTTTTGCAAACTCTTCAAGGGCTACATCAGTTTTCCAAGAGTCCTTCTTAATCTTTTGACATTCAAATCCTTTCTGAACTGCTCCTCACACACACTCCTCCTTCCTTTTCTCTAGCTGTACACAGGTCTGATTTCCTCAGATCCTCATCCATCAATATGTGAGCACCAAACAGTTCCCAACATCACTGCCTTTGTCCCTGTAACACCCTGGACCTTCTGCAGGCTCCGCAGTTTCACTTTGTGATTAACTAACCCTGACTTTCCATTTGTACAATATTGCTCCAGTTTCCCCAGTTAACCAGAGCTGCAGGGGAGACACTGGTCTTACTGGAACTGAGGGAGAGGACCCAGGGGAAGGGACGCGATTTTAAAGTTAGTGCATTCCTCAGTAAGCAGGATTTCCCAGTGCAACCCTGTAACTCTGGAGGGTTCAGCTCTCCAAGACCCCTGTGATAGCATCCTACAACTGTGGCTCTGAAGCACCTGCATTTTCAGTTCAAGCACAGCCTCTCTGAAATCTCAGTTAATCCTGGAGAAAGCGGGCAAGGGAGCCCCCAGGCTGTCCAGGTGCTGAGTTTAGCTGGTATGCAGTCTCAAGCTGGGAATGGGTCATCATGTGCCTGCCACTGTGGCTCTCAGCAACAGGCACCCTCCGTCCCCACAAGTCCCATCCACAGGTCTACATAACTCCACCAATGGTCATTCCTGGATACTAAAGTTTTGGGACCTTAGAAAGCTGCTCCAGCCTCAGTTTCCTCATCTATAAAATGGGAAAATGAGAGTAACTAAAAATCAAATACATGCAAAGTCCTTGGCATTCAGAAATTCTAAATGAATATCGGGTGCACCGTGACCTGCATCCCAGTTCAGTTGACTAGGATCAGGAAGACTGCCCTAGCTCTGACCCCTCCCTCCAGTTCCAGTCAGTAGTAAGTAGAGTCACGTATTCCTGCCACACTTTAAAGTATAACCATGCTTATCTTCCACAGGGTGCTCTGGGAAAGCTATTATGTGTGTCTCCTCAACAATGAGAGAGTTAATGGTTTCAATGATATTTACTCTACCTCTGGAGAACACTGAATTTTGAAATTAAAAGTGAAACGTTGACCCAAGTATGCACACCTAAATCACCTTGGAGATAACGTAACATCCATAGGCAGAAACAAACATAGAGCTTCATGTGCTGGAAATCTCAACAAATTCACAAACTTTGAGCTTTCCTTTGAAGAGCAGCTTTTTTAGGTGACCAGTAAATAGTAAACCGAATGTGCCACCGGGTGGCTACAGGGACCCTGAAGTTGAGGACAGCCCTCCTTCATTCGCCCAGAGCAGGTCCTCTGGAGGGTCTGCAGTCAGCTGCTGGGTGGGAGACACAACCCAGGCCCCAGCAAAGTGCATCCACGTTCATCCTCCCCATGGAGCCATGACCACCGGCTGCCCACCTGCTCAACCAGAACCTGGTGCACCTCGCCTGCTGTGACCCAGAGCTGCCCTGGCTTGGCTCCTGCCCTTGAGGGGCTCACATTCAAGTGGGAATCTGAAGGACCTCCAAGAACTCCATCAGAATCTCTCAACCCCACCACCTGTGAGGGGCAGCCAGGAAAGCCCTCCAGCCCAATCCCACACAGGGGCCCCGCAGACTGGGGCCCTGTCCACCATTCAGAGCACGTATTCACCCTAGAAGAACAAGTCCTTCCACAGTAACCCTACCAGCAAGCTCTTCCCACACTGGAAGAGAAAGCTATTTATCTGCAAAATAACCAAATTAGAATATATAGTCTTTCTATACAGTTATAAGAATATAATAAGTACTTTTTTTTGGTAGTACTGGAATTGAACTCGGGGCTTTGCACATGCTAGGTAGGTGCTCTAACACTGAGCTGCCTTTCGTCCCTCATTTTGAGATAGGGTCTCTCTAAGTTGCCCAGACTAGCCTTAGACTTGCAATCCTCCTGCCTCAGCCTCCTGAGTAGCTGGGTTTTCAGGCATGTACCACTATGTCCAGTAAGAACATTTTTCAAAGAAAAGTTCTAATATTTTCCTCATGAGTTGAACATGTATAGATTCACACACGCATTGCTACAGACTAAACATACCCTCCCTTCCTAAAACTCATGTTGAAATCCTAGCACCCAATGTGATAGGATTGGAAGTGGGGTCTGTAAGAAGTGATTAGAGGGGCTGGGGTTGTGGCTCAGTGGTAGGGTGCTTGCCTAGCATGCACCACATAAAAATAATAAAATAAAGGTACTGTGTCCAATATTTTTAAAAAGAAGTAGATTAGATGTGTGGGGTTCTCACAAATGGAATTAATGTCTCTATAAATGGGATCCCAGAGAGCTCTCAGCTCCCAAGGAGGAGTGAAAACACAAGAAGCCAGTTGTCTGTTACCTACAAGAGGCCCTCACACTAGCCCCACACTACTGTGGCACCCGGATCCCAGACTTCCAGCCTCTAGAACTATGAGAAAATAAATCTATATTAATATAAGCCACCCGGGATGGAGCTAGAGTTCAGTAAGGACCACCACAGTCATTACAAAGACACTGTCATGTGGCATCCTGTGATACCTGCCCTTCCTACGATGACCTGTGCATTGCCACAAGGGCAGGCCTTTGGACTGGTACCTCAATAGTGCTCATTACCACCTTGCTAGATCCTTCCAGGATATGCAGTAATGTCTTCCACCTCCCTTTCTGTCCTTAGGGAGCCCACAATGGATGGGGTGGCTAAGGGCAGGCAGCCAACCTTAACCAGTCACTTTTCACCCTACAATTTGCCCCATGGGCTAAACGCATCACCATGCCATCTCCTTATCATAGGGCATAGTTAGTAAGCAGAGGTATCTGCATAATTTAATGACTGATAAAGAATACCTAGCCATGGTCCAAAATAGCAGGCCACCTTGTTAACCAAACAGGCATCCAGTAAGAGACTGGCAGGGCTCAAAGCAAAAGCATTATGCGCTGACATCATCAAATGGAAGCACTTCTGTCTAGTCTCCAGACTGACGTCCATCTCATGTGGTCTATTACAAGTTGGGACTTTCCATGCTAAGACGCCCATGTGGCTCCCACACATAATGCTTACATTTATCTGCTCCCAAGACACGCAGAATTGTTTTAGAACAATTGTTTTAGAACAACTCAGTGCACGATTGTGCCTAAGTCACAATCCAAGACAACATGGACATCTGAACACACCTATGTAGACCAAATTAATGCAGCACTCATCATTAAGCACTAATGGTTCATCCTGGGGATGGGGAAGTCGCTATATGCTCCAGGGACCCAGTGCTGGGCAAAGGGGTCCTGTTATAATAATCCCACACCAAGACCTTAAGGAGAGGTGGCTGTGGAAGAAAAATGGGGAAAAACCCCCATCTGATAAGACTATGAAACTGGGGTGCAGAGGAGTAGGAGAGGCAGAACCTGGGCCAGCATTTCCAAAGTGTCTTTTTATCACAGAAGGGTCACTGGCCCCATTTCTAGGGCAGGAACAGTGGCCAGATATACAAAGTAACCACCCAGGGGGAAGGGGACCCCAGGATCTGAGGGTCCTGAAAGGCCTCCTAGTGATTTCTCCGTCTTTGTCCCAGTTGGCAGCAGCTCTGAAGGGTTCAGGAGCAGGTCAAAGTAAAAGTTATGTGTGGCGACTTTGTCAGCCATTTCAGAAGAAGGTCCATCTCTCCTTAGCCTGGTAAGCACAGGACCTCAGAGAGAGGGCTGGGCATCAAGAGGAATGGGGCTTTTTTTCTTTTTTGGTACCAAGGACTAAACCCAGGGGTGCTTAACCACCGAGCCCCATCCCCAGCCCTTTTTTATATTTTATTTAGAGACACGGTTTCGCTGAGTTGCTTAGCGCCTCACTAAGTTGCTGAGGCAGACTTTGAACTCACAATCCTCCTACCTCAGCCTCCAGAGTCTCCAGAGCCGCTGGGATTACAGGCATGGGCCACAGCACCTGGCTGGGGCTCACTGTTATCCCTGCTGACCAATGAGGATGTCACAGGGTCATCCTCGGGTCCAGTGGAGCAAGCTGGTCAACTCGAAGACAAAGGAAACGGGGATTGGCCAGAGAATTAGCCCCAGCCTGTGATGTGCTAGAAGGTGACCCCTGGCTTTGGTCTGTTTCCTTGCCTTAAAACAGGGAGGTTAGTTTCCAGCAATGCTCTGGAGCCTGGGTGTACATCCAAATGCCCAGGGAAGGTTAAAAAAAATCACTGGCACCTGGGCCACCTCCAGAGTCTAACGAACTTGTCTGGCTGTGGCTGGGTGAAGGTTTGATTTTTTTTTTTTTTTTTTTAAAGCCCCGGGGATTTTAATAAGGAATGAAGAAAGGTCTTCCCTGTCGTCCTGCCCAAGTCAAGGGTGGGCATGGCTCTATTCTTTGAATGAAGGTCTTGTAAGGGTCAGTGAGCAAAGGAAAGGGGGCTATTGAGTCTAAAGGACTGAGGTTATGGAAAGACCAGGATGGTTTTCAGGTACAAGCAGGTGGATCGAGTATGGAATGTATGTGTTACATATGTCAAGAATCAGATGAGCAAAGACCTAGCTCTGTTTCCCAGGGAGTGAAACATCAGCTGAGAGACAGGAGGGAACCTTAGGGACCCCAGGGCCAGTCATCCTCGGCTCATGGAAAGACCATTTCCACGTGGCCCTCGTCTTCCCAGCGTAGGAACTCCCTGCCTGGCTGTGAGCTGGGCCACTAGAGGGCAAGGTGTCTCTTCACAGGTGGGGAAGAGCGCCAGCACAGAGACCTCCATCACACAGGTGACAGGCAGGCTGAGGTCACGATGACTTCACATCTGTTCAGACCGTTGTAATGACAGGGAAAAAACCCCAATCATAAAAATAAAATTTTAGTGGAGTCTCGAGACACCCACAAGCTTCAGTGGACTCACCTGCCCACTGACCAACCTTCCTTTAACCAGAGGGAACCAGGCTAGACAGTGAGCTGCCTGGGGCTGGCCTGTGCCTTCCCCTCCTGGGTCTCCTAGGAAGGGACCAGGCTTTGCAAACAGAAGGGCAGCTGAATAAACTAAAGAACCCCTTCTCAGGCAGGTGGGTGTTCCAAGACTTTTCCCAGAACAGTACCCGGTCTTCTACTCTAGGCTCTTCTGGGCACAATTATTAGCAGACACCCCATTTCATGTGCGAGTTCTCAGTGTGGCCAGCAGAACCCAGAGCTCATCCTCAGGAAGCTCCCCAATGCCTGGGCACAGCGAGGTTATGGGGAAAGAGTGGGGCCGGGCAGTGAGGAGTTCCAAGTCCACCTTAGAGACTCAGGGAGGGTACATCTCCGTCTCCTTTTCTGACTGAAAGCCTCAAGGTGCTCAGTCAGGACCCAGCAAGACGAGGCTTGGGGGCTCACCAGCCTCAAAAAGTAGAACTGGCCATTTCTGACAGCTGGACAATCCCTCTGTCAAGTGTTCTAAGGTCCCATACTTTCTGGGTAGAAGATTCCACACCCTGGATCTTGCACCCCTCCTCACAGACACATTCTCCTGCTCTGGAAATAGTATTTAGCTCATGCAGAAAAGGTGGTCCTAACACATGACATAAATCTATCACTTGTCATGGGTTTTACTACAGAAGCCTACTGCTTAAAGGAGCCCTACAGTGCAGAACTATGTGTCAACCCAAGACCTAGACTGTTTTTTACGTATCTTTTGTGAAAATGCTGGTTTTCAGATACTAGGCTTTCCTTAAAGCAAGATGACTTCTCCCAGTTACCTCCTTCACTTCTCTAAATTTTAAGCTGCCAAGGGCCACAGCACACTCTTCGCTCTGTGGGCAACAGGTAAGTTCAGGTAACATTGTTTGAGCACGGGCAAACTTTAAAGCCAAGATTCCAGATAATCCTTCAGTAGAATTCAAGTCAGACTGCTCACTGGAGGAGCAAACCACTGGGCCCTCGTGCCTCAGGTTCACAGCAAAGTCAGCTGTCACTTCCTGATAGACACGGCATGGATTTATTTTATTTTTACCTTTTTTAGTTGTTGACAGACCTTTATTTATTTATATGTGGTGCTGAGAATACAACCCAGTGCCCTCATACATGCCAGGCAAGTGTGCTACCACTGAGCCCCAGCCCCACACCAACAGCATGGATTTTTAAAGCAAAATGGCCATCGCTTCAGTCTGAGGATGTGTTCAGCAGGTAAGAACTTAGTCTTGTTTCCACAGATCTACGCTTTTGTCCAGCAGCAAAGGTGCTGATGAACTTGAATGTGGCCCTCTACTTGTTTATCTGGCAATATGCTGCAGGAAGAAGTCCCAAAGAAGAGCTGTGGAATCTGACAGAATAGTGGCATACTGACTCAGCCAGGTCACCAGGCTGGGTGAACCCAGGCAGGGTGCTGGAACAAAAGGCACACAGCTGGAACGAATTCAGAGGAAGAACTCAACATCCCCAGGGGCTCACGGAGTCTTTCTCATAAGGAAGGAAAATAAAATCATCTTTAAAAAAGGAAGAATGGTTAGGATTCTGTCTTGTTTTACAGCATTGGGGATTGAACCCAGGGGTGCTCTACCCCTGAGCTATATATCCCCAGGCCTTTTTATTTTGAGATAAGGCTTTTTAAATTGTCCAGGGTGGGCAACTTAACTGCCTCAGGCTCTAGAGTCGCTGAGATGGCAGGTGTGTGCCACTGTACCTGGCCAGGATTTGGTTTTTAAATAGGAAAAAAAGCTACAGAACTGATTTTAAATCTGACTCCTATTTTAAAGTCTCCTGCTGAAAAGTCAGGCAAAAGCCAATTAAAGTCAATACACCAAGAGCAGTCAACTGGCTCGTTGAAATAAGATCTGTTTCTACATTGTTATCCGCAGGTCAAGAAGAGACTCTCTACAAGTTTACAGAGAATACAAAACGGCGCTTGGGTTTGCTTGGGTTTCAAGGTTCTCTTCAGAACTGCCAAATCCTGGAAAACCCAGCGTAAGGTCATCTCGGCCTGTCAGGCTGTTAAGATCAGGAGCAGTCATCCCGCCAGATTTTCTAACAAGCCAGGTGTTCATCCCCCGAGCCACGGTCCACCTGGTCCACTGCCACCCTGCTGATCTGATAAGAGCCAATAGCCCCTTTCCACCAGGTCAGTGGAAGATCCACAATGATCTGGAAACAAATTCAAACCCCTCAGATAAGGAGGCTGGGGAGACAGGTCAGGAAACAAGCAGGGGTAGGACACATGTAGCCACTCTGAAGACACTGCCCAGTCTCCTGGGACATCTTTGGGTATCAGGAAATACAGATGCCAGTCCAGGGCCACTGGCTGGATGACAAATCACAGTCACCTCATCCTGGAGGGAGGGGCCTATCCTGCAGCCAGCGGGTGCACACTGATCAAATGTACCCAGAAGAGAAACCAGGAGAAGGCCGCACAGGGGTTTCAGGGGTTTTTAAGTTAAGATACAGAAAGGTTTTGTGGGGCTGCTAAGTGAAGGGCACTGATCTAACTACAGAACACACTGGATTCCCCTTTAGAGGGGGGAAATGGGAGGTGAGAGCCACACCAGGAAGGAAAAACACTCAAAAAGAGTAGTTTCACCATAAAAGGGGAAGCCCCCCCCCCCACCAACACCCTAATACAAGTCCAAGAAGCTTGGGGCCAATTCACAGATGTTCTGAATCAGGATTCACGAAATCTGCTTCAGATTCCCCCCGCCCCCCGTCTCTCTGAACAGGAGCTTGAACTCAGGGACATTTAGCCACTGAGCCACACTCCCAGCCCTATTTTGTATTTTATTTAGAGATAGGGTCTCACTGAGTTGATTAGCACCTCGATGTTGCCGAGACTGGCTTTGAACTCACCATCCTCCTGCCTCAGCCTCCTTAGCAGCTGGGATTACAGGAACAAGCCACCACGCCCGGCTTCAGGTGTTCTCTATAGAAGGGATTCCTTGAGCCAGGAAGGAAGGGTGACTGGGAATGTGGTCCGTGGGCTGGGTGTTACAGGCCAGGACAACCAAGTGTAGAGGAGGCAGGGGAGGACACTTGTGAGCTCAAAGGAGAGACAAGATTTATTACCGGCAGGAGGCCCCCTGAGTATGGAGGGAGGTTCCACAGGTGTAGTCAGAATGAGCTTCCCAGAGTGGAACAGGATGGGACAAAGGTTTGTGTGAGGCCTAGGAGGAATGCCTGGAAGCCAAGTCCAGGCCCAGGGAAGGAGCCAGGGACAGACAGGCTGCTAGCCAGATAGCTACATTAGCTCTAGGAGGAATCTGAGACCCTGAAGGCCAAGTGGACACACTGGACACATGCACAGACAGGCAGAGCTGGTATTGCATCATGATGGTACAAACATGTGCTCACACACCACCAATTCTGCCTGAGGTCAGAACAAAGGAGGTCCAGGGACACTAGCGAGGCTCATTCGGGGGTGAAGGCACAGCAAACAGGGGCTAGAGGCGACCCACCCTCATAAGCACCAGCGTCCACTGTCTGATGGAACTCAGCCCTCACGCATCTCCAGCATTTGCAAGAAAGTGGGGGGCTGGTTTTATCCTGCACCCTCCTCTCTATTCAGGACCAAGCCTTCTCTTAAACACCAAGTCTGGCAATGGCCTGAGCCTTGGGAATATTACCCTTCTTTCTTTCCCAGACACTGGATGAATTATTGGTGTTTTAGAAGAACACCTTTATATGCTGAAGATTTTCTAGGTCAGATGCACATTCATCTTTCATTAGAAAGCGGAATGAGGGTCCTCTGGACCCAGCTCTATGGAGTTGGCTGCACAAAGACTGAGAGGGAGGCGAGAAAGCCCAAGTTTGCATGGAGGTAAACACCTCTCCCTTCCTCCCTGGTCCATGGGAGCTAATTTAATTAGAACCAGCAGGGGGTCAGGCTGAGCTGGTTACAGCCAAGCTGGTATTTAGGGACCTTTATGTGGTGCCCTCCTGGTAAGGACACTGGCATTAAATGTTCCCCTGAGTCTCTCTCCCTTGGTTTCCAGCCTGACCTTTCTCTGTTCTGAAGGGCCTTTAACAGAAATGGATTTTGACAGCTCAGGAACAGCAAGCAATTATTTATAGCAAATTCGAGATTGATGGGGTTTCATAAATCTTTATTTTCTAGGAGTCTTTCAGATTAACTGTGGCCCATGCTGATCAGCAGTTTATGAAAACAAAGACGGAGACCTATTTCTTGTCTTTCCCGATTTCCTACCAAGGGGACTGGATTATCTGATTCGTTTTTAAAAGTGGCTATTTCTCTTTGGCCACCCTATACATTCCCTTTTATAAAAAACTGAGGAGGGCTGGGCACAACTAAATGAGAGCCTAATAAGGGATATGAGATGCCCCATGGTGACCAAATCCTACTTCAAAAGAAAACACAGAGCTGGGCATGGTGCCAAACACCTGTAATCCCAGTTACTCAAGAGGCCCAGGCAGGAGGATCACAAGTTCAAGGCCAGCCTCAAGGCCAGCCTCAAGGCCAGCAAATTGGCAAGACCCTTGTCTCCAAAAATAAAAAGGGCTGGGAAAGTAGCTCAGTGTTAGATTGCCTCTAAGTTCAGCCCCCAGTACCAGAAAGGAAAAAAATAAAAACACAGAATAGGTAGAATCCTCCGTTCATCCCAAGACACAGTGAACTAGGCCACCTGCTCTGTGAATTCAGCCCTGACATCTTCTGAATTCCTGTATCTGGTATATTTACCACATTTGGAAATATTCATATGTAAAATATTTGTAGACTGGATACTTACTGGATTCTTACTATTTTACATTTATTTACCTCCACTATGACTATAAGTACCTTGAAGTCAGGTAACTATGCCTTTCCTTTTGACTAGCAAGTTACCTGGTATACAGTAGGTATTCAATAAATCCTAAACACAGCTTGAACAACTCCACAGCCACAGCTGGTCTAGGAGGGGCAAAAAGGGAGCTTAACAGTCCCCCAGGGAGTCAGATTAATATTTCCCTTTTGAGGATCCTCATGAACCCAAGAGCAGCTCAGGCCACATCAGGAAGGAGGTAGAAACCAAAGCCAGGACTTAGAGATTATCTATAACGCTGATGCCCAAACTTGTTTTACGTAGCCAAATGCTTTTTCCCCCCCAAACTAAACCTTTCACCAACTCTCCAAATACAAAACAAATGAGAACAATTCCAACTTGTATAAATTTAGGTGTAAAACATCTACTTTTAACTCCATCACTGTTACAGCAGTGAAACTATTCTGAGGTATAAACGAATGTGAATCCAGAACGTATGGATGGCATTTCTAGTCTGGGGTCAATCTCAGCTTCTAACGTGTTTCTTTTGGCCCTGGTTGTACGGTAGGGATATAATCCCCCTTGACGGAGATAAGTAGGTATCTATGGTAACCATTTTTAAACATCTCAGGACCCAATTCAATTTAATAGATGTGGCCAGTGAAGCTTAACTGCACAAAATCTACTTACTCTGGCAACATGAGTTAATCAGTACATGGCTAATTAGGTAATTACTGCATAGGTCACTGGTGTGTTCAACTTTGCAACAGAACATTGACACTACATATGTGTTACTGTATATTTTATTGCAGTTTCAAAAACTTTCTATACACCCATTTCATATATAATACATATGCACATATAAATAATATCCCCAAAATGCTAGTTACCTCGTAAGACCAACAACTCCACTCCTAGATATAATCCAAGAGAAACACAAGCATACGGTCATGTGAAAAATTTACACAGCAGCAGTTAATCATAACAGCCAAAAGGCAAAAAACCCAATGTCCACCAACAGACGAATGGATGAAGAAAATGCAATATTATTCAGCCATAAAGAGCAGTAAAGCACCGATACATGCTACAGCATGAACCTTGAAAACACCATGCTGAGCTAAAACAGCCAGTCACAGGAGAGCCAAGTCCACAGACCGGAAGCAGGTGAGTGACTGTGGAGGATGGGGGATGGGCGGACAGGGAGTGGGGAGCGATGGCTAATGACCACAGGGTTTCTTTTTGGGGTGATAAAAATGTTCTAAAATTAGGGGGAAGGCTTGCCTGGCATGTGTGAGGCCCTGGGTCCAATCCCCAGTACCATAAAAAATAAAATTAGATAGCCATGGCAGTTGTACAACTTTGTGAATATACTAAAAAGCACTTTACACAGATTGCATGCGAATTTTATCTCAATAAAGCTGTTACAATATTTATATATGACACATAAAATCTAGTACATAGCAAAATATATATTGGAAGCTGGGCGTGGTGGGACATGCTTGCTGGAGATACTGAGGCAGGAGGATCGCAAGTTCTAAGCCAGCCTCAGCAACTTAGTGAAACCCTGTCTCAAAAATATTAAAAGAGCTGGGGATGTGGCTTAGTGGTTAAGCACTCCTGGGTTCAATCCCTGATACCAAAAAAAAAAAAAAAGAGAGAGAGAAAAAAAAATATATATATATATATATAGAAAAAAATATATAGTGAAACTATGGAATTCCTAAAGTCTTGCTGAGTGAGATCCTCAGGCCTCCAGATGACACATCTTGAAAACCACGGATATGCACTAATTTCTGCAAGAGTGAATGGCTTACCCAGGTCAGAGCTGGGTGATGGGAGAACAAGGATTAGGGACCAGGTGATCTCATTTCAGAGTCAATCTCACTTCCCTCTGAATGTGGGTTAAACAGCTCCTCTGGGTTTGCCAAGCCCTCAGCAGTGGGCATCAGGTTAGAAGGGAAGGCAATAGACATGGACAAAGCCTCACAGCAAGCTTTCAACTTGCAGATTTTGTAGCATCTCCAACAAGCTGCCCTGAGCTCCCTTCCCTACAATTTGTCCACTTTGCCTCAAATATAGCACCCAGCGTCTGCTGGAGAGTATATCTCCTTCCCTCTGCATCCTTGAGACTTTAGGGGCTACACCCTCCCATATCCCTGGCCCCTGGCGGAAGACTTCCTTGCCAACCACCTCTCTAAAGGCCACTCTGGTTTTCAGAAGAGCAACCCACAAGCACCTTTGGTCATCCAGGAGGAAAGACAATACACCAACCAGGCCGCTGTGTCTGCAGAGTAGTTTAATTTTTTAACAGCTCTCTCAGAGCCTTTTGAAGATATATTATTAGTGCATCTGCCTTACTGTATATATAATTAGCAACCACAGTTCTAATTACCAGGTTTCCAAAGTGAAGCTGCAGCAAGAGAGCTGTGCCTAAAGCCACATGAATAGTCACTTAGATGTAATGTGGATTCCTCCGCTTATCGGATTCAAAAGCCAATCTCAAAGGTCTGAAAGGTTGGCACCCTTTATGCCAGGGCTTTGGTGTGGCATCTCACAGTTATTGTGGAAAACAATATATTCTTAACAACTAAGAAGGGTGTGGGATATCCTGTTTTCAGAAAGCAACAGGTAAAATAAATGCAATCAACTACCATCTATTTTCCTAAGAGTGTTTAATGATGTCATCCTTTTGGGCAAGATGTTTGAACTGGGGTCTCTGAACCTCAAAGGGGTTCTATGTGAACCTTGTAAAATCACATTCAAAGTGTGTCTTCGGTGTGCCCACCTGTCCATTTCCCCCTCTTTTGTAAAATAGACCAAATGATCCCAAGAAAAAATTAGAAACTACTTTTGTAGGGCAAAGGATAATAACCACAGGGTGGCAATAGGTCAGGAAAGGCAGGCTCCACATGGAACTGACTGTGTAACCTAAGCAAGTTGCTATGGCATCACTATCATTGTGACAAACACACTAACATTCAGATGTGCTGGGGATACAAAGAAGGATCAAGAAATCTAAGACTTGTGCCCATTCTAGGTAGTGTCTGAAGTATTAGGAAGATAGGACAAGCTAGTTCCAAGAAATTTTTTGGGGGGTGATAGGGTACTGGAGATTAAACCCCAGGTACTTTACCACTGAACTACATATCCAGTCCTTTTTATTTTTTATTTTTTTTGAGGTCTTCTAAATTGCTGAGAGTAGCCTCAAACTCACAATCCTTCCACCTCAGCCTCCTGAACTGCTAAGATTACAGGCATGGACCACTGGGCTGGCTACTGTGGAGAAACTTTAGGATTGTGGTCAACGCAGGCCAGAGCTTGGAAAGTGGGCAAGCTCAGCCTGGTTTGACAGGAATGTGAGGCTGATGGGGTCACAGAGGACTCAATTTCCAGGGAGTATGCAAGTGGCAAGTGGGTGTCCCGAGTCTCTGTGGAATTTTGGTGCCTTCCATGGGGCCAGGACCAGGTTTTAGGGTCTCAGTGAACAGCAGGGATTGGGAAAAAGCTGAGAGATGCCAAAGCAACACCAAAGTAGAAATGAGGCCATCCTGTGAAAAATGGGTAGCTTTGTAAAGATGACAAGGACAAAGACCACTTTGATTATCAAACAGAAAAGGGGATGGGGCAGACAACAGTTTGTATAGTTTCACCAAGAAACTGAGGCATGGATACAGCATGCACAGTGGAATGGTTCAGGGCACATGAGCCCCTCTTCACCCTCTACCACCCTGGGACCAAAACCATCCAGACTTAAACTGTGGTTCATCCATGTATCCAGTCACTCATCCTTCACTGATTAAGCACCCAGTACAAGGTGCTGGGGAATCAAGAATGACAACAGCAAAGACCCTGCCTTCAGGGAAAATGTAGTGGGCAAACACAGAGCTCATTATAAAAATGGAGAGTACACCCAAGGATAGGAACACGGAGGGAAGAGCCAGCCTAGCTCGGGTTAGGGACATAGAGGAACAAACCAGAGAAGCCTTCCTGGGTGCTGGCACCAGGACAAGCCCTGGAAGTCACTAACCTGAGCAAGGAGACTAGTTACAGAGGTCGCATGTACATAGCCCCACCCACCCCACCCAATCATCTTATCTATAAGGGAAGAAGCCAATGCATGGGAAAAGGCACTCTTAACCTTTTCTCTACAGAGTAGGGCAGCCCATCCACTTGCTCCTGGCTCTCTGCTCGGTCTGTACTTTCACAATGCCCTTTGAAGCTGAACTTGTCCAATGTCAGGACATGCAAAGCTCCTTCTATGCTGATCTGTGCCTATTAAACTGATTCTCACATGTAATGCCTTGTAATCATCAAAAGCCCATTTTCCTGGGTCCATAAAACCCCAATCTGGCTTCTGCTATTTAAGCAATAAAAAGCATAAGGGGCATTAAATGAACCCAACGCCCAGCCATGTGCTGCCAGGCACCTGGGATGTGTGGTCTCAGAACCCAGGAACAGGTAAAGCTCAGAAGCAACCCTGCCCTCCATCAGCCAGAGGGCAAGCGCAGAGGGGGACATCATTCTGTGTGTGGTCAGATGTCCTTCACACCTCATGAATGCTCTTAAGGCAGACCCTAGCTACATGTTATAATCCCTTTGGGGAACAATTTGCACCAAGTACTCAGCTAAGAACTGTCCAGAACATCTTCGTATTTGATTCTCACAGTAACTGCAACATGGGTACCATTCTCCATTTTCCAGATAGAGAAACTGAAGTTCCAATATGGCATATAACTTGCCCAGGACCTCAGAGCCAAGAGATGGTAGATGAGGCTAAGCCCGCGGCCCTACTCTTAGAGGAGTACATTCTCATATCTCAATCTTCAGAGGTAGGTCTCTGCATGGAGAAAGAAATGGGGGCTGTCTTCCAGAGCAAAGGGAACTGGCAGGGACAGAGGGCTACTTGGCCATCACCCTCCTACAGGGACTGGTTGCCCCTTCTGTTGCTGGCTCTCAACTGTCAGCCCACATTGGGCCAGCCTGCAGCCCATAGGCTGTCCACGTATGAGCCATCTACCCTATGACTGCCTATGACCCCAGAGAGGAGCTGGCTCCAATGAGAGGGAACGATGAGGTTTCTTCTTTTTCAAATTGATGCATAAACCTTGTACATATTTATGGGGCATAGTGTAATAACTTGACACATGACTACAATGTGCAATGATCAAAATCAGGATGATTAGCAGTTCTCTCTCCTCAAACATTGGTTTTCAAAGGAGCCCAGGGCCTCTACAGGTCACACACCCCTTCAAACTCTCTCAGTACTTTTCCCTGTGATAGGGCACCTGTCGCCAAGTTCTTTCTAAATTCTGATGAATTCTCTGGAACGTTCAATAGAAGTGATGCTCTTTCTGTTTCTGTCATGTTTGGAAAAAAGCTCTTTTAGCTTCCAACAACTGCAAAGTTTATTTTCAAATGAAAGTTATTATGCCAAAGGAAAAAAAGAAAAGCTTTATCCAGCAGAGGAGGGATGATCTGGGTTTTAAAAAATAAACCTTGGAACCTCGAATTGGGCTGGAGGAGGCTTCGCTCTTGGAATTCCAAGGCGCCACTGACATTAGAAATAACTTTGCTTTTCTGGCAGAGAGGCAGCTGCTTAAGAGGTCTGAGATCCCATGTTTAATGGGTTTTATATAACAGATCAGGTCTTAGGTGACCAGGGTCTAGTAGAGATAATGACCAGGGATATGGAAAAGAATTCTGCCAGGGAAACATTAGTGCATAAGGGCACACACAGATCAGGGAGCGAGTTGAACAGGACAGGGTGTCTCCCGAGACAGGAACAGGCCCAGGGGATTGTCTTCTAGCTTCCACGTCAGTCCTGCCTGGAGAAAGCTTTGCTCCAAGTCCAAATTTATTATAGTAAAACATACATTTCATAAAATTCGCCAGTTTACCAACTTTTAAGAATGCTATTTAGGGGCACTGACTACATGTACATTGTTATGCAGCCAATATCACCATCTTTCATCTTCTGGAATTTTTCATGATCCCAAACTCTGCACCCAGAGAACACTCACTTGCTATTGCCCCTCCCTAAGGCCCTGGCAACCCCCCTTATACTCCCTATCTCTGTGACTCTGATCCATCGAGGCATCTCATATAAATGAAATCACATGGTATCTGACCGCCTGTGACTGGCTTATTTCTCTTAGGTAATGTCCAGGTACATACACGTTGTAGCTTGTGTCTGGATCTCCTTCCTTTTTAAGGCTGAAAGATATTCCACGGCATGTGTAGACCTCATTATCTGCTCACTCCTCAGTGGACACTTGGGTTGTTTCCACCTTTTTAGCTAAGGGACCTAATTCTGTTGTGAACACGAGTGTGCAAATTTCACACCTCTTTTCCTTTACTCTGAGAGGGAAAATTATCATCAATTCCAAACTCCAGGGTTGGGGTTGCCCCAAGTAGCCTCCTGTGTGAAAGGAATGGAGGGAGTCCCAGGAGCTCCACTGTCCAGTCCTGACACAACTGCTGGTGTCACCCAGGGATCTGTGAGCTCAGCTCCATGGGGCTCACACAAGAATCTGCCCATTGCTTTTAAGCATGGGAATGGTCCAAGGGCTCAAATGCCTGCAGGTTCCAATCTCCTGCAGTGCCAATCCTGCATCATGCCTCCGAAAATATGCCCCCTTTCCTCCAATGAAGCAGTGCCACCTGCTGAAGTCCCCAAAGGAACACCTATGGACTCCAGAAAGCCCCTGGCTTGGAATGCCCCTTCCAGTCTCCTCTCCTACATACAGGACCCCCTCCCCCACAGTCCCCTGAACTCCTGGGCATCCCCTCTGCTGCAGGGTACATTTTCTATTCTACCTTTCCCAAGAACTCAGGGTCCCCTAGGCCCAGGGTTGTAATTTACATCAGGTCCACAACAAAGGACTGTTGAATGACTGAAGAAACCAAAATACTCAGTGCCCCCAAGACCCTGAAATAATTAGCACCAAATTAACACCACAAATTCTAATCGACAGAATCTAACCAATATGATTTCCATATGGATTGCACCTTGTAAGTCCTTTTGAAGAATATTTGAACGAGCTCATAAAACGGCCAAAAGAGGCATCTGGTAAATAAAAAAAGACAGAATTTCCTAACACTTTTGAAAAAAAACTGGCCCACAGCTGGACCATATGGAGCCTGATGATTCTCCACGGGAGAAGTGAAGACAGCCCAAGGGGCCAGTTCCTTCAGGACGACTGGACTCTTGTGAAGTGGCTCCCCAAGTTTCCAGCCACATAAGAAGAAAGATCCAAGATGTATTCCAAGGGAGCCTGGAAAGTTTTCATTTTTTTAATTAACAATTAAAAAAAAAAAAAAAAAAAAAGGATGCAGAGTTTAAATTATCATTAAGCAAACATAAAAATACTGAAGCATACTCCCAGGAGATTAAGGGAAATAATTTCCGCTGATAATGATCTTAAGACTAGTTTTATCAAGTGAATCAAGCACAAGGCAGTGAGTGAGTGATCTGGTTTCTATTTCCAGCTCTCCTGGTCCTGGTTAAGTCATTCAGGGCTGGTTTCTGCTCCTGGTTCGCTGCTCTATAAAATGGAGGATACGCCACCCCTCCTGCTCCATGAAGACATTCTGCAAAGAAATCATGCACAGCCACTGCAGGACACCCCAACTTCTGATGAAGAGCCACCCTAGGAACTCAGTGTGATATATGTATATTTTTTTAAATTTGGTACTGGGAATTGAACCCAGGGTCGCTCCTCCACTGAGCCACATCCCCAGTTCTATTTTTTTTGAAACAGGGCCTGGAGCTGACCCAGAGTTTGCAATCCTCCTGCCTCAGCCTCCAGAATTGCTGGGATTACTGGGATTACAGGAGGGTGACACAGTGTCCAGCCTCAACACAATCCAGGAATGGAGTGCTATGCTACCACTCAAAGTCACACAAAAAATGGGTCTTAATGACAAGGGAGGATGCTTACAACGTACTGATTGGTGAAAAAAAGGGGGGGGGGAAGCATACCCAAAAAGAAGTTTGGTTTGATTTTATTTTTTTTAATAGATAAAGATGAATGGATAAAGACACTGTGGTATATATACACAATGGAATATTACTCAGCATTAAGAGAGAACAAAATTATGGCATTTTTGCAGGTAAATGGATGGAGCTGAATATCATGCTAAACAAAGTAAGCCAATCCCCAAAACCAAAGGGTGAATGTTCTCTCTGATAAATGAATGCTGATCCATAATGGGGAGAGGGGGCATAGGGAGAATGGAGGCACTTTGGGCAAAGAGAGGGAGGGAAGGGGATGCAGAGTTTAAATTACAAGGAAAGATGGTGGAATGAGGTGGACCTCATTACCCTAGGTACATGTATGACTGCACATACGGTGTGACTCTACATCATGCACAACCAGAGAAATGAAAAGCTGTGCTCCATCTGTGTACAATGAATCAAAATGAATTCTGTTGTCATATATAGCAAATTAGAACAAATTTTAAAAATTAAAAAAATATTTTTTAGTTGTCAATGAACCTTTTATTTGTCTGTTTATATGTGGTTGAGAACCGAACCCAGCGTCTCACATGTGCTAGGCAAGTGCTCCACCACTAAGCTACAACCCCAGCCATGGTTTGATTTTTTAAAAATCAAACATTTATACACCATCAAACATCATAACTGACAGAACATGACCCCTCCATCCCTGTATGTATGTACATGTCCTATACTAATGTATTAATTGGTCAGTCATCTTGGGGTGGTAGGTTTATAGGTAATCTGAATTTGTATTTTCTAAATTTTTTTGTTGTGTATTATTAGAGAAAAATACAGTTTTGAAAATAATGCATTCTTATTAAATAGAGTTATAAACATGTATATCCATATTATTATGGTATTCTGGGTAGTAATTAAACAATTGGCAACATTCTTGAACATAATAGGTGGAAGGGCAAGAAACAATAAAAAGTTGATCCTAAAAAAAAATAAAAGGCTGTGACTAAATACTTCTTGGTTGCTTTCACACACAAAATTCCTAGAACTGCTGATTTCCAATAGACAGGAAAGTCACTCATTTCCCTTGAAATGTGAATTATCGGGCAACATCAAGAAATCACTGCATTCTAAAAAGACTTCCTTTTCCTTTTGCAACTCGGAAAGGGAAGGCTTCTATGTGAGGCTGCGTCTGGATAGATGGAGAAAAAAACAAAAGCTAAATTTAGCAAGACGAGCACGTGTCCATAGCAGAATCACTCAAGATAGCCAAAAGGTACAAAAAGAAAAAGCATCCATTGATAGGTGAACGGATATGCAAAAGCTAGTCCATACCTAACAGTGGAAAAACGGAAGGAACTTCTGGCACTGCCAGCACACGGATGAACCCTAAAAGCATTAGGCTAAGTGAAATAAGGGGAGTTATTTAGAGGGTACGGAGTTTCAATTTTGTAAGAGCAAAAGAGTTCTGGAGATTGGTTGTGCAACAATGGGAATATACTCAATGCTACTTAATTGTACATTTAAAAGATGGCAAAAATTGATTTAGTTTACCTTAATAAAATTTTTTTAACTATTCAGCCAAAAAAAAAAAAAAAAAAAAAAAGCTTCAGCATGTTATTGCTTTGCACTCTGCTTAGTTTGACTGGTAGATGCAGGGAGCAATTTCTGGAACACAGAAACATCTCCTTTCCTCGTCTCATACCTTTCTTTCAAGGGAGACCTGGCCTCGAGCTAAACAACATGGAAAAAGAATCTCAATCTCGCTCATGCAAGTGGCCACATCGGCTCAGATATCAAAAAAGTATTCTTTAATAGGCTACAGCACACACATGGGTGCCTCTGCACTGCCCTGTCCAGACAGTGGGGCCCCTGGGAGGACACGGACAAGGTCAGGTGTGTACTGGCTGTAGGCCACTATGATGAAGGACAGTGGCATGCATGAACCTGAGAAGGGACTACCCTAAAATACCCGCTTGCACAGGATGGCACACTGGGTGGGCTAGAATTGGCCCAACCCTAACTTGAAAAGTAAAATTAGTCACCAGTGCTGTTTCTGGGTAATCTGAGAGAAAGGATTCTTTAGATACTTCAGGGGAAAGTGGTGTTTCAGACTACATAAGTTCCTGAAACAATTCTACCTCCTTAACAAAGGAGGGTGAGAAAGTCCGCCACACTGGACAAAGAGCCCCTGAAGTAGCATGGCACACTGGGTAAGACCTCGACCCCAGAACCAACGGAATAAACTTGGGCCCAGGGATTTTTAGATGAGCTCAAGAAACACTATGTGCCTCGGTTTTCCCATTTGCAATTGGGATAACACCACCTACTCTCAAGGACACAGATTATATACGTTAATATCTTCAAGCACTTGTTTTTAAATCTTATTAAAGAAAACAAGAACCAACAAGATAAGTGTTCACGTAGCAAAAGGGAACTGGGATACATCATGCTCCCCGATGCAACTTCCATCTAAAGGGACCCCTGGTTTCGGTAACCATACTTGCTTCGTTTGTTAAATGACTGCATAGTCCAGTGGCTTGTGTCACTATAAATCATGCTTACAAGCCTAGGTAGGCACTCCATGGTGTGCCCAGCCTGTAAAGCTTCTGCATCCACTCCCTCTCCATACTCCCTCAATGCTACCTGTGCTTGCTTCCCGTCCTCAGACCCTTCCCCAGCCTCACCCATGTGGTCTCTCCCTGCCCCAAACAGTGACAGCGCAGGGTGCTGGCTCTGCTTCTTGGCCACCCTGCCTCCTCTATTCAACTTCTCAATACAGGAGACCCTCTGAGGTTCGGTTGTCATCTCTGTGTACCTCTTCCTGGGTAAGTTCATCTTTAACTTTGGTTTTCAATATCGCCTACATACTGATGCACCTAAGCCCAACACTGTCACCTCTTACTTCAAAGTTCCAGGCTCCTGTATATAAGTGGCTTCCTTAAACCTCCATGAGACATCTCATAGGCAGCTCTAACTTCACGTGCCAAACTCAGCCCTTCCCTCAAGCTGCCCCTCTCAGTGATCTCCAAGAAGCCAGTCACAAGCCTAGCTTACAAGTCGCCTTTGACTCCTCTCCCCAACACATCCACGTTCCATGCATCACCAAACACTGTCCCATTTCTGAAATAGACTATGAATCCTCTGCTGCCTGCCCATCCCAGCCTGACCCACCATCACCTCTCTGGCTTCAAGCAGCAGAGCTTCAAGCAGCTGTGTGCCTACTGCACCAAGAACACAATAATGCCCCCCCTGGGTATGGGCTGCCCTGCCTACCTCTCCCTACCACTCACCCTTCCCAGCCCCACTGCAGTTTTCCTTTCTGCCCAAACTCTGCTATTTCTTGCCAAGTGGCCTTGGAACATGCCCTTGGAACATCTCTTGGCTGGCGATCCCCACCTCCAGTGGCCTAAGACCCCTCTCCAAGAGGTCTTCCCTGCCACCACCAATGGCAGCAGCCCCCCCCAACACCCCACTTCTATCTTTCACAGTTCACATCCTTTTCTTCCAGGTCGCTTAACACAACTTATATTACATGTATTTATTTGTTTGTTTCCTGCCCAGGACTGTGAGTTCCTGCAGGGTGAGAATCAAGGATATCTTGTTCCACCCTCCATGCCCCCAGTAAAAACTCAACAAAGGCCTCCTAAAAGAAAGATCTGAAAGCGAATGCCAGGTGTATCTCCTTTAAACTGCCTAAATTTGTAGAAGGACATTTGGACCTTAAGAAGGTAGATGTCTAAGTTGTCCGAGTCCTGCTTACAAAGACTGTAAGGCACCCACAATAATCAGTGAAAATTAGCTACCTATTATAAGAACTGTCTTATGTTTTCTTGATTCTTAAACACTGTAGTATGGGATAAGTGTGCATGAGGCCCTGGCATTCAATCCCCAGCAACCAGCCCCCAAAAAGTAGTTCTTTGTTGCCCTAAGTAAAAAAGAAAATAATTCCAAAAATGTATATAAAGCATGATAACACTAAAAAAAAAAAAAAAAAATAGGTGTAGATATACAGACACATACATGACTTAGTTCTTAGACTCCATGACAGCAGTAGAAATACTGGAAAAATAAATGGCTGGATGCAGATAGAGCCCACACCAGGAGTTAAATGCACCAAAAGTTAGCAAAAGTGATATACATATAGACTTATTGTGTTTTTAACTGACCCTCTTTTTCTTTTTTTCTTTTGTACGTGCCTGGCCAACTGACCCTCATTTTTAACACAACTGTAATTTAGATACAACCTTTTTAGGACACAGCACCCCACAGAAAGCACCAGTGAAGAGTTTTGGGTAAGCTGGGCGCGCTGGTGCATGCCTGTAATCCCAGTGGCTCAGGAGGCTGAGGCAGGAGGATCACAAGTTCAAAGTTGGCCTCAGCAGCTTAGCGAGGCACTAAGTAACTCAGTGAGACCTTGTCTCTAAATAAAATACAAAAAAGGGATAGGGAGGTAGCTCAGTGGTTAATTACCCCTGAGTTCAATCCCTGGTACCCACCCCCAAAAAAATTTTATGTGAAACAGGCAAGATATGATGATAAAGTGAGAGTTACCATTATTGTTTTGTTTTGTTTTACATTTTCAAAGTGAGATTTTTATCAGTCGGGAAGTCAGCAATAACCCTCTGTTATTTTTTTTTATTTTTTTTTTTTCTGAGATAGGGTCTCATTATATTGCCCAAGCTTCTAGCATCAAGGGATCCTCCTGCCTTCTCCCAAGTAGCTGGGACTACAGGCACAGGCCAGCACATCTGGCCACAGGTCAGATTTTATTTAGAAGCTTTCACCGACAAGGGAATCTCAGAATAAAGACCAGGCTGGACACAGGGTCCCCTACCAAGCACATCTGGGAACTGTTTGGAGACAATGACTGAGTACCCCACACCTGACTCTTAGAATTTCAGACATTGAATGTGCTCAAGATGCCTCCAGGAAGGGGCTGCTGGAGCCACTGGCAGGCCATCGACAGGTGTGTTGGGCCATCACATGGTCACAGATGGCAGCCACACACTACTGGGTCCTGGACGTGCAGTGGAGGATCTTACAAAAAGACAGCTTAGCCTTTTCCATTTCTAAATTTGAGAATCTTGTACACCATCACTTACCAAAAAAGCTATTTGAAAAAAAGTCAACATATCCTTTTGAAAGTTCTTACTTGGGCTAGTTTTAACTTATTTAAGAATTTCAAAGAAGCTGTAGATAAAGAGTTACCTTAAGATTGCGCAGAGAGATAGAAAAGTCCTGATAGCCTGTGTTGCTTCCAATGTGTTAAAAAAAAAAAAAAAAAAAATCCCAGGGGTGGGGGGAGGGGGAACCTTTATCACTCATTTTACCTTTAAATTTTTATCTTTAGTAAAAATTAAAGATTCTCGGCTTGGGAGGCTGGGGCAGGAGGACCACAAGTTCAAAGTCAGCCTTGGCAACTTAGCAAGGTACTGAGGAATTCAATAAGACCTTGTCTCTAGATTAAAACACACACACACACACACACACACACACACACACGATGTGGATCAGTGGTTAAGCATCCCTGGGCTCAATCCATAGTACCAAAAAGAAAAAAAGATTCTTTTAAGACAAGTACAAAAAGTCTGTGCAAAAGGGTAGACTAATTTTAATCCTGCTAGGAGCAACAACCTTTGTCTAGGCGTGTGTGTTAATTATTTATTTTTCAACTTAAACAGATGCCTTTCATAAGCTCTCATGGTCGGGATCAGCTGACTGGAGTCTATTTAGCAGCAAATCTTGCCCTGGGCAGAATGAAAAGATGAAGAAAGAATCAGCTGCTCACTGATAAAAGGTATGCAGGAGAAAAAAATATCTAGGGTACAAGGTCTACTTCAACCACGTCACAAAACATCTGTTTATACGAAAGGTCCCCTCTTCTCTCAAGGAAATGGGAGTTTTCCAAAAATAGCACTTCAGCAAGCCTGTACTATTATTGCAAGCAGGTGAGACAAAGAAAAATTTACTATTAGGGAACATGGCAAATATGAATTTAGGCCTGCAATTTTGTGGAAAGAAATAACAAAGCTTCCCCCTGGGTCCCTGGGACTGAAGGTTCAGAGACCCTGATTGTAAGACATTTCCTAAGTGACTCTCAGTTGTCTAAGGCCTGCTTTACTTATCTCTAACGGAGGCATCTCCCATTCAACTGAGAGCAGGGCCAATAGAGGGACGAAGACAGGCCAAAAGGGGGCTCTCAGAAGGGGAAATAAATAAATGCCCCAAATTACTAATGCATCATTATTATACAGATGTGGAAAACAACTGTGTGTTTTGTAATCATCTTCTGTTGGTGACACGAAAGGCATTCTACCAAGTGGCTGGACTGGTTGCCTGAGAGATGTCTGTTTGGGTCCAGGGCAGGCTGCAACCTGAAGACCCTGCATGGGACGTGGCTTCCTCCTCCCCATCCCTGTGGGGCACACAACTGCTTTTTTACTAAACAGATGCTGGTTGGCAGAAGGAAGGGAAGGAAACTGGAAGATTTAAATATACTTCAGTGGCTGTAAAGATGGGGATTTGGAGTGCTGGGGGAATTCACTCCTTCCCTGACTAGTTATGCTCTGCCTTGTGACATCTCCTGTCCTCATTCTCTTTTACTTTAAATTTTCACAGGGACTCTTAAACTCAGCAGGTACCCACTAATATTTGCTCACCTGATTAGCAGTCCACTCACCAAAAAAATGACACAAAGTTAATCTGCTGACTGCTGATGGTCAAACTGGAAAATAAAGCTCGAAGACAGATTTTCCAGGCCTGAGCTATGTAACCCAAACAGATCAAAAAGAACTGGAAAATTACAAAATCCCTTCTTGGCTCTGGGCTGTGCAATTACAGCCATACTATACCATTTCCCCATTGTTAATAGACTCGATGTGCATTTCCCGAGGACCTATCACACCAAATGACCATCTGGGCCAAAGTGCAGAGGGTCTACAGGGTGCTAGGCCCAGACCTCAGCACCAAGTCTGAATTAATTCAGTTAAGTCACACATTGTCCCTAGGGTTGGGTTCATCACTATCTTTGTTTTACAAATAAGTAAACCAAGGATCAGAAAGGTTTTACTTTACTTCTAAATCACCCAAAGCCCCACAGGTAAGGAACAGCAAAGCCAGGATTCCAACCTAGCGGAGTCTGGCTCCAGAATTTAAGCTCTTAATCATAACTCGATGCTGCTTCTTGTCTAATGCAATCACAGATAGGTCACTTTAGGTGCTATTCAAAGATGATGACAGCATTTAACTTTCTATCGTTGAAGACACTTGTCCCATCATGAAGCTCAGCTGCCCGCACAGCATCATGGAAGGGAAATGGAACTCAGGCTGGGAGATTAGATTCCACCTTCTGCTGTGACCAGGAGCCTCATGTATCCTCATCCATAAAGGGAAGAGGACCAAGCCAGCCCTTCTCACCTCAAGGGAACTGCAAGGAATAAATATGATGGGACAAAGCAGGCCTTGGTAGAGAGAGAATGGATTCCTTCCAGACGCCCCCATCTAGGGAAGCCCCCAGCACACAGCAAGCCATCTTAAGCAGTGTCTGAAGAAAGTGCACTGGATCCTCATTCGTGGATTCTGTATCTGCAAATCTGCCCACTTGCAAAATTTATTTGTAACCCATAATAACATCCATCCCACTTTCAAGGTCATGCGCAGGCATGCGCATGTGCAGTGGTTAAAAAGATGGGAGCCACCTGGCTGAAGTGATCAAGGTGACACTCGACCATTGTTTCAGCTCCTATGGTAAACACGCGTCCACTTCATGGCACTATGTACCACACTTTTTCTTTCTTTTTTTGTTGGTAATTTTACTATAAAATGGTCCAAAGCATAATGTTTCAGTACCGTCCAAGCATCCCTAAGCACAAGGAGGCTGCCATGAATTTTAGGGACAAAAGTAGTGTGAGGAAAGCTTCCTGCAGGCATAAGTTACAGTGCTGCTGTTTGTGAGTCAACTAAGAACCAACAGTGTTTATTAAAGTATCTTTAGCCAGGTGCGGTGGTGCTTGCCTATAATCCCAGCGGCCTGGGAGGCTGGGTCAGGAGAATCATGAGTTCAAAGCCAGCCTCAGCTAAAACGAGGCACTAAGCAACTCAGTGAGATCCTGTCTCTAAGTAAAATATAAAATAGGGCTGGGGAGGTGGCTCAGTGGTTGAGTACCCCTGAGTTCAATCCCTGGTACCAAGTAATAATAATAACAATAATAATAATAATAATAATAATAATAATAATAATAATAAAGTATCTTTAAACAGGAACACATAAAGAACAAGATTATGTACAGATTGATTATGATGATGCTGTGACCAGAGGCTTGCAGGAACCTGACCTTGCACTTCCCCTAGGATTGGTGGCCCAGTGTTCCCTAGGTCAGTGTCTACAACAACTTTATAAATGAACCACTCTGAGTAATGAGAACTGGTGATGTTAAACTCTGTTACAGAAGTCATCCCCTTAGGAGAGGCAGCTAACATAGGAGAACAGAGTCCAGAACCTGACGTCCAGAATCCTGGTCCTGACAAGGAGGTAACAGTACTGAAACCCACAGTCTTAGTGGCCTCTAATCTCTGGGTCTCCCGTCCACATTCAGGAAGCCACTGGCCAGTATCTGCCCAGAGCACAGCTTCAACAGCTCTCATGCTTTTGTTCCAATGTACAGGAGCTTCCTTCTTCACCCACATGTCGGCCCCTGTGAGCAATTCCAAGGTGTGTCTGCAGGCTGGAGGGGTCTCTGTGGGCCCCTCTCTGTTGTAGTGGCTAACTCCACCCCACCATCCTCCAACCACATCCTCACAACCAATAATCCTCTTTTTTAGGCTGAGTGTCAGAAAGAGTTTCTTACTGAAGTCTGACAACATCCCAAGTTTGGAGCCAGAATAGACTCCACTTTCCCAGCCATCCAGGTGGCCTCTGATAATTTCCAGGGGAAATCTGCCTATTCTCACACGGCCACACCTCTGTGAGAGCATCCCAGGAGCAGGCACGGCCATCAGACCATTCCCATTTGAAGGCCAGAGAGAGGGGCCTACAGGATAAGGAAATTCTGTTCAGTCCAAACCTAAGACTCAAAAACGAAAAAAGCTACTGTTTTCAACTCTAGGGGAAAATGTGGTCCACCCCACCAGGGTTCTGGGATCCTGCCACGTGGAGCCCACATGAGGCCCTGCAGCCCCAGACAGAAATGCTCTTGTACTTCTCCTCTGCCCTGAGGTTGAAGGAAAACGGAAATGCAGTGACCAGCTCTGGACATGGCTACACAAGGCTGAACTAACTCCCAGTGCACGCGGGAGATGCCAATGCTAATAAAATGTCACCTCAATTACTTTTGCCAGGGTTATAAAAAGAAACTGGAGACTTCCTCCCTGGGGCATCTTCTGTTAATTGCCATTTATAAAAGTTCTCTTTTCTGGGTCTGTAATACACATTCTTTTCCCTTTGGAAAAAAAAGAAAGAAAGAAAAACTTCTAGAACACCAATCGGCACTCCAAATGGCAGCATGACTTGTTGTCCAACTCACACTCTCAGATCAGCTCGGGAGACTGTCTGAAATGCAGGCATCTGGTACTAATTTGTGACAATATAAAAATCAATGCTGAACTCCCATGTAAATATTTCTTTTTATGCCAGATTTCACCAGCCTTCACGTATCTTATTCATTTCCTTATATTTCAGTCTTGACTTTTATTTTCCTGGCTCCAAAAGAACTAAAATTACGCAGAATGAACGTCGCACCTCTTTACTAAGCTCTGCAAGGCTAAATTCTTTCCAGCTCTGTGAAATAACTGTTTGCAGGAAGACTGGATTGAAATATATCATTCCCACTGCTCCCAGTCTGCCTGGCCTCAATTATTCACTTGCGTTTGTAGCAGACAGGGTCCATTTTAAAAATCTGGTTTTCACCATCCCATGTACACATAGCAGCTTCCCACCGACGCAGAGCCTTAGTCAAACACAGGATGGGTTGTAAATGACAAGAACATCAGCATATATTCCTAGACAGTGGAAGTGACAAACAGCACAGGTATCAAGAAACACCACCCAAATTCTAGAGCAGAACCTACTTTGCTCAGGAAAGCCACCAAATTTTAGATAAAATGTTACAAGTGTCAAAAGGTGACAGAACCCACCATCTTTAGTTAGACAGGATCCCAATCCTGCTGGCTCCCCAGGACTTAGGGAGAAAAGTACACACTCTCAAGTTCAAGTCCCTCATTTACATGGTGATATCAGCTCCTGCAAAATCTGTAAAACACCAGAAGAGTATCTGAGATGTGATAATCACATCAGATACTGAGAACTAAGTTTCAGGTACTATAATAAGTGCTTTACTGAGATCATCAGACTTGCTTTTTGCAGTCACACTATGAGGTGTCCAATTATTAAATATTATCTCCCCCTTCATAGAGGACAGCTGAAGCTCAGGGAAAACGGAAATGCAGTGACCAACTCTGGACATAGCTACACAAGGCTGAACTTCTGAAAGCCACACATCCAAGAAAGGGCAGAGCTGAGCTGTGCAGCAATTTCCATATTGCTCCATAAGCTCATAAAGTGAGCATTTAATAAACACACCATTATTACAAAAAAAAAAAAAAGCCAATAAAACAAAACAGATATGCAATTGCTGCCCGTGATGCAGAGCCTACACCAAACTGACTCTGAACCACAGATCAAGAACACCTCTCCCGCACACTGGGAACTGGTTTAGTTACCACAGGCAACCACTGTGCGCTTGACCAAAGATTTTTTTTTTTTTCCTCTTGGAGAACAGATCCTCCCTCATATTTAAGAGGGTTCAGACTTCAGCACCTGGCAATTAGTTGAAAATCTGTACAGACTGACTTAGGAATTGTTCAGGAAATCTAATGACCCAGCACAAGGATTTTTTTTTTCCTGTAATACACAGAAATTGTATGTCATTATGATTAGATGCATAAAATCCGATTCTTTAAAAAAAAAAAACAAAAAAAACCCTGTTACATTCAACATTTATTTTGAAAGGTATTATTAGAACTTTTAAGCCAAATATGTTAGAAATGAGTATAGGATGTGGGGTGACCTCTAAGCATAAACACCATTCTTAACTTTGGGAGAAATAGGAAACTCTCCATATGCACATCATCAAAGAGTTATTTATAGGGGCTGGGGATGAAGCTCAAAGCCCTGAGTTTCAATCCCCAGCACAGAAAGAAGAAAAAGATACTTCTAATCTGTAGATAAAGCCCTTCTGTTAGGAGAGCAAGACATGAGATTTGGGGGGGTGCGGGACTGTGGCAATTAAAAGAAAAAGGGTCATCCTAGGCTATACAATTTTTTCCTCTAGGTGGCATTTTTAAAAACTCGTAACCCTGGATCATGTCACATCCTCTTCTCTCTGCCGCACCATCCAGTTTACACACCAGAAACCCAGGGGTCTCCCGATGCCCTCTTCCGTCCCTGTTCTCCATGCTCAATCCGTCTCCAAACCCATTCCATTGCCCTGTGACTGCTGACTCTGCTCAGATCTTCCATCCCCACCACTGTGGTCCCAGTGACCACTGAAATGGCCTCTCTCTGGCCTCCTCATACTTGCTGCTCCTCCCATCCGCCGCAGTCCTAGCCCCAGTCTCCTTCACCTGCTGCTCCTCCTGACTACCTACCCAGTCCTCATCAACTCTGCCTGTTTGTCCTCAGACCTCAGCTCAGCAGTCACCTCCTGAAGCAAGCCTTCCTTGACCCACCAACGTGGCACATATCACAGGCCAACAGAGTCAAGGCTGCCCCCCACCTGTAACATAAACCATGCCTGCAGCCTTCCAACTGCAGTATGATTGCTCAAGAGTCTCTCTCCATTGGGATCTAAGCTTACGACGGCAGGGACCATTCAACTCCTCTACGACCAATGTCACCACCAACACACCCCTGGAGCGCATCAAGCCCTCATGATCTCTGCCCTGGCCCAGGCTATTATCCCTCTCGGAATGTTCTCCCCCAAAGCAGAAGGCTCCCAAATATGTCTCCCCAAATCCACGCCTGTCCTCCATCAATCCAGTCTCCACACAGCCATCCGTGGGATTTTAAACCACTAGCCAGAGCACACTGCTGCCCAGGGTAGCACTGTGCAGGGGCTTCTTCTAATAAAAAAGAGAACTCTCACAGTGTGTGTCAGCTCCCCCACATTCACTGTGCCCCAACCCCACTCTTCTTTTTCTTCCTAAACAGATCAAGCATGTTCACATCTGAGGGCCCTGGAACATATGGTTCCCAGTGCCTGAAACCTGTGTTTCATCTTTCGACGGCTTTAACTGCTTCTTCATCTTCCTCAGAAAGGCCTTTCCCGGCCCCTGGATGCACCAGATGTTCTCAGACCCCAGTGATTCCCTCCCCACCACTCTCCAGAATGTATTTGACTTGTCGTTTTCTGATTGCCTTTTTACAGCCCATCTCCCAGACTAGACATGAAGAGCCACGATAACAAGGGCCCCATCTCTCTGATGCACCCCCAGATCCTCAGGGCTGGGTAAAAGGCACTGAACAAATATGTTTCACTATTTAAAACAAAACTGCTAAGACCTTAAAATAGAAGTCAATGTAAGATGCCGTAAGACACAGATGAGGGAACAGAGAAACACCAGACAGGAGGGGGCTGCCAGGGAGAGCTAAGGTGCAAGGAACTCAGAGCTGAGTCTAGAAGTTCACCACATATACAGCGTGGCCCAGGGAAGACAGAAAAGGAGCCATGAACTTTCACAGTTATGTACAGCCTCCATCCTGACACCCGGGCTCTCAGCGGGGCCTGGCTTAGGAGGTCACTTCCACTGATTTATGCTAGAATGTCATGAAGTAAAATTAAAGTATATCTCCTAATAAAAGCACCAGGTACTGTTTCCATCTTTCAGAAGGTACAGTGAAGCTTGAGGAACTCAGGTGCTTTGTCTAGCTGCCTGTGTCCACCATGAATGGGCATCAGACACACCCTGAGAGCTGGATGAAGCTGATGGCTGGGCCCACCCCCAGGGGTTCCTGATGCTATAGGTCCAAGGCAGGGTCTGGGAATTGCATTGCTAACAAGTTCCCGGATACTGCTGGACCAGGGAGCGCATTCTCAGAACTACTGGTCTATAGCTATATCAAAGAATTAAAACCAGATGTATCCAGTATAGACTTTAGGGTTCCCCTCCCCCGCAAAATTCTATGGTGCCTCAGCCACCTACAGATCCCCATTCCCCCAATTCAGGCTTGGCACTGGGACTTGCTGTAGTCTGGATCGAATGTCCCCCAAAGGCCCCCGTGTTCAAGGCTTGGCACTACTCGGGGGTGGTGGAACCTTTAAGAGGGGGGTCATGAGGGATGCCGTCAGAGGAGACTGTGGGACCCCAGCCTCTCCTCCTTTTGCTTCTGGACAATGATGTAGCAGTTCACATGCTCCCACCCTGAGGTGCTGCCCCATCACTGGCCCAAAAGCAATGGGGCCAACTATGGTTTCCTTCCACCATGGCACCTGCCTCCAGCTTCTAACATCCCAGCTCTGTTCACACCTGTCCCTGCTCAAAAGTCTACATGCTCTTTCTGAAATGAAACTCGCTCTTCTTAACAGAGTATCCGGCACGTTTAAACATCAAGCACCCACAGCCAAGTCATAGCCAATCTGTAGGCCCACCTCAAAAGTCATCTCCAAGTCTGCCACAGGCTCCTACCTCAGGAATGCCCCCTCTCAGCTCCTACCCTGCCCTTTCAGTCTCCTCTTTGGAGCAGGCACCGGGCTCCATCATCTCTGGATGACCAAGCCACCCCAGCTGGCACACAGATGCGCGTGCAGAATAGATACTGAAATCGCTGCTGACCCAAAGCCAAAGCAGCTATATCTGGGAGCCCTGGACAAAGACCTAGCTCTGTTTAACCAGGGGAGCAAAGGCAGAAGGTGAGGGCCACGTGCAGAAGAACCTGAGCACAGGGAGGGAAGATAGAGGGGAAAGGTGAGATGCCCTCTGAGTAGCATTCAACACTGACTCCATGTGTCGAGGGCACAGTGACCCATGAGACCCCCAAGGAGCCTTCACTCCCAAGGGGGTTATCCTGCAGTGGGGGCTGGGCAGATTCACACAGACCACAGAATTTTTGAGGGTTGTGGCTTCTGCAAAAGGGGGTGAGCAAAGGTGAGCCTCCTGGAATTATCTAGGAAGTTTTGCATTGCTCTCACAGGTGCCCCACTGGGGGTGACAGGGACACTCCTGGCAGGACAGGCTCTTCTATAGGCAAGACCAGCTGTTACTCTTCACCTCATCCTTCCTCTGCTCTAAAGCTACAGTGACGGGCGTGGGAATTCATCCAGCCTTGCTCGATTTTGGTGATGGAAACTGTCAGGGCCACAGGCTAGGTGGGATAAATCAGCACCTCATGCAGGATTACAGTTCTCCTTCAGGGCTCCGATTTTACTATTTATGAAACTAAAACAACACACTCAGGGTGCCAGAACATCAGCTCCCCATCATCTCGGACGACCTCACCCAACTTCTCAACTGCTTCCTGAGAGAAGGTGCAGGGTGTGGTCTGGTACCTTCCATGGCAAATGGAAATACCAGCTCTGGCTTTACTGCTCAGCCACTATGGGGCGGACCTCACTAGGTGCTGAATGCTGCTTTTTTTTATTTTAACACTGTGACACCCCAAAAGGCAGCAATTCTTATCCCCACTCTACAGATAAGGACAATGAGGCTCAAAGGGGTTCAGTAAGTTGCCCAGAAGGTGCTACTTAGGGTCAGAGCTCTGTGCTCCAAAGCCGTACTTCTGCAGCAGGGGGGCAGGAAAGGAGCAAGAGTCCACCCCCTGGGGGAGGAACTGAAACCAAACTATAATCCAGACAGCTGCCATCCGTAGGAAAATTTTCCACCACTCACCTCAGCCCAGGGTCCTGCTGGCCTGGCCCAGAGGTTATCACGTGAAAATCAGCATCCTGGCTTGATGAGAAGGTGCTGATCTGCCCGGGCACAGTATTTCTTTGTACTTTAACATACTGACCTTGACTGACTCTGGCCAATAGGTCTGACATGAACAATGGCCTAAGAATTTTGTTCTTTTAACTGATTTATAAATGAAGCTTTGGGGCAGGAAGGAGAAATTTTCAAAGCACTCAACAAGAACCTTTGGTTTTCTTAAAAGATATGACTATGGTAGAGTTTTTGTTTTTAAACTCTCAACTTAAAATCTGAAGATGTAGATTTAAAAACTCCAGCTGGATACCAGTTAGGTGTCCCAGCAGCTTGGGAGGCTAAAACAGGAGAACAGGAAGAGAGCTAGTTCAGGGACAGCTTCAGCAACTTAGTGAGACCCTGACTCTAAATAAAATACAAAAGGGTTGGGGATGTGGCTCAGTGGTTGCGTGCCCCTGAGTTCAATCCCCTATACCCAAACAAAACAAAACAAAAATACCCTCCAGCTCTAGGAAGCCTGGTGGCTCAGGGGGCTGAAGCAGGAGAATCACAGGATCAAGGCCAGCCTTAGTAATTTAGTGAGTCCCTTAGCAATGCAATTTAATGAGACACTGTCTCAAAAAAATAAAGAGGGCTGGAGATGTGCCTCAGTGGTTAATTCCCCCTGGGTTCAATCCCCAGTACCAAAAAAACAAAATCTCCAGCTCTTCCACACATGGCAACTTTCTAATTGATGATATTCTACCACCTTTTTGAAATGCCTTAATGAAAAAAATAAATGAGAGCACTTTGTAAAAGTTGTAAAACACCAGGATTACCAATTGTGAGTTTTGTGATGGATTTTGGTTTTTGCTCCCTCCCCGCTGCAGTACTGGGAATTGAATCCAGAGCCTTATACACGCTAGGGAAACACTGAGCCACATCCCCAGCCCTTTTAATTTTGAGACAGGGTCTAACTAAATTGCTCTGGCCTCACTAAGTTGCTGAGATCTGAGGCTGGCCTTGAACTTGTGGTCCTCCTGCCTCACCTCCCTAGCTGCTGGGATTACAGGGTGCATCACCACAAGGGCCTCATGACATGGTGACAGATAAATTGAATCTCACAATTACTTTAGACATTTGCAATCTCATCTGCCCTCTTCACTATTCATCCTCCAAAAGCAAATTTTTATTCAACTCAATAATACTTCCTGAAGAACTAATTTTCAACTTTGGATCAATCATCAGCCCCATTAACATGCCAATTTTTGTCTTTCAGCAAAAAACTCTATTTAGACTTTGCCCGTCTTCCATTCCTTTTAATCCCTGCCTTCCTGAAACTATCAAAAAAGACATTTTCCTCCATAAATAATTGGGTCAATGAGGAAAGTGCTTTAAAATAAAAATCAATGTGCTTAGCACACAGAAATCTTTGGCATTCTCAAACATTTTATTAGTCTCTTGCTGAACGGTATTTTAATCTATTTATCACAAAATGTACCTTAGATTTAAGTACACAGTATTCTATAAATCAGGGACAAGACTGGGTTTTTTCACATACTCCCAAATTTATTGCAATATTCCAAGTCCTCAAACACTAACAATTGCATGTTCTATTTTACAAGCTTTTGTCTTTGTGACTAAATGTGCAGCAATAAACCCCAAACCACATTAATGATAACCTCGTTAAATATAAACTGGTGTGCAATTATCCAAACTACTAACACAAACAAAGAGGGAGGGGGAAAAAAACAGGAAACATTGATTATGTTCCTGAAGGCTCTTAAAAACCAAACAAAAATAAAAACACAGCATTACAGTTTGTTTAAAAAAAAAAAAACTAAATGATTTTATGATTCTTAACATGTAATGCTAAGGCAGCCTGTTTCAGCTCTAGCATCTGCACCAAAGTTTGGGTTTTAAATGGGATGTGAGTTGAGACCTGACCGATGAGAGCAGGGTGTTTTGTTGAGGGGATGGAAAAATGGGTGGCTGGTGACCCTGGGGGAAAGTCACATCTTCTTGCTAAGTAGCAGATCCTTTTAAAATTGGTTTTCCACATGCTTCCTTTTGATAGTGACATTTGCACAGCCCCAGAGGACAGAATGGAACAAAAAGATGGGTTTGGCACAGCCCCTGGTGCACATGCTAATAAGCCAGCTCTCTAGGACCAGGATAAAAAGCCTGCTGGCCAATTCCCATGGTGTAAACACTCCCACCCTGAGAAGGCAAGACACCAAGCAGCTCAGAGGCCTTACCTCTATTAACCAGCTGAAGCATGCTACTGCTTGCAGCTGAAACCCAGAGGCAGGCGGGGCTCACCTCACCCCAGGGACAGGGACAGGGTCAAGTTGGCCAGCTCAGGTCAGTTGTGAGACTGAGGAAAAGGGTGGTTGGTAGACTGTTTCACCCAATAAAGGCGCAGGAGCGGCTGCAGGGAGAAAATAAAAGCCCCAGGAGGAGTGGGGCGTGTAGGAATAAGAGGTTTTGCCTAGTGTCTTGCAATCAGATTTCCCTACTGACACAACTAGGTTTTGTTTGGGTGTCCTGGTCGCTCTGCAGAGGAAGGCAGGTGATCCATTTTGGTGAAGCCAGCCCCCAGCTGATGCACCACCAAGCCCCTGAGCCGGGAGGAGGAAGTGGTAAAGTGCAGGGGCTGGAGAAGGTCAGCCAGGACAGCCTGCAGGGCTCAGTGAAGCTTCATCAAAGGAGGGAGCATTCTGTGGGAAGGCGCGAGGGACCCTCCCCAGGGAGAAGCCCACACCCAGAGCAGCGATGGTATTCTCTAGAAAGCCAACACAGGACAGCAAGGGTGCAAAGGAGCCGGGGACAGTACATCGGGGAAGAGAAGTGGTGTCACTGGCAAACTAGGCACTGGGCCAAAGGCTGCCTGAATGAAATACAAGGATTTGAAGACTGACAAGATCAGATGTGGGTCTCAGCAAGGTCCTTCTGGGGAGGGAGGGTTGACAGGGGTCAGAAGCTCTTAGAAGGCAAACTCATCCCCCAGGGTACAAGTCCAGGCCAAGACAGTGAGTGTGGGCAGGGAGGGGCCCAGGGCCCTGCACACCTCCTGGGCACTGGGCTAAGGCAGAGGTGGCACCCTTTTTCTGGGACAAGACAGGGGGAAAAATAGCTTAGAGTTTTGCAGGTCATGTGGTCTCAGTTGCAACTATTCAATTCTGTCATCGGAGCACAAAGACAGCCAAAGACGACACGGTACACAAGTAGACACTGCAGTTTCCAAGAGAGTGTTATGCATACACAGCCAGAGGGCCACCGTTTGCCAACCCCTGGCCTGGGGAAAAGGCGACACTGAGAAGATACAGAGGCCCAGGAAGGTGACAGGGCTGCTATTCTCATTTCATGGATGAGATCCTGGTCAGGATGAGGGGCAGAGCCCACATCACCCTGAGCGGGGCCAGGCTGATGCTCCCCAGGGTGACCCCATGCCCCGACAAGCCAGGGCCAGAAGTAAGAAGCAACAAAGGAGACGGGATCCAGCTCAAGAGGGGAAGTGCAAGGCGGCACTGGGCAGGATTTCACTACTGTGGCCACAGTGATCCCTGTCCACCCTGGCCCTGCCTCTGGGTCCTCATGCACAAAGGTCCTCCCTGAATGACAGAGAGATAGAAATGTAAATAAGGAAATCAGAGTAGGTGGTGACCTTTGAGGTCATTTAGGTCAACTTCTGCCAGGTTCAGCTGAAGCCAGTTTAACAAGCATTTGTGAGTGTGGCCCGTAGTCCACAGAGCCAAGTGAGGTGGGCAAGACTGCAAATTCTGGAGCCTAGCTGCCAACCCAGTTCCCACATTCAGACTAAGAGACCTTGGGTAAGTTACTTAACCTCTCTGTGCTTTGAAACCGGGGTGCTGTATATGAATTCAGTCCCTATAAAGTGCTTAGAATAACGCCTGTCCCATGTTTGTTAAATAAACATACTGTGTCCTAGGCCATCTGCAAGGCCTCCCACAGGGGAGGGTCAGAAGAGCCCCACTCTGTGGGGGCTCAAACACCAAGTTCACCTCTAACCACACACTCATCACTGTGCTAAATGCTTGTTTGTTTACATCACCCAACACAGTCAGGGACCCGGTTTTACGTCTCTATCTCCTACGACTAGCACAGTGATGCCTCATGATTGATACTCATTATGTTCCATGTTTGTTGAATGAATAAGTGATGCAAGGCATTAAGTCTCATTAGTAGAATTTCCTCTACTACATACCTGACAGATAACAAAGCACCTAATGCCACCCCTAGTCCACCGCGTGACCTTGGACTCCTGCCTTCTGGGGCTGAAGTCAATGTCTACAAAAGCCCTTTGTGAACTTGAGGCTCTTTAGCCACGAAGTTATAGAGATCACTTCCGCCTGGAGGAATGGGGTTCGGATGGCCCTAAGTTCTTGTCCAGCTAGGAGACCTACAGCTGAGGGTTCCCTGCTACTCCAGCTCCCCCTACTCCATCCATCCATCCATTCATCCATCCATTCATTCATTCATGCGCATTCTGAGACCAGTGCTGTGGAACAGACACACAGCTGCTTGGTGCCTAGAGTTTAATTTCCCACATGTCCCCATGCTAAACGTGTCCCAGGCCCTGCAGTGGGCCACAGGAATACTAGATCAGGAAAAGAAGGCGGACTCATCTGTCCCAAGCCTTTAATTCCACCAGGGTTCCTAAGAACCCACCTGGCCCAGAAGGTAGGGTTCCCCAAGTCTCTGTCCCACATGAGGTCACCACCTCACCCACCAGTTCTTCCCATTCTGCTCAAAGCCTCCTGTCCTCAGCCCCCATCCACAACCTAACAATCTCCAGGCACAAGGGGAGCTCCCAGGCCAGCTGTGGGACAGTGTACAGAGCCCTGCAGGCTGCCCCACCCTTCCAGAGAGCAAAAGGTCACCCTTGAACTCGCTGCCCTCACTGGGCACTTGCCAGCACGGAACAGGCTGCTCGTTTATTCTGCCTCCTGAGCTCACCCACATCACAGGCTCTAGGAGGACAAGGACGGGAGTGGGCGGGGACCGGGATGCCTCTGCCAGCAGCTAGGGCCACTAGTTGACTGCCTAACTCCCAGCCAGGCACAAACCAGGCGTAGACTTTGGAAAGTGTCCTGACCAGAGCCGGGCCTGGCCTGAGACTGCGTGCAGCCTGGGCTTCTGTAACTGCGGCTGGGAAAATGGCTCAAAGACAACTTAAGCAATAAGCTAGGGAGATCAAAGTCACATGGCCAGGTGGTGACAAAGTTAAGGAAGAATGACCATCTCCCTTCCCACTCGCCGATTCTCAACTACTGGTCGGTTTGCATTTTTCTTTCAGGCAAGACACTGACATTAGTTTATAGCCAGAGCCCAGTTTCCACCCCAAGAGGGGCGGTGCACAAAGGAGGGGCAGAAGCCCTAAGTGGCCAGGGTAAGCAGTCAGGAATGAGCCAGAACTCAGCGAGCAGGGCTGAGTGACCTTGAGCAAATGACTTAACACATCTGAGCTCCAGTTTCCTCAGCCTTACAATAGGAACAAATCAGTACAGGATAAGCCTCCCTCCACAGAGCTTGGAGCTATCAAAAAGAAGAAGGTGCCATTGAAGGGACCCCCCCTCCCCCCATCCTAACTACATTAACATTTGACTAGCCTTTGGAAGCTTTTAGCACCCCCTGCCCACACTCAGTCTGCATTCCACAACAAATGTCAGTGCCACAGGCATCTGGCTTAAAGGGCCCAAGCCATTGCCCAGGCTCTCCGGAGGAGAAGGGCTAATTAACCTGCCTGGGATGGAAAGGCTGCCCTGGCCACAGCACTGGGACCCAGGCCAAGGGGCTCCTCTGCACCTTGTTCCCTCCTCCCATAGAGGGCCCAATTCTCCAAGTGGCATGATTCAAACTCAGGTGTTCAGAAAAGGTAAAAGACGCTTGCCATTTCTAAGGACTACCCCAGTCACCAAGCCACCCTTCTGGCAGGCACAGAGCTTCCACCTGGGCTGGAGACGGCTGCTGGGCAGCTGTGTGGCCATCAGAAGCTCCAGGAAATGGAGTAATCAGGATTGCTGCCAGCAGCTGCCTGGGTGAAGTTTTTAAAGTAAAAGAAGCCTTAAGACACCTTCTAAGTTTACACTCCCTTTCACCCATTAACACCTTCCTGATGGGAGTCTCACTACTCCAGCAGAGAGGAAACCCAACAAGGGTGCCTCTGCACACCCCAGTGCAGGCTCCCAGGCCACAGGGGACCCCTCACAAGGCTAGTAGGATCCCCAGGCCACAGTCCAACAGAACAGAGCCTAAGACGCAGCAGCAAAACCGGGGAGACCCAAACAAAGAGGCAAAACTTGCCAGGAATCACTAAAGGGGTACAAATTGAAGCCAGATATAAAGACAGGTAGTCAGGGTAGCTAGTTAAATCGGGTCTGATGGAGAAAATTGAGTCTGGATTGGAAACAGCCCCTGAGAGACTGGAAAGATGCTCAAGTCTCCAGAGCCCTTAGGTACTCCGGCTCCCAAAAAGGTTGTAAATGAAGCAACTCCAGAGCAGACAGGGAGCTGGCTAACCAATGCCCCTGGGCTGACGCTCCCTTCCCACCCAGCACTCCACCTAGGCCCTTCCAGCCCACCGGCATCTGCACACCCCCCACCCCCTGCCAGGCCATCCACATCCCCCAGTCACTCTGCAGGATGAGGGGAAATAAACAAGGGAGAAGAATGGAGAACAAGGGAAACTTTAGACATATAAAAGCGACAGGACTTCCTCATCCCACGGATTCCATCTTTGGGTCTGATCCCTTCTTCCACCCGGGAGACGTCTGTTTTACTGTCCTTTAATCAAGTTTCTTACTTTCTACTCCAGGCTTGGTGTGCTTCCCTGGTGTTATACTTCAACATTTGAGGAAGCAGGACTCGTCAAGGTAACCAGTAATCCGAGATATCAAATCACACCAAAGTGACCTGCAAGCTGTATCCCATTCATTTACACTCAGCAGCTCAAACATGATAGGTGACCTTACTGTGTGCAAGGCAGAGTGTCAGGGGTTGAGTGCCTTAGGGAAAAGATGTCAGGTGTGGATGTCAAAAACTCAGGTTCCCTAAGTCAAAATGCATTCTACTGTAAAATTAATTAATTTAAAAAAAAAAAAAAAAACAACTCAGGTTCCTATTCTGGCCCAAATGGGGTCCACCCATTATCTTATGTGCCTCTTAGTAGCTGGGCCAGTCCAAGGTAGTTAATAGGCCTCCCTAAGGCCCACGCTCTCCTCACAGGTGGCTGGGAGGGTCAAATGTGATAGATGTCAGCATACAGAAATGGTGTGATCTCTGCATGCACCTCTCTTCACTGAGCACACACTCATGCCTACACTTAGGCATGGAAATCTTCCTCCCTATTGTATTTCAAAGTTTGGAAGTTCAAGCAATTCACCCCGATTGGTTTTAATTCCTTGGGACTGGTTTAAAGACTAAGCAGTGCTTCCGCAATTTAATTTGTAAATGAATCCCCTGAGGTTCCCGTTAAAACGCAGATTTGGGTTGAAGCAGGTGAGGGTGGGGCCGAGGAGTTTGCATTTTTAAGAGCTCCTGGTGAGGCTGAGATCTGGGAGCTCAACTTTGGAGCAGGAAAGTTCTATGGAATTCAGCTAGAAATGAACCCAAGGCAAATCTAATTTTATTGGCAAACCACATCCAGGTAAAGTTGTATACAGAAGCACACAGGCTTTCCAAAAGGGAGCACACTGGGAAGGGAGGGAAGGGAAGGGAAGGGAAGGGAAGCCCCTGAAAACAGGCCCCACCCGTGCCTTATTCAAATAAGTTTGTACTCTAAACCAGGTGAAAGTACACTTCAGAAATCATAAAAGCAGTATACTTCAGACAGTACATGTCCTAGGATACGCCACATTTGACCCCATTCCTCAGCCAAGCTGGGCTTTCTTAAAAGGCCTCTTCTTAAATTAATTTTCCCTACCTCCTCCCTCTCTGGCACATCAAATTTGATACTGTTTCTGTTGACAGTTGTCATTTTAAAAGTGCTTATCAAGTTGCCAGATATGGACTATTCAGATATAGTAAGATGAACATGATTGACAGGTAAGGATGCATCTTAATACTAACTCATCTTAATGTGTTGAAGTGCGAGGGATCAAGAAAAACATCCTAAAGGTTCACAGAGATAGGATTAGAGAGTAAATTGTGGATGTTCTTTGGCTCAGAAATAACAACCCAAGATAATCCATATCCCCTGAAATTAGCTGCTTAGAGAAAGAGCTAGAGGTAATCCGATCTCCAGCTGTTTGCAGCACAGGGAACACATCTGTCTACCAGGTGACACAGGCCAGTCCTTGCACACTGGCTTAAAATAACACGTATGTTTATTATAATTCCTGTCATGACCCACTGACTGCTGGGGCTTGGGCTCAAACTCCAGAATTATGAGCCGGTGTGCAATGTCAAGCAATAACACAGGGCTGCCCAGAAACTGCTGAGTGTGCACTACTTGCCCAGAAAGGGATTCCCCTCCCACACACTCACCCGCTACTGGGGAGATGCATGCTCTAACAAGAAATGCCAGAAGCAGACTGTCACCTGTGCCCAGTGTCACTAATTCATCCATGCAATCACAAAGTTGCTTCCCTTACTCCACACTCCTGGCCCTTGGGCCTACAGGCACTTGAACTGCAATCTACACATCAGCACCGGCCTGATTTCATCCACAGGAAAGAGTCAATTTTGGATGAGCCGGCTTGTTCTTTGACTTGATTACAAGGAGAAGTTTTCCAACAGGCTACCTTCTTACGTGGGCCAGAGCAAAACAGGCGCATTACAGGAGACAGGCTGTAATAGAGAATGTTCTTCCCACCTCATCTTGATGCCTTCAGAATCCTGGCAAGGGTCTATCCCTGAAGGGTAAACTGAGGCTAAATCAACTGCTAAATCAACCGAACCCAGGTGGAATCTATGTTGTAACTTACTTCACAGTAGATTGACTTAAGATCAGAGCCTCCCAGGGAATGGGCATAAATCTCGCCAGTTGCTCCCCACTCCCGCTGCTCCCCAAACTCCAAGTCCCACACAAATCTAACAGACGGTCCTTTGCATATGTTAACAAGCTCCTGCCATTTCCTGGATAAGTAAATATGAAACATTTCGTGGTTTTGCTAGTATGCCTGCAGGTAAAATAAGCTTTTAACTAACTCGAGCAAATTCATCCTGGAATCGGGTACGGGGGCTCAAGGGAATGTAAAGACTTCCCACTTCTTAGGAAAGCAAAAAGAAAACGCCAAGTTTCCCCCTACCACAGCAACACTGAACTCAGGAACTTTGGAAAGTTCTCGCGTGTCTGCTACTAGTTCAGGCTCCCGCGCGCCGCCCAGCCGCGAGCCCCACCCACCGCACCACGCTGTGACCGCCGGCTGCCAGCCCAGCTGGAGGATCGCACCTCCGGGTCTGAACCGGGTTTCAGGAAGTTCAGGATCTCCTAGTGCTGTGAGGTTCGGGAGCCCCTTTTTAATGGGTTCCTGCAACTCCCAACTCCTGGGCCATGACATTAGCAGGGTGCTCCTGCTCTGCAAGTACCAGGTTCGCAAACCCACGTGTGACCACACACCCCCTGGACTCTCTTCCTCTTTCGCGTGCCCCAAATGGTTTGGAATTCGGACCAGAAGCCCTGGATCCAAATGGGCGCGGGAAAGTGGGAGCTACCAGTGTGTGCAGTACAGCCTAGAGACTACCGGGAGGCTGGGCGTGCCGGGGGGTGGACAGCGACGCAGAGCAGGGCGCGTGTAGCGTCCAGGGTACTCACCGAGACCTCTGCAGCTGCTCAAAGGCGCTGGTGCTGCCGCTCTGACCCGACTGCTCCAGGGAGCAGTAGTTCTGTGAGATCTGCCTGGAGAAGGCGATGGGCAGGATTCCCTGAGTGAACGAGTTGAGACGGCCCCGACTGCCGCTCCCACTCCCGGGGGTCCCGGAGCTCAAGAAGGCGGCTGCCGGCACCTGCACGGTGGTAAAGGCATCGTCCTCCTCCAACTCCTCCTGCTCGGCACTCCCGGGCCCATCCAGCAGCTGCAGTTGAGAACAGGCGGCTAGAGGCGCCGACCGGGACGTTTGCAAAAGCTCCCCCGACGTCCGGCCCGCGCCCAGAGGGCTAGCGAGCGCCCGCGACGCTCCGGGGCCAGGCAGGGTCGCGTGGCCGCCCGGAGCCAAGGGCGGCAGCAGCGAAGGCTGCAGTGGGAAGGGGCTAGACCCAGTAGCCAACGCCGCGGCCGCTGTGCCCGGTGCGGCGAGCGCACTGCAGCCGGCGGCCAGTAGGCTGAGCCGAGTCCTAGCGCCGTAAGCGCTGCCCGCTCCGGGCTTAGCTGCTCCGCTCTCCTCGCCGCCGCCCCACTCCTCCTCCTGCAGCGGCGGCCGTCCGTCCAGCGAGATGTTGGTGAGGAAGGAGAGGGCAGCCTGGCGGCGCCGTGGGTCCATGCGCGGCTTCCGGGGGGGTTCGGGCGGCCGCTGGGCCGGTGCGGCAGCCGCGGGCTGGGGCTGCGGCAGCGGCGGCTGCAACCCGCTGGTGCCCGCGGCGTCGGTGCCGGCGCTGCCGCCGCTGCTGCAGGCGGCTGTGCCGGCGGTGGCGGTCGCCGCCGCCATTGTGTCCGTCTGCGGCGTTAGTTCCGCGATGCCCGGAGAAGCGAGCGGCGCCGAATGCTAAGCGGCGGGCGCGAGCCGCGGCGACCCGGGCTGGGTAGGGCGCGGGGCGCAGGCGGCGTGCGCGGCGGCCCAGCCCCCCCGCGGGCGGGCCATGCTCGCCCCTCGGTGCTCGGGCGGGGGGCGCCGCCGACCCACACGCGCGCGCCTCCCTCCCTCGCTGCTGGTGCGGCGGCGGCGGCGGCGGCTGCTTCTGCTGCTGCTGCTGCTGCTGCTGGCGGCTCGCTGGCTGTCCGCCCGTCCGCGGGTCGCTTGGCTGGTCCGGCTCCCGGGCCCGGTGTTCGTATTTATAGGTGCGCGCGCCCGGCGCTCACGCTCCGAAGCAATAACACAGTATCACGTGTGGGGAATGAAACCTGGGAAGAAAACAAAGCCGCAGGCGGCGGCCGCTGAGGCAAGCGGCGGGAGGGTAAGGGGCCAGAGGAGGAGGAAGAAGAGGAGGACGGGAGAGCTGGCGCGTGGCGGGGCTGTGCAGGTCGTCCCAGCTGCCTGCTGGGAGAGTTGGTGACTCCCGGGGCGCGCAGAAGCCAGGTGCGGGAGGCGAGCACGTTACCCCGGCACGCTAGCTCTGAGAATTGGGGGTGCAAACAGAACCTGTGAGTCACAGCGTGGGGATGTGCTCCTGGGAGACTTGCGGTTCTGCAGGAGAGTTATTTGGAGCGACACAAAGATTTGGACAAGTTAACTGGACCCTGCCTTACTGTTGGACCCGACCAATAAGTCTTATTAATAGTTACACCCGTAGGTACGCAGCCCCACCTGAAAGCGTAGCTAACCACTGAGGTGTCTCTTATTCATCCGCAGGCCAGGGGAGCGACCCCAAGATGAAGATATGCGCTGAGGAGCACGCACATTTTCTGTGTGATCGAACTGATTTACACCCTTGCCCCCCTATTTCATACTGCTGGAACTTTTCATCTCCCTGAGTCAAGACCAACATAAATTTTCACTTTGGCCCTAAAATGTGATTGGTTTTCTATAGAGACTGAGACGGGCTAAAACAGTCTCCTTTCTCCTTGTCACCTTGCAAATTTTTGAGGATTATGATCTTTTCCACCCCCATAAGCCAGGACCAATATGGATAGCTACTCTGGTACTTATTTCATAAACATCCGTTTGACGCCTATCTTGCTTGTTGAGATGTGGGTTATTTGCCAAGGACGCTATGACCCTTCCAGAGGGGCGGCTACCTAATCTAGGAGGTGTCGCAGCCCCAACCCCAACTCCAACCAGGGAGGATGGGGGTGGAGCCATCGCCTGAAGCAATCAAAAATCGTGGGGGGATTTCTATAGGCAGCTTGGGTAATCTCCCAAATGCAGTAAAGAACAACTGTCACACTGAATTAAACTCTGTGACACCTAAAAAACTTGCTTCACTTCTCTGAGGGAGAAGCAATGTGCTTAAGATCAACAGATTAATTTAATTAAAGGTTTAAATTTAGCCCTGGAGCTAATGGGTAACTCTACATTGAAATTCCACTCCATTTCAAGTTCAGGAAAGTAAATTAAGTAATGGAGAGCAAACACACTGTCCGGAGATGTGCAGCCAGCCTTAGGTAGGAGATAGGGTGTGTTTCAGGTTACATTTGCTCTGGGACACACAGGTCACATGGCTTTTTACATGAACATGAACAATTGTTCATATTTTCTGCCTTTTTAGGCCTTTTGAAAAAGTGGAGCTTGGTGTCTATTTACTGCATTCTTACAGCAGCTAAGTCAAAGCTTGGTGATCAACTTGGGGAAATTTCATCAGGATTTTAATTACTTTATTTACCTTGAAACATCCAAGTCTCTTTATTACAGTTGACTTAATTTACATAACTACTGGCCTGATTGTGCTACCAGGCAGTATTTAATGAAGGACTTCAACTCTGCTCCTATAAAAGAAAGAACTTTCTATATTACAAAGGTGGTAAATGTTAAGCAAAGAGGAACAAAAATCAACAATCTCATCCATTAAAATACCTTAATATTTTGATTTGTCTTGTGTATATTTTTAAACAAAATCAAAGTCAGGCTGTTTTTATCATGTGGGCTTTGCCTCCTTGTCTTGATCATCTTTCTATTTAGAATATTTTCCTAGAGCATTGCTTTAATGGCTACACAGTGTTCAATATGATGGAGAAACTATAAGTTATAAACCTGTGCATTTAATAAATTGGTATTTCTGCTTTTACTATTATGAAGAGAGCACTGATGATCAATGATAAAGTCTTACTACCATGCAATATTATTTTCTTAAGTTAAATAGTTGCTGGGGCCAATCACTTATCATTTCAATCCAGAAAGGTTGTTCCAAACTGCTTCCTCGAATTCTTGCTGACTGTTGAAATTTTTCATTAATCTCCATTACTTTACCCACTTGATGTAACTCTTTTTTAAGTGTCAAGTATGCAAACTAATTTCAAATATTTATTAAAGCATTAAATAAGAATCAATGTCTGTTTTACCTCAGGCTTCTATGATCCCTTACGAAGTACATGAAAGTTGTGATTTATTGTCCTATGACCACCCTGTTATGGTGGTGAGAGCATTATCATTAATATTTTTAAAGAGAAGGCTCAAGAAAAAAATAAATGAATAATTTGCCCCTGGTCATGTAGACCAGGGTGGCTGGGCCAGCATGCAAACCCGACCCATCCCAAGACCCTTTTACATTCTTGCGCCCTCTGCTGGTAAGGATGCTCTGCAGGAAGGGGCAGTCTCTAGACATCATTGTATAGTCAGCCTTGGGAGTCAACAATAATGGAAATAATACAAGCTTTGGGGTAAGAGGGTCTGGGTTTTGAGAGTCACTTAACCTCATTGAGTTTCCTCTCTGGGTTACTGTGAGAAAAAAAATGAGACTACATGAGGAATGTTTTATAAACCTTACTTTAAAAATGTCACTTGTTATTTCCACTATCCTAATCTACTTAGTCCCTGAATTATCCCAAATTCATTTATTTTTCAACTATTAATTAGTCAATCAAGTATTATTGAGCTATTCCTATGATTACAGTACCATCTGTGACAAAGGGATAAAAGAAGGGTGGCCTTAAGCCCTAGTACCTTTGATAGTTGAAATAGTGGAAAACAAAAGCTCGGACACATTTAAAAGAAAGTACAAAGTCAGCTCTGATTAAAGTGTCAAGTGAGCAGTATGTTATCAGAATATGGAAAAGGAGCTTTTAATTTGAGCTGATACCTGTAGGGGAGGCTGTTAAACAAAAGCCAGGATTTGAGTTGACCTGGGAGATAAAAAAGGCAAGAAGAGGCAGTTAGCTATAGTTTAGATTGTTCCACAAAGGCCCATGGAGTGTCAAAATATTGCTCTTCAGGGAGACACTATAGGGAGGTAGTAGACCTTTTATGAGGTGCGGCCTAGTGGGGGGAAATTAGGTCATTGGGGACATGTCCCTGAAGAAGAATATGGGTCCCTCCCTGGTCCCTTCCTTTTTCTTTTTCTTTCTTTCTTTCTTTCTTTTTTCTTTTTTTTTTTGTACTGGGCATGAACCCAAGGGTATCTTGCATGTACATGCTAGGCAAGTGCTGAATCTCTAAGCTATACCCCTAACCCTGTCCTTTCTCTTATTGGCTTTCCAACCATGAGGTGAGCAGTTTTGCCCTACCTCATGCTCCCACCATGATATGCTTCCTTACCCCAGGCCCAAAAGCAATGGAGCCAACCAATCATGGATGTAAATCTGTAAAACTATGAGCCAATATAAACCTATTCTCTTTATAAATTGATGTCTTAGGTATTTATTATAGTGACAGAAAGCTAACACAAACTTTGCATACAAATTCCCTGAGTATTATAGGTATGGAGAACTAGAACTTGAAATATAATTCTTTACTGCCAAGTCCCCTTCACTTTCATATTGCTCCTTTCAAGTTTTCAGTCCCAATCTGAAAATGTACTTTGCATGCATGAACTCAAAAATGCAAGAACTGTTTAGATTGGCATATGCAGGGCTAGGGGTCCATTGGGGGAGAAAAAGGAAGAAAGAAACTGCAAGTAATCAGTAACCCTTAAATAATTCAGCAACCAAAATGTCTGAAAATTTCCTTATAGATGGTAGTGGACAACCCTCATATGTTTTTGATACGGTAGAAAATAAGGTTTTAGATTCAGGCAAACCCTGGTTCCAGGGCCAATATAGACCCTTATCAGCATGTGACCTTGCTTCAACCTGGGCAAATTATAAGTTTTATGTGTTGGTAGCTTCATCTGTAAATGTAGGTTTAGCAATATTTTACCTTGAAGAGTTATGAAGATTACTGATAATATAAATTATGTAATTAGCACCAGAGTATCTGGCATTAACTGGGTAGCTATTAGAAAAATGTAAAATACAGAAGGTGCACCTTAAGAACAGCCAGGATGTTTTAGGTTCTAGGTTTCTGTAGTTTTCACTGGTGCCAGCAGACAGACAAGACCATGAGAAACTCTAGCTGTCAGCTCCAGTTCAGATCGGATTATTTTACTGTGTGTTCCACCAAAGTGCAGACTGCTACCCACTACTAAACCATACACCAGACTCTTAAATCTAAAATATAGGCCTGGTGCCCCAAGAAACCTGTTGCTTTCCTCAATCCAGTAAAAGAGGCTGAGACTAGAAACGGGGACTGTCCAAGAGATGGTCCTCAATGTTCCTGCTCTTCTAGAAGTTTGTCTACCCTTTGGGGAATTACGATCACTTCTGTTGCCCTGGGAGAATGGGGAGGTGGAAGAGGATGGGGGAAGGACCTATGTCCCCTTTTACAATTTGGCATAGATAACCTTTTTATCTATTTTTTTCTTGCATAATTTCCCCAGGACATCTGGGATTAGATATAACATTTAAATAAGATTTCACTAAAAGCTGAGGGATATTAGGTGAAGAAATAAACTCAACAAGGAATAAATATACAGCTCCATAAAGCATCTTACAAAATATGACTTTCTCCTACCCTTAATCCCTATATTTCCTAAATGCCAACTTCATGCCAGTTTCCAGTTTGGTTTCTGAGTACCAGGAGAAAAGGATGTGGTCCTATCCTGGATCCCTCAAGCTAAGTAGCACAGAAAGTTAGGCTAATATGTATTCACTAATACATGAAGAGTTTTTAAAAGAAGAAGAAAAGAAGAGCTCTATACACTGGGATCAACCAATCCCTGGCATACTTCCTATGTAAGAGACTATTTCAACCTTTGTACCCCAGAGCTACCCATTTAGGACACCATCTCCCTATAAGAAAAGGCCAAGAGGACTTTGCTACTTCCTGCCAGGGTTCTGTCTTCCACCTATCTTCCTGGCTGAGGACCTGCCCTTCCCTTGGTGATTAGCAATTAACACCACAATCCCTGACACTGTCCAAGCATAGACCCAAACAGGACCATGTTTGTGTCTGGACTTCTGACACTGTGGAGGAAGGAGGAAGAGCAGTTCTTTCTTTCTTTCTTTCTTTTTTTAAAGAGAGAGAGAGAATTTTAATATTTATTTTTAGTTTTCGACAGACACAACATCTTTTGTTTGTATGTGGTGCTGAGGATCGAACCCGGGCCGCACGCATGCCAGGCGAGCGTGCTACCGCTTGAGCCACATCCCCAGCCCCAAGAGCAGTTATTTCACTGCAGTTCCTGCAAAGGGCCTTCCAGATTCTATGACTTGTGTGAGAAGCTGAGGAACGTAGATGATGCGGTGCCCAATGACTGTATGAACTGTCCAATAAACGTGTTATTGATTTATCGAGGGCAATGACTGAGGCCAAGAATGGGTTTTGGTACCTCGTCGATATGGGAAGAAGTATCAGTGTTCCAGGTAACCTTCCTCCACAGTCTTGTTGGAGGAGATGTCCAAAGACAACAGTGCAGATGTATTTAGTCTTCAATTTTCCTCTGATTCATCAAAATTCTCCCTTGGATGCAACTCAGCCAGTTGTGGAGAAGAGGGTATTAATAAGCATTCAGAAGGAAATGGTCCATTTGACAAGTGGCTCCTATGAAGTATGAGGTTGCAGGCTTGAGCTGCAGATAGATCTGACTCGTCACCAAATCTGGAACCTCTGGGCCTTCGTGTCTATACCTCCAAGCTAGAGCAAATCCTACATCTCTTGCAGGATTATCATACAGATTAGAAACAAGGCATGTAGGGAGTGGGGATATAGCTTAGTTGGTAGAGTGCTTGCCTCACATGCAAAGGTCCTGGGTTCAGATCCCCAGCACCACAAAAAGAAAAATAAACCAGGTATGTATAAAACACCAAGTGTGTAGCATACAGTGGGTGTTTGTGGGTGGTGGCTATTCTCATTATTTAGAGGCTGGCTATAAAAAAGAAACCTGGAGAAACATTCCACTGAACAAATGAGGAGTAGATATCTTGTTTCTTGGCCTAATTGGGGAAAAGACTCCATTTTTCTATTCATACTAAAACTTCTGAAAACCAATACACGGGGGGCGGATTTTCCTATACCAACTAATTTTCCAACCCTCGGGATACCAACTGGGTATCCTGTAGTTCATTTCAGTTCAATTCTGATGTTATCTGGAAAGACTGTCCCAAAAGGCTGCCCTTCACTTTAGGCATTAATTACAAGTATCAAATACTCAGATTCCCCCCACTTTTGACCTTTGACTAGAAGCCAGGTCTGACAGACCTGGGTGCCAGAATTTGCTATGATGGCTCACAGAATTCTGGGAAACACTGACTTATGTTTATTTAAAAGGATGTGATAAAAGATACTGATGAACAACCAGATGAAGAGGTGCATAGGGTAAGGTCTCAAGGAGTCTCAAGCTCAAGAGTTATTGTCTTTATGGACGGAGGATACAACACCCTTCCACCATATTGGTGTATCACCAACCTGGAAGCTCTCAAAACTCTTTTAGGAAATTTTATGGAGGCTTTGCCACATGGGCAACTCAATCTCTGGCCCTTCTCCCCAGAGGATGGGAGTGAGGCTGAAAGGTCTAAGCTTCTCATCATGGCTTAGTCTTTCTGGTGACCAGCTCCCACCCTAAAGGTATCTGGGAGCCCATCAAGAGTTACCTCATTAGAACAAAGGATGGATGCTCTTATCACCCAGGAATTTAGGAGCTCTGTGTCAGGAACCAGGGTCAAAGACCAAATATTAGAACAAAACATACTCCTAGCACCCTTATCAGTCAGGAAATTACACAGTGTCTAGGTTGTCTGTGCCAGGAACCAGGGACAGAAACCAAATATATACTCCTCAGTATGTCACACTGTCTAAGGCATTAACGACCATAGGAAAAACCTAACATCAAAACTGTTAGGGAAACACGCTTCAGACGCTTCCATGAAAACTTCATTCATAATCTAGCTGCAGAATTTAAATGATATTGGCATTCAGAAAACCAATGAATGTTCTTTGTTGTGTTACCTTTATACTTGAATCATACCAGACTCCTGGCTTTATTTTCTTTGAAATAATACTGGGATGCACGCACAGCTTATGGACAATAAAGAAACCAGTTCTTGTGTATATACAGCTCATAAACTTGTGACTTCCAGATGGCCTGTGTGCCTGGGCCTCTGGCAGGTCTACATGTACCAACAGGGAAGCAGGAGGCACTCTTCCCTCCCAGGGCTCTGACTCCCAGTGTCACAGCTTTGTTCTGTAGTGTTTGCATTCTCTCAGATCATTCTCACATCAGAGTGGAACGAATGTGGCCAGATACTGGGGGAAACATCACCAGCTGCTCAGCTGGACTGGCTGGTGGTCCATAGTGGCCTTTGCTGTTGGATGGGCATCCAAGAAGAGGCAGCTCACAGAAGGAGAGATGCAAATGGCTAGAAACCAACTGGAGGAAGAAGGAAGAGCGAAGGACACTCGTTCTGTTGGTGGGGTGTACATTAGAATAACCTCTCTGAGAAATCATTTGGCAATATGTATCAAGAGCCTTAAGTTGTTCACAGCTGAGAGCAGGAGCTTTGCACTAAGAAAGACTCTTTCAGCCCTTGCTATGGTTTCAATCTGGTTTCTCACCTCGAAGCTTATGCTGGAGTTCAATCCCCATTGTGAGATAGTAAGAGAGTGGAAACTTGTTCTGATGATAGTGTTTAAGGTGTGGCCTTTAGGCAGTGATTGGGATTAAGGAAGGTCATCAGGGAGGGACCCCTGTGATTAAATACTGGTGGCTTTGTAAGAAGAGAAATACCAGAGGAGACATCTCTTGCCATGAGATGCCCTGCTCTGCCTTGAGACTACTGGCAAGTAGGCCATCACAGATGGCTTCCCTTTGACCTTGGAACAGACCACGAGCCAAAATAAACTTCTTTATAACTTACCCAGTCTGAGGTATGATATTAGCAACAGAAAATGGACAATGATAGCCCACTATCATGTGTTGAGCACATTCCTCTGTTTATTTGTGTTTCAGTTTTGTCATTTGTGAAATTCAAATGATGCTCTCTTTTTTTTTTTTTTTTTTTGATGCTGTCTCTTTATAGCACTGTTATGAGGATTTAGTGCTTCAAAAAGAAAAATGATTGGAACATGGTAAGCACTCAAGAATCATGGTTAGTGAAATAACTTCTAAGAAGCTATTGAAAAATGGGGTCAGAGATTGATGCACAAAAATGATTCATCCCAGTATTATTTAAAATAAAGAAAGCTTGGGAGGGAAAGACCTTAGATGTGGAACAATTATTTAAAAAGTAAATTATGATTTACTCATATAATGGGATATCATGCTTCCACTTTTTAAAAATGATCTTTATCAAGTTTTCTTCATGATATGAAAAATGTTTTTTTCTTTTAAATAATGCTAACCAAGCTAAACAGAATAAGCTGATTATAATATCTCAACTTTGCAAGAAAAAAATGGAATTATTTTAAACACCAATGTTTGTAAAGGAGACATATAATATAGTTAAATGACTTGGGCTCGGGATGTGGCTCAAGTGGTAGCGCGCTCTCCTGGCATGCGTGGGGCACTGGGTTGGATCCTCAGCACCACATAAAAGAAAATAAAGATATTGTGCCCACCTAAAACTAAAAAATAAATATTTTTTAAAAAATGACTGGCCAGTAGGAATATGTTGATTTTTATTTGCTTCCTTTTATTTATCTAAATAGAAATAAATGGGGGCTGGGGTTGTAGCTCAGTGGTGAAGTGCTTGCCTCGCATGTGTGAGGCACTGGGTTCAATCCTCAGCACCACATAAAAATAAATGAAGATACTGTGTGTTCATCTACAACTAAATACATATTTAAAAAATAAAAAGATAGAAATAAGTGTATGTTCATATGATTTTTTAAACAAGAAGTGTCGTGTTTTTGAGAACCATATTGGAAGAGCTTTAATTGTTCAATTTGTGTAAGGCACTGAAGACAAAGTGAAAGCGTGAGGCAGGGTTTTGTTGGCTTCCCCCTTGAACACCTGCTCTGTGCCATACTCTCTGTTGGGCACATAGGGTAAAGCAAGGACCCAGGCTTTTCCTTGGGCCTTGTGGAAATTGGGAAAGGGAGCGAAGGGCAGGTTAACTCTGACATGCAAGTCCTAACAGGGTCCTTCCTAGACACAAGAGTTTCTCCACTTTCTCTCCACAGCCTGCTGTTTATCCTCAGGTGAAGAAGCTGAGGCTGCACAGAGCTAAGCACGGGGACAAATCTCAGATCATACAACTCACAGTTCACCTGACAGTCACCATCTGCAATGTCTTAGAATGGAGATTCAGGTCAGAGGCTATGAATGGTGATCCCTCTGGGTCAGAGAGGCTCCTCAGGGAGTCATGTCAGAACTGGCTCAGGCCCTGCAGAGGAACGGGACATTTGCTTTAGGACTCTATTACAAGAGTTCAGGCCTGAGGCAATAAACCTTGGACTTGGCAGTGAGAATGGAAAGGAAGGGTCAAGGGTCAGAGGCATTATGAGGGAAAACTGGCTTCCAGATTTGTAACCTGGGAGAGAGCTGTCATTCCTGAAAGAACCAAAAGTACCCAGGGGAGGGGAGAGCAGATTTGAGGGTGAAATTCGGGTTAAATTTTGGCATGAGTTTCTGAGCTATACCTTCACACAGAGACCCAGTGAAGAGGCTGGGAAAGGTAAATCACAATTTGACCTGTCTGTATCCAGCTGAAAGGGGAGCAGGCTTTGAATCTGTACTGGCATTACCCTCCAGTTTGGTTTTACATGACCTCAAACCATAGGTGGCTGAGGACACTAGCCTGTGGGGACCCTACCCTGGCCACAATCTCATATAGCCCCCCTTTGTCTGAGGTTTTGCTTTCTGCTGTTTCTATTACTGGTGGTCAATAGCAGTCCAAAGATATTATTTGCCTTGACTCTTTTAAAAAAAGAGACATTCACATTGTTCAAAATTGTTCTGTTTTATTGTTATTATTGATCTCTTCCTATGTCTAATTTACAAATTAAATGTTAATCACAGGTATGTCCGTAGAGGAAAAATCAGTATATCTGGGGTCTGGTACTATGTGATTTCAGGCATCTGAAATACTGGGGGTTGGGAACATATTTCCCATGGATAAGGGGGGATTACTGTTCTGCATTTGTTCTTTGAGACACAAGTCAGCTGGACCAGCCCCCTGGCTCCCTTTGGAGATATACCTAGGAGAAGTCTTTGAAAACAACCCATTCTAGGATGAGTCCCATCTGGGGCATTTCCAGTACCTCTTTGTCAGAAACTTAAGTGAAAGCTTAGGAGAATTTATTCTAAGGAGATAGAAGGGTCTCAAGGAACACAGAGTTAGGAATACAGCTGAGCCCCCAGCACATCTGAGCACCACAGACATGAACACGTAGGGCCTCTCCCCGGACATCCAACCTTCTCCATGTGCTTAATTCAGGCTCCATTCTCTCTCCTCACAGATAGAGTAGATTCTTCTGCTTCTCTGGTCATGGGACAAGAAGTATGGCCCCTAACAGATTCCCACCTTTATAACAGACTGACTCCTCTAAGTTTCCATTTAAAATATATAAGTGGGTGTGATTGGCAAAGCTTGTATGAGCAGGCTTGAGATCCTGGCTGGATCTCAGCTCACAGGGGATCAGATAGATGGTGCATGGTGGGGAGCAATTCCCAGAAAAAGGGAGATGTGACTGGACGGATCAGTAGGGGTCCACCACCAAGACTGTGGGTCACTCTTGACTTCTGTAGACCTGATTATTTCATATGCAAAATAGAGATACACTACCTGCCTTGCTGGTAGTTATTGTGATGATTAAAGACAAAAAAAAAATTGTCAGTAATACTCAGAATTCCCACCCAAGTGCTCCAAGGAAAGAGCAAAATATACTAACAATCTTATGGATCTGTCTGTGAAGCTCAATGCATTCACAGTACATTTCTTTCAGGGTTTTTGTTTGTTTGTTTTTGTTTGGGGCTCCCCCCACCAAAAAATGAATGAACCAGCGGTTGGGGATTTAACTCAGTGGCAGAGTGCTTGCCTAGCACATGCAAGGCCCTGAGGTTGGTCCTCAGTCCTGGAAAAAAAAAACAAAAAACAAAAAAATGAATGAACCATGGAAATTGGGCATAGAATAAAACTGATATCTTCAATCAGTAAAGAAGAGATTCTTTTGTCAGTGGTGTTGGGACAACTGGGTTGCCAGCTGGAGGGAAAAATAAGATCCCTTATACTTTACACCAAATGAAATTCCTGATGGAAAAAAAATAAAGATTTAATTGCAAAAATGAAACTGTAAAAGTACTTTGGGAAAGTGCTACAGGAAAGCCTGAGCAAAAGAACTCTAAAAAGGCATTTATAGTTTGTTTTGTTCAACCTGCAATCACAACACCTGAAACAGTGCCTGGCAGAGTCAGAGTCAGTAAGCTTTTGATGGAATGAATTAATGAGAGAATAGTTTTCAATCACCTCATATAGGGGAGCAGCCTTTCTACATGACATAAAATTCAGAGCAAAAGTAAATTTAGCTATTTTAAAAAAATGACAAATGACTATGGAGGAGGGGAATCAAATGACAAACACATGGGAGGGAAATATTTGCAATTCATATCACAAATGATACCTTAGTTCCCCCCTGCACATCCCAGTGCTGAGGATTGAACCCAGGGGCCTCTTTTATTCTAGGCAAGTGCTCTACCAATGGACTATACCTCTGTCTCCCCCTTAGTATTTAAAGAAATATGAAACATCGATAAAGACCAAGAACACAAGAGAAAAATGGGCAAATGATATGAATAAGCAGTTCCCATAAAAGGAATACAAAGGGCTCTTCAACCCAAAAAGAGTCAACCTCTTTCATAATACAAGACAAGCAAATAAAAAAGTCTTACGAGAAACGACTTTTTGCCTATCAGATTGGCAAAGGTAAGACAGTTTGAAAACACACTACTGTCTATTGTGTGTTGGCGCAGGGGTGGGTGAGCAAACACTGGTGCAGTTGGATTGGGCAATGTGGTTCATCTGCGACCCACTTCTAAGCATTTATCGTACACTTATCCCAGGCACATACAAATGCAGAAAATGTGAGGATGGTGCTTGCTGAAGTGTTGTTTATAATAGGAGAATATTGGAAATGACTGGTATTTAACCAGTAGCTAACACTTCTGGCACATTCATACAAATGAATTATTGTGTAGATGTTAAATGAATAAGATAACTCATATGAGTGTGTCATGGAAGGGTCTCCAAAAGGTGGTATTATCTGGGGAAAAGCAAGCTGCAGAATACTGTGTATATATGCTGGTATTTGCACTTAAAAACCTGCATGCATGGGCTGGGGTTGTGGCTCAGTGATACAGCACTTGCCTAGCATGTGTGAGGCACTGGGTTCGATTCTCAGCACCACATATAAAAAAATAGACAAATAAAGGTCCATCAATAACAAATAAAAAAAAATATTAAAAAAAACCCTGCATGCAGCCAGGAGCAGTATGTATGCCTATAATCTCCAGAAGCCAAGGCAGGAGGATTACAAGTTCAAATCCAGCCTCAGCAACTTAGAGAGACCCCCCCATCTCAAAATAAAAAGGGCTGAGGATGTGGCTCAGTGGTTGAGTTCCCCTGGATTCAATCCCTGGTACAAAAATAAAAAACAAAACAAAACAAACCTGCATGCATAGGTATTTCCTTAGAATATGGGTAGAACATCCTTTGGAGGATTCCCAAGAAACTGGGAACAGTAGTTGCTTCCTGGGAATGAAGCCTGTTGGAAAACAGAGGTGTAAATTTCCATTCTAAACTCTTTTATACATATGTTTAGAATTTTGTAACATGAGTGCATATGACATCTTCAAATAAGGAAAATGTGTGATCACTCAGCCTTCTGCTCCATGACATATCCACAGCTGATTTGCTGTAAAAGTTAATAACAGTGTTCTAAATTATTTACCATTTACATGAATTAACTTTCCCTTCTGATCTTTGACTAAAAATAACATTCTAGAAAAATGCTTCACCTTTGTCCTGGGATTTTGTCTCCTGGGCATCCCAACAAGGATCCCCTTTCTAAAGAGAACAGAACTTTCCAAAGTGTTTGGCACATGAAGTGTTTGCTCTACCTATGCAAGTTCCTGTCTTTCATGGGAAAGGAACAGTTCTGGGGAGAGGAGTTAGAGGGAACCTGGCACCCTTGGTAAGGTCAAAGGGAGAGAAGTGCCTTGTACCCCAAGTAGGGCCTTGGGGGGCCTCACCCCATGAACCCAAGTCTATACTCTCCATCATAATGCAATGGCTCCTCAGGATTGGGTTCTGCCCACCTCCCTGGATTCCCTTTCCTGGAGAGCCCTATGGAATCAGTTCCAGCTCTGTCTCTGGGCACATTTCTTTGCCTGATTCTCCTTCTCAACTATTTAAACCTCAGTGTAACTGTTTTTTCCCCAATGAGGTCTTCCAAGAGTCCTGGGGCAGAATCTGGGGCTCCCAGGTTCCCACACTCCACAACTCACCTCTGCTGGACACACATGACATTGCATGACAATTGTTGCTCTATCTGCTCTACAAATTCCTTGAGGACAAGGACCCTGCCTTAATTCATTTTTAGCACAGTGCCTGGCACACAGCAGTTTCTCAAAAAGAAAAAAGAAAAAAAAGCCGGAATGAACAAGCATACCAAGTCATTGGATCTGCTTTGGGGGAGTTTGGAGAGGTCTCCTGAATAGATACATTTAATCTGGAACATAAAGAAAGAATTCCTTACCTGAAGGAGTAGGGGGATGAGGTGGGCATTTCAGGTGGAAGAATAGCTTATCCTGGAGTCAGGGAAGGCAAGAGGGGGTCTGGGAAGCCTATGGTACTGAGGTCCCATGAATTAAGGAGATCCATTTTGATGAGATGTTTGGGTTAAGATGCAGAACAATTATTTGCTGCATGACTATCTCACACAATGCCAGTCATGTCAGGCTCCTGGCTTTAAGGTTACATATCAGTAGTGTTTCCCAAGTGTTATGACAACCCGGATGGCCCTCACATGTCCACAAAGCCCCCTATAAATGTTGTTCCCAGGGTGTGAAATATCCACTTACCCGCATCTACCTGGGGACCAGCAGGTTGGGAGAGACCTGCAAGGCCTGTTAGATGAGACTGTGCAGTTGCAGGGTGGGCTACGGGTCCAGGTGTAGAATTCAGAAGTCAATTTCCATCTATGCAGTGTTTTTGTTTTGTTTGTGGTGCTAGGGATCAAACCCAAGACCTCACGCAAGCTAAGCTGGCTCTGTACCACTGAAATACATCCCCAGCCCCAAACTGAGCCCCTTGGATCTAAAGGACCTTATTTTCTTCAGAACTAAGACTCAGGGATTGAACACTGAAATTCCTCTTCAGATTCGCCAGTGAGAAGCTATGGAGCCCCAAGTTGGCCACCCTGCATGAGGTCTGTGGCCCCAGACACCTCCCCCCAGGCCACCAACGTGGTGAGGTGGAACCTGGTGGAATGGGCTGACAGCCACCTGATGCTCTTCTGATCCACAGAGGTGGAGTGTGAAGGGGCAGCCATGGGCTGCAAGCTGTCCTGAACCCAAATGTCCATCCATGGCTGAAAGGATAAACAAAATGTGGTACTAGAATTCAGCCTTTAAAAGAAAGGGAAGTCTGACATGTGCTGTAACTTGATGAGGTTTGATTAGGCTAAGAGGAATAAGCCAATTACAAAAGGACAGTGTGTGACTCCACATATATGAGGACCTAGGGTCATCAAACTCATAGTAACAGAAAGGAGAATGGTGGTTACCGGGGATTGAGGAGGGGGAACAGGGAAATCGTGCATAATGGGCACAGAGCTTTTGCAAGATGAAGAATTCTGTGGCTGGGTGGTGGGGATGATTGCACCATGATGTAACAGTGCTCAGTGCCACTGACTGGATACTTGACAATGATGAGGATCATACATTTATGTTGTGTGGATTTTTTATAATTTTTTTTTAAAGAGTGAAGACTCTGCTAGAAATACTAGGGATGGAGTTTTGTCTCTGCTGTTTTCCAGAGTGATAGATCTTGGTCAGATTAACCTCTCTGGGTCTCAGTTTCCCCATTTGTGATGGAGCAATGACTGTACCCTCCTCATTTGCGTTACTGGAGATCTGTCATAAACCTCAGGGCACAGTGCCTGCGTGGCTCATTGTCAGTGCTCAGGAAGTCTCGCTATTGTACTAGCAGGTTCAGAGAGGCTTCCTTTCTCATCAGATTCTCCCAGAGGAGCATTTGGCTCACCAGCAAGGTTCCAGATTACATGGATGGATGAAGGAGAAGGACTGCAGGACCCAGGATGCCGTGGGTCTTCCTGCCTGTGACTCAGCATGCCCCTATCCCTACAAAGCGAATCATTCCTCACAGGTACTTGGGCAGCTTCGCTTTGCCCTTCTCAATCACCCCCAGAGAAGCACTTCAAAAACTTAAAACTTCCACCCTTCCCACCCAGCCTCATAGGGAGAGTTGATCATTGTTGACAGCAATAATAGTTCATTTTCTTTTGCTTGGATTAAACAATAATTTGATTGGAAAGTGCTTCCTGGTGTAGCAATTAAGGACTGGCTGGAGGTAAAGCCAAAGGCATTTAACCCAGCTAGTCATTAAGTACCAGGAAATGCTAAAGCTGGAGGGTATTCACTGCTGGTATAAACTCTGAAATTGGTAGGAAGAAAAAAGGAAAAAAAAATCTAAGTGAATTCTTTTTAAGCAATGAAAAGTTTAAAAACAGAGACATACGTTGCTATAGACACAATTTCTGGCTTTGGGTGGCTGCGGGCTGTCCTCCATACATGTACCCAGGGGCACCACTATTGGACATGGTTTGCAGCAGAGACAGCTGTGCCTCCCAAGTACCTATAATGAATATCTGCAGCTCCAAGCTCCCACGGAAATCCTCAAGCTTTCACTTGTCGCTGTAATTTCCTTAGGAAGTGTTTGTAATTACACAGTTCTTGCTGCCTGCTCCAGGTCAAGTCTTCTTGTATACAATACATGAATTGCATAAAACCACAAAACAGTGAGCAGACTCTACAGTGGTCCAAATTGCCATGTAGTTTTTAACTTAGTAGTTAAGCATTAGTGGGTGTAATAGGGCATCATTTGTGTGAGCAAAAACAGCATTAAAGGAACAGTATGCATCTAGTTCTTTCTAATTCTCTGTGGAGGTCAGAACCCATTTCGGCAAGTCCTCTATATTAAATAAGAATCTCCAAATCTAACACATGAACTGTTTATTTTAACTAAGTTGGCAGGAGCTCTGTAGAGAGGGACTTAATTATTTCCTTTTGTTACATGGGACCTGCTATTTAGGAAGCTTCTAGCAGTTGAGTTTCCTGCAGGTGAAAACATCGTTATCTTTGGACTCTCTTAGTATAGGAAATTCTCCAAGATGTAAGGCAATTATTCGCCAGCTATTCCTAAAGAAAACTCTGAAGTCAAATTAAATCAATAAACAGATGCTACTGTTTGGACATTAAGTTTTCTTTAGAGTTGGGTAAATTGGAGGTTTCTTTAGCTCTTAAAGGAGGGACAGAAATAGCTGGACCATGGCAACCCCCCCCCCCCCCCCCCGACAGCCTTGCATTTTGGAAGACTGAGCATCTGCAGGATGGAGAGCTACTCAGGATGTCTGATCATCTTGATATGACCATAGCCTATGCCCTAGCTGGCCAGACTGGCCCTGTTTTGAGGATATTATACTGAGTAAAATAAGCCAGTCACTAAAAGAGAGAGAATGATTTTTAAAAAATTGATTGTCATCAAAATCATAAAGACTAAAAGTAGAATGGTGGTTGCCAATTGTTGGAGGGAGGAGTATGGGGGCAGAGTATTTAATGGGCATAGAATTTCAGTTTTATAAGATGAAGGGAATTATGGAGATGGATGATACTATTGAATTCCACTTAACAATATACTTGAAATTTATTAAGATGGTAAATTTTACGTTGTATGTATTTCACCACAATTAAAAAAAAAAGTGGCGGGGAAAGAGGAACCTATCCTGATCACACTTCCTAAGGAACTTCAGCAGGAAGTGGCAGCCACCACCAGACGTGGCATCTGTTCCAGGCTTCCTTCTGCCCTTTGGTGGCTCCTCCTCCTTCACCTCTACCTCCTCCCATTCTCCAAAGGTTGAATGTACCAAGGCCAACCCAGTACTTGTCTCTGTATATACCCATTTCCCAAGTATCTCATCCAATTATAGGGCTCTAAATATAATCTATGGCAGATTGTATTTTCTAGAAATGGCCAAAACAGTATCTCCCATCTTACATGTTCTTTTTTTTTTTGAGAGAGAGAGAATTTTAATATTTATTTTTTAGTTATCAGCGGACACAACATCTTTGTCTGTATGTGGTGCTGAGAATCGAACCCGGGCCGCACGCATGCCAGGCGAGCGCGCTACCACTTGAGCCACATCCCCAGCCCTCATCTTACATGTTCTTCTCCAATATGATCTGCACACTTCCACCAAGAAAAGGCATCAGCTACAGGGTAGATTTGGAATGTCTCCCAAGGTCCCATATGGAAAAGGCTTGGTCTTCAGCTTGGCATTTTTGGAAGGTGGTGAAAAACTTTAAGAAGAGGGGGTTAGTGGGAGGTTTTGGGTCACTGGGGATGTACCTTCAAAGGGGATTGTGGGACTCTGGTCTCTTCCATTCTTTTACGTACCAATCATGAGATGAGCAATTTAGCCCTGCACTACTGCCAAGATTTGCTTGCTGCCTTGCCACAGGCCTGAAGGGCAATGGGGACACCAGTCATGACCTAAACCTCCAGAATTGTGACCTAAAATAAATGTTTTCTCATTACAAACCAATTATCCTTGTCATTCATTACAGTAATGGAAAACTAACACAGGATCTATGTCCACCACCTCAGCCTACCCCATCTTGAATCTAGGCAGATCTGAGATTCTCTGTAGCCACTGGAATGAGGTAGGAACGAGGCTGCACAGCTCCCAAGGCTTTGTAAGGAAAGACAGTGCAGCTTCCACATTGTTTGTGTAAGCAGTCAACTACCTGAAGGCTGCCATGCTGTAAGGAAGCCCAACCTACAAGAAGACACTATTAGGGATTCCAGTCAGTGGCCCTTGCTGAGGTCTTAGTCAGTTACCAGCCTCAACCACCCAATGTGTGAGGGAAGATACTTCTGGGTGATTCAGCCCAGCTGTCATGTTGCAACCAGTCCTTGAGTCTTCCTAGCTGAGACCCCAGACATGGACCCCACACATTCCTGCTGTGTTCTTCCCTGAAAGCCCAACCCACAGAATTGGTGGGCAGATACAATAGCTGCTTTAAGCTATGTTTTAGAATAAATTTTTTAAAATATTTTTTTAGTTGTGGATGGACACAATACTTTTATTTTTATGTGGTGCTGAGGATTGAACCCAGTGCCTCATTAATGCTGGACAAGCGCTTTACTACTGAGCCACAACTACAGCCCCTAGAATAATTTTTTTTTTAAACACAGTGAAAAGTAATATCTGGAATACCATCTACATGCTGATGACTTCCAAGTTTATATCTTACCTTGGTCTCTTCTCTGAGTTCTAGCCTCACATATCCAACTGTTTATTTTGCATTTCCCCTTGGATGTCTGACAGGCTTCTCATGGAACACCCACAGATCAAACTGATCTTCCTTGTCCTGCAAAGATGCTTGTTCTTCCGGTGTCCTAATCTCAATATATAACATCATACCTTACCCAACATCCAGTTGCACAGCCTAGAAATCTAGACCTCCTCAGCCACTCCTTGCCTTGCATCCACTCCATCCAAACCATCAGCAAACCTTGGCTTCTACCTTCAGATATTTCCCCTACAGAACCCTAACCCAAACCACATCATCTTTTGCCTGGATCATTGCAATACCTCTCTATCTGGTCTCCTGCTTCCGTGTCTTGCCTCAGATTCCTCCCCACAAGTGTCCAGAAGTCATAAGACAGTCATCCCTTAGCAGCTGTGGGGGATTCATTTCAGGAACCTCCAGGGCTTCCAAAATCCACAGATGCTCAAGTTCCCTTATATAAAATGATGTAGTATTTGCCTATCACCTACACATATCCTCCAGGATACATTAAGTGATCCTTAGATTACCTATAATATCTAACATAATAGAAATGCTATGTAAATAGCTGTATAATTTAGGGAATCATATAAGAAAAAAAAAGTCTGTTTAAGTTCAGTACAAGATGATTTCTTCTGAATAGATTGTGTACCTGGTTGGTTGAATTCACACATGCTGAACCTGTGGATAGGGAGGGCCGACTGTTATCATCTCAAGATGTAAATTACATCACAAGCCCCAAGCCTACTTACCCCACCTGCCTGCTGCTGGCTAAGAATCTAACTGAGGCTGATTCTTAGCCTCAGAACATCCACCTTTGACCTCTCCATGTGGCCTGGACTTTCTCACAATGAAAGGTCTGGGTTCAGACAGGAAGCTTCCTGAGAGAAAGAGAGTCCTGAAGGACCCATGTTGCCTTCTAGACTCAGCCTTGGAGATCCTGTAGTGTCCCTTCTGCCCCATGCTGTTGGGTAAAGTAGTTATAAAGGCTCACCTAGGTTTAAGGGAGTGAGCGCAGACTCCTCCTGTTAAGGTCACATTCTAGAACAAGAAGATGGAGGCTGGGGATATACCTCAACAGTAGAGCACTTGCCTAGACATGCAAAGGTTCCATCCTCAGTACTGCAAAAATCAAAGAGACAGGGCATCACTGTGAAACGTATTAATGCAGCCATCTTTGGAAAAGATGACATAGCTTCGTAAGAAAATAATTATCTGTACACCAAAAATACCACAAAAAATGTAAATGCAAAAGACAGGTTAAAGAAATGCAAAATCCTCTTCCTTAACCCCTCACTGAGCTCTAGGTATTGTGGGTTGATTACAAGCATATTTGGCTGGTGACATTGTTTATAATTTACAGGGAGAAATCAGGTCTACACTGCCTGCTTCCTCTTCTCTCTGAGGAAGATGAGGATGGCCTCCCTCATCTCTTCCTGTGAGGCTCATTTCAAACACTCCTTTCCACAGCTCCTCCCTGACCTCACTAAGGTACTCATAGTTCCCTCCTGTATTATAGTTATTCACTTATCTGAAGTCTTACTTCTCTTTAATCCCTCAAGAGTGTCAAATTTTATAACTTAAATACATGTAATTTTATATGTCAATGATAATGAAGCTCTTTTTTGAAAAGAGAGTATACTGAGCTATAAATTTCTCAAGAGGCAGAGATTTTTGATTCATCACTGTTCCCTCTGTCTTGCCCTGTTCTCCTCACAGTTCACATGTATTCATTACTTAATTAAGTAATTAATTAAGGAGGAATTCACCATGAAGCAGTTATGGACCAGTATCCATCTCGTCTACAATGAAAAATCCTAGAACACAGTAGGTGCTCAATTAAAATGTGTTTTTAATGATTGGATTACAATCTCTGCTAAATACAAGACACTTAAGGCCTAAGTATAAGGGCTGGTCCTTGACTTTAGTTACTCTTTAATCTTGTATAACAATAGAAGAGCTATTATAGGCAGGCCATGATTATGATTTACTGACGACAGTCTGCTGGTAAAGTCAGAAAACATAAAGGGGAAGATTGTTTCTCCTGCAAGAAAATGAAAATCTCTATGCATAGAAAAACATCATAAGTAAAATTAAGGCAATAGCAAGCCAGGAAAAACTTGCCAGTGTATTATTAACAAAGGGTTATAATTTGAAGGGGTCACGTAGTTCAGTAAGAAAAAGACAAATACTCCAAGAAATTAGGAGAACAGTCAAAATTAAAAGAAAAATATAAATGGTGAAAAATACTTTACTTCATTAGCAATCATTAGAAATTCATACTGAAACTGAACCAAAATAATTCATGTGTGTGTGTGTGTGTGTTGCTGGGCTCTGAACCCTATATTTTTCTTTTATCAGATAGGCAGTGTTTTTGTTGTTGAGTTTGTTTTCTGTTTAGTAGTACTGAGGATTGAACCCAGGGCTTCACCCATGCTAGGCAAAGGTTCTACCATCCCCAGGCCCCCCCCTTTTTTTTTTTTCATTTTGAGACAGGTTCTCACTAAGTTGCCTGACCTCCAATTTTCCATCCTCCTGCCTCAGTCTCTTTAGTAGCTGGCATTACTTGCCTGTGCCTCTACACCCAGCATCAGTGATTTTTAAGTTAATATGCACTGCTAGAAAGCCTGGGGAGAGAATATTGATGTTAAAAGTTGCACGTCAAAAACCTTTAAAATGGGCATGCTCTGTGACCTGGTATTTCAACATTTCCAAATTTATGCCAAAGGATTTATGGCTGACTTCTGCCAAGATCTGTACACAAAGACTCCTCATGAAACACTGTTTTAATACCAGAAAACTGGAAACAATGTGTAGCCCTGGGACTTGGTTAAACAAATTATGGCAATGATATAGTCATTCCAAATGCTGATATAAAATAAAAGGTAAAGAAACAGGAACATATTTACATTATAAAATTAATTTTTTAAAAAGTTTATTGGGCAAATGTATCAAATCTTTTTATTTTTCATCACTACACATAGAAATTCCACAAAGAAATGTACATATAAGAAGCCTAGAATGATTTATACTAAAAATTTTAAATTCTTTAAATTTTATTTTTCTTATCTCCATTCTGTGTTTTTAAATGCTCCACACTTACATCACTTTTCTGTTCAGGAGAAGAATGTAAAAAGGAATACCCAGTCCTTTTCAGTGGCATGGTGATCACCCCTTCATAGGGAGGGGACACGAGCATGGCTGTCCCCTTTGAACAGGGGCCCGAGGCCCCTGTGTGCACATTTCCAACAGCCCATTCTCTTGTGAGACCAGAGTGAAGGTGAGAGGGATTTTGGTCTTGCAGTTCACCCCTGCAGTAAATTTTTAGGACTGTGGGAGTACGTGCTTTGCATTCCCTAGAACTGGAGAATGTACACCAGGTTTGCCATTTTGTCTGCATCCTATGGGAAGACTGGGGAGGAAAGGACTTCATTAATCTAAACACCATTCAAACCCCGTGCGGAGTGTTTCTGTTCATAGGTGAGTGTTTTGATGAGTTTGCTTTATTTTTTTCCAGCAGAAATAAAGGGATGACACCATTAGTTCAATGCATGGCACATGGGGTGGTGGTGAACTGAAAGTATCCTGCAGGGGAGTCCAAATGGGATGGGTGGATTGTGAGAGGGAAACAAAGTTATCTTATTTTTTTCCCCTTATTTAGCTCTCAGTTTTATGAAGATACAGAAAAACCACGCAATAAAACCTGATGGGAATAGTCTCTAAAACTGAAAAATAAAGTGATGGTTTGAATTTCCTGAATTCCTCTATTTCCAAATATAATTCCTATATAAAATTTCACTGCACTTTGGGGAGTCATGAAAACAAATTAATATTATAGGATAGAAAAAAGGAAGATGTTTTAAAAATACATGTTCAGATGCTTGCATCAAATCTTACATGTCAACTCACAATGGCAGAAGTACCACTCCGAGGTACCTTTTTCACGTTTTGTTATTTGGTGACATTGAAAGATCAGGAAATGTTTTTAAATGCACAAGTGTTTTACTGACTTTTTACAAGGTCCCCTTTGGATTCAGAAAGCTTTAGATAACATACATGGGCTCTGCAGATGCTTCTGAAAAGTTGATGTGCACTCACCTCGAGGTTCCTGGGAGTGGTTACTTCATATGGCACATTGTAGAGCCCTTGACCGATGGCAGTAAAGTCAAAGGAGGCTGTAATTCTCCACCAGCCTTCTTCAGATTTGAAGCGTGGAGGCAGCACAGAAAACAATAATTCAATGTCATGTGTGATTGCTGTCTTCCTGTGCCTACAGCCACACCTGTGAGGGACTGGGATTGTGGTGCCATTTATAACTGAGAGTGAGGATGGAGCCAGGGAAAGGAATCTAATAGACTTCTGGGTATTTCTGTTTTTATTTCACTCTTGGACAAGCTGATAAAAGAAAATGGTTTTAAACTACCTATTTGACAAAACGATGCACTTATTTAACCAAATTATCTCTAAAAATACTAAAGGGAAATTTAATAATCACAAAGACCCACAGCTCTCTCCCTTTCTAAATATAGCTCCCATGTTCCTCTGTGCCCGGGGAATCTCTTCTCCTTTTTTCTCTCAATTTCCCTCCAACCCAATCTCCTTGGTTTTTCTCTCCTGTTTCTCATTCTTTTCCAGTATATTTTTATTTCTTCCTGTAGCAATTCTGTTCTTGCCACTGTACATCAAACCAAGTCAACTGTGGCCCTTCTCATTGTCCATCCTTACCCCAATTCCACACAAAAAGGTGCAGAATTTACCAGAACATGGGGAATTCTCAGGATTAGGTATAACTCGAAGGGTTACACGTAGTTAACTCATCTGACACATGAGAAACCCAAGCTTTGGAGAGTAAACAACTTACCCAAGGCCACATAGCCTGGAAGTAGCAGAACCAGTCCCCAAACTTCCTGATTCCTAAGCTTGGGCTGTTTCCAGAATGCAAGGGCAGGCTCCTGGGGAGGGTTCTGGGTGGATGAGGAACAGAATTAAGTCATGTTAACCAATTGCCACATCCTCTCAGATTTTCAGTGTGGATCTACTTCCCTGCTCAGGACAGGAAACAGGCTGTCTCCCAGGAAGTACCTTGTGGAATGTGCAGCAGATAAATCTCCCATTAGCACATCTGGAAAAAGCACGTTGGTTCCTAGAGGCCCACACATCATGGCACAGGCCCCTTTATCCTGCTGTGTGAGGGGTTTGGGCCCTGGCTGCGTAGTTCCTTTATTTCTCAGAGTGCTTTGGGAGAAGCCTGGTTGGGGAGAACCATGGCATCTTCTTGGGAACCTTTCCCAGGACTGTTGAGGTTCAAGGCCTACATCTGCTCCAGGGTCTTTCTCTTGGGATTCTTCCCACTGATTCTCATGGATATTCAGGCCAGGACCCATTCCCTAAGCTTGAAACTTATGCTGTTAAGCACTTGTAAGAATCAACAACTCTGGTAGTTGGAAGTATTTCAAAAGCTGTGAGAAAGAAGTATCCCAAAATACGTATGTAAATACACGACCATCTTTTCTAGAAGGTACTGTTATATAAAATTCAAAATACCACCACCACTTTTAGGTGAGTCTAGGAGGCATTTTGGTAAGTGAAGGAGAAAAGAACAGGGATAGAGGAGACTTCCAGGCTTCTGCAGAACCCCTCCCCCCCCACCACCACCAGGTAGGTGTCCCTGATTTTGCCAGGGCCTCCAGAGTCAGAACTTCACAGTCCCTGGCTGCAAGATTCCCAGCCTGCCCCACTGGAAGCTGTGGCCAACGTGAAGACCAAACACTGCTAGAGGAAGGCAGTCTTGCACCTGTCAGTCAAGGGAGTTCTCCAAGGAGGGACACTCCCTGTGTTCCTAATTCATGCTCCTACACATCTTTGATCTGCTGTTAGCATCGTGACCCATCAGTAGACAACTGTCTCAGCATGCCAAAATGGAAGGTGAAGCTGAAGGAGACTTTTGGACTATGGTGTCAACTGTTCTTTGCATGATATATATATTTAGATTCTAAAAAACATAAATATTAAATATGCTGTTAAATTTTTTAGCAGAAAAACACTCAAAAAATTTATATAGCAGAAAAGCACTCAAATAACATTGAATATACATGTACATATAATTGATTTGTGACATCAGTCCCTGCTGGATGTGTCTCCTACAATGACTGTGGAAAACAGGTCAACAAGCAGGGGATCAGTCCCTGGCTAGGCTGGGAAAATACTTCCCACATGTGTTATCTAAGGCCCAGTGGCCCTAATCTGGCCTGCAGGGTGCTTCTGGATCCCAGCCAGAAGTAGAAACTCTACTTTTCATATACATAATGTTTATTAAAATAAAGCCACTTGTTAGGCTGGGGCTGGGGCTGAGTGGGAAAGCACTAGCATACGCAAGGCCCTGGGTCCCGTCCCTAGCACATAGGAAAAAAAAATGTTGTGACTACAAAACTTCTTATGTGTCAACAAACTTTCAGATGGGATTAGGAGTACTGGAGAAAAAGGGGCAAGTATGGGGTCTGTTCCCCAGTGTTCTGAATTAGTGTAAGGAATAAACCTTGCTTTAAGGGTTGTCTTTTGCTTGGTGTGGTGGCACATGCCTGTAATCCCTGTGGCTTGGGAGGCTGAGGCAGGAGGATCACTAGTTCAAAGCCAGTCTCAGCAAAAGTGAGGTGCTAAGCAACTCAGTGAGACCCTGTCTCTAAATAAAATACAAAATAGGGCTGGGGATGTGGCTCAGAAATTGAGAGTTCCTTAGGTCAATCTTCAGTACCAAAAAAAAAAAAAAAATTGTCTTTTGAGGACTGAGAATTCCAGAGTACTGAAAAAAATTAAGGCTGGGGTTGTGGATCAGCAGTAGTGTGCTCACCTAGCACAAGCAAAGCACTAGATTTGATCCTCAGCACCATATAAAAATAAATAAATAAAGGTATTGTATCCAACTTACAACTAAGAAAAATATCAAACACACACACAAAAACAAAACAAAACAAAACAAAACAAAAAAACACATTAGTCCTGAGGCATGAGAATGGAGATAAGGGAAGACCTTGAATGAGCTTCTGTTCTTTCTGCTCTGGTTGTGGTTGAGAAGATGAAGGAAAATGGTTTTCAACTGCTTATTTGATCAAATGATTTGTTTACTTGAGGGTTTTTGTTGTTGTTATTGTTTTGGAGTTAAACCAGAGCTGATACAGTGTTGTGGGGCATCGTTGGAGTCTCGACCCAGGGATATTCACGTGGGAAAGATCTGTTAGGCTGGGATCCAGAAGCCACTGTGGGCTGGGTTGGGGCCATGGTACTAACCGCTGGGACTCAGACAACACATGTGGGGAGTATTTTCCCAGCCTGGCCAGGGCTTGTTGACCTGTTTGCCATGATCACTGCAGGAGACACATCCAGCAGGGACTGATGCCATAAATCAATTTTATGTACATATATACATTATATGTATATTCAAAGTTATTTGAGTTTTTAAAATATTTTTTTTTGGATGTCAATGGAGCTTAATTGTATTTATTTATTTATTTTTATGCGGTGCTTAGAATCAAATTCAGTGCCTCACACATGCTAGGCAAGCTCTCTACCACTGAGCCACAACCCCAGCCCTATTTGGGTGATTTTATGCTATATAAATTAGCAGTATATTTATAATTTGTTTTTTAGAATCCAAATACCATGCAAAGAAGAGTTGACAACATATTTTCTAAACATAGCTGAAGAATTTTAAGAAACCAAAATAAGACTTTAGAAAGAAAGAAATGTATTTGCTTTAAGTGAGTGAAACTCTATGTGCATGAGGTTTGAATAAGCCTAAACTCTATAATTCATTTTAAATATTTGTCTTTAATCTGCTTTTAGCATAATGACAGATCGGACATGGGAGTGACTACTTGAAGAACCATTGATGTGGAAGACACCAAGATTCACTCTCTCAAGTCCTACCAGAATGCTGAGGGAGGAAAACATTCCTTCCAACTTGGTGTCCTGAGGAAATCTCTTGATCAATTATGTTGGTATTAGTAATTTAGAGTCATTAAACTGTGGACCAGAATAAGACTGAAATCTCAGACTAAAGAGCTAAATACAGTCTTGATTAAACCTAACACAAGGCCTGGGGCTATTGCTCAATGGCAGAGCACTTGAGGCTAAGGTACTGGGTTCTATTCTTAGCACCACATAAAAATAAGCAAAATAAGGGCTGGGGACATAGCTCAGTTGGTAGAGTACTTGCCTCACATGCATAAGGCCCTGGGTTCAATTCCCAGCAACACACACACACACACACAGGCAAAGTGAAGGCATGCTGTCCATCTACAACTAAAAAAATAAATAATTAAAAAACTAATAATACACTAACACCATATATCCAAACTGTGGCTTTCCTAGAAATTGTCTATAAGACTCTGTCTTCATAGAGCTTCTCTAGTCTTCCACACACACCCCTTCCATTGTTTTCTACAGAGCAAGCAGAACTTAAATAGCCCCAACTGCTTTGTATCTCCAGTTGCTTTTCCCAAGGAAAACATGTTGTCGTCAAGGGTCTGTATATTGTGAAATTTTTACAGTTTATCAAAAGCTCTTCATTAAGAGAAATGTGGGCCAATAAGCACAACAAAAACAGTCTCAGATACATGTGTGTGTGCGCACGCGCACACACACGTCCTTCAAAAATTCAGAACATTCATGCCTATGTCAACATGATCTCAGATAAGCACAAACACAAGAAACCAAATATGGTGTTGACAGAGGTGGTCAGTAAAGAAACAGCATCATGTTTTGTTTGCCCTTTCTTCATCCAAACTCATACATTGTATTTTAATGCATTTTTATTCTATAGTCAACTATCATCCCAATTTGTGTCTACTTAGGCATTTTAGCAGGAAACACAGTTTCTAATTTTCAAAAAAAAATTGCCTTTATTTATTGGACTGTTAATGGCAATAACTTAACTAAGATATAAAAGATCTATGAAATGCACTTTTAAAAAATTGCATTTAGAGTGCATGTAATGATTTAGTTTAGATTTTCATTATGACCCCCACATAGACATGAATTACACATCAGCTTATTTTGATCACAGTTTGTATCACCATTCATAGTTACTGGCTTTTTGTGGAGCTGATGGGTTAAAGCTTTTTAAGTTAAAAAATCCAGATATATTGCTATAGTTTCAATTACCAAACATCTTCGTGTTATTCAAAATTATTCCAGTCTATCATCATAATGCATTTAGGTAAATTTTTCTATTATGTATGGTACCAATTTTTTAAAAAGAAAAAAATATGAATAATTAAGAAGAAATTTATTAAAGCATAGGAAGAAAAGAAAAAAAATGGGAACAAAATTTTTCCTTGGATCTGATCCCAAGAAACACCCAAAGCCCATACATTTGGTTTCCTCTCCATGTAAAATGGCTGTGTTCATTCCCTTTCTTGTGAGCACAACTGGCCTGTTTGCCCAGCTGTAGCCAGTGACATTTGATTATTGCAAGCCAAGGCATTGGTGGCAGATCAGAGCGGAGCAGGGAACAGTATGTGACACCCAGGGACCTGAGCAGCAATGAGTCAGAAGCAGGTGAACTACGGAAGCTGAAAGCCCAGAAATACCCAAGGGCCAAGCAAGTCCAGAGGGCCAAGGGCCTGCACCTATCAGCTAGGAAAGCTGGTCAGAGGTCAAGTGCCAAATCAAGACATGGTCAAAGGCTGAGGCTTGCATTCATTTGCATTCCTTCCCGCAATTCTGCACCCTCTGCAAGTGCACCCTTTCTTTTTTCTATAGTTCTTCAGAAACTGCTTCACTTTGAGTGTTGTTTTTGCACCCTCTTTATTTTTTTAAGTAGTCCCTGCCAATTCCAGGTCACAGCTATTCTCCTTGGCTTTGACTCATGCTATTTACCACCTGTGCAACTCATTTAGGACTTAATCTTATGGTGTCTTTTGACATCTTTGGAATGATTATTTTACCATGTCTGGTTTCTCCAAATCAGACCATGAGTTCCTTGAGGTTTTTAATAAAAATAAATAAATAAATCAAATAGAGGTATTGTGCCCATCTACAACTAAAAAAGAAATATTAAAAAAAATTGGCAAACCAGGAGAAATGTGGGTGGTGTAGATGGGGGTCCCGTTGTTTCACCTTAATACTTTTTGGCTTAAAAAAGACAAGAGGGCTGGGGACAGGCTGGGCTCAGTGATAGAGGGTCTAGTGGACCTGATCAATAGCAAGAGGCCAGACAGGAGCCTTATTTCCAAATGTCAGACTTGCTTACCCATGATGGATTGTCTGGCCTTTGGTTTATTACATTTTCCCATGTGCTTATTATGTGTATATTATATATAATATATGTATATGTATTTATATATATTATATATATTATACATACAAATATATAATATATGTTATATATAAATACACATTAATTATATATATAATACACATATATATATATCCAAGAAAACAAATTTTAAGTATGAATACCTTTCAAAATTTTATATGTACTTATATATATAATATATTTATATGTATTTTTATATAATATATATTTATATGCATTTATATATGTATTTATATATAATATATATTTATGTGTATTTATATATATTATTATATATTATATATGTATAATATATAAAAACACATATAATATATGTTATATATAAATACACATAATGATATATACATATCTCTAGGAAAACAAGTTTTAAGTATGAATACCTTTCAGAATTTTGAAATCAAATAGTGGCTCCAAAATAATGCCCATTTTAAAAGAATTAAACATAAATGTCCCGGAATGGAGACAAGATTGTTCACTGAGTCTGAGGCAAGGGTTGAGACTTCTACCATCAAGTGGTCCTAGCACAGCCTTTTTGGGGATATGGACATAAATTCCTGGTAGTGTTTTCTGACTATATATCCTCTTATCATTTTTCTCTCCAATTCTTTTTTTTTTTAAACCATGTTTGTACAAGCTTTTCTGGATTGTAGAAAATTCTCTCCTCTTTCTCAAATTTGCAAGTATTCTGTTCTTATGGCTTTTCCATATTGTGTTTATTCTTGAGCCTTGACAAGCCTCTAGTCTTCAGTCTGGGGCTTTCCTGACCCACTTACTGCTCTTCCCTGCGGCCTGTACCTTCCCTCTTCACTGTGCCGTCTTCCTGTGCACAGACCACATGCTTTTAAGATCAGCTCAATAGGAACGCTCCCACAGTGACTACTTTGGCATTTTGGTTTCTTCACAGTAGAGCTGTTCATTTGGGGACATTCCTGGCCTTGATGGAGCAATTCTATGTCCTTGAAGGACTTTTGGTGTCCCTGGCTCCCCTCCCACTGAAAGCTGGTATCACCATCAGTAAACAGAATGAGCAAAAATGTCCCCATGAATTTCCACACCCAGTCAAGTCACCTGTTTTAGATGCTGCTTCCCCACCCCGTATCCCGAAACACATACACATTTCCACTGAAGGACACTGTTCGGGCTTCTACTGGTGGATTAGAAAGTTGATCGTATCTTTAAGCTATTCTTCCTCTTAGAGGATTTTTTGGGTTTTTTTTTTGGTCTTGGAATAAGTCATATGCTATTTTATTTTGTTATCATGAGAAATGTCACATCTCTGTACAAATAGAGTACTATAATGAACCCCCATGGATCTAACACCTAATTTCAATAATCATCGACTCATATATAATTCTGTTCTCCCTATACCACTAGATAATTTAAGAAAACCACAGACATTATTTCATTATCTTTGGGATAAACTTTCTGATATCTGTGTGTGTGTGTGTGTGTGTGTGTGTGTTCCTGGGGGTTCAAACCCCCCATGTACACTAGACTCTCTAGTACTCATGCACACTAGACTCTCTAGTACTGAGCCCAGCCTGTCCCCAGCCCTCTTGTCTTTTTTAAGCCAACAAGTATTAAGGCAAAATAATGGGATCCCCATCCACACCACCCACATTTCTCTTGGTTTGCCAAATTGTTTTTTTTAAAAAAATATTTGTTTTCTAGTAGTAGATGGGCACAGTATCTTTATTTGATTGATTTATTTTTATGTGGTGCTGAGGATCAAACCCAGTGCCTCAAGCATGCTAGGCAAGTGCTCTACCACTGAGCCACAACTCCAGCCCATGGTTTGGCAAACTTAAACCCAGTTTTGCAGCTGCCTTCCTTCCTTCTATTTTCTGGGACAAAAATGCCAAGATAAGCCGAGAGTTTATCAGATGCTCTGTTTTTAGCAGAAGGAGACTTTTGGCAGAGTGTTTGGATTGAACACATAATGTTTCTACTCCCATTTGCCTGTGCTGGTTCGGTGACCTGCATTAGGTGACTGGCTTCCACATCTTCTCCCAGGTGGAGAGAATTGGAGTTCAACACCACCCAAACACCATTTTTGTATCTCTCTCTCCCAGAACCCCCTGAAAAGCCCTCTGCCAAGCTGGGAACTGAGTCCATGATTTAACCACCTTTCTTCCTGTTTAGCTCCTTGCCTGTCCTACTGATGTGGAAAGGTAGGTAAATCTGCTAATGTACTGAGGGACAGACCATTCCCAGCCCAGTTCCTAACGCAACCAAACCCAAGGAGCCTGCTTTTCAGTTTTGTCCACAGAAACATTTTGAAAATGAGGGACGCATGTTAAGTCAGTTAATGGTGGAGTGCTAACCTGCTACAGAAGATGAGAACAATAGGTTCTGTCACGATTGATTCTTAAATGATTAGGATAATCAAGTGATATGGCCTACTTTCCTCCTGCTTCCTACTTTGGGGATGTATCTGCTGGCTATTTGATTGCCTGCTGGTTAGATTTGATTAACACTGCTGACTTTGGGGGAGCTCTCTGAAAATGAATTGATGAGCCACATAAACGCTAAGCTTAACTTTGAGATCTCTGAGCTCTTCAGTTTGTACTGGGAATCATGACCCCAGAATACAATTTTGAGTCAGTTCTTGCACTGAATTATAGCCCTTCCTTTTTTTAAAATTTGTTTCCAAATGCAACTCCCCTCCAACTCCTTTCTAGATGGGTGTTTGTGGCTCTTTTTTTTTTTTTTTCAGTATTGGGGATTGAACCCAGGGGCGCTTTGCCAGTGAGCTACTTCCCCAGTCCTTTTTTTAAAAAACTTAATTATTTTTTTGTTTTGTTTTTGGAGAAAGGGCCTCACTAAGTTGCCAAGGCTGACCTTGAACTTGTGATCCTCCTTCCTCAGCCTCCTGAGTTGCTAGGATTACAGGTGTGCCCTATCACACAGGGCTGGATGGGTGTGTTAGAAGAGTATGAGTCTGTGTTAGGAGGAGCCTAACTCCAGTATAGGGAAGGGGATGTTAAATGCTCCTACCAAGTCCTCTAAAGGAATGCTTAGATCCTTCTATTTTATCAGGAAGTTATCTGTTGTTTAGAAAAGTCTTATCAGAATACTTTCCTATCCAAGTTTTTCCTCCTAAAGAGAGATATAATTTTGACTATCTTCTTTTGCATTTCTTACATTAACCCTAGATGGTAAGGTGCATTAGAATTCCCAGTGTTACTGACGCTGGCCAAACACGGACAGTGACTGAAGCAAATTGCCTCAAAGCAAACAGTTCATTAGCAGAGGAGTCTGGAACCTCAGTCTCTGCCAGGATGGAAAGTTCGATTTGTTAGGCCCTGTCCTTTAATCCCATCTGCTTTCGCCACAATCATGGTTTTCCCTGACCAGCATGACCATTTAAATGGCCATCAATGACCAGTACAGATCACTAGTTCAGTTGTGTTATGCATGCTCATGGAGACAAAAAGGATCCTTATCTTTGCCAAACTCTCAGAGTTGTTGTGGCAGCTACAAATCCTACTGTATGTGAAAGTTCTCTGTAAGCTATAGGGTCCTATTCAAGTGAAGATAATGTGGAATTCTTTGTGTGTGTGTGTGTGTGTGTGTGTGTGTGTGTGTGTATGGTGCTGGGAATTGAAGCCAGGGCCTATGTGCATGCAAGGCAAGCACTCTACCAATTGAGCTACATCCCCAGCCCTCAAGCTAAATTCTTTATGCATCATCTCAGTTAATCCTCAGAGTGATCTTAGGTTTTGTTGATTATTTTCACATATGTTACAGTATAAAAAGAGCCAAAGCATTACATGTGTTTAATAAGGCAGCTTTTAGTGCTATGAAGACAACTCTGAGCCAATCCTACTGCAAATCACTAATGTCTTCTAGAAAAATACAAAAGGAAGAGGAAAACTGAATGAGCACTGTAAATCCAGATACACACACACACCTACCACAGTATTCTCTGGCATTCCTAATTCATCCCTCACATAACAGGGATTTCTAAATCTTATGGTCACTGGGATTATATACCTGTAATCACAGCAACTCAGGAGGATGAGGCAGGAGGATCACAAGTTCAAGGCCAGCCGCAGCAATTTAGTGAGGTCCTAAGCAACTTAGCAAGATCTTGTCTCAAAATAAAACAAAAATTAAAAAAAAAAAAAAGGCTAGGGGTGTATTCAGTGTAAAGTGCTGCTGAGTTCGATCCACATTAACTAGCAGTAAAAATAAAAATAAATCTGATGGTTAATTTTAGGTTTCAATTTGACTGGATTAAGCATAGCTGGAGAACTGGGAAAGCATTATTTTTAGGGGTATCTGTGAGGGTGTTTCCACAGGAGACTGAGTTGGTGGACTGAGTGGGGAAGATGGGCCCTCAGGGTGGGATGGGGACCTGAAAAGAACAAAAAGGCAAAGGAAGAGCAAGGTCTCTCTCCTGGAGCTGGGACATCCTTCTCTTCCTGACCATGGACATCAGAATGTCAGGCTCTCTGGCCTTTGAATTCCAGCACCTATACACCACGGGTCCTTGTTCTCAGGGCTTTGGCCATTGACTTTCCTGATTCTGCAGGTTTTCAGTTTTGGCATCTCAGGGTCTCCGGTGTGCAGTCTGGCTGGGCACAATTCAGGAGCCACTTGTCAAAAGAAACTAACTTTATTTTTAGAACCACACATGCCAAACAAAACTGCTCCTCAGGAAAATACCCTCAGAGCCCAACTGCCACCATCGGCTTCCCAAAAGCCACTCCCTCAACCACCAGCCTCTCCACCTCCCACAATCCTCCTGCTCTTGAGGCCGATTGGCTGGGTCGCATGGGCGGAGCCAAAAAAGTCCCCCAATGAGCAGCTCCGTGGCCTGAAAGGGCAGGGAAACAGCCCAATGAGCATCACCGCAGAGGAGCCAATCAGCTAGATGTTGCTGGGGCTGCTGTGAGCCAATCATCAGCCGGCAGTCTGGAAGTTTGCTGGGGCCCCTTCGGCTGTGGCTCTCAACACACATGAGATGCCTGAATGGGGACTTGTCAGCCTCCAGAATGGAGCGAGCCAAGCCCCTAACCAACTTCCCCCTCATCTATCTTGCTCCATATATCCTACTGGTACCATCTCCCTGGAGAATCCTGGTTCACACCATGGTATCTAAAACTATATATTGTTTCTTTTTTCTTTTTTTCTGTTGGGGGTGATACTAGAGATTTTACCCAGGGGCATTCTACCACTGAGCTGCCTGCCCAGTCTTTTTCCATTTTTATTTTGAGATAGAGTCTTGCTAAGTTGCTGAGAGTCTCACTAAGTTGCTGCAGCTGGCCTCAAACTTGCAAATGCTTCAGCCTTCTGAATCTCTGGGATTACAGGCTCGCACCGCAGTGCCTGGCTAATAATATATATATATTTATTTATGGGCTGGGGATTGAACCCAGGGCCTTGTGCATGTGAGGCAAGCACTCTACCAACTGAGCTATATCCCCAGCCCGTAATTTTTAATAATATAAGCAGAGCACAGTGTTGCATGCCTAATCTCAGTGACTTGGGAGGCTGGAGCAGGAGGTTTGCAGCAACTTATGAGATCCTGTCTCAAAATAAAAAATAAAAAGGGCTGGGGGTGTAGTTCAGTGGGAGAGCACCCCTGGGTACAATCACCATTACCAAAAAAAAAAAAAAAATCATAACAGCAGTGACCTAAAATTTGTAAATAAGAACAAAGCTTATCTTCTTTAAAACCATCATTTTAGTAATCATTCATTGCCATTTCTTTGGTCAAAGTTCCTGTAGGTGGTAGCTTTTTTCTCACTCCTATTTTTCAATATAACAAAAGAAGAAGCTTCAAATGAAGTTAATATAAAACCAAAGACAGCAAAGAGGAGAACCAGAGGCTGAGAAGAGGAAATGCCAACTTCTTTCAGGATAATGTGACTTCCTTTTTAAAGACAAAAAAAAAAATTCTTTTCAAATTGTCTTGTCAAGGCATAAATGTGGCGCCTAAATGTCTAACGAAAGGGAAATAATTTAACAAATTATAAGTACTTCCATACAATGCAATATTTTGAGCCAATTAAGTGGATGTTCTTAATTGGGTAAAATTTTAGTATGGAGAAATCCTCAAAATAAAATGGCAAGTGATAAAAATCAGGATAGAAGCCTGATCACTTGGAAGGTAAGCACACACACACAGAAGAAATATATTCATGATCATTATACAAAATACATGTATGAAGATGTGAATTGGTGTTAACATACCTTATATACAAACAGAGATATGATAAATTGTGGTATGAAGGTGTATTAAGAATTGTATGCAAAAAAAATAAGAGAGCTCATGAATAATGGCATAATTTGGTGTGAACATACTTTATATAATGAGTTACAAAAATTGTTCTGTGAATGGATAATTATGAATGTAATGCATTCCACAATTGTCATGTATGTAAGAAATAAAAAAAGAAAGAAATGTAAACAGAGGTTGTTACTAAATATTTTGCTATGAGATTTTGGGGTTTTATGTTTGTTTGTTTGCTGTGCTGGGGATCAAACTCAGGGCCTTCTACATACAAGTGCTCTGCCACAGAGCTACACCCTCAGTCCAAGTTTTAAAACATATATTCTTCCTCATTTTCCAAACATTTATGAGCATGTATTTTTTTAAAATTAAAAAATGGCTGCAAAATAGTATAGAAGTTGAATATTGTGGCTTCAATGTAGATAACACTTTGGAGTCAGGAGTATAGGTCAGTGATAAAGCACTTACGTAGCACATGCAAGGCTCTGGGTTCAATCATCAGCACTGAAAAAAGTTTCTCAAGACTATAGTTTCCAAAAGTAAAAATGTGATTTTTATAGTCCTGTTTCATTGTGAATAGAAATACGAATTTTCTATGTTATTCTGCCTGATCCTCAGTGTTTCTTTGTGTACTCTTATTGCACTAAATTGTTCAGATCTTCCCACCATCAACAGAATTTTTCAGGAATACCTGTTAAATTTTTGGGCAAATGACTTTCAGACAGGTGGGACTCAGCCATGCAAAAGAATCCTGTAGTTCACTAAGAGTTTTCTTCCAGTTTAAACAAAGCATTTATATCTGCTAAGCTGAAAGTTCTGCCAAACCAAGAAAACCCCTTATGGAATAAAAGTGGCAAAAAATAGGACTGAGATGCATCTTTATGAACAGATATTTTAATTTTAAATGTTAAAAACAAAGACACTTATTAATTGGAGATTAACTCTGGAAAACCACTTGAAATCCGAGTATGTAACCTGATCGTCATGCAGCACTATTCATTTCTATCTTGGAAATTATTTTAAAACTTAATTAGAAAAACAAAACTTGGATTTATCTTTCCCCCAAAGTTGGCCAGCCTTCATGGAGAGGAGAGAGCACTCATCACAGAACCCCTCTGGCCCTGGCTTACTGGGAGACAGGTTTATGAGGAGGTGTGTGCTGGGGAGCCAGAGCTTCACCTCCAAGGTTCAAAGGCATAGATCATGTTCCTTGGAGCTAGCTCTGTTTTCTGTCAGACCAATTCCTGGCCCCTCCTCTGCTCTCATCTGCTATCTTAGGAAACAGCACTCCTCAAATTCTTTGCATGATTGGAGGGGGTAAAGGGGAAGACCCCATCCCCAGGTATAACCCCTCTTTTCATCACCAATAACTAGGGTCAGGTCTCCATATAATCCAGAAGAGGAAGTGCAAAGCTTGCTAAGGGACTATATGTTGAAAGAACTGCAGGATTTAGCCAGTATGTTTCAGGAGGAGCTGGGAAAGTCGGTATGGGATTGGACTCTGAAGGTGCTGGATGGATGACGTTGGAGCGTAAGGTCCAGCAATGGAGACTTTATCAATATGAAAGCACTGAATACAGGGTTTAGCAGCCCAGCAAAGACCCCACGAGTCAGGCAACCATGCTTACAGGATGACTCCTAGAGGCAGAAAAACAGTACTTTCCATCTCTTCTCTTTACTTTGAGTTGTGTCTCAGTTAGTAGATCCAGGTCTGTCAGGAGATGCAGAATCTGGGCTCTGTTAACACCCTCTTTTCCCTGTGATCTTTGAGCCATTATGGCTTCTCACGGTTGTGTACCTATTTATCTTCACTTTTTAAATCCCTAACAATGAACCTCTGTATTAATTTCCCTCCAAAACATCTAAATTGGTTTCTGCTTTTCTGATGGGACCCTGTCAATATAACTGACTATAACTTAGGATCAGGCTGTGAAATCACTCAGCTCAGGGAATGTTTGTGAAGGAAGGGAAGACATCCCCCAATCGGAGGTACCATCATAGACATCTGTCTCCATGGCAGCAGGGACGTGTAGAAGCTGCAGAAACCAGCCCCTGTCTATGCACAGAGATTTACAATGAGTTCATAATCGAGTGTCAAAAGAAAAACAGAAGCTGGTTATCATAATAATCCAGGTTTGATGGCAGTTAATTGGTGGTTTGTTTATGTTATCATGAGAAGCCATTTATTTCCTTAGGAATGAGCTTTTTGATACCACAGAGCTTCAAACAATGCTTGTTCCTGTGAGAAGAAGCCGTTGGGGGAATGTCTTAATTTAATAAAACTTGAACAAAGTCTGATTATAGTAGGGCATCTCCCATTCCTGTGCTAAGCATATATACATATAACAACTCTACACAAGGCATACATAATGGAAAAAAAAAACCCACTCTAGAATAATTACTAGCTGCGTTTTCAATTATAAAAATTTCAACTGTACTTATTAAGTCAGGACCATAATTTGTGAAATAAAATAATTACCAGCTGCTATAGTTCTGTCACCAATGGGAAAATCTATAGGATAGAGGCAGGCAGAGAACTGGTACCTGTTGTGTCCATTAAAAAAAAAAAAAAAGAAGGGAAACATGATGTGCTCGGTCCATGGTGGACCAAACGTGTTTCTTAAATGAATGGATGCCCACCTCAAATCTTCAGTGAGCAGAAATGAGTAAAGCATTCTGTCTAAAGTAAATAGGATTTTTAAAACCAGGCTTCGAAGAATGGCAGGACATTGTGCTGACTGGACCAGGGTGGGATTTCAGGAAGACACAAGAGGGTACAGTGCAGGGACAGTTCAATGGCCAGGTGAGGCCAGAGGTAGTATAAAGCAAGGCTGGCTTTGGAGGTCACCTTAGGCAGCTTTGTTGGTATCTTGTGTTTATGTGTGTTGGAGGGGGTTTGGAGGCTTTTAAGTTGAATGACAATCAGATCTGTGGCTTGCAAGTTCCTTTAATGTACAAGTTCCATAAATATTTGTCAAATTGACTTTTTAAAAAGATAATGGAAGAGCAGCTAAAAATCTTCTGAATATAATTACAGTGCTTTAGGTTGGGAACATTTTCATGCTAGGTGTGGTTAACACCTATTACTGGTTTCCTAGCAACCATGCATTCTTTCCTGGAGAAATCTGAAGGGTCACTTGAACGTCTCCACTTCAGAATTACTCTATGGAATTACTCTAAGACACATTTATCAAATTTGTTCCCTTAACTTCCAGACCATACGAGTCAGGCTCAGAAGGGATGATTGAGGTTTTGGGTCAGGTAGGTTTGTGCTCCAGCATAGAGGGTCAGGGAATATAGGAAGGGAGACACAGTGAAGCACCCTCCTTCCTGCCCATTTACATCCAAAAGGTCATTACAGAAAGCTTAGACAAAGGAATTAGTAGAGAATGGTTCAGATGATATGTGGGGCAGAAAATCATCAGGCAAGATCCTGAGGACCAAGAAGAAAGGAACTAAGGGCTTATCCAAAGGCATCAGCAAGGGTATAGCACAGGGCTAGAATGCTTGCCTCCAATGCAGGAGGCTCTGGGTTTGATCTCCAATATCCCTAAAACAAAAACAAACCATCATCAAGAGGCTGAGCATCATTTCAGTCATCACTGTGAAAGGTAGGAGAATATGCCACTCCCAAATTTGCCACTTTGGCATATGGATTATCTTCATTTGAAGGCAATTAAAAAGAAGTAGGTACAAGAAAAACTCTCTGGTTGGGCTGGGGATGTGGCTCAAGCGGTAGCGTGCTCGCCTGGCATGAGTGCGGCCCGGATTCGATCCTCAGCACCACATACAAACAAAGATGTTATGTCCGCTGAAAACTAAAAAATAAATATTAAAATTCTCTCTCTCTCTCTCTCTCTCTCTCTCTTTCTCTAAACAACAACAACAAAAAAACAAACTCTCTGGTCCCCTTTCTACCAGGAAGGGCAGGATCATTTACCTCCAGAGTCAACCTAGATTTTCAACATCCTAGACATAGTACCAGAGGAATGGGATAACACACTTTGCTAAAACTAGCCCTCATTGCCATTAGTTCCCCCCCATATATTTATTTCTCCATAAAAAGAAAGGGGCTCCTGAAAGCCCAGAGTCCTTTTCCTTTTTCTTGTCACTCCTCTTTTAAAAAAAAGAATCACTCTGTTGCCAAGATGCAATATAAACTCAAGTTCTAGCTATCCTTCTAGTTACTTCTCTTTGGCTGCTCCCCTGTGTAGGCAGGATGTATATGCTAATAAGGGTTTTTTTCTCTTGTTAATCCATCTTTTGTCAGTTTAGTTCATAGAGGTTCCAGTCAATAAATCTGAAATGGGTAGAGGGAAAATTTTTTCTCTTCCTCTAGTGCAGAATCTTCTTTAAGGAAGTCATTGCTGTCCTCCATTTATAGTTGTGTAAACAAAGACTCACAAAAGCTAAGCGACTTGACCAAACTAGCCTGACCAAGGCCTCATCACTCCAGAGACACTGGACATAAGCACAGAAGAGCCAGGAGAGAACTTACCAGCTCACCATGGAAGCCTGTGGCCAGCCAGTGCCAAGCCCTGCATGCTGTTCCTGGACCTCTCTTTGGCATTTGGCAATTTCCTATTTCCTCCTCAAAGCACTGCAAGCTTCCTGTCCCCATCCCCCTGCCCCCCATCCCTCCATGCACCTTCTGCCTCTCCTTGTGAGCATCCTGGGCAGGATTACCTTCCTCTGGTAATCTCTTAAAACCTTTGAGATGCAGTTCCCAAGAATCAGCCCTCAGCCTCCTCTTCTCCTCCTACAAACCCTCTGCAGCGACTCCTCTGCTGCCCAGGCCTCAAACACTGCTCACAGGATGACAACTCATGATGTTTCCACTTCAAATAGTTTATCCACCTCCAGTTCCATAGTGCTCAAATTTGTAAGCAAGAATGTGCAAAGTAGAATCTTTGGACCAGCAGCCTAAGCATCACTAGAGGGTTCATTACAAGTGTGGAATCCCAAGTGCTACCAAGACCTGCTGCATCAGATCGGCATTTAATGAGACCTCATAGACAATCTGCGGGCACATAAATTTGAGAAACACTGTCCTAGACCAGAGGTTCTCTAAATAGTTCCTCTATTGGCAATGTCAGGGCAGCCTGAGAAGCTGTTAGAAATGCAAACTCTTAAGTCCAGAAATCTTTACTGAAGAAGGTCTTCCACGTGATTTGGATACATGTTTAATTTTGGAAATCAGGATTGTGGAGTGAGTTCTTCAATGTGGCTAACAGCACAATTACCTGGGCAATTTTTAAACTGAAAAATGCTTCGTCCGTCTCCAGTGTCCAACTTTGATGGGTCTGGGATTCAGCATAAACATTGAAATGCAAAATAATAATAATAATAATAAACATCATCTTTCCAAGCAATTCTTTTTTTTAGTACCTGGGATTGAACCCAGGGGTGCTTAACCATTGAGCCACATCCCCAGCCGTTTTTTGTATTTTTTTTTTTTTTTTTTTTTAGGGACAGGGTCTCACTGAGTTGCTTAGGCTTCTCTAAGTTGCTGAAGCTCGCTTTGCACTGAGAGCCTCCTGCTTGGCCTCTCCAGCCGCTGGGATTATATGCATGAGTCACCACACCCAGCTTCCCAGGTAATCCTAAGGGACAGTAGTTAGAAGGCCCTGGCTCCTACTGTTCTCACACTACAAACACTTTGCAATGATGCAACTGCGACCCTGGTGCAACTGTCCCAGCCCTGTTCACAAGCTGACAAGTCATTCAATTAGGTCTCTAGCTGCCTCCAGCCCCATAGTTCTCAGGTTGGTATCTGGCTGTCTTTCAATCATTTCAAATACCAAAGTAGAACCCACCATTTCTATCCTGAAGTACCCAACTACTTCAAAAACCTGTAGGGACTTCTTCAGGAAGGGACACTTTGTTTTCAAAACATGGCTACTGTATTTTGTTTCCTTTCAGATCTCAACAACCCGACCCTATGACTTCAGAACAAGCATCATCCACCACCTGGACTTAACACCAGCACATCCTCTCTATAGGGAAAGATAATCTGTGTTTCATAAACTGAATGTAGCTTTGCCCTTGACATGAGATTTGGTTGGTAAACCCTTCGCTCCATGTACCCACCTCCCATTATCCTGAGTGAAATTTTTCTTGACTTATCAGATAAAGATAGCAGGGAGGGAGGGAAAGGAAATCCTTCTAGAACTGGGGTCAGGAACTGTTAGGAATGAAGTTGGTTGCCTAGCAACAATGTCCTTTTCCTCTCCTCCCCCTAGATAACAATTTGTGATATTTTGTTCCTCCCTCTCTTCTCTTAGGGCTGTTCTAAGTGTTAACTTTAACTAGCTTTTATCCATATAAAACTGGAAATGGGGAATGAACACATCATTGAACATGAAATTTGCATATCATAGAGAAATGCACAATCCTTCAAATCAAGATGTCTTTGGCCATTATTTATTTAATAGATATTCATTGATTGTCAACAAAACGCCTGATACTCGGCAAAGTATTGTATTAGAAAATCTTCTACAGGTAGGTTTAAAAAGAGAAGGAGTCCCTTGAATCCAAGAAGATCTAAGAATTGGCTGAGGGATCACATATCAAAGTTCTAATTTTAAGACTATTATATATGGGTTGGTGCACATAATATCAATAGATCAAAAATCAATCATATTACTCTATATCAGCAGTACACATCTGAAAAATACCATTTACAATAGCACAGCCAGGAACTATGTAGGAACTAAACTAACAAATAGTGTGTAATGAGCTCTACATAAAAAATATTTTAAGAAATCTAAAGAAATGGAGGCATCTACCATATTTATGGAAGGGAAGATTCAAAATCTTAAAGAAGTTGGGCTGGTGGGACAGCTCTGTGGTAGAGTACTTGCTTAGCATACCCAAGGCTCTGGGTTCAATCTACAGGATCAAAAAACAACAACAACAAAAAAAAATTTTTTAAAGAGGATAATTCTCCCTAAAATCATCTTTGAATCCAATAGGATTTAGGTAAAATATCCCAATGGATATTTTGAAGATCGTCATAAACTGATTCTAAAAATTATAAAGAAAAGTAAATAACAAATAATAGCCATGGAAATTTTGGGAGGGAGGGGTACTGGGGATTGAACCCATGGGTGTTAACCATTGGGCCACATCCTCCGCCCTTTTTTTATACTTTATTAGAGACAGGGTCTCGCTGACTTGCTCAGTGCCTTGCTGAGTTGCTGAGACTGACTTTGAACTCGAGATCTTCCTGCCTCAGCCTCCTGAGCCACTGGGATTACAGGAGCACACCACTGAGCTGGGCTAGCCATGACAATTTTAAATACAAAGTACATGGCAGGAGGCCTGTCCAGATATTAGGATTTTTTATGAAGCTACAGGGATTTGGTAATGTGATGTTGGTGCAAGAATGGAAAAGTAGACCACTAGAACAGACATATGCACACAGGAATTTTGATTCACGACAGAGGTAGAAATTACCATCAGCAGAGAAAAGGTAAACAATGCTGGGAAACTGGCTCTTCATGGGAAAAAAATGATAAATCTCATCCTCTTGTCATACCACAAACAAAACTGGATTCCAGATAGCTTAAATAATTAAAGACTTTAAAAGACCTCTGAAGAATATGCACGAGATTTTGTGTGTGTGTGTGTGTGTGTGTGTGTGTGTGTGACTGGGAATTGAACCTAGGGTCTCATACATGCTAGGCAAATGTTTTCCCACTGAGCTACATCCCCAGCCCCCTTTTTATTTTATTTTGACACAGAGTCTCACTAAGTTGCTGAGATTGGTTTGGAACTTGTTAACCCTCCTGCCTTGGCCTCCCAAGTAGCTAGAATTATAGGCATATGCCACCCACATCTGGTTTATAGGAGAATATCTTTATATGCTTGGGGGAGGAAATAATTTCTTTTTTAAATTTTGTGAAGAGAACATTACAGAGGAAGGAATTATTTCAAAGGCCTTAAGAGACAGAGAGAGAAAGAGAGAGAGAGAGAGAGAGAGAGAGAGAGAGAGAGAGAGAGAGAGAGAGAGTTGTCACTCTCCAGATACAAATATATACCCAATGGCCATGCCCCCTGTGGAAAGACTTCCTCCAGCTACAACACACCTGTCTCTAATTACCACTCAGTTAATTCCATCAGGGATTAATTCACTAATTAAGTTAAGGCTAGAACATAAGCATTTCTTTTTCAAATCTTCTTGCATTGTCTCACGTGAGTTTTGGGAGGACACCACACCTAAACCATAACACCACCTAAATATCCATCAACAGGGGAACAAATAAATTGTGATCCAGTCATTCAAAGGAGTACTACACAGCAATTAACAATGAGTGAAACAGAACTGTATTTATTAACACCTAAACACAATGTCAAATGAAAAAGCAAATTAATGTTATTGTTTATATCAAGTCTTATAACATGCCTGGAAATAAGAAATATTTTTAGGATAGTGGCAACTTCTGGGAAGGGAGGAAGGGAAGGAGTATGGGATCAGGCAGTTTTAAATAGATGTTTTATTTGTTAAGCTATGAGCCTGGAGATACATGTTTGTTGTAGTGTTCTCTAAATTTGTGTATATTTGAAGTAAATAATAATTTCTTTTCTTTTTTTTTTCTTTTCTTTCTTTTTTTTTTTTTTTTTGGTACTGGGTATTGAACTCAGGGGCACTTAACCACTGAGCCACATCCCTAGCCCTTTTTATTATTATTTTTTTATTTTGAGACAGGCCTTGCTAAGTTGCTTATGGTCTCACTAATTTGCTGAGTCTGGCTTTGAACTGTGATCCTCCTGCTCAGCCTCCTCAGTCACTGGGATTACAGGTGTGCATCACCATGCCTGGGAATAATTTCTTAAGTATTTGCAGCTAGATTATATTTGGGGTAAATAGATGTAGCTCCAAGGACAAATCAAAGCCTCCTTTTCCCCTGTTCTGTTAATTTCCCCTCAGGAACATTGTTCCCCTTAACCCCCAGGCCAAACTTTGCTTCTTAGGGAACTCAGGAAGTAGACTCTAGATTCTTATCTCTTTTAAGGGACTCTGGTCCTTGTAGAGAAGGACAAGAGAAAACTCTGTCCAGAGCATCTGTCCTCTTTTAAATGGACTACACTGGCCTCCTAGCAACCAGATGTGAGAAGTCTAGGAAAAAAGAGAGAAAGTACTTCAACGTGAAGGAAAGCCCTTCCCCTGCCCTGCTGTGCTTCAAGCTCAGCGAGATGGAGCCAGGGAGATTCCAGGACAGGGGCTCCTGCCCACCACTGGGAAGGCCAACTCTAACACCCTTTCCCTGGCTAATGCAAACTTGGTCAGTCACATACACACACACACAAAAACAAACAAACAAACAAACAAACAAACAAACAAACAAAAACCAGCTCAGGAATTTAAATTCTTATGGCAAAAATGTCAAAGTCTAGGATAAAATATCCCAAGAAAATATCATGAGTTTGTGTGTACTTGTAGGGGACATTTATCCTGTCCACCATCCTGACCCCTTTCCTAATTTAAAGGACTCACCATTTGCACTGTAGAAACTCAAAATTCTTCACTGTCATATTTTTAGCCTCTCTTGTCCCCAAGACAAGTCACATGACCTCGATTCTGTCAGGTGGCACACCTTTGCCTCACTTGGTTCGGGAAGCCAGTGACACAGAGAAGCAGAGACCCAAAACTTTTCGGGCTGGTTGGCATCTCCAGGCTCCCGGGGCAGCATCTGACTCTGCTGATCCTGGTAAACTTCGCCCAGTGTTGCTCAAGGCTTTGAGGGTGCAACCCCCACAGCTCTGCAGTAACAACAGCTTCCCCACTAGACCTGGTCTGTGGGTTGGTGCTGGGTACAATTCTTTGCTGTGTAGCCTGAACCTATTATTTCAGGCCTCCAAATAATTGTGGAGGGTGCTTTTTCTTTCTTTCTTTTTTTTTTCTTAAATGAACCAAAGTCAGTTTCTGTTGCTTGCAGTTTGAAATCCTGAGTGATACAGCCTGTCAACACAGCCTTGGAATCAAGATGGAAAAAGGGACAGAATCACATGGAGAAACTAACAGATGCCATGGTTAGAATGGGAGACTGAAAAATCCCCTTTTTGCCAACCAGGTGCCGTGGTGCACTGCTAGAATCCCAGCACTTTGGGAGGCCGAGGTAGGGTTGCGAGTTCCAAGCCAGCCTCAGCAACTGCGAGGTGCTAAGCAACTCAGTGAGACTCCATCTCTAAATAAAATACAAAAAAAGAGCTGGGGATGTGGCTCAGTGGTCAAGTGCCCCTGAATTTAGTCTCCTATATCTGCCCCCTGCCCCCCCAAAAGAAAAATCCCCTTTTTGGGAGAATACTGGAGTAAAGGAGAAGGAGAGGGAGAGACAGGAAGGGAGAGGAACAGCAGAATGAAATTAACCAAACTATGTCATGTGCATGTATGAACACATCAGTCACAGTGGATTCCACTTTTATGTGTAACTATAATGTACCAATTAAAATAAAACAATTTTTAAAATAGAAAATAAAAATAAAATTCAACTTTTTGGAAACTGCTAGATCTGGGTAATAAAATATCAAAAAAGATATGGAACAAGGAGATTAAAAAGTCTTAATAGTTGTAGATATAAATAGAACCCTGGGGCTAGGGGTTGTGGCTCAGTGGTAGAGCACTTGCCTAGCATGTGTGAGACACTGGGTTCAATTCTCAGCAACACATAAAAAATAAGCAAATAAAATAAAGCCATTGTTCCCATCTATAACTAATAAAAATATTTTAAAATATGCACTAAATATAGAACTAAATAATTTGACAAATATTTAATGATCACATGCTATGTGCCTGGCACTGTTCCAGATGTTTGGGATACATAGTGAACAGAACAAAAATTCCGTTGCTCCTTTCCCCTGCCCTTTGCATCTACCTGCTGCTCTCAGTCTGGATCACATCTCCTCCCACGAGGCTGCAGAGAAGCTCTCCTCTCCTGTTCAACAGCTTTCCCCATCCTCTGCAGAGTGGGCTTATCAAAACACCTCCCCACCCAAAGAAAGTTTCTTCCTGGACGGAATTCTTACACCACAGCTAAGAGCTTAAAATTGTCTTCACATTGTTTTTGCAGGGAATTATTTTTAAGATAACTTTTATCTGGTGACTGCTAATGGGTATGGCATTTCTTTCAGGCGTGATAAAAATATTCTAGAATTAGTGGGGTTGGTTGCACAACTTTGTGAGCAGGCTAAAACCACTTTAAAAGGGTCAGTTTTATGGTATGTGAATCACATCGCAGAAACAAAAAAGAATAGATTCAGCAATTAGCTCAACGCCTGGCTGTAATAAGTGTTCCGTAAGTGGTTGTTGTTTTTTAAAAAATGCTCTCTAGCTCTATCAATCATCCGTCCTTAAAAAAGAAAACACTTGGAGATTGTATAATTTTCTTACAATCTTTTTCCATCCACCACCTACCAACAAAATCTGGAGGGATTCTAATGCTAATGTTCTGTCTTCCATATGCACCATTCTGATTCTGGATTCCACTTTGTGTGTTGGGAATTAAAGGCCTAGTCCTATTCCTTTTGATGAAAACTCTTGGGGGTTGATTGTGTTGAGTCTCAGAAAATGATGCCCCCAAGTAAGGCCCTACATGCCTCAAAAAGCAAAAATCTCTCTCTGATCTTCTCCTGTCCCCCTGTGTTCTGTTTCCTTTTGTCCTCCCCAAACCAGCCACATATGCTAAAGTTTCTCTTCCTCAAGATGGGTCATAGAAAATAGGGCTTCTTGGCCCATTTGTTGGTTGGGTTATTTGTTTTTTTTGGTATTTAGCTTTTTGAGTTCTTTATATACCCTATTGACTAGTGCTCTATCTGATGTGTGAGGGGTAAAGATTTGCTCCCAAGATGTAGGCTCTCAGATTGTTCACCTCACAGATTATTTCTTTTGCTGAGAAGAAATTTTTAGTTTGAGTTCATCCCATTTATTGATTCTTAATTTTAATTCTTATGCCACAGAAGTCTTATTAAGGAAGTTGGGGCTTAATCCCACATGACGGAGATTAGGACCTACTATTAGACGCAGGGTCTCTGGTTATATTCCTAAGTCCTTGATCCATTTTGAGTTAAGTTTTGTGCATGGTGAGAGATAGGGGTTTGATTTCATTTTGTTGTATATGAACTCCCAGTTTTCCCAGCACCATTTGTTGAAGAGGCTATCTTTTCTCTAATGCATGTTCTTGACACCTTTGTCTAACATAAGATAACTGTAGTTTTGTGGGTTAGTCTCTGTGTCCTCTATTCTGTACCATTGGTCTACCAGTCTGTTTTGGTGCCAATACCATGCTGTTTTTGTTAGTATTGCTCTGTAGTACAGTTTAAGGTCTGGCATAGTGATGCCACCTGCTTTACTCTTCCTGCTAAGGATTGCTTTAGCTATTCTGGTCTCTTATTTTTCCAGATAATTTCATGATTGCTTTTTCTATTTCTATGAGGAATGTCATTATATTTTTGATTGGAAACAAATAACCCAATCAATAAATGGGCCAAGGACCTGAAGAGACATTTCTCAGAAGATGATGTACAATCAATCAACAAATACATGAAAAAAATGTTCAACATCTCTAGAAATTAGAGAAACGCAAACAAAAATCACTCTAAGATTTCATCTCCCTCCAGTCAGAATGGCAGCTATCATGCATATAAACAACAATAAGTGTTGGTAAGGATGTGGGGGAAAAGGTACACTCATACACTGCTGGTGGGACTGCAAATTGCTGCAGCCAATATGGAAAGCAGTATGGAATGGAACCACCATTTGACCCAGCTATTCCTCTCCTTGGTCTATACCCAAAGGATTTAAAAACAGCATACTACAGGGACACAGCCACATCAATGTTTATAGCAGCACAATTCACAATAGCTAAACTGTGGAACCAACCTAGATGCCCTTAAACAGATGAATGGATAAAAAAAAATGTGGCATATATACACAATGGAATATTACTCAGCATAAAAGAAAATAAAATCATGGCATTTGCAGATAAATGGATGGAGTTAGAGAAGATAATGCTAAGTGAAGTTAGCCAATCCTCCCTCCAAAATGCCAAATGTTTTCTTTGATATAAGGAGGCTAATTCATAGTGGGATAGGGAGAGGGAGCATGGGAGGAATAGATGAACTCTAGATAGGGCAGAGGGGTTGGAGGGGAAGGGCGGGGGCATGGGGTTAGAAGTGATGGTGGAATATGATGATCATTATTATCCAAAGTACATGTATAAAAACACGAATTGATGTAAATTTGCTTTGTATACAACCAGAGATATAAAAAATTGTGCTCTTTAGGTGTAATAAGAATTGTAATGCACTCTATTGTCATGTATAAATAAAAAAAGAAAGAAAGAAAGAAAATAGGGCTTCTCCTTCAAAGCCAGCCATAAAGCCTAGAAAATTACTCTAACTTTCCCCTACCTTTCTATTTAGGAGCTGGCCATGAAGACATTCTCTGACCTACTTCATCTGATAGTAGGTCACAAGATCCTTATTCCAGAGGGTCCTGTCCTATACCCAGGAGAATGGAATGCCACACACAAACAGTCAAGAATCCAGACCGGCCTTGCTACATTTCCCCACTGGATCTGTTGGTTTTTTAGGTCACATTCTTTCTGTCCAATCACATTTTTACACAGTAATCCATGTTTCATTAAATAAATGTATAAAAATAGGTAGATTTTTAGTTGGGTATTGTGGCACATGCCTGTAATCCCAGTGGTTTAGGAGACTGAGGCAGGAGGATTGAAGGTTTACAGCTAACCTCAGCAATTTAGCAAGGCCCCTAAACAATTTAGTGAGACCCTCTCTCAAATTCTAAAAAAGGGGCTGGGGATGTGGCTCAATGGTTAAGCACCCTGAGTATGATCCCTGGTACAAAAAAAAAAAAAAGGTTCTATGTCTTTGAATTTTTGTTTCTGAAGCCTGCCATGCATGTAAAATAAATTTGTCATAGTTTTCTCTTGTTAACCTGTCTCTGTTATAGGAATATTGGCCATGATCCTTGCAATGGGAAGGGAAGGTATCACATCCCTAGATTATTTGTGCTGTGTTTTAGTCAGGTTTTTCTTTGCTGTGACCAAAAGACCTGATGAGAACAAGTTAGAGGGGTACAAGTTTATTTTGGCTCATGGTTTCAGTTTCAGCTCTGGTCACTGACATTATCTGGATCAAAGGTGAGGCAGAACATCATGATGGGAGCATGCAACAGAGGAAAGCAGCTCAAGACCTGACAACTAACAGAGAGAGCTCTGCTCACCAGAGACAAAATATAAACCCCAAAGGCATACCCCAAATGACCTACTTCCTCCAACCACACCCTGCCTGTATACAGTTACCCCTCAGTGAATTCACAACAGTGGATTAATCCACTGATTAAGTTTCTCATCTCAAAATCTAATCATTTCATCTCTGAAAATTCTTGCATTGTCTCACGTATGAGTTTCTTTTTAAATTTTACTTATTTATTTTAATTAGGTATATATGACAGCAGAATGCATTTTGATTCATTGTACACAATTGCAGCACAACTTTTCATTTCTTTGATTGTACACAGTGTACCATTGCACCATATGTGCAATCATACATGTACCTAGGGTAATGATGTCCATCACACATGAGTTTTTGAGGGACACCTCATATCTAAACCATAACATTTCATCCCTGGCCCCCAAAAGCTCATGCCCATTTCACAATGCAAAATACAATTAATCCCTTTTCAGGAGTCCCCACAGTCTTAATAGTTCCAGCATTGCCCCAAAGTCCAAGTCCAAAATCTCATCTGAGACTAAAGGCAAACTCTTAGCTGTAAGAGTAAAGATCAAAAACAAGTTACATATATCCCATATATAATGGCACAGAGTAAACATTTCCCTTTCACAAGGGAGAAATAGGGGCAATGAAAGAAGGGAGGGGACCAAAGCTAAACTAAAATCCGGCTGGGCAAACAAGTTCTATAACTCCACATTTAGCATCTGGGGCACATGACATCATGACATTCTCTCCAAAGGGCTTGTGTAGCTCAGCCTTATGGCCTGGCTGGTTGAAACCTGCATGTCTCTTTCTTGACTTGTCTTGGCTCAATTCCTGCAGCTTTCCTCAGCATACATTCCATGTTACTGGCATTTATTGATCTTGGTGGTCTCCACTGCAGCATCAGCTTCCTTCTCACATCTTCATGTGTCATCCTTCAGAGGCTGCATGCAGAGATTCCAAATCTGCTAAACTTTGCCTGGCCTCCCAGGCCTTCCTTTCAAATCTCAGTGGAGACCTCCATGGACCCCCTGCAGGATGGCAGCATCCTGCATTCCTAAAGACCAGCACCGTGTGGTTAATGCCAAGGTCTGCTGTTATCTTGAGCAATAGTCAAGTACCCTTCATCCATGGATGAAAGCGCCCCTGAGTGCCTGGGCAGCTGTGCCCCGTGAAACAATTTCCTAGAACCACCCCCTCATAAAAGCTGGTCTCTTCTTAAAGGAATTTTACTTTTATGCCTTAGAGCCTGAGATGGAAATGGCTTTGTCAATTCCTGAGATGTATTCAAGCCATCTTTCCTCTTGGCTCTGTTCAAAGTACTTAGCATCTCTTCCGTCACTATAATCTCTTTAACAATTATTCAATTAGTAAAGAAAACAATTATTCAATTTTTCCTTAGCCCCAGTTTTACTCACAATTTCCTGGCCAAACTGTAAGTTTTTAAAATTTTTCTGCTTTGCATCTTATTCCTGATTACCATAGTAAACTTGTCTAAAACCCACAAGCAATATCCATACAGGCACTTGAATGCTGTTCTGCTTTAAAATTTCCTCTGCCAGATTAACTAGTTCATCATCTTTAAATTTGGCCTCACAGAAAGTCTCAGGACATGGGAAAAATGTAGACAACTTCTTTGCCAGAATGAAACATGAATGGCCTCCAGACCAATTTCCTAGAGAATCCTTCTTCTGCTCTGAAATCTCATGAGCCTAGTCTTTACTGTCTGCAGTCCTATTTGCATTGTGGTTTTCTGAACTTTCACAAGAATTTCCCACAAAGTCCTGCTTACAATATTCCAAAGCTTTTCCAGTCAGTGTCTCCAACTTTTCCAAATTCCTCTGTCAAACCATTTCCCAATGCTTCCAAACCACCTCGTCAGGCTAGTCACAGTAATGACCCTACTTCTCAGGGTCCCAATTTCTGATTGTGTTAGCTTTGCTTCCCTGTGACCAAGAGACCTGACAAGAAAATCTTAGAGGAGGAAAAATTTATTTGGGATTCACAGTTTCAGAGGTTCAGTCCTTGGCCAGCTGACTCCATAGATCTGGATCTAAGGTGAGGCAGAACATTACAGTGGAAGGATGTAGCAGAGGAAAGTAGCTGAGTACATAGCATTAAGAAACAGAAAGAGCTCTGCTCACCAGAGACTAAGCCCCAAATCACACCCCCAGTGACCTACTGTCTCCAGCCACTCCCTACCTTCCTATAGTTACTTCCCAGTTAATCAAGATCAGGGGATTAATCCACTATTTAGGTTACATCTCTAGTAATCATTTCACCTCTGAAAATTCTTTCATTTTTTCATATGTGAGCTTTTGAGGAACACCTTATGTCTAAAGCATAACATGCACACTTAATAAATGACAGAACAACTTCAATTTATTTTCTCTCTCTCTCTTTTGTCTAATTTAAATTTTCAACTTTTCCTTAAACACAAGACTAAAACCATGGTTTAAACTGAGTGATTCTGTAGTTAAAATTGTGATTTGTGACTGTTATAGAGATATATTAAAAAGATCTGCTACTAGACATTGTATTAGGTGTTTTGTTGATTTCTCTCAATGCTTATGTGGTGTGTTTATCTTCTAAAAATCCACACAAAGCAAGCTTTTAAAAAGTTATCAAGACTTCTGGTTTTCTGACTGTTATGTAAGAAGCTTGGGAGTCTCTACTCCCCACTAAGACATAAAGGGCTGAACAGTGAGTCACAGGCTCTACCAAAGACAGAGACATAGTCATAGAACCATAGACTGTTTCTCCTTCACCCACAACCTTACTGCTACATTACCAACAGCCCATTTACCATTGTTTCTCTTAATATATCATGTTTCACTTTGAACAGAAAGTTACAAGGCATACTAAAGGCAAAACACACAGCTTTAAGAGACCAGAAAATCTGGGTGGTGGTGGCACATGTCTGTAATCCCAGCAGCTTGGGAGGCTGAGACGGGAGAATTGTGAGTTCAAAGCCAGCCTCAGCAAAAGTGAGGTTCTAGGCAACTCAGTGAGACCCTGTCTCTAAATAAAATACAAAATAGGGCTGGGGATGTGGCTCAGTTTTCAAGTGCCCCAGAGTTCAATCTCCAAAGAAAAGAGACTAGAAAAGCATCAGAACAAGTCAGATATGGAATAAATGTTGGAATTATCAGACAAGAAACTTTAAGGATTATGAATAATATTCTAAGGACTTTGTTGGATGCCGCAGTCTGGCTGGGCACAAAATCACGAGCCACCACACAGCTTTGTAGATTCAAACAGCAATTCTTTATTCCTGATCTCACACCAGCCGTCTACAATCACGTTCTAGGGAAATCCACATTCTCTGCCCAAATCCACACCTCCACTGGGCTTCTGTCTCCCAAAAATTACTGTCTGAATCCCGTGAGAACTCAAGAGGAACTCAGGCAGCAGGATACGCCCTATTCCCAGCAGGAATAACCTTAAACATGGAAGCACCCTAAACCCGGATTGTCCTAAACCGGGAACGCCCTAAACCCAGATCCGCCCTGGTCCTTGAGCAAGGTCACCTTACATGCAATGTCACTGCAAAATGTCCTATTTCCACGAGTCCTTCCACTAAGCAACATGGGGTACGCTGGCAAGGAAATTGTCAGACCTACTTGGCTAATGGCTCCCAGCAGTTGGAAAAAGCAGATAGCATGCAAACACTGATGAATAATGTAAGCAGAGAGGCAGAAATAGTAAGAAAGAATAAAAAAAGAAACATTAGGGTTAAAAAAATACACTATTAACAGATATGAAGAATGCCTTTAATATGCTCATTAGTAGTTTAAACATGGCTGAGGAAAGAACTGCTAAGCTTGAGAATTTAATGATGGAAATTTCCCATTTTTTCTTTTTGATTTTTTTCTGATTTATTTATGTTTTTACTCTTTCTCTATATTTTTCTCTCATTTATATGTTTCCCTGGATTCTATTTCTCTCTTCTGAACACAGCCAAATTATATTGATTCCTCTTTCACTGTTCCTATGATCTAATACTTCTATCTTCTTCCCCACTACCCATAAACATCACATCCTACACAACCCTTGTTCTCTCTTTGTCTACCATTAGAAATTGGCAAACCTATTGTTTATATTGTAGACAATAATTGAACACCTCATTTCTGTTTATTGCAACAAAACTGTGAATGTCTTAATAGGAGCTATTTAGTTTAAGGCTGCATATTGTTTGCAGTGGGTGCTGTTAATATTGTTCTCCCCCTTAAAGGCAAAGTATTGGAAAGCTGCAGAAGTACTATAAGTCTATAGGGTAGAAACTGTAATACCTTGAATCTGCACTGCTAGAGGGGAAGACACACGAACAACATGAAAAAACAAAGGAAGAAAGTGCCCCCAAACCAAGATGCTACTATTATAGAATCCATTGGCAACATAGAAGAAGAAATGTCAGAGAAGGAGTTCAGAATGTACATAAATAAATTGATCTGTGAAGTAAAAGATGATGTAAGAGAACAAACACAGATAGCAAAAGATCACTTCAATAAACAGTTGAAAAAACAAATAAAAGTTCTGAAAACAACAACAACAACAGAACAGAAATCCTTGAAATGAAAGAAATAATAACCAAATTGAAAATTGAATAGAAAGCATCACAAACAGACTAGATCATTTGGAAGACAGAACCTCAGGCAATGAAGACAAAATATATAATCTTGAAAATAAAGTTGACCACACAGTGAAAATGGTAAGAAACCATGAACAGAACTTCCAAGAATTATGGAATAACATGAAAAGACCAAATTTAAGATTTATTGGAATAGAGGAAGGCACAGAAATACAAACCAAAGGAATGCACAATCTTTTCAATGAAATAATATCAGAAAATTTCCCAAACCTAAAGAATGAAATGAAAAATCAAACACAAGAGGCTTACACAACTCCAAATGTACAAAATCACAGTTGACCCACACCAAGGCACATTTCCATGAAAATGCCTAGCATACAAAATGATTGAATTTTAAAGACTGCAAGAGAAAGTATCAGATTATATATAGGGGGAAACCCATTCAGATCTCGGCAGATTTCGGCAGATTTCTCAGCCCAGATCCTCAAAGGCAGGAGTTCATGGAACAACATACACCAAGCTCTGAAAGAAAATGGATGCCAACCAAGTATCTTATATCCAGAAAAAATAAGCTTCAGATTTGATGACAAAATAAGAACCTTCCATGATAAACAAAAGTTAAAAGAATTTACTAACTAGAAAATCTGCACTACAGAACATTCTCAGCAAAATATTCCACGAGGAGGAAATGAAGAACAATAATGAAAATCAGGAAAGGGAGGAACTATGCTAAAGAAAAAGTCAATCAGGAGAAAGTAAGTCAAGTCAAAAACCAAAATGAATCAAAATGACTGGGAATACAGATCATATCTCAATAATAACCCTGAATGTTAATGGCTTAAACTCATTAATTGAAAGACATGGACTTGCAGATTAAATTAAAAAAAATAAGACCCAACAATATGTCGCCTTCAAGAGACTCACGTCATAGGAAAAGGCATCCACAGACTGAAGGTGAAAGGGTGGGAAAAAACTCTCAGGGACTTGTGTAAACAAGCAGGGGTTTCCATCCTCATATCAGATAAAGTGGACTTCAAGCCAAAGTTAGTTGCTAGGGATAAAGAAAGACATTTCATACTGCTGAAGGGAATCATACATCAACAAGACACAACAAACATAAATACCACAACACAAAAATACTGGGTGAGTTTAACACACCTCTCTAGCCACTAGATAGATCTTCCAAACAAAAATTGAACAAAGAAATTATAGAACTAAATAACACAATCATTAATTTAGACTTAACAGACATGTATAGAATATTTCATCCATCAATGAGTGAATACACTCTTCTCAGCAGCACATGAATCTTTCTCTAAAATAGATCATATGTTATTCCACAAAGCAATTCTTAGCAAATAAAAAAATAGAGATATTATCCTGCATTCTGTCAGATCATAATGGAATGAAATTAGAAGTCAACAGCAAAATAAAAAATAGAAGCTACTCCAAAACCTGGAGACTAACTCATATGCCATTAAATGACAAATGGATAGCAGGAGAAACCAGGGAGAAAATAAAAAAAAATTTAGAGGTAAATGAGAACATCAATACAGCATATCAAAATCTCCGGGACATTATGAAGGTAGTGCTAAGAGGAAAGTTCATTACATTGAGCTCATTCACTAAAAGAATAAAAAGTCAACAAATGATGCAATATTTTGAAGGAAGCTCAAACAGCATAAATGAAAAAAAATACACCCAAGTATATTATATTTAAACTTCAAAAAGCAAAGATCAAGAAAAAATCTTGAAAGAAGACAGAGTAGCCAAAAATCCCCTGACACACAGAGAAGCCAAGATAAGGATCACATCTGACTTTGCCTCAGAAACTATGAAAGCAAGAAGAGAGTAGAGTGAAATATTTAAAGTACTGAAAGAAAATAAAACTTGCAACCTAGAATTTTGTCCACTGCAAAATTATCCTTCAAAGTGAGGGACAAATACAGGCTTTCTCAAATAATAAGTAAAGGGATTTGTTGCCAGTAGACTTACCTCGCAAGAAATATTAGAAGATGTTATTAGAGAGAAGGACAATGACAGAGTCAGTCAGTTAAATCTACATAAAAAAGGAAGAGCATTGGAGAGCAAATAAGTGAAGGTAAACTGGTAAAATAAGTTTATATTATTTATTTATTTTGAGATGTTAGGGATTGAACTCAGGACCTCATGCATTTTAAGCAAGTGTTCTACCACTGACCTTCATCCCAAGCCCTATCTTTCTTATTTTGAAGTGACAATAGGAAACCATTTGTTAAAATAATAATAGCAATAATATATTTAACTATTCATCATATATGCTATTGGATAAATAAAAATTGACCAAAATAATACAAATAACAAGAGGAAAAATTAAAACTAAAAATTATATACTTGCGCTGTTCATGAAGCAGTATAGTGTTATTTGAAAATAGACTTGGATTAGTTGTAAATATATATTCTTTGTGTGTGTGTGTGTGTGTGTGTGTGTGTGTGTGTGGTGGTGGTGCTGGGTTCAAACCCAGGGCCTTGAGATGTAAGAAAAGCAATGTACCAACTGATCTATATCTCCAGCCCCTAAATGTATATTCTTTTTTTTTAAGAGAGAGAGAGAGAGAGAGAGAGAGAGAGAGAGAGAGAAGAGAGAGAGAGAATTTTAATATTTATTTTTTAGTTATCGGCGTACACAACATCTTTGTTTGTATGTGGTGCTGAGGATCGAACCCGGGCCACACGCATGCCAGGCAAGCGCGCTACTGCTTGAGCCACATCCCCAGCCCCCTAAATGTATATTCTAAATGACAAAGCAGCCCCTAAAATTTTTAAATTAAGTATAATTAACATGTTAATAAAGGATAGAAAATAGAATAATAAAAAATGTACAAATAAAACAACAATAGCACACAAATATGAAAGACAAAAATAAGAACAATTTCAACTGTTAACAACTAGGGTAGTTATTAATACAACTATAGCAATAATCAGCTTAAATGTCAAGGTCTAAATACAGTAATTGAAAGATAGATGATTCGAATGTAATAAAAATCAAGACCCAAATATATGCTGTCTATAAGAAATCTACTTTAGGTTGGGCATGGGAGTGCATGCCTGTAATCCCAGTATCTTGGGAGGCTGAGGCAGGAGGATCACAAATTCAAAGCTAACCTCAGCAAAAGTGAGGCACTAAGCAACTCAGTGAAACCTTGTCTCTAAACAAAATACAGAATAGGTCTGCTGATGTGTGGCTTAGTGGTTGAGTGCCCCTGAGTTCAATCTCCAGTATACCTCCACCCCCCAAAAAATAAATGGGTAGAGAAAGACATCCAAACTATCTATCTATATATACTTTGGATATATAGTCACTTAATAGCCAAAGTAGCTATATTAATTTCATATGGAGCAGACTTCAGAGTATGGAAAATATCAGGGGCAATCAGTGGGTATTACATAGGGGTCAATACACAACAAAGGCATACCAAGACTTAATGTGTATATATCTAAAACCAGAAGGTCAAAATACATAAGGTCAAAACTGGTAGAACTGCAAAGAGAAACAGATGAACCTACTACTGTGGTTAGAGATGTTAACAACCTTCTATCAGATCCAGTAGGAAGAAAATCAGGACACAGTTGAACTCAGCAGTATTATCAACAAACTGGATCAAATTGACATCTGTAGAATACTTCATCCATCCATAGCAGAATGACATTCTTCTTAAGTTCATATGGAACATTCACCAAGAGAAACCATTCTGGGCCATAAGACATGATTTAACACATGGAAATCATATAAAATGTTTGCTCTCAGACACAAACAGAATTAAACTACAAATTGATACCAGAAAGGTAAGTGGAAAATCCCAATGTTTGAACAGTAAGCACATTTCTAAGTAACAGATGAGTCAAAGAAGACATTTCAAAAGGAATTTAAAAGTATTTTAGCTAAATTAAAAGGAAAATACAACTTAAATTTGTGGCAGGCAGTGAAGGCAGTCTTTAGAGGGAAATTCATAGTAGTAAATGCATATATTAGAAAAGAAGGAGGACATAAAATCCTTAAAACTTCGACCTTAGAAAACTAGAAAAAGAAGAGTAAGTCAAATCCAAAGGAAGAACAACAAAATAATTAAAGCAGAAATCAATCCAATGAAAAGCAGGAAACCAATAGTGAAATTAAGAAAACCCTAATCTGGTTCTTGGGAAAGATCAATAAAACTGGTAAGCCTCTAACCAGGCTAAGAAAAAGAGAAGACACAAATTACTTATATGAGAAATGAAAGAGCAGAGACTTCATTACCAATCCCTTAGGTATTAAGAGGATAATAAAGGAATATTATGGACAACTTTATGCCCACATACATTTGATCATCTAGAAGAAATGAATCAATTCCTTGAAAGACACCATCTTCCAAAGCTCACACAAGAAAGAAGAAACAATCTGATTAGGTTGATATCTATTAAATAAATTGAATCTGAACTCTCTCCGCAGCACTGCAAAAACAGTAAGGGTGCACACAGATGTGTATAGCAGCTTTATTCATAGTTGCCAAAAGTCTCAAGCAGTAAGACATCTTTCAGTCAGTGGATAAAGTGTGGTACCTCCAGACAATGAGATATTATTTAGCACTAAAAAGAAATAAGCTATCAAGTCATGTAAAGCCTAAATGTATATTATGAAGTAAAAGAAGCCAATCTGAAAAACCTCTAGCGTGTATGATTCTAACCAGGGTAGTCTCTCCCCCTTATCTGCAGTTTTGCTTTTTATTATTTTAGTTACTGGTGGTCAACTACAGTCTGAAAATATTAAATGGAAAATTCCAGAAATAAACAATTCATAAGTTTTAGGTTACACACCATTTTGGCTAGTGCGATGAAATCTTGCTCTGTCTGGCCCTATTTCATCCGGGACAGAAGTGATTTCTTTGTCCATGTGGATGCTTCCTGTCCATTAGTCACTTAATAGCCATCTGTTATCAGATTGACTGTCCTGGTATCACAGCGCTTGTGTTCAAGTAACCCTTACTGTACCGAATGACGGCCCCCAAGGGCAAGAACAGTGAGGCTGGCAATTCGGATATAACAAAGAAAAATCTTAAAGTGCTTCCTTAATGGAAAAGATTGGAGTTCTCCATTTAATAAGGAAAGAAAAAAAAATTGTGTGCTGAGATTGCTGAGAGGCACGGTGAGAACAAATCTTCCATCCATGAAATTGTGAAGAAGAGAAATTTGACTTGCTATAACCCCTCAAACTACCAAAGTTATGTTACTATTAATAGAGTGTGTGGAGTGCTTTGTTAAAATGGAAAAGGCATTAACTGTAAGTATGAATGTGATGGAGAAAACACAGTATATACAGGATTCAGTACTATCCAGGTGGGTCTGGGGACATATTCCCCATGGATGGGCGGGAGAGGCTGGCTATATGTGACATTCTGGAAAAGGCAAAACTATGAGACAGTGAAAAAGATCAGAGGTTTCAGGTGATTAGGAGGCAGAGAGGGATGAATAGGCAGAGCTTAGATTTTTAGGATGAAGCTATTCCCTATGACACTACAATGTAGCTACATTTCACATTGATCAAACCCCACAGAATACACAACATGGAGAGTGGACTCGCTAATGCGTTATAGACATGGTGGTGCATGCTTGTGATCCCAGCCGAGGCAGACGGATCAGGAGCTCATGAGTTTGAGACCAGCCTAGGCAATGGAGTGAGACCCTGTCTCAATAAACAAACAAACAAATAAAGTGAACCTTGGTATAAACTAGAGACTTGAGTTGATAACAAGGTGTCAGTGTAGACTCATGGATTGAGCCTCTGCTTGGGTGAGGGATGTTGATAGTGGTGGAGGTTGTGTGCCCAGGAGATGGGGTACATGGTAACACTTTACTTTCCACTCCATTTTGCTGAGAAACTAAAACTCTTCTAAAATGTAAAATTTCTTAATATAAAAAAGTTACTAAATCACTTTTTAAAAAGAAGACAACCAGAGATTTGGGAGAGATTCATTGCACTGGTCAATTAATGGCTTAGGCATATTTTTGGCAGTCATTAGATTTACATAGTTACTCTTCTCTCTTTGCAAGATAAGGAAGTCCAGGCAAAAAAAAAAAATAAATAAAACATAAACCCCTATAATTTGTGTTTCTCCAGGTTTGCTACTTGGGGAAGAGCAATTAAAAAAAAACAAAAAACTTGGCAATAGTGAGAGAATCCGATGAACACACAAGGACATTCCTATTTAAAGAAAATACATTGAATACAACACTATTTAAAGAAAACAAGCCACTTAAGTCATAAGTTTAAAAGTATTATTTAAAATAGTCAACTGATGACCTTTCTTTATGCATTGCCTTAGACTATGAGTTCTGAGATCATGAAAAAAATGAAGCTTCTTATCCACCCTAATGTTTGATCAACAGAAATGATATAAAGAAGACAAAGGTTTTTGTGTTTTGTTTTGTTTTTGAAAGGACTGATTATATGCCTTTCTGTCTTCTACAGAACAGATAGATATTTTTTTTTTTCAATTTGGCAACAAAGCAGTTTTTCTCTTCCAAAGAATTTAAAGTATTTGTACAAATATTAACTGATGGCATTGTGGTAGAGGAGGAGGAGGAGGAGAAGGGGGAAGAGGAGGAAGAGGGATGGAGGAGATGAAGGAAGCAATTAAAAGGTGGTAAGGATGATAACATTCCCCCCCTCCCCTTCCCCATCTCTCTCCCCTTCCCTCCCCCTGATTCCCCCTTCCTCCCCCTCCCTCCCCCTCCCTCCCCTTTCTGGTGCTTAGGATTGAATCCATGGCCTCATACATGCTTAGCACATGCCCCAGCACTAAGATAAATCCCCAACCCCTTTATTTTTCTTAATCCCCAAGATGTCTCCACGTATGTCAGCTCACCAAAAAAAGTCAGATGCAAAATACTCTGTTCTAATATTTGATGTATAAATGAGAGCACCTTGCTCTATAAAGTTGTCCTTACATGCCTGTGTTTCCATCTCAGCTAGGGAAAACTGCAAATATTTGCACAAGCTGATCTGTTATCTCAGAGACCAGAATTTTTTTCAAGTCTGTTTTAATTTGGTTTGATGAATATTTATTGAGCAATCTTCCCACTTCTGGACATTCTAGGGATTTGACCCTGGATATATGAATGCAGTGATTCTCAGAATGTGCTCCTAGGGCTAGTAATCTATATTACCTGGGAATTTTTAAGAAATGCAAATTCCAAGGCCCCACCCTATGACTATTAGGTGAATTGACTTTTCATTACTACAATGAAATACCTGAGATAAGTAAATTATAAAGAGAAAAAAGGTTTAATCTACTTCAGTTTTGGAGGTTTGTTGAGAGCCACAGCTGAAGGGGCCCCAGCAAACTTCCAGCTGCCAGCTGATTGGCTCCTCTGCGGTGATGCTATCCACAGGTGTGGCTGTATGCTGGACCAGTAGTCAATGATGGGTAAGATCCAATTGCAATGGTACCAACCTAAGACAGGAGGCTGACGCCTTGAGGTCAGCTCATCCAATGATGGGTGAAAACCATATGTAGTATTGGACAACCTAAGGCAGGCACGGTCCCTAAGCCACATGCTTGTTGTTTAAACAGAGAGGGGGAGATGTTGAGAGCCACAGTCGAAGGGGCCCCAACAAACTTCCAGCTGATTGGCGCACCGTGGCCCCAGAAAAGTTCCAGCTGCCAGCTGATTGGCTCCTCTGCGGTGATGCTCATTGGGCTGTTTCCCTGCCCTTTCAGACCACGGAGCTGTTCATTGGGGGACTCTTTTGGCTCCGCCCACACGACCCAGCCAATCGGCCTCAAGAGCAGGAGGAGTGGGGGGTTAAGAGGCTTGTGGGAAGCCAGTGGTGGCAGTTGGGCTCTGAGGGAATTCCTGAAGAGCTCGTGTGGTGCAGCGTGTGTTCTAAAAATAAAGTTCTTTTCTGCTTGATAAGTGGCTTGTGAATTGTGCCCAGCCAGACTGTGGCAGAGGTTCTATCTAGTTCATGATCCATTGGCCCCATTGTTTGGGGCCCTGTAGCCAGGCAGCACATTGTGATAGGAGCACCTGGCAGAAAAAAAAATAAAAATAAAAAATACTCACTGCATGGCTAGGAAGCAAGGGCGGGGCAGGAATGGGCCAGAATCCCAGGATGTCCTTTGGGGGCCTTCCCCTAAATACCTCCCATTAGGCTTAACTCTTAGAAATTCAACCACCTTTCATAATGCCACCTTGAGGACCAATCCTTTAGCACACGGGTTTTTGGGGGACATTCAAAATCCAAACTAGAGCAGCTACAAAATGGGAAATCTGGTGGCCTGGTGTAGCAATCTGTGTTTTAGCAAGTCAACCAAGTGACTCAGGTGCACTCAAGTGTGAGAATCCCTATGTTAGGGGAGGACTTTCCATACGATGCCTTACACCTGACAGCTCAGTATTAGATGTATTAGATGAATAAATGCGTGAGAAAAATGCAAATTGGAGCTGTTGGTACAGTTTGTTAGAGGATGAAATCTGAGCATATATGTAAGAACATGCTTCCTGTGCGCTCAGATGGTTTGTTGGATTCTTTTATGTGTTTACTAGTTTATTGGTGATTGCTCACTGCCGGTTAGGAGACGAACAAAACAATAAAACACACAACATTAAAAACAGCACAAGAAGCAGCAGGAGTTCTGGAGAACCGTAGCAACACGGACTTGGTTTCAAGTGATAAATTGGGGGTAAAAGCGAGTCCAGTTTGGTTTGGGATGTGTAAGGTGAATAGAATTAATTAACCCCCTCTGTCCTGAGATGAGAGAAGACAGCCACTATTCCTCCCTCTTTCTGGAAGGAGCCTGAATTGGTTGACAGAGCTTAGCTCAGATTTTTTAGTGAAATTGGACTTGCTTGGGGACCCAGGATTTCTTCTACAAAAGTTTTTTTTTTTTTTTCAATGGAGGAAACACTTCTGTCTCTTCCAAGCACCCGCTGGCCCTCTGCCTGGCTCTCTGCAACCCCTTTCTCTCCCCATCTGACTTGGGCTCTGCGGGGGGCTTCCTTTGGCATTCAAAACCAGAGAACATTTTGCCCCCGTTTCAGAGTGAAATCAAAGCAAGAGAGTTTCTGCAGTCTCAGATGGCAGCCCTGGAGTATCCCTCTGCCCCCAAGGAGACTGGAGCTTCCTAAGAAATGAGGACACTTTGGTTTCATAATGTGACTTTTGTCACAGTGGAGCATACTTTTGACTCTCACTTCCTGTTTTAATTCTGTTTGGAAATGAGAAAATCTGCTGAGATTGAGTTTCCAAAGAACTTCTAGAAGAAGCTTTCTCTACAAAAGCATACGAGAACAAACAGAGGTCAGTCTGTGCTAACAGCCATTTGGCATGGTCACCCTTGCTCTGTGGATGAGGTCTCCTAGAGGTGAACCAAGGTTTCCCTGGGTGGAGCCCAGAGGGGAACAAGGAACAGGGAGCCGAGGAGTGGAGGGAAGTAGGGTGTATGCAAGGTATTGGAATATCAAAGTCTTCAAAGGCATTTTAGGTCTGGTTATGAGGGGCCTTGTGCCAGTTATAGAAATGCAGACTTCACCCCGTAGGCCAGAGTGATGTGTGGGAGGTCTTTAAACCAGAGAGAAAATGGGCTCAGCTACCTGGATTTCAAAAGATCACTCCTCTGTGAAAGAAGGTAATCCAGAGAAGTGATGGTGGGTGCTGGAGCTAATATGGTGTCCTTAGTGACGGTGGCTGGGGTGAGGGAGACAGACTTCTGCAGGTTGCTCCTGCTGCCTCTTGGTCCAGTGCTCTTTGCCCTACCCCAGAGCACCACCAACTCTTCCCCAAGAGCCCTCCTTGGCAGAGCAAAGCACACAGTCCCCGTGGAACTGGAGGCACAGCTGGAAATGGAATATGGTGTGTCAGAAAGTTCTTGGAGGTATCATATTTTGTCTGAAAAAAAAAATTCATGCAAACGTCTGCATTCTGCTTCATAAACTCAGTGCTTCAGGAAGCTGGGCCATATTTTTTTCCCCCAGTGGCCTCCAGTGCCCTCTGCCCACCCATTGCCACAAGTTACACATGGTCCAGGATGGGAAGGAGCTCTGCTGCCGTGCAGCCTGTCTGTGGATGGCCCCTGCACTGTCCCCTGCATACATTATGGGAAGGTGGATGACAAACTCACTCAAAGCATACCTTTCTGTATCCTGGAGGCAAGGAATTCTCTTCTCAGGTGAGAGGATTCATCGAATGGGATTCAATGTAATTGCCATCGAATACCTTTTCCTCTCCTTATTCTGTTACTCAGTTAATTGGCTCTGCAGATCAAATAATAGGTAATTTGTGGGCACAGGGTTCCAGAGTCACTGATAGGAGGTCAAGGTTCAACTCCATTGCACTTTGTACATTAGTCCCCCCTTTATTTGCTGAGGATATATTCCAAGATCTGCAGTGGATTCTAGAAACTGCAGTTAGTACTGAGTCTCCACCCTTCCTCCCTCATACACACAATGTTTTTCCATTAAGTACATGCACGAATTTAATGCCTTTTCCATATTAACTAAGCACTTAGCATGCGTGATGGTCATAACTTTTGCAATTTGAGATGTGGACAGAAAAACTAGCATGAATTTCTTTTTCCTTCTTCCCAGTTTCATGGATGGAAGACCTGTTCTCACTGTAGATCTTAGCAACCTCAGCATACAATTTATTTTCTTTCCTTAAGGTAAGAACTTTTACCTTTTCACTTGTAAGAAGCACTTTATGGCTTTTCTTTGACATATCCAAATGACACAATCACTACTCTAGTAGTTTGGGAGCATTAGTAAGTAAAATAAGTGCTGCCTCAGTCAGTCCATAACCTAGATGGCTACTAAGTGACTAAAGGGCAGGTAGTGTATACAGTGAGGATACACTGGACAAAGGCACGACTCAAGTCCTGGGTTAAATGGAGTGAGACAGTGTGAATGGAATAAGCTAAAAGGAATTACATATTTCTGGAATTTCCCATTTGATATCTGGATTACAGTTGACCACAGGTAACTGAGAACATGAAAAGTTGAAAAGCCTTGGACAAGGGTGAGGAACTATTGGCTTGGTATCTGACTTTTCTAAGATGAAAAATAATAGTTAACATTAACCAGGCAACTGCTAGGTGCTAGACACTATGCCAGGGAACTTGATTAAGCATCTTTTTCCTAGAATGTCCGATTTATTTCCTATACCACCCTCTTTAAAAACATGTTCTGATTATCAGTGACACCCATTGACTCTCATGAAAACATTCTTTCCTGGAATTAGGTTCTGAATTATGATGATTTTTTTGTTAGCTCAAGGGCAAAGTTCTGGAAGGTTCTGTGGAGCGTTTGCTCCTCCATGTGATGGACTGGGCTTCAAGATCCCCATGCAGAGACACAGTACTGCAGAATCCATGGAGCATCCCAGGCTTGTTTTGACTGAACATCAACACTGTTTCAAACTGGGCCATGGAGGTAAAGGTGTCCAAAGGATGTCACCCAAAGAGGGCACGAAAATGCCATGACCCTTCTCCCATATCTTGCCCTATGCATTTTATCCCTGACAAGAACAACTTAGAGGAGGAAAAGCTTATTTTGGCTCATGGTTCGGAGGTTCAGTTCGTGGTCAGCTGAAACTCCATTGCTTTGGGCCCAAGTGAGGCAGAACGTCACGGCGGAAGAGCATGGTGGAGGAATACCACAGTGCTCATGGCAACCAGGGAAGCAGAGAGAGGGGAAGGGGCCACAGGGAAGGTGAACCCTTCCAGGGGACGCTCTCAGTGACCCACCTCTTCCAGCCAGACTCCCTGCTTGGACAGTTACCAGCCAGTTAGTCCATTCAAACCAGAATGGACTGATTAGGCCACAGCTTTCATAATCCAATAATTTCACCTTGAACACCCCTGTGTTAACACAGGGGCTTTGGGGGCTCACCTTAGATCCAAACCATAGCACCTCCGTAGTATCCTTTCTAATAAGCCTCCTTAACGTGGTGGTGCACGCCTGTAATCCCAGCAACTCGGAAGACTGAGGTAGGAGGAGGATGGTGAGTTCAAGCCCAGCCTGGCTACTTAGGGAGACCCTCATTTTATACCCCATATTATACCTTGGAAAAGTCCAAGGACAATTAGATGACAGTGGATTAGAGATCTAAATGTTTTAACAGAGCCTATGAAATTCAAATGGGCATTAATTAAATAAAAAAAATTATTAAGCACCTACTGGTTTGACCTTGAAATAAGAGATTCATGATCAGTTTCTTTCCACCTTGAAATCAAAGTGTAAAATCCAGCTATTTACACAGATTTTTTTTTTCCACAGTCACCTATAGACAAGATGAGTCCCTTGTGACCATAACAGGAGACACATTCCCTTGTGTTGGAGAAGGCAGTTTAGAAGAACATGACCTTACTTTCTGGCTGGCCTATATACTTCGCCCTGATCACTACTCACATTGGTCTGAATACTTGCTTTGGCTCTTCTAAGCTGGCACTGCCCTGGTACTTTTTTTCACTGAATTGGAGTCAGGACACCTGGGTCTCATCTGGGTTCTGCAACCAATTTACCCTGTAAATATGGACAAGTCACGTCAGTTTCTCCTTTTTAAAAATGAAGGGCTATAACATTCCCTTGGGACTTATCCACACCCAACATTTGGCAGGGATATCAGATCAAGGTCCTTTATTGTGTTGGCTTTCTGCCACTGTGACTAAATACCTGAGAAAATCCACTTATATAGAAGAAAGGTTTCTTTTGGCTCACAGATTCTGATGTTTCGGTCCACGATTTGTTGGCTGCTGTGGTGAGGCAGAAAACCAAGGGAGGGAGTGCTTGGTGGAGTCAAGTTGCCCCTCTCGAGGCAGCCATGAAGTGAAGAGAGAGGAAGGAGCTAGGATCCCAATATTCTCTTCAAGGCATGATCCCAATGACTGTTTCTACTACTAAGCCCCATCTCCTAAAGTTTCTGCCTCCTCCCAATAGTGCCATGGGCTAGGGACCAAGCCTCCAGCACATGGACTCCTGAGGAACATGCAAGCTACATCCAACTTCAGCACTTTTATTGTCTTCATTCTTACAACTTCTTAAGGAATGAATAAGTTATTAATAAAAGTTGTCCAACTTCAGGAATTCCTTTTGTGAGATACTAATATATAATCTCTCTCTCTCTCTCATTTTTTTCCTGGTCCTTCCTCCCCAGGTGGAGGACTGGAAAAAGAGGAGCAGGTCTTCAGTTGAACACATCTGTGTGTTTAAAAAACCATCGATGACACCATTCAGTTTTAACAGGATTCCTTTTTTTCTTCCCTACAAGAGCCGGAAATTTCCATTTGATAGCTCGTTCATAACTTCTTAGGACGATCCCACCAAATCCCTGCAAACCGGTGCTAAGAAAGAACACACGAGCCAGGAATTGGCTACTGTCCCCTGTTTGTATGATCAATGAATCAAAGAGAATTCTGGAAGGGGTTATCAATTCAAGCTAGGAAAATGGTGGCAGGTGACAGGCTGCACAAAAAGAGTATAAAGAGCAAATTTCCCGTCTGGGAAAGAGCGTTGTTTTATAGCTGGAAGAGGACTTAGGAATCAACTAGCCTTACACTATCTTTTTTTGGATATGGAAATTCAACACTAAAAATAGGCTGACTCACCCAAGGTCAACAATATGGTTGGGTCTTATTTGGGGGAATTGTGAAAGTGACAAAAAAGAAAGAATAATATTCTAAAACAGTTCAGCAGCCATTTTCTTCTCTCTCTCTTTTGTTTTAATGACCTTTATTTTATTTTTATGTGGTGCCAAGAATTGAACCCAGGGCCTTGCGTGTGCTAGGCAAGCGCTCTGCCGCTGAGCCACACCCCCAGCCCAGCAATGTTTTTCTTAAAGGGTCAGACAGTAAGTATTTTTCCCCCCTAGGGGCTATGTAGTCTCTGCCATTTTAGACATGTAGACAAATGGACATGGATATGTTCCAATAAAAATTTTATTTACAAAAAAGGTGATTACATTAGAATGGCTATAACAATTTTTTTTTTTTTTTTTTGGAAAGAGAAAACTTGCAAAAATGTGGAGAAAATGAAACCCTCACACGTTGCTGGTGGGAATGTAAAATGGTGTGTAAAAATGGTGTAGCCATTGTGAAAAACAGTTCAGCACATCCTCAAAAAGTTAAGTATAATATTACTACATATCCAGCCATTCTAATCCTAAGTATAAGCTAAAAAAGAACAGAAAATCAGATTCAAGCAAGTATACACGCATGTGGGTTTACAACAGCACTATTCACAATAGCTAAAAGACCCAAACAGGGCAAATGCCCATTAATGAATAAATGGGTAAGGATAGCGAAGGCACACTCACCATGGAATATTATTTAGCCAGCAAAAGGAACTAAGTACTGACATAACATAATGTTGGTGAACATCCAAACCAGTGTGCCAGGTGAAAGAAGCCAGGATAGATAACTCCAAAGAGACAGAAAACAAATAGATTGTTGTCATGGCTGGGGGAGGAAGGGATGGCAAGACACTGCTTACAGGGTAGATTTTAGTATTGATTAGACATGGTGATTGTACGACATGGTGAATGTACTAAAGACCTCTGAATTGTTCACTTTTCAACATTATGCTATGTCAATGTCACCTCAATCAGTTACTTTCTTAAAAAGGCAACAAGATGAATATGACCCATAGACTATCACATACCACTTAGTATTATAAAAGAGAATAGAACGGTGCGATGAAGGCAAATTTTTATTGTCAGATATGTTTATTGTTATCATAATCATTTATCCCATCGAGGAAAAGAATAAAGCCAATTTTCCAGGTGTAAAAGAGCCAAGAAAATATTGACAAGTGTGAAGATGCCTCCAAACCTCATTGGGAGGGCTATTAGGATTTGTCCAGGCTTTGGAAAAATTTCAGACTCAATCTAAGTCCATTGAATCTTCTGGTAAAGACCAAATTCAGTGTTGAATGGCTTTTGCTATTTTTAGAATCCACCAGACATCTTCCATCCCAATTTTGGGAATGAAAATAAATGTTTGGGTGTTTTCATCAACTTCCTGCTTCTAAGGAAGAAGAACCTATAAAAAGTCTCATGTAAAATGTTCCAGAAGCTTTTGGGACATCAAAGAATTCAGAAGGAACAAGGGAATTAGTTCATGGTAAAGGAATCTGAAGGACACTAGATAATTCCATTTAATAAACACACAGAATGACTTTCTCAAAGACAATTCCAGGGATTTAATCAATTGGGGGTTTAATGACCCCAGAGCTGTGTCTAAGTTGGATATGTAAACACACTGTGAGAAGACTGGATGCTTACGGAAAGATGGGAAATTCTCACGTGAAACTGCACAGCTTGGTCTCACTGCTATTTTAAATTAATTTTAACAGCTAGGAAGCATGAGGAAAAGAGGTTATTTTCAAACGAGAAGGAGGTATCTCTGTGATTTGATTCTTGGGTCCCAGGCCAGCTTTCTCAGGTGACAGATTTGCCACTGGAGAGCTAGCACCCTGAGATGAATTTTGTTCAAAGAATAGCCATATTTAAACTTAGAATAAGGCCCCTTTAGGCTTTAAAAGAATCACTAGCAAAAGGGGCTGCCTAACATTGGAAGGGCTCAGTCCTGAGTAAGAACTGTCTTGAGTGGCATGTTGCTCCTAACTCAGAGGCCTAGAATGGAGGGGGGTGCCCCCTTTTTGTTGTAGGAGCCAGTTCTCTAGGGAAACACCCAACAGTCATTGCTGGTTAGCATCCCAATCCAAAATGTTCCAAAATCTGAAATGTTCCAAAATGCAAACTTTTTGAGCACTGAAGTGAGCCCCGAGTGGAAATTTCTACACCCAACCTAGTGTGACAACTTACAGTGTTACAGACACAGCAAACAATGTATTCAGGATTCCTAAGGGGGGTGGGGAAAGAGGGCTGTGGTTGTGGCTCAGCGGTAGAGCACTTGCCTAGCAAGTGCAAGGCCCTGGGTTCGATCCTCAGCACCACATAAAAATAAATAAAATAAGGTATTGTGTTCAACTAAAACTGAAAAATAAATATTTAAAAAAATAGACTATCCTAGACCTTCCAACTTTGTTACACAAACTGTTTCTCATGCACAGGATTACTAAAAAATATTGCATTCAATTACATTCAAGTTCTGTGTATATGGTGTAAATGGAACAAGTGAATTTTGTGTTTAAACTTAGGTCCAATCTCTGAGATATCTTTTTAAAAATATTTTTTAAATATATGACAGCAGAATGCATAGCAATTCTTATTACATATATAGAGCACAATTTTTTATATCTCTGGTTTTATACATAGTATATTCAATTTGTGTCTTCATTACTTTGGATAGTAATGATCATCACATTCTACCATCATTAATAACCCCATGTCCCCTCCCTTCCCCTCCCACCCCTCTGCCCTATCTAGTGTTCCTCTATTCCTCCTGTGCTCCCCCTCCCCTACCCCACTATGAGTCAGCCTCCTTATATCAAAGAAAACATTTGGCATTTGGCTTTTTGAGATTGGCTAACTTCACTTAGCGTTACCTTCTCTAACTCCGTCCATTTACCTGCAAATGCCATGATTTTATTCTCTTTTATTGTGGAGTAATATTCCATTGTGTATATATGCCACATTTTTTTTATCCATTTATCTATTGATGGGCATCTAGGTTCCACAGTTTAGCTATTGTGAATTGTGCTGCTATAAACATTGATGTGGCTGTGTCCCTGTAGTATGCTGTTTTTAAGTCCTTTGGGTATAGACTGAGGAGAGGGATAGCTGGGTCAAATGGTGGCTCCATTCCCAATTTTCCAAGAAATCTCCATACTGCTTTCCGTATTGGCTGTACCAATTTGCAGTCCCACCAGCAGTGTATGAGTGTACCTTTTTCCCACACCCTCGCCAACACTTATTGTTGTAAAAAAATGTTCATCATCGCTAGCAATTAGAGAAATGCAAATCAAAACCACTCTTAAGATTTCATCTCACTCCTGAGATATCTTACTATATTTATGCAAATATTCCAAAATCAAAAAACAAAACAAAACAAAAAATCCTAAGACTGAAATATTTCTGGTCCCAAGCATTTGGAATAAAGGATACTCAACCCATGTTTACCTTATATTATAAAAGAGTTGAAAGCAATGGACATTTAGATTTAGCCAAATTTAGCAGTAACATAACAAGTATGACTTTGAATTGTGTTTCTGGGGAACAGATCAGAAAAGAATATTTCTGGGCAGAAGTCTCCTTCTTGAACATTCACTTTAGAGAGGTGAACCCGAAGGCTGGCGTCACAAGGGCATACCAACGGTGGCTTTGGGGTTGTGAAAGAGAAACGCTTTGAAAGGAGGGCAGACGCCAGGACATTTGAGGATAGCTGTTGATTATGGAAGATTCATTTAGCTCCACCTATTAGGTTGAAAAAGTTGTTCACTCCCAGGTTGGGAGGAGAGCTATTTGTGATTTTTTTTTTATTTCGCTTTGCCATATTTTCTGCAATGAAAAATCCCAAACATGCAAAATCACCACTTTTTTCTGCCTATAAATTATTCTCATTGATGCATCCAAATTCCCATTCGATTTGTCATCACCGCTCTTTTGAAACTGCTTCTTAAAATAATGGCAAAAGGAAAATTCCAAGAATTACTCTGGCTGCAGGTTTTGGTCAGACTGATCGATGTTCTCTGTCCACACAGCCACGGAGAGCTCAAAGGATTAGATGTTCCAATCGCGCACAGGTGTGGACAGGTTGCCATGCTTGGTTTGATTGAAAGAGACAGTTGGAATTGTTCTTGGAACTGTTCTGTCCCTGTTTGGAGACAGTCCTTTTGTACGACTCCCCTCATTCTTACACTAAAACACCACAAATACAATCTTATCTCCTTTATTGGATTGTGGAGGAAGAGAAGGAGGGATTTTGTCTTCCTGTTTCAATGCTAGTAGAGAAGGAGCAAATGAATAGGGACCCCAGGACATGGCATCCATGAGAGGGACTTCCTTGAGACCTGGATAGGAAAGGAGAGGAGTGTTTTTACCGATGTACTAAATAGATACACATATTCAAAAATATATTTTAAATACCATCTTTACTCCAATTCATGTCTCATGGGAGACCATGCAGATGCCACATAGGGTGCCTCTTAACTCAACTGTAGGTAAACATTTGGAGATTATCTAACTTTCAGATCATAGGCATGTACCGTTTTGCACACTTTCTCTGACTTCAAAACCTACACTTAATATTGTTACCAAAAACATAGGCCTCTTGGGTCAGTATCCATGTCTGGAAGAGGATAGGAATATTTTACTATCACTGCAAGTTGATGGGCTGGCTTCACTTTTGAGAGCTACAATAAGGGTCTAATTACCAAACGAGACCTCCCACTTAGCCCTTGCTTACATCTCAGGACAATGACAGCACACGGTGCTGTTATAGATTACGGGAGGGCAGGGGGTGGGTGCCCCCCAGGCCTGGGGCAATCGGTTGTTGGTATCACCGATTCAGGCTGAAAGGAGGCTAAAAGCTACACAATATCAGAATAATCCTGATCTCTCCTTTTGGATATTTATACATTGTGATAATGTTATTATTGTCTCAGTGGTTCCAGTTTCAAATCTTCCACCAGGAAGACTTGTTCAGGAATGAGGGTTCCTGTCCTGTCCAGAGCAACAAGAATCCTCACCAATGCATTCCTAACCCCACACCTCCTGGGCCCCTATGGACTGAGACATGTCACCTCTCTTTGATGGAATGCACTCTTGTATCCATTTCCAAGTCCTTGAAAGTAAAGCGTATATGAGGGGGACCACTGGGGTTTCCTCAGAGACTGGGTCCATTTGAATTCCATCTCATGCCTCTGTTCAAATCTGGGTTTTGCCTATTTGGAGTCTTGCATCCTGCAAGGAAATCATGACTTTGATAAGCTGCTGGGGTCATCCAAGGGCTGGAACAGATAAGCTCTGTTGTAATCAAGACAGTTTTGGAGAATCCAACCATGTGTTTCAGCCTGGCACCCTTGGGGTGGCTCTATGTTGGCAGGATCACCATGTTCAAGCCCTCAGCTTTGCAAGGTCAGATACTTGGTTTTATTGGATCCCCCAGAGAATCAGCTGTTGATTCTTAGTAGTTAAACTCAGAGAAGACTGATGGACAAACCTACCTCCTAATGTTAGTGAGGGTTCAACGAGAGAGTGGATATACAGCTTATTTACCTCTGCCTGGCACATATGGTAAGTGCCCTGTAAATGCTGACTTTTATTTGACACAGTGACTTGTCAAACAGCATTTGCAGCACAGAATAAATACTAATAACTCTTTACTCTTAATGGCACCTTCCTCTACATTCTGGTATCCATACAGAGCACGGTCTACCAGGCAGTCACCATGTGATAAAATAGGTCACTTCAACAAACTGTTGAAGAATGAAATTTAAGGATGCAATCCTAAGGATGCAGTTGTCCCACACTGTGGAGGCACTCTGGTCACTTTGTCAGCTCTAGATGTGCTCTTGTCTGCTGACTATGTTTGGACCATGTTTATGAGGATGCTTGAAGTGCTTGGCTGCAGCAGATGGCCAATAGTAGGCATTTTATGTTGATTCTTGTCACCTTTCCCCTGTGATATTGACTGAGTAGGTGAGTTTCCCGCTTGTGTGACATCAACCAGCTGTGGTGGCAGAAGCCCAGTATGTACTAGTAAATGCTCACTACCTGGATTCTAGAAATCGTCATGGTGCTGGGTTCACATGTGGGACCAGAGATCTTGGTGGTATTCGCTCTCGTACTCATGAGTCTGGAGAAACTCTCCACTCCCAATTTCTGTAGCGCATCAAACTTCAGCACCTTCCTTTGCCTTCTGTCTGCTGAGATAACAAACAAGCCCTTGGGAAACTGAGCCCTGATAAACTGAGATATGAGACTGGTTATCCTTCAGGAGAATATGCAGTAAAGGGCAGGTTGGGAGCACAAAGCTCTGTCCGGGAAGACAACACCTGCCTACAAGGCTGGGGTGGGGATCAGGATGCCAGGGTAGCTGGGGGCCAGCAGGAAAGTTCATCATACCCCTCGGTTGACTGAAGGGAAATGGGCCCGTTAGAAAGAGGTAGAAATTAGGGAGGTAGCTGAAGTGGACACTGTTCTTTACCAGGGCCCCAGGGTAGATTCTGTCTATGGAAGAGGTTTAATCATGCTCCCTGTCCTGGAATAAGACAGCTGCAATGCATTTGGAAGGAAACACCAAACAAGACTAGCACGGCTTCACTCCACCCCTCCTTGCTTTCTTTTGGGGAAATCAGAGCTGAGTGTCTGCAAATGGTTAGCCTCTGTGGGTGGGAGGAATTTATCCTGCTCTCCTGAGCCACATGGCAATTTTTCATCTAGCTGTCTGCAGTAACCGGATAGATGGATGGGTTATAACTCTTCCACATCGTCTCGAGAGACACTCAAGAAATAACAACTTCACTTAGATTCTGACTTGAAAAGAAAGACACAAATTTTCTTAAGTTTGAGCCAGGAAATCCATTTGCCATGTTACCAGGGAAGTCCTTTTATGGTCTGGGTGGAATTGATGTTGCCTTTGGAGAAGGGGGTGTGGAAAGGGATATACTGTTGCCAAAGGTGCCCTATTTCTCTGTCATCAAACCCACAGAGGCCATGTGGGTGTCTGTCCCAGGGAGCCAGGTCTAATCCCCGGTCAGAATGTGCTGGAGGGGCTGGAGATGTACCTCCGTGGTAAAGGGCTTGCCTAGCAATGTGCAGGGCCCTGGGTTCAATTCCCAGTCTCAATCCATAGACAGCTGGCTCCATTCCTTGGGGCTCCAGGTGAGGCAGAACAGCATGGCGGAAGAGTGAGGCAGAGGGAAGCAGCTCACAAGAGATCAGAAAGCACAGAGAGGGGGGGGAGGGGAGAGAGAGAAAGGGGTCTTCATATATAAAAATACATACCCCAAAGCCACACCTCCAATGCCCACCTCCTCCAGCCACACCCTAACACTCAGTTACCACTCGGTTAATCCCTATCAGGGGATTAACTCACTGATTGGGTTAAGACTCTTATATCCCAGTCATTTCTCTTGCACTATCTCACACATGAGGTTTGGGGGGACACCTCACATCCAAACCATAACAGGCAGTTACAAGCATGACCCGTGGGCGAGGATGATGTGGAAGGGTCCGGCTATACTCTGGATGAGGGTGGTATCAGCCTGGGTGGGGCTCTGGTTACCTAAGACCCTTGGGACTCAAGTGTTGTCCTCCGATCACTCAAAAAGAAGCCCACGGAAGTGCAGCCCTTGATCTTCACCCACAGGCAAAGTCCCTTCCATCAGTCAACTCTAATGCGGTTTCTAAGCAGTTGTTTCTCAGCTCAAACCCTCCCCACCTGACACACACGGCCAGGGTGCTGAGGCCGGAAGTCTGCTCTGTGCTGCAGTCCCCCTTATCCAAGGCTTCTTCCCTTTCCATGGCTTTAGTTACCTGAGGTCAACTGGGGTTCAAAAATCCAGTCTAGGGCAATAAGAAATTTTGAGTGAGAGGAGTGCAAACACTGTCACATAACTTTTATTCCAGCATATTGTAACTGTTCCAGCTTATTATAATCTCTTTCTGTGCCCCTAACTTATAAACTAAACTTTATCATAGAGGTATGGATGTCTCCAACGCAGGTGTTCACAGGGGGTCTTGTGACGTCACCCCCTGGAGGGGATCTACTGTATTTTCCCCTTTACCAGCGGGTTCCCTGCTGGCTGTGTCTATAGTGGGAGCTCCAGGGAGACTGGAGGGGAAGTGGGACTGGCCCTTTCCCACATGGTTGGCTGGGCTGTCATTGTCCTCACAGCAGTGATTCTTCACCTTGGCAACAACAGTTGACTTCAGTAGCTGGAAGTTCCTGCTTCCAGTTTCTGCACAATGGCTGACCTCAGAGATGCCCGTCTCAGCGGGGCGCCCCTCCAGCTCCAAATCCCAGTGGCTGCAGCCTCCTCCTGCTCCCCCAGCCCCAGGGTGGCAGCTGCTCCTCAGTTACTCTTTTTTCTGAATTACTTCATGCTTTCCCCTCCCATTTGCAGTGTTCCGAAACCCAATTATAAATGATTTCTGTTAATATAACTAATAGAAGTGGGTCTTTTAAAGAATTAAGATCTGGTCTAGGTTCTGGGCTGGATGCTGTGGTTCCTAAACAACGTGTTCTTTCTCTTTGAGGAAATTCACATGGAATGATTAGCAAACATTGTATAGAACTCTAGCTTGCAAATCATTCTTTTTTTAAAATAAATTTAGTTGTAGACACACACACACAATAGCTTTATTTTATTTATTTATTTTTATGTAGTGCTGAGGATCAAATCCAGTGCCTCGCATGTGCTTGGCAAAGGCAAATGCTCTACCACTGAGTACAACCCCAGCCTCACAAATCAATCTTTTTTCTTTTATTTAAAGAGGGGGGGGAGAGAGAGAGAGAGAGAATTTTTTAACGTTTATTTTTTAGTTTTCAGTGAATACATCTTTATTTTTGCTGAGGATCGAACCCAGTGCCCCGTGCATGCCAGGTGAGCGCGTTACCCCTTGAGCCACATCCCCAGCCCCACAAATCATTCTTTTACATAAAATTTCACTTAATCTTTACATCAACCGTATAATGTATTATTTCCACTTACCGATGAAGGAATGCAGCTAATTCATGCTAACTAACTTTTGCAAAATTGCAGAACTAACTAGTAAGTAGAGACTTCCCTGGACTTGACCCCACACTTTTCCTAGTTAGCAGAAATAATCAGTGGTTAGGTTAATTGGAATCTGATGTCTCTTTCATGTTTCACTTTGAATTATTCTTCACCATTTAAAGTGAAAGACACTTTGAGGTACCTCAGACAGTTCACTGATTGTTCTGTCTGGCAGCATAAGAGAGATGGGGAAAGGAGACAATTTGCAAGTCATCAACAGATAGTTTATTGTTTTAGTCAGCTTTTCCCCCATCTGTTACTAGAAGACCTGACAGGAACAATTGTAGAGGGGAAAAGTTTACTTGAGGGCTCACAGTTTCAGAGGTCTCAGTCCATCCACAGCAGGCTCCATTCCTTGGGGCTCGAGGTGAGGCAGAACATGGTGGTGGAAGAGTGTGGCAGAGGAAAGCAGCTCACATGATGATTAGAAAGCAGAGAGACTCCACTCTCCAGAGACAAAATATATATCCAAAGGCACACCCCCAGGGACCCACTTTCTCCAGCCACAACCTACCTGCCTTTGGTCACCACTCAAGTAATCCCATCAGGGGATCAATTCACTGATATGTTAAGACTCTCATAATCCAATCATTTCTCCTCTGAACCTTCTTGCATCATCTCACACATGAGCTTCTGGGGGGACACCTCACATCCAAACTATAACATTTACATATAAGATTCTCTTATTTTTCAGTTTCAGTTTGGGTTCTTAAGCACCTCGGGTCCAGGAGCCAAAGAACCAGTGCATCTGCGCCCACTCTCTCACTGCTGGGGTCTCCCAGTAGATTGGAAGTTGGAGGATGTGGGACGGTACAGAAATCTGTCCCCATAGCCTCAGAAGAGGCAGCAAGAAGAGGCGGGGCTGGGCCCAAGGAGTGAGCATTACAGACACATCTCCTCCTCTCCCTGCTGCAGCCCATAGCTGCAGAGTCTGAGTAGAGGGCTAGGAGGGCCTCCCCTTCTTCCAGACCTGGAACGTAATCTTATGACATCTTAAAATGAGGTTAGGTAGTGCTGTAGTTGGATCTGCAAAGGTGTTCTGCAAAGGTCCATGTGTTAAAGTCTTGGTTGCCAGCCTGGCACTGGTGGAAGGTGATGGAACCTTTAAGAATGGGGGTCTACAGCTATTGCCCTTCTCAGACTATTCCCTGAAGACCTCAAAAGAGCGTACTACAGGGATACTGCCACATCGATGTTCATAGCAGCACAATTCACAATAGCTAGACTGTGGAACCAACCCCGATGCCCCTCAATAGATGAATGGATTAAAAAAATGTGGCATTTATATACAATAGAGTACTACGCAGCACTAAGAAATGACAAAATCATGGAATTTGCAGGGAAATGGATGGCATTAGAGCAGATTATGCTAAGTGAAGCTAGCCAATCCCTAAAAAACAAATGCCAAATGTCTTCTTTGATATAATGAGAGCAACTAAGAACAGAGCAGGGAGGAAGAGCAGGAGGAAAAGATTAACATTAAGCAGAGTCATGAAGTGGGAGGGAAAGGGAGAGAAAAGGGAAATTGCATGGAAATGGAAGGAGACCCTCATTGTTATACAAAATTACATATAAGAGTTTGTGAGGGGAATGGGAAAAAATAAGGAGAGAAATGAATTACAGTAGATGGGGTAGAGAGAGAAGATGGGAGGGGAGGGGAGGGGGGATAGTAGAGGATAGGAAAGGTAGCAGAATACAACAGTTACTATTATGGTATTATGTAAAAATGTGGATGTGTAACCGATGTGATTCTGCAATCTATGTAATGTTTTGAATAACCAAAAAAAAAAAAAAAAGAATGGGGGTCTAGTTGGAGTAAATTAGGCCACTGGGGGACGTTCCCTCAAAGGGGATGTTGTAACCCTGGCTGCTTTTATTCTCTTTTTTTCTTCCTGATGACTCTGAGCAGTTTCCCCAGCCATATGTTCCTGCCATGGGCCCAGAGGCCATGGGGCCAAGCAACCATGCGCTGAAGCCTCTATAGCTCTAAGCCAAAATAAATTTTTTTTCTCCTTGTAAGTTGATCATCTCTGGTATTTTGTTACAGTGATGGAAAACTGACTAGCACAGGCACCTAGTTGCATTTAATGAGTGCATGTGCTGAAGCCATTACATTATTAAATGTGAACAAAATGTATTGGTAATAACCCTGTCTTAGGGATTCTCCTCCTTCCCTGCTTCTCTTTCTCCTTTTCCCAATTCCCCATCACTAACCTTTTGAGGCAACCTTTGTTTTAAGTTCATGTCAGTTTGATAGGAGTTTCTTTGTGGAGCCTCTATTGGCGATATGGTTGCTATTTCAAGTCATTAAAAATAAGCTGTATGTGAGCGGTGGATAATATTTTGAGATATTGAGGTCCCCCCCCCCAGGCTTTCTGTCTCCATTAATCTCCCACCACTAGGGATATAGAGATAGGTCTCCAAATACACTGTCCTCAGGAGAGTATTGACAAAAGGGACAAATTCTTGGCTCTGAGTTCTAAAAAAGGGTCTTTCAATGTGCAGCAAGGAGAAAAGTCCCGAAAGGGAAGGCTGTCCATTGTAAGTCCTGGGTTTTCAAAGAGATGAGAAGGATTTTATATTCTAAAAATCTGGCCTTGGTGATAGCCAGGGGTGTGTCTGAGCTGGATACAGTGAACTTCTTCCAAACTCCCTGATCAGTGACATCACACTGGGGGTTTGCCATCGAAACCACTGGAATCGTTTACACGGTGAACACTGGCCAAGGAGAAGCAGTTTTTAAACATTTACTAATACATCACAGCTTTTGTCTATAAATTGATTCAAAACAATAAATAATGATGTAAGAGCCATTTCTACCCTTGTGTAGAGAAATAGTCTCTATTAGAAGAGCACAGGAGAGTTGCTGGACCAGATGCTTTCTGGGCTGAACTCATGGGGACCCCAGATTAGGCTGAAGACATGGGGACAGAGGGGCTTGTGTGCCCCTTTCCACCTGCAGCCCTGTGAGAAGATGCAGCTAGCTCTACCGGAGCGCTTTGTGTGAAATGAGCAGAAAGAACAGCAGGGCGGATAGGGGCTTAGAGATGCCTGGGAGATTTGGCTTCCCCACCACCCCTTGCTCAAGGCCTGTCTCTCTCCACCCAGTGAAGCCAATGAGTTTGCAGACTTCCTGGGCACCACCAAGACTGGCAGAGACTGACTCAGGCACCCGGAGTGCACAGGCCAGTGGGACTGCTGACCTCTAGTCAGGAATGCAGGGCAAGTGCTACCTGTGAAGACCCCTGGGACCAGCATATTACAGAACAGGACAACAGACAGGAAGCCAACGAGTGTAGAACAGGATTCTCTTAAGACCTGGGCCCCCTGCAACTTAGCCAGCTTCTGGGAGAAGATTGACATTTCCCATTGCTGGGTAGAAAGGGCAGCTCAAGAGAGAAGGTCAATTAAAGGAAGATTAATTTTTTTCCCCAGGAAACGTTTTTTTTTTTTGGGGGGGGGGCAGTATTAGGAATTGAACCCACTTCTTCACACATGCTATGCAAGTGCACTACCACTGAGCTCTACCCCAGGAAATGTAACACTGCAAAATTAAATAGTAAAACCACTTATGAACTCTCCTGTGAGTGTGATTTTGTTGTTTTTCTTTTGTTGTTGTTGTTGTTTATCTATTCACAGTGGCACACATGGGAGAACAGAGCAGAGAAGAAATACTTCCTAATTTAACTCCTTGACAATCGAGTGGCAGAGAAGAGCCTGTGAAGGCTGGGGACCGCAGCAGTGCTATAATTTTCCATCTATTGTCTCAATGATGAGATTTATTCACTCACTGATGAACCAAATATTGTTTTCAACAAGCCAGCTATCTCACCCAACAGTGACAACTTGCTTCCAAGAACAATATTCATCGTATGAAATTAATGCTCCTCATTAAAACATGATTGATTTCTGTGGTTTTTATATTCCAATGCATTTGTTTTTATGTTTATGTGAGGGTTATAAACATTCAGGCTTTATGTCTACTTTATGTTTGGACTCTTTAAGTACATAATAAAAATAATTTAAAGCAACACTCAAGGTTCATGAAAATGAATTTTTCTTTAAGAAGGGTTTAATAGCCATCTCTTTTCTTTAAAAAGGTACATGAATTAATTAATGTTTGATGACTAGCTATTGAGGTTTGTAAAAAAGACATTTTCTTAATCAGCCCTCTAGAAATTTGCAGTTTTTATTGTCTCGTTTTATTATAGGGCTTGATGGCTTTCCCTCACGACTTCCTTGCTCTGCTTTTCTCATTAATGAAAACCCGTGTATTGGGTGAGCATTACAAGGATATAACTTAAGATGCATCCTGGGTGGCTCAGGGTAGAGCACTTGCAACGTGCCCTGTGTTTGGTCTGCAGCCTTGGAAAAATGATCCTGTGAAACTTTCCCCTCTCCTCTGGTTGTTGAGATCCTTAAGCGGTGGCACTTAATATCAAAGAAACCAAAAGAATGGCCCCGAAAGGCTGAGCCTGCAACAGATTTCCTTTGAGTCCTCTGGTCCCATTTTAAAATTATGCTCTTCTGAGCCAGAAAAAGGAAGAGAAGAAGAACTGGATTACCCATATTTTATTTATTCATTCATCCATTGATGGACATTGGAGAAAACCAATGGAAAATGGTAAGGGAAAAATTGTGCGCTGCCAGATTTTGTGGCACATACCTGTCATCCCAGTGATTAGGGAGGTTGAGTCAGGAGGATTCCAAGTTGGAGACCAGCCTCAGCAACTTAGTGAGACCCTGTCTCAAAGCAAAATTAAAAAAGTTTGGAATGTATCTCAGTGGTAGAGCAACCCTGGGTTCAATCCCCAGTACCAAACACACACACACACACACACACACACACACACACACACACTGAAAAAGAAAAAAAAAATGCGGATTGAGCCTATAGCTCTTACATTATGAAAAACATAAGAAATTTGGGAAATATTCTTCCAGTATTTAAAAATTACTATCCAATGTATCAAAAAATTGCTTATATCATTGACGGAGAGTGACATTTCAGCATGTCTTTGTCATTTCTATCTTCCTTATTAAGTGAAAATACCAAGCCAACATTCATGTGAGGGCTACCCTTGTATATACCTTGCATCCATTATTGGCTGCAGATGCAAAAGAATTTCACAAGAATCCATAAAATCATTCCCTGAAAATCTATTGGTTGTGTGGAATTTAAAATAAAGAATGCTGTATATATTTTCTATGACATGTCAACTATGTAGCTCACTTCCTTTTTATTAGTAAAATTTATAACAGACTTGTAAACAGATATTTTAATTCATCTATGTTTTGTTCTTATGGTGGAGTCAGTTGTTGAACGGGGACCCGCATGCCCTGGGCAGCCTGATCACCGTCCATACTTACCCATGAGGACACCCACAAGTCTTCTTTAGCAAAGGCCTCAGGGTCAGTGAAAAGCACAGCGTGTTTTCCTGCCTTTTAAAAAATTGTTGTAAAATACACTTAACATAAAATTTACCATTTTAAGTAGACATTAGATGTTGTACATAGCACAATGACATTAGATATTCACATTTTTGTGCAGCCCTTATCACCATCCATCTCCAAACTTTTTCATCTGTATCCATTAAATGATAATCCCCTACCCCCTATTTTGCAGCCTTTCCCTTTGCCCCTGGTAACCTCTGTTCTTTTTTTTTTTTTTGTCTCATGAATTTGCCTATTCTAGGTACCTCATATAAGTGGAATTATAGGAATCATGTGTGTGTGTATGTGTGTGTGTGTGTGTGTGTGTGTGTGAGTGTGCCTGGCCTATTTCTCTTAGCATAATGCCTTTGAGGTTTATCCATGTTGTTGCATGCAAGAATTCCCACACTTTTAAAGACTGAATAGGGGCTGGGGCTGTGGCTCAAGCGGTAGCGCGCTTGCCTGGCATGCGTGCGGCCCAGGTTTCGATCCTCAGCACCACACACAAACGAAGATGTTGTGTATGCCGAAAACTGAAAAATAAATGTTGAAATTCTCTCTCTCTCTCTCTCTCTCTCTCTCTCCCGTAAAAATAAAATAAAATATACCTTTAAAAAATTTTTAAAAAGACTGAATAAAATATACCCATATTTTATTTATTCATTCATCCATTGATGGACATTTGGGTTTCTTCCACCTCTGGCTTTGGTGAATAATGCTCTTATGAATGAATGAGTGCAAATATTTGTTCTTTCCTTCCTTCTTACCAATACTTTTAACTGCAGATCTCCTATAGGACCTATGAGAGCTGGATAGGACAAAATGGAGCCCTGGGACAAGTCTAACTTTTGTTCTCTCTCATGTTCCCTGTCTGTGTTAGCTCCTTATTCTCAAATGAGAGGATGTGTGCTATGGGAACAGTACACAGAGATGCCGAGTTCAGCTGCAGATATATGATACTGCTGATGCTTTTGCCAATGGCGAGGGTGAAGTGCAGTGTGAACTACTACCACCCTGCAACCACAACAGTCCCCAGGAACTGGGTGACAGATGCCCCGGGGAGGTGTCTGGTGAGCAAGCGGTCTTTGATATTGTGAGATGTTGACCTTAAGGGATGAGGGAAACAGCCAAGGAATTAGCCCCTCTCGGGGTCAGGAAATGCCACTGACCCTGAGCAACTAGTTACGTGGATCTGGATCTAAATAAACTTTTTTTTTTTTTTAAAAAAATGCTGGAAATAATTTATCCTGATGTGCGCCTCATTGCCGAAAATGTTGATCAGCCTTTCCCGGATGGAATGAATTATTTGCCACTAAAAATTCACTTAAAAAATAACATGCCAATCATCATGTTTCATTGTCAGCTTATCTTCTTCTCAAAAGAGCTGAAAATAAAATGGAACATGGAAAAAAGTTTCCTTTTTTTTCCCCCTGAGGGAGAAAAATAGACGTTTTTGACTCCTCTAAGCAAATGTTTAGTAGGGCAAGGTCACTATGACAAATGTTTTTAGGTGACATCAAAGCTTGGAATGGAATCAAAAACACTGAGATGAAGAGCACTTCCAGATATATTTTAAAAATCTTTTGTAAGGCTTAGAAAAGCTCCTTAAGTTGTAGCCTGCTGGCCCTTGTTGATATGCTAAGAACCTTGATAAGGTGTGGGCAGAGCACTGGAAGGTTAGGATTGCTGACCAGGGTTGAGTACTTACACAGCAGCCACCTCTATACCCTCTCCCTCTGAATTCCCATCCACCAAGACCCCCAGTTAGAGGTATTTGCACTTCTTCTCCTTAACTCTTGCCCACAACTCCTGGTTATGGGACTTGTCTGGAAGATCCCAAATCTGAGCACATGCTGGGCACAGTTACTACAGGGGAAGTCAATAATAATCCCAGAACTACTCTCTCAGTTGTGCCCACGTGACTGTCACTGTAGAACAGGGATAGTGCTCTGGACTGAAACTAGTTGCTTCAATCTATGTCTTCACCTGAAGTAGCTCCTATCCCAGCCAACACCCTTGCTAACACCCCAGCTAACACCTCCAGGAGCCCAGCTCAATTCACAATAGCTAAACTATGGAACCAACCTAGATGCCCTTCAGCAGATGAATGGATAAAGAAAATGTGGTACATATACACAATGGAATATTACTCAGCCTTAAAGAAGAATGAGCTGCTGTAAACACTGATGTGGCTGTGTCACTGTAGTATGCTGATTTTAAGTCCTTTGGGTAAAAACCAAAGAGTGGGATAATTGGGTCAAATGGTGGATCCATTACAAGTTTTCTGAGGTATCTCCATGTTGCTTTCCAAGTGGTTGTCTCAATTTGCAGTCCCACCAGCAATGTATGAGTGTACCTTTCCCCTACATCCTTGCCAACACTTATTATTGCTTGTGTTCTTGATAATTGCCATTCGGACTGGAGTGAGATGAAATCTTAGTTTTGATTTTTCATTTCTCTAATTGCTAGAGATGTTGAACATTTTTCATATGTTTGTTGATTGATTGTATTTCTTCTTCTGTGAAGTGTCTGGTCAGTTCCTTAGCCCATTTATTGATTGGGTTATTTGGTTTTTTGATATTAAGTTTTTTGACTTCTTTTTATATTCTGGAGATTAGTGCTCCATCTGAGGTGTGTGTGATAAAGATTTTTTCCCATTTTGTAGGCTTTCTCATAACATTATTGATTGTTTCCTTTGCTGAGAAGAAGCTTTTTAGTTTGAATTTATACCACTATTGATTCTTGATTTTACTTCTTGTGCTTTAGGAGTCTTGTTCAGGAAGTCAGGTCCTAAGCCAACATGATGAAGATTTGGGCCTATTTTTTTCTTCTATAAGGCACAGGGTCTCTGTTCTAGTGTCTAAGTCTTTGATCCACTTTGAGTTGACTTTTGTGCAGGGTGAGAGATAGAGGTTTAGTTTCATTTTGCTACATATGGATTTCCAGTTTTCTTAGCACTATTTTGGTGAAGAGGCTATCTTTTCTCCAATGTATGTTTTTGGCACCTTTATCTAGTATGAGATAACTGTATTTTTGTGGGTTTGTCTCTGTCATCTACTTTTTAAAAAAATATTTATTTTTTAGTTGTAGTTGGAAACAATACCTTTATTTCACTTATTTATTCTTATGTGATGCTGAGGATCCAACCCAGGGTTTCGCACATGGGAGGCGAGTGCTCTACGGCTGAGCCACAACCCCAGCCACTCTGTCATCTATTTTGCACCATTGGTCTACGTGTCTTTTGGAACCAATACCATGCTGTTTTTGTTACTATTGCTCTGTAGTATAGTTTAAGGTTTGGTATTACGATGCCTCCAGGTTCACTCTTCTTGCTGAAGATTGTTTTGGCTATTATGAGTCTTTTATTTTTCCAAATAAGTTTCATGATTGATTTTTCTTGTTCTATGAAGAATGTCATTGGGGTTTTAATAGGAATTGCATTAAACCTGTATAACGGTTTTGGTAGTATGGCCATTTTGGCGATATTAATTTTGCCTATCCAAGAGCATGAGAGCCCTTTCCATCTTCTAAGATCCTCTTCAATTTCTTTCTCTTGTGCTCTGTAGTTTTCATGACAGAGTTCTTTCACCTCTTTTGTTAGATTGATTCCCAATTATTTTATTTATTTTTTTTTTTGAGGCTATTGTAAATGGGGTGGTTTTCCTAATTTCTTTTGTATGGATTCATCGCTTATGTATAGAAATGCATTTGGTTTATGGGTATTTATTTTATATCCTGCTACTTTGCTGAAATCACTGGGTATTGATGATCAATCCAATCTCTAGCTTCTCTCCTAAGAATTGGGGTTGAGGTAGGAAATAGGACTGAAGGTCCAACTTCCAATTATGCTTTGTTCTTTCTAGTTAGCAGCCCCCATCCTGAAACTACCTAAATACCAGCTATCTCATTAGTATACAGAAAATATTATCACTTTGGAAATCCTATGGTCTTAGAAGCTCTAGTGTCGGGAACTAGAGACTAAGGGTAAATATTATGACTAAATAAACAACCCTTCTTTTCCTCCTAACACCAAGGAAATAACAAGGATTTTAAGAGCTTTGTGTGAGGAACTGAAGATGAAGATATGCCTTCTAGTACCACAATATCACAGGTAGAAATTCTAAGGATTTATGGAATTAACTTTATTTTTTTCTGACCCTGTTTTAAAAACCAGCACTCACCAGGTGTATATAAACAACCCTTAGTACCTCTGAAAGTGCTGTGGGATAAAGGCTGACTTCCACTTAAAATAAAATTTGCTAGAATACAGATGGACTTCCTATTGGCAAAAGTGAATGAATTTCCACTTAAGTATAAACCAATACACAAAGATGAGGAAAGTTTTAAAGGTCAGTTAAAATGTGGAATCTGAAACCACAGCAATGATTTTTTGGGTACCCCATTTTATTAAAAATCATATATCTCTCTTGCAACTTGAATCTTTTACCCATGCATGATTATTTGACATCTTGCTTTGGTCATCTGGAAAATATTGGTTTACTGAGGTATTCAGATCTCCTAAATATTGACATATTTATTATATAATAAAACATCACCTTCATTAAAACCATCAATAAGCTCATCAGAAAAGTATTGGGGAGCTGTCAAGTTCATAGTATCAGATACAAGTTTGTGAAAGTTCCAATTTTTACTTGAAAGCTTGAATTTTATCATTGTCAACTAATATTGTGAGCTGTTTTCTTTCAAGTAACAGGCATATCTCATTCATTTTTGAGAAAAATGTATGCCAAATAACCAGGTGTAAGTAATAATATGTAAATCCTTTCAAAATGGCATTCTATGCAGAGTGACTAGTTTAGCTTACAATTTAACTCAAGGGCTTTTGATCAAGACAACCATTCCTAAACTACTAAAAAGATGCTGAAAGTTTCAATAATTTTTTGCAGGTTCAGCAAGGACTGTTTTTTTCTTTTAAATTTATTATTTTATTTTTACAGGAAAGTTGCAGATATAATATAGAGAATCCTCATATGCCTGACACCTAGTTTCTTCTAATGTTAAGATCTTATGTACTGTAGGACCTTCAGCAAAATCAAGATCTTAGCATTGCAAAACACTATTAGCAAAACTATAAATAGTAAATTCTCTCCAACTTTCTATTTATGATTTTTTTTCCCTAATCCAGGATCCACCTAGGATCCCATGTTGCATGGAACTGCTACATCTTCTTAGCACCCTTTAATCCATGACAATTTCAGCAAGGATGTTTTTCAGTAAAAATGGCTTTATCCCCTTACCAACACATGGTAATGAAAAATACAATGACTACTATCTTTTTTTTTTTTTTTTGAGAGAGAGAGAGAAAATCTTTTTTTTTTTTTTTTTTTTTGTAGATGGACACAACACAATGCCTTTATTTTTATGTGGTGCTGAGAATCGAACCTGGGTCCTGCCCGTGCTAAGTGAGCACTTTACCGCTGAGCCACAATCCCAGCCTGACTACTATCTTTTTAAGGCACACATTTTACCTACCATTACTGCTATAACTACCAGTGAAAATTCCAGCACAATGTAAAAAGTAATAATGTTTTAGTATAAGATGATCTCAGGGACTTCAGAATGAGCTCAGGGACACTCATGGAGCTAGGAGCATATCATACCAACTCCTGTGAGGTAGAGCTACTCAGATTTTGTTTTTCAGCATCAGACCTGCTACAGCAACACTAGAATCTGACTACCTTTATTCAAATCTTCCCAAATAGCCGGGCACGGTGGCGCACACTTGTAATCCCAGGAGGATGGGAGGCTGAGGCAGCAGGATCGCAAGTTCAAAGCTAGCCTCAGCAAGAGCAAGGCACTAAGCAACTCAGTGCGACCCTGTCTCTAAATAAAATACAAAATAGGGCTGGGGGTGTGGCTCAGTGGTCGAGTGCCCCTGAGTTCAATCTCTGGTACCCTCCAAACCAAACAAAACTAACAATCAAAAAAACTCCCCATAGATGAGTAGTTTTCATCCAGATGGAACAACCAAACTAGGAGCTGACAAGAAGAGCCATGGCACCTTCCAAGAAACTTCTCTTCAGTGCCTTCTTATCCGCATGCCTGGCCAGGACTTCATGATGCCAGGGCCCCACAAGAGGGTCCCCTGTTGTACAGAACAGCTTCACAAAACTCAGAAGAGCCATCCTGTCACCATCATGGCCTGTGCTCACTCACAGGTACAACTACAGGAACCCAAAGAAGAAACTTTGGTGTGCTCCGTAAGTGCTCTCTGTGCCTGTCCTTGGCGATGCCTGGTGTCTGTTCTACAAGGAGTGATTTTTGCCTCAAATACTTCTGTCTTTTCTGCAGTATTTCACTATCCAGAAAACCCTTTCCTGAGACTTTTCAGTAGATTACCTGAGAAATGAATCACTGCCAACGTAAGGATCACCGCTAAAATGCTCAGCAAGTTAGATGGGAGTGTTCATGCTTCAAACAGGAGATCTTGGAGGTAGAATACTTTAACAGAAAGAAGTGATTCTGTACCAACAAGCATTCAGGTGAGGGTCAGAAGCAAATAGGGGTGATTCTGGAGCCCCTGAAATTACATCAAGGGCCTCCTTGGCCCAGTCAGTCAGAGGAACTGAATAATTAAATGACTGAAGGAGGGAGAGAAAACACATTAAGTGGTTTGTTTATCTTATCTTTTAAATTTTTAAAAAAAATTTATATATGACAGTGGAATGCATTACAATTCTTATTACACATATAGAGCACAATTTTTCATATCTCTTGTTGTATACAAAGCATATTCACACCAATTTGTGTCTTCATACATGTACTTGGATAATAATGATCATCACATTCCACCATCATTAATAACCCCATGCCCCCTCCCTTCCCCTCCAACCCCTCTGCCCTATGGAGAGCTCATCTATTCCTCCCATGCTCCCTCTCCCTACCCCACTATGAATCATACAGCACTAATCTTTAGGGTATATTAAGAACTCAAAAAGTTAAAACACCAAAAAAATCAAATAACCCAATCAATAAATGGGCCAAGGACCTGAAGAGACACTTCTCAGAAGATCATATACAATCAATCAACAAATATATAAAAAAATGTTCATCATTGCTAGAAATTAGAGAAATGCAAATCAAAACCACTCTAAGATTTCATCTCGCTCCAATCAGAATGGCAGCTATTATGCATACAAACAACAATAAGTGTTGCTAAGGATGTGGGGGAAAAGGCACACTCATACACTGCTGGTGGGACTGAAAATTGGTGCAGCCAATATGGAAAGCAGTATGGAGATTCCTTGGAAAATTGGGAAGAGAACCACCAGCTATCCCTCTCCTCAGTCTATAACCCAAAGGACTTAAAAACAGCATACTACAGGGACACAGCCATGTCAATATTTACAGCAGCACAATTCACAATAGCTAAACTGTGGAACCAACCTAGATGCCCTTCAGTAGAGGAATGGAGAAAAAAAAATGGCATAGATACACAATGTAATATTACTCAGCAATAAAAGAGAATAAAATCATGGCATTTGCAGGTAAATGGGTGAAGTTAGAGAAGATAATGCTAAGTGAAGTGAAGAGAGCCAATCCCAAATAACCAAATGCCGAATGTTTTTCTTTGATATAGGGATTATCTCCTCTTGAGATGAAAGTTGTATTTTTTTAATATTAGTTTCTAATGAATGAAAAATATACAATATTTTTTCAAAGGCAAAGAACAGAGGTTCATTTGGGAAAGTAGATACATATTCAAGGCATAATGGAGGCACTCTCAAGACAGACAGCTTTGGGGTAAAGCAAGGGAGCATGTGGGCTATCTTCTGGAGAGAGACCGCCACAATACACAAATTTTACATTGTCCAACTACAAACAGAACCACGACCTGTCTCAGTTTACATAGATGATTTTGTGTTGATCATTTCCGTTGTTCCCCCTTGTTTGCAGGTGTTTGGACAAGTAGGCCATGTTTTTTAATATTTAGGGTGCAAGTGCCCTCCCCACTCTCCTGCTTTCCTGATTAAGGAGGCTTTCCCCTGGTTTTGATGCAGAGTCAGACGGCGGGGTGCAACAGGGAACATCTCTGGATATTTAAATTCAGCAGCTCTGTCAGTTAACCTGGCTCCTTCTCCACACCACGTGGAACAAATGAGGTGCACAGGAAGGTACACTGGGGGACAGCTAGTGCTGCTGAGTGGACACCTTGTACCTGAAATGCATACCTCTTTTATAGTAGAGATATCAGTGCTCTGGGCACTGCATCTGCAGAAGGCCAAACTGGCTTTTCTTTCAAGCCCTGAATTATGAAACAGTGTTGAGCACGTTTTGGAAAATTCCTCTGTTTTTTCCTAGATGTGCTCACTTGGTCTTTCACTTGTCATCTGGTCCCAGGAAAACTTTTCAACATCTGCCTCTCATCCTTGCTGACTTCGTTCTGAGCAAATAAGAGTGGCCAACTGAAATTTAGGAAATAAAATCCAATCTTCAAAAATGACAGCGTTTTAAATGACTGTCATTAAAAGGAGTGACCGTGTTCTGTATCCCTCCTCCAGGGTTTTAACCTTTAGAAAGCAGGGAGGAGCCAGGGGCTTAGAATGATGGGTTTTGGAGTTCACATGGTACAACTTCAGGGCTCCCCACTTACCAGTGGACGTAGTCCCTGATGGGTTGCGTCTGTCCTACTGGACTGTCCTGCGAAGGCCAGTTATTGTACCACCCCCCACAACCTGCAACATCCCTCCTGTTCTTCTGCCTCCAGACTTTTGGTCATGTGACTCTTTTTCCTGTCTGAAATCACCCTCTTGTGCCTTGCTCCCCCAGAATACCTAAATCTTACTGTTTTTCAAGGTCCAGCTCTGAGTCTGACTTCTCTGAGAGGTGTTCTTTCTGATTCATCATCACCTCTGCAATACAGATAATGCTGACGAGGACTACCTGTTGCTGAATAGCCTCTGTGTACCAGACACTGTAGTAAGCCCCTATATCATCTCATTTAATCTCCATAATAACCTTGTTACTTGTGGGTATGAAAAGCTCAGAGAATATGAATGCACTACTCATATCATACCCTGAAGTGACAGAACTGGAACTCTAGCCTGGTTTGTCTGGCTCTAAAGAGCAGGCTGCTAACTGCTTTTGAGTCTGCCCTCCTGAAAGGTGCTAATTATCTAAGTGTAGGAAGCCGATGAAGCTAGATGGGACCTCAAGATCATATCATCCCATCTCTCATTTTACAGATGAGAAACTTAAAGCCCCAAAAGGAAAAATACTTGACCTGGGTAAAATGGTGAACTTGTTTCTCTTTTGGAGTAGTTTAATAGATTGTTTTACAATGCAAGATGCAAGATAGATGTTAAGAATATTTCCCACTGGCAACAGTTTATTTTTGTGACTCAACTTAATTTTGATGTTGAATTACCAGATTATTGAAAATAATTTTATTACTAAATTTGGTATAACACTGTGGCTGTCATTTATAATTCCAAATTTCAAATTTACCTGTTAATCTAAACCTCCAGGCTCAAACTTGAAAAAAAAAAAAAGAGAAACAGAACTAGATTATTTCTGGCAAAAATTTTGAATTTTTTTTTTTTTTTTTTTGGTAGTGGGGATTGAGCCCAGGGGTGCTTAACCACTGAGCCACATCCCCAGCCCTTTGTTTTTTTGAGACAGGATCTAAATTGCTCAGAGCCTAGCTAAGTCGATGAGGCTAGCTTTGAACTTAGTATCTTTCTGCCTCAGTTTCCCCAGCAGCTGGGATTATAGGTGTGTGCCATAGCACCTGGCAAATTTTGAATCTTTGATACTGTGACTCTGTCAAGCAAATGCATGATCAGCTGGACATTTTTATAAAGCTTGTTCTGTGATTTTTCTTGAGCTTAATGCTAACTTCTTATAAAATCTATTAGTAAAATATCTGATAATATGTACATTTAAAATACATTTCCATTGTTCTTCATTTTTTTCCTTAAAATTCCATGTTTTTGTTTGGAACCATTTTCCTTTAATCTTAAGAATTTAGGATAGTATTTTAGGGCAAGACTGCTGGTGATGAATTGTCTCAGCTTTTCTTTGAACATGTCTTTATTAAAATTTTGAAAGCTACCTAGAGTATAAAATTGTAGGATGTCAGTTATTTTCTTTCAGCAATTTAAAGATGTGATTCCATCATCACCTGGGTTTCAGTTTAAGAAATCGGCCATCTGGTTAATTATTTGAAGGTAATGCGTTTTTTCCCCCTCTTCTGGCTGTTTTTTAAGATTTGCTCTTTATGATTTTCAGCACCTTACTCCTATGTGTCTAGGAATGGTCTGTTTGCATTTCTGCTGCTGGGGTTTTGAAGAAATTCTTGAATTTGTGGGTTGTTGTCTTTTGTTGTTTCAAGTCTCAACGTTGTTTTTCACTATTGCTTCTGCCCATCCTCTCCCTCCCATTATTCATATTAGAAGTTTCCAGGGTGTTCCATGTATTTCCTATGCTCATTTCTCTTTTTCAATCTCTTTAGTTTGCATGTTTTCTTTTGACCTGCATCCCAGCTTACCTATCTTCTATTGTATGTAATCAACTGTTAAAGTTATCAATTGAGAACCTAAGTTTGGATTCTGTTTCACTTTTAGCATTTCCTTTTTATTTATTTATTTTTTTATTAGTTGCTCATGACAATACAATGATCTTGACATATCATACATTTGATTTAAATGGGGTATGAATTCTCATTTTTCCACATGTACAGGTTGCAGGATAGCTTTTCCTTTTAATTTTAAAAAGATTTCAATTCTCTAGTGCAATTCTCCATTTTAAAGTCTATCCTCATATTTTTATTTTCTTGAGTATATTAATCAGTTAAAGTTCTTCTCTACTAACTCCAATGTCTAGATCACGTGTACAACCTGCTATCTGATCTGCCCCCCAACTGCTGGTTACATGATTATCTTCTGGTGCGTCTAACACTTTTTTATCAAATGCTGGACATCGTGAGGTTTCAGACAGGTTTATATTCCTCCAGAGATGACTCACTTTCTTCTGCTAAGCAGAGGGGGCTGATTGTTTTTTTTTTTTTAAATATTTATTTATTTATTTTTTAGTTTTTGGCAGACACAACATCTTTGTATGTGGTGCTGAGGATCGAACCTGGGCCGCACATATGCCAGGTGAGCGTGCTACCGCTTGAGCCACATCCCCAGCCCTGGCTGATTGTTTTAATCCAGTTATGGGCAGAGGCTGGGTTGCAGTGTTGGTAAGGTATGTATGTAGTCTGTTTAGCCCCGTTGCTGAGTCATAGCCCTCTATATCTTTCAACAAGTCTGGTGTGTTTCCCAGCGCATCTCCCCATGGTAAGTCCTGAACTTTATTATTGGTCTCCTCAGCACAGTGAAAGCAATTTTTGTAGAACTTTATTGTGATAAAAATGAACATAACACCATTTACTAATTTTTTTTCACAATACCTTTACTTACTTATTTTTTATGTGGTGCTGAGGATCAAATCCAGTGTCTCACAAGTGCTAGGCAAGCCTCTAGCACTGAGCTACAACCCCAGCCCCCATTTACCTTTTAAAAAGTTTTTTTTTTTTTTTTTTTTTTTATCAAGGTTTCTTAGCCTCCTTTCCTGTATAACTTCAAAATCCGACAAACATTTTGAGGGTAAAATTGTGAATAAGGCTTCCTAGGTCTCTAGTTTTGTCACTCAAGCATGAGTTGACCAGTTCTTTTGGGTCTTCTGTCTCCTAGTGGCCAACCTCAGTTCTCAGCGTCCTGTCCCCAAGGAAAAATAAAATTCAGCTCACCTCTTGGAAGCTTCTTCTCTCTCCCTAAACTTAGGACTGCAAGCCATTGTTGCTTGGCAGCTCTCTAGTTCATTTAAAGAGATGATTTTTGTAATTTATCTGTATTTGCTAGTTGTTCTTGATGGAATATTCATTTGCAACAATCTATCCTACGGGACACCTGAATATCCTGACTTAAATCCAGAGGCTTTCTCTAGCTTACCTACCATTTTATTTCAAGAATTATTGATTTAGGTTGTGAAAACACTTGCCTGGATCAGTGGAAATACATCTCCCTCAAATTCTAAGTCCATTTTCCACTTTTTTCTGTCAAATATCTTATCAAGATACATCGATGGCCTAAATTTCATCTTTTATCTGTTCTGTCAACATTTGGAGGAATGTTGACAGTGAAAAAGGTCCAAATATATGAGTAAACAAATGGTTAGAGGGAAAATAAACAGGTTTAAGAAAAAGCAAATCTTTAAGTGGATAATAGAAACACTTGAATGAAAAGAATAACATGTTGGGTAAATACATATTCACTAAGTAATTGCTATTAAATCCTTTACTATTGCTTCCCCCCCACCTTAACTTCACTTTAGAGTTATAGATTAATTCATTCCTATTTTTTCAAGTTTTGCAATTATAAGTGACATGATGAACAAGGATCTCTCCTCACTTCCAGTGGGGGAATATAGTCCATTGATTCTTACTTTGTAATGTATCTTGTAACCACTGAGTTGATTGTAGTCTCATTTAGAAATTGTGTTATATTCATCTTTGTATTATTAGCTGCTAGTTCTGGTATGAAACACATAATCATGAAGTGGCTATAGTTTCATTTCATGCATCCTAATTTTATTTCTTCTTTTCCATCCCATTGCCACCATCTTGGCTCTGGTGCTTTCTGTACTTGGAATACAATAGATTACTAAATTTTTCTCTTGCATACCCATCCTCCTTGCTCCACCTGCCAAATACATTTTATATATCTCTCTGATGATTTTATCTAAACTAATTCATTATTACCTAGCTTAAAAATTTTTCTGTCAGAGGATGCTTGAAGCTTTTAATGATTGCTAGTTTTCCCTGTAGTTATAGAAATATTTAATTTGCTTCACACTAATAATTTGGGAACTTGTTAAAAATACAAAAACTCTGGATTACACCTAGATCAAAATTCCCAAAGGGGATTGAGAATCTTTACCTATCAAGCATCCAGGTAATTTTTACTATATTGAATATAGATTCTAACTCCAGCCCTTTGAGACCACGGCAGTCACTAAATTTTTGTCCTTCTATTTATTTATTATAAATTGAGAGGCTAAGTTAAATTATCACTAAGGCTCCTTCTGACAGCATTGTAGCATTTCCAAACTTGGTTTAATTTCCTGATTTATATTGTCCCTCCCCTCACCCCCCACTTCTCTAGGTTAACTTATCCAAATGATGTTTGGGTTCTAATCATCTTTAAGATTTCATTGGCACTCAGCTTAAGCTTCTTTGACCTCTTAGGCATTTTTATATGTGACATCTGCTCTCCCACTGGGTAATAGGATCTCACCAGTCTCCCTGTATTCCTAAATGCCCAGCATAAGGTGGATATACAATGTTTATTGATTTTTATTTTCTGCTCAAGACCATGAACTCTTGCTTTTGTCATTTGCTTTATTCCAATAAAAGCTATGCTGAAAATGTTTTTAGCCCAATGAGCTTTCTTTATTGAACTGAAGATATCCAACTCATATTCTATTTACCCTATAAATTTTCTTTTGTGATTGCTCATCCTCTAGTTTCCCACTGATTATTTCTCCAAAAGTAGCTCTCTTCTGGCCTCTGCTGGTGTGAAAGCAGACAAATAATTCATGAATTCTTTGCTTGACTGTGTGCTAGAGAACCCAAAGTGTAAATTCACTACCCAACCATTCTAACATCATCAAGTTCAAGAGAAAGACTCTGAGATGTCTCTGAAACTGCTACATATGTTGAAAATAGACAAATTAATGGTAGAATTTGAGACACAATTCAAATGTTTATTTTTGAATGAAAGTTTTCAAAATTAAATTCATGCTTATTATGTTAATGTGCCAGAGACAATGGAGTAAGACCCTTAGAGTGTTTCATTAATTTTGGTAAATAAATGAGTTTGTGCTATTTAAGTAACACTTCTTTTTTTGGAACAAAATTGTGACTTAAAGACAATCTTCAATTTTGTCGTCTTTCAAAGTTATTATTTTAGAGCATCTGAGAATACCCTGCCTTCATCTTAAAATACACACCTCAGAAGCAGTTTACTTTGAGTTACTAATATACTGGGTGTAGTAGCAGCAGACTTTTCAGATGGACTGTGGGAAAATATTTCACTGCATGAAAGGTTTTTAGGGTGTGTATGTGTTTCATTTGGCTTTTCTCTCAAGGTAACATATTATGTCTTCTACATACATTTGGATACCCACGATAAACATCTTCAATCTATCTCCTTCGGCAACCTTAGATTTCAAATGATTTAATCTAAGTACCTGTTAATCAAAGGCATGAAGTTTAAATCAGAGCTTTTCAACATCAAAAAGCTTACAACCTGGGCTGGGGTTGTGGCTCAGCGGTAGAGTGCTCTCCTCGCACGTGCGAGACCCTGGTTTTGATCCTCAGCACCACATAAAAATAAATAAGTGAAATAAAGGTATTGTGTCCAACTACAACTAAAAAATAAAATTTTTTTAAAAGAGTTTACAACCTGAAATTATATATAAGTATATATCATCAGCAAAAATATGTATTTGAATGAATATACAAATACTTTAAAATGTACAAAGCTTCTTTATATACACTATTTTTAAAAGAAAAGTTTGAGAGTGCACTATGTCATAAACTGCCACTTGTATTTAAATGTACCCTTCTGATTCAAGTGGTCTAAAAAATGTCTGTTTTGGACTGGGCGAATAGCTTGGTGGATACAGTGCTTGCCTAACCTGTGTAAGAGCATGGGTTTTTGATCTCTGAAACTTAATTAAAAAAAAAAAAAAGAGCCTATTTCATTACTCCATTTAAGGGTAGAAGTGGTCAACAACAGATAAAAAGAGAGAACTCAGTTCCAAACACACAGGGTGACTGAAGATAAAGTGAAAAATACTAGTTACAAATGGGTTAGAGGTTTGAAGTTACAATCAGGTAGACAATCTATTCCTCTCTCTGCTTAGGCTGCCTTCTAAAAAGCAAAATCTACTGTAGGTATAAGTGGAAACCTACATTCTGTGGTGCCCTGTTCAAATCTAGGCATCTCTCCAACTCCTGGCATGGGCACTATGCTATTGGGGATGTGAGCTCTGACTCTGGAAGTAGGCAATTAGGATCTAATTCTAACTTTCCAGTTATCAGAGGTAACCATGTGACAATTCTGGCCATTGAGATTTTTAGGAACCCTGAGAAGTAAAGACTGTTTATAAGGTTATTTAGGCTCAGTGAAGCATTCCATTCAGTGTCTCTTCTTATTTCTGCTTACATAAGACTGCCAACATATGGATTAAAGGAACATGCAAAACAGACTCTGGTTAAAAAAATCCCATGAAAAGGTGACCCACATGTGATCAGTTACCTTAATGACTGAGTTACTACCACTGGGAGGATCAGAAAGTTTCTAAATTGGTGTCTATTCGGAGGCCAAATGGAAAGTTCATAACATTAGTCAAACCAGAGAAATAAAATAAATGAACCTGAACACATGGGCAGAAAAGAACTCAATAAAATCAGCTTGAAAAATGCACCAGAAACAAAACAAAATAAACCATGATTAAAAGAAAATTTGTGAAGGCTAGAATATTATGAGCAGATTAAAGGATCATGTTAATTTATAGTTTTCTGGTATCTGTGAAATACACTGAAAAGAATTTATTAAAGAGTAATATGTCATTTCTATTCAAAAGAAGCTAAAGAGTTAAATGGGGGGCTGGGATTGTGGCTCAGTGCCAGAGCACTTGCCTAGCGTGTTTGAGGCACTGGGTTTGATTCTCAGCACTGTATGTATCAATACATAAAAAAATAAAGGTCCATTGACAACTAAAAAAAATAAAAAAAAAAAAAGTTAAGTGGGTTACTAAAATTTAGCCTTTTTAAAAAATGTCAGTGGTATGAACTACCAAAGAGCAAATGATTAACAGAATGAAAATTTGCAATGATTAACATGAAGTCATGCTGAATGTAAATATAAGGATGATGGAGTAAAAAGAAAACATCTGTGAGGAACAAATCATGGACAACAATCATCATATTTTCAAAACTATAATTACCAAATAAAGTAAATAACAACTCTTAAGTTACAGTGCAAAATGCACCTTATTATTTTAAAGATGCAAAAGCAAGAAATATAAACACATCCACCTTTTAAATAGAAAAATGATTTATAAATCAATTTACAAAAGATCAAAAAATCAATGTTTAATACCAACTTAACTATAAATAACTAATAGGGGAAAAACTGTTCTCTGTCCTTCTGTTTTCGCTTCAAAATCTATGTCTTCTGCTCCTTGCCTTTTGGAGAAAACATTGCGTTGTAAGGTTGCCGTCTTTTTGGACGAGGACAAAGATCAAGATCTTCCTTAATGTAACCTTAAAAACAAATTATAAATTTAGAAGAGTATATTTGCAAAATTTATTTCTGTACACATCCAGTAACTATTTGTCTTTATATAATGCCTTTTAAGTTTGTGTGGTTCTTGTGATTTTTTTTTTTTTAGCTGTGCAACACAATGACTGTATTACTTAGCACCAGTCTGCTCATTTATAGTAACAGTAAAAGCTGCTAACATTTATCAAAGCTTTGATATGTTAACTCAGACAACCCTCACACTCCTGTGAAGCAGCTTCCACTATACCTATTTTATTCATGAGGTAATGGAGATCCAGGGAGGTTGAATCAATTGATCAAGTTCACAAAGCTAGGAAGTGGAAGAGCTGGAACCTTGCCTAACCTCTAATTCCAGAACCAAAGTTCTTAGGTATGTTCCTATTCTGCCTCCCAGAGGTTGTAAATGGGAACAAAACATGAACTCTATTATGGTAAATTCTAGGTTCTTATTAAAAAGATTTTTTTGAATTAGTTGTTTATTAGATGACATGCATTTATACTCTTCAGACCATTAAGATTCTCCCACGGTGTTTCCACTCATGTAATTTTCAGGGAAGGACTGTGCTCTGCCACACTTCTGGACCTTACCAGGGGTACAAACACAGGTTCTAGCCTGACTGTATGATCCAATGTAGCGACCGGGCAGAGAGAGATTATATCAAGGAGACTTATTCCAATTTGTTAATGAGGAAAAGTGAAAATATGATTAATAGCTGCCCAAGACTTTGCATCTTTTGGAAAAACTATCTCACAGTAAAATATATAAAAACCTTCCTAAAAGTGAGTAAGTTTCTTCCATTTTGCTAGTCATACATCTAGACCTACAACTCCTAACTGAGGCTAGCATAAGATAGCAAGGTTGAACTGAAATTCTAGATGATAATCTTTATTATCTAATGCTTATTCAATGCTACTCTATCTTCTTGTGGGTAAAACTTTTAGATATTTGGCGTAAGACCTGAGAGCTACTAAATGTCATAAATTTGAATTTCAAGTTATATATACTCTGAACTTACTATATTTTCAGTCGCATCTCAGAAAACATATTACAATTTTCATAAAACTCATAGTAAGACTTTCATAAAACCACAAGACTTGGCCTATAACCAGGGTGTCTTCAGATCATGGTGAAAACAGCAAAATATACTAAGAATTCAGATTAATCCCTGCTTAGCTAATATATTCTGTCCTATTGGCTTTTTTTCTAAACAGTTTCTTCATTGAGGTGCACTGGGAACATAGCAAACTGCACAAATTTAACATGAACATTTATCCATCCCTTATGTTTTAGAATGATTGTGAACTAAAAAGTTTCATAAGGCATAAAAGTGCATTCTTTTATTAAAAGAATATATAATTAAATGTCTGTACAAATCAGATTTATACAGACAAAAAAGTACCTAAGCATGCAGTAAACACAGGGAGTAAAATCTTGAATTAAAGAGGTCCTACCACAAAGACTAGCTATTAGATGCTCTTATAAGTTCCCCTAGAATATTTTCACAGTGATGGGTTTGTGCAATGGATGCTGCTTAACTGAATGACTCTTTTAAAGGCAAGGACTCTAGATCATTTTATTTTATTTGGAACAATGGTCACAATGTGAAGTTCCAAAATGGAACAACGATTACAAGTGATTATGAATGATTATATTGCCCAAGTACAGTCATGTGCGGCTTAATGATGGGTGCATGCCCTGAGAAATATGTCATTAGACAACTGTATTGTGAGGACTCCACAGAGTGTATGAACACAAACTAAGATGGGAACATCATTGCTGGGCAATATAATCCTATGGAACCACTGTTGTATATGTGACCCATTGTTGACTGAAAGGTCATTATGTACTACATGGCTGTACTGAGAATGATTAGATTGATAGTCCCAGCCTGAGCACAGAAATGGGAGTATGCCGACCCAGAGACAGTATAACATGAGGACTTCAGAGCACTACAACTAAATTTGAGAGAAAATTAATATAAACCAAGAAAGTTCAAGCATGAATTTTTTAAACACTGCACTTCTAGTGAGTGATAATGCTGACAAGATAGCAGCAAAAATCATTACTCATGATCTTTTACTGGCAGTTTTAAAGATGTGTACATTCTTAAATTAAATGTAAGTGCCATATTTGAAGGAGCCAGCAGCATGTCCATAATCTAACAAGCATCTTTTTTTTTTTTTTTTTTTTAAACTCAGATACTCAGATACAGTTTTTAAACACCTGGCATTCTGGATTAAGTGAGGTTTCAAAATATAAACTTTGTAACAGATTCTTTTATTAAAAAGTCTCTCATTCAAGTAATCATAAATTATGTCTGATCTCAATTAAACTATCAGAGGAGTTGAAGGCAAGTCTTTAATCTTTATGAATTTATTATTATGTTACAGAACTAGTACTTAATTTGTAGCAGAAAGAGGTTTATGTCCAGACTTAGGTATATACAATATTAAAACAACTAATTCCAAAAGTTTTACAATCTATACTCTCACCTCTTTCCATACAAGTCTGTGTGGAAGGAAAACCAACTTCCCAGAAATTCTCTGGTGTGTTGGGTGGAATGTAGCGAAATCGGTGTCTTGAGCAGGCAGCTAACTTCTTCTCTCGTTCTTCTGCTGGCATATCTGCATAATACTAATAACAAAAATTGGAAAGTGTTTTCAATTAGGAATTAAAAAAAAGAGTGTCATGCTAATTTATCATAAACTAGAAGCCAAACATGTCACTGTTTGAAATATTAAGTATTCTAAGGAAACTTAATACTCACTGATAATAATATCAGTAATTAAAATTTGTAGTATTAATTATTTACAGCAATTAGTGCTGGTAATGGTCTGTAAAATGTTCGCTTCACAAGTCAGAAAAGGAGCTTGCATTGCAATATAAATTAATATACTACCTATTTCATCAATAACAACTTGCAATAAAAAACAAAAAAATGTATCTGGCTCAATAATCCAACTCATTCTCATGAAAACGGCCTCTTATTGTCCTTATACAAAATTTTTATGGACTTGAGGTACTACATTGACTTGTTTACAGGTGTCCTACCCTGTATTTTCCTTTAATGCAAAAAAAAAAAAAAAAGCCATTTGAACTTTACCATGTGCTTCACGGCATGTTAATTTGTGTACAAACTCTTCATTCTGCCAGACCAGTAAAAATTAGGTCTACAGTTTTCTCAACTGTTATTTAGATACAACATGTGTTTAAAAGAAATTTATTTTTATCTCTATAGAGATTTTTTTTTTTAAATAACAAATCTTCAACTTATGTGAAGCAATTCTGTTTCAAAAACTTTTAAGTTATAGCAGTCACAGGAAAAACAGGGAATAGTCAGAAACAATCAAAGAATGATCATGAGTACTGCTTTTTGATTTGTTTTTAACACTGTCATGGCTTTATTAAAAAACACAGTTGCACAGAAGTATTAACCTCAAAGTTTAAGGAGAGATTCTTAAAGAACTTAACACACTATATACACACTAGAATTCAAAGAAAATAGGACCTCAAACTTCTACAAAATATAACCCCCCCTTACTTATTTGCATGAAAATACCACCCACAAAGCTAAATAAGTTCTTAAAAGTTATTTTAGAGGTTCACTATGTGTTGTTTTCAAACCAAAGAACTCTAATTTTGATTGGATAATAAGATGATTGATAAGAAAGTCAATACATAGATTTCATTTTAAAAATACGTATTTTGTAATCTGGCATAGTATTGTAATAACAATTCTTAGAGACTAAAGCAGGGCATATCAATTGTTAACAATTAGGAGAAAAATGTTAATCTTTTGTACTTTCTGATCCCCCTACTAAATTTATTCCAAGTGTTTTATTTCAGTCAGTTGTGCAACTTTTTAGTTTCTCCACAAATAACCTTTAAAATGCCAAGTCATACATTTTAAACTAAAAAAAAAAAAAAAAAGACAAAACAAAAACAAGCAGCAGCAGTACTACATTCAGTAACTTAAATGTGTCCCAGTAGAGAAGAATAGCTTCAATTAGTTTACTGACACTTTTAAAAACCTGCATTACAAATATTTAAAACAAAGAAAAAATTTTTAGATAGTCAAGCTAAACAAAGAAATAACCTTGAAAATGGAGCCTCCATGACAAAAACAGAGATGTACTTGTCTATTCATTATATTTTATTCAGTAACCATGTAACTAAGCACACACTCGTACTTATTCCAAATATTCTTCTATTTTAATGGACAGTCACTTGAAAATAAGTCTGAATTTTAATATTTAATCCCAAATATTTTTCCAACTGCCTACAATATTCCAATTAAATGCCACATCTGGTAATGTTTTAAAACTATAGGAACAACTAAAGGTTCTACTCAGAAAAATTATAAATACTGCATAGGGTTGGTACCCAAATAATTTGGGATGCAAACTTAAAAATTAACTTAAATGTCTCATTAATTATCAACAGGCAATGACACTGAAGCAAATTCAAAAATCCTCCCCTGCTTCTTTACTTTCTTCATCCTACTTATATGGTCTTGTGTGTTGTCAGTCAAGAAAGATTTACAATAAGCAGAGCTTGCTGCCTAAAATTGAATCAATAACATTATTTGTATCTCAGAAAATTCTCAGTTTCTTCTACTCTGTTTAAAACCCAGAGAGATCTGAAAAAGTGGTTGAGGTATAAAACTAAAGGTTTTCTGGGTATCCAGAAGTTCCCAGCTTTCTTTTGGGATAGAGAGAGAGGAGTCAACAAGAAGGGAAGATGATCATAAAGAAATTGATGAGAGGAGAAAAAAATGCATACCTAAAACAAAAGAAAGTAAACAACCACTGGCATGTCATGATCTGCAACCTACAGAAAGGGCTCAGCTGCGTGTCTCACTTAGTATAGGCAATTTTTCCTTCAAAAATAAAATCCTATCAATCACCACAAAATCCATGAGTTATATTACTGACTAGAACCTCCCCCAAATCCATAAACTATCTTGCTGAATAGAACCTTTATTATTCTGCTTCTACTTTCCAACTTAATTCATGTGACAAAAAAAACCCACCCAAATATCCTTAGCTATTTAAAAAAAAAGTCAATGCCTTCAAAATAAAGATCCCTGGATCATCTCTAAAAAAAAAAATCAAAAAACAAACAAATAAAAAACCCCAACTTATTCAAGACACTGTCATTTCATATTACAGATGACTGTAATTTCAGTTAATTTATAAATAACTTTAAAATCTTATGTATGAAATGCACCAAACTTCACTTGTAAAAGCAATCATGTTTTCAGACTAAAAATTACTAATACAATGAACCTGAACTAGAAAAATTAAGCTTCTAAATATAATTGCTAGAGAATATCTTAATGGGGGGAGTGTTAATGAAATTTTTTCTCTACATACAACATGATAATTAACAGACTAGTAAATCTTAACTGGAATGATAAGACAAAAATAGTAAAACCACACTTTTCTATAAGATGTCACAGTATCTTCTTTAGGGATAGCTATCGTACATGAAAAAACAAAGATGTGATCACTCTACTGCAAACCCAGGAATGCTGAGGAATCTGGTCTTAGAATGACCTAGTTATCTTCTTCCTTTCCATCATCTTCAGCATCTCATTTCCTCTTCTCCCCCCCTGGAGATTTTCTTCTTCCTTTTCCTCCTCCTCTTCCCCTTCTTCCACATAATCATCTTCTTCATCCTGAATTTCTCCTCTGTCAAGTAAGAAAAGCCCACTTCTTCTTCTTCTTCCTCTCCCAATTCTGATCCTGCTTCATCATCTTCATCCTTCTCTTCCTCATATCCTTCAGATGGACCAGCTTCCTCTTCCTCCTCATCTCCATTCTCCTCCTCCTCTTCAGAGTCAGGTGCTTCATTATCCTCCTGATTAAATCCATCTAAGAATGTGATTTGTTGCAGCAATTCAAAAATACTTTTTTCTGTAATCTTCCAGATTTGTGATCTCACAGTTAAACAAGTCAAGACTTTTCAAATTTTTAAGATTTTGCAAAGCTTGTACCGTACTGAGATCTTTGATTTTGTTTCCACTCAGATTGAGGTAGGTAATATTTGGACATTTTTCTGCCAGAACTTCCAAGCCTCTGAAAATTATATTGTCACTAAGTTCCAACTTTCGAAGTTTGTTTAAGCTGGGAAGTTGGGCCAATAAACTTAATTCCACAATATCCATACTCAGAAACTCTAGTTCTTTAAAAGTGTCATTTAGGTCTTTAATTTCCCCATTGACACACAGGCAATTATCAAGAACTAACTCTGTCACCTCCCCCGGGGCTGGGTTCCTTAACTCCATGTTAATCCTCTTCTTCATCTCCATGTCCTCCTCCTGCTCTTCTGCTCCTCCTTTCCCCTTTCCTGCTTTTCCCACTACCCCCAACCCTAAAATTTTAAAAGATTTGAAAATGAATGAAAAGAAATGCAAATTTAAATGCCCACTACCACCAGACAGATGTGGGGGAGAAAGAAAAGAACAGCAAATGAAGAAGTCCAAGGAGTTGGAACTCTAACTCGGCTGCCCCCACCTCCTTGTCCACACACCTGCATGCGTCTACACACGCATGCACGCACACACATATATATATACACACACGAGCAGTTCTTTCCCCTTCAATGGCTGCTCAGAGCATCTCTAGAGTTTTTTAAAATAAAGATTGACACTTAAATGCTGTAGGATTCATGAATTCCCCCTTTATATTGTATTTTCAATTAGGATTAAAGGCACACTATTTTTTGCAACTATGATCATAAAGAATTTGAACTTCACACAGACCTGGATGAAACTTGTATGTTAAACTATACAGGTCTTCAAGCTCTAGACCTCAAGAAAACAAAGCAGTAGTTTACAGCTTAACAAAACACAGGTGGTAGTTATACACTCTAGTCAAATACTTGAGGAGACGAAAATCTACGTGATAATTTACCAAAGGTATCTACTGAAAGTGACAGACTTAGGGGTAGAAGTTAAGTTGAAAGTTCTTTTTTTTTTTTTTTTTTTTTACACATTTTAATTTTACACAGATTAAAGGCTTTAAGAAAGTCTCTGTAACACTTTTTTTAAAAATAATTATTTATTTATTTTTAGTTGGACAGCATACCTTTATTTGTTTATTTTTATGTGGTGCTGAGGATTGAACCCAGTGTCTCACACGTGCAAGGCAAGCACTCTGCCACTGAGCTACAGCCCCAGCCATGGAACACTTTTTTTTTGAGCATGTTTTTCATCATTCTCATTGCTGTACAGCTTTTATTACCTGAGTCTAGGCTCTGGGATGAGATGACCTTACATAATTAAAGCTTATTCAAAATAGTGATTTCACTATCTTGAACTATGATCATAAAGAATTTGAACTTCATGCAAACATGGATAAAATTTGTATGTCAAACTATAGGGTTGGGGATGTGGCTCATCATGAAACCAAAACGTATCTGAGAAACAACAGTATGCTTGTGCAGCTGTATCACAATAATCCCAAGAGAGTAGTAGAATCCAGAGAGAGGAGATGGCATGTTAGTTTGCTGTCCCTTGATAAGGACTTCAGATTCTATTTCTCAGTGAGCTGAGAAGACACTGAAGGGTTTTGGGCAAAGGGGTTACATGAATTAACTTTTATTCTAAAATAATTACTAGGGGAGAAAAGACTATTTGCTGTTGTGTTTGAAGAATGTTGTAAAGAGATTAGACTTCTGAAAAAAAATGGAGATGGGTGTATATGGGAACTCTGTACTTTGTGCTCATTTCTGTTGTGAATCTAAAACTGCTCTAACAAGCAAATCTTATTAAAACAATAAATAAATAGAGGAGAGTAGTTGGTCCAGGACATTGGCTGTAGAGCTAATGAGAGCATGAACATGGGATATATTTTCAAAGTAGAATCAATGGAAGGAGACTCAGTGGTGACGTTTGAGAACTGCATGTATATTACATATTCTACATGGAATAGGCAATGGGATAAATTTAGTAACTATAAGTATATGGATAGTATTTTAAGTACACGAGACAGGATGTGTCACTTCTGGTCATGATGGAATAATGAAATGATTCACCCTCGTATCTTAACTTAAAAAAATTATATAAAATGTATGAAACAATGGTTTTCAGAGACTGGACAACAGCATAGAAAATGACTATCAGAAGAAAAGCAAATTGACATTGTTTCTAGCAATGATTTCTAATTAGTATGATTAGTTTTAGATCATATATGTTTTCTAATTAGTAGGATTAGTTCTAGATCATAAAGAATTCTGCTTATAACTAAAAGTTGGGAGATTTACTTAGGGAGAATATGTTCTTTAGTTAAATTATCAATTAAAGTTGTTATGAAAACTCATGATATAGGTGGTTTTGCTTACATTTCCAAACTGCTTTTCAAAATAGTGATTTCACTATTTTGAACTATGATCATAAAGAATTTGAACTTCATGCAAACATGGATAAAATTTTTGTGTCAAAACTATTTTTGTGTTGGGGTTGTGGCTCAGTGGAACAGCACTTGCCTGGCATGGGTGAGGCACTAGGTTTGTTTCCCACCTAAATTAAACAAAGGTTCATCAACAACTAAATATGTTAAAAAAAAGAAAAACAAAAACAAAATAAAACTATAATATTCCCACTATGATTGCATATTTTCATCAAGTGCTTACCTGCATGGCAATATATTTATACTTTCACATGTAATTTTAATGTGCTTGATCATAAATTTTTTAACTTGTTTTGGTTTGGATCACGTTTTTTATTTTTTGAGATAGGGTCTACTAAGTTGAGGGAGTGGATCACAAACTCCTAAATTCAAGTGATCCTCTTGATTGGTACTAAAAGGTGTGTGGTACAGCTCCTGGCTGTGGTTTTGATCTTAAATGAACCCCAAAAGCTCATGTGAAAGCTTGGTCCCCATATGACATTGATACTAGGAGGTGGTGGAACTTTTAGGAAGGTAGGAGCAAGCTGGGGGATGAAGGTCACTGGGGATGCATGCTCTTTAAGGATGTAATAGGCCCCTAGTCCTTTCCTCTCTCTCTTTGCTTCCTGCCTTGTTATAGCTCAAAACAAAAGGGCCAAGTGACCATGGATTAAAACTATGAGCCAAAATAAACCTTTTCTCCTCCTAAGTTGTTTACCTCAGGCAATTTGTCTCACTGATGAAGAGTTGACACATAGTCATTAAAAAGGAAATTTAAATGGGGAAGTAAATTGCTGGAGGCAGTCATCTGACAGCTACTACATAGTGAGAAAAGAAATAGAAAACAGTATATTTTAATAAAACTACAATCTGCTTGGGAATATTATTTAATTAACATTAACTACTTAAACATCCTTCTAAGAATGAAGCAAAGCTTATTCATCACATTTTGTACAGCTAAAAAAGCTTATACTGGTAAGTATAACTAATCTTCTGCAAGTGCTGGTGAAAGGAATAATGTTATAGTAAAAATTTCCTATTGAAATATCAAAAATTTCCCTGAATAGTACATGTATATGAACCTTTCAAAATAAATACAGAAAAAAAAATGGTACCAATGTTTTAAACTGGTCATAAGAACTAAGGCTTACGCCTCGAATTTGTTTAAGAGAAATTGAGATTCAAGGTCCGGTTCGCCTGCTTCTCGCAGCCAAACTGCTGTGACTCAGCACTAACGATCCCGCTGAAACAACTGCTCGGCCCTTTTGAACTTACGGAGGTAAAAGCCAACCAAGCATTCATAGGCAGTGGCCACAGGATTGAAACGGGGCTTGGGAGAGACAGTCAGGACCCACCCATTGCATTGGTCACCTGGCAAAGGGAACGAACTGTCACCATTTGCATGGGATACCACCATGGCAGAGAACTGACGCCACCAAAATGTGGCGGAGGAGATAACTTCATTGAAACCAGCTGCGACAGCATCAAATAAATTTATACGAGGAAACAGTAACTCAGCAGTCAAACAGAACAAGAAGTAACAAGAGCAGCATGAAAAAGCAAGGAAGAAAAGGAGTACAAACAATGTAGGACAGCCTAAATATTCAGGAGGACCTAGAGTCATCAGAAAAATGGTCAAATAAAGAACTCAAGGAATACCTTAGACAAATGGAATGGAACGTTAAAGAGGATACGAGACAGCAAATTCAAACAGTGAAAGAACTCATTGAAAATGAATTACATAAACAGATAAAAGAAGAAGTTAAGCATCTTTATCAGGAGATAGAGATTATTAAAAAAATCAAACAATAATTCTAGAAATGAAGGAAACTATAAACCAAATTAAAAACTCAAATGAGAGTATCACTAACAGAGTGGAGCAAGTAGAAGCCAGATCGTCAGATAATGAAGACAAAATATATCATCTTGAAAAGAGTCTAGCCAACTCAGAAAGGCTGGTAAAAAAATCACGAGAAAAACATCCAAGAGATATGGGATAACATAAAAAAACCAAACTTACGAGTCATAGGGATAGAGGAAGATATAGAGATTCAAACCAAGGGAATGAGTAACCTGCTGAATGAAATAATTACAGAAAACTTTCCAGAAATAAAAAAGGAAACAGATATACAAATTGTAGATGCATACAGGACACCAAGCACACAAAATCACAGTAGAAAAATGCCAAGACACATTGTTATGAAGATATCCAATATACAGAACAAAGAGAAAATATTAAAAGCTACAAGAGAAAGGAGGCAAATTACATTCAGGGGTAAACCAATAATGTTAACAACGGATTTTTCATCACAGACGCTGAAATCGAGAAGATCCTGGAACAATGTATTTCAAACACTGAAAGACAATGGATGCCAACCAAGAATTCTGTATCCAGCAAAAATAAGCTTCAGGTACGACAACGAAATAAAAATCTTTCATGATAAACAAAAGCTAAAAGAATTTGCAGCCAGAAAACCAGCATTGCAAAGTGTCTTGAGCAAAACACTACACGAGGAAGAAATGAAAAACAATAACCAAAACCATCAGTGGGAAGTGCCTCGGTAAAGACAGAGAGCGGGGGGAAAGCTAATCATGGAGAAACAAACTAAATTAAAAAAAAAAAAGATAAATAATCAAATATGGCTGGAAGTACAAAATATATATCAATAGTAACTCTAAACGTTAATGGCTTAAACTCTCCAATAAAGCGACATAGGCTGGTAACATGGATTAAAAAAAACAAATCCAACAATATGCTGCCTCCAGGAGACACATGTGACACACAAGCTGAAGGTGAAAGGTTGAGAAAAAATATACCACGCACACGGTCCTTGTAAGCAAGCAGGGGTGGCCATCCTCATATCGAATAAAATGGACTTCAAGACTAAGTTAATAAAAAGGGATAAGGAAGGACATTATATACTGTTAAAAGGAACCATTCACCAACAAGACATAACAATTATCAATATTTATGCACGAAATAATGGTGCTGCGACGTTCATAAAACAAATTCTCCTCAAGTTCAAGAATCAAATAGACCACAAGACAATAATTATGGGTGACTTCAACACACCTCTCTCACCATTGGACAGATCCTCCAAACAAAAGTTGAATAAAGAAACTATAGAACTCAATATCACAATCAATAACCTAGACTTAACTGACATATATAGAATATATCAACCATCATCAAGTGGATATGCTGAGAGCCATTAGCCAAGTAGATATGACAATTTCCTTGCCAGCGTACCCCATGTTGCTTAGAGGAAGGACTCGTGGTAAAATGGACTTGCCTTGGACATTTTGCAGTGACATTGCATGTAAGGTGACCTTGCTCAAGGACCAGGGCGGATCCGGGTTTAGGGCGGATCCGGGTTTAGGGCTCTCCTTGGGTTTAGGGCAGTTCCAGGTTTAAGGTGTACCCTGCTGGGAATAGGGCGTATCCTGCTGCCTCAGGCATGCCCGCTCCTGGAGTTTCCATTGAGTTCTTGCGGGATTCAGAGAGTTTTTGGGATCCAGAATGTGGAACTTGGCAGAGAACGTGGATTTCCCCACAACATGATTGTAGAGTGTCGGTGTGAGTTTGGATCTGATGGACCTTTTAGAATATCAAATAAAGGTCCCAACTCTCCTGTTGGTATGCCTACATAAGGCCTTATCCAATTTATGTCTTCCAATAACTTTTGAAAGTCATTAAGTGATTTGAGTTGATCTACTCGTATTTGAATTTTTGGTGGATGGACCATGGTTGAGGATAATAGAACTCCTAAATAATTAATTGGAAAATTTAATTGTATTTTATCTATTGCTATCTCTAGATTATAATTTTTTAATAAGTTTGTAAGTGTGGCATAACATTCCAGCAATATGTTTTTATCTTTATGTGCTAATAATACATCATCCATATAGTGAAATAATTGTATTTCAGGATTTTGATTTCTAAGTGGCTGGATTGCTTTGTTAACATATACTTGACACATAGTTGGACTGTTAGCCATCCCTTGAGGGAGTACTTTCCATTCATATCTCTGATCAGGACCTTCATGATTTAATGCAGGGATAGTAAATGCAAAACGTGGACTATCCTCGGGATGAACTGGAATTGAAAAAAAAAAATCTTTAATATCTATAGCTAAAACATGCCAGGTTTTTGGCAAAGCAGACAATTGAGGAATCCCTGATTGAGCAGGTCCCATAATAACCATCTCATTATTAATGGCTCTTAAATCTTGCAATAATCTCCATTTAACAGATTTCTTTTTGATGACAAAAATTGGAGTATTATGGGGAGATACGGAAGGTTGTATATGTCCTTCCGCTAATTGTTGTTTGACCAGATCATGGGCTGCTTGTATATTTTCTTTAGTCAGGGGCCACTGAGGAACCCACACTGGTCTTTCTGATTTCCAAGTAATTTTTATTGTCTCAGTGGCCCTTTCTGAAAATCCAACCCATGTCTGTCTGTTCCTTGATCTATTTGAATTGGTGCTGCTATACCTTGTCCTTGATCTCCTAATCTTTTTTCTTTCCTAAAACCTTGTCTAGCCCTAGTACTGGGCGCATTTGGATTGATGTTATTTGTTAACGTCAAACCTAATTGATCTAGGACATCTCATCCCCATAAATTTATAGGAAGATGATCTAATACATACGGCTGTATAGTTCCTTCACATCCTTCAAGATCCTTCCAGTCTAATATCATTGCACTTCTATGGGGATTAGTTGCCACTCCTAGGCCTCGAAGCATTTGAGTGGCTTGTTGTAATGGCCAATGTTTTGGCCATTCTTGACGAGATATGATGCTAAGGTCAGCACCTGTGTCCAGTAGCCCATTAAACTCATGTCCTTGAATATTTAGTTTTAGCATTGGACGAGAATCTAAATTTAAAGACAGCATAGCCCAATCTACACCTGTGGAGCCTAATCCCCTGGAACCTCTTTCTACACTATGACTAGAGAATTTATTATGTAGGCTGGGTATTATTAACAACTGTGCTATTCTATCTCCAGGTGAAATTACTGATATACCTCTTGGAGAACTAGCTATAATTTTTATTTCACCTACATAATCGGGATCAATTACCCCAGGACTTATCATAAGTCCTTTTAATGTAGATGAACTACGTCCCAATAATAAGCCTACTGTTCCTTGGGGAAGAGGTCCTTTTACTCCTGGGGGAATGATTTGAACTCCCATCTCTGGCGTTAGTACTGCTCTGGCAGAGGCGCAGATGTCCAACCCTGCGCTCCCTCGGGTTTGTCTGATGAGGGATTTAATGGACAATGTGTCCTGGGCACTACCCTGATGGTGTTGCTGGGTTCCTCCACTGCCCCGTATATTTGTGGTTGTGGGCCCCAGAGCATTGGACCCCCCCAGTCCGTTTTTTGGCAATGGAGCCTGATGCCTTTCTCCACGATACCGTGGGTAAATACCTGGTCCTTATCTGTTTTTCGATAAGGGAGTAGCCTCTATGGTGGTTTGAGAACGGTATTCATTAGCCCAATGTCTCCCTCTACGGCATCGTGGGCAAATACCCGGTATTCTAGTCCTTTGATACCTAGTTTTGTTAAACCCCCCTCCTATGGGGCAACTCCTTTTAAAATGTCCTGTTTGTTCCCAATTATAGCATGTTTTTGGCCTGGCATCTAAAGCCTGTTGTACTACAGCTGCCAAGACTTGCCCTTGTTCATTAATGTCTCTACATAATTTAATATATGTGTTTAAATCTTCAAGTCTCCATGGTCTAATGACCTCTCTGCAGCAATGATTTGCTTGGTCATAAGCCAGTTGTTTTATTAACGGCATTGCCTGTTCTGTATCCCCAAAAATTCTGGAAGCTGTTTGAATAAGCCTATCTACAAATTCAGTGTAAGGTTCATTAGTTCTCTGCATCACCTTAGAGAGCTGACCTTGTAAATCTCCATGTCCTTGTAAAGTCTTCCATGCCCTAACTGCGTCTGCAGCAATTTGTGCATATATACCAGGATCATATTCAGTTTGTTGCCGTTGACCCTCATAAGGTCCCTTTCCTAACAACATATCTAGATTTCTTTGAGGGTAACTGGCTGCTGCATTTCGCCTAGCTGTCTCCGTGCAAAATTCTTCATTGGCAACCTTCCATAACAAATATTGTCCTCCATTTAGCACAGATTTACACATGCTAGCCCAATCTGCTGGCGTCATGTCCAAGTTAGTAATGGACTCGACCATGCTTACCGTGAAGGGAGCTTGGGGACCATAGGTTGTTACAGCCTCCTTTAACTGCTTCACTGTTTTAAAATCTAAAGCACAGTGAATTCGCTGCCCTCCTACCTGTTCAAGTACAGGGCATGATAATCTTTGAGGTCCTGTCTCAGGATCCCATTTATCAACTACGGGGTTTGAGGGCCACTCAGCTGTCTCCATCGATGGGGCTGTTGGTTGAACTACGCCCTCTGGTGATAAAACGGAGTTAGTAACAGCCTCCTGTTGTGGTCTTTTTCCTAATAACCCCTTTTCCTTTAAATTTTCTTCCTCTGTCTGACTAGCTCGAGAGACCTTCTCTTTTGCTTGATCTAAAATGTCTTTCTCCATGGTCTGAACCTCTAACAATTTACTTAACACATTTTCGGGTTGTTTTTTACTACTTTCTAATCTACTATAAAGATAACGCAACCCAAAAAGATAACACAAAACAAAAACGAAACTGAATGAAACAAAAACGGAACAAAAAATCGTTGTATCAATTTTCTCTTCCTCAGGGCTGACAAACTTCAAACCTTTAGCCAACCATTTTTCCCAGTTTGCCTGAGAAATTTCTAGGGATAGGCAGCTTGAAACAAAAACAAAATAAATCAAAACAAGAATGCACTGTTTTTTGAAATGGTCACCCATTCTTTCGCTCTTCCTCAGGGGCGAACAATTTCACTTACCTTCTCTTCAGATGTTCCGCATACAGGCCACCAAATGCCGCAGTCTGGCTGGGCAAAAAATCACGAGCCACTCACAGTCTTGTAGATTCAAGCAGCAATTCTTTATTCCCGAACTCACACTCTACAATCACGTTCTGGGGAAATCCACGTTCTCTGCCAAGTTCCATGTTCTGGATCCTAAAAACTCTCTGAATCCCCCAAGAACTCAACGGGAACTCCTGGAGCAGGCATGCCTGAGGCAGCAGGATACGCCCTATTCCCAGCAGGGTACACCATAAACCTGGAACCGCCCTAAACCCAAGGAGAGCCCTAAACCCGGATCCGCCCTGGTCCTTGAGCAAGGTCACCTTACATGCAATGTCACTGTAAAATGTCCAAGGCAAGTCCATTTTACCACGAGTCCTTCCTCTAAGCAACATGGGGTACACTGGAAAGGAAATTGTCATACCTACTTGGCTAATGGCTCTCAGCATGGATATACTTTTTTCTCAGCAGCACATGGATCCTTCTCAAAAATAGACCATATATTATGCCATATGCGATAGGGCAACCCTCAGTAAATATAAAGGGGTGGAGATAATACCATGCATTTTATCTGATCATAATGGAATGAAACTGGAAATCAATGATAAAAGAAGAAAGGAAAAATCCTACATCACATGGAAAATGAACAATATGTTACTGAATGATCAATGGGTTACAGAAGACATAAAGGAGAAAATCAAAAAATTCTTAGAGATAAATGAAAATACAGACACAACATATCAGAATCTATGGGACACAATGAAAGCAGTTTTAAGAGGGAAATTCATCGCCTGGAGGTCATTCCTCAAAAAAAGGAAAAACCAACAAATAAATGAGCTCACACTTCACCTCAAAGCCCTAGAAAAGGAAGAGCAAAACAACAGCAAATGTAGCAGAAAGCAAGAAATAATTAAAATCAGAGCGGAAATCAACGAAATTGAAACAAAAGAAACTATTGAGAAAATTGACAAAACTAAAAGTTGGTTCTTAGAAAAAATAAACAAGATTGACAGACCCTTAGCCATGCTAACGAAGGGAAGAAGAGAGAGAACTCAAATTACTAACATATGGGATGAAAAAGGCAATATCACAACAGATGCTACAGAAATACAGAAGACAACTAGAAATTATTTTGAAAACCTATATTACAATAAAATAGAAGATAGTGAAGACATCGATAAATTTCTTAAGTCATATGATCTGCCCAGACTGAGTCAGGAGGATACACACAATTTGAACAGAACAATATCAATGGATGAAATAGAAGAAGAAATTAAAAGACTACCAACCAAGAAAAGCCCAGGACCGCATGGGTATACAGCGGAGTTTTACAAAACCTTTAAAGAAGAATTAATACCCATACTTTTCAAGTTATTTCAGGAAATAGAAAAAGAGGGAGCTCTTCCAAATTCATTCTATGAGGCCAACATCACCCTGATTCTGAAACCAGACAAAGACACCTCAAAGAAAGAAAACTATAGACCAATATCTCTGATGAACCTAGATGCAAAAATCCTCAATAAAATTCTGGTGAATCGGATACAAAGGCACATCAAAAAAATTGTGCACCATGATCAAGTAGGATTCATCCCTGGGATGCAAGGATGGTTCAATATACGGAAATCAATAAATGTTGTTCACCACATCAATAGACTTAAAGATAAGAACCATATGATCAACTCTATAGATGCAGAAAAAGCATTCAACAAAGTACAGCATCCCTTTATGTTCAAAACATTAGAAAAACTAGGGATAACAGGAACTTACCTTGACATTGTAAAAGATATCTATGCTAAGCCTCAGGCTAGCATCATTCTGAATGGAGAAAAATTGAAGGCATTCCCTCTAAAATCTGGAACAAGACAGGGATGCCCTCTATCACCACTTCTATTCAATATAGTTCTCTAAACACTGGCCAGAGCAATTAGACAGATGAAAGAAACTAAAGGCATAAAAATAGGAAAAGAAGAACTTAAATTATCACTATTTGAGGATGACATGATTCTATACCTAAAAGACCCAAAAGGGTCTACAAAAAAACTACTGGAACTAATAAATGAATTCAGCAAAGTGGCAGGATATAAAATCAACATGCATAAATCAAAGGCATTTCTGTATATCAGCGACAAAACTTCTGAAACAGAAAAACACTCCATTCACAATATCCTCAAAAAAAAAAAAAAAAAAAAAATACTTGGGAATCAACCTAACAAAAGAGGTGAAAGATTTATACAATGAAAACTACAGAACCCTAAAAAGAGAAGTAGAAGAAGATCTTAGAAGATGGAAAAATATACCCTGTTCATGGATAGGCAGAACGAACATCATCAAAATGGTGATATTACCAAAAGTTCTCTATAGGTTTAAGGCAATGCAAATCAAAATCCCAATGGCATTTCTTGTAGAAATAGATAAAGCAATCATGAAATTCATATGGAAAAATAAAAGACCCAGAATAGCAAAAGCAATTCTAAGCAGGAAGTATGAATCAGGTGGTATAGCGATACCAGATTTCAAACTACATTACAGAGCAATAGTAACAAAAACAGCATGGTACTGGTACCAAAACAGGCGGGTGGACCAATGGTACAGAATAGAGGACACAGAGACTAATCCACAAAGTCACAACTAACTTATATTTGATAAAGGGGCTAAAAGCATTCAATGGAGGAAGGATAGCATCTTCAACAAATGGTGTTGGGAAAACTGGAAATACATACACAACAAAATGAAACTGAATCCCCTCCTCTCGCCATGCACAAAAGTTAACTCAAAGTGGATCAAGGAGCCTGATATCAAATCAGAGACTCTGCATCTGATAGAAGAAAAAGTTGGCTCCGATCTACATATTGTGGGGTCGGGCTCCAAATTCCTTAACAGGACACCCATAGCACAAGAGTTAATAACAAGACTCAACAAATGGGACTTACTTAAACTGAAAAGTTTCTTCTCAGCAAGAGAAACAATAAGAGAGGTAAATAGGGAGCCCACATATGGGAACAAATTTTTACTCCCCACACTTCAGATAGAGCCCTAATATCCAGAGTATACAAAGAACTCAAAAAATTAGACAATAAGATAACAAATAACCCAATCAACAAATGGGCCAAGGACCTGAACAGACACTTCTCAGAGGAGGACATACAATTAATCAACAAGTACATGAAAAAATGCTCACCATCTCTAGCAGTCAGAGAAATGCAAATCAAAACCACCCTAAGATACCATCTCACTCCAGTAAGACTGGCAGCCATTAGGAAGTCAAACAACAACAAGTGCTGGCAAGGATGTGGGGAAAAGGGTACTCTTGTACATTGCCGGTGGGACTGCAAATTGGTGCGGCCAATTTGGAAAGCAGTATGGAGATTCCTGGGAAAGCTTGGAATGGAACCACCATTTGACCCAGCTATTGCCCTTCTGGGACTTTTCCCTGAAGACCTTAAAAGAGTGTACTACAGGGATACTGCCATATCGATGTTCATAGCAGCACAATTCACAATAGCTAGACTGTGGAACCAACCCAGATGCCCTTCAATAGATGAATGGATAAAAAAAATGTGGCATTTATACACCATGGAGTATTACGCAGCACTAAAAAATGACAAAATCATGGAATTTGCAGGGAAATGGATGGCACTAGAGCAGATTATGCTTAGTGAAGCTAGCCAATCCCTAAAAAACAAATGCCAAATGTCTTCTTTGATATAATGAGAGCAACTAAGAACAGAGCAGGGAGGAAGAGCAGGAAGAAAAGATTAACGTTAAACAGAGACATGAGGTGGGAGGGAAAGGGAGAGAAAACGGAAATTGCATGGAAATGGAGGGAGACCCTCATTGTTATACAAAATTACATATAAGAGGTTGTGAGGGGAATGGGAAAATAAACAAGGAGAGAAATGAATTACAGTAGATGGGGTAGAGAGAGAAGATGGGAGGGGAGGGGAGGGGATAGTAGAGGATAGGAAAGGTAGCAGAATACAACAGTTACTAATAGGGCATTATGTAAAAATGTGGATGTGTAACCGATGTGATTCTGCAACCTGTATTTGGGGTAAAAATGGGAGTTCATAACCCACTTGAATCTAATGTATGAAATATGATTTGTCAAGAGCTTTGTAATGTTTTGAACAACCAATAAAAAAAATAAAATAAAATAAATTAAAAAAAAAGAAATTGAGGGCTTTCATTTTCATTCATTCTCTCAGGTCATAGCTCACATATATATATTTATTTCTTCTATTATTCCTGGCTCAAACATGGTTTCTGGATATAAATATAATTTGTATCTGTGATTTTTAAATCATGCATTTAAAACCTATAAAAGAGTGGTTATATTAGTACTTACAATTTCACATTCTTTACATGTGTGTCCAAGCAACTTTCTTCTCTCTTCTTTCTTCCGAACTACCTCAATATGAGGGAAATTTTGTAAGCTAGTCTCTCTGGGGGAACAAAATAAACTGAATTTAATATTAACTCATTTGCTACTGCAAAAATCTTTGGCTTAAGATTTAAATTAACAAAGGTTTAAGTACAGAGGAGAAATAATCCCCAAACACTAATTCATTATATTTGAGATGCGCATTCAGTATATTAGAAAAACAATGACATATATGCCTATTATATATGAAGTCCATTTGTGGATATTTCTTTGTAAGTGAAGGAGAACTATTACTTCTTATTTGTCTCTGATAGAAAATAGTAAGCTAAAGCTAGAAGGTAAAATATAACTAATTAAAAAGCTAATAACTATATTGTTAAACTCAAATTTCAGGGCTAACCTATTTCTCCCTGAAGAACAGATTTATCCATTTGTACGCCATTTGCAATTGTGTACAAAAGAAATATAACCTTTTGCTGCCTCTACTTATCCTGAGTTCTTCAAAATATTGGGCACAATTAAAATTTGTACTTCTCTTTAATGGCCAGGATCCTATTGTGAACCACTAAAAACTTAGGAAGGGTCCAAGCCAGTGAGGTTTAGGTATAGGTATAGGTATGCAGAAAAATTAACACTTAAAAGACAGTAAATGAAGAGTTGGTAATTGCACATATATTAAATTTTAGCTGCTGTTTTTATAAGTAAATGAAGTTACAGGTCCTTTTTGTTTTTGTTTGGCAGTACTAAGGATTGACCCCAGGGGTGTTCTACACCATCTCTTTTTATATTTTATTTTTAGAGTGTCTAAGTTGCCGTGGATGATCTTGAACTTGCAATCCTCCTGTCTCAGTCTCCCCAGTTGCTGGGATGACAGAGTGTGACACGCACCTGGTGTGACGCGCACCTGGCTTCCTGTTGTGTTTTAACCTAAAAACTCTCAACTCTGAAGCAATCCGACAATTTAAAAAGAAAGATCAAGAAAGGATGATTAAAAAATATTGCCACAAATATATATATTTTTTCAAAGAGTTTCACGAAATTGTAAACTTATACAGAACATATCTTGGCTCTATCCTTTCATTTGAATATTAGCTATTCTATTTTTGAAGTAATTGCAATGTACTAGGGAATTTACTATTAAACTGCCATCAGGAGCAAGACCTTACATAAAGCATCATTTAGAAGGCTACTAAGTTTTTTGTCTCTGACACAACACAATGCATTTTCCCGGGTTTGCTAGAATTCTCAGTGGGGAAAGTAACCAAGTTAAATTGATACCTTTATCATCTTTTCTTTATGTATATCTTATGTATCTGGCTATTTAGTAGCTTCAGAATAAATAAAAATACATTTTTTTTTAAATTAGTGCACCTCTAAAATGACAATCATTACTCTATAGTTCTACTTTCAGATATCTATCCCAAAGATACATAAGCAAAAATACAAAAAGGGGGAGTGCAAAGCTATTCATAGCAGCAATTATGTGTGCTAGCATGACTGTAAACATTCAAAGTGTCCATTGCTAGGGACAAAACATAAAGTTACTGCACAGCAAAACAAAAACAAAAACAAAACAAAAACTGTAACTACCTTCTTTTTAACAATGAGTGATAGCCGGGCATGGTGACACATACCTGTAATCCCAGCACCTAGGGAGGCTGGAGGCAGGAGGATTGTGAGTTCAAAGCCAACCTCAGTAATTTAGCGAGGTGCTAAGCAACTCAGTGGATGACACTATCTCTAAACAAAATACAAAAAGGTCTGGGGATATGGCTCAGTGGTCAAGTGCTCCCAAGTTCAATCCCCAGTATCAAAAAACAAACAAAAAAAGTGTGGTGCTAGTAAAAATTCCTATATTTGTAAAGTTTGTCATTTTTATTCTTGAGTCCTTTTTGGTTATGATAATTAAGTAAATGATTGTATTTTAATTAAAATGACAATTTAAGAGCTTAGAGATATTCCAACAAAGAGCTCTGTTGTACTTCTAATCTCCTTGCTTGTAGTAGTAAAGACTCACTTACCTCTGGTCATCTTTAAAATATGGCTCCACAAATGCTCTCTGCTTGACCTTATCTTGTTTATCAACATGTGCTATAAACAAAACAAGCATGTAACAAAATGAGTGTAGAATTTAATGAGAAACAATTAGCTTGTTCAGAAAGAAATATGACATGTATCAAAGCTTCCCTTTTTACTGAGTTTCATACTCTAGACCCCTGGGTAACTCATTTAAATTTTCTATCACTACTTTTTCTTTTTCATTCACATAATGAAAATGGTGCTGATTGAACCACATCTCAGTTACTAAACACCTACATCTCAGAAGGTATTTTAAAAGAACTACTCAGATATTCATTATTATCATCTAGCAAGAAAGAATACAGAAGGTTGCTTTTAGTACATCTCGCTTACTTGTCCTGTTTATTTTTCATAATGTGTCTTTAAAGTAGGTTGTAACTATAAAATAGAGCATTTGATCAGAAAATGGGGACAAAATTTAAGAACTAGAACTCAGAACATGGGATCTGAATTTCAAGATGTCTAGACTCAAATTAGTACAACTGTTATCTAATCTGAATCAGAATTTACTCAGCATTGTGTTAAGTTCTGGACACAGAGGTACAACAAGAAAGACCTCATCTCTTGTCCTTATGGAGTCTACATTACAGTGAGAGAAACAGAACTTAAGAAAGAAAGTGGACAGTTAACATTAAGCAGGTGAATGAACAGTTAAGGCTTACCTGAGAAAGAACACAGAGGTAGTAACTGATAAATGAAAAGTCAGCCATGAAAAGAGGTGGGGGTGGGGATGTTACAGGTAATGGTCTGGAAATAGGGAAAAGTATGGTATGTTATGGTACTATGAGAAGGCTAGTATGGTTGAGATTTAGTGAAGAAAGGGAAGGACTGGGAAAAATGAGGCTGGAGAGGTGGGCAGATATCAGAACACGATGGGCCTCAAAGTCTAAGAGAAGGAGTTTCAATTTCCCACAGTGATTTTTCTCTCATTAAATAACTCAGTTATGCCTGTTTTAAAACTACATTATTATATGGTATGTTTGTTTATCATTTGTATTTTTCTAAAGCTCAACAAAATGGAGATTTATCCATGTTGTTGGCTCTAGTAGTTTCTTTCCTACTAGATAAGTAATATTCCATTCATGTGTTGATAATTGGGTTGTTTCCAGTTTTGAGCTATTTTAAATAGTATGGTTAAAAACATTTTAAACACATTATTTTGTATATTTTATATTTTCTTGGGTAATCCATCTAGGATTCAAATTGCTGGGTGATGGATAGATATATAAAATGAACAAACCTCTATGAAGCTATTAAAAAAAATTGCTTTCCAAACCATTTTCAAAAGTAGTCTTAACAATTTTATATTTCTATCCTCTGTATGTGGAAGTTTCAGCTGCTCTTCAACCTTTCCAATATTAGGTATTACTAGTCTTTTTAATAATCTCAGTGGGTGTGAAGCGGTATTTGTTCCCTGATGTCTGATAATGCTGAACATCTCTTCCTGTGCTTAATGGCTATTCAAATATCTTCTAATCACTGATGAATTTTAAAGTAAAAAGAATACAATCCAGTCTACATTTAAAGTAAATCCTTCTTGATATTCTGTAGAGGAGAAACAACTGATACAAAAGACAAGTTAGAAGGTCTATGATAAAATAGGCGAGACAGCAGTGGTTTGCTGCCTAGGGGGAGAGAAGTGAAGTGACATAAAATATATTTTAGAGCTAGTAGTACTACTATATTAGACAAGGTGAGGTTAAATATGAGATGCCTCCACTTCTATCTTTAGCAATGAGGTAGAGAGGTACTATGGTTAATGAGATCTGGAGAAGCAAATGAAGATCAAATTCGGGTAGAAAAATAAAGATTTCTAATTTGACTATATTAAGTTAAAGATGCTTATCAGATGTCAAATAGTCAGCTGGATTCAATAAGGATTTCAGAAGAGAGAGGACTTGGACAAGTATAATGAAGATACAGAAACATGTGCACTTGGCTTCCAGAACAGTACATCTGTCCTTCCCTCTTACCACACAATCTAAAGCTTTTTCTCACTTTCCTTTGTTGGTTCTTTGTTTCTCTGAGAAAACAAAACATGTTGCCATGTTGTAGAGGTCAGAACCCTAAATGTTTCTTTTTTATATTTGTTTTTTAATACCAAAGTGATTTCACTTGTATTTCATGGCTTTAAACTCCATCTACTTGCTGAAGACCTTCTGCCCTCAGATTGTTTATTCTGGATTTCTTGTCCATACTCTAAATACATGCCAACTGCCTTCTAGATACTTTCACTTGCATGCCTAATTAAGTATTCAGCTATTACCTCAAAAAATGGTCTTTCTTATGAAGGAAGACCAAATAGGACTTTGTAATATAGGGTTGAGAAAATTAAATAAATGGACAATAATGCATTATCAAGCCTTGGTTAATTAGCTTTATGAGTTGCTTACTGATCTCAGTTTAACGGAGAAGCCATAATTTAAAGAGAAAACAGCCTTACTATTTGGTTTCTTTGTGGCAGCAGACAATTCCTCCTCTTCATCTTCCATCTGGGAGAAATTATCTGTCAAACAAGATTTGTATTCTTCATGTGTTGTCTGATCAAACATATCTTCCAAGCTATCATTCATTTTATTTTCTCCATCTACGTAAAAAAAAAAAAAAAAGCACTGGCTTAGAACAAAACTAGCTTTCTGCTTTCCATGTAGACCAAGGAGAAACCTATAATAACTGCCACAAAATAATGTAATGAGGTCTTTAGGGACTCTTGTTACATGTGGATTACAGGCTTTACTTTGAAGAGTGTTCTTTTTATGAAGAGATGTATGAAGAACTTATAGATTCAAGTGTATAAGATGGTTCTAAGAATGTTACCTGTAAACTTTATTTAAAGTGAATATAAATGGGTTAAAAACTGTAATGTATATAATGACATGCTTAAAAACAATTCTTTAAAACATAACTATTAAAATATAGGTTCTAAGCAGAGTTGTGAAGTGTTCTTTAAGTGAACAGACATAAATAAGTGATGTTTGTGAACATGTGTTAAAAATGTGATCCTAAAAATAATAGTTACAAGCAGTGATATTAAGGGTTAACTCAGTGACTGTAAGTGGTTAACAAACTATAATGTATACATTGAGATATTTAAAGGCACTTCTTAAATCATGATTCTTATGGTGAGGCTTAAATTATACTTGGTGCATGAGGCAAAAATAAACTCTCATGTCCTGGTAGTTAACTGAGTATTTACAATGCTTTTTAACATCCTTTACTCATATGAAGAAAATGCTAGTTTTTGTTACTGACATAACCAGCTTATAAACATCAAAGTCTCTTCCCCGTATCCGTTCATATACAATTCATATAAACCAAAAGGAGTCTTACCAAAGAAGCTGTGAGGAATAAAAAATACAACAAAATAAATGACAAAAAGCACCAAGTTTAAACAAAAATTGTATAAACAGTGGACATTAAAACCTATCGAATTCTTACTTGTTTTTCTAATGAAGTAGGAAAAACAGTATTTTCTTGTATCATCATTAGCACTTGATAGTTTAAATTTATAGAAATAATAATCCAATGCCCAATTTGATATATAGAAGTGTTAAGTTCATCTTTTGAGTTCTAACTACATTTCCCATTACATAATTACATTTTATTTATTTATTTAGGTACCCTGTATTGAACTCAGGGGCACTTAACCACTAAGCCACATCCTAGCCCTATTTTGTATTTTATTTAGAGACAGGGTCTCACTGTGTTGCTTAGTTCCTCACTTTTGCTGAGGTTTGTTTTGAACTCTGGATCCTCCTATCTCTTCATCTTGGAGCTGCTGGGATTACAGGTATGCACCACAGCACCTTGCTCATAATTACATTTTAAAATACATTAGAATTTAAGAAAAACCAGAAACAGATTTAGTTGGCTAACAAATGTGACAAAACAAATCAGGCATGGTGATGCACACCTGTGATCGCTTTCAGAGGCTGAGGCAGAAAGATCTGAAGTTTGAGGCCACCCTTAGCAACTTAGAGCCTCAGTGAAAAAATGCCCATGCTCAATCCCTAGTACCAAAACCCCAAAACAAAACAAAACAAAACAAAAGCAAAAACAAAACTGACAGAATACTGGTCAGATGAGATTACTCTACTACCTCTCCGAATCATACTGTGCTATCACTCTCACCTTGCCTTTTCTCCTTGACTTACCATCATCTATCATACCATGTATTTCATCTACCATACTATATATCTGCTTGTTTCTTTCCCATTAGAATATAAGTTCCATGAGATAGGTATTTTTTTCTTTTTTTTTTTTTTATTTTCAGTTCCTAAAATACTTCCTGGTATGGAATTTTTGCTTGTTATTATTGAGTGATTAAATATTTATTTTAATGCTAAGGGGTGTATCTATTAATTAAAATATTATTTCCATGGGTCAGGTGCTATAATAATACACATCCCTAAAGCATTCTGTATATGCTGTTAGTAAATCACAATGTTAAATTGCTGACTTATTTTGTTGTTGTTGTTGGTCTGACTTCTGACTGCAAAATACTTAAGAAAGCATAACTTTACTGATCTATCACAGCACCTAGTAAATCTAACACAGAACAGAGATATAGAAAACATTTTTCTGAATTAAAATATTAGCAGTAATTTAAGAAGTTATTTCAATAATAACAATTCTAAGTGTTAAAAAGGTTTTACATATTATGGGCAGATTCCCCCCCACCAAAATAGGGTTTCAATAATGTCTCCTATTTCACATACTATTCTTACAACAAGCCATCTGCTTAATCATATCTAAAGACTGAAGATTAAAAAAAAAAAGTGATGATGATCCCATATATAATTCAAATTTTAAAAAATAACAATAAATTCTATGTTTTAAAAAAATAAAGAACAAAGATTCAAGGCAAGGAATACTGAAATATCACTCACTGCATTTGGGGCAGCAAATAAAAAGTCGATTTAAGAGAAGCTAAGCAAGACTAGCTTTTTTTTTTTAAAAGGCCCTAAGAAGGTAGACTATAGAAAGTCCAGCAGAAGGAATGTATCACCTGACTGAATGTCTAACAGGTGATCACTGAAAAATGCCTCCACTTTTAGTATCATATCCCCAGGTGTCAAGCTCTTAACTCTTCAATACATAAGGATGATAAATGACAACTGTCAGCAGTCTGTGTGTTCTCACATCATATGCTAAAGTAGTGCTAACCAGAACCATTCCATTGTTCTTTCTCTCCTCTTGTGGAAAATCATACTTCTTGGGGAAGGATTAACAGTTTCTTACTACAAAGGTAGGTAGACCCTGATTTGACTAAATCCGTTGTCTATAAAAGCTAATATGCTAGATTAACTCAGCATATATACTCTTTCTCTTGCCATTTAGCGATTCTACACTAATGTTTTACTAGATTTTTCCTTTTTTATTAAATTGATGGAGAAAATCATAAAACACAGTACTCTTAGGATCCTCTTTGAACTTTTTATGAAAAACTATCTAATGATCAGATTTTCTTTTCTTAAAAGATCAAACAATAAATATTTTAGTCTTGTGGAGCCAAATGGGCTCTGCACCAAGTACTTAATTCTTTCCTTGAATAGAGTAAGCAATCACAAGCAACACACAAATGAGGCTGTACTCCAACTAAATTTCATGTACAAAACTGGCAGTTGAATTTTTTCTGAAACAAAATTATTTTAATTAAAGATTTTTTCCCCTAAATTACTGAAGCTAAGTTTTTACTAAAGAGAAACATAAAATTAAAAGAGCAGGAAAAAACCCTAGTTTATGATAAAGAGGGCACAGCACTAAACCAGTACAATGATATGACTAAACTTCATTCCACATTTTATTACAATTAAAAAAAAAAACTTACTTGGATTTTTTTCTCCTTTTTGTTCTTGCTTCTTCATTTTTAAAAGCACGGTTTCACTGACCAATGTACAGTCCATGTCTACTGTCTCTCCTCCTAATCTTGACTGACTGCCATCCTGAATAAATATTTTAAAAATCCAGGATTTTAATGATTATTCCTTTATGGTTTTATATTTACTTTTTATCAAAAAATTTTGGCAAAACATATGTCATATAAATGTTTACTATTCCTGAGAACTGTTATATTTATTTTTATTCTTTAGGAACAGAGATCTAGATTTTATTGCCTGTAAAATATTTTAGCTTCAATATATAACCATCTTCTCTCGAACACAGGAAAAGAGGGCTGCTGCTATGGGAAAGGAGGCTTATTTACCAGTAAACTCTTTGGAGTTTTTCCTGTCTTCTTCCCCAGTCAGCCTCACTATAATAAACATCATTGTATGCCAAGAATGACAATTTCAATAATCAAATTTGATTTATTAATGTGTACATATTATCTTAGCAACTGTTAAAATTTTTGTTATTACTATACTACCAAGTGAAAAAATTCTCAATCTATGCAGAACCTAAATATAAGGCAAAACAATTTAAAAAAAAGTAGTCAATGGGAAAAACAAACTTTTTCTTATTGGTATGTTACTCTAAAGCTAGTCAAGACATATAATGAATTCTTTGATAAAAATAAATTATTTTAGTTGGGTATGGTGGCACATGCCAGTAATCCCAGCAACCTGAGAGGCTGAGGCAGGATGATCTCAAAGCCAGCCTCAGCAACTTAGCAAGACACTATCTCAAAATAAAAAATAAAAAGGGTTCTGGATTTAATTCCTGGTACAGGGAATGGGGGGCATTTAAAATATTTAACTTATATATTTAAAATATATAACTAAGAGGAAGAGGGGAGGGAAAAGGGAAATACATGGGAAAGATCTGACCAAATTGCATTATTTTACTGTGAGCATATATGAATATGTAACAGCAAATCCCATCATTATGTACAGCTCTAATATACCAATAAAAATATGCAAAAAGATATAAGTAGAATTTTGCATTATTTTTTAAAAGTATATTAATGATTTTCAGAAAAGGCCTTTAAAGTCAGAAAGTATTATTACCCTTTCAAAAATAATATAAAGTTGGAAGAATAAACATCTTTATTTGTTTTCTGAATAAATAAATAAAGGTTTTAAGAATTAGCTATCTCAGGTCACAGGAGAGGAGGTTTATAACTCATTAGAATATGAACCAAATGGGCTTTGGTTTTATTTTTTAACTTACCTTTGTATCTATTACAGTAACATCCATTTTATACTGAGAAAGGTCTGCTCCTGGATCTATACTCCACTGGATATTTTCAAAGGATGCATCTTAGATATGGAGAAAAGATATGCTATTAGTGAGAACATGGAGAAACTGGAACCCATAATATTGATGGGAATGTGAAATGGTTTAGCTGCTTTGGAAAATAGGCAGTCCCTGCAAACTGGTGCAGCCAATATAAAAAGCAGTATGGAGATTCCTTGAAAAACTTGGAATGGAACCACCATTTGACCCAACTATCATTCTTCTCTATACCCAAAGAACTTAAAAACAGCATATTACTGGGACACAGCCACATCAATGTTTATAGCAGCACAATTCACAATAGCTAAACTGTGGAACCAATCTAGATGCCCTTCAATAGATGAATGGATTTAAAAAATGTGGCATAGATACACAATGGAATATTACTCAGCAATAAAAGAGAATAAAATCATGGCATTTGCAGGTAAATGGATGGAGTTAGAGAAGATAATGCTAAGTGAAGTTAGCCAATCCCCAAAAAACAAATGGCGAATGTTTTCTCTGATATAGGAGGCTGACTCATAGTGGGGTAGGGAGAGGGAGCATGGGAGGAATAGATGAACTCTAGATAGGGCAGAGAGGTGGGAGGGGAAGGGAGAAGGCAGGGGGTTACGAATGATGGAGGAATGTGATGGACATCATTATCCAAAGTACATGCATGAAGACACGAATTGGTGTGAACATACTTTATATACAGAGATATGAAAAATTGTGTTCCAAAAGTGTAATAAGAATTGTAATGCATTCCACTATCATGTATTTAAAAAATAAAAGCAATTAAAAAAAGAAAGAAAATAGGCAGTCCCTCAAAAGTTTAAATATGGATTTGGTATATAGTTCAATAATTTCATTCCTAGTAATAACCCAAGGAAAAAATAAAAACATCTACACTAAATCTTGTACATAAATGTTCACAGTATATTATATTCATAATAGCAAAAAAGAAACAAATTTCTATAAATTGATACATAAATAAAACACAGTATACAATGAAGTATTATTCAGAAATAAAAAGAAAACACTGGTAAATACTATGATATGGATGAAAATTGAAAATAGTATGCCATGTGAAAAAAGTCAGACACAAAAGATTATATACTGACTGGTTTCACTTATAGGAAACCTCTAGAACAGTTAAATCTATGGAGACTAAAAGTATATCAGTGGTGCCTACGATTGGGAGCAGAAAGAGAGATGGTGATTTATGTGTCCTAAACCTAGGTGACAGTGATAGACGTACAACTCTGAGAATATGCTAAAACCAATGAAGTGAACATTTTCATGGGTGATTTTTATGGTATGTGATATATATTTCAATAATCTTTTAAAAAGTAGGAGCCATGTTAATGTTATCTGTATTATTCCAAGTTTAGTATTTGCTTAGCAAGCAAATCAATAAAAATTTTTTAAAAGTTAAAATGATAACATTGTCTGGAGAGGTTTTCAACATATTGTATGTAGACACAAGACATGACAACTACATAACTGCAGCTGCAGAGTGTGAAGTAGTTTCCAAGTAGAATAAGAGAACTTAACTAGGTCCATTATAAATTCCCCACAGCTAAAATAATAAATGTAAAAGAAAAGTTTTCATACAGAGTATGAAACTCTTGCTGGAAGAGCAAGTAAAGAATGTGCTTCAGGAGAAAATAAAAGTAAGTCCAGAATGAAGGAAGAAGTTGTCACTGAAGGATAATAGTTAATAAAAAAATACTGCATGTGAACTACAGAAATGTTTGCTACCTCAATAACAAATCCTCAGACCCTCAAGAGGACTCCTTTAACAAGTAGAATTATGGAAAGATTTATCTATATATTAGGGCAAATAACATTTTCAAACAGGAAGTCTTCAAACCTATATAAATGTAAACATTCACATATTTACATGTAAATGCAAAGAAAAAGGACAGATTATCAGGGTAAGGAACAAGGTTTGGATGATAAAAATTCTAATTTATATTTTTTAGAATTCTGTATAGTTTAGATTCTTAAAGCTTTTATAAAGGAAATAAGAAATAACTATGTAAAATAATCCACAAGATCACTTAGAAAAGCAGATATTTAACTCGCGATTCATTTTTTTCAAAAAGCACAACAGCAGAAAAATCAAAGGTAAAATTAAACCAATGAGAATCATCCTGTAAGCAAAAACATGCAAGAAGAAAAAAGACTATTTTTCTTAAAACAATTTAATTTATTCAAATAATTCAAATGATATTCTTGCCATTTAAAAAAGACTAGACATCCTATTTATAACATCCATACCTTGGTTGTTTTGCAGAGACTTTGTCTTAGCAATTCTACAGGGATTTAACTGAAGGACTGATGCAAGTTCACATGCTCCTTGGACTGGCTGGGTTTTAATTTTTATTGGCTCATGAGAACCAGCACCCTAAACAGAAATAACCATTAACATCTAAATGAAATCAAACAACCATTTTTATAAAAATCCTTACACATTTAATACAAACCTTCATGTCATCAAAAAGATTTTCTGTCTCCAAACTTTCACGTGGACACAGAGGGATTTTGAATACAAGATTTTCTTCTTTTATCTGTAATGGTGTTTTGTTGTCTGGTGAGGATTTATTCAAGGACTGGAGGATGCACTCCTGTAAACAGGGCTCCTCTGAAGAATCTTTGGGTAATATTCGGCTCCCATCCAAGGCCTTATGGCCTGAGGAAGAGCCTTTCGGAATGGGCTTAAAAGCCTCATAGAGAGTCACTTGCTTAAATCTGTTTTTAAAGGTCTCCTTTGCTTGGCTTTTCTCTTGACGCTGAATAGCTGAAAACCGATCAGAGAGATCCAGAGGTTTATCCATCATATTGTCTCCATGCACTGAAAACTGACTATCCATTGGAAATGGAAAAGCATTTTCTTTATCAAAAGAGGCTTGTGGGCAGCTTACTTCATGCTCATTTTCTTCCTCAGTTTTCTTCCTTTTGGATGTTCTGCCTTCCAAAGATTTCAAGGGCACCAAATGTTTATCAGTAATATCTTTAGTGTGATCAGTGTCATCCATTTTACCTATGGATTCACTTATATTTTTATTTATAAGTATCTGTCTATTAGAAGATGACTGGCAAATGACCTTGTTTACTTCAGACCCAAGATTATGTGTAAAAAGGGCACTATCTTCAGATTTTGATCTAGGTTTCTCTGATCTAGAAATAGAAGTGTTACTAAAAGGGACTGTTTTCAGATGATTTTTTTTCCCAGTGTCTAAAAGAGAAGGGGATAAACCTGTATTCAAACACAAACTACTTTTCACGTTAGAAGTAGCTCCAAATACAGGAGATGACACCCGAGTAGTTAATTCTTCTTGAGGAGTCTTTGAAGTAGAATCTGAAAATCTAAATAAATAAAGAATGATAAAACTTGATTCTTATTAAAAAAAAAATAGGGTAAAAAATGAAAAGACAGGCATAAGAGAACACCTTTGCTAATACAGAAGAGATAGTAAAATATTTTCTACATATCAGAAGCAGATAATGATTAACCAAAATTTAAGACACAGTACCACTGTTGCTTTATTTCCATTTGGCAGACAAAAGTAGAGGAAAATGATACAGAAAACATGTTTCAATACCCTAATATTCTTGCCCATAAGTTTTTTTAAGTAATTTAAGTAACTTCATTATATAAAATATTTAACAAATTAAAAAAAGAATTTTTATTTTTGTAGTGCTGGAGATTGAACCCAATGACTCCTGCTTGCTAAGCAAAAGCACTCTGCTGATAAGCTACACCTCTAGCTCCCAAATCCTTATACTATAGAATTAGACATATATTAAGACCCACCCTTTCTCTAGCAAAGCAGATATAGTTGTAGAAAGGTCATTAGATTTAGTTTTGAAAATGTAAGATAGACATCTTGGGTTTAGTACTTAATAATTAAGTGACCTTAAATAAGACATTTAATGAACAATCTCTTGGAGCTACATTTTTGTCATCTGCCCCACATTCCCCCCCCAAAAGGGGTGGGTGAGTATATAATAAAACTTTCCTTAATGACTTACTTTGTTAACGGACTAAATATAATAAGTCTATCTAAAAACTGAACAAAAAAATTGCTATGGTCATTACAGTTATTGTTAGAATGGATATAAAAATGAGATGCAACACAATCTTGGAAAGTTCATCCAAACTTACAGATACATTCTGTATAGCATTCAGTGCTTGGAAATATAAACACAGAAGGGATAACTGAGTCTTTTAAAAGGGTAGAATAACAAGGTTGGGAGCTCTTAAACACTATTTGATGATGTACAAAAAGGATCTAAAAGTAATATCCACCTCTCTGTTGTAATGCACAAAAGCTCTCAACAGGTCATTAAGTGGAGAGACATTTTAAAAAATGAAAATAGAGGCAGAATAACAAACTAAATGCTGATGGAGAGAGAGGGTTTAATTAACTGGTTTAATTATAAAGGAACTTCACCAAAGTGCCCCAAGTTACCTTAAACTATCTTCATTATTTCTTGCAGATTCCTCAAAAGGCTGTTTCTTATGATCTCCTTCCAAACAGTGGTAGAGCTCATCACCAAGAGGGCTCAGGGGAGCTTGAGATTCCTTCAATGGTAAAATAAGCAGCATACTCACACAATGGAATATTACACATCCTTAATGAGGGATAGAGTACTGAGTAAATGCTATGATTTGGATGAACCTCAAAACTATGCTATAGGAAAGAAGCCAGATTCAAAAGACATATAGTATATAATTTCATATTTACACAAAAATATCCAGAATAGGTAAATCCATAGGGACAGAGAGTAAATTGGTGACTGCCACAGGGTATAAGGTGGGGTAATTGAAGACTGAATGTTTCAGAGGTATGGGGTTTTCTTCTGGAGGAAAAAATGGTTTGGAACTAGACAGAGGTGGCAGTTGTATAATATAGTGTATATTTATAATATAAATGTCCCTGAATTATATCCTGTAACATGATTAATTTTATATTATGTGAATTTCATCACAATAAAAATGAAGCATATTAAGTTTAAAGAGAAAGAGCATTAAGATGTTAAAATTTTATAAAAGTACATTGTATTACTGGTATATAAAACTCCAATTCCAAAAAAACACACTAAGATGGGAAGAGAATACAGATGAATTTAAAAGGATCCTTTAGAGAACAGTGCTTCTTATTCTTTAACATGCATACAAGTCGACTAGGGATCTTATTAAAATGCAAGGTCAGTAGGTCTAAGGTTCTGTATCTCTAACAAACTTCAAAAGTGATGCAGATGTTGTTGGGCTGTATGTCATATTCTGAGCAAGTTTTTTTTTTTTTTAAATTTTCATACGAGGGATTGAACCCAGAGAGACTTAACCACCAAGCCACATCGCCCACACTTTTATATATTTTATTAGTGACAGGGTCTTGCAGAGTTGCTTAGGCTGGGTTTGAACTCATGATCCTCCTGCCTCAGCATCATGAGTCACATGATTACAGGCATACACCACCACAGCTGCAGCAAATTGTTCGATGTCAGCTCCCTTAACATATTTGGTGTCTAAGCTACTGACTTGCTAGATTTATGGATAGGAGGAAATTAAAAACCATTAAGACACATTTAATTTTCAAAGAGTTTTAAAAAATCCACTATCATTTGAGAATACATCTAAAAAAGAGCAAAAACTCGAATGTAATGAAAAATCAATTCAATTTTCAGAAATTCAACAGTAAGACAACTTTATGAGTATGTACACATTTACTAACTAAAGCAGAGAAAATTAATTTAAAGTTGTGTCAAAACAGAACTTCTTATGACTGAAGAATTCAAGTTTTCTATTTTCTAGGGATCAATTAAGAAAAGAAAAAAGATGTAAACCTGCCTGATGTAAGGAAGTATTCAAATAATGAAAACAACAGGGGCCAATCCCTGACCAATCCCTAAGAATTGGATTGGCAGTTCTTTTTTTCTTTTTTTTTTTTTTAAAGAGAGAGTGAGAGAGGGGGAGAGAGAGAGAGAGAGAATTTTAATATTTATTTTTTTAGTTATCGGTGGACACAACATCTTTGTTTGTATGTGGTGCTGAGAATCGAACCCGGGCTGCACGCATGCCAGGCGAGCGTGCTACCGCTTGAGCCACATCCCCAGCCCGGATTGGCGGTTCTTAGTAGTCCTGAGAATTCAATCTTTTTCCAAACCAAGACGCAGTTTAAAAGATGCCAAAAAGACCCAACAAATTCTGAAACCAACCTAAAGGTTTAGGTCTTCTCTTGGATACAGTGAGGGTGGGAAGAAAGCATAAAAGAGGGGACTAGAGAGAGGACTGACAAAATAAGTCCTTTAAGCCATTATCATTCCCCTATAATTTTGATTTGACCCATATCCTAAGAATTCTGAAGACTCAGGACTCTCTGGGGGAGATAATATAAAAGGACCTTTCTAACATTAGTTTTGTTCTAGGCCTTTATTCAATAATCTTTGGATAAAGTAATTTTCCTCTGGCTCATTTCTTTAAGAGTAGATCTAAACAGACATATCAAATAACACATATTATTAACAAACTAAACCATTACTTACAGATTCTTCTTGAACACTAAGTCCAAGTGTTTCAGCAACAACTGTAGCCAAATTAAAAGATGATTTATCAGTGGAATAACTGCCTATTCCACGTGTTTCTAAATAAGAGAAAAACAAACCAATTACTCAGTTTCAGAAATTACATGTAAAAAATTATAAAAAAGTAGGAAAAAATCTCAAAGAACCTATTTATAAGATGGCACTGGAGCCAGACACACCTATAATCCCAGGAGGCTGAGGAAGGAGGACTGCAAGTTTGAGGCTACCCTCCATAACTAAGTGAGGCTCTATGCAACTTAATGAGACCCTGACTCAAAATAAAAACTAAAAAGAGCTGGGGATGTGGTTCAGTGGTAAAGCACCTCTGGGTTCAATCCTCAGTACTTGGAGGTGCAGGGGGGAAACAGTGGACAAATTTTAAAATACTGTTCAAGAAAGCTCAAAGGTATCTACTATAAATAACAATAAGTTGCTGGCATTTTGCATCCACACTTGCTAAACCTTTCCAGTTTTCCATTTTTCCTAAATGTACTAAATGGAGTACATAGATTGCTTTTATTGACATTGTAAAAAAAAAAATCATAAAATGGATTTGTAATTAAACCATGTTTATAGTATGTTTTGTGAATATAGTGGAGGTTGTAAGCACTGCATGTTTTTCAAGTTTTAAGCTAATGCATATTTATATAGGACTCATCTACATTCAATCATTTTATAAAGTTTTGTATATTTAGAGTTTCTGTACATAGTAAGTATTTATGGAGTACCTATTATGTGCTGGGTATGTTTAAGCACTAGATAAAAAGAAAAAGCTCTTGTTCTCAAGAATCATATGGACTACAGTTGAAAGGTAAAAAGAGAACTGCAGGAGATGTGGTAAACATAATAAAGGTACACATAAACGGTGACTCAAACATAGGACTCATGTATCATCCTTGGGGAAATCAAGGCAAACTACATAAAGTAATGTCTACTGACCATTAGGAGAAAGAGGAGTGTGGCAGGTTAACTAGATGTGGGTCAGAAAGTAGGATTCTAGGTATGCTTGAGGTCCCAGATATTTGAAACAAAATTGCTTGTTCAGGGAACTACATGTGGTTTAATTGCTAGAAGTGAATCACACAAGATGAAAGTAGTAGGATAGGAGCCTACCTAGGATAGTTAGGGATCAGATTATGCTAAGTAGTTTAGAATTTCTCCTATAAACAATGAAGAGACATCCAAGAATTTTAAAGGGAGGACAGAAGCAATACCAGGGTTAAAAATATAATGAACAAGAAGTAATCACTAATAGGCAGAAAGACTCATTAGATTACTAAAACAGTCTTGGTGTGAGATACTGATGGTCTAAAACAGTACCATGGTGGTACAGAAGACTATGTAAAACAGATATGCAGGAGCCGGAATCAGTAAGACTTAGAAGCTACATAGAACATAAGATGAAGAAGCAGGAATATAAAATGACTTAGAACTCTTCAACTTAGGTAACTCAAAAGAAATGTGTATAGTATTGTTCACTGAGGTTGTAAATAAAAGGATGAAAAGTAGGTATGATAGGAAAGCTTCCATTTTGGACATGCTGAAGATGAAAGATATTCAGAGAGAGATGCTCAGCAGCAGGGGTATATAGTGGTTTGGAATCCAGAAGAAGAATATTGGACAGAGACATAAATTTGGGATTTATTAGCATATAGGTTAGTAGTAGAATATTGATTGTATTATTAGAGAGCCTTCTAGAAAGATTAAAAAAAAAAAAAAAGACATGAGCAGGTCTAGGACTACCTTTATTGGGAAATAGAAAACACAACTTTTGCCTCTCTCCAGTTGGCCTAAAGGATCTCACTTTTGGTCCTATCTTATGGGCAGCTCCTTCTCTGGCTACTTTGTTCGCTCCTTCTCATTTTCATAATCTCTAAATCAAAACAGCTGCAATACTGCCTGAAAGGAGTGAAAAATGGCTTTCACGGGACAAAAAAGTCTTATATTTTTTATGTATAAAGTACAAATGAAATGTAAAGAGTACATAAATGGAATATATAGCATTTTTGCAATATTAAAATTGTGTGGAGGTGAGGTGGGGGTGTAGCTCAGTGGTACAGCATTTTCTAGCATGCATAAGACCCTGGGTTCAAACCCCACAACCCCTACCCCCCCAAAAAAAAAGTCATAGGGGGAGTGATTTGGGGAATTAAAAAGGCTCACTGGACAGGTGGAATGGATATGTGAAGAGTTAAAAATCATTTATTTACATAATGGAATTCCTCTAGGCTCAGTACTCACCTTCTCTCCTCTATCTATATTGACTTGCTTGGAAATCTCATCAAGTCTCATGGTTTTAAAAATTATGCTGAAAACTTCCATACATACCTTCACCCTAAATTTCCCTAAATGCAAATTTACATCCACTCCCCATCCAAAATCTTTATCTGAATATCTATTCTATATTTCAAACAGAATATTACAAAAAACCAAAATCCTGAATTTTAACCTTTCCTATCCCTTACCCTGCAAACCTGCTGCTCTCAGTCACTTCTACCCCAGTAGCAACTCTATTCCTCCTGTTGTTCAAAGGATTTTCCCCTGTTCTTTCAACTATACAGGTTTCCTTAAAGTTTCTCAAGCAAACCAAATGGTACTTTCTTTGCCTGGGATGTTGTTCTCTCAGGTATCCACATGCCTCCCTCAGTCTCCCCTGAAGTGTCACTTAATGAGTGAGGCTTTCTAATATCCCTTTTACCTGCTTCATTTCTCTTCAGCACACTTGACTACGCCTGACATGTATTTATTCTTTTTCTTTCCCAACTAAATTATAAATTCCACAAGGACAAGGGCTTGTTTTGTTCAGTGCTTGACATATAGTAGATACTTATACATTTTTTTAATAAATGAGTAATCCATAATAAAGCCTTCCTTATATCATTAGCAATTTATACTAATATGGATAAGAATATTAATATAAATTAATACTAGGATAACATTATTTTCTAATATGAAAAGACTTCTAGGCAACTAATAACATAAACATAAATTGTATAAAAATATTCTTGAAATAGTCTAATTCTAACTTTTGGTGACTCTTGTCTACCAGTAATCACAAATTTTAAACTTATAAAGTAATCTCAGTATCTTACTAGTCACTGGAGCTTGACTTTGATCACAAGTGTCAGCTACTAGAATTTCACTTTCATTAGGCTTATGTGGAGGGTGAGTTGAAGTCTTGGAGATTTTTCTTAATTCTAAGGGGGGAAAAATAGGAACAATTATGTAACAAACAAAATTATTATCAAAATATTACTCTGATAAGCTAATATTACCCTGTAGTTAAATGTATACAAACACTATTTTATTGACATAATTCTCATATTTTAAGAAAAAGTAAGTTTCTTTAGTTTTATTAAGAACAAAGGAAAGGCAGTGGTGGGAACAAGGACTTGAAGAGACAAGTTTCTTCTGACCTAAGATGCCTAAGGCATAACATTTTAATGTTTCTTTTTTTCCTGTATCTGTTACAAATCAGCAGATTAACTTAAAATGTATATTACATTTTACACTACTTTAATTTTCTAGAGGGAAACCCTGGAACATATCAGAAATATTTCAACTGATTTACTTCAAAGAAAACCAAAAGGATAAAAGTAAAGAAAAACATAGTCTAAATGTAACTTGAAAATCATTTTAAAAAGCACTGTGTATCTAAGATAAACAAGCAAACATGATCAGAACAAGACTAATTAGTCATTAAATCACTTAAAACTTATTTTTTAAAAATTTTGCATGGCTCAAAAGCTACTATATTGGGGCTGGGGTTGTGGCTCAGGGGTAGAGCACTCGCCTAGCACATGCAATGCCCTGGGTTCAATCCTCAGCACCACATAAAAATAAATAAATAAAATAAAGGTATCCTGTCTTTAAAAAAAAAAAAAGCTACTATATCTTTAAAACCAAAATTTCAGATTCCAAAGAAAAAATGATCAGAATAAGGATACAGCAAAAAATTTTAAATAGTTATATGTTGCTCTCATACAATGAAGAAATAAACTAGAAACAATAATGTGAGATACAAAAGATGTTCTAGTAAAGAAATTTTTGTGGTTTGGTTTCTGGATATTCATATAGAAGAACCTAAACATGATCTAAATTATATAGATGATTATCTGTCTGTAATGATTCATGTTCTAATAGCAGACAAAAAGGCCAATGACTACTCCTTCTAAAATATAATATCTAGATCCTGTTTTAATTTAGCTGCTAATTGTAGGTAGAATTTTTAACAGTTCTTTGGCTTTCCACTAGATGGTGATGCAAACACATATAAAATACAGAAAAGCTGTCAATTTTCCAATTTCAAAGAATAAATATCTACTTATTCTTTCAAAAGCATAGCTACCATCAATAATGTATTTGCACTATACAAATATCTCCAGAACTTCATATATTACCTTCCTCCAATGCTTTCCTTGTTACCAGCAGTTTAGGTAAAAACTTAAAATCTTTACCATTTTTTTAAAATTAAATGGTAATCATTGTATCATGTCATATGACAAATTTAATGGCTATATAAAAAGGTAGTTTCAAAGAATTTTACAGAAATGGTAAACTGGGCTGGAATTAAAATCTGTCACTGATAATTCACAAAACATATACATTATAAAGTCATTTAATTACCCCCAACTGCTACAGATTACAACAAAAATAACGAGTTAAAAATAGCTCCAAATGGTAGCAGTACCTGTGGGCAATTCTTGGAAAGTATGGAAGTTTAGAGCAAGGAAGACCTGTATGTTAATTGTGACTTATCTACTTATATAACAATTGACTTTGAGTGTATTTTTAACTTCTCTAACATCTCTTTCTCATCAATAAAAGGAGTTAACAGCTATCCCATAAGCTATTGTGATAATTAACATATAGTAATAATGTATGCAAATCAATCAGCATATTAATATATTCAAAACAGGAGATGGAAATTAATATTCTTTTCCTCTTTCCTTCCATCCCAGATATGTGCACATTCAAATATTTTTAAAATAAAAAGAAACTTTCCTATATTTATAAAATGCTGAGTATTTACATATTCAGACAAGGAACACATCTACTCATAATACATGCAGAAAATGCCCCGTCACTTTATTAGTGGAAGTTAAACTCAACAAGTGTACCATGGGTTACTGAACAATGACTATCTTCCTTCATTAGACTGAATAATGTAAAAACAACAGACAAATACTCTTTTTTTTTTTTTACAAAACCAGGTAACTAAGAAACAACTCTAACCTTTACCATCTGTACAAACAGAATACTCCTGTTTATTCTGTGCTTTTTCCATGTATCGGACATGGAGATTCTCCTTTCTTCGTAGCCGGTTAATGCCAGAAAATGAGAAGGCTGTTATTGGTGAACCTGGAATAACATTTTCCTCAGATGCAAGTTCAGCTGCTTTATGTTGTTGATCCTTCCTAGAGGAAGATGACAATTGAAAGAAAACAAATTCAACAAATATTTATTAAAACGTCTATAATATAGTATGGAGCTATAGAAGAACACAAGTGGAAGACAAAAGAGATGTGTGTAATGCCTTGCATCTAATATTCCAAATCCAAGGATTCAAGAAGCATGCAAATAACTATAATACCAAGTGGGGAATATTATCGTGAGAAGTGGAACAGAAAGTGTAGTCATTGGCACCTGAGATGAAATTAGAAGTATTTCAAAAGGCAAAGAAGTTCAGTAGAGGATCCATGCTGTTTTGAGTAAAGGCACACAGTACTGTATATGTGTTGGATAAGAGCAAGCAAGAATTATAGGAAAGGAAACTGTGAGTAAATGTGCATGTAATTGAGAAAGCAAGAGGAAAAGAACTAAGGTTTTAGAGTATAAAAGTAATATGACAAGTTTATAGCAGTATACCAGAATGACTGGTATAGAAGGAAGCAAGGCACTCAATTAGACAGTAAATTTAACAGTCCAAGCAAGGGCTTCTGTGGTTTGAATCAGAATACTGGAAATACATATAGAAAGGAAAGAACCAATTTTAAACACTGTGGTGGTAGAATCAACACTACTTGGCAAACTACAGATGGGATAACAATACTGACACTGATAACTGCCAACCTTTGTTGTGTACTTAAATCACCAGAAACTACTCTAAGTGCTGCATGCCATCACTTTAATTATCACAATTGTGTCTCATGAGATATTATTATTACTCATTTTACCATGGGAATGAAGAAAAAGAAGTTAAGTCACTTAAGTCAAATAGTAAGTAACAGAGACAAGATTTAAATTTTGGCAGACTCTAGAGGCCCTTATTGTCAAGTATTCAAGTGTTGTTATTCACTATCAAATAGTTAACCTTTTTAAAGTATTCTACACCAGAAGTCTAATGACCAATTACGGTAGGCTGCAAAATTTGAGTTTCTATCTCAGTTTCTGATTTACATCAGTCACAACAGTCCTATTAAAGTTTAAGGCAGGGCTGGGGTTGTGGCTCAGTGGTAGAGTGCTTACATGGCATGGGTAAGGCACTGGGTTGGATTCTCAGCAGCACATAAAAATAAATAAATAAAGGTATCATGTTCATCTATAACTAAAAAAAATTTAAAAAAATTTAAGTCATGTCAATTAAGTCAGATTAAAACCGTGCCACATGTCCCATTTCACTAAAAACACAAACCAAAGCCTTTGATTAATCCCTAAGACCCTATAGGATCTGTTTATCTAGCCCATATTAACTCCTACTACATAATCTTCCTTGAGTTTCCTCAAACACACTAAGTATAATCCTACTTTGGGCTCTTTGTTCTAGCTGTTCTTTGCTCTACTCTTCTCCAAGTATACACATGGCTAATTATCTCATCTTTCTATCTTTGCTGGAATTTTAATAATTAAAAGTGCACCTCTCTTCCCACACAACCTTTTCCTATTTCTTGTTTTTCTGCTTTATTTACCTTATCTATAGTAAATATGCTTTCTAACAAAGTATGTAATTTAATATGTCTCTGCTCACTTGTTAGAATATAAGCTTTAAGAGGGTGAGGCTCTCTGGTTTATTGATGAATTACAAATACCTACAATGGTAGTCAAGTAGTATGTACTGCACAAAGATTTGTTGAAGACTTTCCCAGATGCTACTCAAGAAATAAATTTATGCTGATGTGTATGTTCTTGTCAACTCAATTCAGGACCAATGGTACTTAAAAGACTGAGTTTGCATTGAATTGTGGTTTCTGAGTAAAATTAAGTCAACTGACTTTCCAATGTCAGACCACTACTGACCTTACTGGCCATTCTTATCAGTTTGTCAGTCATTTAATCTTTGCATGACCAAAGTAGCCTGTTGTATTAATTTGTGATATTGTTGCAAACAAAACACATGAGAGTTTGGAAGACAAAGATTAATGTTTTCTAACAAAGATTTATATTTTAATTCCCTGGAAAATATAAATATTACTTGTGGTCTATAATCCTATATATAGTCTACGCTAAAAAACAATTTTTAGAGATAATATCTAATTTAAAAAATTTTACTTTTAATTGATAAATAATGACTATAAAGTATTTTTTTTTGGGGGGGGGGCAGGGCTAGGGATTGAACCCAGGGCCTTGTGTATGTGAGGCAAGCACTCTACCAACTGAGCTATATCTCCAGCCCCCATGACTATAAGTATTCATGGAGTATAATGTGATGTTTTGTAATGCTTACATCGTGAAATGATTAAATCAAGCTAATCAAATTTATCACTTCACAGATTTATGTAACGATATTTAAATTGTACTTTTCTAGGAATTTCAAAATATACAATATTTTATTATTTATTACAGTCATCTTATAATACATTAATAATTAATTTTTAATCTCTTCCTGCAATTCTATCCTTATTCTGGAAAAACAGAGTACACTAGTCATATGAGAAAGCATTACAAATTAATGGAGTGTGAAATCTGTCTGGCCTACCTTTAACTAATCACGTCATAGTGTACTTTCCTATTAGTCATAAAAATTCAACCTGAAACACAAATGAGTCATGAGAAGAAACTGATTTCCTGGCAATGTCAATCTACAAGTAGCTGGGACCACAAAAGGAGAAAACAAACAAACAAACACCTAAAAGACAAAAACCGAAACTAGCTCCAACTAGAAGTGCCCAAACTAAATAAATAAATGCTGGTTTTATCCTCCTTTGTCATAGTAAAGGGGAGAAAAAAAGAAAAAAACCCAAAAACTTCTATGTCTTAACTAAATATTATTCTTTAAAATATTAAGTCTCTGATTTTCTGAGAAAAGTTAGGAGTTTCTGTCATAGCTTTTGGATAAACTAATTATGCACAGTTGTTATCATTCTTTCACTTTATTTCTGAGGGCTTGAGAATAATGTTTTCGGTTGTTTTATTTGTAGGCCTCCTCTTAAATTCTATCAAATCTGTTTTAGTTGTTCTTTTCCCCAAAGATCTATAAAGGATCCAAGGTTTCTCTTCATGGGGAGTCCCGCAATTTTTAACATTCAATTTTTCTTTCTCCACTCTGAAGAACTTATAATTCCAGTTAAAACATAATTTAAATATAAGGAAGCAAGGTTAAAACTATCACCTTCATTTAAATGTTCTAATTTTCCAAAAGGGAAGAGGATTCCCTGAAACTAGTGAGCCTTATACAGATCCCTGAGAACCTTATAATTTTATATCTTATGAATAATTAAAGTAAAATTAATTTTTAGAAGTAGTGCTATTAGATCAGTTGTCTATGGAATGTTTTATCATATAATTAAGGTCTCAAGAATGTATCAGACAATGATTTCCTTGATATTCTTTCAATGCAAACAAAAAGAAGAAATATAAACACAGTATCAATAAAGACAGATTCCTAACTGACACAAATTATTATTTGCAGTACTGAGGATTGGATCCAGGGACTCTTAACCATTGAGCCACATCCCCAGCACTTGTTATTTTTTATTTTATTTTAAGACAAAGCCTCACTAAATTGATGAGGATAGTCTCCAACTTGAAATCCTCTTGCCTCAGCCTACCAAGTTGCTGGAATTACGGATGTGTACCACTATGCCTGGCTATACAAATTATTATTATTGAAGAAAATCCTCATAGCTTCATGTTCAGGTGTTTTGTTCAACATCAATGACCTTGATGAAAGGCATTAATGGAATATTCACAAATTTGTGGAATATACAAGCTTAGCATAAAAACTAACCTTAGAACAGCAGCAAAAGTCAGCAAATGAAAGACCCCCTCTCACATACTCCAAGGCTAGAATTATGGGCCAAATCTAATAAAATACAACAGAGCAGGACTAAATGCTAGGTATCAGTCTTATTGAATCGATTAAGAAGAGAGATAATCTGGGCTTTGTCATCTACAAGTCAACACTCTGTAGGTAACCTTCTGAAGCAGTTTTAACAACACTGTAGAAAGGGTATATAAAGCCTGAAGGTAGACGTGGGTTCACTTACTAATTAAGCTGAATGTTATTTAATCTTCCTGAACCTTGGCTTCCTTGTCTATAAAATGGGTATTTTCCTGTTTTCTTTTTAAATGAAGGTATAAAAAGCAAATAATATACACAAAGATATAACCCAGTGCCCAGAAAATTAGTAGGTATTTAATAAATAGTGCTAGTACTTAAAAATGAAGGAGCAGATTAAATGACATGAGGTGTCTTTTACAAATTATTAAGTCCTGTGTTTAAAACTAAAACAGCAAATTCACAAGTAGAGGACAATAAGATACTAACTTAAAGGTATGAGTTAACTGAAAACTCCATAAGCAACCATGAGCAATATGTTATGTTTGGGTAATATCAATATAGGTTAAAAAAAAGTGTGTGGTGGGTATATTGGCCAATACTGGTGTATTGGTCAGATTTATATATCTATATCATCAAATTCTTAAATAAGATACTGATAACTAAAACATTAAAAAAAAATAGCAGTTTGAAAAGTCCTGAAATAGTGCCACATGAAGAACAGTTAATGAAGAGCAGATATTTACTTTAGAGAAGACAAGACTCGGAAGAACCACGATCAGTGTCTTCATGTATCAAAAGTGTAGTAAAGTAGAAGAGAGTAAAATCAGAATCAATAAATATAATTTATAAATAAGGTGATTCTACGCAAGCATGGAAAAACAATCATCTTGCTAGAATTAAACAGACTCAGGAAATGGTGAACTTGTACTAAAGGTATTTCAACAATGGTTACCTGTTAAAGAAGTTATAACAGGAATTTTATTATAGAGATGAGGGTTAAATGAAATGAATTCTACAGTCCTTTGAAATCTTGTGTAGATTCCTTAACTTTCACTAATGCATCACATTTATTTTCCAATACAAAGAATCATGACCTCAATACATAGCTTAATTATTTGTTTCCTGTGACTGGAAAAGCTCACTCTTTGTCTTTATTTTTCAACTTTATAACAGCAAATTTTTATTGAATAATTTCTTACTGTAGTGTCACTTAACTGTGTCACTCTACCATATAGATGACATAGAAGACACTGAAACCAGCTCAGGAAGGGCTGGGGATGTAGCTTAGTTGTAAAGCATTTGCCTACACATGTGAGGTCCTGGGTTTGATCCCCACCACTAGAGCTTGGGAAGGAAGTCAAGCAGGTTAGAATTACTGCACTTAATAAGAAGTCAATATTTTTTTCTAAAGTTCAGTGAAATTTCAAGCACTAGTAGCATAACATTATAGTGGTTTAGATAGTCAGAGGAAGTGAGGTTGTCTTTACAAGATTATCCTTACTATTTTAAAAAAACTGCTAACCATAAGGAAATCTGAGGCAAGTCAGTGGTAAAATTGGCTCAGGAGAATCACAACTATCTTAAATTTCATGAAAGATCTGAAAGATACATTACTTCCTACACTGTTCTGCTAAGCATATTAAATAAAATATATGTGCTTTGAACTTGTCTATATAATTAGTTTTTATTGTAGCCTTTACTGAAGTCTACTTCTTTTGTAAAAAATCAATTCACTTCAACAGGAAAATTTGTGCATTTAAGAACAATAAAAATAAATTATAAATAATTAAAATTCATATTTCTATCAAGCAAATGACAATCCAGTTTCAATACAATTTATACACTTTGGTTTTGGAGGCATTTCTGTATTAACCTTTATATACGTAGTATCTTATCTCTGCTATCATAAATATCAAGGTTGAGAAGTTCAAAATACCACAAGCTACATGTACTAAATCACTTCACATAGATTAATGTAGGTCACCAATCACTTATCTGAAATCCTTGGAACCAGACAGGATTCAGAATTTAGATTTTTTAAAATAAAATATAACACAGAACATATATAGGTTATTATACGACACTTCCAGTGCAATTTGAGGCACTGTCCAGTAATCAATACACTGGTATTTTCATAGCAAAACATACAAATACTCACAAAGTGAGATAAATAAAAACTACAAATAGCATTCTAGTACTTGAGATAAACTTAAGTCGTGAATAACATTCAAAAAAAAAAAAAAAGACCCTTTTGGGTTTTGGAATCATTGAAAAACTGTGGGTCTGTCCTAGTCTTTTTTCATCACAGAGCATCAGTAAAATTAGAAAGTGTTGACATTTTCATACACACATTTCATAGCTTTAGTCTGATTCCATAGCCTTCCTTCATCATCTATCATCCCCCTCAAAATTCCCTTTGGCTACCAGTGTTCAGTGGACTAATATGAAAGAAACAGCAAAATTCTATTGGACATCTAATACCTAAAAGCATACTGATAAGAATGTTATTTCCTCCTGTGAAACATGTTTATATACAGATAATAACTATTCCAAGTTAAAAAAAAATATCTTACATCTTCATAGTTTGGGGTATCGAAGTGTTTGTGTTTATTTGAAAGTAATAGAATCTTTAAGAACCCTATAGTACCATCGGTACTATCCCAGATTCTAAGTTTTAAAAAATACTGTAAGAGTTTGGTGCTATGGTGTCCCATTAGTTCTAGCAATTTGGGGGGAATGAGGCAGGAGGATGGCTTGAGACCAGAAGTTCAAGGAGAGCATGGGCACCACAGAGAAACCCTGACTCACCCTCCCCCCCAAAAGTAAGTAAAATAAATAAAAATACTACATAATCTTCATATAAATGGGAACTAAGAATTAGCCCTATCTCTACCCTGAATTAGTTAGATCACATCAGGGGAAAAAAAAAAATTTAAGACAAGGTAGCACAGAAATGAAAAAAAAGGTGTTTAAATCAGAAGACATGGGTATAAGTGATGGTCTTATTACATAGTAGTTAAGAAATCACAGGCAAGTTATTTGACATTGCATTTTAGTTTCCCCATTTGTAAAGTAAGGATAATAAAACTATTCTGCAGAATCAGAAAAAAGATTAGAAATAATAAACATAAAATACAGAAGAGCAACTGGAATATGAGAGATAAATTATTTTTATTTTTAAAGAGAAATGGGTGAAAATAAAAGAAGACAGAAGTTCTAACAGGCCAAAGAACTCAGTAAGAGGAAATACTTACTCAGTCTGCTTTATGAAGCTCTGAGATACAGTTGGAAGAGGGTAACAAAATATTTGATATTTATAAATTATAAAATGTTTTAATTAAAATGTTGATACTTGTTCACTGTACACTCACACACTAACCAAAGAAACACATTTTTTATACATATCCCCCAAACATAAAAATGTAGCGATATCTTTATTTTTTAAATTGTAGAGGACCAAGTTTTAAGAATGAAATCTGCAACTCTTAAGATACTTTCACAGTTTCTAGAGCTAAGTAAAATAAAGAAAATTGGAGGAAAATATTTTCTGTTAAAATTTAGGAAAAATACTTACTCAATCTTTTGCTGCAGTTGTTCAGAAAGCTTTTTATTTTCTTCCTGAAGAGAATTCTTTTCATTCACTTAAAAACAATGTGAAAAAAGCATATAATACAGTTATATTAATATTCATGTCAGGATTTTTATTATTATTTTTTAGTTGTAGTTGGACACAATTCCTTTATTTTATGTATTTTTTATATGGTGCTGAGGATTGAACCCAGGGCCTCGCATGTGCTAGGCAAGCACTCTACCGCTGAGCCACAGGCTTTTAAAATAAGATCCACAATTATGAAGAAATGAGAATTTCTAATTTTAAATCATATTATTCTAGTTTGATGCTACTGTGCAAAAGTAATTTGTTACCAGGTAGATATTACTACCTTTCATATTGTGCCATTTCCATGTGATTAATAAATTTATGTAACACTTGTTACAAAAGAGAATACTTTGTACATGTACTAGAGATAGAGTCTAATACAATAAAGATAAGAAAAAAATCCATGTGGTCACTCAGTCCTACTAATTTCAAATACCAATTTAGGAAGAGTCACTTATCTTAAAATAAATTTGATCATAAAAACAACAAAAACTGCCAGAATGGTGATATATGCCTACAAGTCCAGCTACTTGGTAGGTTAAGGAAGGAGTATCACAAGTTCAAGGCCAGCCTGAACAATGTCTTGAGACCCTGGCTCAAAACATAAATATAAAGGACTGGAGGTGTAGCTCACTGGTACAGTGCTTGCCTAGTACATTCAGGTCTGGAGTTTGATTCTTAGTACAAAATAAAATTAAAAAAAAATCCTCCAAAAGAACTTCTCAAGTATGCATCTCAGAAAGGATATCACACCAGACAAAGGTGCCAAAAACATACAATGGAGAAAAGCTGGCCCCTTCAACAAATGGTGCTGAGAAAACTAGCAATCTATATTTAACAAAATGAAATTAGACGTCTATCTCTCACCCTGCACAAAATTCAAAGTTGGTCAAGGCCCTATGCATTAAACCAGAGACCCCAAGCCTTCTAGAAGAAAAAGTAGACCCAAATCTTTATCACGTTGGCATAGGATTGAACTCCTCAACAAGACTCCTAAGGTACCAGAAACAAAATCAAGAATCAATAAATGAAATGGTATCAAACTAATAAGCTTCTTCACAGCAAAGGAAACAATCAAGAACGTGAACAGAGAGCCTACAGAATGGAAGAAAATCTTTGCTACCTACAGATAGAGGATTAATCTCCAGTATATAGAGATATAGAGAGAACTAAAAAACTTAACACTCCCCCTCAAAAAAAAACCCAACCAAATAACCCAATCAATAAATGGGGAAGGAACTGAACAGACACGTCACAGAAGAAATATGAATGGTTGACAAATATATGAAAAAATGTTCAACATCTCTAGCAATAAGAGAAATGCAAATTAAAACTACATTGAGATTCTATCTCACTCAAATCAGAATGGCAATTACCAAGAATACAAGTAACAATAAATGTTGGTGAGGATGCTGGTGGGACTGCAAATTAGTGCAATTGCTCTGGAAGCCAGAATGAAGATTCCTCAGAAAACCTGGAATGGAACCACCATTTGACTCAGTTATCTTACCCCTTGGCATATACCCAAAGGACTAAAATCAGCATACTATAGTGACACTGACACATCAATGTTTATAGTAGTTCAATTCACAATAGCTAAGCTACAGAACCGACCCAGTTGTCCTTCAAGAGATGAATGGATAAAGAAAATATGGTATATATACACAATGGAATATTATTCAGCTATAAAGAAGAATGAAATTATGGCATTTGTGGGTAAATGGATGGAAATGGAGGCTGTCATGCTAAGTAAAATAAGTCAATCCCAAAAAACCAAAGGCCGAATGTTCTCTCTGACATGTGGATGCTTATTCACAATGGGCAGGAGGGGTGGGAGTATGTGGAGTTGAGGTTCACCAGATTGAATAGGGTGAGTAGAGGGAAGGGAAGTGGGGATGGGAATAGGAAAGGCAGTAGAATGAATCAAACATAACTTTCCTATGTTCATATATGAATACATGACCCGTGTAAATCTACATCCTGTACAACCACAAGAATGGGAAGTTATATTCCATGTATGTATAATATATCAAAATACATTCCACTGTGTATATAACTAAAAAGAAAACAATAAAAACCTGGGTTGCAACCTTTTAATCAAGAAATTAGACAAATGAAGGAAAAAAGGAGGAAAATATTAAAAATAAGAAAAAAATGTATGGATACAATTCATTTGATTACAATCAATTTACTAATAGGTTTTTAACAAGAATACATTATACTTTAAATTATAATAAATAAAAGAAACTCACTGAGTTCTGTAATAAGTTTAAGATTCTGCTGTCGGATATTTTCAAATTCTTGCTGCTTTTTCCGCATATGTTCTTCAGTTACTGCACATCGATCACATAACCCTGCTCTTAACCTATGAAGCAAAAACAAAATATTTTTCATCTACTGAAAGTTATTTCCCTGTATAGGTTAAATTACCCTATTTGAGATGTTTGGGACCCTTTAGATTTGCTTCTTGTTTTAGTTTCTTGGTTTGGGGAGTATTTGCAGACTTTAACAGTTACAGGTCCCTAATCTGAAAAACTAACATTTGAAATGTCTCCCAAATTGAACCCTTTTGGTATGCTGACATGACATTGAAAAAGTTTGGGGTTTCAGAGCATTCTGAATTCTTGGATTATATTATTTGCATTTCAAGATTGTTTTATTTTGTGAAGAGTTAAAGAAATTATTTGGCAAATATAGTGAAAATCAACTATTTTAATGAAGTATTAGACTTTTAACATATCCTTACAAATGCTAAAAATCTGCTACAGCATGATTTTCTACAACTGTATTTCTGAGTGAAATTTTGCAAAATTGCTAATTTTAAGCCCTACCCAAGAGAACTTTTAATTGAAGAAACCAACCTTGTTTTTATTACAGTCAAAATATGAACCATATCAAGCACTAACAGGCCAAATTATAGCTTAAGCAACTTTGCATGTTTTTCTCACTACAGTATATGGCACACAGGCAGTGCTCAACAATATTTTTTTTGTTGTTGAATAAATATTAAAGGTCAAGGAATATAAAGGAAAAATAGTCACCTTCGAATATCCCTTTCAACATTCAAAGAAACCAGTATCTGCAAAAATCCATAATATACAAAAAAGATTATAAAATAGCTTTTACTAATTATTTGAGTGCTAAAGAGGGAAATACATATATCACATAGGTGTGGAGGGTATAGAAAAAATTGTATTTCTAAAGTTAATAATAATTATCCTGTAGGTAACAATGGGATTTTCTTCTTAGTGTTTTTCTATAGAGTTCTAATTTTTTCAATTTCATTATTTATATAATAAAAAGTGGTTAAAAAGAAGCACACACCCTACATTAGAAATTCAGAATATATACTTAGCATAATTTCAACTCAATAACCTAAGTCAATAGCATAATAAGTATTCAGCTATCTATGGAAGTCACCACATGGTGGTGTATATCATAAATTTTAAAAAGTTAATATACAACTAAAACAAAGAAAAAACTTGGACATTTTATATAAAAGTAAAGCTCATATCAACATTGAATGTAAAAAAATAAGACATTATAGGATGCATTAATAGAATTACAACTTTTAAAACAAGAGAAAAAAGAGGCAGACAGCTTACTTAATGGGAGTAATTCTGAAGGTAGGGATTTGAATATCAGGACCACCCTGTGTGAACATCAAACTAAAGATGAAAGAGAGCCAGGTTTGGTGGCCTGTAATCCCAGTAGTTAGGGCTGAGGCAGGAGGATCACAAATTCAAAGCCAGCCTCAGCAAGAGACATTAAGCAACTCAGTGAGACCCTGTCTCTAAATAAAATACAAAAAAGGCCTGGGAATGTGGCTCAGTGGTTGAGTGCCTTGGAGTTCAATCCACGATATCCCTCCGGCACCAGAAAAATAGAGAATACCTATATCTACTTTTGTTCCTCCCCAGAGTCTCACAAAAATACAGAGTGCTTTTTTCAGGTTTCTTTTTTCTATTTCTCCTGAGTATGTGTTTCCATATAATTTGTTATTTAAAATATAAAGATATAATAAATGTATTTTTCTGGGTGGTAAAAAAATATACATATATGTTTTGTATTTCCTTTTTATGGCAATCGTGTTTTCACTTCATACGTGTGTGTTTGTGCAGAGAAACTAAACTGAGAACACTGACTTCTAAGCAAATGGTAAGAAAAGTCTAGAGTTGTACTGTCTCATAAGGTAGTCATAGCCACATATTGCTATTTCAATCACAGTAAGTCATATTCATCTTATAAATTGAGTCCTTACACTCAAGTGCTCAACAGTCACATGTATCTAGTTGCTATCATACTGGCAAAAGCAAATATAGAACATTTCCATTATTACAGAAAATAGGATGGCACTGATTTATACTCAGTGTGGTTTACATTGTAAAATTCCCAAAAGGTGTAAAAATTGGTACCCAGACTGATTGATTTAAAGCATGTTTTAAGAAATTATCACACCAACACATTCTTTCCCATAATCTGATAGATTATTTCCTCTCCATGCCGGTAGCAGAATGGAGGTTGAATCTTTAGAGTCTAAAACAGTTTCTGGCCTGAGAGACATGACGTACACTTAAAGACAGGAGTACAGTAATGAATACAGAAATAGCCAAATTCTCACACTCCTACTTAGGCCTTTGTCATCTACTTGACATCTAAAATACTGGTAACAATGTGTAACAGCCATGTTATACATTCTAGGAAGTAGAGTAAGGAGTCTTTGCTAGATAATCTGACGACGCAAACAATACTTAAAAGATATTGACAACAGTAGGGTATCATCAATGAAACAGACTGGCCAGATGACCCATCACTCTATGGACTTAGAGCTTTCAATTAACTTGTATCCTCTTCTCTTTAATATCAACAAACAGTATCAAGAGACATCTGAGGACAAAAACAATCAGAACATTAAGAAAAAGGAAATTTAGAAAAGACACAAGCTATGCCAAGAAACAGAAAACCACCACCATCATGTCCACTAAACTATAAAGAATACTCTACAAAGATTAAAAAAAAAAAAATCTCAAAACAATGAAATGAAAACAGGATTGCCACAAAAAAGAAATACTCTGAAAACAAAATATATCTTTTTTTACCTCCCAGAAAAATACATTTATTACATCTTTATATTTTAAATAACAGGTATGATTACAAAATTATATGGAAACACATACTCGTGACAACAGGGGAAATAGCAAAAAGAACACCTGAAAAAACCACTCTGCAATTGATCTCTTCAAATCATTTCTGAGATCTCTTTGCATCTATCTCTCTGCATATATTTTGTGAATTACTCAAATGCCAAGTTGCTGAGTGACAACCAGTATTATAAACAAGTTAGTTGTGTGCTTTTTAAAAAAGACATTAGGATTTAAGAATATTAGAAAAAGCAAACTCTATAAATAGAATGTAGGAGATTATCCTAGAAGGTCAAATAAATAGGAATTCCAGAAAAAGCAAAAGGGTTGGGGCAGAAATTAAAGAATATTGACTTGTTTTCAGAAGGAAAACAAATTAAAAAGAAAAAAGATTTTATACAAGGGTTAGAAATTTGAAAAGTATAGGATTGAATACCAACATTAGAAGAAGTAGCAATTCAGAATTCTGAAAGAAAATTAACCTAAATTAACTTCATATTTTTCAACTATCAATTCAGCAAAAAATTTAAGACACAAAAAAAATCTCAAATAATTTGCCTGTCATTAATATTTTTAATATAAGTTATGGCATTATTAATGTATATGTGTAGTAAAGAATCTCAATCTTTTAGAGATATATTTTGATATATTTACATAAAAGGATCTAATGTCTGGATTATGCTTCAAAATAATGACTAATAAGGGATTAGTGGGAATATAGATGAACTAAGAATGATTACAGCTGGACATGGTTGTGCACACGTATAATCCCAGTGACTCTGGAGGCCGAAGCAGGAGGACTGCAAGTTTGAGGCCAGCCTCATCAACTTAGTAAGGCTCTATCTCAAAATAAAAAAGGGCTAAAAATGTGGCTCAGTGGTAGATTGCCCCTGGGTTCAAAACCTAATCCCACTGAAGAAAAATAAAAACAAAAAGAAAAGAATAACCCCAGTTAATAACTGTTGAAGCTGGATGATGATACAGTGGAGCTGGCTATCTTATTATGTCCTATGTTTAATTTTCTAAAATAACCTTTTAATTTTCCACACATCTGCCTCAGAAATCTATTGGAGGAGGTTCTCCTTCAAAATACAGAAAAATAAATCAGGAAAGAGGAAGTTATAGGACTCCTGATCTGAAGCCATAAAGAAGTAAGAGAAACCTCTGATGACTACAATGTGCCAAGTAAAGAAGAGTCCATGTTGGAACAGATCAGAGGGTCCAGGGAAGATTTGTTCAGAAAGGTAAAATGACAAACATCTGATCCATCTGCACAACCTGATAAATTTAGATAACTGATGGAACACTGCAGTTGAATTAGTGGTTGGTAGGCAAAAACCTAAGCATGTGAAAAAAAGATTCATTATAAACATGGACAGTAAAAATGTTTATGGGAAGGAAAAATTAATCACAATTTACAATACTTCTGAACTTCATTTACACAGTCATAATAAAAGTGAATAGTGTTCTAACCAAAATCATTATAAACTATATTAGGAAGTGAGAAATGGAAATGTTATCCAGAGTAGAGAAAAAAGAAAAAAAATCTAAGTAAGAAAAAATTTTAAATGACAATACAAGTCTTTTTAAAAAGAGATCTTGAGGTAAAGAGCAAAATAAAACATAGAGTTCAAAATGATTGCTTTTGAAGAAAGGGAAAAACAGTTGTGTTTTCTTTTCTCTTAACCTTGAAAAAACTATTTAAATCTTTAAACTATGAGCTTATATGACTTTAAACAAATAAAAATGATTGAAGGAAATAAAGACAGTAGAAAAAATAACTGGGGGCACCTGGGCAGCTGTCTTCAAATATCAGAAAAATCAATCATGTAAAAAGAGATTTAGGGATCTAAGGGGCAAAAACTAGGACCAAGTGGAGAAATTACATGGACAGATTTCCATCTAGTATATAGAAAACTTTCCGACTATTTAAGATGGAATGTGCAACCTAAGCAGGTAGTGATTTCATTTGTCACTGAACATGTTTAAGCATAGAAAAGACGATCACCCAAAAATTGGGAAGGTAATTAAAACACATGTTGAACCCATCAGGATAATGGTCCCCAAATCTGACTATATCTCAAAACCATCAGGATAGCTTTAAAAGGGAGGGAAGAAAAATATTTATAAATTTCACCTAGGACCAAATAAATTAGAATCAGCAGGGATGGGTCCTAGAAATCTGCTCAGAAGCTCCTCTCCACACATACTTCAAAGCCTTTATAATAAGGCACCCTCTTTCTCCTTCCTATGCTCTTTCAATATCTTATTCCTAAATTGAGCGGTTTTGTCAACTTACACTCTACTCCACATACGCACAACACTTTCTACCAGCTAAACCAGAAGCTTATATAACTTTAATAAACAAAAAATTATTAGCTTTGTTAGAATTTTTCCCGTTTACCAAGAAATCTTTATAATTTTTGAAAATTATGTCCCTGATAACAACACAATTCATGTTAATCATCAATGACCATATTTGTAATAATCACATATATGATTATTTTATATAAAGTAATAAGTAGCTCAACAATTCATCTTTTAGAACAGACATACCCATAATATTTACATTCTAGAATATATCTTATGAATCAACTTTATTTTTCTCTTACACTTATGACATTTTCCCTTAATTATATGTATGTGATTATATTATTCATTAATTTCATTTCAAAATAGTAAAAAAGACATTATAAAATGTTTTATAAAGGGGAGTTGCAATTTGAGGATTGAGAATTACTAGTCTAAAAACAGGACTATGTCCTACTTTACAGCCATCTGTTAGTGGATGTGAGAGCTGATAAGTTTTACTTTGAATTGGAGCATATTAAATCTCATCAAAATTCAGGAAACCAAAGTTCTTAACTGGAAGACCACATGAGGTTTATTTAATTTTTGGTTTTTCTTTTGCAGTGCATGGGATTAAATACAGGGCCTCATGTATGCTCTACCACTGAGTTAGAGCCCCAGCTTACCACATGAGTTATTTTTTCAAAAGTTTCTCAGAAAATTCTGATGGTCACACATGTACAGCAACTGACAAATTAAACAAGACTTTAAAACATATTTTAACCTTGATATTCTATTATTAGTAAAGTGAAGAACCAAGAGAAAAGTTAGAGGAAAATTTGGAAGAAGGATGAAGTTGGATGTTTATCATTTTTCCTTTGGACCCTTATCTTTTACCATATTTAAAATTTAATTTAAAACAGATCAGACCTAAATGTAAAAGTTACATCTAAAAAATCTACTAGAAGAAGACAGAGGGAAAACTTTTATGACAATGAATCTGGCAGTGGTTTTTTTTTTTGGTGTGTGTGTGTGTATGTGTGTGTGTATGACACCAGCACAACCAACAGAAGAAAAATAATTATTTACTAAATGAAGATACATCTTAAAGCGTGCCTAGAAGGAAATATCAGATTTGTAAGACAGAAAACACCATATGTACAAAGAAATTCACCACTGTCAAATTAATACTATGCAACGAATCATATGCCTACCTAAGAATGTAAAAGTGGATGGAAAGAAAAGGAAGAGAATATTTAGGATAAGAAACAGCAAGGAAGCATGGAATGCACATGAAATTAATGACAACAGGTAAAACAGAATAAAAAAGAATCCAGTTCTAAAAAAGTCCTGCAGAATGTAAATGGAAGGAGACCCTCAGGGGTATACAAAATTACATACAAGAGGAAGTGAGGGGAAAGGAGGAAAAATATAAGGGGGAGAAATGAATTACAGTAGAGGGGGTAGAGAGAGAAGAGGGGAGGGGAGGGGGGAGGGGGGATAGTAGAGGATAGGAAAGGCAGCAGAATACAACAGACACCAGAATGGCAATATGTAAATCAATTGTTGTGCAAATGATGTGATTCTGCAATCTGTATATGGGGTAAAAATGGGAGCGCATATCCCACTTGAATCAAAGTGTGAAATATGATATATCAAGAACTATGTAATGTTTTGAACAACCTACAATAAAAATTAATTAAAAAAAAAAAGAATAAAAAAAAAAAAAAAAAGTCCTGCAGAATTAAAAAAAAAATCCCAACAATTTTAGTAATTCAAAATTTTAACTGAACAAAGGGAAATAATTTAGAAAAGACTTCAACAGGAAAGGTGGAGGTATGACCCACTGACATTTCTTTCCAGAAAGGGCCCAGGAAAGGAAAATCCACTCAGGAAGGGAGTGCAAGGTACAAAGGATAATGGAAATGGAAGTTCAAACAAAACTATACAGTGAAAAACTCTTTTTAACAACTGAAAAAGGAGGGGTTCAAGGGCTAAGATGATGAACACTATTTTGGGGAAGAAATGAAGAGCCAACTGCATCAGCCAGTTAGAGCAAAATATAAAGACAACTATTTTTTTTTCGGATTATTAACTTTGTGTCCTAAACTTGTTAAGACCAACTACATAGGAAGGACAACTAGAAATTAATATTATCAATCTCTTACATAAAATTATCTATTTCCTATTGTGAGGAATAAAATCAATGGGTCCACCTTCGTGCACTGAAGTCCTTCAACTATTTGCACAGGTGAACACACTACACAACTTAAGGTCAGATCTGGCTGATGCACAAGCTCAACAGGGATACTATGGCTCTAAGATTCCATATCACCCTAGCCAAAGCTTCCTTAAAAAGCAGTCGAAGACCTGTCCTCTAACGTCTCTTCCTTACTGTGATAGGGACAGATGCTTGGAGGTCTGACAGCTTTCCCAACCTCTTCCAATTCCCACCTCATTTACAGGTGTTCCTCTCAAAAAATTAATGTCTTTTAAAGTCATCTTGGCATTTGCTTCTCAAAGAACTAAGATTAGCTGGATGTAGTGGTGCATGCCCATAATCCCAGTAGCTCAAGAGACTAACGCAGGAAGAGCACAAGTTCAAAGTCAGCCCCAGCAACTTAGAGAGACCCTAAGCAACTTAGGGAGACTCTGTCTCAAAAGAAAAAAATAAAAAAAGGGCTAGAGATGTAGCTCAGTGGTGGGTGGGGGGAAGAGAGAGGGAAAACTCAGAATAATAGACTAATATATTTAGTTATGATGCCCATCTTAAATTTGTCTTTACACAGGAATCAAGGAACAGCAAGTGTTCCTATCTGTTGGCATAGAAGTGTTCCTTCTTGTTATGGGAAAGAAAAAAACTTGTGTAATTAATAATTTATTATTTAGTACTGGATTGGGGAAGGGTTAAAGGGAGGTAAACCTTAATTAGAATGAGCAAGGACTCAGGTGAGTCCTCTTCTATTCTTTTCCTATACTTAAGATGTCCTTAGGAGACCCACTGAGCTCCATATTTACATATACAACCACCTACCTGACCTCTCCATTTGTATAGAGTAGGTGCTATTGGTACTCACATCCTTTTGTCATACCTGCCTCTTAACCCTCCAATGGCTTCCATCACAATTAAAAATAAAGAACTATAAACTTAAAATTTTTTTATTAGAAATATTTTAAAATATGGGGTTTGATCAATAGTACCATTAAAAAGAACACAAACAAACAAAACTCCTAAAATCAAAGAAGTCTATGTGGGGAGGTTAAGTAATTGATTATATTATCCCAGTAATATTTAGAAAGAATTCTTAACATTGCCTGTAAGTGAAGAAATAAGTAAGGAAGAAAAGAAAATGGTCGGGGTGGGGGAATAAAGAAGGCAAGAATAGAATTGTGAAACAGTTTCCACCTAATTAGAAGTAAAAATGGAATTAAAGCTTCAAATGAATTAGAACACCACTACCCTTAAGTTCGCCTTACATCAAACACTAAAGAAAGATACCATTTAAAGGTTAAGCTGAGATGGTTGTTACAATTAATGAAAAACAAGCCTGTAAGAATATATCCCTAAAGCCATAAAGGACTTATTCAAAGATGACAGAAGACTAGGAAAAGATCACTTTCGATCCAGAACTGATTACAAATTTAAATCAATGCACTCTCTCTTTTAAGGGGAAAATCACATCTTAAGTACCAGACTCACCGATCTTCTAAAACTTTAATGGTTTCATGAAGGACTTTCTGTTGCTCTCTCAGCTGCTGATTTTTGGTAAAGAATTCTTCCAGTCTTTGTGCATCTCTAAAAGTCAAGAAATAAGTAAGCTTTTCAAAGAAAGACACTCTAAAAAGATAATTGTGACTTTAGAAGTCCACAGTTTAGCCTCACAAATACATATTTAAATTTCTTGTATCAAAAAAAGTTGAGGTCAAATACACACATGTAACTTAGTTTTCTCCATTTCAATCCCCAGTACTATCCCCTTCTTCGCCTGACCTCCTTTCTCTACTCTATTGGTCTTTCTTCTTTTATTATGTATTTACTTAGAATAGGCAATATTTTTGTGGAAGGAAGAATCATATGATTTGGAATCATCTATATATGTATTTACTTATGTATTTTAATTCTAGCTTTACACTGTGTCCTTAATTTAGATTCAGTAGCAAATAACTCAGTCCTTATTATTTCTGAGGTGTTGCTCTGGAGGCTGGGGACAGCACTACTGTTATTATATCATGGGCCTTACATTTAATTGTCAAAGGCTGGGAGTGAACCATAACAGTTGCAGACTAAGTGCATGAAGAAAACAACATTTAATGATGTAATTGAGTGACCACAGGAATTAGAAATGAAGAGATATTGATGAGTAGTCAGGAGTGACCTTTCTGAGACAGTCCTATTTAAATGAGACCTGAATAACAAAAGAGAACCAGTTATCTGAGGAAACAGAGACAAAAGGAGATAGAATAAATAAATTATCAAAAGTCTAAGGTAAAAATGAGTATGAAATATTTGAGGAACAGAAAGTCTACTGTTATTGTAGGTTAATGAGTAAAGGAGATGAGTGACAGGATATAAGATTGAAAAGTTGGACAGCAACTAGAATACATAGGGAACTTGGGCAACTAAAAAAAATTTTAAAAATACAGAACTTACTGGTTTATATTATTTTGTCAACATTTGTTAATGTAAGTAACAGCTCTACTCATACTGTCTCTATTCCAATTATGGGAGATTTTCTATTTGTGATAAGAAATAAAAAGTATGAAACAGTGCTGCACAATTTTTCTCTCTGTAATTCTTTAAATTTCTTAATTAAAAGAGTAATTTAAAAGAAAACAAGGGTTTATTTGTAGATGAGTTGTTTATTTCATAGCAGCTGGAAAGGGAATTTTTCTTTGTAAGTGCCATATGGCTGGATGGCTGAATTATGATAGCTGTCATATTTCATTATTTATTTCTTCAGAGAAAAATAAAGAAGCTATTGTTTTTCTTGAAATAATGGCTGATAAATAAGATTGTTGGATTCACTAATTGACCATGAAGAGAGTCATTACAGTTGATAAACAATAAATATAAGATAGGTAAATCCAAGTTCCTGATCCCACTATGTAAAGACCTAACTCACTCTGGGGAGGATGAAATAAAGCAACCCTTTAATTCTCTGATCACTGAGGGAAATTAGCAACTCACCCGTGCTTCCAAATTGTATAACCCCAAGCCACCTGAGGCATATAGGTATAGAGTAACAACAATATGCATTAAAAGGATCAAATGACTCTTTGCATAGTGAAGACATTATATCAGATACTGAATAACCAATTGTATTTCCATTGTTTAATTTTCAGAGATGTCATTGGTGATTTTTGAAAAAGTAATATTCAACATTCACTTACAAATTTAAGAAGTTTATTCATGTGGCTGTTTGGTTATAGGTGTGGATAATACATTTTGTATAAAAGTCTACTATAAAAAGTACACTTAAAATAAGCAGACTAGATTATTTCTAAGAATTTCTAAACATTCAATCTACAGGGAAATGATTCTGACTCAAGCTAATATCTTTGTAATATATTAATACAATTTATATTTTAAAATTATTTATCTAATAAAGTTTATAGAAATTTATTATTTAAAATAGTTATGTTTTAGAAAATAAAATGACTAGGCCTACGTGAAGGATCTGTTTTAATAAAGCTAATCTTCAAAAACATTTTGTAAATGTAGCTTGAAATATATAAATATCAAACAGTAATTTCTGGGTTTTAGTATTGCTTCTTAGAAGTAATCAACATTTTGACTCTAAAGGAAGTCATTCCAATCAATAGCTGTTAATCCATCATTTACAAGATTATTAACTTCAACAAAGATCCAAGATTAATATAAAGAAATCATTGTTTAATAATCAACTCTGAAACATTAAACCTTTGGTATGAGAAAAGGTCAGCACAAACAAGAATTCCTATACAGTGTTGCCATACATACAAAGAGAAGACTTGTATAATAACTCCAACACACTGTGATTCAGCTATTTTATTTGGTATATATTAAAGCATCATACCAAGTCACTGATACATCTTTTGATTAATGGTATTTATTAAAACTATCAACCAGATGGCCTATGTCAAAAATGAAGAACTCAGATGTCATTGTGTCTAGGCTTTTTCAATGAATCAAGTCTAGGAAATATGTGTATATTTTTATTTATATTAACAACTATCTATTTATTTATCTACATATTAAAAACCATGAGTTCACACTGGTAACTCCAATTCCTACCAAGCAATATACGGTTTACTCAAGTCCTCCCCCTTTCTGTATGTGCTAGCTCCTTCCTCCTGACAATGAGAATCCTAGCACTCATTATCAGCAATTTACTTATTTATTTGCTCCATTCTGGAATACAAATAAAGCCATGTCAAAATCTTCACTAGACTAATCCAATCATGTTAGTTCGATTCCTTTGCCTCTACTGTTCACCAGGCAAGTTAAAAGAACTCTGCTGGGGTCTGTTCTTGTAAACTTATATAATTAGTTAAAAAAAAAAGATACAAAGATGTTTTGCAGGTGATGATTAGAATGATGATGGACATCTTGCTGTTTTATCAAGAATAAAAGGGAAAACTGAACACTAACACTGTCACAGAAGACATGAAGACATGCAGAATATTGAATATTTTGAGTCATTAACTAAGCAATGCTAGAATGCCCTTTTTTTAGTGGCTTTCTAGGTGAAAGAATACATTTTCCTTCCTGTAAATGTCACTTATGATTGGTTTTGTTTTTTGCAGGAAAAAAATTATTTATCTAATAAGATATACATCCTACATTACTACTCCAAAAAGACTTATTAATTTTCTGTGTAAGTAGAGAAAGAGGTCAATTTTGGGAACTAAACCCAGCACCATCACAGAAAAAATGGGTTATCCTACAGTTAAGGTTTAAAGCAACATCTTTAAGTAGAAATATGTATACTTTCAAAAGTACAAAACATTTAAAAGTTTCACTAATTAAGAATAAAAAATTATTACTTTTAAAACAAAACATTTAAATTTAATGATTTTATGTTTCAGAAGTATAAAGACTTTCTATGTGTGAAGAAAAAATTTCTAATTTTCATGCAGGACAGAAAACAATTGGATGTATGCTGATAGGTGACTAGTAACTCTAGTTTTCAGTTAAAGCCTTGGAAGTGTTAGAAACATGAAGTAACTGAAGCCCACAGGTATATACTTTAAGAAAAATGTGAAATCATGTCATGATAATATTGATGTTTGTTATACTACTGATATTGTACCATGCCATCTGTTTTGCTTTCCTGAATGTGAAAACACTAAAAAACCACAAGTAAAAATCTGCTAACACAGAAAATCAGACGTGATTCAGAGCTTAATATTAGAACAATTCATGATATCCTAGGGTAATTCCAAACTACTTAAAAGGGGTCTCACAATACCCATTTTTTGAGTTTAGAAATCCCAGAATTAATCTGTTCCCCATCCTGTAGTATTTTGAATTCTAGGTGATAACACAGCTGGGAAAATATTGTTGACAGATTAAAATGAATTTACAGATTAGATCAGTTCTCATCCTAATACTCCTATAAAAAAACTAATTTAATATTAGAACGTATGTATACATAGTAAAACTACACCTAAAATCAGTTATTCTCTTTATTTTAAAACTTAAAAAGGGAAATCATTGTCAGTTGATCTAAGTAAAGCAAATCTTTTAAATAAGATTGAGGATAAACAGGATTAAATACTTTACAAATAAGACATCAGCATTACATACTGATACTTACAAAATTCGTTCCTTTTTCAGTTTAGTTACTTTTACTTGTAAACCTGAAAAATAATAAAGAAAAAAAGCCTTAGTATTTTATTTATACATATTGTTATTTTTAAGGTAATTATCAAAGTTCCTTTATAAATCAAATGCTACACTATTAAGACCCTTCAGTCTGGCCTCTGAGTAATGAACCAGGTCCCATTTGTTTGTAAAGATTGAGTACATTCACTTTACTTGTGCCCTGGGGTCACAAAAGTATATTTGTAACATTACTGCTTTTAGTCTATTATATGACAGCCACATAGTATGAAATTTTCCCCACCTAAAGTGAGTTATTTCCTTTCTAATAGCAGGGGCAAACATATAATTAGAAGTTCACTATAAATGAAGGGCTATGTTCTGACATAGCCTATGTATTTGCTAACAGCAATAATGCTTATGTAGGCTCGTCTTTTGGGATTAAACTAGATTGCAGCAGGAAGTCCTAGAAGGGGAACAAAACTGTTTATAGAAATATACTTAACAAAGGGCAGAGTATAACAAATATCTTGAGATATTTGTATTTTTAGTTTTAATTAAGTCTGACATGAAAGAGAAGACCACTGTATTATTTGTAACAGCCAAACATAATGTCTTTCAATAAGTAATGTCAAGAAAACCAACAAAAAAACTGTAGTGCATCCTCATACTACAGTGAACAATAAAAAGGAGTAAACTACTGACATTTGGAAAAATTTGGCCAGATCTCAAGAAAATTATGCTGATTTAAACCAGCCAATTTCAAAGGTAATGTTTTATGTTTCCAATTACATAACATTTTTGAAATGACAAAATTATAGATATGAAGAAGAGATTACGGATGGCCAAAAGTCAGAGGGCTGGGGTTGGAGCAAGGTGGCTGGGGATTTTAAAAAGTAGTATGATGAATCCCTGGTGGTAACAAGAGAAGCTACATGCTACTGAATATCACAGAACTAAATACACACACATACACTACTGAGTTCATGTAAAATTGGTTGAATCTGAGTAAGGCTGGTAGACTGCAACAATATTAATTTCTTGGTTGTGAAAATGTACTATAATAATACAAGGTGCTATCACTGGGGAAAAATGAGTAAAAAGTTCATGGATTTCTTTGTACTATTTCTTAAAACTACAGGTAAATCTGTAATTGGCTTAATTTTTTTTAAAAGGAAAAACTATTACTTGCCTTAGATTTATAGAAAACAGTTAAAATACAAACCATTACAATAAAGGGAAAATTTATCTTTAAAAAAGGTTTAGAGAAAAAACTGATGTGGTCTTTTGGTTTTTTAAATAAATCCTTTCCATCTGTCAAATTCCTATCCTAAAAAAGCTTCTTTTTCTTAGGTAATGATGACAAACTTATGAGACCTGAAAAGTACTCAGTAAAACATCAAATTGTCCTTGCAGAATTAAGAACTTGTGCATCAGCAGTTTTTCTTCTCTTACTCCCTTCCCAAATATGGGAAAATTCACTTATTCACAGATTTTCTAGTTTTAAATTCAGGCTGACTTTTAAAACTCAGGTCTGCTTTTAGAAGTGAAATGTGTAGCCAAAGATGAAATGGATTCTTGCCATAACCATCTTAAGAAAAGAAACAATGAGATAGAAAATCCATATAAACTTCAAAAGAAAATTCTTGGGAAATATGGAAAGACTACTCTTTTATCTTGTAAGCATTCAACACCTGTGAAGCATTTGTTCTGTCACGCAGATCAGTCCTGAAACAGGTTTATGTGTGTGCCAGTGTGTGCGTTTAAATTTTAGCATTTGCTATTCGTCAAGTCAATTAGGCATCTACAATTAGAACCCCTATAAAGTGTGCTTTAATCCTGCTCCACACCCATCGGAAGGAATGAGGCTATACAACAATACGGCTCCTGTATGAACAGGTAGTCTGTTCAACAAAGTATTTGGGACTGTAACACTGGCAACCTGAGACACCTATTGAGGAAACTGCTCAAAAGACCAAGCACCAACTACAATTAACCCTACATCTATTCTTATATGAATTTTGGAGGAAATGAAATAATTAAGGTCATGTACATGTAGTTATCAGCAAACAAGTTTAAGAAATGAGACAAGAGCTCAATTTGCTACACACAAACAAAAATCACTGTTATATTGTTTTAGTACTCTACCTAGAACAAACCATATATGGTTCATGCACTTTCACTTTGAGTTTCTTTTGGTTTTGAATTATAAATGATAAAACTATTATCACCTTTCTGTACAAATAGTAGTTTTATATATAGATCAAATAATTTAACTTCTACCAAAAATACTATTACTAACATTTTTATAATTGTCTAATTATTTCAATTCCAAAATAGAATCTCCTTATCTTTATGAAATCTGCCATATTTAAGGTGTGCTAATATTGCTTAATATTTAATTATCAAAAAGTGGGTAAAATAATATTTGTGGGTTTCACTGAATTTACAGATGTGAATGCAAATTAAAAAATAAGAGATGTGAGAGTAACAGAGTATTCTGAACAAATAGGACACACTGATGTTATAAAGCCAACTTACATACAATTAATTTCATTATTAATTTATGTAATCTTCTTTTGGAATTCTGATGAAACATGAAATAAATGAAGCAATTCAAAAATGAACTAAAAAATATGTACCCTGTCACATTACAACTGCCATACCATTAAAGGGGTTCTAATGCTGCCCCCTAAAACCTGCCTCATTTTCTGTGAAAGTGATTACCATACATTATCCAGATGTTGATGGCAGAACCAGGTTTGGATGAGACAGCTAATTAAAATGGTGGTGTTTTTAAAAAATACTCTAAATTCTATTTTATTGCCTGTGCTTTTAACAGTAAACCTGATACTGAAGAGACTTGAAAGGGAAAAAAAAATCTATACCCCAAAATACAACTGAGACTTTTAAAGAATTCTGAAATTTCTATTAAATCCTATTAAAAAAAGATAAATCCTATTAAAAAATGTTAATTCTGAATTCAAAGCATAAAAAGACTGTATGTTAACAACATTTGTCATAAAAGGAACACAAGATACTAGAATGAACAATCATGAAAGGATACCATTATCCTAAAGATAAAAGACATAAAAAAGTTAGTTACAACTGTCTCTAGAATTTTTATCCCCAGATGATTTGGTTTGTATAATGCTGTTCACAGAATATGGGGGATTTTGTATATTTTTCCCATGGTTTTAAAAGAAATGCATGTAGCTTACATGATTAGTACACATACTGTCTTGTATATGGCATATTTTTGCTACCATTTATTATGTTTTGGATAAATGAGGCACCACCCCAAAACTCTACATGTAGCAGGGTATTCAGATGCATGTAAGTTCCTATAGGTAGATTTCCTTGGCTATATAAATAAAAATTATGTATCTCAGGTACTACCATTCATAACATTTCTCCTTTGTCTTTACTGACATGAAGCTTTCAAAGTAATGAGTCAATTCTGATCCCTATATATATACTTCAAAACCTGCAATGTCCAGACAAGTCTATGTTTGATGTCTTGCAAATAGCCTCTTATACTGGTTTTTCCAAGTGGATCCCCCACCTTCTTTAAAAAAAGCTAAGTACCTTCAGGCATGTCTTTGATGTTATCACATAGTCAGAGGATCTAATTTTATATGAAACTATGTGGAACACATTGACAACGGATTAGTACAAAAAAAAAATTTTAAAAAGTTCTTCATATTGCAAATTTGCAGTGGTCCAAACCAAAGTAGTTTTAAATGACATAATCATTTTTTTAAAAAATAGCAATTATTCATTTAATACCTTCAAGAATCCCTAAGTGATTTGAAACTGGGGAAAGTGACCTTATCAATGTATTATACCAAAGATTATCTTCTCTTATGCGTTCAAACATATATTCAATAACTACCATTCATAAAACATGGATATTAACCCTAAACACCAACAACTGCTTGTATTCTTCTCATGGTATTTAAGAGTACACAAACTAACTTTCCTGGAAATATGATGACTATTGAGCACAGCCACAAGGAGTATACAAATTAAAAGAATCATCAATTATTTAACATTTGTGAGTTAGACTATGTAATATTTGTCAGATTCTATAATTTGATGATTGTGGCTTAATGTACTTATTATAAAGTATATTCTATATTCCTGATGTTTCCTCATCATAAAATAGCAGTCTCTTAAAGACTGTACAACACTAAAGTACATGAGGAAAAATCCAACAAATATTTTGTTCCCATTAAATTTAAAGCTGAAAAATAAAATGGGTTTAGTTTTAAACAGGAATGTTAGTCAGCTTTTCATTATTATAACAAAATGCCTTAAATACTCAACTTTTAAAGAGAAAAGGTTGATTCGGGCTCACAATTTTGAATGTTCAATTCCAAAATCAAGTGGACTCATTGCTTTGTACCTCTAGTGAGCATGCATCAATGGCAGGGAGCGTATGGCCAGAGCAAAAGTAAAGCAGGAAGGGGCCAGGGTTCCACAATCCCCTTCAAGACTATGTCCTCAATGGCCTAAGGATAGTAAGACCCACCTCCTAAAGGTTCCACCACATCAGAATAGTATCGCCTTGGGGACTGAACCTTTAACACATGGACCTTTGGGGAACACATATCCAAACTACAGCAATGGGTATGTGTAAAAAAGAGATAATTATGTTTAATATAAAAAAGCACAGTTTAGATAATGAAACCATATGAAAAATAAGCCAGATACAAAACAGTATATACAATGACCTCAACAATATAAAAATCTATTGCATTTTAGGAAAAGAGGGGGTTAGTAGTACAGGTTGGTGGTATGTGCAAGGACCTGGGTTTAATCCTAACACTGCAAAGAACGAAAAATCTAAGAAAGAAAAAAAACAAAAAGTACAAATGTTATATTTGTAGAGTGGTGATTTATTTTCCCTTTCCCAACTCTGTAGAATAGTACCTAAAATTTTTTAAAAACTAAAGTAAATGAGTAGTAAAATATTCCCAAGTTTAGACACAAAGTTTAATAATTTTTGTGTCTTTTTGTCGTCGTTGTTTTGGTAAGGGGAAATGAACCCAGGGGCACTTAACCATTGAGCCACATCCCCAGCCCTTTTTATTTTTGGAGACAGGGTTTTGATAAGTTGCTTAGGGCCTCATTAAATCACTGAGGCTGAAAAAAAAAAAAAATCACTGAGGCTGGCTTTGAATTTTATAATCCTCCTGCCTCAGCCTCCAGAGCTGCTGGGATTACAGGCAATGTGCCACCATGTCCTGCTTGTCATGAGTTTTTTTTTTTTTTTTTTTAATTGGTTGTTCAAAACATTACAAAGTTGTCATTAGTTTTTAAATACTAAAGTTCAAGAATATGTTCCATTGATCCAGCTACAGACTATGCAATTCACTTAGATACCACTTCCTGACTCTTACTATGTGCCAAAGCATCTTTACACACAAGGATGTAAAGAATCTGATAGGAACTCTGCATAATAAAAATTTCATGATCTTCTTAATACCAGTTATAAAACTTCAAAAATTAATTATATGAAGGATAAATAATTTAGCATTATGTTTGATAATGGCAGAATGTTAATTCCTCTCTATCAAATGTTTAATAAAAACTTAAGTACGTCTGCTCCAATTTAAATTGTATTTGCTTCATTTCCAGATCACAACAAACAAAAAATTTTATAATATGTAGAAGAAACTAAAAAGTTTAAACATGAAGCTGTTCTTATGAGAAAATCTACATTTTTGTTTTTTTAATTTTGACTTGCGATCTTACTGTTCTGAGGCCAGTCTCAAACTTGCAATCCTCCTGCCTCAGCCTCCTGAGCTGCTGGGATTCAGGCATGCACCATGCACCTGGATGTGATAATAGTATTATAAACCAAAAGGACAATATTGCTATTCAACGGAAGTTAGAGAATTTATTTCTTCTTAGTTCTAAAAGTAACACATGCAGTTTATTACATCACTGTTATCAAGATATGCCTTATTTCTGCTATTTCACTGTATGTTTATATTGTATATTTTCCTAAAGAAAATGAATACAACTGCTCCCAAATCCCTGTCTTTTTCACTGTTGTATCTTCAGTAACTGCTACCAAGCCTAGCAATATATAATTCAGTAATTATCCACTAAATGAATAACAAGACAGTACAAAAATTCAGAATCCTTCCTCAATGATTTACACTAGACTTTCTGGGTACAGGAGGGATGAGGGGGAATAATGTAGTCAAGTGAAGGGTGGCATTAATGTTAAATACTCATATTTCTCCCTGGACATATACCACAAGCATAGTTTATTTTAAAATTAGATCTAATAACCAACTGGGATTCTAAACCTTTAAATATTAATGTCAACTAATCTGCCTTACACATAAACAGCTCTTAGAGATTCATAGGAAAAAAGGGTAAAACCAAAAAAAATAATTAATAAAGTATGTAAACATGTCATAGAAAAATGAATACAAGTCACCCTTAAACTAAGATGTTTAATTTCACTCATAAGGGATATACAAACTAAGACTACACTGAAGAAAATAGATATATTAATCAAATATAAATGTGAAAATGTTTAGATACATATTACAAATAAATACAGACAGACATCTGAGATAACTGAGGAAATGCAAACACTATCATCTAATCTATGTTATATGATACTAAAGAATTTGTTTTGGGAGCCAGGAGTGTAGCTCAGCAGGAGATCATGTGCTTAGCAGAGCATGTGCTTAACAGTGCAACGCCAACACCCACTATGACCAAAAAACAAAACAAAAAACCCAAATTGTTTTCTTAATGTGATAATGGCATCTTGTGTTTAAGAATCTACAAGACATACATACTGAAGTATTTATAGATGAAATTATGATAGGGACTTCAAAATAATTGAGTGGAAAAGGAATAGAGAAGGATGTAGAATACATGTAAAACAAGATAAATTGTTTTAATGGCCATGTATTGATAATAGTTGTTGAGTGATGAGTACCTTGTTTTCTTGACTTTTGTATACATGTAAAATTTCCTCAAATAAAAAACAATCTTAAACCTTTCGTAAAAAAAAAAAAAAGAATATACTTCAGAAAACTTTGGAAGAAAACACTCAGAAACTAAGAAGTAGTTATTTGTGTTTGAGTTTTGACATTTTTAGAAAAAGCTAAAACTTCAAAAAATTTAATGGAAAAATACCAATAATAACCTCATTCCATCAATATCTGGTTTTCTAAATGAACAATTTTGTAGCCTGAAGGCATCAGCAATGTTATATGCTAGAAGAGGGTTATAACAGGAACATGGATCAGCATAATCAATGAAAAAGCATAAAAGAGCACTAAAATATACAAATGAAATAAATAAGAGGTAGATAAACTCTAACTCGTCATAAATTAAAACGTATATAAATGAAGGCTTTTAGTAAAATTGCAGAATACAAAATCACCATGAAAAAATCAGTTATATGCTGGACACGGTGGTACACTCTTATGATCCAACAACCCAGGAGGTTGAGCCAGGAGGATCCTGAGTCTGAAGCTAGCCTGGAGAACTTTGAAAGGCCCTGCCTCAAAATAAAATAAAAAGGCTGGGGGTGTAGCTCAGTGTTAGTGTCCTTAGGTTCAATACCTATTAGCCCCCCCACACCCCCCCCCAAAAAGTCAATTATGTTTCTATTAACTAACAATGAACAATCTGAAAAGTGAATTAAAGAATTTTATTTATTATAGCATCAAAAAGAATAAAATACTTAGGAATAACTTAGCAGTAAGCTTCACCAAGGAGACAAAGGACTTATATATGGAAAACTACAAAATTTTGCTGAAAGAAATTATAGAAGACACTAATAAATGAAATGACATCCTATGTTCATGAAGTGAAAAAGAATACTATTAAGACACCAACATTCTTCAAAGTGATCTACAGATTCAATGTCATTCCTATCAAAATCCCAATGTTGTTTCTTGTAGAAGAAAAATCTGTACTAAAATTCACAAATAATCTTAGGGGATCTGAATAGCCACAACAATTTTGAAAAAGAACAAAACTGAAGATCTTAACACTTCTTGATCTCAAAACTTGCTACAAAGCTACAATAATCAAAACACTGTGGTATATCCATAAAGAAAGACCAGTAGAATACAATGGAGAAGCCAGAAATAAATCCTGTATAGGGTCAAATGATTTCAAGGATGCAAGATCATTCAAAGGGAAAAGAACAGTCTTTTCAACAAATGGTGTTAAGAAGACTTGATATCCACATGCAAGATTGTATAGCTGGGCATTTATACCATATGCAAAATTTAACTTAAATGGATCAAATGCTTACATGTAATAGTTAAAACTATAAAACTCTATGAAGAAAATATGAGTTGAAAGCTTTATAACATGGATTTGTTAATTATTTCTTGGATATGAAAGAGAAAACAGAAAGGACCACAATGAAATACCACTTCACACCCATTAGGGTGGCCACCCAAAAGAACTGAGAGCATGGTCTCAAAGAGATACTTGTTGTTTATATTACTCACAACAGTTCAAAGATGGAAGTAATTCAAATGGCTATTGCCAGATGAATACATAAGCAAAAGGTATATACATACAATGGGATAATATTTGCCTTAAAAAGAAAATTCTAACACATACTCAACATGAATGAACCTACAAATCATTATGTTATGTGAAATAACTGGTCTTGAAAGGACAATGATTATATGGTTCCACTTATATAAGGTATCTAGAGTAATCAAATTCATAGATAATACAATAGAATGTTGGTTGCCAGGGGCTTGGGGGAGAGAAAAATGGGAAGTTGTTGCTTAATGGGAACAGTTAGTTTTCCAAAATGGAAAGAGTTCTGGCAACAGTTGGTGCTGATGGTTTCACAAAGACAGGAATGTACTTGATGCTACTGAAATGTACACTTTAGAATGGTTAAATGACAAATAGGATGTTATGTTAAATTTTACCACATTTTTAAAAAGTAAGTACCCTCCTTGTTGCTACCAAAGGAGAGATAGAAACTAAGAATTTTATGTTTTCTCCTAGAAATCCTACAGTCTTTTTTTTTTTTTTTTTTAAACAAACACAAAGGGAATAATAAAAAGTAATCAGGGGCTGGGGTTGTGGCTCAGTAGTACAGTGCTTGCCTAGCATGTGTGAGGCACTGGGTTCAATCCTCAGTACCACATATAAATAAAGGTCTATCAACAACTAATAAATATATTTTTTTAAAAAAGTAATCAGTAAGTGAAAGTTCTGTTAAAAGATTTTTGGAGCATTCCATCATCCATAGCTAGGATAATACACAGCAGGCACTGAAAAACACATTATGGATGCTGATTCCGAATGACAGCAACAACTAACATATATTGTTTACCATGTGCAACATTCCTCCAAATACTCTACATCCATTAAGTTATTTGATATAATGAAGCATATATTATTAGTATGTTTATTTTATCCATGAGGAATATGAGGCATTATAAAGTTAAATAAATTGAACAAAGTCACTATCTCTATTCAAATTAGATGACAGAAATGACTTTTAAACACTAGTAGTCTAGATGCAGAATTCATGGACTCAGACACTATATCTCATGCCTCTTTCTTAATCTGTCAAATACACTCACAATCAATAGAGGTAGGCACTCAAGATGGAAGTTTTAGAGTTAATCCTAAAGGCACGATGTCAAACACTACAGCATAGCACACAGAGCTAATCTATCTTTCTAAGTATCATATCCTATTCATTTCTTCAAACTTCCACCCCTTTCCTCTTTGAGCTGTATCAAACTACCTTTTATTCCTTGACTAATATCAAGTTCTTATCTCCAAACTTTTGCATATGCTATTCACTGTATTAAGAAAATTCCCTCTCCTCTACCATCTTTATTGCCTCATTAGTTAAACTTACCCAATTGTGAAGTCTTTCTGACAGTAACCCCCACCACACATGCACACACTCCTGGTTCTTTATGTTCTCAGATGACATGGTACACTATATTAAATTCTAAATTAGAAATTTCCTTAAAACTAGGAATATCTATGATTTGTGCTTATTCATAAAGTTTGGCATATAGTAAGCATCCAATATGGTGGGCACAGTGATGCATACCTGTAATCTCAGAAATTCAAGAGGCTGAGGACACAGGAATATAGTAAGTTCAAGGCCAGCCTTAGTAATTTAGGGAGACTTTATCTCAAAATTAAAAAATTTAAAATAACTAGGGATGTAATGTAGCTCAGTGGTAAAGTATTCCTGAGGACAACCCCCTCACCAAATGATTTAAAAAAACAGTAAACACCCAATATGCCCTTCTAGATTAAGTGTCTCCACATATATTGGGGCTTCCAAAGTTGTTTTTAGGACTTACATTTCAGAATCCATTAATTAATAACGAGGCTATCATCATGCAATTCTATCAGAAGCTAAATTTGCCATGTGAAAGTTCAAACATAGACCCACAGACTGTAATTCAGATTTAGGTGGGTCACATTTTACATTAAGTACTGCAGTACTAAACCCACGGTTGCAATATGTAACCAAGAAACAATTTTAGGTGGGCACAGTGGTATACACCTGTAAATCCAGCTACTGGAGAGGCTGAGGCAGGAGGATTACAAGTTTGAGGCCAGACTGGACAACTTAGTGAGACCATGCCATAAAATACATAAATAAATAAATAATAAGAGAGAGAAAGAAAGAAAAATAAAAGGTCTGGGGATAAAGCTCAATGGTAAAGTGCCCCTGGGTTCAATTCCCCAGTACTAAAAAAAAAAAAAAAAAAGGAAATAACTGCGATACTACGAAGCATTTCTCATACACAAGATCAGTGTACTAAACATAAATATTCCAGAATTAAAGTATATCAAAGTTTGATATCAAATCTTGAGCTTAGCATTAATAGAAGTTTCCTTTTATATAATCATCCTAGCTACAATTGCTCAATCCTATATAGTCACTGTATTTCATATATAAGCCTTTTTTTTTAGTTCTTATTTTATTGTACGGTAATTGGTTTTTTAAAATTTATTATTTAAAAAATTTTTTCTAGTTGTAGATGGACACAATATCTTTATTTTATTTATTTATTTTTATGTGTTGCTGAGGATTGAACCCAGTGCCTCACACATGCTAGGCATGTGCTATCACTGAGCTACCACCGCAGCGCCCCCCTGTAATTATTTGTTTAAATGACTACCTCTACTGGACTGCAGGTAAAGTAAACTACCACTATCTCAGTGCTTAGCAGCAAAAAAAAATTTCCAAAGGTTGTCAAAAGACTTAAGCCCAATAATACTTTTTGTATCTGTAAATAATCCTGCAAATAATTTTACAGTAGAGAATTAAGTTCAGAGGTTACATAACTTGGCTGAGATCCCACAGCAAGTAGGCAAATGAAATTCAAATTCAAATCTAGGTCTTCAGTAAATAAATTCTAATTCTTTTTCACCACCCATTTCATGTTACCATAAACAACTACAAGCTGTTTAAGAACTATGTCCTATAGTAGAAGCTGTAGAATTTTAACAATTCACACATAAGAATGAATCTCAAAAAAATTAAAATAGTAAATGTTGCTGAAAGATGGAATATTTGAACTTAAAGAAGATCATTTCTCAGAGGTGGGGTTGTGGCTCAGTAGTAGAGTGCTTGCCTCACTATGTGAGGCACTGGGTTTGATTCTCAGCACTCCATATAAATAAATAAATAAAATAAAGGTTCATCAACAACTAAAAAAAAAAAAATTAAAAAAAGGTAATTTCTTCTCTCTATAAATACATAAAACTATCATACAAAGTTACTATTATAGTCTCAATAAAATGTTGCTGTATTTAAGATGTCACCTTGTACTTCTTTATCATGATATTCTTTTAGTTTTGTCCAAAGTTCCTTAAAGTCATTAGATATATCTGCAGAATTCGGGCTTCCACAACTGCTTCCAGAGATGTTCATCTTGCTTAACAGGTTCCACACTTCTATTTGCTTAATGTTTTCTGACCTTTTTTGTTACATTATATAGGTGTGAAGTTGTCTTTAGACAGCTGAAATACCTGAAACGACAGATTGCAACATAAATAAACTTTGTTGTTCACCTTTATGTAATTTGAAGTAGGATGAAACACAAGCCCAGTTGTTTTAAAAGTTTTCCTTATTTACCCACAATCAATCATTTTGAGAATTTGGGAACAATCAATCATTTTGAGAATTTGGGAAGGGTTGGTGGGGTGTGAGGAAATAAGATAAACCTCTTGATTTTAGTTATTTGGCCTTTACATAGGGGAAATATCTTATTGCACCTACAGAGAAGTAATTACTTATGTTCTGTTAAATTAAAAGGACTGATACTGACAGGTCTGTACTCATTCAGTCAGTATTGATTTACCATTATAAAAGAATTTATTGCTTTCTTAACTTTTGAATTGATGTGGAGTACAAAACTATACCAAGAAACCATTAAAAAAGTAAAATGATGCCAGGCACTTTGGTGCACACCTTCAATCCAATCAACTCTGGAGACTGAGGCAGGAAGATCTCAAGTTCAAGGCCCAACTCAGCAAAGAGGGAAGACACTGTCTCAAAAAAAAAAGAAAGAAAGAAAAAAGGAAAGAAACAAAGAAAGAAGAAAAAGAAAAAAGAAAGAGGGCTGAGATGTTGCTAGTGGTAAAGCACCTCTGGGTTCAATCTCAATACCAAGGGAGGGGGAAAAAAGTAAAATGATAAATGAATTTACTAAATTCAAATCTGGCTCCTTAGTGAATGCTATACCTTTGCTAACAAGTGCCCAAACTGATTTAAGTGTCCCTGGCTAACAATTTATTGAGGTATCTAATGAAGAAGCTAAAATAAAATCTCTAAAGGAAACAAGAATATTGTGAAACTACTTGGTAACCTATAAACACTACAGAAATAAATATATAGTTTTATCAAGCTTTTAAAAACTGATATTGGACTTTTAAAAAACAATTAGCAAAAACTAGCCAGACCCCAGTGGCGCACATGTATAATCCCAGTAGCTTGAGAGGCTGAGACAGGAGGATGGAGAGTTCAAAGCCAGCCTCAGCAAACGTGAGGCACTACATAACTCAGTAAGACCCTGTCTCTAAATAAAACATAAAATAGGGCTGGGGATATGGCCCAGTGCCCACAATTCAATTAAAAAATTAGCAAAAACTGAACATATACTGTATTTCAGATATTAGGGAGTTATAAATTTTCTTGGGTTTGATAATGATACAGTTACTAAAAACGCATTATCTGCCAAAGAAATATATACTGAAGTGTGAATAGATTAAGCAATATATTCTTTGTGATTGGCATGAAAATATTCCTACTAATACAAATAATGGGTGCTGGGTGGAAAGATGAAATAAAAAATGCTAAACTTTCACAATTATTGATGCTGAACGATGGGTATGTATATGAGAGGGTTCATAATTGTACTGTCTCTGTGTATACTCATTTCCATGTTAAAGTTTTTAAAAACGGGATTAGGTGAACTACATTAATACAGCTATTTCCAAAGAAGCTGGTATTCTACTACCTTTTAACCAAAAAAGATAAATTACGAGGCTTACATTATTGCCAATAAAACCCACCAATTATTATGTGTATAAAAGCAAAAGGCTATTTTAGTTTACATTTATTATACTTAATCTTCAGAACAACTCTATAAAACAGCCACAATTGTAAATTTCATTTTAGAGTTGAGGAAACAGGTGTAACAGTCTAGTCGTGAGCCCAAAAAATACCTAGGTAGCAGGAAAAACAACAACAACAAAAAAAGTAAAAATAAACTAACTGTTCCAATTAAGTGAACAGTTTAAAGGTTTAATTGAAACTTTTAAATTGCACAGTATTAGTTTAAAACCAATGAATTTACGCGTCCTTAAGAAACAAACTAAAACAATCAAATGCTTTAAACACACACACTCTCTTTATCAAAAGCAAACTTGCAAATCGTGGCTCAGGAAACCCTTTCCTCCTCCCTGCCCACTCAGCACTCTGGCTGACATCTCCCTTGTAGCACTGAACCGTTACCGCTGCACAGTGAGCCTTGATATCTCAGAACGTACATCTTGCCACCCGAATTGCACTACGGGCTCCAAGACTAGTGATAATTCATTCCTGTGTATTCCCCAGCACTGTAAACCAGCACACTGAAGGCATCCAATAAGATATTTACTGTCGCAACTCAGTCCTTTCACACCGGTGAGGCAAGAGGAACTGCCCAAGGCACTTGCAGGAGTGCAGCGGTTCTCACTCCCTTCCCGGTCTCCACCAGCCTCTCCTCAGTACCGCGCACAATCCGCGCGCGCTTCTGGTGAAAATGCGCCCAAGGCCGGCGCGGGAATCGCGCACGGAGCGGTCGGCGCATGCGCGCGGGCATGCCGGGCGCTGGGAGGCGCGTTCTCAGCCCGCGCGGGAGAACAAGAACCACACAGAATGCTAGCTGGGGGCATCTCCACAGAGCTCAGACTCAGCCCAGCCTACGTCCTCACAACCCGAGTGCCTGTGGCATTCTCCAAACCCCAAGAGCCACACCCCTACAACGAGCGCGCAACTCCAGGCCGGAAATAGCCCCTAGGACTCGGCGCTCAGGGTGGGGGAAAGAAGATTCCTCGTACTCACAGCTTCCAGGACAGCCTCGAAATTCTCGAGAGCCCCAGGACAGGAGCAGATGCCCTCTGGGGTTGTAAAGGGACAGCAGCTCCCTGTTCCCCGTCGCCCCCTTCTTTCACCAGACTGGCAGACCCTGGTCCAGGGCTGGGGGAAGGCCGGAGGGCGGCCGGCCCGGCTTGGAAGCGGCCGGCCCCGCCCAGCCCGGGAGCCCAGCGACGTCACGCGACGTCACGTGACGTCACGCGGGAGTTCCCGCGGCGGCACGCCCTTTCCTCCTCACTCGCTCAGTCGCGGAGTTTGAAGGAGGGGTTTAGCTGGAGGGTAGAGGGTTGCCTGCGAACCGAAGGGACCGGCCCAAAGAGCTTGGCGTCCGCGACAGCGTTTTGGAGGTGCCCTGAGGAAAACTAAAACTGTTTTGTCTGGAGAGCCCCAGCCGTTGGTGTCTGTGAACGCTGTCTTCTCTGTGCATGTGACAAAAGCGTATTTCAAGGAAAGCGAGTAGGAGGAGAGTACCAAACCCAGAGTTCAGAATCAGCTGGTGTGGGAGTGGACGCAGATCAGTCTAACGCAGTTTTCAGCCCGATAGTCATTATCTACGGGACTGGTTAGTAACGTCCTATTTCAAAATGCTTTTTATTCTGCTGAAGTTAAATGGGAAGTTTCTGGCAAACCTGAAATGAGAGGGAATCAGAAGCGACAGCATTCATTATTCGTTGGGGCAACACGTTGCTAGATAATTTTTTTAAAAAATCAAAATTTCCTGTCGCTGTTGTCTGATATTCAAACGGATAGTATATTTTTCTATTTATCTTGATTTATTTTTTTTATTTTGGAGTACTGGAAGTTGAACTCAGGGTCTCCTTACTACTGAGCTACATCCCCAGCCCCTCACCCCTTTTGAGGCAGGGTCTCTCTGATTTGCTGAGGCTGACCTTGAACTTGCTATCTTCCTGCCTCAGACTCCCTGGTCGCTGGCATTGCAGTACCACACTCAGCTATCTTAATTTCTGCATGTAGCATTTTTTTGACTATTTAGTTCTACAAATCAAGTTGAAAATAAACTATAAATCACTTTATCTTTGGAATACGTTTCTGTTATATTTTCAAGACCTGGGAAAAAGACAGAGGACAATAACTTTTAAGGTGTAATTCTTCGAAAATTATAAATACAAAGCCTAAAGGCAATTTTCCCATTCATCCGAGATTTGAAGAATGAAATCATAATTTACTCTTTGATATTGGACATATAAAAGCTGGTATCTTTAAAGAAGACGCTGAACCTTCCTTGCCCTATTGTAAAAACTTTTTCATTTTCCACCTTTATAAGACTTAATTCATAATGTTTTTTAAAAATGAGCCAGCTGCAGTGGCTTTAAGCCCAGCAGCTCAGGAGTCTTAGGCAGGAAGACTGCAAGTTCAAAGCCAGCCTCAGCAACTTACACCCCAAGCAACTCAGCGAGACCTTGTCTCTAAATAAAATATTAAAAAGGACTGGGGATGTGGCTCAGTGGTTAAGTGTTCTTGGGTTCAATCCCCAGTACCACCTCCCCCCAAAAAATATTGAAAAATTGACTATGCCATTTTTAGCACAACATAATTGGCAGAGTTAAAACTTGTATAAATGTTTATAATAGAAATTGGAGTTTTAATATGTGGAAAAAAACTGTAATCAGGTTGTCACATCAAACAGCATATCCAAAGGACATAATATTTGTCAGCACAGACTGTGGATGTCTATAATCCCAATGAATCTGGAGGCTGAGGCAAAAGAATCGAAAGTTCCAGGCCAGCCTTAGCAACTTAGCCAGGCCCTAAACAACTTAGACCCTTTTCAAAATAATAGGGCCCGGGATGTGGCTCAGTGGTAATGGGCCCCTGGGTTTAATCCTTGTTATCAAAAACAAAACAAAAATAGTATTTGTGGTCCAAAGAAAAATTATCTGAACAGAATGACCTAACCTGTTCTTAAGACCTTTGCCTATGACTCACTAATCCATTTATGCAAATAGAATCCAAAGATTTCATCCTTGACACTATTCTCCCTTAACCCTTGTACCCAATCCTTTACCAAATCCTTTCAAACATTTAAATCCATCCCTTTTATCACTACCTCCATAATCCTAGCTTCCATTAACTTACCTGATCTACTACTATTCTACTTTCCATATCTACCCAATCTACTAACCAACCTAAACCAGTCTCTTCTCTGGAAAATTGTTGAGTATCAATTCTCTATTCATGTATATATTTAATTTTTATTGTATACATGTATTGCTGAAAAATCGTATATAGTCTAATGAGGAGAGTACAGGCTCTGAAGCCAGACTGCTTGGGTTTGAATCCTGCTAATATCCTCAGTGTCACTGGACTGATTGCTTAACCTCTCTCATTTTTCCTGTCTGTAAAATGAAAATAATAAAAGTACCAATCTCATAGGGAATGAAGATTAAGTGATATAACATGTAAAGTGCTTAGTACACTGTTCGGATATATAATTAGTATATGTTCAATAAAAACTAGCCATTAGTAGGGGCTGGGAATGTAGCTCAGTGGCAGAGTGTTGCCTAGCATGTGTGGAGGCACCACATAAAAAAATAAACAAAGGCATGATGTCCATCTACAACTACAAAAAAAAAATTAAAACTAATTTTTACTAGTATTTCTCAGCTAATAGACTGAGTAAAACCCCTTTCTAAAGACATAGTTTAAAGGATGAGGAAAAAAAGAATTTCAAACTTTATACCTTCTCCTGCCACCTTGAAGTGTACCTATTTTGAGGGCATTTTTCTATACTTTAGCTACTATGCTGTTCTTGAAAAGTAAATCTAATAATGTCACTATGCTGCTTAAACACTTTGAGTGGCTTCCTGTTACTTTTTGAAGAAAATCCCTTTGAACTGCTTTTACTACCTCTTCAGCTTCATTTCCATATTCTGTTCTTGTGCCTCACAGGTCTTCACATACTGTTGTCTCTGCCTGGAGTTCAACAAACCTACTCCTCCCCTTTGCCTAGCTATGAATTTATTAATCTTTTGTTTCAATAGTTTCTTCTGTTAGTTTCTCTTATAACAACATGTACTTCCATATCTTACACTTCTTAAAATGTTTTAGTTATTTAATTTTGTCTCTCCACTAGACATTTAAGTAACAACCATGTCTGTTTTGTCGATTGGTGGGGTACTGGGGATTTAACCCAGGGGCATTTTACCACTGAGGTACATCCTCTACCTCCCCCCCACCCCCCACTTTTTTTTTTTTTTTTTTTTTTGAGACAGAGTCTCACCAAGTTGCTTAGGATTTTGCTAAGTTGTTGAGGCTGGCCTCTAACTTGTGATCTTTCTGACTCAGGCCCTGAAGTTACTGGGATTACACGTGTGTGTTACCATGCCTAGCAATAACCATGTTTGTTCATCTTTTTATCTCCAGAAAAAGAACCCAGTGACTGCCACAGAAACAGTACTCTAGATAAATAAATAACTTGGGCATCTCTTCATGACTTATTATTTTTTATGTAAGTGGAAACCTTTGAATATATTAATAAATCTTAGATTTTTCTTTATGAGATTTTATAATGGTCACTTTAACCATGGAAAGGGTGGGCATACTCATGGTTATGAGTAGGAGATAAGCAGATTTCAGACTTATCATAATAGAATAAATTTGAAGTTCCAAAGTTATATGCTGAGAACACATCTTTGTATCAGAGAAGCAGTTACTTTGAACTCTTCATTAGATTTGGTTTTCATATTTTATGGCTTAAAACAGTACTTGCCAACCTATTTAATTTTGGTATAATTAATACAGTCAATCCCCAATTTGCAATGGTTCAGTCTGTGATTTTTTGTTTTTATAATGGTATGAAATTGATAAGTATTCAGTGGAAACTGTACTTCCAAAATTGAATTTTGATCTTTTCCTAAGCTAGTGATATGCAATATGATCCTCTCTTATGAAACAGGGCAGTGGCAGCAAACCACAGCTACCCATGAGACATGCAGTCACAAGGGGACAAAACCAACACTCTAGGATGCTGTGTGGCTAAGGATGTTCAGTAAATTATGTGTGTTAAATGCACTTTTGACTTATGATATTTTTAATTCATGATGGGCTTATTGTAAGTTCAAGGAGCACCTATGCTTGTACTACATGTTATGATAACAGAATAAGGTTGTTTGCATCCAGAGGCAACAAAGTTGGCACTCCAACCACCTCATGCCCAACCTCCAGGATTGCAAATTTATTCTCAGCACACCTGTGATTCATTAGAGGACAGTTGTTAGGATGCTCAATTTAAAAGTTATGTGGTGAAGTGTTAAAATGGTAATCTACTTTATATATATATATTTTTTGTTTTCACAGAAAATTGTGTGGTAGCAATAAAATGCTATGATTCTTAAAATTAGAAATCTGGAATTCATGTAGATTTTAAAATCATCTAGCTTTAGCTATTTCAAGAATGAAATTGTTGATTCTACAGTCTATGTTTAACGCCTACAGCTGGGTAGCCAAGTATGATGAAGGGGAAATCACCAGGTTAGACTTTTAGATAACACTAAAATTACATGTTTTCAAACCTCATTCAGGACGTTAGTTAATCCCTAAAATAGCCTTTGTTTAGCTCCTTCTATTTCCTTTGCTGTCTTCCATCTTTCACTATTTTCTTCAAGTCTTTCTATGTGGTATTTTCACTTCTAACCAAAACCTAGTACAGATTAAACCAAACAATTGAACTCAGGCAGTGAGATCTTCCTAAACTTTGTTTTCCCTTTCTCAACCCTGTGAATTAGGCAGGACCACATTGCAGATAAAAATATACCCCACATCGAATTGCTTCTCATCACCTCCTTTGCATCCACCTTGGTCTAATCCACCAGCAAACTTTTATAAATCAATAGTCTCCATTTTAAAAAAGTTAAACAATTATCTTTCTTTTTTCACTCTTTTCCCTTTCAGAATATTATCCTATGATGGTCAGACTGGTCCTTTAAAATGTGCCAGAACATCACATTTCCCTGCTCAAAACATTCCAGGGTCTTCCCATAACATTACAATAAGATCTAAAGCCCTTTCCAAGGAGTCAGGACAAGTCAGTCACTATAGTCTACTGATGTTATTTCCTAAATATATTTTGAGTAAGTTCTTTCCTTTTCATCCCCATTCTTATTGCCCTACTTTAGGTCCTATTTTTTGCCTAGAAGACAGCCTTTCTGCTTCCAATCTTGTTCGCATTAATTGAGTCTCCACACAGCTGAGATCTAAACCATTATTTCTGATCTTATCACTCTGCTTAAAACCCTTCAGTAACTCTCTATTGCCTAAAGGTTAAAATTCAATTCCTTTAAAGTATCACAGAAGCCTTTCTTAGTTCTGCATACTCTCTATGCATAACTTGCTCTTTCCCTTTATCAACAGAAAAGCCCCTTTATTCTCTCCTCCTTATTTCTATTTCTTTGTGTTGGTTCATCCAATCCTTTTTTTTTCTTTCACATTTCAACTTATTCTTTAAGACAGCTCAAGTTGTACCACTTCCAGTAGAGTAACCTAATATCGCTCTACGCCTCCTTCCTATCTACTCACACAAATGGCCCTCCTCATTCATCTATATCCCTCAATACATGTATTCTATCAGTGCACTTAATGCCATTATGTTGTCATTATTTTCATAAGACTTTTATCTTCTCCAAGCAGACTATGGGCTCCTTGATGCCAGAGACTGTACTTTTTTTTTCTTCTCAGTTTTCTCAGTTCTTAAGCATCCCATATAGCTACAGATATAATTTTGTTTTCTAGTGAGCACATTTTAAAATGAGGAACAAAACAGGTGAAATTAGCAATATATTTATTTTGCTCAATTTACCTAAAATATTATTCTTATTAAAAATTAATAAGACTTTTTACATTCATTTTTGACTTACTAAGTCTTTGAAGTTCAATGTATATTTTGCCTTTATGGCACATCTCAATTTGGATTAGCTATATTTCAGTGCTCAAAGACACATGTGGCTAGTGGATACTGTATTGGACAGCACTGGCCTATGCTGAATATTGAGTGAAAAAAAATGAGGTTATGTGATATATCTAAAGAACCATGATGGAACTGGGAATAAGACATGGTATCATATTCTCAGTCTAATGCTATTAGATGCCCACTTGTGTTGGGCATTTCCCATCTCTCTTCACTTCCCTTATCGTTGCCTCCTTCCTTTCCCTAGCATTGAGTGCTTATATCTTATTGCTCAAAACTTAAGTGATTAAACCCATAATGATTATTTACATAATACTTTCCAGCACATCTAACATGAACATACAATATTGGTAAATTGGGGTGAGCTGTTATACCTTTAGTCAGAACTATTTTAAGTATAGGTCAAAAGGTTAGTTTGAGAGACAAAAGAAAATTCTGTTAACTGTCAATATTTATGTCAACTTAAAAGAGCACCTGATTTAATTTTTTAAAAATTGCTTATACGAATTAGTAAGTAGTATTTGTGGGTGATAGTATACATCTATCAGGGATCTTGCTTCAAGTGTCAAAATGTTTGGTTATGATTTAAAAGTACCAAGATTCCAGTTAGGTTGAACAAGTTTTATAATTGTTTTAAAAGATATATTTGACATTCATAGAGGGTGTCAGTATCAGTTTTTATTTTGGCATTGTCTTAGGTGTTCATTTAAATATCTGTTAATCATAGACATTAAAGATTATACATTACTTTTCAACTAGAAAGAATAGTCTCATGTCTGTCTGGTAAGTTTCCAAATTAGATAAAGAAGCTTTATTTAAGAAACTATGTAGGTATTAACTACACTGGACTGAATTTCCTTCTTCATTTCCCTCTATAGGCTATTAAAGTAGTTCCATTTGTTTTTAAACATCTTTCATTTCACGTTAGTAATGGGCAAACTTTCACTGGATATATAAATTGTTCAATTTAGCATATTTCACTGTGCTTGATGAAGGTCCCTGTATTGGTTGCCTAGGTTTAAGTGATAATGGACTGATTAATAATGTTATTAATATATTACTTGAAGAATAATTTATCATTAATGGACAAAGACATCTAGTTCTTTCAGGTCATCTATTTATAATGCAGAGAATGTTTCAAATATTTCAAATCTATGCATACTCTATAGGTTTTTGAAGCCCAGAGACTTTTTTAACTGGTTAGTTAGCCTTTACACCTTCTAACACTTGTACTTATAAGAACTTAACTACTGAAGAGATAAAAACTTATGAGCCAGTGAATGTTTGCCTAGCATGTGCAGGACCCTGGGTTCTGTACCCAGCCCTGAAAAAGAAAGAAAGAAAAGAGGAAAAGAACTTATGAACGATCACATGCTATGGATATAGCTTCATGGTGAAGTGCCTTCCTAATATGCATAAAGCCCTGGATTTGATCCCAGTACTAGAAAGGAAGAAATAAAGGAAGGAAGAAAAAGAAGATCACTAAGACTGTATAGTAGAAACATTTATTTTGGGAATCTTGAAAAATATGAATTTTTACCTTTTTATACAGTAAAAATGTACTATACTACACTGCCCTGTGTACATATATATAATGCTACCATGATGGAAGTTGTGAGAATATTTATCTACCATCATATAAATGGAAAACATTATGAAGGGTTAACTGTAGAAACAAGTCACCAACACGTGGAGTCTACTTATTAAAGCATGCCTTAGTAAGTTCACAAGAGCCAACACATTTAATATCCATTGCTTTGTCCGCTTTAAAAATGGCAATTTTTCCTTCTGTGAATTTATGAATTTGTCCACTTCTTGGAAATAATTGTGATCCTTAGTGTACCTATGCATCACAAATCACAGATGTATCTTCAACACGCTGTTTTACTTTGCCTTTTTTTTTCCATCTTTCCCTATTCTAATTATGCTTGAGAAAAATAGACTTTGTTTAAAAGATTGGCTTTTTGCTTTTCCTAATCCATATGTTAATGTAAAGTTAAGAAAACTTTAATAGTTTATTACTTTTCCAAAGATAAATGCAAAAATTCAAAATATTTTGTGTTCAGTTAGATAGCTATGAGTTCTCTTATTCCTCCTTAAAGCTCAGTAGGGTAACTATAGTTTACAACAATTTATTATATAGTTTATAAAGAAGTACAAGGCAGGTTAGAGGTGTGGCTCAGAGGTAGAGTGTATGCTTTGCATACTTGAGGACCTGGGTTCCATCTTCAGGATTCCCCTCAACAAAAAAGAACTAGGAGAGAGGAGTTTGAAGGTCCCCAGCACAAAGGGTAAATGTTCAATAAGATAAAAATGCTGATTATTCTGATTTGATTATTATTGGCTAATCCTTTCAAATAATCATCTCCTCTAATAATAATACAAATTTTGCATTTTAGCACTTGCCTGTAATCCCAGCAATTTGGGAGGTAAGACAAGAGAATCACCAGTTCAAGGCCAGCCTCAGCAATTTAGCAAGGCCCTAAGGAGCCTAGTGAGACCCTGTCTCAAAAAATAAAAAGTGATGGGAATGCCGTTCAGTGATAAAACGCCCCTGGGCTCAACCCCTAGTACTAAAAAAAAGAAAAAAAAATTGTACCTCCTCTAAAGAAGACAGTACGTTTTAGCCATTACTTTTTCAGTTTTGCTTCTTATAACCAGAAGTATTAAAAATTTATAGTGAAATTATGTTGTAATTTACTTCACATTAATTGTGACTGTTTTTATGGGCTACATAGTATACTAAGACTGAAACAGACCTTCCCACATCTAGTAGACTTTTTATGTAAGGTGACCATATGACCAGGTTTACCAGCAATAGTTCTGGTTAATGCCTGTTTTACTAGTTTAATTATTAAATAGGGGTCCCTTTTACTTTAAAAAAATGTCCTGGTTTGGGTGATAAATCATATGGTCAGAAGAAATTGAGATATAAACTAATAAAAAGGGAAGATTTAAATACTTTTTTGTAGTCAGCACTTTTTCCTTTTCATCTATGTACAGATCTATCTAAACTCTCTTTAGCTTATTAAAAAATTATACTCTTTGATTTACTAAAGTACTCTAAAATTCCTGTGAGTTGAGAAGTGGTTTGTTTAATACTGATAAGAAATTAATTCAAGAGCATTAACAATGATAAAATACAGAGTACTTTCCCCATTTATCTTATTTTTCAACCTAAAAAAAATTGTCAAAAAGATACAATAGTACAGTTTTCATCTTTCCACAGAGATTGTAAAATTAGGTAGCTTGACTAGCATTATATGTATATATCATATATATATGTATTTGTTTCACATATATGAAAAGTATGTCTATATACATATATTAATATATTTTATCATGTATATAATATATGTACATACATATATCTGTATACCATGCTGTTTTTAAATAATAGAATCTATATAAAGCTTATTTTATTTTTTAATTTAGAAAATAGTTTAGAAAAAATAATTAGTTTGTGCATTTTGACAGAAAATTATTCTTATTTGAAGGTTAATTTGCAGCTCCAGTATACTTTTCTATTTACTTCAGAAAGTTTCACACTGTAAAAGGTTATGAAAAGGACTTGTAAATGTGACAGAATTTAATTAGTCTCACAACTGAGAAGAAGAAAATAAAGCAGGCTTTCTTAATAAGAGTTGGAGTGAAGCACCTATTATGAATAATTCCAGTTCATTTTTTAGACTTTTTTGCACTAATAATTTATTTCTAAGTAATTTTGGTACACATGATGTTTTACTTACTGTACACTAGTATGTATATTTGAGAAATCGTTATAAACTAATTTCTAATGGAAATAGCAAAAATGTTTATACAAGCTTTCCCAGCCCTGAGTTGTGGATTCTTTCATGTTCCAAGTTTAAAATTGAATAGATTGAAGGGTGAATTATGTTGCAATATCAGAAAGTACCAAAGTAAGGAGTGTTCCAAAAAAAATGTGATTGTATTCTATAATAAATGTAGCCTTAGGACACTAGGGAAAGAGCTGGGAGATAGGGCTATGCCTTAAAAATTCTGGCCCTATCTCTAATTATCTGCATGTTTCCTAGACAAGTCTTATTTCCCCAACTGAAAGATGAAAATATTTATTTTACCCAAAGGGGTTGTTGTAAGGATGAAATAATATATGTGAAATTTCTTAAAGAAGACTTAAGTTTGAAGCAGCTTGCCTTTTGGGAGCAGAGTGACAGAGGCTTTCCAGGCAGGAGTGTGCAAAGTTCTGCTGAGGGAAGGGGCAGGCAATCATTGTGAGCTCTAGAAACTGCAAATATATAATAATGTATTTATATAGGTTGATATTGGGAAAGTGGCATTGAGTTCTAATTTTTAAAATTCTAATCATATTGAGTAAATAATGTAACTTCTCTTTGATTTGGTTGTTTATCAAAAAATGAAGATAATATATACATTGGGTATTTCACAAAATAATTGAAAAGATTGGATGAGGTGTATATATGTACCCTGACAATGTAAGAATCTTGTGTAATAGATTTAAGGCTAATAGGAGACATGTCTCCAATCACTAACTTGTAATTATAGTGAAATGTTGAATTGGTATGCAAATGGTGAGAGATTCATAATAAAAGAAGGAACTAACTAAGTGCTTGTACATGATTTACATGATCAAATTTAGGTAAAGCAGGTAGTGTTAAATGGTAGTTTTTATTATTAAATTCTTTTTAGATGTACATGACAGTAGAGTGAACATACATAGAGTACAACTTAACTCTAATTAGGATCTCATTCTTGTATATGTTATGGAGTTTCACTGGTGATATAATCATATATGAACAGAGGAAAGTTATGTTCCATTCATTCTACTCTTTCCTGTTCCCAATACCCTCTTCCCTCATTCCCCTTTGAATATGATGGTTTTAAATATTTCCATTCTATTCCAAAGGATTTAAAAATCATCTAGCCCAAAAGCAAAGTTGTATAAACAGGAGAAACTAATTCATTCATTTATTTCAGAGATTAGTGCTTGTAAGAAATCTTTAATACAATAGCGATATATCGTCTTTCCAGCTTCAAATTCAAGAAAGGGGATGTTGGAATAAATGTTGATATTATGATCTGAGCTAATATAGTAAAGACCTGAGTATATTTTGTTTCTCTTTTTGAAAATATTATCTGTTATGATTGGGCTTTGTTCAGCCACATGTGTTCCCACTTTTTCCCATTTCCTATGTAATCTTCATTTCAATTTTTCTTTATTCATTAGCTACTTTATTCATTAGCTACTTTATTTATCTTTATTCATTAGCTACTTTATTGGTTTGATAAAATACTCAGCTTTCTCCCAGAATTCAAGTTAAGTGAAAAAATGATAGTCTTTGTTAGATTTCCTTTTTACTTGCATCTATTTCTCCTTCACTTTCTCTAAAGTAGGCTTAGGCATTATACAGATATGGTATTTACTTAATTAAAGCACATGACTTGATGTTTAGTTATTCCATTTTTAATCTGCTTGACTAGAGCCTTCGTATAATGCATTCTTCAAAGTCAAGCTCCAGGATCACATTTTAGATTTTAATGAATTACTTCTTGTAACCAGACCCTTTTGGAGACAGTCCAAGACAAACTTGTACTATTCAAAATTCTGTGTTTCACTAAAATGAGAAATGTCTCTTGAGGGTCTAATGTAGTCCATTTTTTTTACTATAATTTTATCATTGTAAACTTAAAGACTTTGGGTCAATGCTGGGCATAAAAGTATTCATATAGTACATACTAATTAATTGTTCATTTTGTTGCTGTTTGTCCCTTTAAAAATTGGCAACCAAATTCAGGAAATGAATTGTAGTTTATTAGATAATACCTTTCTCACAGAAGATAAAGTTTCAGTGCATCTCGGGTTTTGTGGGAATGGATCAAATCCATCAGACAAAAGTAGGGTAAAGTTCCTTATTTTCCACTTGACATTGCTATACTCATTTCTCAGAAAATCCATTTTAGTTCTCTTGAATATAAAAATTATATTGGTAAGCCTAAAGAAAAAGCAGTTTGACTCTATATTTGTCCCATAATAATGTTATATTGCATACTTCTTAGGCCCCATGAGTCTCAGCCATTGCAGTGGCAACCAGTTTCATGCAGGCGAAACCCGACAGCCCTTCACCTGACTTTCTGGCCCAGGACCTTTTCTGAAGCTAGTAAAAACAAGTGCATAACTTGAAAGTGTAAGAAAGGGCAACCCTTAACTGAAGGAAGTCAGAATTGATAGAGAATTGCTTCTCTCGTGGGTCCTATGGCAGGCAATTCTGAAGTTGTTTCACAACTCCTCATACTGAGCTTGAGCACTGATTTACTCAGAGTAGGCAATGAATTCAAGAATGCAGCCTTGGGGCTAAGGGTAGTAGCTCAGTGGTGGAGTGTTTACCTGGTATGGGCAAGGACCTGGGTTCAATTTCCCAGACTGTAAACAAAGCAAAAATCCCCACCCTTAATTGGCTTTCCTTCCTTCACTGTTTTCTTATCCTAACTCCCAACTCCTATTCCTAGTATGATTTCCCAAATAAAAACTTGTATGTAAGCCAAAGGACTTGGGTTCTATTTTCAATGGAGAACCTAAACTAAGAGATAAAGAGTTGTTATTAGTGGAAAATTAAATTTGGGAAATTTTCATGCATGGATGGGACAGTCAGATTAATGGTGTGCCAGTGTTTGTAAGGGTAGTATTGCTGATCCAAGATTGGTTGAACATGCATTTGAGGTTATTTTTCTGATAGTGTTAATAGGCTGGATTTGAAGAAACCCATTTGTCAATAGTATGTAACTTCCAAATTATAATTTTTAATTATTTTATGGCTGTCTTTAATACAATAAGCTATAATGTTCTCTTATTTCCCATCTCTTATTTTTGATTCATAGCAAGTTTAGTTATTAGTCCTGAGTTATCCAAATTAACTATTTATATAGAAATATTTTTAAAAAGTGAAAATTTTGTTACTCCCTTGCCTTCTTTTCAATTGTTTATGGTAATATCTTCTAAATGTATAAAAGTAAATGCAAATTAAGTACTGATCTAATGACTAGTTACATAGGCTAAATTGCTTATATGTCTAATAGAATAATTTTTATAATAATATATAATTAATTGCCTATATTAGTAAAGTGGTCCTTTTGTCTTTCAGTATAGTATCTCCACACAAAATCTATAACTTAAGATAAAAACAAAATTGATTTAGCATGGATATAAATTTAAATTATAGCATCAGTAGTGAGTATACATAAATAGCAATTAAATATCTTTCAGGAAATTAAAGTTGATTGTAAGAACTAAATATGATCAGTTTGTGTTACAAATAGATCCTATTAGTTGGTTCTAAAATTAACTCCTAATCTGTTTCCTGCTCTTCATTCATTGGAAGTTGTATCAATTGACCCAATTTTAGACAAGCTCTAAGAATGTTTGTCACAGTGTTCTGAACTCCCTTATGACCAATACATTTCATAAATAGCTCACATATGATCTTTTCTCATTGGTTCTGTCCCCTAACCAATTAGATAGTCTGAGACTAATATCTTTGGAAACAATCAAATCTTATTCTATATTACTTTTATACCCAATACATTTTGAACTCACTCTCCTCATCATTATTTACTATCAAGAAAATACAGTATAATTTACTATTAAGCTGTAATAAATTTAATTCAGAAGGAATCTTCTAGAGTCCTGAAGAAATAATTCAGTTGGTAATACAGCACAATCCTTAGAGCATCTAGAAATCCTTGGCCAACTGATTTGATGTCATATAAGATAACAGATACAAACAGTCTTTGAGAAACTGAGATAAAGACACACATAGGGCATTTGAATTATCTCTGTTAACTTCATTCCACTAATATACTAGAATAAAGATTATAGAAATCTAAATTTTAAAAAAGTACTTAAACCTTTTAGTCATATTGATATATTGCCCTTAGTATAAGGCTTCTTTAAAGTGAATGTTTAATTGGATTGGATTATGTGAATTTCTGATTTTTAAAATTTAAAATGGTTAAAATATTCTTCAGGTCCTGGGGTTGTGGCTCAGTGGTAGAGTGCTTGCCTAGCATGCATGAGGCACTGACTTCGATCCTCAGCACCACATAAATGTAAAATAAAGATATTGTGTCCACCTAAAACTAAAAAATAAATATTAAAAAATCCTCTAGTATTAAATCTTAATGCCTCCCAAGATTGTTGATTTAATTTTTATCTTTCTGACAAAAATGCATATATTCTAAGGTAAGCATTGACTTCTCTTATTGAAGATATTCTTAATGAGGTAAGAAGGATATTGACATTTGCTGAGCACCTACTGTGTTCTAAAAACTGCCAGGTGTTTTAAGATAATATAATTCAACAATTCACCCCTTCTTTCCTTCCTTCCCTCTCTCTCTCTTTCCTTCCTTCCTTCCTTCCTTTTTTCTTTCTTTTTTTCATGCTGTGGATTAAACCCAGGGTCTTACACATGCTAGGCACATACTCTACAACTGAGCTATGTCCCCAGGCCTAATATAACAACTCTTAATGAATGATTTTAGTTTCCTTAATTCACATATAGAGAAAAGAGATTTTAGATAGTTAAATGATTCCCAAGTGCAAACTGGTTGGAAGCATAACCAATGTTCAGACCCATGTCACTTTGGTTCAAATGCCCACATCCTTTTCAATATGCTCTCCATCATTTGTATTATAAAAGTAAGAAACAAACAAACAAACAAAAAAGGGATGATTCTTCAGAGTCCACTTGGACTGAACTAAAGTTAGAAAATTTAGAAGTATTGCAAAATTAGGATTTATGTGTAAAAAGATAAAGAGATTAGGAAAATTAATATTTAGTACCAGGAATCAGAACTTAAAATTTTGAGCCTTTTACTCTCAAACTTTCTGTAGTCCCAAGTACCAACAATTCCTCAGGTTAAAAATGTGTAAAGTATTTTCTGAGCACTTGTATGCAAAGCACTTTTTAAGAGGATATTCTTAAATATAGGTTTTGTCATCTCTACGGTGAGTTTTGAATCTCACGATTCTGGTCTGTATAACCTATTGAAATTTTCTTATTGGTTCATGCTAAATTTTAGGAATTCTAACTTCTTATGCAAATCCTAAATTCTTACTTACATAAAAATGACTAAAACAATATAAAAATGTAAAGTTTAATACATATCAAGAAAACAAAAAGTAGGCTGGGGTTGTAGCTCACTGGTACAGCTTTTACACATGCATACATGACGTGTTGGGTTCAACCCTAAGCACCACATAAAAATAAGTAAATAAAACAAAAGTATTGTGTTCATGTACAACTAAAAAAATTATTTTTAAAAAAGGAAAGCAAAAAGTTGAGATGGTTTAAAGCAATGCCACGTCAGAGGCCCTGTTATCAATTGGAAAAAACTTGTAGGATGGTATTAAGAGATTAGGGTTTGAAGAGATAATCACCTTTCTTACCAATGGCCACGCCATAAATTCAACCACTGTGCCAAAAATGTTTGTTGGCAATAATGATAAATATTGAAGTATTAAAGCAAATAATTTCTTAGTCACCAAAAATTCACTAACATAACTATCCAAGTTTATCTTTTTACAATAGAAAACATTTAGATTTCATGTGGTATTCAGGAGAGTACATGCAAGGTAGTGAAAGAACTACTAGTCTGGGCTGGTGTTCAGGAAACCTGGATGTTCTGGCCCGAGCTCTACCCTTAGATTATACAGTAGTGACTTAGCTACATTTTCTTGGCTTCATTCCTCAACTCAAAATGAAGAGTTGGATTCATGAGTTATTAAGGATACTTTGAACTCAAAAAATGTCATGATTGTAAGTGCTTCTAGTAGGATGAAGATTTTTAATAAAGGAGAAGTTGTTAGAAAGCTAGCATTGTTGACAAGAAGAATTGTGTGGCTAGTTACAGAAAGAAAAAGAATGCATTTTAATTTGGTTAGTAAATTCATATAGCTTTAATTTTAATCAAAACAGTGTATTAATATTTTAAAGGAATCCATTTAAAGAAAATACATGTCATTCAATTAAGTCATTTAATAGATCTTAGTATATTTGAAAATGAAAATCCCATTAAATGAAAACTATAGAATCCCCTTCAAAAATATAGAGTTAGGCTTAAAATTTTACTCATGGATTTTATATGAAATGTATCTTGATCCTATAAGATTTCCTCAAAACTATAAATGTAAAAGGTTCAATTAACTATTTATCTTTACACAGTTAAGTCCTGTATTTTAAACACAGTATGCTTTAAAATTTTTAATTACTTGTATACAATATATGCAGTAGAAACATCAACAATGTACTCTATTGATACATACGTAGCTCTTACCTGAAAATTGATTGAAAAGAGAAAAATCCAATCAATTGTAAATTTGACCCATGTTTCCAAAAACTTGTCATAATACAATTTATGCTGAAGAAAATTAATTTTGGTTTGCTGAATCAGCACATTCCATTTGCAGATACATTACATAGCTTTTAGAAGTTTAGTTGAATTACCAGAAGTTTAATGCAGAACTCCCTGGAAGTAGGATTAAGAAGTATCCAAAGATTTTCCTTGCAAAAAATGAAATCTCATCTGAACATTTATTTTCATTTTTAAATTAACATCCTAAAGAAACATAAAAGCTTTGAATAAGAACATAATGACAAAGTGGGTATACTAGGAACAATGAAAAGGATGCATCAGCCTTGCTCAGTTCAAGGCTAAGTTCTATTAAGAAGATCTACAGATAATGCTTGACAGAAAATATTCAGTGTAAATCTGTTTAAAATTTTTAAATTCCCAGATAAATTTGTATGTCAGCAGTTATGTTAAATTAAATGCCCCCAAAGACATGTACATTCGATTCATCCTAATATTGATAACTAAGGGGAAATTTTATTATGTAAAAATGAATCTAAAGGGATTGGTAACTTTCATTTTAAATGACTCATACTATTAAAATAAATTAATTAGATCCACAAAAGAAAGAGATAAAACAAATACTTTAAAATATAAATGGAAGGAAGACCCAAGTATTCTTTAGCCTAAAAAGTTTTTCAGACCTAATAGGCATGACAAAACCTGTCTTCATTCCTTTCTATTCAGCTCAGCAAGTGCTTTTGAGCTCCAATAGTTAATCAGTTACCAGATTCCACAATCTTTGTTTTTCACACTCCTCAATTCTTGCTATGAATTGTTCCTCTAATATACTTAGGATTACCAAGCAGGGCAATACTTTTTTCTTTTATCTTAAAAAGGCAGTTATTCTTTTATACACAACTCAATATACTATGTAAAATTGCACTATATAGCAACAGCCTGTAAAACATAATAGTATGTTATCAAAGAAATATATGGCTTAAAATGAATCATTAGTATTTGAAATATTTAGCAAAATTATTCAATCCAACTTTTTAAATGACAATAGCCATAACCAAGTTACAAAAAGTACAGCAAAAGTATATTGTATACCAAATAACTATCCAAACAAATCCATGAACATATGTGCAAGTTTTATAAACAATATTCAATCAGATTTACAGAAAAGGTAGAATGCAAATATTATCATGTTAAAAATCAGTATCTTCTTAAACATCATTTAACCTTCCAAAACTGCATAAAAATTGAGAAATATGAAAGATATATTAACTTACCCTTCAATTTATTTAGAAAACCTCTGCTCTTGGTCAAAAGCAGAAGGTGTTTCACTCCTCACTTTCCCTAAGGCTATGAACATAAATGTTAAATCAGTGGACGCCACCTCTCTGGACCACACTAAGTTTGCTAGACACTCCAGTTATGTGGAAGAGTTCTGCTGCATCTAAGCTATATACTGTGTGCAATGGATAACCTAATATGCCTTTCATTTAACTGGCTGGGCAGGTTTCTACCTTCTGTGGAACATGGAATCAAACCAGAATATGTTGGCATAACAGGCCAGTCAAACCGGTTCTTCTGTAGATCCAGAACCTGTCTGACCAGTCTGCATCAAAGGCTAGCCCAACATGCTGCAGCTGCTCAGCTCTGCTAAGCTTGTACTGGATGAGTTATCCCCACCTCTCGTCAACTCCCAACAAACTACTCGGAATGTTGTAGCCTCCAGCAAAATAATTCAGAGTTCTGATGGGAGGGGTAGATCTGTGTCAGGTATAGCAAGAGTCCATTGTTGTAAGTCTCTCCTGGTAGATACATATAAATAAGTGGTCTATTGTCCTGAAAGGTAGGTAATCCTTCTTAAAATGTGTTCTAGGACTTTGTGCTGTGGAACTCTCTAGAAATAGATTATCTACAATGGAGAAGAATACCATAATTCCTGAACTTTTTCCACTAGTCCATTTAGCTTTGTTTTCCTAACTTAGCCTTGAGGGGAGAGATTAATATTCCCCACAAGGTTGCCCAGAGAAGCATTGCCCAAGGAAGCATTTCTAGGGGGAGAGAAATAAAGTGTAGTTTGACCAAACATTTGCCTGGGTGTGTTATCATCCTTGTTCTCAAATGATCCTCACACCATTCCAGTATAAATTAGAAAAGCTACTTCTATAAAACAGGGACAATTTAGAAAGGTTTCACTTTGGATATTCAACAGTTCAACACAAATTATTGATATCTATTGTGTCTCAAGAATAATGTATTACATTGACAATGGTGAAAAAGAAAAATTTAGTAAGAGTTGAGAGTTATATCAGTTTCCAATTAAGATGTCTAGTAAGTTTTTGGAAGGGAGAAGTAAGCAACACAAGATTACATTTTGATAGAAATTGATTTATATTAAAAGAGATCAAGTGAAGTTTGTTCTTATTCTTTTGTAATAGTTGCATATTTAGAAACAGTCTTTCCTAAGTACCTACACAGTGAATCTGAAACTTTCTCTGTAAGAATCATCTGAGGTGATAAGAACACAGATTGCTGAGCCTTAGCCTCTAGAGATTCTGATTGAATAGATCTGAAATATTGCCTAAGCACTTCCAGTGATTCGAATGCAGTTGTCATGGGGACCAAAGATCCAGACTCCATGCTCAGGTTCTTTCTATTTCTGTTCCTGATAATAGAACACATATGCACTAAAAGTATGACTGTAAGTATGGGGAAACTTCACAAAGGAGATGGTTTAGAGATTTCTTTTCTGACTATGACCAAAGATTGCTATCTGCAGGATAACAAAAGGATGAAGGTACAATACAAAGACTGCCTTTGATTTAGTACAGTAATAAATGTAAGTATCTGAGGACACCATTACTCAAAACTTGATTAATATTATTTTTCAGAGCAAGTGTCAGCACATTTTTTTATAAATTTTTTAGAGTATGTGGGCCAGGTTTTCTTCATTTCAACTATGCAGTTGTAACATTGTAGCATAAAAGCAGACTTAGACAATAGTCAGGAAATGGGCATGGCAGTATTCTAATAAAACTTTATAAAAACAGGTGGCAGGCTAGATTTGATCAGTGGGCCATAGTTTGATGAACCTTGTGAAAATTTTAACAAGATTGCATATTTGGTTGGGAAAAGGGACTTTGGAGTCAGAAAGACATGGGTTCTATTCCAGTTCTGTTCCATACTAGCTTTGTCAGTTGAATCAAGCATTGGTTTTATTTATATAATGGGGATTAAAACAATATCACTTACCCCCTCAGTTATAAGATTCAAATAACACAGTTTATATGAGCATCTGTCTGAAAAGCTAGTACACAGTAAGGACTCTATAAAATGTCAGCTAAAAATAAACATGTTCAAACATGGTAGTTGAGTATAGGTGTTTATTTTCATTATTTCTTGAAATCCTACTAAAATGGCAGAAAAGAACAAAAGCAGCATAAATCTTGAGGACCAAAAGAATAAGAGAGGTAGATAAAGAGTTGTCCATGAAGTTTTAGAAGAAGGATTGAGGATAAGTGGTGAATAGAGAAAGAGAAAGTCTGACTACTTACTTTAATAAAAGCAAGTCTATCTCTGCTGCTAGAAAACTTTAAAAATTGAACAAGGACCTCTAATAGTCTTGGGGTATAAAGTGGTCTTAAAATGGGAGGGTTGGTTGAAAAAAGTCTGTATAGGAGCAGTTTGCTTTGCAGGTCCCTTCCCCAAACCAGAAACCTGGAGAATGTACTTTCTTCAGCCTTGGCTGGAGAGAGGTAGGATTTGTTGATTCATGGTAGGGGAGATTGTCCCACATTGGTACTAGATTTGGAAATACCAGACAGAGCTGATGGTGAGTGCTAAGTACCATACTGAAAATTTTAAAATTGCATTATTTTCCTATTGTTTCTGTAACAAATTACCTCCAATTTTGTGGCTTAAGAAAATACAAATATAGCATCTGCCGGGGTTCAGCCCTAGCGGGGTCCAGGGAGTCCTGAAGGATGAGTGGCGTCAGTGAAAAGATGAGACAGGAGTCGTTCTGTTCGAGCAATCTCCAGAGAGAGAGCTAAAGCAGCTTTCTCTGGGTCCCCTTTTATTACAATTTTTCTCATTATTATAGATTCACAATACGTCATTAATTATATAATTTAAAACTTTGCCAAGACATGACATTTCCTTAACCATGATTGAGGGTACATTAATTTACATTTTTCCAGGATGTGACCTTCAGTTATATAATTATTAAAAGTACAGAATCATTAATAAAATATGTCACTAATTTACATTCTTCAGATTTTCCCAAGATTTACTATTTTTCCCAAGATATGTTATTTTCTTATTAACTAATGCCAAACTACGTAACCAGACTCTAAGTCTCCTAACCAATCATTAACCTAAAGTACACTTGTACTTTATTTCTAATTTATAATTCCCATCTAAAAAAGTCCCTTTAAATCTTATATTTAAAATATCCTAAAGTTTATGAATCATCCTTAAAACATATCAGAAACCTATACAACTAAAGACTTAAGAATTTCTAAACTTAAGAATCTAAATAAAATAATATTTCTAACATTATTCTAAAATTGTGTCTTATAAAGCTATTTTAATTAATTCCTAAATTTATTCTCATAAAACTGGTTGAGCTGCTTTCTCAAAGAGTTTCTTTGTTTCTCAGTCAAGGTACACTAGTTCTCAAAGAGTTTGTTTCTCAGTCAAGGTGCACTAGTTCTCATGACCTATCAGAGGATGATTGTTGTCCGTAATTAGGTTTGTCCACAATGTACTAAGATAGAAGAATAGCCTTTTACTTTGTCCTAGATATGCTGAGGGGTAGTAGAACAGTCTCCAAGGCATGAACTACCTGTTATGTTCTAGCCATCTGAAATTTAATTTGTTTGGCATTTGACATACTCATGCCTCCTGTGAGAAACATAAGCATGAAAATGCAAAGTCCCAATTACATAAAAAAGGGTCTCATGGTTTCGGTTACCCACCAACCAGGTGGCTTTGCCAGCATTCATCCTCACTGTGACCCTGTCAAGACAGTGGGAGAGCGGCTTTGCCAACACTTTTTCTCACTGTGACCCTGTCAAGACAGTGAGTGGGGGATCGCCTTCACCAAGCATCTTACAATTCTGGAGATCAGAAGTCCAAAATGGGACTCAATGGGCTAAACTCAAAGCCTTATTTCTTTATGGAGGCCATTTCTAGCTTCTAGTAGATACCTACATTTCATCTTCAAAGCCAGCAATGACTATGGTTAAGTCTTTTTAATATTCACCATTCTGACCATGACTCTACTGTTCTCCTCTTCCATATTTAAGTGAACTTGACAAACCAAGATAATCTCTGTATTTTAAGTACAATTTATTAGTTACCTTAATTCCATCTACGGTGGGCTGGGGATGTAGCTCAGTGGTAGAGTGCTTGCCTACCATGTGTGAGGTCCTGGGTTTAATCCCCAGTGCGGCAGAAACAAAAAGAATTAATTCCATCTGCTATCTAAATTCTCTGCCACATAAAATAACATAATCACAAGTTCCCAGGATGAGGATATGTGGATATTTTGAGAGGCCATTATTCTGCCTATAATGGAGTCTAGGTTAAAGTCTATTGGTTGGTGAGATACTCAGGTTTATTCTTCTGCTTGACTTCTGAATGCTAATAATTAGGTTTGTTTTCTTCACTCATGAAAACTGGAGAATTTCTCTGTAGAAACTCTTTGGACCCTGATTACCCTAATGCAGTTGTTATCAGCTGGGGCTGATTTTATGTATTAGGGAATCTCCTAAGAGATTTTTTATTGTAACAACTAGGGAGATATGTAGAAGTTGCTACTGGCATCTGGTGAGTAAGGTCCAGGGATGCTGCTAAATGTGTTACAAAATACAAAAGATAGCTCACTTCCCACTCCAATAAATAATTATTCATTCTGAAATGTCAGTGGTGCCAAGGTTGAGAAATCCTATTCTCATGTTAAATCTCCCAGTCAGTATCACTCTAACATAAATCAATAAGTCCCAGCTAGGCTTACAGAGTTCTAAACCAGTGTCTTCTTGGCATGGGGGAGGAAGGTACTAGGGATTGAACGCAAGAGTGCTTTACCACTGGGCTGTATCCCCTTTTAATTTTTTATCTTGAAACAGAGTCTCATTAAGTTGTTTAGGGCTTCACTAAGTTGCTGAGGCTACCCTTGTAATCTTTCTACCTCAGCCTCCCAAGTTGCTGAGATTATAGGCATGTACCACCATACCTGGCACAAACAGATAAAAAGAACTTAGAGAAAACAGTAAATGCAGAGAACGGAATAATATTTTAAAGTTCATAATATTACTATCTTCAAAGAAATTAGAGTGGTTGCTGATTGCACAGAATGAGAATGGAAAGGCAATGTAAAAGTGGAACTTTTGGAATCTAAAAAGGAGATACTAGACAATAAAAATATAATAGCAAAAATAAAGTCAGCAGAAGGAGTTGGAGGATAAAGTTGAGAAAATCCCATAAAGAGAACTAGAAAGGTAAAAAGAGGAAACAAGCCACTCTGACGGTGTATTTCTGTAGTTATAGCTACTCAGAAACTGAAGCAGGTGGGGCACTTCAACCTAGGAGTTAAGAGGTCAGCCTGGGCAATATCAAGAGACCCTGTCCAAAGAGATAAAAAATAAAAATGGGGGAGGCATAGAAGATAATATATTTTTTTAAAACCAGAGAATAAATTGCAGAAATCCAATAACTGACAAAAGCAGTTTCAGGAAAGAACACATAAATGGAAAATTATCAAATAGTTTTGATTTTTTTTCACCAGAAACAAAGAACCCAAGTTTCTGATTGAAAAGGAAGACAAGTACCCACCAAATAAATGAAGAGAGGCTATCAACCAGACGTACAAATCATGAAATTCAGAATACCATGGATTAATAAAAAATCCAAATATTTCCAGAGGAAAAAAAGGAGAAAACACACACAAACAGAAACACATACACACATACAGAACATCAGTCACATAGAAAGTAGCAGGATTCAATAAAACAAATGACACTAATTAATAGCAACACATGAAACTAGAAATCAATGGATTAATCTCCAAAATTCTGTGAGAATTTTATTTACAAAACAAGAATTCTGTATTTATTCAACCTTGCAATCAAAAGTGAAAGTAGAATAAATATAGTTTTGGATACATAAGGCCCTTCAAACTGTTATCTTAAGAAATTACTAGAAGATGTGCTTTAAGATAAAGGCTAAATTAAGAAAGCTAAAAACATGGAATCCAGGATAATCTCTGCTCCTTTTCTTTACTTGAAGTTCCACATGGTCACAGTTCTAGTTCCAAGATCTCCATAGTGTTACTAATTATGAGTACATTACTGAAGAATCTGATTTATACACACAGAAGAGAAGACTGGATATAGAAGTATGATTGGCTATTGAGCATCTAACTAATTGGATGTTGTTGTGTCAAGTATTCATGATACAAATCTGGTGAGTAGGCTTCAGAGCTGTGATGCTATATATGGGAAAGTTCTCAGGTAAAGTGACAGTGGGAAGAGAAAGCAATGAAATGTGTTACATACATATAACATTTTATTACATGTGTAGATGCCCCTGTATTCCATATCTATCCAACTGTATTTTTAGATCTCAGACATTGTTTAAAAATCTTCGAGCACTTACAGGTCAGAAGCACTTTGTCTCCAACAACTAATGATGGTTATAACAAAAACAGCTATTATTTATTTATCAATGCCAGGCCTCATCCTAAACACTTTTCACATATCTCATCTAATTTTTACAATGTCCCTAATGGAGAACTAGTTATTACTGTATTCTCTACTTTACAAATTAGGGAATGAAATCCATAGAAATCAAGTGATTTATTGAAAGCAAAATAATTGTTTAGTGGTCGACCTATTTTAAGAGACATGCGCACTCTGATTCCTAAACCCAGAGTGTTAATCTTTATGTTAAAATAGAAGGACTACCAATGGGAAAGGATAGATTCTATCAGCATTTGTAATTAGAGATTGCTATGATTTGAATATGGTTTCAGTGTATCTCTCAAGCGTCATATGTTGTGAGCTTGGTCCTCAGTGTGGCATTATTAAGAGGTGGGGGCCGATAAAAGTCTATAGGTCACTGGGTACCTGCCGATGGAAGGAATAAACTAGCTCTTGTGGGACCACAGTCTCTCTCTGGCTTCCTGTCTTGCCCTATGATGATACCTTTCTGTACATGCTTTCACCATTGTGACAGCATCTGCATTGATGCCGTTATCAGAGCCCAGTCAGGTATCATACCCTTGAACTGTGATTTAAATAATCCTCTATACTGTTTATATAGTACCCAGCCTGAAGTATCTCATTTTAGTAACAGAAAACTAATACAGAGACCAAGGTCTACTTTTGATTTTTGTTCTTTCCTCAAGCAAACTCTTTCCTTAAAGGTTGATTTCATTTACATGTTACTTTCATTAAACAACCTCATAATAATCTATGAGGGTATTTTAATTCCAAATAAATAGCTTATTACCCAAATGATTCTTAATAGGTAGAGCTTGAGACATATAAGTGATCTTTTGTTGTATTTACTTCCCTGTTTCTCATCTAGAAATGGAAGTTCCATCAACATGTGACTATCCAATATCCATTCCTTTCTCACATATATACCCACATACCTTTAAGTCTCACTTTTCAAAAGAGTCATTTCCAGAGGAACACATATGGTTTGGCATAATTAATTTTTCAATTAATTTCAATTAATTTTTAAATTACTGAAAAATATTAAACATATGTTATACCATTAATTCTATTGCTTTTACAATTACTTTGAGTAATTATAATAAATATTATTGGATTTTATTTTAAAAGATTTTTGAAAATGCAAGAGTTCACTTTTTATTTTTAACCTATATGTTCCCAAGGAAAGTTCTTTTTCTGATTTTACTTGATAGTTTTATACAGCAATCTTAAACTTGCCATAATGATAAGAAAAAATAGTCTACTCTGAACCAGAATTATATTTCTACTTTATAAGGCAAGCCAAACAACACCAGGTTAGCTATTTTCCACAATGTAGTTAAGCTGACTTATCCTGAGAGATTTGGAAATATTTTCTAATTGATTCAAGGTTAATAGAAAATGAGGTTAATGTTCACAGATCATAAAATGAGGAAGGCAATCAAACTGGTACAAGTACAAACTTGCACCAACAGAAGAAGTATGCACAAACATATCTGCCAGTTTTCATGAGTAAAGTTTTGCAATATACTACCCAATAGCTAGTAAAACCTGATCACTATAAAATTAAGAGCACATTTTACCTGAATAAGATCAAATCAAGAAACCTTATTCTGAGATTTTCTCAATTACTCTTAGGTTATATAAATGTGGGTTAGTTTTTTATTCAACATCCTAACCCTCAGTTGCTTCACTTATTAAGTGGAGAGAATTTGATTGGTTATATTCTAAATATTTATTCAGTTCAAAATGTGTTCTTTGGGGCAAGTGAATAACTTTTTCAAAATGTAGGAGCAAAAGCAAATAAACTAGTGAAGAAAACATTTTACAAAAGAGCAATATTTTAAATGTGAGACAATTTGGGGTTGGGTTCTCCAGAAGTTGATGCTGAGACATGCAGGTACAAGTGATTTGGTAAAAATGTGCTCCTCTATGAAACCAGCAGGATATTTGGGGAGGCAGGACCAGAAAGGAGAATAAGAATAACAAGGATATGATTTTACTATCAGCTCAGTCCTAAGGAGCTCCAGGTTTTAAATTACAATGAAAAAGTTTATTGTACTTGGAGGCAAGGACCTGGGGCTTCCACAATCTTCCAACCAGTCACTGGCTAACTTGCCAACTAAAAGAGATTAAAACTTCCAGGCATTTTTTACTTTCAGCATCTATGTATGATGTAGCATAACTCAAGAGTAGTTCTTTGAAGAAGGTTGAGGTGCTGTAAGGTAAAGCTCTAAGGAATAGAGCCAAGATAGAGTTACAAGAATCAGATTTATCCTACCACCTGAAATAACAAAAACAAAATGTATAAAATAATATTTTCCAAGTCATTATACATTGGTCAGTAAAGAACAGTTATCCCTAAGAGAGGGTAAACAAACAACCCCTATAAATACCCCAGCTTTACTACCTGGAGTATTTCCAAGCTGGGTTGACACGAGTAGAGTTCAGTGATCTTACAGAGATTATATTTTGGAAGGAATTGCAAGACTCAATCATATGATGCCCTCAATAAACAAATTTTAGATATATGAACCAAGTAGGTTAAAAATAAAAGCATTAAAAAGATGTCTACACTAACACTAACCAGAAGGTACTGATAATGGTTATTCTAATATCAGGCAAAATAGAGTTTATATCTGAGTTATATCACTACTGAGTAAATCAGTGAATCTGAGTATATAAGAGTAAAAAGGGTCATTTTCAAAATGATAAAGGAGTCAATTCATTAATGGGATCTAATAATACATCTATGCATCTAATAATATAAATTAAAAATATATAAAGTGAAAGCTGATAGTAAGAAGATTAGGAAAAATCCATAACTATACCACTTTATCATAGCTAGAGATTCCAACACCCTACTCTTTTAACAATTAATACTTACTTTATCAGTAGGAAGAAAATCAGTAAGATCATGGAAGGCTTAACACCATCAACTTACTGGATATAATTGACATTTGTAGATCATTCCATTTAAAAAAAAATAACACACATTCGTTTTGGGTATACATAGAACATTTATCAAGTTAGACTTGTATTTTCATACATAAAACATGTCTTAAGTTTAAACACATTTAAGTCATATAAAATATATTTTCTGACCACAATAGAATTATTTTACAAACCAATAACAGAATTATGTGAGAAACCCCCAAATATTTGAAAACTAAATAACTCATGCATCAATGATGAAATCAAACAGAAAAGTATTTTTCTCTAAGAGATAGTGAAAATACAACATTAAAATATGTGAGTGTTGCTAAAGCAGTATTTAGAGAAATTTATAATACTAAATGTCCATTTTAGAAAAAAAAGATGTCAAATCACCCCCCAGCATAAGAAACTAGGGGGAAAAAGAAGAAAATAAAAATCAGAATAGAAATCAATGAACTTGCAGCCAGAAAAAACAATAGACAAAAATTACTGCAACCAAAAATTTCTTTTGACCAAATTAGTAAAACTTATAAATTTATAACATCCAGCCAGACTAATCAAAAATTAAATAAATAAAGGGTGGGGAGAAAACATAAATTACCAAATTATTAGGCATGAGGAAAGTGATATCACTACAGATGGAACAGATGGTAAAAGTATAATATAGAACTATCATGAACAACTTTATGCCAATACAGTCAAATTTTTAGATGAAATGCAGTAAGTTCAAAGAAACAAACTATAAAAGCTTATTGAAAAAGATATAGCTTTTTGCTAATAAAAAATTTTTTATTTGTAATTAAAAACCTAACCATAAAGAATGTGAAGCCAGGAGATTCACTGAGGATGGTTTTAGTGGTGAATTCTTACAAACACCCTAAGAAGAAATCACATCAGTTTTATGTAAACTTTTCTATAAAATCTAAGAGGGGAAATACTTCCCAACTCATTTTACAAGGTCAGCATTATTTTGGCACCAAAACCATATGAAAATATTACAAGGAAAGAAAACAACAGATTTATGTTCTTCATGAAATAGTTGTAAAATTCTAAGCAAAATTTTAGCAAATTGAACCCAACAACATATAAGAAAGATACTACATCATGACCAGGTAGAGTTTTATTCTTGGAATGTAAGGTTTGTTTAACATTTTAAAATTAACAAATTTATTAGATTTAACAAATTATAAAACCAGGAACCAAATGATCATCTGAAGACATGGAAAAAAATCTGGACAAAATCTAACATCTATTCCTGATCAAAATTATTTGTTTTGGGGTATCTAAGGTGGCACACACCTTTAATTCCAGTTACTTGGGAGACTGGATTACAAGTCTGAAGTCAGCCTGGGCAACTTAATGGGATCTGTTCTCAAAAACAACAACAACAAAAAAGGACTGGGAGTGTAGCTCAGTGGTACAACATCCCTGGGTTCAGTACAGGAAAAAAAAAAAAATTGTAAACTAGGAGTGAAAGAGAACTTTCTCATGGTAAATGACATCTATGAAAAACCTATAGCTGAAATAATGGTTAATGGCTGAAAGATTTTCTCCTAAGTTCATAAACAAGGCAAAGAATGCCTATCAGAGCCATTTTAATTCAGTAGAGATTTTAACGAGTACAATAAGGCAAGATAAACAATAAAAATCATACAGATTGTAAAGGAAGAAGTAAAACTATCTCTATTTGCAGAAAATGTGAATGTCTATCTAGAAAATACTGTGGAATCTACAAAAAAATTCTAAAAATGATAAGTGAGTTTGGTTTGTGGATATAAGGTCAATATATAAAAACCATAACCAAAAATAATTGCAATGAATAATTTAACATTAATATTTACATAAAACAATACTATTTTTATATCAAACAATATCAAACATAATATGACAAAGTTTAAAAAATGTACTTGGAAACCAAAAGTTTTTACAGTTTTTATAACAAAAAATTATAACATAGTGCTGACAAAGCGGGGAATGGTCACACTCCTCTGTAATTCTAGCTACTTGGGAGGCTAAGCCAGGAGGATTATAAGTTTGAGACCAGTCCAGGCTACATAGTGAGACCCTGTCTCAGGGGAGAATTAAAAAAAAAAAGAGGAAAAAAAAAAAGAACAAACAAAATAAATAAGATTGCTGATGGGAATTATAGAATGACCAATTAAATAGAGAGATATACAGGGTTTATGGATTGGAAGACTCAATATTAAGATGTCATTTCTCCCCAAATAAATCTATAGATTTAATGCAGTTCTAATAACAATATAGCATTTAAAAAATAATATTCTAAAATTTATCTTGGAATGCCAAGAAACTAGAATAACCAGAACAACTTTGAAAAACAAAAGTAAAGTTGGAAAATTTGTAATATTTGTAAATATTTAACAACCAGCTCTCTGGAAGTATTTTGTGGTATAAATATACCATGTAATGTCAAGTTACTAATATGACATCTCACTGAACACAGAATTGGGAAGAGGTGCACAACACCAGCTCTTATAAATAAGTGCAAGCTAGCTTCAGCATATTGCTTATTACACTACATGATTTTAACATTTAACATAAACCTATGGTAATCAAAATGTTGTAGTAAGGGCACAAAGTTAGACAATAAACATAAAATAAGAAAAATGAAAGAGTTCATAGACACACATATATATGACCAATGGATTTTTGACAAAGGTGCAAAGGTATTTCAATAAATGAGAGTCTTTTTTTAATAATTGTTTTAGAAAAATTGTATATTCATAAATCAAACAAATGTTAAGTAGATCATGAATCTAAATAAAATGTATAAAACATTAAAGTTTCTAAGAGGAAACGGGAAAATGTTTGTGACCTGGAATTATATGAAGTTTCTTAGATATGATACCAAAAAATGTGATCCAAAAAATATTCATAGATTTGACTTGACCAAAGTTGAGAACTTCTGCTCTCTAGAAGACATTTTAAGAAGATTAAAAGATAGGGGCTGGGATTGTGGCTCAGCGGTAGAGTGCTTGCCTAGCACCGGTGGGACTCGGGTTCGATCCTCAGGACCACATAAAAATAAAGACATTGTGTTGAGTCCATCTACACCTAAGAAATAAATATTTTTTAAAAAAAGAAAATGAAAAGATAAGCCACAGAATGTGTAAATATTTAACAACCAGCTCTCTGGTTGCAAATCACATATCAGATGAAGGACTTGTACCAGCAATACATTAAAACCCTTAAAATTTAATAACAAAATAAACATAAAAATAGGCAAAATATTTGAGCAGACATATCAGCAAAGAAGATATATGATGGTAAGTAAGCACATTCAGAGATGCTTGAACTTGCTAATCATTAGGGAAATATAAATCAAAACTACAATGAGGTATCACTGCATGTCCAATAGGATGTATACAATTGAGAAGCCTGACAATACCCAGCTTGGGTCAAGATGTGGAGTAACTAGAATTCTCAGACACTGTTGGGGGTGGAAATATCAAATGGTACAGCCATTCTGGAAAACAGTTTGGCAGTTTTTTAAAAGCCATTCAATCCTAGGTATTAATTCAGGAGAAATAAAAATGTATTTGCTTTCTGATTTCTCATAAAAATAAAACCTAGGTAAAAACCATTAAAATAATGTGGAAACAACATTTTAAAAATTTTGGACGTTGGTTCTTTTCTGTCAATTTGGTATTGATACTGTGATTTTTCAGTTTACTCAAAATAAGGGAATCAAAATATTTTGTTTATGAGGTCATACCCTAGTTTGGATGTTGAATGTCCCTGCCAAATCCCATGAGTTAAAGTCTTGGTCCCCAGGGTGGCGCTGTTGTGGAACAGTAGTAGAACCTTTAAGACCTGGGCTTAATAAGAGACCTGTAAGGCATTGGGAGTGTCCTCTTGAAGGGGCTCGTGGAACCCCACCCCTTTCCTCTTTCTTTTTTGCTTCCTGTCCATAAAATGAGTGATTTTGCTTTACCTCATGCGCTGACCATGATGTGCTTTCTCACCAGAAGTCCAAAGCAATAGGACTAACTGATCATGGACTGGAACTTTCAAAACTGGGCCAAAACAAACCTTTTCTCTTTATAAGTTGATTATTTCAGGTATTTGTTATAGTGACAGAAAACTCAAAACAGTTCAAAGATGTTTAAAGATGTTAGGTAAAATATATAGCATTCTCATGAAAGTAGCATGTAGAACCTGGTGCTATAAGTATCAAATGATGTTTTTTTTTATAAAATACCTTTATTTTATTTATTTATTTTTATGTGGTGCTGAAGATTGAACCCAGGCCCTTGCATGTGCTAGGCGAATACTCTACTACTGAGTCACAACCTCAGCCCCCAGAATCAAGTGATTTTTGTGAATCAAAATATATTATGGACATTGTTTTATATATAAATCAGTAATGTTGTTAAATAAGTTTGTGGGGGCAGGGAACAATATTATTTCTCAAGAATTATGAGCAAATGTAGCACACTATCTATAACTTTTATGGCTTTAGATAAACTCAACTTAATTTTTACAAAATAATCCTTTTAATGGAGAATTTATGATTATAATAATTTTGTTTCAAATTTTTGAACTTCCTAAATCATTTTATCAATTATTTTGAGTTTATTTTTCCTATATGAAATGACAAAATAAGAAAGGCCTAGTTGACTATTTTTCTGTTTTATTTCATCATAAATGGGATGGTATCAAACTGAAAAGATTCTTCACAGCCGGAAACAATCAAGAACATGAACATAGAGCCTACAGAGTGGGAGCAAATCTTTACCACCTGCACCTCAGATAGAGCATTAATCTCCAGGATATACAAAGAACTCGAAAAATTTAACACCAAAACAAATAAACAAAGAATCCAATCAATAAATAGGCAAAGGAAATGAATAGGTACTCACAGAAGAAAAAACATGAATGGTCAAAAAGTATATGAAAAGAAAGAAATTAAAGGGATACACATAGGAAAAGAAGAACTCAAATTGGCACCATTTGCTGCTGATATGATCCTATACCTAGAGGACTCTAAAAGTTCCATCAGAAAACTTCTAGAACTAGTAAATGAATTCAGCAAAGTATCAGGATATAAAATCAACACCCATAAATCAAAGGCATTTCTGTATATCAGTGACAAATCCTCAGAAAGGGAAATGAGGAAAACTACTCCATTTACAATAGCCTCAAAAAAAAAAAATTCTTGGGAATCAACCAAAAAGGTGAAAGATCTACAATGAAAATTACAGAACCCTAAAGAAAGAAGTCAGAGAAGACCTTAGAAGATGGAAAGATTTATCTTGCTCTTGAATAGGCAGAATTAATATTATCAAAATGATCATACTTATAAAAGCACTATACAGATTTAATGCAATTCTGATCAGATCCCAATGACATTTCTCATTGAAATAGAAAAAGCAATCATGAAATTCATCTGGAAAAATAAGAGACCCAGAATAGCTAAAGCAATCCTTAGCAAGATGAGTGAAGCAAGTGGCATCACTATACCAGACCTTAAACTATACTACAGAGCAACAGTAACAAAAACAGCATGGTATTGGTACCAAAACAGACTGGTAGACCAATGGTACAGAATAGAGGACACAGAGACGAACCCTCAAAATTACAATTATATTAGACAAAGGTGCCAAAAACATGCATTGAAGAAAAGATAGCCTCTTCAACAAATGGTGCTGGGCAAACTGGAAATCCATATGCAACAAAACGAAATTAAATCTCTCTCACCATGCATAAAACTCAACTCAAAATGGACCAAGGACTTAGTAATATAACCAGAGACTCTGTGTCTAATAGAAGAAAAAATAGGCCCTAATCTCCATCATGTGGGATTAGGCTCCAACTTCCTTAATAAGACTCCTTTGGCACAAGAATTAAAATTAAAAAATCAATAAATGGGATGGACTCAAACTAAAAAGTTTCTTCTCAGCAAAAGAAACAATCTGTGAGGTGAATAGAGAGCCTACATCTTGGGAGCGAATCTTTACCCCCCCCCCCCATACATCAGATACAGCACTAATCTCTAGAGTATATAAAGAACTCAAAAAGTTAAACACCAAAACAAAACAAAACAAAAAAACCAAATAACCTAATCAATAAATGGGCCAAAGACCTGAATAGACACTTCTCAGAAGAGGATATACAATCAATCAACAAATATATGAAAAAATTTTCATCATCGCTAGCAATTAGAGAAATGCAAATCAAAACCACTCTAAGATTTCATCTCACTCCAGTCAGAATGGCAGCTTTTATGATGACCAACAACAATAAGTGTTGGTGAGGATGTGAGGAAAGAGGTACATTCATACACTGCTGGTGGGACTGCAAATTGGTGTAGCCAATATGGAAAGCAGTATGAAGATTTCTTGGAAAACTGGGAATGGAACCACCATTTGACCCAGCTGTCCTCCCCTCTGTCTATACCCAAAGGATTTAAAAACAGCACACTACAGGGACACAGCCACATCAATGTTTATAGCAGCACAATTCACAATATTTAAATGTCACTTATTAACCACTACCTAATAGTGTGTGAGTATTCTGGGTGTACTAACTTTGGAAAATGAGACAGCATTATTACTTGATGTATTGAGTAATATATTATATTGTAATATCATTGTCTTCCCTGTAATAACAACCAGTGTGATTAACATGTCCAATAACTATCTACCAGGTTTTGCTCTTTATTCATTGTCCTCCTTTATATGTATTTTATATAAACCTTAGTTAAAATTCTTTTAGTTACAAATGAAACTCACTTGAGCTATTTTAAACCAAAAAAGGCAAGGGATTTATTTTGAGGTTATAAAGTAATCCTAAAAGGAATAGAGGGATATAAGTATTTCAAAAGTAGGGAGTCATTCTAGCCAAATGAGGTATTATAATCAGGAAATAGCTTCATTATTCTCATTTTCTCTTCTTGGGGCACCTGGCCTTTATTTCTCAATCTAACTGCAAGTCTATTTCATTTTTCTTTTTTTGCATACACAATGGTAACTAATATACCCCAGCACTTTGAGATTTAGGTAATATTTGTGAGGTATATTTCATGCTCACTGGGACTCTGGGGGCTTCTGCAAAGATTTTTGCAAGTTTCTGAGTTAGAAGTCAATGAGGTAAGTGGGAAGGGGAATGCCAGGCTGAGGCTCTCTAGTCACCACCTCTGGCTCTGGGTCCCTATTTCCATAGGTAGTGGCCTTCATTGAAAGTTTGGGAGTTTATATCATAGTGATATAATCAACATGGACTGTTAGGGATACTTTTAGAACATCTTGAGAAATTTCCTTTGGCCCTTCATCCCAAAAGTTCTTAACTTTAAAGTTCCACTCTAAACTTGTATTTTATTTTCTTCTTGTGCTGCTGGGGATTGAACCCAGGGTTTCTTACATGCCAGGACATATTTACCACTAAACTACATCCCAGTCCATTAACTTTAAACTTTCTTATGAACCTTTTTCTCCTTTTCTTATGAGGGAAAAAATTATTTCATGTGCCACAAGGATTAGTTTTACTATTTCCTTTATTTTTGTGGCTTCTGGTACCTGTGCCTCAGGGTTTACATTCTATCCTAAGCAACTCAAACAGGGACATATCTCTTTCTGGTTGTTTTGGCTTTCCATGGTTGCCATAACAAAGCCCCACAGACTGGATGGTCTAAAAAACAAACAAAAAAAATTTTTCTTACAGTTCTGGAGGCTTAAAGTATGAGATCAAATTATCATTAGGCTTGTTTTGGATATTATGAAAAAGGTCTATTCTAGACCTCTCTCCATGGCATGTGGATAGATTCTTCCTGTGTATTTACATAATTTTTCTATACATGACTGTGTCAAAATTTACTCATCTTCATAAGGACACCAGTCATTTTGATTAGGACTTATGGTATTGATTTCAATTTAATTTAATTATCTCTTTAAAGATCTACTCCAAATACAGTTGCATTCTAAGATACAGAAGGATAGGACTTCAACATGAGAATTTTAGGGAGGGACATAATTTAACCAATAGTACTGGTATTTTTTCTTAAGATAATGTAATTTTTACCTTTGTTATTTTTGCTTCTCATTGTTTATGGTAGGGAGGGGAGTCCTCCTGTAGCAACTTAGTTTAAGCAAACAACCTTAGTTGATCAGAATTGGATCCCAATTGCAAATACCTAGATGAGAGTCAGATAGACAGAGGTTATATATATTTATTCCAGAACACTCAGTTTGGGCCAGGAATCAGGTTAGTTTATATAATAAAGCTGATAGGATACATATTGTTGAGTAGAGAGAGTTTCCATTGAAATGAAAACAAGACCTTGTTAGTCAACTTAAGCATTTTCTACCATTAAAAAACCAGAATAAGTTAAAAATTATTTAGAATTAGAAAGAAGAGCACTATGGTATATTTTCTCATTTTAATGAATAGAACTAACTTTAATAGCAGAATATCCCCTTCAGAATTCATTATTTAGAAAATGTTGTGATTGATCTAGACTTTTTAAAGAGAAAGAACTTGAAATGGTTATATCTGTATTTACTGTTGAAGTAATTGGTGTACTTAAACTTCTAATATGAAGTCACAGAATTACAAAGCAAGATGAACTTGTGGTTAAATATTGTAACTTGCTTTGTTCAAGATTACCCAAGTACTGTATAGGTGTTAATGAATTCTTTGACTTGAGGAGACATGCAGTAGAAATTGCATCACTTTTGGTGCTCTTTGCTGCTGTAAGCAGTGATTTTTTTTTCCACTCATAGTTTTTTCCTTTAAATTGCTACCTGGTGCCAAATTAACAGATATGAATTCATAAATAGATTTATTTGACATATATGCAGTAATAACTAGACTTACCAAGGAAAAGTAACCTCAGCTACCTTTACAAAAGTTAATATTTTATATTTCTTTTACTCAATTGAGACTTGTGTCACTGCAACTTATTTTGTGTGTGTGTGTGTGTGTGTGTGACACATGTTCAAGAGTATCATGAGCAGTATTCTTTCATTAACTGAAAACATGGCTGGAGGTTATATTTTCTAAGTAACAACATTCCATTACTTCTGGCTTGGAGGGTAGGGTTAAACTTTCTATCCATTTTTTTCCCCTTAGCATTAGAATACAGTTGTTAGGATGTGGGGAAAAAGGTACACTCACATTGCTGGTGGGACTGAAAATTGGTGCAACTGCTCTGGAAAGCTGTACGGATAATCCTCAGAAAACTTGGAATGGAACCACCATTTGACCCAGTTATCCCATTTCTTGGAATATACCCAAAGGACTTAAAATCAGCATACTAAAGTGATGCAGTCACACCAATGTTTATAGCAGCTCCACTCACAGTAGTTAAACTATAGAACCAACCTAGATTTTCTTCAACAGATGAATGGATTAAAAAATGTGGCATATACATACAATGGAATATTACTCAGCCTTAGAGAAAAATGAAATTATGGCATTTGCTGGTAAATGGATGGAGCTGGAGGATATCATGCTAAGTGAAATAAGCCAGTCCCCCCAAACCAAAGGCCAAATGTTTTCTCTGATATGCAGATATAAATTACAATAAGGGGGGTAGTGGCTAGGGAAGAATAGAGTTACTTTGGATTAGGTAGAGGGGAATGAAGGGAGGGGAGGGATATCAGGATAGGAAAGATAGCTGAATGAATCTGACATTATTACCCTATGTACATATATGACTACATGACCTGTGTGATTCTACATGTACAACCAGTAAAATGAGAAATTATACTCCATTTAAGTGTGATGTGTCAAAATGCATTCTACTGTCATGTATAACTAATTAGAACAACAACAAAAAAGAATGGAGAAAAAGGAAAAAAAGAGTAAATGGTACTTCTTGGATTTGATCATTGCACCATGGTTACGTAAAATGTTAACATTAGAAGCAGCTAAGTGAAGGGCATATAGGAATTCTCCATACTATCTTTGCAACCTTTCTGTAAATCTAAAATTGTTTCACAATAAAAAGCTCGGAAAAGTTAAAAAGAAAGAAAGAAAAGAATACAGTTGTGAAGAGTTTGGGTTTCAAAATGAGAAAGACCTGGGTTCTTACAGTACATGGTTCAACTATGTACTAATTGTAAGGTATTGGGTAAATTACTGGGCTTCTGAGCTTAGTTTCTTCATCTGTAAAGAGGGATAATAAGATTATTATAAGGATTAAGTGGAACAATATTTTCAATGTGCTTAGTAAGATCCTGGAATATAGCCAATGTTTAAAAAGTAGTAGCAATAATTATTAATATCCTGATTATTATTTTCAATGCAGGCCTGGGGAAACAAAGTGGTATGGGTCTTTGTCTTCAAGAAACTCAAAACTAAGAGTATGGGACTCAAAAAGTATTACTCTAGAGGGCTGGGAAGAGGGAACTGGGAACATGTGGATCAAACAGGACGAAATTTCAGCTACAGGGGAGGAATAAATTCAAGAGACATATGGTATGTCATTGTAATCATAATTAGTAACATTATATTATATACCTAAAAATTGCCAAGTGTCTAGATTCTAAGTGTTCTCATGACAAAAACAAAAATAAAAATCTGTATGTGAGGTAAGGCATATATTAAATAATTTGATTTAGCCATTCCACAAAGTATACATATTTTAAAACATGTTGTATTTGATAAATAAGTACATATATATGCATGTATTTATATATTATAGTCAATTAAAATATATCACTGTAAATGTGTCTTTATATTGGAAAGGCATTTAGTTACTTGATAATTATTGGTATTTCCATTAAATGCTATGTTATTCTTTTCAAAATTACCTATAAAATTTATTCTTAATTTGGATTTTAAGAACTTTACACCTAGAGCAAAGTATTATGAAAGACTAATTAATACTGTAGGCATGGCATTCTGTGCCCTGTTCTTAGTTCTGTGCCAGATCCATGTGCTGCTAGGCTCTTTCCTAGGTACCAGGGAGAAGACAGCCAGGTGCTGATCTGAATGATGGAGCATATTCAACCTAGATGATTGGTTTTGGTCATAGTTTTGGAGGCTTATAGGAGTAGGTAGATGTGAGGTGAAAACTCAGGAAATCTGTCTAGAACCAAGGCAAAGAAAAACATTAATTTTAGCCATTCAGTTGGTACCAAGGTCCAGACTTACTGCAGGTATCTACACATTGGGGAAGAGGTAACAGACAAGCTTTAGGAACTCAAAGAGATCTCAGTAGGAGCTCAACTCAGCAGTTTGACTTTCACAAGAGCAATCTAGTGGGGAGGTTGGGGTGAGAGAGGCAGAATGCCCAGCACTGTCAATGCATTGGCCCACTGGCCTCTAAACCTTTTATTTATTTACACATTACACACATGTACCTCTACTACTAGTTAACATTTCAGATGTAGAGTAAAGTTCATTATTATTGATACTTGCAATTGTTTCAGATAGATTAAAAATAATTTTAAATTATTTTGGTTCACTTCTTTCATATTTATTGTGACTATTGTTTAAATAAATATGAGAAGAGATTGAGCTGTTTTCCTGTGTTTGCTCTTGTGCTTGCATTATTTGTAATATTTTCAATTTTCCTTTTCTTTTTCTTTTAAAGCTATTGTATGAGAGTTAACTTGGTAATCAATACTTGTATACATAAATGGGCACACATAGAAATACATTGCTATATTCTGAAATAGTGTAAAATTAGGGTACCCTATTTATGTCTTTATATTTGAAAATTCTTGTTTCTCCCTAAGGCTACTTTCATGATATGTGGAACACATGTCATCCCTAATATTCACAGGATGGACAATAAGCAATAAATCTTTTTGTTTTTTTCTAAACTGATGATGGAAGAGGTTAGTAGAAGTTAAGAAAGTATCATTTTGTAGCTTACAATAAAAAGCGGGGAGAAAAAGTGATGTGGATGTGTAGGGCTGCAGAGAAGAAGAGAAAGAATGGAAGTGAAATAGATGTGGACAGCTGTCAGGGTGAGTTTGGGAGAAAGATGGATAAAAGATCTTTTGAGGATGTTTCTCTGTTTGAAATTGAAGTGACCTGTCCTCCACATTTAAAAATCTTTTATTCTAGTTTTACACATTTGACAAAAAATGCTCCATTTTTTAAAAAGTTCTTAGTGACAACGGAGTTGAAAACTTATGTTCACAGAATTTATACAATTGTTTATGACAGTCTTATTTGTAATAGTTCTAAGACTGTAAACACTTATCATAGTTCCAAACTATAAATATCAAATGTCCTATAATAGATGGATATTAAACAAACAGTGATATACTAGGGAATACTACTTAGCAATAAAAAGTAGTGGACTGTTGATACATGCAATTATGCTGAGTGAAAAATCCTTATGGATTGGCCTATTTTGTTACTATACCGAAGGGCTGGAAAGTTTATAAATAAAAGAAATTTCTTTAGCTCACAGTTCTGGAGATTCAAGGGCCCACATCTGGTGTTTTTGCTGGCATAGTCCTGAAGTGACAGAGGGCATTTACATGGCAAGAGACAGGGATCATATGTGTGTGTCTCTTCTGATTTCTCCCCCTTTTTATAAAGCCATCAATATTCAATCATGATGGCTCTACTTGATGACTTTATCTGATCCTAATCTCTCTCAAAGGCCCTGCTTCTAAACACCATTGTTGGATTAAGTTTCTATCATTTTAATATCTTACAATTAAATTTCCACACATGAACCCTTGGGGAGGGGGCACACTCTTACCATTTCCAAACCACAGCAATACCAATCTTAGAAGGTCACATTTGTATAATTTCATTTATATAACATTCCAGAAGTGACAAAATGATAGATATGGAGAACAAATTAGTGGTTGCCAGGGATGTTGTGACTTTAAGGGATAGCACAGGGAGATCTTTGTGGTTACAGTTCTATATTTTAATTTTGGTGTTCGTTCCATGAATGTAACATGATAAAACAACACAGAAGATGACAATGTCAGTTACCTAGTTTTAAGATTTCCTGGTTTTAAGTAGCTATAGTTACTAAGATGTATCTATTGGGGGAAGCTGAATGAACAGTACATGAGACTTTCCTATATTATTTGTGCAACTTTGTGTAAATCTATAATTTTTTCAAAATTAAAAGTTAAAAAATATGAGACTAAATTTAGACTAAACCCTGGTCAGCCTTAGTCTCCACTCCTTCCCTTACCTTAAGAAAAGGCGGTACAGGGGTGTGAATAGGGCATACTAAAATATTTTATAATTTCTCTTGTGGGCTTTTTTTGACCCCATGTATGAAGTAGAGTTATGTTACTTAATTTCCAGATATTTGTGGATTTTCTAATTTACTTAACTAATTTCTAATTTAATTTCACTGTATAAGATCTTAAACTTTTTTAATTTACCAAGAATTTATTCTCTGTGTATAGTCTGCCTTTATGAAGTTTTCACGTGTACCTGAGTAGAATGAGCATTCTGCAGTTGCTGGCAAGAGTTTTTAATGAATATTAATTGGTCAAGGTGCTTGATCATCTGTTCCCTTACTGATATTTTGTCTAATTGTCTTAGTTACTGAGAGAGGGTTATTACAATCTTCAATGTAACTTGTAGATTTCTCTATTTTTTCTCTTTTTTCTGTCAATTTTATTTAATGAATTTTGAAGCTCTTGATAGGCACATTCATACATAAATTGTTACATCTTCCTAATGAGTTGTTTTCATCATTAAGAAATTTCCTGCTTTATCCTTTGTAATATTCTTTTTCTTGAGTCTGATTTTGCCTGATATTAATATAGCCATACTAGATTTTCATGGTATATGTTTTCCCGTTCTTTTATATTCAGCCCCTTTGTGTCTTTATATTTTTCTCAGTTCTTCAATGTGTATAATTTCTATTTATCTGTCTTCACATTCTTCACTATTTCAGTTGCCATCTCAAATATGCTGTTATACTTATCTATTGGATTTTTCATTTTAGCTATTATGTAGTTTTGAGCTTGGGATTTCCATTTAGTTCATTTTTTTTAAAAAAAACAACTGTATGGTAAATAATTCATGTAATACAATTCATCCACTTAAAGTATACAATTAAATGAACTTTTACTATATAAACAGATATATGCAATAATTACAATATTAATTTTAGAACATTTTTAGAACATATCATCTCAGAAAGAAATCCTGATTGGGGATATGGTTCAGTGATAGAATACTTGTTTAGCATATGTGAGGTCCTGGGTTCAATCCCAGCCCTGCAAAAAAAAAAAAAACCTAAAATACCTGTACCTTTAGTTGTCATTCCTAACCTCTACCCAAGCCCTACATATCCACTAATCTACTTTCCATCTCTATGGATTTACCTATTCTGGACTTTCATACAAATGGAATCATATAGTAGATTTTTGTGTGTGTGTGCTTGATTTTTTGTTTTTTGCCTAGGAAGATATTTTCAGTGTTTATCCATATTTTACTTATTTATCTGAACTTCATTATTTTATATTGCTAAATAATAGCCCATTATATAGATAAAGGGTAAACATTTTGTTTATCCATTTTTTTAAATTGACAGGCATTAGGTTGTTTCCATCTTTATTATGAATAACACTGCTATAAAAATTTATGCACAAGTTATTGTGTGAACATAATTTTTGTTTCTCCTAAGTAAATACCTTGGTATGGAATTACAAGGTCATATGGTAGCTCTATGTTTAATTGATTGGGGACTGCAGAATCAGTTTCCAAAATGGCAATACCATCTTACATTTTCTCTAGCAGTCAACCAGTGCTCTGATTTCTCCACATCTTCAGACTTTTTGATTTTTTACATTCTAGTGGTATGAAGTAGTATCTCATTGTAATTTTATTTGATTTTCCTTAATGTCTAATAAGTATCTTTTTAAGTATATATACTTGTGTATCTTCTTTAGTATCTATCTATTCAGATCCTTTGCCCATTTTTAATTGGGATATTTGTGTTCTTTTATTGAGTTATAAGAGTTCTCTATATATTCTCAATATATATATATATATATCCTTATTAGATATGTTTTGCAAATCATATAATCTCCCATGTTGTGAGTTGTCTTTTCAGCTTTTTATTGGTGAATTTTAATCATACATAATATTGGAGATCATTGTGACATATTCATACATGCATATAACATAATTTGTTCAATTTTGTTCCCCAGTACCTCCCCTTTTCACTTTATTAATAGTTTCCTTTGAAGAAAAAAATTTGATTTTGATGATGTACAGTTTGTTTATTTTTCTTTCATTGCTCATTGGGTATCATGCCTAGGAATTCATCATATAATCCAAAGCAATGGATTTAATTTTTTAATAGTTTTGCATTTCTTTGCTGAGTTTTACCACCTATTCATTTATTAAGACATCATTTTATTGGAAAACATTTTCCTTTAGATTGCTGAATATGTTTATAATAGCTTCGGAAAGTCTTCAGTAGCTTCAACATCTGAGTTATCTCCGAGTTGATTTATATGGACTATCTAGGTTGTTCTAGATTGTAGGCCACTTCTCATATTTGTTCCTCTACTCAGAATTTCATAAGGTTATGGGGATGTGTCTCAGTGGGTTCAATCTCTGGTACAAAAAAAAAAAATCAAGATATTTTCTAGGTTATGTTCTTATCTAGAGCTCCAGGTCCTCTTCCAAGCACATGGGTTGTGACAGAGTTCAGTTCCTTGTGTCTGTATGATTGAAATCCTATTTTATCTTGCTGCCTGTCAACCAGGAGCCATTCTCAGCTCCCAGAAGCCTCTTGCAGTCCATATAAAACCAGATATAAATGGCTTGTGTGATTAAGTCAGACTCACCTGGAAAACTTCCTTATCTAAGGTCAAATGACTTGGATATCTACAAAGTTCTTTTATAGTAACATGTAGATTAGTGTTTGAATAACTGGGCAAAATGTATACATACTTAAGGTCTGGAAATCTTAGGGTCATTTCAAATTCTGTTTACCACAATTAGTTTTGCTACATCAGTTTTTCTTTTCTTTTTTGATACTGGGGATCGAACCCAGAGGTATTTTACCACATCCCCATCCCTTTATATTTTTTATTTTATACAGGGTCTTGCTAAATTGCTTAGGGCCTTGCCAAATTGCTGAGGCTGGCCACAGCCTCCTGAGTCTCTAAGATTATAGGTGTGTGCCACTGTGGCTAGCTATGTCAGCTTTTAATTTTGTTAGTGAGTACATAGTATATATTTTCCTATAATATTACTTCCAACCTTTCTGTGCTCTAAGGTTTTAAATGTATTTTATTAAGAATACCTAACTGGATTTAAGAAGTAATAATTTTGGAGCCTCTATCTTATATCTGGTAAATTTACTAACTTAGTGTTTATTGACATATTTTGAATTATTTTTATAGTCTTATTTTGCACTTCATTTATTGTAGTTTTTCTTTTTATGTACTGCTTCTCACTTTCCTTTAGTTGGTTTGATTGATTTTGTTTTCCTTTTTCTCCTCCTTTACTGGTTTGATAGTTAATATCAGTGGTTTTCTTAAAACTTATGAATTTATTAATGAATCTAAAGCTAATATCTCTGTCCTTTGGATAAATAAAACAGGAACCTTAGAATTATTTTAATTCTAATTGTCTTCCTCCAATCTTAGAGAAAAGATGGATTGTTTATATATGACAGTTTTATGACAGATTTCTCATCAGCATCAACAGAATACAGCAATGAAATAATATTGTTTAAGAACTGAGATAAATTGTGTGCTTAAAAGTAACAGATGCTTCCTGAAAGAACACTAAATTATATGCTTCCATAAGAAGAAAGGAGTGGAATATAAGAAATAATATAAATAAAGAGACTAGTCAATACACTGTTAAATTTTATAAACATGAATGAACTATAAAAACTAATGCTAAAAATAATTCTGTGGGATAATTAATTCCCTATGTTTACAGATGGAGCTAAGGAGGTGGAGAAGCTGAGTATCAAATTTTCATGAGGTCTTGCAACTTAGGAGAATGTCCTCTTGGTCAGAAATAGCATGAGGCTCAAAAAGCAATACTAACAAACTGTGTTCATTCTTTGAGTTAATTTGTGATCCAGAGAGTTTTCAACTCTCTGAGTTCCTGAATGTGTAAGAAAAATTTACTCAGGTTCTATCCTTTGGTTGAAAGAAAACAGTAAGTTGTGACAATTCATCTTATTTGAAATCCTAGTTGTGCAGGGTGATTCTTCAGTCACTAGTACAATTATCTGAATTTTGAGAAATATTAAATAACTGATGTTAATATAATTATATTAAGAAACCAAAGGCCAAAAGAGAAACCAAAGTGAATGAACAAAATTGCTATTAGTAAACAGCAAAAGAGTTCTTTTGTATTTGGGGAAAAATTCTAAACAATAAAACACAGGAGTTTTTTTTTTTTTTTTTAAGATCACCTGATTTGTTTTTTAACCAGGCTTACAAGCTACAATGTAATCTTTTAAAATTATAGGTAATTACAAAAAGGCACATTAAACCTCAGTTAATCACAGTTGTTTCAAAAATATGTCCCTTCTCTTAACAAAGCAGTAACCCAGCCAGAACTTGGATAAACTGGCATTTCCCTAGATCACATGTTTCATTCCTAAACACAATGCCCCTTGTGTTTCTTTCAGGTGTCCATATTTTCTCTGAAAAATAGATCTCCCCTTCCAAAGCCTGAGCATTATCTGCTCTTTGTTTGAAAATAAGTGCATTGTTCATGTGTGGACTAGTCGTGCAGGTGTTTTACCACTCTTCCTAGTCATGTTGATCCTTAAGCCTTCCATGAAATCAGTTCAGTTTAGTTAAATCTCTAACATCCACTTTTCATTGCCATTTCCCTTTATGGTCATAATATACACCCTACCCAATGCAACAAGATCATCTTTCATCCCATTATGTTTACATTTTTAATTAATACTTCCAGAAATGTCAACATTTTGCTTCTTTCTCAGTGAAGCCTAAACTCCAGGGCAAGGCCAAAATTTAGATCAAGCATTAGCAATCCAGGTTGCTTTCATTTTTTTTTAAATTCCAACAACTGCTTAATGTACCCAGATTTGCTCCTGTCACTAAAAAGTGCTATCTGAAAGCTTTGCATGAAATTAAACTCCCTGAAGTGTAACCAAACTGAATAAAGCCACAGAAGCGTGTATTGAAGCAACTCTTTTCCTGAGTGGGGCATGTGAAACACTGACATTCTTAACACAGCAAGGATAGGTATTGGGTGTCAGGTAACTGATTCTCTCTTCTAAAGTATAGGGTTTCAACCCCTCATTTTATTTTCAAACAAGCACTTTCATGCTATTCTTTAGAGAATGAAGAGGGTATAATCTTAGATCACTAGGCAAGCTATAGCTGGGAAAGGGAAAGGGTTGGAGGAACAGAATTACTTAAATACTTCATTTTTCAGGGCAAAGATTGTAATTGATATTACTTATCAAAGTATTTATTTCTTCCTAGCTTTGTAACATGAATTTTCAAGCAATTTATTATTGTCATTCATATCTCTAGGTTTTTTTTGCTTAATCCCTCTTTTCTGTACTTTACTGTACTGAAGTGTGCTTCAGTAAAACGTAGTGTATTGTTTTAGGTTTTATTATTTTTATTGCTTTTATGGCTAAAAGTTTTTAAAATTTCATCTTCCCATTGTAAATTTAGAAAGTTTATATGAAGACAGTGAATAATTAGTAGAGAACCTAACTCTTATTTTTCTAATTGCAATTTACTTAACACAAGAATGTGCTCAATGCTTTTTTGATTAAATGAAAAATGTAGGGCTGGAGTTATGGCTTAGTGGTACAGTGCTTGCCTAGCATGTGTCAAGCATTGGGTTTGATTCTCAGCCCCATATAAATAAATAAAATAAAGTCCATTGACAATTAAAAAAATTTTAAAAAGAGCAATTAAAAAAAGGAGAATGTAACACATTTATTCGTATTGCATATTTTGTTTTTTTGTTCAATTTACCAAGTATAACAAATATTGACTTAATTGTGAAACATAAGAGTTCCTATACACTGTTGTAGCTTCATCTTCAAAACAAGTGCACATTTTTTTAGTTGCTTATAAAAGTCATTTTCTATGAATTAATAATCAATTTAAAAATTTGGTTATTTTCTTTTTTTTTCATTCTGGGGATTGAACCCAGGGATGTTTTACTGCTGAGCCACATCCCCAGCCCTTGCTATTTTATTTTGCAATGGGGTCTTACTAAATTATTGAGGCCGGATTTGACCTTGTGATCCTCCTACCTCAGCTTCCCTAGTAGCTGGGATTACAGGTGTGCACCACTGTGCCTGGCTCAAAATTTATTTCACTTTATATTTTATAACTGATAATTTTATAGGAAACTTTAAACTGAGATTGGTATTCATATTCATACTAGTAAATCTCTATAACACCATGGTTCATATGCATTTTTTTTGTACCGGGGATTGAGCCCAGGGGCACTTAACCACTAAGCCAATCCCAGCCTTTTACTTTTGTATGTTATTTAGAGACAGGGTCTCACTGAGTTGCTTAGGGCCTTGCTAAGTTGAGGCAGGCTTTGAATTCATGATCCTCTTGCCTCAGTCTCCCAAGCCACTGGGATTACAGGCATGTATCACCATGCCCAGCTGGTTCATATGCATTATAAGATAGAAGTCAGCACTGTGTGCAAATATTTAGATTTTATTTAAAAGGAGGTGCCATGCCTCTGGCCTTAAAGCATGTATTAATTGATGCATTTCAATGTTTAGAAATTTTGATATTAATGACTGAAGTGCATTTGTAAAACATAATCACAATATGGAAACTATGCTCAAGCATCATCTCTTGAGACTTCCTGTAACTATGTTTGGAAACAGACCATATATGTATGCTTGAGCCAGTGATTTCAAAACTCCTATTTCCTGTCCCTTGGGGAATCTATAGAAAGGCTTATCCACAACATACATGGGAAATAGCACTCTGAATACCCATGCTTGAGATAGAGAAAGGGAAAAATACTCTACTTTTTCAACATCTTGTAGTTAAAATTTGCAAATCAATTTATTCAGAATTTCTAAAGAGTTTTTCCAACTTTTTGTGTGTGCGGGGGGCTACCAGGGATTGAATTCAGGGGCATTCCACCACTGAGCCACACCCCCCAGCACTGTTTTGTATTTTATTTAGATACAGGGTTTTATTTAGGGTCTCATTGAATTGTTTATCACCTCGATTTTGCTGAGGCTGACTTTGAACTTGTGATCCTCCTGCCTCAGTCTCCCTAGCTGCTGGGATTATAGGCATGTACCATCGCCCCTAAGAAGTTTTTCAACTTTAATTAAGAAATAGTTTGCACATAATAAACTGCATCATTTAAAGCATTCGATTTGAAGAATTTGAATAAGTTTTTATGCCCCTGTGAAACCAGCACCACAATCAAACTACAGAACCTCCTTCTCCAATTCTGTATGTTCCTTTTGGGGGGGGGCGGAGGGAGGGTACCAGGGATTGAACCCAGGGATGTTTAACCACTGAGCCACATCCCCAGCCCTTTTTGTATTTTATTTAGAGACAGTGTCTCACTGAGTTGCTAAGTACCTTGTTAATCTGCTGAGACTGGCTTTTAACTCAGCCTCCCAAGTTGCTGGGATTACAGACATGTTCCTTTTTAATTCTTCCCACCATTCTTTATCTTCTATACTCTGTATCTTTTCTCTATCCTTAGTATCTATGGAGTTGCTTTTCATTTCTGTTTTATACAAATGGAATCATAATATTTAATACTTTATGTCTGACTTCTTTGATGACACATAATGATTTAAGGACTTATCCATATATTTCAGCATGTTTCAATAGTCTTCCTTTTTTAATATTTATTTTTTATTTGCAGTTGGACACAATACCTTTATTTTTCTTTTTTATGTAGTGCTGAGGATCAAACCCAGGGCTTTGCACATGCTAGGTGAGTGCTCTACCGCTGAGCCACAATCCCAGCCCAATAGTCTTTTCTTTTTTTTTTTTCAAATTTATTTATTTATTTATTTTTATTTTTATTTTTTTAGTCTTCCTTTTATATTGTGGAGTAGTTAGTAGTTCATTGTATGGATATACCACATTTTGTTTATCCATTAACATGTTAATAGACATTTGAGTAATTGGGTTCATTCAACGAATCCTTATTGAGTACATATTATCCATGCAAATGTTCAAAAAAAAATGGGAGACCACTATGAATAAAGTAAACAAAATACTGGTACAAAAGGAGCTTACTCAAGGAGACAGAGAATATTATATATATAGAAATACATAAAGTATGCTTGGTGAGAAAAATGAAGTAGGTTGAGAGAGAAAGGAGGGGGATGTATGCCTTACCTCTAAGCAAGGGTGGCAAGGTGGAAATATAGCTCTCGACAGAGAGGAACAGATATTTCTGCAGGCCTAGAGACTCCAGGAGGATCAAAGATTTCAAGGCTTTTAAGTGAGTCTATCCATACATCCCCAGACACAAACAAGGCTTTGACCATAACATTCTTCCCCACCAGGGCCCTGACTGACATATTCAACTTTGCAAGATCGAGAATTTACTTTTCTCGGGAACTCTGCTATTCTTATGCTTAAATGCTGATTCCAGTGCTGATTCTTTTGTCTTCTATCTACAGGAGCTTAAGTCTCTGTCTACTGCCAAGGAAGATCTCTGAGTTTCCAATTTTGCTTTCCCTGTAAATAACAATTATTCTTAGCCTGTGATTGTATTTTTCTAGTTCATCAATGATAATCAGCAATAAATTTTGATTTCATTTTCCTTATAATTAGTACTTCTACAAAAACTCGAGGTGTTACAAATGCCAGTACATTTCCTTTCCACTGGTGTCCCATTGCAGTTCACCACATCTAAAAGTTCTAACAATCGTACTACCTCAGCAAGTCAGGCACTTTCAGTGCTTCACTTACCAGCAGTGATGTGGTCCTCATTCAGCTAAGTGGATGATAATCCAGCTCTAAAACCTCATTTAGAGTCTGCTTCCTTGGACCATTCTGGCCAGTTGAGTTACCTAGGAAATAGATTTTGAGCTCCTGCAGGAAGTTATTAGTGAGTGCTTTCAGGATCAACATCTTTGAAGGGATTAAGGAAATAGGATTGGGCTTTGGGAATAGTTGAACTGCAGTGAAGTTGCACCAAAGGATTCAGCCAATCCCACGGAGAACTCTGGAGCTAGATGACTCTTTAAAGTATTTGTTTCCCAAACATTACAGATTTGGTAAAATTCTAGTTAGGTTGAGTCTTGCTTGCCTCCACTTGGTTATCTTTGTATGGATCCAATGGTTGTTTTGTTTTGCTTTTTGTTTTTTTCCTGGCTTTTTTTTTTTCTTTTTCTTTTTTATGGTTTTTAGCTGATGTTCACGAAGAGTCAGTACTTGGAACTGTGCCACCAATGAAAGGAAATCCCAAGGAAGTACATTTCTCTACAGAGCTGTGTCACACCATCCTTTGGGCCCTCTGCTGGAAAAGTAGAATCAATTCTCAAATAATTGCCTTTTTAATTGTATCCTCTAATATTGTAGATGTAGGACAGTACTGTACCATACTCTGTGAATGTAAAACCTCTTGTACCTGCTTTATGATACGTAGTAGTGACTGTGCTTTATCAGAACTGTTTTTAATGATGTTACTCTAGAATGTTTTCTTTGCAGATGATGATTGAGAAGCTAATTTAAAAAAATGGTGCCAGGTATCACAACAGTATCAGAAGTTTGCTGTTTTCTCAGGTTTTATTTTGTTTTTGTGTTTTTTATCCCCCCTTTAATGGAGTATGTTAGATGTTTCTATAATTTTGTTCGGATGACTATAGAACCTGGAAAAGCTCTTGCTGCTATTGATGCATAACATACTGATATTATTGGTCTTTTTATATAAATGTATATATATATATATATATATATATATATATATATATATATATATATATATAATTTGAATATTTGAAAACTTTAGCTGTGCTGTCAACTTTGGAAAAAGTATCCCAGTTTACCATCTTGAGTCAGCATTATACAGAAATAAATAGCCATATTGGTCTAGAAACATTAAACTTAATTTTTTTTTTTGCATTTGTACTGGGGTAACACACTGTATAAAATATGTAAGGTCTTATCTACTTGGGTTTAATTACAGAAAATAATATTCTGTAAATAATAAAAAAAGTTTTTCTTTCCTGAGGCAAGGGGGCAAGAATCCTTGTACCCCCAAAGGGAACAGTCCTTGGATGTAGATTGGGAGGCCACTCTTTTCAGCCAAAAGCAATTCATAGAGAGGATCGTGCAAGTGTGTTTTCGGAATAAATTCCTAAAAATGAAAGTGCTAGATTAATGGGAAAAATATATATGTAATTTTGTTGAGGTTCTTTTCCATAGGTGTTGCATTATGTTGCATTACAGCGAGCAATGTACAGGAATGCCTGTTTCCTCACCGACTTGCCAATAGAGAATATTTTCAAACTTTGGGATTGCCAATCTGAAAGATGAGAAAAAATATTTCTGTATTGTTTCAATTGCAAGTGGTTTTTAATAGGAAACATCTAAAAACAAACTAATGTTCATCAATAGAGGACTAGTTAATTAAATTATGGTAATTACAATCGATATAGTAATATTCATCATGCAGTAGACACATATAAGCCATTATAACAAAATCTCTAAGATACATTAAATGAAAAAAATTTATTGAGCAATATTTATATTGTGATCTCATTTGTATATAATCAAAGAATATTTACATTTACATTTTTTTTAATTTGCCTAGAAAATGCCTGGAAGAGTATAAAAGAAAAACTACTCTGGGAAGTGTGAATAGAAGCTGAAGAGAGGGTTATTTTTACTTTTCACTTTATGGCCTTCTCTAATGTTTGAAATCTTTTATAGCAAATAGTATTGATTTTATTTTTTTAAATGCTGTTATTATTCAATCAACCTGTGCTCATTTTTACCTAGAGAGTTTGTTTCTATTTCATGCCTCATTCACTTGATCAATTCTCTTGGCAAAAAGATAATGATCTAGAGGTCATTATATCCCAGGCACTGTGATTCATGTCAGTTGCTAGTCTCACAACATCTAAGTAGCCTCGGTTCTCTCTACGCTTTGACCTCACTATGGAGGCCTCCATATGGCTGGGGGTTGTGGTACCCCAAACAATGTCAAAGGTCTTACTGTTCCTGTGCAATTAGAGCAAAGTACCTGTTTTTGGAGGAATGGGAGAATGAATTTGTGGGAGAATGGCTCACAATTGTGCATCTTTGGACTGGACTAATTTCTGTTATTTGGCCAAATAGTTACCTTAGTGCATTTTAAAAGTAAATATTCATTATTTGAATGAAAGTATATTCATTTTATGCAGCATTATTTCGCCCATTTTATGCAGCATTATTTTGGTCATTGTCCAATTTTTTTCTTGTACTAGAAATTGAACCCAGGGGTACTCTACCACAGACCTTTTTATTTTGAGGCAGGGTTTGGCCCAGGCTGACCTCCAACAAGTGATCTTCCTGCCTCAGCTTAACCAAGTTGCTGGGATTATAAGCATGCACCACCATGTCTAGCTCATTGTCTGATTTAATTCTTTTTTAATATTTATTTTTTAGTTGTAGTTGGAAACAAAACTTTTATTTCAAGTTATTTATTTTTATGTGGTGCTGAGGATCGAACCCAGGGTCTCTCACATACAAGGTGAGCTCTCTATTGCTGAGCCATAACCCCAGCCCCCATCATTATCTGATTTTTGAAGAATGCAGTTTTAAATCTAACTTTATAGATGGATATTACAAACACTAAAAAGGCTAATAGGATGTAATGATCTTCTAAATAGAATAATTCTTTGGTTTGATTGATAAGTTGGTTCTTAGATTTAAAATTCTAAGGTGTAGTTATAGAAATTTGCCTATAAGTAAGTAAACAAATGTAGAATTTTCAGGTTAACATTTACCACATCCCTTTCTTGAAGTTGTGCAGAAGCTAGGATTCTTATTTAAATAACTGATTTAAACATGATCTATTTCAGAATATCAGCTTTTATTTTCCCACATAAAGCAGAATAAAGCATGTACATCTTTCAAAATATAACAAAATTCCATAAAACAGACGAAAATACTATGTATAAAGCTAATGTTATGTACCCAAGGGAGTAAATAAGATAATCAGGGCTTTTCATGTTTCTTGAGAACTTTTCATTTTTCATATAAGTTAGGTGCTCTGAGATCTCTGCCAGGAAATGGAAACAACCTTTGCACTATCAAATACACATTAAATCCTTGTCTCCAAGTTTTCCCAAATGAGTCATTCATTAATCTGACATGCTTGAGTTTGTTTATACAGAACAGGGTAAAATTTTAGCTTTTAGTTTTACATTCAATCTCTACTTTGCTAGGAAGGATTCAATTATCTTTAGTATAATCTCATTGTTGGACTGTAATGAAAACGTCGTAAGAGCAAGTGGCATTATAACTGAGAAAGCATCCAGTTCAGCCTTGTATTTCAGTTACTACAAGTCTTGATTGATGGTCCCACCCATCAAAAACTTAATAATGCTTTTTATAGTCAGTACATTCATGAAAATCTATCATAGATTTAGCATTGAAGCTGTCAATTTTCTAGATTTTCCCGCACAGAGAGGATGGTACACTCTTATACGTAGTAGTAAAAAGAAAAAAAGCCAAAGTCTCTTTCTGCTATGTCTCTGTCAATACTCTCCTTGCAGGCACCAATTCTGGTTGGTCAGTGGCAGTGTAGACTAGATATTGTTGGAGGTTTGGAGTTTTTCAAGGGGTTACTTAGAAGGTATGTTGAAAATATTTCAAGCTTCTCTGTGTGCTCACCAAGGCAAGAAAATAAACCTTTTAGCATTCATAGAGTGGGGAAAAAGAACAAAAGAAAAGGGACAACAGTCAGAGGCAGCTGTTTTGATGATGAATAAGTCCCTTGTCCTCATAACAACTTCAGTTGTTCCTATGTTGGACATCTACCAGTTGCACACTCCACCCTTCTTCTATCCTGCTTTCTGCTCAGAGAGGCTGACTTGTTGAGTTTAAGTCAGTGGTTTTCCAAGTGTGATTCCTGGACAAGCAGCATCAGCAACACCTGGGGGTTTATTGGAAATGCAAATTTTCAGGTCCTATCCCATTGTTATTAGATTGCTTTGTTCTAACAACTCTCTGGTGATTCTGATGCTTGCTAATCTTTGAGAATCATTATACAACATAATTTAACTCCTTTGGGGTATTTTGTGAATTTGGTAGTTGGGGGGAACTAGTAAGAAATTTGAGGGAGGAAGGAGAATATTCTCTGGACATTTATTTTTCCAGGTCTTCCCGTGTAAAGTCACCAATAGTTGGCTGTATTCCTTTAACAGAGGCCACATTTTCTGCCAGGAAGCCTTCAATATACTTCTACTTTTTTGCAGGTCATGGTAACCTCTGTTTTTATAGGATTATAGGGCCCTGCATTATTCCTTACTACCTAAAAATATGCCCACACTTTTGTACATATTCTCTTTAATGAATTCTTTTTGGTTACCCTATTTAAATATGCCTGGATTATAACCAATGTAGTTTCCACTGGCAATTTTTGGGGATGTCCATTTAAGTGACTCACTTTGCTTTTGAGAATACTTTCTCTTCCCTTATTTATTTCATAGGATTGTTAGGAGGACTAAGTGAGTTAATATGCTTATCATTGTGTCTGGCTTGTGAAAATCCAATGTATAGTGGTTATTTGTAGAAAACTTACAGGGTCTTTGTTGTATTCATTTGTGAGATATCAATATGTAAGTGTCCTCAGTTCCACTGCCTTCATACTTCTGTGCCTTAGCTTCCCAGTATTAAAGTTGATTTCCATATTAATTACCTGATTTCAGAAAGAGAAATTATTAAGACAATAAAAGAGTTCAACCATTTGGGGATCATTGATTAAATGTCAAAACCTGTTTTAAATGGTCTTACCCAAAACACCATTAAACTCATTAATTAAGTTATGATTATTATGTAATTTATAAAACATGTAGAAAAGTTCATGTTTCCTTAATGGGCTCTGTCTTTACTGATACTTCTTTGAACTTATCATTGGTATAAGGTTTGAAATGATGTGAATAGTGAAGTAAGTCTTCACAGTGACTTGTTTCAATATGTCTTCTCTGTCCAGGGCCAACTTCATGGGTATGTAACCTGTGCAGTCAAACAACCTTGCATTCAGTAGGTCTCAGGCTTGATTTTATCATTTGATTTTGAACAAGTTTTGAATGATAGACCTCAAATTTTTACTTTGCACCAGACTCTGTAAATTATATGGCTGGTTCTTGCTTTGCCATAATCATGTTTTTAAGAAAACAAAATAATTGTATGATCACTATCAAAACTGTAAGTTCTGGTTGTTAGCATTGTAAAGCATTAAAAACTGTTTTATTCATGTTGGTCATGAGATGAATGGTTCTAAATTCCAGTTCTTACCATTATGAAAAAATATATCCCTCTCAAAGACAGAAATATTGTTTTACCTGTATTACTATTTCTAGTTGAATGTAACAGATAAGGAAACAATTGAGATTCAATACATACAATCTTCAACATCATTGAAAACAGTGAGGCTAATATTAGGTACTAACAGAAACTGCTGTTGTATTTCATCAGACAACAAACATGAAAACTCTGACTCAACACTACAGACACAGATGACAAATACTTTTCTTTGGAAAGTTCTTCTTGGAGAGGAAAATAAGAAGCAGTAGATATCTTTTGTAGCTCAGCAACAAGTAAATATCTATATGATAACAAAAAGTCTGAGATTATCTTTCCTGAATAAACCAAAATTATTGAAGGAAATAGAAATACCCTAGGTTTAAGGAGAAACTCTTTGTACAGGGTTGAGACTTGGCTAAGGAAATGGAAGTAATTTCTGGTTAAAAGTTATTTCCTGAAGGAATAAATGTTTAATACCTGACTCAGAATGTCGCTGTTTCCATTTTTGGCATCCAATGTACAAACCTGAGAGAAGGTTATGTGCCAATTAACATCTTTTTCCCAAAATGGTGAAGAAGCACTCTATTCAATTATAGCTGGCACTGCAGGCCCTGTCACTATCTTTACTCTGACCAATTCTTGTGTGGCATAACACAGTGCACAATTGGGTCCATTCACATAATTTACCCCACTGTATATTCATAACACACGAAACCTTGCCATGGCAAATCAAGAAATCTCACTACCCAAAGCAGCTGTGGGCTAAGAATGTCAGGGCTTGCAGGGACAGATATATTGGAGGCTGCAGTGTGTGGGTAGAGTTGTGAGGCCTTTAGACTGTTGCTTAGACACATCATCTAGAATTAAATGCTGAAGGCTTTGCTTCTCAGTGCTTTTTTTGTTTTTTATTATCTTAGAACTTTTCTCCTTGTACTCCTTGACTGGATTCTACTAAAGGAAATTTATATTATTCAGACTATATCCATTTTCTCACTGGGCAAACTAGCAGCAAGTGTTTTGAAGAGAAAAAAACAAAACAAGACAGGGTGTGATTGATGTCTGATTCCTTCCCCAGAACACTAAAGCAGACCCTTTGGGAACACACAGACGATGATGAAATGGGCTTAGGACATTTCCTAAATAGAAATTTCCTGTCACTTACTAGACCAAAAGGTCTTACTGAAGGCAACTTACCAATGTGACTTCCCAGAAATTCTTGTTACTACTTTTTAAAGTTTATTAGTATATAAATTCCACATTGTTCTGGGGCACATTTTGAGAAACGAAACAAAACCACTAAAGAAGTTTTTTCCAAAAAAGAAGTTTCTAAAGATAAAATATACATAACTGTTTGAACTCAATTTATACCCTCTTAAAAACCCTGAAAAGTTACTTATTTTGGGTTCTACATGATAAAAAAAATATCTTTTGTTAGAAAAAGGGTTTGGTGTGCATTTCTAGCAGCTCTGATATATACAACTCAATGACTCTAACCTTCAGTTCTTCAAAACAGAAATAAGTATATAATCACCCAAATTAAGGTAAGGTATAATGATATCAAATAGATCTTAGAGTAAAGAGTATTACTACAACCAAGAGGGTCATGTCATAGTGATAAAAGGATCAATTTATCAAAAGACTTATTATTTCTAAATATTTATATACCTAATAACAGACTTCAAAAATATGTAAAGCAAAAACTGGTAAAAAAGAAAGAAGGAAGGAAGGAAGGAAGGAAGGAAGGAAGAAAGAAAGAAAAGATATACTTTTTACTAGAAATTTAAAACCTTTCTCCATGTTGATAGAACAAATGTGGGGAAATTAGTAAGAATATAGAAGAGGGCTGGGGATGTGGCTCAAGCGGTAGCACGCTCTCCTGGCATGCGTGCAGCCCGGGTTCGATCCTCAGCACCACATACAAACAAAGATGTTGTATCCGCCAATAACTAAAAAATAAATATTAAAAAAATTCTCTCTCTCTCTCTCTCCTCTCTCACTCTCTCTTTAAAAAAAATATAGAAGACAAAATTATCAAATAATACTTTGATATATATAGAATAATAGACCCAACAAGAGCAGTGTCCATATTCTCTTCAAGTTCATAGAACATTTATTTACCCTGATCATATTATGGGTTTTCAAACAGGTCTTAATACATTTTTAAAAGATTCAAACCACAAAGAATATGTTTTCAGAAAACAAGAATTATAATACAGTAACAGAGCAATCTGGAAAATTTCAAGTGTTTGGAAATTAAATAACAAACTTCTAAATAACTCCTGGCAAAAAAAGAGAGAAAAAAAGGCAAAAAATATATTTGAACTAAATGAAAATTAATACCTAATATATCAAAATGTGTAGTGTGCAGCAAAAGCAGTGTTTAGAGGGAAATTTGTAACATTGAAATGCCTATGTTAACAAATAAGAAAGATTTTTTTAAGAAACTAGAAAAAAAATTAAACCTAGAGTAATCATAAAAGGGAAACCACAAAGAACAAAACCAAGGAAATAGAAAACAAATGGAAAGAGAAAAAACAGTGAACCCAGAAGTAGATTCTTTAAGAAAAATCATTAAAACTGATAAATCTCTAGTCAGACTGATTAGGGAAAAATGAAAAAGGAAACACCAATTGCCAATATTGAAGAGGTGTCAACTATAGATTCTATATATTCAGAATAATATAGATAATAAGAAAATATTATGAAGAACTTTATGGCAATAAATTTGAAAACATCGATTAGATGGAGAAATATTTTGAATGACAAGGTACCAAAGCTTACTCAAGAAAAAATTGGTAACTATAATTTCCCTGTCTCTATAAAGGCAATTTAATTTATAGTTCAAAGCTCCCCCAAAACAAAATTCTAGGTCAGATGCCTTCCCTAGTGAATTTTATGAAATATTTAAGGAGGGCTGGGGATGTGGCTCAAGCGGTAGTGTGCTCGCCTGGCATGCGTGCGGCCCGGGTTCGATCCTCAATACCACATACAAACAAAGATGTTGTGTCCCCCGAAAACTAAAAAATAAATATTAAAAAATTTCTCTCTCTCTCTCCTCTATCTCTCTCTCTCTCTTTAAAAAAAAGAAATATTTAAGGAATAAATAGTACCAATTATGTAGAAACTCTTCCAGCAAATTGAAGTGGAAGAATATTTTTTAATTCTATTAGGTCAGCATTATCCTGATATCAAAACCACACAGAGAAATTACAAGAAAACTAGAAACCAATATTCATCATAGATTTAAAACTTTTTAATTATAGCAAACTGAATAAAAAATTGAAGTGACCAAGAATCCTAGGGGTGCAAATTTTGTTTAGAATTTGTGATTAATGGAGTTATTTTTCATAACTGTCTAATTCAGATATGGTACACACCAATTTTTCTAGGTTATTTCCTCTGGAATTACTGTGTCCTACTAAAAATCTGACTAAATTTGAAAAAATTTTACTCTTTCCAGGTTACAGATTCTCTCTCTCTCTCTCTCTCTCTCTCTCTTTTTTAGGGGCAGAAGGGAGGGTAGGTTCTGGGGATTGAACCCAGGGCCTTGTGATAGAGGCAAGCGCTCTATCATTGAGCTACATCCTCAGCCCTAGAAGTCCTTTTTAAAGACATTCTGACTTTAGTAATTCAATATCTTCTGCTTTTGCTTTTAAAAAAACAAGGTATAATCTTCTATAGGATTCAATTGAATTTGTATATATTTTAAAATTTTTCTGTATTTGTTATTGTTCAATAACAAATTTACTACAAACTTATGGGTTTAAAATAACACATTTATAATCTCACAGTTTTTTTGTTTTTTTTTAGCTCAGTCTGGGAATGGTTTAACTTGGTTCTTCTGCTTAGGCTCTCATCAAGCTGTAATCAAAGTGCTGGCTGGGTTGCATTCTTATCTGTAGGTTTGACTGGAGAATAATTCTGCTTCTCTGCTCACTCAAGCTGTTGGCTGAATTAAGTTCTTTGTTACTGTAGGACTGAAGGTTCTGTATCACTGTGAGATGTCAGTTGGAGGCTACCTGCAGCTCCTAGTACCTGCATGTCCTCAAGGTTGCCTACAGTTCCTTGCTGTGTGGGCTTTCTCAACAAGGCTGTTTAATTCATAAAGCCAATAAAAAGAATGTCTAGAGTAAATCAACTAGCAAGACAAAGTGGTATATAGTGTAACATAATCACCGTTCCATTATTTTTTTTTCATATACTATTTGGCTAGAAGCCCACAGGAAAAGGGAAATACAGTAGGAGGCATATACAGTAGGAGGCAGGGATCCTGCTAGGTCAATTCACAATGTGCCTACAACGGATTCTCGAAGGACTTTAGGCAGAAATGGACTCTTAAACAAAACTGATTGAATCCAGCAATGTATAAAAAGAATTATAAACCATGCTTAGTGAGATTTCTGTCAGGTATGAAAGGCTGATTCAACATTCAAAAATCAATTAATGTCAAATATTGCATCAACAGTTGTAGAAGAAAAACCACATGATCACATTGATCAATGCCAAAAAGGCATTTGATTAAGACTCTTAGCAAACTAGGAGTAGAAGGGAGCTTCCTCAACTTGATTAAGAACATGTGCAAAAAATTCTAATTTAACATCATACTTAAATGATGGAAATTGGAGGCTTTTCCACCAAGACCCAGAACAAGGTAAGGATGTTCCTTCTAACTACTGTTTTTAACACTGTAATGGAAGTCTTAGCTAATGTAATACACACAAAAAAGGAAATGAAAGGCATACTGAACAATAAACTGTCTTTGTTTGCAGATGACATAATTGTGTAGAAAATCTGAAAGGACTGACAAAAAAATTCCAAGAATAAGAAGTTATAGTAAGTTTGTAGGATACAAGGTTAATGTACAAATGTCAGTCACTTTCCTATATGTCAGCAGTAAATTAATGGATTTTGAAATTAAAAACATAATACCATTTATTATTATTATTAGCATATATTAGCACCCCCCAAAATGAAACAAGTATAAGTCTAATAAAATATGTACAATATCTATAAGAGAAAAATGACAAAATGGATGAAATAAAATAACTAAATAAATAGAGAGATATTCTGTTGGTCACAGACATGTTTGCACAAAAACTTGCACACAGATGTTTATAGAAGCTTTATTAATAATTGCCAAAATTTGGAAGGAGTCATGATGTCCTTCAATAAGTGGATGGATGAATTAACTGTGGTATATCCAGGCAATAGAATTTTATTCAGTGCTAAAGAGAAATAAAGGGCTCTGGATATAGCTCAGTCATAGAGTGCTTTTATAGCATGCTCAGGACCCTCAGTTTAATCCCCAATCCTGGGGAAAAAAAAAAAAAACCTTGAAAAGCTATTAGGTTAAAAAATTATTTGGGCCAGGTGCACACCTCTTATCCCAGCAATTTAGGAGGTTGAGCAGGAGGATTACAAGTTTGAGTCCAGACCCTGTTTCAAGATAAAAAGGACTGAGAATGTAGCTCAATGGTAGGGCACTCCTGCAATAAATAAATAAAGAGAGAGAGAGAGAGAGAGAGAGAGAGAGAGAGAGAGAGAGAGAGAGAAATGAGCTCTGAGCCATGAAACAACATGGAGGAAACTTAAATGTATATTAATAAGTGAAGGAAGCCTATCTGCAATGGCTGCCTACTGTATGATTCCAACCATGTGACATTCTAGAGAAGACAAAACCATGGCGACAGTGAAAACATCAGTGCTTGCTTGGGGCTAGAAGGGAGGGAGGGGTGAGTAGGTGAAGCATAGAAGATTTTTAGGGTGATAAAAGTACTCTATTACTGTAAAGGTAGATACATGTTATTATACATTTATTCAAACCTATAGAATGTGAATACCAAGAATAAACACCAATTTATTTGCTTGGGTAAATACTAAGATGTACACTATGGACTTTTTATAATAATAATTTGTTATTGTAGGTTCATCAGTTGTAACAAATGCACTGCTCTGTTGTGGGATATAGAATATGGCACATCTCTGAACTTTCAGTTTTGTTGTAAACCTTAAACTGCTCTAAAAAAATAAAATGTAATAACAAAAGTTTAAAGAAGCAAGAATAAAATAACAATAATTATAAACAGAGCAAAAAAGATTAGAGATTTAAAGTGAATGATAAATTTGTCAATTCAGTTTTGTTTAGAGATAATTTTAAAATAAACTTTTGGTTTAAATAGCTGTGTACATTCCTTTGTTAAATATATAATCTATTATTATGATGCAACTATTTCTTATGTAAACATAATCTTTCAAATTTGGCATACGGTTTTGAAGGCACTTATGGTATCTTAACTTTCAGGTGTATACAATATATTTTAACATGTTAGTGAGAGCATGTAGGAATTCATTAAATATCACTAGAATATTGCACAATCAAAAACAAAGGTGCTAAAAACAAAAGCACCTTGACTTCATGTATTGGTCAAAAAATTATTTAATTTGGTTCAGGTCAACTTGAGACTTAGAAAAATAGTGTAATTTTGCTTGATTGAAACACTTTAAACATAAAAATTCAAACAAAACCAAAAAATTACATAAGATTTGTGTTTAGAAAAAAATTTAAGTTATAGAAAATGTTCTTATTTCATAAATTAGTGAAAGATCAAGTTATTGCTATAAAAATGTCACCATCATTCATTTGAATTCTTGTATGCATTCTTTTTCAAAGGAGAGAAAAGTTGTGTTACTGTAAATTGCACTTGAGCTATGAGCCATCCACCTGTGCTACAATCTATAGCCATATTAATTTACTTAAAAATTTTTTTGAAACCAAATGCCGAATGTTTTCTCTGATTTAAGGATGCTGCTTCATAATGTGGTTGGGGAGGGAGACATGGGAGGATTAGATGAACTCTAGAGAGGGTAAAGGGGGAGGGAGGTGAATGGAGGGAGTATGGGGGTAGGAAAGACGATGGAATGAGATAGACATTACCCTAAGTTTACGTATGAAGACACGAATGGTGTGACTTTACTTTGTGTACAACCAGAGATATGAAAAATTGTGCTCTATATTTGTAATGTATTCTGCTGTCATATATAACAAATTAAAATTTAAAAATAATTTAAAATTTTTGTGGGGAAGTATTGTGGTGCACACCTCTAATCCCAACTTTTGGTGCAGGGTGAGGGAGAGTAAGGGAGCCTAAGGCAGGAGGATTATAAGTTCAAGGCCAGACTTTACAACTTAGCAAAATCCTGCCTCATAATAAAAAATGAAAAATCAACATTAAATACTCAATTTTTCTAGTCATCTTTCTCTATTTTTAAAACAATTACTTTGTTATGGGCTGGGCCTATAGATCAGTAGTAGAGTGCATGCTTAGCCTGCATGAAGCCCTGGATTCAATCCCCAGCATCAAAAAACCAAAACACACAAAAAAATGCTTTTAAATTAATGTTGCATAAGGTCCATACATTGTATTTAATTGGTATATCTCTTAAATCTATAGATCCATTTTTATTTGTTTTTATTTGTTTTAGAGTCTTTAATAGAATTCTAACTTGAAGGTGGTAAGAGACCTTGATTTGTTTTCTCACTTCATGTGAGATCACATCTAAATGATCTTGGACAGACACAGAGGAACTGTCTGATAAAATTTCCATTTTGACAAAATTCACTCTTAAGGTCTCTCCTACATTGAATATAGAGGTTGTGAAGATACTTTGCAGAAGGGAGATATTTAAATTAATTAAATGTGCATTATAGATTATACTGCTGGAAAGACCTCTCGTTTCAACTCCGTTAATTAGGGTTCACTTTCAGTATGAACCCAACAACAAAAGGTTTTCTTTGTTAGATACAAGGAGTTACTATGAAAGAACAAAGACCCTTCTCAATGGAAGAATTTGTCCAGGGGTGATGTGTCCTTTGTGTGGGTCTCTGAAATGCTTACTTTCTCTAGATTCAGTTAAACAGTGTTTATGTGCTACTTTATATTATCAAAGGGTAATTGGTATTTTCCTTAGAATTCTGGCCAAATTCCAACTCTGATAAATACTTTCTACTTCCCTAAATTTCACCTGCAATATCAAATGGTTCAGTATCCTTAATTACCTGTCCCAACCTGTTACTTGGTGTTGAAGTTCACTTATTCAGCAGCTGCTGCTTTTGGCCCCAGAGAGACCCAGGTAAATTGGCAAACAAGTGTGTGTGTGGAGGAGAGCAGGTAGGAATGACTTTAAGTGTTCAAGAGCTTAAACATATCCTGTAATATGAAAAAATGTAAAGGGAGTGGGGGAGAAAGAAATACTTCCCCCTCCAGAACTATGGGGCATTTAATATCCTTAGTTAACTTTTCTTAAGAAGTTTGGATGTGGGAGACATTGTTTTAGGTATAATGGGGGATAAAAAAATGAAGTAAATAATAGCTCTTTCCGTAGAAGCACATACAGTCTAGTAGGATAGATGTTTATATAATATTAGAAAGTACTAATTAACTTTTCTTAAAAATCTTCCTAACAATGGTAAAAACTTGAGCAAGTTTCTAACTTCTTTAATACTAGGTTTTCTCATCTGTAAAATGGAGGCAAATATCTACCTCAGAGTGTTTTATGAACATTTTGTGATTTAAAGTACTTAAGATAGTGCCTGACACATAGAAAGTGCTCAATAACTGTTAGTTATTATTACTTGCATCAGCTGCTAGGAAAATGTTGACAGTATTGAGTTGAGCATACAGATTCAGATATCTTGACTCTCTAAGTTACAGAACCATAGACAGACAGCTCATCTATCCTATAAAAACCAGAATTATAGGAGAATTCCACTCCCTAGTGCCTAGCAGCTTCTAAATTTTTAATTTACTATTTCTCTGGTAAAGATCATAAAGTCAAGAGAAGGAATTGGTATCCTCCTGTTCTCACCCTATTATCTAATTTGAAATCCTGAGTAGTGTTAGGGACTGAGATTTGGAAACTTAGACCTTGAAAGCTGTTACAACAGGAGAAAATAAAAACTTTACTGTTTGATTTTGGCACATATTCCAAAGCCCCTCCCTATTTAACAAGCTTTAAGCTTTCATATGAGACATGACACTCAAGGGAAAAAGTATTGCCACAAGGCTAATGATGACAACAGCTGCCAGTGCACCTTCCATCAAAGCAAGTGAAGACTTGAAACAAACTTGAGTCCCAGTTTGTGTTAGAAGCATCACTGTGACATGCCTGTGCGGGCAGAGGCTCAGAATACATTCCTTAACACCAGGACTCCAAGACATGCTGGATGCCAGAAGCCCAGTGGTAATGAGAGAGCAATTGTGAAGCTTTGTTCAAATGGTGTTCCTTCATTGTGGGTATGCTGGCTCAGAAAGTGTAGTGCAGGGAACCACAAGAAAAAAATGGGCCAATTCCTCTCCTTCATCAGGGGTTATCTTCTGGCTAATTCATTTATTCATACCCTTTCCCTTCAGACGCTTATTGACTGCCCACTATATTCAAAAGCACTGTGTTGTTGGTTAAAGCAAGTGCAATAGTAAGCTGACAGTAGATTATAAATTTCATATTCTCTTTTTTTCCTATATTTTAATGTATTTTTCAGTACTAGGAATTGAACACAGGGGTACCCTAGCACTAAACTATCTCCCAGTCCTTTAAAAATTGTTTTTGAAAAAAATTTTGAAGTACGGGTGGCATCTCATTTTGGTGCCTAGGATAGCTTCAAACTTATGATCCTCCTGCCTCTGCCTAATGAGTAGCTGGGATTATAGGCATGGGCTACTGTGCCCTGCTTCTTTTTTGTTTATTTTAGAGAAAATACACTGAGATACTTTAAACTGATTCAAATCAATAGATACATATAATATGTCTTCAAGAAATAATGAACTTTGCCAGGTGCTGTGGCTCATGTCTGTAATCCCAGGGGCTTAGGAGGCTAAGGCAGGAGAATTATAAGTTCAAAGCCAGCCTCAGCAACTTAGCAAGGCTCTAAGGAACTTAGCAAGACCCTGTCTCTAAATAAAACATTAAAAAGCTGAGAATATTTCTTAGTAGTTGAGTTCCCCTGGATTCAATCCCTGGTACCCACCCGCTACCCTGAAAAAATTTTGAACTTGATTCTCTTCTATTGAGAATTTGCTATGTGCAGAACACCATTCTAAGTACTCAGGAAATCCTTTTTAAAAAGTTGGATTCTAATATTAGGTAGGTCTGTGTATTAGTCAAATTTTGTATTATTATAATTAAATATCTGAGATAATTAATTTATAGGGAGAAGAGGTTTATTATGTCTCATGGTTTGAAAATTCCAGTCCACGATTCATTAGCTCCCATTGCGTTGCACCATTGGTGAGGCAGCACATCTAGTGGGAGCACATAGAGGAACAAAATTTCACTTTATTAGCCAAGAAGCAAATGAGGAAGAGGAAAGAACCAGAGTCCCACAATCCCCTTTGAGGGCACACCCTCAATGATCTAGGACTTCCCATAAGGCCCCTCCTACTAAAGGTCCTTAGAACCTCTCAATAGTGCCACCCTGGAACCAAGTCTTTAAAATACAGACCTTTTAGGGAAAAGTCAGCATTCAGACTATAGCAGTGTGGGAGCAGCCTACCTCATTAGTTTTATAAAGAGGAATACACCAATGGTTCCAGCTACTTTGGGAGGCTGAGGTAGGAGGATCACTTGAATTTAGGAGTTTGAAGTCCTCCTGGGCAATATAATAAAACCCATTTTAAAAAAGAAAAAGAAAGAAACAAAAATGTTGTTTTATGTTAATGACCATTTCAAATAGCTAGTCTCTGGTATGTTGGGACTTTTTATGCTGTTGTTAGTTTCTTTAAGTGGCATAATCAAATGGTCCAGCCATGCAGAGATTTAAATTTCAGTCAAGTTAAGCAACACAATACTTCATTAATTGCTTCTTTGAATACAAATTATATGTGCATGTAATTGAGTATGCTGTAGCCTTTATCCTAGTAAAACAGAAACAAGTAGAAGGAAGTACATATAACACTGGCCAAATAATTGGTTTTTGAAATTATCAAAAAGATGCTTCTGATTTCTGAAAATGCCAGTATTTCTGGTGTGTTGGTAGATAACAGACTTCCCACATAGTAGAACTAGACTATTTAAGTAAACAAAATGAAGAAAACAGATATCAGCTTAATGAAATTCATACTGCAATTTTAATTCTTTGAAAGTTACTTTCTGGTTCCAAGTAAGATAGAGCAAGCATATTCTACTTTCTCTTTTCCAGTTAATATAGCTGTAAAACCTGAAGAGAATGCATGGAACAAGCTGTTTTCAGAGTCAAGGACTCTGAAAAGTAATTAATAGTAGGCAGATGACAAAAGAAGAACATAATTTGGAGCACCATCTGAATTTCTAGATTTCTAGGAAAATCTCATTTTTCTAGAAAAGCAAGCAACTAACATTAAAGAAAGGAAATTCCTCCTTCTCCCCCCACCTCCTGTCTCCCTACCTGCTCCTTCTTTTCTTTCTCTCCCCACTTCTTACCTTTTGAATCTTTACTTCATTCTCTTATGACCTAGTTCTTAGGTAATCATGCTGTGGTAGGGACAATGGCAGCAAGAACATCAGCAGCTGGGTCCTTAGCACCTAAAATTGAGGGAGGGATATACTCCTTTTTGATTAGGTAGATGTGATCTCAAAAGGGTAGAACCAAACTAAACTAAATAGTAGTTCACAGCACAAGGCCCAGATTAGTCATTGGATGGCATACAGACTGACCACCAGGAAATATCAACTTGCCTAAGAATCAACAGATATCTATGCCAATGTATCACAGATGTTGGGATTATCTGACAAAAAATATGCTCAAAGAAGTAAGAGTATACATGCTATAAAATAAAGACAAGACAGCAAGACGTAACAAAGAAATAGATAATGTAAAGAAGAACCTGATGGAAATTTTGGTTCTTTCGGTTCTTTCTTGTGTCATCTCCATTCTTCCTTTAAGTCCATTCTGTATTTTTTAGTTAAACATATGGAGATGACAGAAGGAAAATCAGTGAATGTGAAGATAGATCAATAGAAATTATCTAATCTGAAAAATACAGAAAAAAGATTTTAAAAATTGAATAGAGCTCCATAAATGTGAGACAATATCCAGAGTTGAATATTCATGTGAGAGGAGAAAGAACATAAAGAAGAAACAATATATAATAAAAATGGCTGGAATAAAAATTTCAAATTTGTGGAAGACCTAAATCTATAGATTCAGGAAGTCTATTGAATCCTAAATGGGACAAGCCCAATGAAATCCATGCCCAGAAATATCACAAACACAGAGAAAATAATTTGTAAGTAGCAAGAGAAGAATGACATATTATTTGAATAAGTAAACTTTCTTACCTTATGTTTATGCAAGAAGATAGTGGAAAGCATTTTTAAATGCTGAAGGAAAAGAACTGTTAACCTTGAATTCTACATCCAGTAGAAATATTCTTTAGCATTGAAGATCCAGTAAAGACAGACATTTTTCAGGTGAAGCAAAACTAGCAGAATTCATTGCCAAGCATTCTGATCCAAAATAATTACTACATGAATAATTCATCAGAAAAGCAATGATACCAGAAGAAAAATTAGAGCATGAAGAATGGAAAGGAACAGTATAACTGGCAAATATCCAGATAAATATAACAGAATCTTCACCTTTAAAGTACATTTGATAGCAAAACTTATAATAGTATCCATTTCATTTTAAATTTATATGGATATAATTTATAAGACAACTATAACATGAAGGGGTGGAAAAAGGATCTATATTGTGGAAATTTTTCTACATTGCATTTGAGATGGAAAAATGTTGATTGTAAGTATGAATAGAAAATTTGAGTGTGTGTTCTCTACAAACCTCTGTGCCCCTCCCACTTATAAAAAAACAATCAAAAACACAGTAGATACATTAAAATGGAATTCTAAACGCTCCTCAAATAATTCCAAAGAAGGAAGGAAAAGATAATCGAGTAAGGAAAAACATACAGAATAGAGAGTAAACAAATAACAAAATGGTAGGTCTAAATCCAGTCTTATCAAGAATAGCATTAAATATAAATGGTCTAAACACAGAGGGATAATCAGAATGGGTAAAAAGATATCACTCAACTGTAGGCAGTCTACAAGAAATCTACTTCAAGCATAAAGATATAGGAACACTTAATGTAAAAATGGAAAAAGTTATATCATACCAACATGAATCAAAAGGAATCTGGTGTAATTATAGAAATATTAGACAAGTAAATTTCAGAGCAAAGAAAATCACCAGAGATAAATCAGACATTAAATAATGATACAAGACTCCATTTGCCAAGAAGACATATAAGTATTCTAAATGTATATGAACCTACCAAAAGACTTTCAAAATACATACAATTAAAAATACAGGTGTGGTGGTACACACCTGTAATCACAACTATTTAGGAGACTGAGGCAGGAGGATTGTGTTTTTGAGGCCAGCCTTGGCAATTTAGTTAGATCGTCTCAAAATAAAAAATAAAAAGAACTGAGAATGTGGCCTGGGTTCAATCCCCAGTACCACAAAGAAGAAGAAAATTGAAAGCAAAATAGATAAATTCATATCTCCCTATATTTATAAAGTTTATATGGGAAGACAAAGATAGACACATAATAACCAAAACAATTTTTATTTTTGTTTATTTTGGTACTAGGGATTGAACCCAGGGGCGCTTTACCATTGAGCCACATCCCTAACCCATTTTTAAATTTTATTTATAGACAGGGTTTTGCTGAGTTGCTTAGGGCCTTGCTAAATTGTAGAGGCTGGCTTTGAACTCATGATTCTCTTGCCTTAGCCTCCCAAGCCACTGGGATTACAGGCACATACTACCGCGACTGGCCAAAACAACTTTCAAAAGGATAAAGTTGAAGGATTTGTATCATCTGACAAGATTTCCTACAAAGTTACAGTAACAAATATAGTGTGGTATTGATGAAAGAATAAATACAGATCAGTTAAACCAGATAGAGTCCAGACATTGACCTATTCAAAAACTTCCAAGACAACTCAATGGAGAAAGTACTATCTTTTCAACAAATGGTATTGGGAAACTATATATAGACATGAAAAAATTAACCCTTTACTAAATCTCATACTTTATGTAAAAATTAAATAATGAATTTAAGTGTAAAACATAAAACTATAAAACTTTCAGATGACAACATAGGAAGTAATAATCATGACCTGGTGTAGAAAAGAATTCTTAGGTATATCACTAAAAGCATAATCCATAAAAGAAATAATTGATAAATTGGGACACTTGACCACTTAGCCCCACCTCTGCTGCAGTCTCTGGCTGGGCACAAATCACGAGTCTCCACACAGCTTGTAGATTCAAACAGCAATTCTTTATTCCCGAACTCACACCGGCCGTCTACAAACACGCTCTGGGGGAATCCACGTTCTCTGCCCAAATCCACTCCCAAATCCACTACTCTGCCCAAATCCACTCCGCATGGGCTTCTGTCTCCCAAAATATACTGTCTGACCCTAAGCACTCAAGAGGAACTCAGCAGCAGGATACGCCCTATTCTAAAGGGGGAACACCCTAATCTCCTATTATGCTAAACTGCCCTATTCTAAAGGGGGAACACCCTAATCTCCTATTATGCTAAACTGCCCTATTCTAAAGGGGGAACACCCTAAACACGGATCCTGCCCTGGTCCTTGAGCAAGGTCACCTTTCAGAAGTCCTTCCACTAGACAGCATGGGAGTAAGCTGGCAAGGAATTTGTCATACCTACTTGGCTGATGGCTCCCAGCACACCTCCACACCTATGTTGTATTTTATTTAGAAACAGGGTCTCACTGAGTTGCTTAGTGCCTCACTGATGCTGAGGCTGGCTTTGAACTCTTGATCCTCCTCCCTTGGTCTCCTGACTGCTGGGATTACAATTTTAGAGCTTTTCTCAGCTAGAACAAATATCCTTTGAACATTCATTTTATCATAAAAATCCTTCCATAAGGGCTGGGGTTGTGGCTTATTGGCAGAGCACTTGCCTAGCATGTGTGAGGCACTGGCTTCGATTCTCAGCACTGCATATAAATAAATAAATAAATAAACAAACAAACAAACAAATAAATAAATAAAATAAAGTCCATTGACAACTTAAAAATATTTTAAAAAATCCTTCCATAAGCTAATATGTTGCTTTATGTCTCCTTAACCTAAAAATGATTTTATGACATTTTATCTCAATGCTGTACACAGAAACTGACCAATTTGTGGAAACAAAACATTTACATCAGTTATTTGGGCATTAGTTTGAGATTGATCATTTAATGAATAAATGGAACTCAAGGTTGAATGTACATGATTTTAAAATTTTGGTTGTTAAGGGGTAATTTGGAGTGTTTTATTCTATTAAATTTAGTCTTTCCTTGTCTCATTTCCATTCTGTTAGAATGGCGGTTTAGCTGATTTTTACTCCTCCAATTTATCCCCTTTCCAACTGTCTTCCACATGGATTTTTCCAAATTTTTCAAATTTGAGCATACTGCTCTCCAATTTAAAGACCCTCCAGTAGTTTTCTATTACATACAGAATAGAGTTCATTTTCTTTAGCTGGCCTTTGGAACTTCATTGTTTTTCTTTAATATTTTTTTTGCCTCATGTGTGAAAGTGTTCTCACCTTTCTCTGAATATGAAATGTTTTTCAAGTCTTGTTCTTTCTGTTCAGTTAGCCTATAGTAGACATTCTTACCCTGTTGCCTTCCTCCCACCCATAGTTAATTCTTTTTCATATCTTCAAATTCCAACTGAAATGTCATCCTCTTTGTGAAACAAGCCCTTTGGTGTCCTTTCCCAGTCACATTATGTCTTTGTAGTACTTTTTACATACTTGTGACAAGGGTAATGCAAATATTTGTTTATGTATCTATTTTGTTCACTAGAATGTGAGCTCCTTGAAGAGAGGAACTGTTTATTTCTACATCTTGAACTCTAGCCCAGTGTCTAATGTAACAAACACCCAGGCAATGTTTATGGAATGAATGATTTATTGACTAGAAGAGTCAATGCTCTGACTTTCTACTCTTAACGTAGTCCCTAGCCTGGGGAATCTGGCACATTTATAAATTTTTAAAATTTCCCTTTACAATGAAGTGAGTTCCTGAAAGAGGTTGTGAAACATCTGTGGTACAACTTGTTCCCTTCTTATTCATAGACTCAGGCCAGGAAGCAATGGAAGAAAGTTATGACTGTCATTATTAAAGCATTCCTCTTAGAATTCCTAAGCATGACCAAGTGTTGACATATGCAAAATCAAATTTGGCTTAAGACTCAAGAAATTTAAACCTTGAAAATATTTTAGGATTTTTCTCTCTAGACGTGCCCCTAATAAGCTCTTGCATTTCTTTATCATAAAAAATACTTTTGTAGCAGGGCCTTGTCCAGAGTAGGTGTTAAATAAAATACTCATTAAATAAATTGATTTTTTTCCCCATCTAGAAAAATTATCACAAATGACACCTATGCATAGGTTCCCCTGTGTGTCCATGTTTCAACGTGATCCTTAGATTATAGATAGGCCTAGGACTTTTGAGTTCATCTTGTTGAACATTCCTAAGTTACAGATAAAGAAGTCTAGAGAGATGAGAACTTGCTTGAGTTAAATTTTGTAAAATTGCTGTTTTATAAGTTAAAAAATGATATCTAATTGGCAATTTCATTCGTTGTAACTAAAAAAAGTCAGTGTACCTTACATATCAGAGTGTAGGACTCTCTCTGAGAATAAGAATGAAGGAATAAATTAATGTTTAAAATAAAAATTAAACACTAAATGGGTTAGCTTCTGAGTTGTAGGAAGGGGATCATGACCCTATGACTTTACTAGTTATACATGATCAGGAATACATTTGGTTCAAAGGGTGAAAAGGTAATGGTTTGCATTGAATGCCAGGTTGGGAAACTTGTAAAGAATAATTGACTGATTAAAAAAAAAAAAAACTCCTGAGCTAAATACTTTAAAAACATAATTTAAAAACCTTTGGTCAAATTTAATGATGTGCCTATATTTTGAAGGGTTAACATTTCTCTAAGAACTGCTGCTCCCTGAACATTCTAGAGCCTTCCTAAATTAAAGAAAAGTAGTTGAAAGTGAGGATTATTTTGTTTATTCTGTCTGCCTTCATGGGAAGCTAGGGGACTGCATTTCATTTTCAGAATGAGCTTTCAACAGGAAGCAGTCTGCTCATGCATGCATGACAGGAGAGGAATGTGCCCTGAGATGATATTTTTACTTAAGAAAGGGTTTAAGCTCAGGGTTTTATTTGGGAAATCTTTTTATATTTTCTCCCTTGACATCTGTGGTCTAGTTGGCACTTCTTTGTTTTCTCATTTCTGTATCCTTTCTCTCAAAAGAAACGTGATATTAGGTTTGGGACCAAAGAAGTCATCCTGACTTTAGAGTATTCAGAGGTTTCTAATCTTAGAATTTAGACTTGTGGAATCCCATCTATAGGTAAACTCTAACACATGCATTTCCTGAACAGAACAAATGTGTTTTTTATTTGTTTCACTTTTAGATCAGATAATTACTTCAACTCTTACCTTTGTTTCACATGCTCAGGTATTACAATATTTCTGTTCTCCTGTTTTATATTTACTGTAAAGATCAGAAGTGAGAAATGGTTTGAAAATATGTCCCATGTTTCTTATTTTCTTAATGAAAATATTCAGACTTATTAGACAACCTATTCAATTGGTTTTACAGCCAAATGTTTTATGATATAGCCTATGTTTAAAAGTATAGTCTGTAAATTACAAGAAGGCAGGAATTATCTGTTTTGTTCATTGTCAGGTTCCTAGTATCAAGTACTCTGCCTGGCACATAGTAGGAGCTCAATAAATATTTGGTACATAAGCTAATGAAAGTAAAAATCTTAACCTTGAGCTCTGAAAAAGGTAGTTACCTAGACTTATGCAAGTTAATTTAATGAAATATTCAATTATGGAGGACAGAGAAGAAATAACAAATATTATTCTAATATAAAACAGTCTAGGAAAGCAATTGCCTTTGTGAGTCTATAACCCCAATTCTTACCTTTCAAATTTGGGTGTCTTTGAGACTTAGAATCTGAAGGACACTTTTGAGGTTATCAGGTCCATTTAATTTTTGACAAAAATTCACCCATTCTTCCATTAATTACCATTTAGAAAATAGTAATAAGGTCCTCACTAATAGCTGTTTTATGGGAAAATTGTGATTGTTAGAAAGTTTTGTCCTGCTGTTGGGCCAGAACTTAATCTTTTCTTTCCATACACTGGCATTAATTCTGCTTTCTAGGACTGCATGTGATAAGTCTGTTGGGGGACCAAGCCAGGCATGACTTAAAATTTTTTATCCTTTATATCAGCACAAGTCTAGATTTATTTTGGGATAAGGTCCAAACTAGATAATAAGCCTCCCAAATTCTAAGCCTGAATTAGCATGCTTAGCACCACCTAGTGTTCTTATCTCATGTGTTGTTTATGGGAATGTAAATTTGTAACACTTCTTTTGGCATTCAGAAATTCCATTTTTAGAGATTTACTCTAAAGAAATACTTCCAATATTGTATAAAAATAGATAAGCAAAAATGCCTAGGAATGAACCAAGATACTTATTGTAAAAATTTTGAAACAGTTTAAGTAGGTAAATGAACTAGATATATCCACTCTGTGGAACAGAGTTATGGAAAAAAATGAGATAGAACTATATGTATCCAATTGAAAGATACTTGTGATGCATTATTAAATAGGAAAACAAATGAAAACTTGGAATGGAACCACCATTTGACCCAGCTATCCCACTCCTTGTTCTATAGCGCAGCCATATCAGTGTTCATAGCAGCTCAATTCACAATAGCTAAACTGTGGAAGTAACCTAGATGCCCTTCAATAGATGAATGGATAAAGAAATATGCACAATGGAATATTACTCAGCATTGAAATAGAATAAAATTAGGCATTTTCAGGTTAATGTATGGAGTTGGAGAATATCATGCTAAGTGAAGTAAGCCAATCCCCCAAATCCAAAGACCCAAATGTTCTCTCTGATAAGTGGATGATGATCCATAATGGGGAGGGGCCAGGCATGGGAAAAATGGAGGAACTTTGGGCAAAAGGGAGAAAGAATGGGGGCAGGAAAGATGGTGGAATGAGATGGACATCAGTACCCTAGGTACATGTATGGCTGCACATATGGTGCAGCTGTCATATATACCTAATTAAAATAAGTTAATTAATTTTAAAAACATATGTATGACATGATCTCCTTTTTTATAAAATTTCAGTGTAAAACCGATGTGATTCTGCAATCTTTGTAATGTTTTGAATAACCAATAAAAAAATAAAATTAAAAAAAATAAAAAAAAATTCAGTGTAATAGTACATCTGTTAATATATCATAGAAAACTTTGAAAAACAGAGGTTTCAAGATGGTGGAATAGGTCACTTTCTTGGCTGTTCCATGGCATAAAACCAAGAAAGCAGACAGGCAGCTTCTTGGCTAGGAGACTGAACAAAAGAGAAAAAAGTGGGGACTTTACTGGAACTTAAAACTGGACATTCAAAGCAGATCACAGACTCAGGAAGTTGGATATAATAAGATAAGGAAGAAATCCCCAGTGCCACAGCTACTGCTGCTGCAGCTGAAGGCACACCAGCTAGAGCAGGCCCTCAGTGAGTACAGTGGGGGGATAAGGGAATTAAAGAAACCTGCATATTTAGGAGGCCTGAGGTGTGTCTGGGTACTGAAAGTTTAGAGATCAAAGACACTGCCTGACTAAACTGAAAAGTGTGCTGCACATTATCCTTCTATGGAAAAGACACTGCCATCTCTCCCAGTGGTATGCAGAGGACAGAAGAAGGAACAAATTTTCAGCCATGGCATGGGGGTGGGGAGTGGGGGGAGCCAATTCCTGGCAACCCCAAGTTTGACCCAACATACAGGCCTGGCAAAATCATACTGTATGACATAGCGTGTGCCTAAGTAACCAGGAGAAAATCAAATTTGGAGAGAAGTTTATGCAGGGGACAACTGTCATGGAAACTCACCCAGCTCTCCCTGACCCTCCTCCAATCAGGTTGCTTGCAGATCAGGCAGGGAGAGATATACCTGGGTAGGAATTCCAAGGATGGGGGCCGGAGAGATTGAGTTTGGAGACTGAACCCAAGACCGGGTAATATGGGGTCCACAGGTGACATAGTGGACTAAGAATTGAATCCTCCACCATGGGAGTAGAACCCAGGGGAGACCCTTGGGGTGTAGTCTCCCAGTATGGACTGGAAATTACTGGGTCCTGGAGGTGCACTGATTTAAAATCTCCAGACAAATTGGCATTCAGCAAGGAGCCTGAAGCCTACCTAAGCCTAAACCCTGCCTCTAGGAATTCCACCTACATGATTACCTCTCTGACTCCAGCAATTCAGAGGGTGGAGCATCAAGCTTGTGTTGCTCCAGATGACCCCCACCTAAAACTCCTGAGAAGAGAAGCTGAGAATCTTTTGAACTCCGACGGAAACAATTCTTTAACTTTTCATTGATATTTCCTCTCTCTTTTTTTCCTATTCTCTGTTTAATTGTGACCTTAATGGTTCATGGATATTTATACATACTCATATTTGTTTTTTCCCCTCATTTCTAGCACTTTTGAGGTCAGTTATTTTTCATGGATCAGTTTTTTGAGGACTAGGATGTTTGAGTAGTACATTTCAGCTTTTGTTTTGTGTTCTTTTGTTTTTATTTTTATTATTTTTAAACTTTTACTTGATTTATATACATATATATACATATATATGTATATATGTGTGTGTGTGTGTGTGTGTGTGTGTGTTTTCTCTTACCTGTTCCCCTTTCAATCTTTTCTTCTGCTAACAGCCAGTCTCTATTGTTCTTTTGTTTTTTACTTCTATCTTCTCTCCTCCTCCATCATAATCATCACATCCTATATCACTTCTGTTCTCTCCTGTGTCCACCGTTTAAAATTATAAACCCTTTGTAAACTTGCTGTTTTTATTGTAGGCAGTAAATGATCACATCATTTTTGTTTATTTTGACAATTAACATTGTAGATGTCGTAGTAAGACCTATTTGGTTTAATGCTGTATATCGTTTGCTTTAGTTGTTGTTGTTATTTGTCTCCCCCTAAATGGTGACATACTGAAAACCTCAGGACACTATAAGTTCACAGGGTAAAAACTCTACTGCCACAGATCCATACTGTTAGATTGGTAGACACACAAACAACATGAAAAAACAAGGGAACAAATCACCCCAAACAAACCAAGATACTCCATGATAGAATTCATTGACACCATAGTGGAATAAATGTCAGAGAAGGAGTTTAGAATGTACATAGTTTAACTGATCTGCAAGGTAAAGGATGATATAGGGAATGAAATCAGAGATAAAATACAGGAAGTGAAAGATCACTTCAATAAAGAGAGATTCTGAAAAAAAGCAGAAATCCTCAAAATGAAGGAATCAATAAACCTAATTAAAAATTCAAATGAAAGCATCACCAACAGACTACATCAGTTTGGAAGACAGAGTTTCACGCAATGAAGACAAAGTATATAATCCTGAAAACCAAGTTGACCATGGAGAAAGGATGTTAAGAACCATAAATAGAACTTCCAAGGAATATGGGATAACCTGAAAAGACCAAAATTAAGATTTATCAGAATAGATGACAGCTCAGAGATACAAACCAAAAGAATGCACAATCTTTTCAATGAAATAATATGAGAAAATTTCCCAAACCTAAAGAATGAAATGGAAAATCAGATATAGAAAGCTTACAGGACTCCAAATATACAAAATTATAATAGACCTATACCAAGGCACATTATTATGAAATGTCTAACATCAGAATAAGAATAGAATTTTAAAGACTGCCAGACTTTGTTAACTGGTTAATGTTACCAGTTAACAACTGGTAACGTTTAGAGGGAAACCAATTTGGATCTCAGCTAATTTCTCAACCCAGACCCTCAAAGCTAGGAGGTCTGGGAACAATACATACAAAGCTCTGAAAGAAAATGGATGCCATCCAGGAATACTATACTCAGCAAAATTAAGCTTCAGGATTGACAATGAAATAAAAACCTTCCTTAATAAACACAAGTTAAAAGAATTCACAACTAGAAAGCCCATATTACAAAGCATACTCAATAAACTTTTTCATGAAGAAGTGAAAAATAAAAGTGAAAACCAGCAAAGAAATGAACTACACTAAAAAAACAGTCAATCAAAGGAGAAACTAATTCAAATTAAAAACCAGAAATAAATAAAAAATGATAGGGAATTAAAAAAAAATCTCAATAATAACATTGAATGTTAATGGCCTAAACTCATCAATCAAAAGCATAGACTGGCAGATTGGATTTAAAAACAAGATTCAGATCGCCCCGGATGGGGGAGGGACAGAGCTGCCGCGCGCCTGCAAGGTAGGCGGACCCGCGACCCACCAGCAGAACAGGCACAGCAATCCGCAGAGCAGCAGAGCCATCCCACCCCGCGCCTGCAAGGTAGGTGGACCCACGACCCACCGGCCAGTCAGGCCCAGCAACCAGCTGAGGGGCACAGCTGCCCCACGCGCCTGCAAGGTAGGCGGAACCGTGACCATTGACAGAACAGGCCCAGTGGCCCGCCAGACACATAACCCCAGTTGGGGGAGGGGCAGAGCCGCCACCAGAGCCTGCTAGGTAGACAGAGCTGCAACCGACAGACAGAACAGGCCTAGCGGCCAGTGGAGGGGCATAGCCGCTGCTCGCGCCTGCAAGGTAGGCGGACCTGTGACCACCGAAAGAACAGGCCCACCAAAAGTACAGGCCCAGCAGCCTGCCGGCGTGGTAGGCACATTGCCCCAATTGGAGGAGGGGCAGAACCACCGCCAAAGCCTGCGAGGGAGACTTTGCAGCTATACGAGAGCAATATAAATATATAGGGGGAAAATCAATAACACAACAGTTTCACCAAGCAGAAAGAAAAGCGATCAGTATGAAAAGACAAGGAAAGAAAGAACCACAAGCAATGCAGGTCAACTCAACTTTACAAAAGGTAATATCTGCAGCAGATGGAATGTCAGATAAAGAATTCAGGATATACATGCTTCAGATGATCTGAAATCTCAAGGAAGACATTAGACAGCAAAATCAGACAATGAAAAACCACTTCGACCACTTTGACAATGAATTACATAAACAAATCCAAGAAGCAAAAGATCAATTATACAGGGAGATAGAGGTTATAAAAAACAAACAAACGGAAATCCTAGAAATGCAGGAAGCAATAAAAGAACTTAAAAACTCAATTGAGAATACTACCAGCAGAGTAGAACACTTAGAAGATAGAACATCAGACAATGAAGACAAAGTATTTCAACTGGAGAAGAACATAGACAGCTCAGCAAAACTGTTAAGAAACCATGAGCAGAACATTCAAGAAATATGGGATAACATAAAGAGACCAAACTTAAGAGTCATTGGGATACAGGAAGGTATAGAGGTCCAAACCAAAGGAATGAGCAATCTATTCAATGAAATAATACGAGAAAACTTCCCAGACTTGAAGAATGAGACAGAATCCCAAATCCTAGAAGCCTACAGGACGCCAAATGTACAAAATCATAAGAGATCCACACCTAGACACATTATAATGAAGATGCCCAACACACAGAATAAGGAGAGAATTTTAAAAGCTACAAGAGAAAGGAAGCAGATTACATTTAGGGGTAAACCAATCAGGATAACAGCTGATCTTTCAACACAGACTCTGAAAGCTAGAAGATCCTGGAATAACATATTTCAAACACTGAAAGAAAATGGTTCCAACCAAGAATTGTGTATCCATCAAAATCAAGCTTCAGGATGGAAGATGAAATTAAAACCTTCCATGATAAACAAAAGTTAAAAGAATTTGCTGCTAGAAAACCATCTCTTCAAAACATCCTCGGCAAAATATTACAGGAAGAGGAAATGGAAAATATCAATGAAAACCAACAGTGGGAGGTAGTACAGTAAGTGGAGGGAGGAATAATCAAAGAGGAAAACAAACCATGTTAGTAACATAAAAAAACAAATATGGCTGGAAGAACAACCCATATCTCAATAATAACCCTAAATGTTAATGGCTTAAACTCACCAATTAAGAGACACAGGCTAGTAGAATGGATCACAAAACAAGCCCCAAAAATATGCTGCCTTCAGGAGACGCATTTGATAGGAAAAGACATACATAGACTGAAGGTGAAAGGTTGGGAAAAATCATATCACTCATATGTACTTCGGAAACAAGCAGGAGTGTCCATACTCATATCAAATAAAATAGATTTCAAGCCAAAGTTAATCAAAAGGGATAAAGAGGGACACTACATACTGCTCAAGGGAACCATACACCAACAAGACATAACAATCATATATATATATGCCCCAAACAATGGTGCAGCTATGTTCATCAAACAAACTCTTCTCAAGTTCAAGAGTCTAATAGACCACCATAAAATAATCATGGGAGACTTCAACACACCTCTCTCACCACTGGACAGATCTTCCAAACAAAAGGTGAATAAGGAAACTATAGAACTCAATAACATAATTAATAACCTAGACTTAATTGACATATATAGAATATACCACCCAACATCAAGCAGTTACACTTTTTTCTCAGCAGCACATGGATCCTTCTCAAAAATAGATCATATATTATGTCACAGGGCAACTCTTAGACAATATAAAGGAGTAGAGATAATACCATGCATCTTATCTGATCATAATGAAATGAAATTGAAAATCAACGATAAAAGAAGTAAGGAAAAATCATGCATCACTTGGAGAATGAACAATAGGTTACTGAATGATCAATGGGTTATAGAAGACATCAAGGAGGAAATTAAAAACTTCTTAGAGATAAATGAAAGCACAGACACAACATATCGGAATCTATGGGACACATTGAAAGCAGTTCTAAGAGGAAAATTCATTGCTTGGAGTTCATTCCTTAAAAAAAGAAAAAACCAACAAATAAATGATCTCATACTCCATCTCAAAATCCTAGAAAAAGAAGAGCAAAACAACAGCAAAAGAAGTAGAAGGCAATAAATAATTAAAATCAGAGCTGAAATCAATGAAATCGAAACAAAAGAAACAATTGAAAAAATTGACAAAACTAAAAATTGGTTCTTTGAAAAAATAAATAAAATCGACAGACCCATAGCCACGCTAACAAAGAGAAGAAGAGAGAGAACTCAAATTACTAGCATATGGAATAAAAAAGGCAATATCACAACAGACACTTCAGAAATACAGAAGATTATCAGAAATTATTTTGAATCCTTATACTCCAATAAAATAGAAGATAGTGAAGGCATCGATAAATTTCTTAAGTCATATGATCTGCTCAGATTGAGTCAGGAGGATATTGACAACCTAAACAGACCAATATCAATTGAGGAAATAGAAGAAACCACCAAAAGACTACCAACTAAGAAAAGCCCAGAACCGGATGGGTATACAGCAGAGTTTTACAAAACCTTTAAAGAGGAACTAATACCAATACTTTTCAAGCTATTTCAGGAAATCGAAAAAGAGGGAAAACTTCCAAATTCATTCTACGAGGCCAACATCACCCTGATTCCTAAACCAGACAAAGACACTTCAAAGAAAGAAAACTATAGACCAATATCTCTAATGAACCTAGATGCAAAAATCCTCAATAAAATTCTGGCGAACCGGATACAAAAACATATCAAAAAAATTGTGCACCATGATCAGGTAGGATTTATCCCTGGGATGCAAGGTTGGTTCAATATACGGAAATCAATAAATGTTATTCACCACATCAATAGGCTTAAAAATAAGAACCATATGATCATCTCGATAGATGCGAAAAAGCATTCGACAAAGTACAGCATCCCTTTATGTTCAAAACTCTAGAAAAACTAGGGATAACAGGAACATACCTCAATATTGTAAAAGCAATCTATGCTAAGCCTCAGGCTAGAATCATTCTGAATGGAGAAAAATTGAAGGCATTCCCTCTAAAATCTGGAACAAGACAGGGATGCCCTCTCTCACCACTTCTGTTCAACATAGTTCTCGAATCACTGGCCAGATCAATTAGACAGACGAAAGAAATTAAAGGCATAAAAATAGGAAAAGAAGAACTCAATTGCAGATGACATGATTCTATACCTAGCAGACCCAAAAGGGTCTACAAAGAAACTATTAGAGCTAATAAATGAATTCAGCAAAGTGACAGGATATAAAATCAACACGCATAAATCAAAGGCATTCCTGTATATCAGCGACAAATCCTCTGAAATGGAAATGAGGACAACCACTCCATTCACAATATCCTCAAAAAAATAAAAAACTTGGGAATCAACCTAACAAAAGAGGTGAAAGACTTATACAATGAAAACTACAGAACCCTAAAGAGAGAAATAGAAGAAGATCTTAGAAGATGGAAAAATATACCCTGTTCATGGATAGGTAGAACTAACATCATCAAAATGGCGATATTACCAAAAGTCCTCCAAAGGTTTAATGCAATGCCAATCAAAATCCCAACAGCATTTCTTGTAGAAATAGAGAAAGCAATCATGAAATTCATATGGAAAAATAAAAGACCCAGAATAGCAAAAACAATGCTAAGCAGGAAGTGTGAATCAGGCGGTATAGCTATACCAGACTTCAAACTATACTACAGAGCAATAGTAACAAAAACAGCATGGTACTGGTACCAAAACAGGCGGGTGGACCAATGGTACAGAATAGAAGACACAGAAACCAATCCACAAAATTACAACTATCTTATATTTGATAAAGGGGCTAAAAGGATGCAATGGAGGAAGGATAGCATCTTCAACAAATGGTGCTGGGAAAACTGGAAATCCATATGCAACAAAATGAAACTGTGCTGGGAGCCACAGCCAATTAATATGATGCATGGCATTTTTGATTGAAAGGTGATGCCAGCTAGCCATTGAGATGATATGATTATGTTAAAAATTACATTCATATGGATACCGGACTCCTGCTGTTTACCTTGGCCTGCTGCGGGACTCCTGGAGAGTTCCCATTGGTTGGGAAAGTGCAGTAGGAGGGAATTCCGGGGGAGGCGCTTGCGCTGGGGTTCCAGGAAGGGACCGGCCGAACGCCGCGTAGGTGGATCGGGAATCTTCCCGGGCACGAACGTGGTATTGGCGGTTATTTCAAATAAAGTTTGTTCCTGTTTGAGTGGCTCGTGATCTTGTGCCCAGCCAGACTGCGGCAAAACTGAATCCCTTTCTCTTGCCATGCACAAAAGTTAATTCAAAGTGGATCAAGGAACTTGAGATCAAATCAGAGACACGGCGTCTGATAGAAGAAAAAGTTGGCTATGATCTACATACTGTGGGGTCGGGCTCCAAATTCCTCAATAGGACACCCATAGCACAAGAGTTAATAACTAGAATCAACAAATGGGACTTACTCAAACTAAAAAGTTTTTTCTCAGCAAAAGAAACAATAAGAGAGGTAAATAGGGATCCTACGTCCTGGGAACAAATCTTTACTCCTCACACTTCAGACAGAGCCCTAATATCCAGAATATACAAAGAACTATAAAAATTAGACAATAAGATAACAAATAACCCAATCAACAAATGGGCCAAGGACCTGAACAGACATTTCTCAGAGGAGGACATACAATCAATCAACAAGTACATGAAAAAATGCTCACCATGTCTAGCAGTCAGAGAAATGCAAATCAAAACCACCCTAAGATACCATCTCACTCCAGTAAGATTGGCAGCCATTAGGAAGTCAAACAACAACAAGTGCTGGCGAGGATGTGGGGAAAAGGGTACACTTGTACATTGCTGGTGGGACTGCAAATTGGTGCGGCCAATTTGGAAAGCAGTATGGAGATTTCTTGGAAAGCTCGGAATGGAACCACCATTTGACCCAGCTATTCCCCTACTCGGTCTATTCCCTAAAGACCTAAAAAAACACACTATAGGGACACTGCTACATCCATGTTCATAGCAGCACAGTTCACAATAGCAAGACTGTGGAACCAACCTAGATGCCCTTCAATAGACGAATGGATTAAAAAAATATGGCATTTATACACAATGGAGTATTACTCTGCATTAAAAAATGACAAAATCATAGAATTTACAGGGAAATGGATGGCATTAGAGCAGATTATGCTAAGTGAAGCTAGCCAATCCCTTAAAAACAAATGCCAAATGTCTTCTTTGATATAAGGAGAGTAACTAAGAACAGAGTAGGGACAAAGAGCATGAGAAGAAGATTAACATTAAACAGGGATTAGAGGTGGGAGGGAAAGGGAGAGAGAAGGGAAATTGCATGGAAATGGAAGGAGACCCTCAGGGGTATACAAAATTACATACAAGAGGAAGTGAGGGGAAAGGGGGGAAAATATAAGGGGGAGAAATGAATTACAGTAGAGGGGGTAGAGAGAGAAGAGGGGGGGAGGGGGAGGGGGGATAGTAGAGGATAGGAAAGGCAGCAGAATACAACAGACATTAGTATGGCAATATGTAAATCAATGGATGTGCAACTGATGTGATTCTGCAATCTATATACGGGGTAAAAATGGGAGTTCATATCCCACTTGAATCAAAGTGTGAAATATGATATATCAAGAACTATGTAATGTTTTGAACAACCAACAATAAAAATTAATTAAAAAAAACCACAAGATTCAACAATATGCTGTCTCCAAGAGACTCATCTTATAGACAAAGATATCCTCAGACTGAAGGTAAAAGAAAGGGCAAAAACATATCATTCACATGGATCTTGTAAACAAGCAGGAGTTATGTTTTTTTTTTGTTATAAATATTTTTTAACATTTTTCACATTTTATTGGTGGGTTATTGTTGAGAGCCACAGCGAAGCGGCCCCAGCAAACTTCCAGCTGCCAGCTGATTGACTCCTCTGCCGTGATGCTCATTGGGCTGTTTCCCCGCCCTTTCAGACCACGGAGCTGCTCATTGGGGGACTCTTTTGGCTCCGCCCACACGACCCAGCCAATCGGCCTCAAGAGCAGGAGGAGTGGGGGTTGAGAGGCTCGCTGGAAGCCAGTGGTGGCAGTTGGGCTCTGAGGGAATTCCTGAAGAGCTCGCATGGTGGGGCATGTGCGGTCTAAAAATAAAGTTTGTTCCTGCTTGATAAGTGGGGAATTGTGCCCAGCCAGTCTGCAGAAGGTTATAGCTGTACATAATTATGCAATTTGTTGTTACATATTCATACATTCACATAATATAGCAATGTATTTTGGCCACTATCACTTCCTAGCACTTCCCCTCTCCCTCCCTGCCTCTCACCTCGTGGCTCATTCATCTACTTATTTCCCGTTGCTTTTCATGAGACCTCCACCAGCTCTACCCCCTTTATTTTACAAGAGGATTTTCTAGCCTCATAGCAGATAAAGTGGACTTCAAGCTAAAGTTAATCAGAAGGGACAAAGAAGATCATTTCATACTGCATAAGGGATTATACATCAACAAGACATAAAAATTATAAATTTTTATGCTCCAAACAATGGAGCACCTATATACATCAAATAAACCCTTCTCAAATTCAACAATCAAATAGACCACAACACAGTAATACTGGATGACTTCAACACACCTCTATCACTCCTAGATAGATCCTCCAAATACAAACTAAATAAAGAAGCTATAGAACAAAAAATTAAACTAATAATTTAGGCTTAAACAGACATATATAGAATATTTGATCCATCAACGACTAAATACACTTTGTTCTCAACAGCATGTGGATCCTTCTCTAAAACAGACCACAACACAGCTGTTAGCAAATACAATAAAATGGAGATAATACCTTGTATCCTATAAGATTATAAATGAATGAAGTTAGAAATCAATGATAAAATTAAAAAATTGAAGCTCTTTTAACACCTGGAGACTAAATAATACACTGTTTAATGACCAATGGATAGCAAAAGAAATCAGAGATAGAGAAAAAATAGAGGTAAATGAGAATAGCTATACAACATATCAAAATCTCTGGGACACTATGAAGGCAATGCTAAAGGGAAAGTTCATTGCATTGAGCTCATTCATTAAAAGAATAGAAAGTCAGAGATCCAACATGGCAGCGGGCATGGAGAGATCAAGTCTCTGACCTCTTCAGCTGCGTGGGCATAGGGAGTCGTAAACCTTCTAAATGCTATTTGCTCAGGATCACTAGGCAATGCTCAGCTGACGTGGATCTGGGGCGAACAGTCTGGGCCTCTCAGAACACACACCGAGCCTGGATTGGCTGAATTCAAGCTCCCGTTCGCCTGCATCTCACAGAAAAACTGCTGTGACTCAGCACTAAACAATCCCGCTGAAACAATTGGTCAGCCCTTCTGAACCTGCGAAGGTTAATACCAACGGAGCCTTCATAGGCAGTGGCCACAGGATTGAGACGGGGCTTGGGAGAGCCAGTCAGGACCCACCCATTGCATCAGTCACCCAGAAAAGGGAACGAACTATCGCCATTTGCATGATACCACCATGGCAGAGAACTGACATCACCAGAATGCGGCGGAGAAGATAACTTCATTGAAACTGGTGGCGGCAGGTGTGTAACCCCCTAGCCCTCCCTCTCCACACAGCGGGGAAACCTTAAGGGCCCCTCCCAGCTCTTCCATAAGGGTCCCTCCCAGCTCTCCCATGAGCATGATAGTCAGACTGAGGGAATCAGGAGTGGCGCGGGACCCACAGCTCGGAACCCCAGGCTACCACTCCCACCAGTGCTGACAACTGAGGTCTCTTGCACCAGCTACTGGGGGCAAGCAAAATTTGCTGAGGGTTCTCATCCCCAAGCTCCACAAATTAGGGTCTGAGAGAATGGCAAACAAGGAGAGTGTGCCCAGTCATTCAAGAAAATAGGGCTCCTGGGAGCAGCAGACCTGGTGTGTAGCCAGTATTGTGGTGAACGTCACCGGTGAGCGGGGCCTGGCTTGAGGAAAAGTGGGGAAGTGACTAGACACAAGAGAAGGCCCTAGGCACTCAGGATTGGAGACCCGCCCAATCTGGGAGGAGGAGCTGCTGCACAGTGATTGGTTCCCACGTATTGAGAGGAGAAGCTTGGCATGGTGGGCACAGCTCCACCTACTGGAAGAGAAGTTAATCAAACTCTAAGTCTGCATTTTTAAAATTTTTTTTATTATTTGGGGTTTTTTTTCATTTTTATTTTTAAAATTTTTTTAAAAATATTTTTTTATTATTTTTTTAATTTTAATTTTAATTTTTTTGATTATTTTTTTAAATTTTTTTTCTTTTTTTCTTTTCTTTTTTTTGTCTTTTCATTTCTTTTCAATTTCCTTATTCCCCCTTCCTTGAATTCTACCTGCTTACTATCATTCTCTTTAGTGACTTCTTCCCTTCCCTTCTAATACCTTTCCTCCCAAGCATCAAATAAATTTATAGGAGTAAACAGTAACTCAGCAGTCAAACAGAACAAGAAGTAACATGAGCAGCATGAAAAAGCAAGGAAGAAAAGGAGTACAAACAATGCAGGACAGCCTAAATATTCAGGAGGACCTAGAGGCATCAGAAAAATGGTCAAATAAAGAACTCAAGGAATACCTTAGACAGATGGAATGTAACCTTAAAGAGGATATGAGACAGCAAATTCAAACAGTGAAAGAACACATTGAAAATGAATTGCATAAACAGATAAAAGAAGCAAATAAGATCTTTATCAGGAGATAGAGATTATAAAAATAATCAAACAATAATTCTAGAAATGCAGGAAACTATAAACCAAATTAAAAACTCAAGTGAGAGTATCACTAACAGAGTGGAGCAAGTTGAAGCCACAACGTCAGATAATGAAGACAAAATATATCATCTTGAAAAGAGTCTACCCAACTCAGAAAGGCTAGTAAAAAATCATGAGAAAAACATCCAAGAGATATGGGATAACATAAAAAAACCAAACTTAAGAGTCATCGGGATAGAGGAAGGTATAGAGGTTCAATCCAAGGGAAAGAGCAACCTGCTAAATGAAATAATTATAGAAAACTTTCCAGAAATAAAAAAGGAAACGGATATACAAATTGTAGATGCATACAGGACACCGAGCACACAAAATCACAGTAGACCAACGCCAAGACACATTGTTATGAAGATATCCAATATACATAACAAAGAGAAAATATTAAAAGCTACAAGAGAAAGGAGGCAGATTACATTCAGGGGTAAACCATTAAGGTTAACAATGGATTTTTTATCACAGACACTGAAAGCGAGAAGATCCTGGAACAATGTATTTCAAACACTGAAAGACAATGGATGCCAACCAAGAATTCTGTATCCAGCAAAATTAAGCTTCAGGTATGACAACGAAATAAAAATCTTTCATGATAAACAAAAGTTAAAAGAATTTGCAGCCAGAAAACCAGCATTGCAAAGTGTCTTGAGCAAAACACTACACGAGGAAGAAACGAAAAACAATAACCAAAACCAACAGTGGAAAGTGCCTCAGTAAAGACAGAGGGTGGAGGAAAAGCTAATCATGGAGAAACAAACTAAATTTAAAAAAAAGATAAATAATCAAACATGGCTGGAAGTACAAATCATATATCAATACTAACTCTAAACATTAATGGCTTAAACTCTCCAATAAAGCGACATAGGCTGGTAACATGGATTAAAAAAACAAATCCAACAATATGCTGCCTCCAGGAGACACATCTGATTGGAAAAGACATACACAGGCTGAAGGTGAAAGGTTGGGAAAAAATATACCATGCACACGGTCCTAATAAGCAAGCAGGGGTGGCCATCCTCATATCGAATAAAATGGACTTCAAGACTAAGTTAATCAAAAGGGATAAGGAAGGACATTATATACTGTTAAAAGGAACCATTCACCAACAAGACATAACAATTATCAATATTTATGCAACAAATAATGGTGCTGCGATGTTCATAAAACAAATTCTCCTCAAGTTCAAGAATCAAATAGACCACAACACAATAATTATGGGTGACTTCAACACATCTCTCTCACCATTGGACAGATCCTCCAAACAAAAGTTGAATAAAGAAACTATAGAACTCAATATCACAATCAATAACCTAGACTTAATTGACATATATAGAATATATCAACCATCATCAAGTGGATATACTTTTTTCTCAGCAGCATATGGATCCTTCTCAAAAATAGACCATATATTATGCCATAGGGCAACCCTCAGTAAATATAAAGGGGTGGAGATAATACGATGCATTTTATCTGATCATAATGGAATGAAACTGGAAATCAATGATAAAAGAAGGAAGGAAAAATCCTACATCACATGGAAAATGAACAATATGTTACTGAATGATCAATGGGTTACAGAAGACATAAAGGAGAAAATCAAAAAATTCTTAGAGATAAATGAAAATACAGACACACATATCACAATCTATGGGACACAATGAAAGCAGTTTTAAGAGGGAAATTCATCGCCTGGAGGTCCTTCCTCAAAAAAAGAAAAAACCAACAAATAAATGAGCTCACACTTCATCTCAAAGTCCTAGAAATGGAAGAGCAAAACAACAGAAAATGTAGCAGAAGGCAAGAAATAATTAAAATCAGAGTGGAAATCAACGAAATTGAAACAAAAGAAACTATTGAAAAAATTGACAAAACTAAAAGTTGGTTCTTTGAAAAAATAAATAAGATTGACAGACCCTTAGCGATGCTAATGAAGAGAAGAGCGAGAACTCAAATTACTAACTTATGGGATGAAAAAGGCAACATCACAACAGATGCTACAGAAATACAGAAGATAATTAGCAATTATTTTGAAAACCTATATTCCAATAAAATTGAAGATAGTTAAGACATCGATAAATTTCTTAAGTCATATGATTTGCCCAAGCTGAGTCAGGAGGATACACACAGTTTGAACAGAACAATATCAATGGATGAAATAGAAGAAGCATTTGAACAGAACAATATCAATGGATGAAATAGAAGAAGCAATCAAAAGACTACCAACCAAGAAAAGCCTAGGACCGGATGGGTATACAGCGGAGTTTTACAAAACCTTTAAAGAAGAATTAATACCAATACTTTTCAAGTTATTTCAGGAAATAGAAAAAGAGGGAGCTCTTCCAAATTCATTCTATGAGGCCAACATCACCCTGATCCTGAAACCAGACAAAGACACCTCAAAGAAAGAAAACTACAGACCAATATCTCTGATGAACCTAGATGCAAAAATTCTCAATAAAATTCTGGCGAATCGGATACAAAAACACATCAAAAAAATTGTGCACCATGATCAAGTAGGATTCATCCCTGGGATGCAAGGATGGTTCAATATACAGAAATCAATAAATGTTATTCACCACATCAAAAGACTTAAAGATAAGAACCATATGATCATCTCGCTAGACGCAGAAAAAGCATTTGACAAAATACAGCATCCCTTTATGTTCAAAACATTAGAAAAACTAGGGATAACAAGAACTTACCTCGACATTGTAAAAACTATCTATGCTAAGCCTCAGGCTAGCATCATTCTGAATGGAGAAAAATTGAAGGCATTCCCTCTAAAATCTGGAACAAGACAAGGATGCCCTCTATCACCACTTCTATTCAATATAGTTCTGGAAACACTGGCCAGAGCAATTAGACAGACGAAAGAAATTAAAGGCATAAAAATAGGAAAAGAAGAACTTAAATTATCACTATTTGCGGATGATATGATAATATATCTAACAGACCCAAAAGGGTCTACAAAGAAACTACTAGAACTAATAAATGAATTCAGCAAAGTGGCAGGATATAAAATCAACATGCATAAATCAAAGGCATTTCTGTATATCAGTGACAAAACTTCTGAAACGGAAATGAGGAAAAACACCCCATTCACAATATCCTCAAAAAAAAAATAAAATAAAACACTTGGGAATCAACCTAACAAAAGAGGTGAAAGATTTTTTTTTTTTATTGGTTGTTCAAAACCCTACAAAGCTCTTGACATATCATATTTCATACATTAGCATACATTAGCTTCAAGTGAGTTATGAACTCCCTTTTTTACCCCAAGTACAGATTGCAGAATCACATGGGTTACACATCCACATTTTTACATAATACCATAATAGTAACTGTTGTATTCTGCTACCTTTCCTATCCTCTACTATCCCCCCTCCCCTCCCCTCCCATCTTCTCTCTCTACCCCTTCTACTGTAATTCATTTCTCACCTTGTTTATTTTCCCATTCCACTTACAACCTCTTATATGTAATTTAGTATAACAATGAGGGTAAGAGGTGAAAGATTTATACAATGAAAACTACAGAACCCTAAAGAGAGAAATAGAAGAAGATCTTAGAAGATGGAAAAATATACCCTGTTCATGGATAGGCAGAACATCATCAAAATGGCGATATTACCCAAAGTTCACTACAGGTTCAATGCAATGCCAATCAAAATCCCAATGGCATTTCTTGTAGAAATAGAGAAAGCAATCATGAAATTCATATGGAAAAATAAAAGACCCAGAATAGCAAAAGCAACTCTAAGCAGGAAGTGTGAATCAGGCGGCATAGCGATACCAGATTTCAAACTATACTACAGAGCAATAGTAACAAAAACAGCATGGTACTGGTACCAAAACAGGCGGGTTGACCAATGGTACAGAATAGAGGACACAGAGACTAATCCACAAACTTACAACTATCTTATATTTGATAAAGGGGCTAAAAGCATGCAATGGAGGAAGGATAGCATCTTCAACAAATGGTGTTGGGAAAACTGGAAATACATATGCAACAAAATGAAACTGAATCCCCTTCTCTTGCCATGCACAAAAGTTAACTCAAAGTGGATCAAGGAGCTTAATATCAAATCAGAGACTCTGCATCTGATAGAAGAAAAAGTTGGCTCCGATCTACATATTATGGGGTCAGGCTCCAAATTCCTTAAAAGGACACCCATAGCACAAGAGTTAATAACAAGAATCAACAAATGGGACTTACTCAAACTAAAAAGTTTTTTCTCAGCAAGAGAAACAATAAGAGAGGTAAATAGGGAACCTACATCATGGGAACAAATTTTTACTCCTCACACTTCAGACAGAGCCCTAATATCCAGAGTATACAAAGAACTCAAAAAATTAAACAATAAGAAAACAAATAACCCAATCAACAAATGGGCCAAGGACCTGAACAGACACTTCTCAGAGGAGGCCATACAATCAATCAACAAGTACATGAAAGAATGCTCACCATCTCTAGCAGTCAGAGAAATGCAAATCAAAACCACCCTGAGATACCATCTCACTCCAGTAAGATTGGCAGCCATTAGGAAGTCAAACAACAACAAGTGCGGGCGAGGATGTGGGGAAAAGGGTTCACTTGTACATTGCTGGTGGGACTGCAAATTGGTGCGGCCAATTTGGAAAGCAGTATGGACATTCTTGGGAAAGCTGGGAATGGAACCACCATTTGACCCAGCTATTGCCCTTCTCAGACTATTCCCTGAAGACCTTAAAAGAGTGTACTACAGGGATACTGCCACATCGATGTTCATAGCAGCACAATTCACAATAGCTAGACTGTGGAACCAACCCAGATGCCCTTCAATAGATGGATGGATAAAAAAAATGTGGCATTTATATACAATGGAGTATTATGCAGCACTAAAAAATGACAAAATCATGGAATTTGCAGGGAAAATGGATGGCATTAGAGCAGATTATGCTAAGTGAAGGTAGCCAATCCCTAAAAAACAAATGCCAAATGTCTTCTTTGATATAATGAGAGCAACTAAGAACAGAGCAGGGAGGAAGAGCAGGAGGAAAAGATTAACATTAAACAGAGACATGAGGTGGGAGGGAAAGGGAGAGAAAAGGGAAATTGCATGGAAATGGAAGGAGACCCTCATTGTTATACAAAATTACATATAAGAGGTTGTGAGGGGAATGGGAAAATAAACAAGGAGAGAAATGAATTACAGTAGATGGGGTAGAGAGAGAAGATGAGAGGGGAGGAGAGGGGGGATAGTAGAGGATAGGAAAGGTAGCATAATACAACAGTTACTAATAGGGCATTATTTAAAAATGTGGATGTGTAATTGATGTAATTCTGCAATCTGTATTTGGGGTAAAAATGGGAGTTCATAACCCACTTGAATATAATGTATTAAATATGATATGTCAAGAGCTTTGTAATGTTTTGAACAACCAATTTAAAAAAAATAAAAAATAGAAAGTCCACAAAAAAATAACCTAATACTATACCTCGAAGCCCTAGAAAAAGAAGAACAAATTAACACTCAAAACCAGTAGAAGACAGCAAATAATTAAAATCAGAGCTGAAATCAATGAAGTTGAAACAAAACAAAATAAAAATCCAAAAAAATCGACCAAACAAAAGTTGGTTCTTTGAAAAAATAAATAAAATTGACAAACCCTTAGCAAAGCTAATGAAGATAGACAGAAACCTCAAATTACTAAAATTTGCAATGAAAAAGCAACTATCTCTACAAACATTACTGAAATACAGATCATAATCCAGAAACTATTTTAAAAATTTAAAAGCCTATCAAGAAAGAAAATCCAGGACTTCTCATCCAAGTTCTACCAGACCTTCAAAAAAGAACTAAAACCAATTACTGCATAAAATAAAAAAGCAGGAAGCCCTTCCAAACTCATTCTATAAAGCTAGTATCACCCTGATACCAGACCAAGACACATCAAGGAAAGAATATTTCAGACCAATATCCCTCATGAACATAGATGCAAAAATTCTTAATAAAATATTGGCAAATCACATACAAAATCATATTTAAAAAGATAGTGCACCATGAACAAGTGGGGGTTCATACCAGGGATGCAAATTTGCTTCAACATATGGAAATCAATAAATGTAATTCATTACATCAATAGACTTAAAGAGAAGAATCACATGATTATCTTAGGTGCAGAAAAAGCTTTTAATAAAATACAACATCCATTTATGTTCAAAACACCAGAAAAACTAGCGATAGTAGGACTTATCTCAACATTGTAAAAGCTATATATTCTAAATTCAAGGTCATCATTCTAAATGAAGAAAAATTGAAAGCATTCCCTTTAAAAACTAGAGTAAGATAGGGATGCCTTCTTTCACTACTTCTATTCAACATAGTTCTGGAGACTCTAGCCAGAGGAATTATACAGAAGAAAGAAATTAAAGGGGTATGAATAGGAAAAGAAGAGCTCAAAGTATCCCTATTTTTTGGATAAAATGATTCTATATTTAGAAGACCTCACCAGAACTTCTAGAACTCATAAATGAATTCAGCAAAGTAGCACGATACAAAATTAATACCCATAAATCAATTGCATTCCTATACATCAGTGATGAATCAACTGAAAGAGAAATTAGAAAAAACTATCCTATTCATAATAGCTTCAAAATGTATTTGGGAATCAATCAACAAAAGAGGTGAAAGAACTCTACAATGAAAACTACAGAACACTAAAAAAAGAAATTGAAGACCTCAGAAGACAGATCTCCCATGTTCTTGGAGAGGCTGAAGTAATATATTTGTCAACATGGCCACACTACAAAAAGTGCTATACAGATTTAATGCAATTCCTATTAAAATTCTAATTTATTTTTCATAGAAATAGAAAAAACAGTCATGAATTTCATTTGGAAAAATAAGAGGTCCAGCACAGCCAAAGCAATCCTCAGTGAGAAAAGTGAAGCAGAAGGCATCACACCAGACCTTAAATTATGCTACAGGGTTATAGTAACAAAAATGACATGGTATTGGCACCAAAACAGACATGAAGACCAATGGTATAGAACAGAAAAGACAGAGATGAACCCACCCACATAAATACAGGTATCTCATACTAGACAAAAGTGCAAAAAGCATACATTGGAGAAAAGAGACCCCTTCAACAAATGGTGCTGAGAAAACTGGGAATCTATATGTAACAATGAAATTAGACCTCTCTCTTTCACTCTGCACAAATTCAACTCAAAGTTGATCAAGGACCTACGCATTTTGTCAAGGACCCTGCACCTTCTAGAAGAAAAAGTAGACCCAAATTTCCATCATGTCAGCATAGGAACTGAATTCCTCAATGAGACTCCTATTAAAGTGCAAAAATTCAAATTAAGAATCAATAAATGGGATGGTATCAAACTAAAAGGCTTCTTCAAAGCAAAAGAAACAATCAAGAACATGAATAGGTAGCCTACAAAATGGGAGAAAATCTTTGCCACCTACACCTCAGATAGAGCATTAATCTCCAGGATATACAAAGAACTCAAAAACTTAACATCCTTTGCGGATTGAATTTGTGTGGTTAGTTCCTCTTCAAAATATACTTTCAATGCTTGGATTTGCTGTCTCATGTCTTCTCTAATATTTCGTTCCATCTGAATTAGGTATGCCTTGATTTCTTTCCCTGTCCATGTTTCTGATTCTTCTAGGTCCTCCTGTATATTTAGGTTGTCCTGCATTGTTTGTAACCCTTTTTCCCCTTGTTTTTTCATATTGTTCACATTGCTTTCCAGCTCTGTTTGACTGCTTAGTAACTGCTTTCTCCTATACATTTGTTTTGGCTTTGTATATCTCTGTTGTCTCTCTTTTGTGGTGGAAGATTATGCCTAGAAATGTTGGGCTTTGTTGTACTTTAAAGCTGATTCATTCAATTCATATAAGGCTTCTAGGTTCTGTATGCATATAATGTTTTGCTGTTTGTTCTTAGGACTATATGTTTAGCTTGGGTGCTCTGGTGGTACGATGGTTAGTATGTCTTGGCTACTTTAGAAGATTGCTCCACTGAAGGTGGATACTACCAGGCAATTGGATCAGGGTGTTGGTAGTAGCTAGGTATTTAGGAGTCTTATAGACAGCCTCGAGACATTCACCTATTTGCATTTAGACAATTACACACAATGGAAGATGTAATGCTTGGGATGAGAGTTGGGGGTTAGGGGAATGAAGGTGAAGAGAGAACGGAACAACAACCGATGAGGTAGAGAGGGAAGATGGGAGGGGAGAGGAGGGGGGATAGTAGGGGATAGGAAAGACAGCAGAATACAACAGTCACTAATATGGCATTATGTAAACATTGTGAATGTGTAACTGATGTGATTCTGCAATTTGTATTTGGGGTAAAAATGGAAATGCATAACTCACTTGAATCAAATGTATGAAAGATGGAAAAAATAAAAAAAAAAAAAAACAAAAAAAACCCCCAAAAACTTAACATCAAAAAAACAAATACCCCAATGGATAAATGGGCTAAGGAACTAAACAGACACTTCACAGAAGAAGAAATATGAATGGTCTAAAAGTCTATGAAAAACTGTTCAACATCTCTAGCAATCAGAGAAATACAAATTAAACTACACTGAGATTCCATAAGAATGGCAATTATCAAGAATAGAAGTAACAATAAATATTGGCAAGGATGTAGGGAAAAGTTTCACTCATACATTGCTGGTGAGGCAGCAAACTGGTTCAATCACTCTAGAAAGCAGTATGGAGATTCCTCAGAAAACTTGGAATGGAACCACCAGTTGTCCCAGTTATACCATTTCTCACTTTATACCCAAAGGACTTAAAATCAGCATATTATAGTGACATAGCCACATTGATGTTTATAGCAGCTTAATTCACAATAGCTAAGCTATGGAACCAACCTAGGCGCCTTGCAAGAGATGAATGGATAAAGAAAATGTGGTACATATATACAATGGAATATTACTCAGCTATAAAGAAGAATGAAATTATGGCATTTGTGGATAAAATGGGTGGAATTGGAGACCATCATGGTAAATTTAATAAACCATTCTCATAAAACCAAAGGCCAAATGTTGTCTCTGATTTGCAGATGCTGAATCACATTAGGCAGCAAGGAGGGAGGAGTTGAGGTTCACCAAATTAAACAGGGGGGAAGTTTTGGAAAGGAGGGGAGATGAGAATGGGAAAGACAGTAGAATGAATTGGACATAACTTTTCTGTGTTCATATATGAATACATCATCAGTGTAATTCCACATTATGTGTAACCACAAAAATGGTCAGTTATACTCCATGTATATATGATATGTCAAAATACATTCTACTGTCATGTATAACTGAAAAGAAGAAATAAATAAAAAGAGAAAATGTTGAAAAATCATATACTAAGCTATTAATAGTACTCTCTAGTGGACACCATCATGATAACTCTATTTACTTAATGTACTTCTATATTCTTTGAATATTTTTAAGTAATAAGGCATTACATTTGTAATCAGAAAGAAAACTATGATATTTAAGAATGTCACCTAGAATAATTTTAGAAGGTTAAGGCTGAAATAGACCTTGGATTGAGTATCAAGAGCAGTTAGAATTATGTAACCTAAAAAACTAATTTTACAGATAAGAAAATAATGCTACAAATGTGACTTGAGTTACTCAAAGTCCACAATGTAATTAGTAACAAATTCATTTTAGAACATTGTTCTAAATTACATATATAAACATTGTTCTGAATTATACTATAGTGCCTATAGAAACCAGTACATATTTTGGGAAAAATATAAAAGTATTTACTTATGTCTCTGTATTTCTTCTTTTTAAAATAAGTGTCCTGGGGCTGGGGTTGTGGCTCAGTGGTGGAGCGCTTGCCTAGCATGTGTGAGGCGCTGGGTTCTATCCTCGGCACCACATATAAGTATATAAATAAAGGTACATCAACAACTAAAAAATATTTTAAAAAGTGTCTTATCATTAGAGCAATATAAGCAAGTAACAACTCCACAAATTATAATAGATTTTCTCTTAAAAGTCTGAGTGTTTCTTTAAAGTTGATTAATAGTAATGTTCTTAATCTCAAAACAGTAAATTAAATCCAAGTAGTTTGTGAAGGATCATAAAATGCACTAGTGGCAGAGCTGGAACTAGAACCCCGGTTTCTGGATTGTCAATGATTCCATTAATTTTGACACATTGCATCCTGAAAGTCAATGTACATTTATTAAATATCTGTAACTGTGCTAGGTAATGCTTCCAATTATATACCAGGCACAGTCCACAACTTTGAAAAATAAAATGTGCTAATTAACTGTGGACTCCAGAAACCTCAGTATATAAAAGATCAATTAAATTGAGAAAGTCTAATGAATTAAGCCTCAAGATTTGATTGATTCTTTGGCCTTAAGAATGGTACACAGAGGGCCCAATATGGCTGCCGGCAAGGAGGCAGCACTTTCAATGCCTCCGCAGTAACGGGAGCAGAGAGGACCATTAATTCACCTGCATGCGGCCTGCTGAGGGACTTCTAGCAAAATTCCGCTGAAAGGAGACCTGCCGGGAATTAGTAAGTCTATTAGAGGGGTCACTTAGTCCCAGACGAGTGAATCTCAGCGAGTGAAACTCAGCAGGAACTCACGGCCAACGCCGAACTCCCCCTGCTGCCCACACTTTGCAGCGTACTTACAAACGGCCACAGCCTGCTTGGGCCCCAGCCGGCCTAGCGCAGAGGCTGTTCGGCGCTGCAAACGACCACCCCCTCCGACCACCCCCTCCCCCCCGCCGGCTCGGCGCTGTGAACAACGACCCCCACCCCTCCACCCCTGCCCCGCTGCGCTCGTGTGAACAGCTCCTGCGGGGGGCGCAGTCCCGCCGGCTCAGCCGAAAAACCGCTGTTCACACATTGCAGCGAGCATACGGAAGGCTGGGTCCTGCCTTCCCAGCTCTGTGAGCCGCCTTTGGCGGTTTGGCACTGGAAACAACCACCCCAACCCCCAACCCCGCGCTCGTGTGGACAGTCCCCGCCTGCTGGGCGCTGCTAAAGGCCCCGCCTGCCCGGCTCTTGCACGGGGGAATCAGGAGTGGCACGGGACCCGCGGCGCGGAATTCCGGCTACCGCTATCACCAGTGCTGACAACTGAGGTCTCTTGCACCAGCTTCCAGGGGTGTGGCTACCAGAGGGCAAGCAAATTCGCTGGGGGTTCTCAGCCCCAAGCTCTACAAACTTAGGGTCCAAGGGAATGGCAAACAGGGAGAATGTGCCCAGGCGTTCTTGAAAACAGGGCTCACAGGAACAGCAGACTTGGTGTGTAGCCAATATTGTGGTGAGCATCACCGGTGCACTCAGGATTAGAGACCCGCCCAGTCCAGGAGGAAGAGCTGCTGCACAGCGATTGGCTCCCGCCTACTGAGAGGAGAAGCGTGGCCCGGTGGGCACAGCTCCACCTACTGGAAGAATAGTGAAACGAACTCTAAGACTGCATGTATTTTTTTTTTTTTCCTCTGGTCTCCGGTTTTATTCACACTATGGATGATCTCTCTCATACCAGAATTGTAGTTAACAATCTGAATTGATGAGTCTAAAAGACTGCATGTATAAAAAAATTTTTCTTTTTTTTTTTTTTTCTTTTTATTGGTTATGTTTTGTTTTTGTTGTTGTTTTCCCCAAATTTTTTTTAATTCATTTTATTTTATTTTTTAATACTAATTTTCATTTTTATTATTGCGATTATGATTTCTTTTTAATTCTTTTTAATTTTCTATTTCCTTTCTCTCTCTCTTCTTTTCTTCTGTCTTTGCATTTATTTTCAATTCTCATATTCCCCTTCCTTGAATTCTGCCTGCTTACTCTCATTCTCTTTGGTGACTTATTCCCTCCCCCTATAATACCTTTCCTCCCAAGCAGCAAATAAATTTATAGGAGTAATCAACAACTCAGTAGTCAAACAGAACAAGAAGCAATATGAAAAAGCAAGGAAGGAAAGGAGTACAAACAATGCAGGAAGGCCTAAATATCCAGGAGAATATAGATTCATCAGAAAAATGGTCATATAAAGACCTCAAGGAATACCTTAGACAGATGGAATGGAACCTTAAAGAGGATACGAGACAGCAAATTCAAGCAGCAAAAGAACACATTGAGAACGAATTACAAAAACAGATAAAAGAAGAAGTTAAGCATCTTTATCAGGAGATAGAGATTATAAAAAAGAATCAGACAATAATCTTAGAAATGAAGGAACTTATAAACCAAATTAAAAACTCAAATGAGAGTATCACTAACAGAGTGGAGCAAGTAGAAGCCAGAACGTCAGATAATGAAGACAAAATATATCATCTTGAAAAGAGTCTAGCCAACTCTGATAGGCTGGTTAAAAATCACGAGAGAAGCATCCAAGAGATATGTGATAACATTAAAAAACCAAATTTAAGAGTGATCGGGATAGAGGAAGGCACAGAGATTCAAACCAAGGGAATGTGTAATCTACTACATGAAATAATTACAGAAAACTTTCCAGAAATAAAAAAGGAAACAGATATACAAATTGTAGATGCATACAGAACACCGAGCATACAAAATCAAAGTAGACCAACGCCAAGACACATTGTTATGAAGATATCCAATATACAGAACAAAGAGAAAATATTAAAAGCTACAAGAGAAAGGAGGCAGATTACATTCAGGGGTAAACCAATAAGGTTAACAGCGGATTTTTCATCACAGACACTGAAAGCGAGAAGATCCTGGAACAACGTATTTCAAACACTGAAAGACAATGGATGCCAACCAAGAATTCTGTATCCAGCAAAATTAAGCTTCAGGTACGACAACGAAATAAAAATCTTTCATGATAAACAAAAGCTAAAAGAATTTGCAGCCAAAACCAGCATTGCAAAATATCTTGAGCAAAACACTACACGAGGAAGAAATGAGAAACAATAACCAAAGCCAACAGTGGGAAGTGCCCCAGTAAAGACTGACGGAGGGGGGAAAGCTAATCATGGAGAAATAAACTAAATTTAAAAAAAAAAAAAAGAGAGAGACAAATAATCAAACATGGATGGAAGTACAAACCATATAGCAATAGTAACTCTAAACATTAATGGTTTAAACTCTCCAATAAAGCGACATAGACTGGTAACATGGATTAAAAAAACAAATCCAACAATATGCTGCCTCCAGGAGACACATCTGACAGGAAAAGACATACACAGGCTGAAGGTGAAAGGTTGGGAAAAAATATACCATGCACACGGTCCTCGCAAACAAGCAGGTGTGGCCATCCTCATATCGAACAAAATCGACTTCAAGACTAAGTTAATCCAAAGGGATAAGGAAGGCCATTATATACTGTTAAAAGGAACCATTCACCAACAAGACATAACAATTATCAATATTTATGCACCAAATAATGGTGCTGCGATGTTCATAAAACAAATTCTCCTCAAGTTCAAGAATCAAATAGACCACAATACAATAATTATGGGTGACTTCAACACACCTCTCTCACCATTGGACAGATCCTCCAAACAAAAGTTGAATAAAGAAACTATAGATCTAAATAACACAATCAATAACCTAGACTTAACTGATGTATATAGAATATATCAACCATCATCAAGTGGATATACTTTTTTCTCAGCAGCACATGGATCCTTCTCAAAAATAGACCATATATTATGCCATAGGGCAAACCTCAGTAAATAAAAAGGGGTGGAGATAATACCATGCATTTTATCTGATCATAATGGAATGAAACTGGAAATCAATGATAAAAGAAGGATGGGAAAATCCTATATCACATGGAAAATGAACAATATGTTACTGAATGATCAATGGGTTACAGAAGACATAAAGGAGGAAATCAAAAAATTCTTAGAGATAAATGAAAATACAGACACAACTTATCGGAATCTATGGGACACAATGAAAGCAGTTTTAAGAGGGAAATTCATCGCCTGGAGGTCATTCCTCAAAAAAAAGAAAAACCAACAAATAAATGAGCTCACACTTCATCTCAAAGCCCTAGAAAAGGAAGAACAAAACAACAGCAAATGCAGCAGAAGGCAAGAAATAATTAAAATCAGAGCGGAAATCAACGAAATTGAAACAAAAGAAACTATTGAAAAAATCAACAAAACTAAAAGTTGGTTCTTCGAAAAAATAAACAAGATTGACAGACCCTTAGCCATGCTAACGAAGAGAAAAAGAGAGAGAACTCAAATTACTAACATACGGGATGAAAAAGGCAATATCACAACAGATGCTACAGAAATACAGAAGACAATTAGAAATTATTTTGAAAACCTATATTCCAATAAAATAGAAGATAGTGAAGACATCGATAAATTTCTTAAGACATATGATTTGCCCAGACTGAGTCAGGAGGATACACACAATTTGAACAGACCAATATCAATGGAGGAAATTGAAGAAGCAATCAAGAGACTACCCACCAAGAAAAGCCCAGGACCGGATGGGTATACAGCGGAGTTTTACAAAACTTTTAAAGAAGAATTAATACCAATACTATTCAAGTTATTTCAGGAAATAGAAAAAGAGGGAGCTCTTCCAAATTCATTCTATGAGGCCAACATCACGTTGATTCCGAAACCAGACAAAGACACCTCAAAGAAAGAAAACTACAGACCAATATCCCTGATGAACCTAGATGCAAAAATCCTCAATAAAATTCTGGCAAATCGGATACAAAGGCACATCAAAAATATTGTGCACCATGATCAAGTAGGATTCATCCCTGGGATGCAAGGATGGTTCAATATACGGAAATCAATAAATGTTATTCACCACATCAATAGACTTAAAGATAAGAACCATATGATCATCTCGATAGACGCAGAAAAAGCATTCGACAAAATACAGCATCCCTTTATGTTCAAAACATTAGAAAAACTAGGGATAACAGGAAATTACCTTGACATTGTAAAAGCTATCTATGCTAAGCCTCAGGCTAGCATCATTCTGAATGGAGAAAAATTGAAGGCATTCCCTCTAAAATCTGGAACAAGACAGGGATGCCCTCTATCACCATTTCTATTCAATATAGTTCTCGAAACACTGGCCAGAGCAATTAGACAGACAAAAGAAATTAAAGGCATAAAAATTGGAAAAGAAGAACTTAAATTATCATTATTTGCGGATGACATGATTTTATACCTAGAAGACCCAAAAGGGTCTACAAAAAAAACTACTAGAACTAATAAATGAATTCAGCAAAGTAGCAGGATATAAAATCAACACGCATAAATCAAAGGCATTCCTGTATATCAGCAACAAAACTTCTGAAATGGAAATGAGGAAAACCACTCCATTCACAATATCCTCAAAAAAAATAAAATACTTGGGAATCAACCTAACAAAAGAGGTGAAAGATTTATACAATGAAAACTACAGAACCCTAAAGAGAGAAGTAGAAGAAGATCTTAGAAGATGGGAAAATATACCCTGTTCATGGATAGGCAGAACTAACATCATCAAAATGGCGATATTACCAAAAGTTCTCTATAGGTTTAATGCAATGCCAATCAAAATCCCAAAGGCATTGCTTGTAGAAATAGATAAAGCAATCATGAAATTCATATGGAAAAATAAAAGACCCAGAATAGCAAAAGCAATTCTAAGCAGGAAGTGCGAATCAGGCGGTATAGCGATACCAGATTTCAAACTATATTACAGAGCAATAGTAACAAAGACAGCATGGTACTGGTACCAAAACAGGCGGGTGGACCAATGGTACAGAATAGAGGACACAGAGACCAATCCACAAAGTTACAACAATCTTATATTTGATAAAGGGGCTAAAAACATGCAATGGAGGAAGGATAGCATCTTCAACAAATGGTGTTGGGAAAACTGGAAATCCATATGCAACAAAATGAAACTGAACCCCCTCCTCTCACCATGCACAAAAGTTAACTCAAAATGGATCAAAGACCTTGATATCAAATCAGAGACTCTGCGTCTGATAGAAGAAAGAGTTGGCTACGATCTACATATAGTGGGGTCGGGCTCCAAATTCCTTAATAGGACACCCATAGCACAAGAGTTAATAGCAAGAATCAACAAATGGGACTTAAACTAAAAAGTTTTTTCACAGCAAGAGAAACAATAAGAGAAGTAAATAGGGAGCCTACATCATGGGAACAAATATTTACTCCTCACACATCAGATAGAGCCCTAATATCCAGAATATACAAAGAACTCAAAAAATTAGACAATAAGATAACAAATAACCCAATCAACAAATGGGCCAAGGACCTGAACAGAAACTTCTCAGAGGAGGACATACAATCAATCAACAAGTACATGAAAAAATGCTCATCACCTCTAGCAGTCAGAGAAATGCAAATCAAAACCATCCTAAGATACCATCTCACTCCAGTAAGATTGGCAGCCATTATGAAATCAAACAACAACAAGTGCTGGCGAGGTTGTGGGGAAAAGGGTTCTCTTGTACATTGCTGGTGGGGCTGCAAATTGGTGCGGCCAATTTGGAAAGCAGTATGGAGATTCCTGGGAAAGCTGGGAATGGAACCACCATTTGACCCAGCTATTGCCCTTCTCGGACTATTCCCTGAAGACCTTAAAAGAGCGTATTACAGGGATACTGCCACATCGATGTTCATAGCAGCACAATTTACAATAGCTAGATTGTGGAACCAACCCAGATGCCCTTCAATGGATGAATGGATTAAAAAAATGTGGCATCTATACACCATGGAGTATTACGCAGCACTAAAAAATGACAAAATCTTGGAATTTGCAGGGAAATGGATGGCACTAGAGCAGATTATGCTTAGTGAAGCTAGCCAATCCCTAAAAAACAAATACCAAATGTCATCTTTGATATAATGAGAGCAAGTAAGAATAAAGCAGGGAGGAAGAGCAGGAAGAAAAGATTAACATTAAACAGAGACATGAGGTGGGAGGGAAAGGGAGAGAAAAGGGGAATTGCATGGAAATGGAGGGAGACCCTCATTGTTATACTAAATTACATATAAGAGGTTGTAAGTGGAATGGGAAAATAAACAAGGTGAGAAATGAATTACAGTAGAAGGGGTAGAGAGAGAAGATGGGAGGGGAGGGGAGGGGGATAGTAGAGGATAGGAAAGGTAGCAGAATACAACAGTTACTATTATGGTATTATGTAAAAATGTGGATGTGTAACCCATGTGATTCTGCAATCTGTACTTGGGGTAAAAAAGGGAGTTCATAACTCACTTGAAGCTAATGTATGCTAATGTATGAAATATGATATGTCAAGAGCTTTGTAGGGTTTTGAACAACCAATAAAAAAAAAAAAAGAATGGTACACAGCAGGAATTTTTTTCCTTATCCCAATTAAGGATTTCAAGGCATTCCATACAATTATATAAAACATCACAACCTTCTCAAAGAGAAGGATTATTATATTCATTAAGAAATTAAGGAACAGACACACTAAGTGGTTTGGACATTAGTCATCAAGAACAAGAATAACCTTAGGATCCCTGAATTCTGGGTGATTCCCAGAAAACCACACCTTTCATGGATCTAAATTAACTTTGGATCACTACTAGAATCCTGGACATGTCTGAAAAGTGAATAAATCATTTCACTTTATTTTAGAATAAGTCAACCACAAATCTGGTTAAACCTGACTCATCTGAGCAAAGTCTACCAAACTATGCCTTCTATCCTAGATTTATTCCACTAGAACTAAGGAACCATTTATTAGTCTGTGGGTGAGGTTGCATGCATCAGCAGCCAAATCAACAGCAGATGAATGGAAGCCATAAAATTAAAGGTGTTGCTGGCACCAAGATCTAAACTAAAAGTGCTGATACAGGAATGACAATCTCTAAACATTTTCAGACAAGTTAGGAACACAAGTAAGACCAGCTTTGGGCAGATCCCATTTCTGTGACTGGCACCAACAGAAGATACCATATGTATGTGTTCATTTACTCTGGCATTGAGGCTGCACAACCTCTTTGTGCCCTGCCAATGTGTTATGCAAATTTTAATACAAAGCCATTTTTATTCCAGGTTTATTTTCTTAATCATGTTCAGATTCTGCTTCCTTAAGCAGGTTAATTTTATTGTAGTAAAGATAAAGAAATAAGTAAGTCTCTGTTCCCCTTGAATATTTTGAAGTATTGTGATTGCCAGTGGAAATGCAGATCCTTTCTTCTTCCAAAATCCTTCAGGTATTCAGGATGCATTAATTCAGGCTAACTAAGAAGTAAATTTATTGGAGGAAGGATAGGGGGAAGGTGGAGAGAGCCTTCATGTAATAAATAGGAGAGGGAAGAAAGGAAGATTGGGTAGGAATTGTCTCACACTTCAGTGTAGTGCTAAGGAAAAGTATGGTTGGGTTGGCGAGGAGTCCTCAAACCAAAGTCACTGAGGAGTCCTGATATCGGCTACAATGGGCCTGGCTTAAGACCTGTGTTGTGGTCCATCACTGGGAAGTCTAGCCTTGGGGCAAATGCAGTGGGAATCCAGAAGGACAGGCTCTGAGGCTGTTGGTCCATTTTGCTGACAGGGAGTCTGTAAGGAGCATTTTCATGACTGCCACAACCTTAACGCTCTTGACCCACAGATCTATTTCTCACAGGTTTTGGGAATGATTCTTCCATGATTCTTTAGACTTGTTTTTCTGAGGGGGAAACCTAGAAGAGGCATAGTAGTACTTATGTTTGACACAACAGCCCTGCAAAAAGTATAACTTCGTTGAGTTGAGTCTATAGTCATTTTCTGGGATGGTTTTTGAAGGGGCTGGTTTAGTGAATTTAGTGAAGTTATGCTGGGGACCACCATCTCTGCCTCCTTTAGATCTTTAATGGTAGCACTAATCTCTGTCATCATCTCCAAGATGCAATATAATTTTTGATTTGCTATGTTGGACATGGAAAGGGACAGTTATGAAGACTTCCACTTCCTTTGTCCACCATGATGGCTCTTACCCCATAGTCCAAGTGCCCACCTGCCAAGTTACTGCAGTGTCATACAAACAATTGCAATATACACTTTCTGCAGTATTTAGTCAGTGGATTCTGGTTCGGAAAATCTGCTCAGATCTGAAACTGAGCAAATAATCTAGACTTTTTTTGTAGGTGTGACTGCCTTTGGCCGCTTGATCTCCCATTCATTTTTTTTTTTATTAAGTAGCACCCTTACTGGCTGCCTGTTTTGCTCCTAGGAAAATTGTGCTCTATCAACCATCTCCACCACTTCACCCAAGGTTCAAAGTTCTTGGTTGTGTGATATTGAAGGTCATATGGTAATTTCAGTCTCCTGACTTCTGGAAGTTAAGTGCTGTCACCTGACCTATTACTTTGAGGATTCATTCACTCCATGAATATTGATGAGCCCGGCTGTGACACAGCCTCTCCTACCATCAGCCCTGACCTTCAGAGGAACCACTACTGAACTTAACAATGCAGGTGCCTCTTTGAGTGCATTCTTGATGGTTTTTGTGAAACACATCTCTTGGGTCCTTTTGTGGAACATAATCTCTTTCTGGGGTGTCTTTTGATACAATATACACTTTAGCATGCCCATTTCCAGGATGAAAACTAGAACGGTCATGCCTGATCTGACATGACCCCGAGAGTGAGTGACTTCTTGAATTTTTCCTCCTTGGCACCTCTCTTGCCTCACCCTCATCTTGGCCTTTCCCATTTCCCTCAGCCTATTTATTCTTCCCTCTAGCATCTATCAGGGCAATACTGCTTTGTTGAATGTTGGTCATCACTTTTATCAGGTTTCTTAAAGCTATCCTAGCAATGAATTTTCCTCATACTCTTAAGTTATTGCAGGTTTTAAATCCTGTGTTTCAAGAAAGTATCCTTGAATCAATGAATTTTTGCTTATATTCTGGCTCCTTTCATGGAGCACCTTTAAAATCCTACTCCAGTATTTTTCTCCTGGTTCCTGCTGATACATGCAGGCTAATTCTTGCAACTTCTTTGTATAGAGTCTCTTTCTTATCAGGCCCAGAAGGTCCCCAGCTAAGTAACCAAGAGGGGAGGACAGGGCAATTCCTGAGGACAGCATCTCTTTCTTTTTAGAGTAGACAGGACTCTACAATATTTTCCAGCACAATTGGAGGTGTTTTGTCTTGCTAGCGATGTGTAGACTAATTCTCCATCTCTGAGGGTTTGCGGGGGATCTGCAAAGCCATTATCTTCAGGACACAATCCATCTAGATGTTCTCATTCCATTTTTTGGGTCCCGGTTTTTACCAGAACAGGACTTCCTTCACTGATCACTCAAACATCTCTGGAGCTCGGCAACTTGAATTCTCAGATTTGCAACCTGCTGCCACCCTGTTTCTTTTGTCCCACCACAAGATATGAGTCTTTTTTTAGGGGAAAAAAAGCAGCTAAGGAGATCCTTCAACTGCTTGTCAGTAACCTCTAGTTTCTCATTACCTCTCTACAAAGTATCAGTCCAACTTTAGTAGTAACCATCCAGCTTGTCTTTTAGTCACTTGGTTGTCTTTCAAATGCCTAAATTGACTGGAACTGAATAGATGTTCCATCTACTAGGAACATCTGTTGTTTTCCTAGGTCATATCTGGTTAAATCCTTTAACAATTGGGTCCCCACCTTGACTGGGGACTATTTGCACCCTACCTAACATGGTGGTCCCCATATAATCTACTGTTTGGTGAGCAAGCCAATCACAAATCACCATTTCCTGCCTGTTTTCTTAATGGTAGCACTAATCTCTGTCATCATCTCCAAGATGCAATATAATTTTTGATTTGCTATGTTGGACATGGAAAGGGACAATTATAAAGATTCCATTTCCTTTGTCCACCATGCTGGCTCTTACCCCATAGCCCAAGTACCCACCTGCCAAGTTACTGCAGTGTCATACAAACAATTGCAATATATATTAATTGTCTGTATTAATTGTGTTAATTTAAATCCATCCCAATTAATGGTCAAGGTGGCATTATACAGTAAATAGATTTACTAGGGAAGGGAGTAGGAGGAGGGGAAAAAGGAAAGGAGGAGGATTGGATAGGAAGAGTCTCAGACTATATAGTAAAGTGCCAAGAAAGATATGGCCAGGTTGGTGTGGCATCCAAAGCCACTGAGAAGAGCTGGATATTGCCAAAATGCAACTGGATTAGTACCTCTGCTGTACCCCATCATTAGCATGTGAAGTCTGGTCTCAGGGCAAATACAATGCCGGTTCCAGAGTGATAGGGATCTGAGGCTGGTGGTCAATTATGTTTTCTACAACAGGGAGTCAGAGAGAACATTTCATGACTATTCCACAAAGCAACTCAGCTACTATTGATTTACAGTCTTCTATGGATTTTACACTTGAAAACAGATGAAATGAAATAATCTCAATTGATGCTTCTCAGATATAGTATTTTAACCTCATTCTGATAATCACTTCTGCTTTTAATTTTAAAGAACACAGTAAAGTAATTAAATACTTATACAGTAGTAAAGCAAAATAACAAATCTGGCTGAAGTTAGAAAATTCAAACCCCAAATGTCCTTTCTCTCTGGTTCCATAGTAGCTTTATGGATCTGAAATATGCAGGGTGTTCATTTGCAGATAGGCATGTCTTGGTATGACAGTGTGTCACTGATACACATTACCAATATCATGTGAAATTTTGGACCTACTGAGTGTCCTATTAGGGGTGAAGTCATACTCCCTGGTCTATAGTGCAGAGCAGAATGATTGCTTCCTGACACTTATATCATGCAATGTATTTTTTTTCCCCTCTAAGTAGCTATTTGCCCTGTTTTACCTCTTTTTTCTCTTTTCTATTGTACTTCAGTGGTGTTAGAGTACTAACACCATACAAAAAAAGCTTGCTAATTATCAATGCCATTGATGATAATGATGTTCTCTTTTTCTGCTGTTCTCCCCCATCTCCACTACACTGAAGATAAAACCTAGGGCTTCACGCTTGTGAGGCAAGTGCTTTAACACTGAGATACATCCCAGCCCAATCATGATGTTCTTTACATTTGGCAATTTAGGGGGTTTCCTTGGGTTACAATAGGTATCTTCAACCTGCATCCTGCTAGGTAATGTTCTTATGCTGGAATATGTGTTTTTTCCTGTTCTCTCTAGTAATTCCTGTTTGTAAAGTCTCTCCAACTTTACTTCTGTTGGTATCTCTCTTTTGCTATTCCTTTGGTATTTTGGGAGAAGTGTTAAATAGTGGGTGGAAAAAATAAGAATGCAGAGCATAACTTTTCTTATGTCCATTGCATTTTCAGGACCCTTTTGTTCCTATTGTATTATCAGGAGAAATTCCCTAGAGGCCTGCATGCTAAGCTGTCAGATAACTTGGTACTTATCCATCTCTAAAGACACCTTGTGTTTATAATGGAGATAAGGCAGAGCCAGGAGAGATTAGGGCTTCAATGACCCCTGTTCAGGGCTATAGGAGTCTAATGAATAAATAGCTATGTAATCTTAAGGTCAAAACAAACTATATGCTAGGGTCAGCAGTTGGGGATGTGTAGGAAGTGCTCTTCTGTTTTGAGTTTTCAAACTGTAATCAATTGGGTATAGAATACATGTAATTTTTGAATCTTACTTTTCTTTTGTGACATGCTGTAGACTTTCCTACCCTTTCTGTGATCTGACAGCATATCATGAAACACTTTAATGTGCTTTCTTCACTACTTCTTTTTCTTAATTACTTAAGCTAAATGGTATAAGCAAGGAGGGATTCTGAAGAAACCAGGTCTAAAGACTGTTTTAAAGAATTAACTACTTTAAACAGGGCATGTTGGCACTCATCTGTAGACCCAGCTACTTGGGAGACTGAGGCAGGAGGATCACTTGAACCCATGAGTTTGAGATCAGCTTGGGCAACATAACAAACTAAACCAAACCAAAACAAAAATATTAATGACCTTAACTTTCTAGGAGGGTTCTGTCTCTCAGACTGTTTCATCTCAAGAGCCCCTCTGCCTAAAATTTCTTTTCCTTCCTTTCCCTCCCCAAAAGAAATACAAATTGGTTCAATAAAAAAATCATAATAAATTCAGTGGGTAGGGTTTCATACTCTTGGAATAAGAAGAGCAATTGTAACATTTTTGTATGTGTTATAGGCGAGAAATGCTGTAGGAATCAAAGATTTGAAAAGAGGTCAGATAATTAAGAGTTAAGAAATGAAGAGCTGTGATGCTATTGGGGAAGAAACTTCAATTTAAAAGCTGCATTCTTTATTTTCAGAAAGTTATTTTGAGCTCCATTGCTATAAATTAATCTATTTATCCTTTTAAAATTTTTTCCTCTTATCTCCCTCCCTTCTTACCCATTTTGTATCAAAGCAACCTTATTTAAGAAATATTTCCTTTTCTTAAAAGATGTTTCATAGAACAAGTTTAATCCTTACTCTCCTAAATGTCAACATTTGGAACAAAATTTTCTTTATAAAATCAATCTAATACAGAGAAAGGAGGGATAAGATATTTAATTCTAGCCTTGGAGGGAACATAAACTATGGGCACATTCCCATATGTCAGGAGGGGGCTAGTAATGAAACTTTCTTAAGATCTTATAGTGCTTCATTACATACAGAAAGTCATTTAATTCTAACAGTAGATTATGAGGTAGATGCACACAAGGAAGCTGGCTGATGGCAGTTAAATAATTTACCCAAAGCCATACAACTAGTATGGAACTGGCAGAGAAAGAACTGATTCCAAAGTCCCTGATTTTCCTATTATACTTCGAAGTATTAGACTAAATGTATACACAGACACACACAGAGAATTAGAAGTATGTACAACCTGTTGTGATTTTTTCTTAGGAACAAACTTTTGGATTTGAAAAACAAACCACTCTATAAGGAGAAAACATCAATTTGGGGATGAGAGAATGTCCTAAATCCAGACCTAGGAAGAGAATAAAAAATAACCTTTGGCAAAGCATATGTGCATATGTGTTTTCCTTAAAACATTTTCATTACATAACTTTCCCAATTTTTTTTTTACCTCATTAGCCACCATTCTTGTTTCCCTGTACTCATTTCTACTTTTCTTCCCAACTTACAAATGTTAAAAGGACCCAGAACTCAGTTTTTGGACTTTGTCATCTAGACACACACACACACACACACACACACACACACACACACACACACACTTTTTATATTTCATTTACTCTCAGAGTTTTAAATACCAAAATGGTGATAATAAATATTCATCTCCAGTTTGGACTTTTACCCTAAACTTCAAAATCATAATCCAATGTCTTTTATATCCTCATTGTCTAACAGATCTCAAACTCCGACTGCTCCAACATCGAACTCATGTTTTCCATCCTGCTCATGCCTCATGTACTAATGAAATAAGGTACCTCTCCATCTTAATTAATGACAACTATCTGCTATCTAGGTCGGGACAAACACTTTGTCTTTGGATCTGAAAGTGAGTCTCCCATAGGCAGTGTATAGTGGAATTACTTTTATTTTTAATCCATCCTGCCTATCTGTGTCTTTTAATTGGTGATAATAATACATTTATAAAGAGATTATGAAAAGGAAGGCTTGCTTCTGCCATTTTTTTTCTATAGGTTTTGTCCTTTTTGTTTCTTAAGTCTTCCAATACTACCTTCTTTGATGTTCAGTTGACTTTAGTAGTGTATCATTTTGGTTTTCTCCTCATTTCCTTTTTTGTATGTATTTTTAGTTATTTTCATTGTGGTTACCACAGAGATCACAATTAACAATGTGATTTGCTTCCTCCAACTAGGACTCAACTCTTAAAGTTTCTACCACCTCCCAATAGTGCCATCAATTGGGACCCCAGTCTTCAACATGTGAGTTATGGGGGACATTTAAGACCCAAATCAAACAAATACCATATGAAAACTTTTATATATCTATACCTTCTTTATATCAGTTTGTCACCTTATTTTTATATATTGTGCACCATTAACATAGGATTTGGTTTTAAAATTCTGTAGGAAATTTTTAAAAAAAGAGGAGTTACAAATCCACAACAAAATAATGCCACTGCCTTTTATATATACCTATGTAGTTACTTTTACTGAAGTTCTTTATTTCTTCATATGCCTTCAGGTTACATTTAGTGTGTTTTCATTTCAGTTTGAAGGACTACCATCATCAGGGTGATGAACTCCCTCAGTGATTACTTATTGGGAAATATTAAATCCATCCTCATTTTTGAAAGGAAGTTTTGCCAGGTATAGAATTCTTGGTTGACAGTTTCCCCTTACCCCTTTCATTCAGCACTTTAAGTCATCCCAAAATCTTGGGATGATTTCTAATAAGAAATTAATTTATAGCCAGGCAAGGTGGTACATGCCTATAATCCCAGTAGCTCAGGAGGCTGAAGCAGGAAGATCACGGGTTCAAAACCAGTCTCAGCAACAGGGAGGTGCTAAGCAATTCAGTGAGACCCTGTCACTAAGTAAAATACAAAATAGGGCTGGGGAGATGACTCAGTGGTTGAGTGCCCCTGAGTTCAAACCCCTATACCACCCTCCTGCCAGAAAAAAAAAATAACATTGATCTTTATGGAGGATTCCTTTTATATGACAATTTACTTCTCTCTTGCTGCTTTCAAGATTCTTCCTGTGTCTTTGATTATAGTACGTCTTGGTGTAAATCTTATCTTTAATGTGATGTTTATCCCTCTTGGAATTTATGGAATCTCTTTGGTGTGTAGATTCATATTTTTCATCAAAATTGGGAAGTTATAAACATTATTTCTTCAAGTTTTTTTTTTCTGGCCTTTTCCTTCATTGGGTCTTGACATATTTTGGAATGCTTGATGGTATCCCACAGATCTCTGAAGTTTGTATTATTGTGCTTTGATATTTGTTTTCTGTTTGTTCCATTTTTGTTCCTTTTTTTTCTGCCTTCTTTTGAACTAATTGCATATTTCAAAATAACCTGCTTTGTCTCCATGTTGTTGTATTCTGTTTTATTTATAGTGGTTGTTTTAGCATTTTCAATATGCATCTTTAAGTTATGATAGTCTATTATAGTTCCTCATATATAATGTAAGATCCTTAAACATTATGATTCTTCTTCTTTCCTATTATCTTTCATGTGATTGTTAAACATTTCACCTTTGCATATATCACAGATCCTAAATATATAGTTATTATTTTTTGCTTTAGTTAAATTATATTTTAAATAAATCAAGAAAATGGAAATATATTTTATATTTAATCATCTATTAACCATTTTATGGCAATTTTATTCTTTTGTGTACATCTAAATATCAATTAGATATTATTTTCCTTCAGCCTGAGGAACTTTCTTTAATGTTCCTTATAGTTGCTTGTCTTCTGGATATAAATGATCATAGCTTTTGTTTGTCTAAAGAATCCTTTATTTTGCCTTAATCTTTGAAAGACACTTTTGCTAGAAGTAGAAAACATAGTTGACAGTTTTTTTCTTTCATCATTTTAAAGTTTAAAGATAACATTTTGTTATCTTCTGGTTTATATGATTTCTGTCAAGACATTTGCTCTTATGTTCATCTTATCTGTATGTAATTTGTCCTTTTTTTCTATGATATTTAAAATTTGCTGTTAGTCACTTACTGCAAGCTATTTGGATATAATGTATCCTGCAGTAATTTTCTTTATGTTTATTCTGTCTGGTGCCCATTGAGTTTTTTGGGGTTTGTATGTGTGGAATTTTTGTGAAATTTTACAAAATTTTAGCCATAATTTCTTCAAATATTTTTGTATATCCTTAAATCCTTACCTTCTAAAGTCTTTGATTATGTATAGGTTAGACAATTCAATAGTGTCCCAAAGATCATTAAGGCACTGTTTTTTTTTAAGTACTTCCATTTGAATGAATCTTAAAGTTCATTGATCTTTTCTGCATTTCCATTCTTCATTTCACCTAGGCAATTTTTCAATTTGGAGACAATTTGTCTTCTTTAAGAGATTAATTTTTTAAAAATATATTTTTTTCGTTGTAGAGGGATACAGTGCCTTTATTTTATTTATTTATTTTTATGTGGTGCTGAAGATTGAACCCAGTGCCTCACACATGCTAGGCAAGCACTCTACCACTGAGCCACAATCCCAGCCTTTCATTTGTTTTTAACTTCTTCATTTCATCTGGTTAGGTTCTTGTTTTCCTTTAAATACTTTCATGTATTTGTAACAGCTACTTTTAAATTCTTTCTCTTTAATTATATAATTTCTAGAAATTTAAGGTTTATTTTAATGGGTACATTTTTCTTATGATTATGGATCACATTTTCTGGTTTCTTGGCATGTCTAGTAATACTTAAAATTTTTTAGTTGTAGATGGAAACAATACCTTTATTTTATTTATTTATTTTTATGTGGTGTTGAGGATTGAACCTCGTTCCTTACATATGCCTGGCAAGTGCTCTACCACTGACCTAAAATCCTAGCCCTATGCCTAGTAATTTTTTTGACTAGACATTGGACATTGTGGTTTTTACACTGTGGAATACTGCATTTTGTCACAAAGTAGGGGGTTTTGTTCAGCAGTTATTTAGGTTAGTTACATATCACCTGGGTCCCTTTAAGAATTCTTTATGAACTTTGTTCAAGAAAGTTCAGAATGACCTTATTCTAAGCCTTTTTTTAGTTCTTTCATTAATCCATTGCCTTTCTGGCATTTCTACTGAATATGCCTAGGTATTTAACAAGAATTCTTTATTCACACAAACATCTCACAGCCCTTTTGAACTCAGATTTTTTTTTTCCAGTTTATTGTTCTCTGGTTGCTTTTTGCCTTGCCTCATGGAATTTAACTTTAGGCAAGTGTGACGTGGTATTCAGAAACAGACTCAAGGGCACCCCATGCATATTTTTGGAGGTCTTTCCATACACAGACCTTTCTGCCCTGAGTTTCCCTGAATTCTGATTCTCTCTCAATTCAGAAAGACTCTTCTTGCTATCCTGCTCTCCACATTATGGTAAAATAAAAAAAATTACATCCAAATAGAAATCCAGGATGATTATAGGGCTCTTCTTATTTGTTTCCCATTTCTTGAAGATCAGAGTCTTGTATTGTCTAATGCTTATTAACTGAAAACAGTAATTTCATGTTTTATTTAGGTTGTGGTTATAGTCTAGTATCAGTTACTTTATTTTATCCTAAAGAAAAATTCAACTATGGGATCCTTGGATATTTTTTTTTTTTGCTTAAGATAAATAATATTTTTAAAGAGAAAATTAGGCAAATTGGCTAGGCAAGTAAGAAAACTCTAAGCCTCACATTCCTCAACTGAAACATGGGAACAATAATATTATTTACTCCTAGACTTTTTCTAAGGATTTAGTGAGGTAATAGATACCATGCCCCAATACCTGCCACATAAAATGCTAAATAAGTTTGGTATGGTGTTATGTGCCTATAATCTTAACTACTTGGGAGGCAGAGACAGGAGGATCATTTGCTCAAGCATTTACAGCCAGCCTGGACAACACAGTGTGAGACCTTGTTTCTCTTATTCTTTAAAAAAAAAAGTTAAATAAACAGGATTATTATTGTTTTATGTTAAAATTATTTATAAAACCAATCACTTGTATTGCTACCATATTAAATTACCATAAACTAGTGACTTAAAACAACAAAATTTTATTATCTTATGGTTCTGGAGGTTAGAAGTCTAAATGAAGCTTCACTGAATTGAAATATCTAAAGATATCTAATATCTAAAGATATTTCAATTAGGATTACATGGAGGTTGTGAGGGAGAAGACATTTTTAAAAATTTTTTTCTAATTTATAGAGGTTGTACACATTCCTGGGCCTGTGTCCACATTCCATCTCCAAAGTCAATAATGAAGGCTTGAATCCTTATATTACATAATCCCAAATGTTGACATATCTTCCTAAGTTTGACTCTCTTGCCTTCTTCATTCACTTGTAAGAACCCTTGTTATCACTCTGGGAACACCCAGATAATCTAGTATAATCTCCCTTTCTTGGGATCCTTGGCTTAATCTGATCTACAAAGTCCCTTTTGTCATCTAGGGGAACATATTCACAGATTCTATGGAATAGTATAGGAACATCTTTGGGAGGCCATTATTTGGTCTACCTATACCATTGTCTAAAGCTTTATTGAATATTTCTGTTTTTCTTTCTGTCCCATTTAATCACTCATTAAGTAACTGCATATATAGATTATCTATAAAAGAAAGGTCACACATGGTTAAAAACGGGAAAAGTTTCGGAGAGAAGTCAGAGTAGTAAAGAAGAAAGAATCCTAAACTTGAGTTCTATTCCAGGTTTGTTTGCCAATAGTTGTTTATCTTTGAGAAAGTAATTTACCTTGGTGAATTTGTTTTCTTATAAGGAAAGAAGATGAAGAAGTCTCTTAGATTCCCGGATCTATAATTTGATAAACCTAATGTATCCTGAAGTTTTATTAAAGCATGAGATGAAACGTGCTCATCATAGTGTAGATTCAGGCTTATGGCTCAGGGCCTATGATGTAGGCCTTCAAGGAGATTCATGTCTTTGGATAAAGGAAATCCCCCTCCCTTCTGCTTTTGCTACCAAAAGAGAACTATGCAAATATAGTTACACAAGAGGTAATATAACCCAAACAGAATAAAACAGGCTACTGGGGAAAGGCTTAAGAATCAGGGAACAAAGATGAGAAAATAGATAAAGGGCTGGCATGAACTTAGTGATGAGGAGGGATACCTTCTAGCAATGTTCCAAGGGGACCCACACAAGGTTTAGGTAAGAGTCCCATCATCGAACACTTGCAAAGCCCTTCTCTGAGGTTATGCAATGGAAAAACAGACAGACAATGACTCACTGTGTGTGGGAGCCATTGAAATAAACTGTCAAAGTGGAAAGGTGGATTGCAACAGCTTCCACCAATGGACTATGGCAGTATATAAATGAGGTATAGGATGGAGGCAGAGCTTATAGCCAAAAGTACGGGCAGTGATCAAGGGAGTGCCTGTAGGTTATTAATCAGCATGTAGGTCTGTGTGCCTGAAGAGGGTGGGGGAAGATGACTCCTCCGCTAGGACTTGGTTGACTGTCCAGGTGCCACACTGAGAAACTAATTTTATAGTATCAAGAATTGTTCATTCTTTATCTGACCTATCACCTGATGAAGGACTGAATCTTAGGGTGGTGAACTTAGGGTGATGTAAAGAACTTGAATATTCAAGATCTAAAAGGCTCTCTGGAGGTTAAGCAGTGGAGTGCATAAAGAAGAAATATAGTTGAATTTTCGCTTCTCTTTAGGTAATAAATGGATGGTAGTGTTATTAGCTAGCTTTATAAAGCAGGACATTACAATAATATTTTAGTTTGGATATACTTAATTTAAGGGATAGCTAAAAGATTTTAAGTTGAGAAGTTTATTAGACCCCATGAGTTTCAAATTTCAAAAAGAAGTTTGGGATAGAGATACAGATTTGGGAATCATGACACAAAAATGTTGACTGAATCATGGCTTTGGACAAAGTCACTCAGAAAAAGGCTGCAGAGGTTCAATTGAGTATAGCTAGAAGAACATATCTCACTTGGCTGATTTATTTCACTTTAAATATAGGACACAGTTTAAGTAAAACTTCCATTGCAGCACAGCAATCTTATTTTTCCAACTTTTCCTGTTTTCAAACTTCTAACAACTCTTCTTCTCTCACACTCAACTTATGACTTAGCATATAATTAACTGAGAAAACAAACAATATTAAGAGAACTACCTCACCTTCTTACCATTGCATCCACCGATTAGCCTGCATCTGTACCCACATGCTCTGTTTTTATTCCTGTTGCAACAGATAAACTGTTTAAGTTCCTCTCTAATGCCAGTTGTGCACTGGATCTCTCTTCTGCTCAGGACTTTGCTCCTGTAATCATCCACTTTTTGTTTTGCATCATCTGTTTTCTCCTTTTTACTTGTCATCCCTACCCCCAGGCTGTAAAATGTCCCCTCTGAAACGTGACACCACAATCCCATTTGACTATCCCCATTTTCTGCTCTCTTTTATAGGAGAAAGAATTTCTATAATCTTTTTTTTTTTAATAGGGAGAGTGGGGCAGTGTACCAGGGGTTGAACTCAGGGACACTCAAACACTGAGCCACATCCCCAGCCCTTTTTTTGTATTTTATTTAGATAGAGGGGCTCACTGAGTCATTGAGTGCCTCACTGTTGCTGAGGCTGGCTTTGAACTCAGGATCTTCCTTCCTCCATCTCTGAGCTGCTGGATTACAGTCCTGGGCCACTGCACCTGGCTATAATCACTCTTATCTCCCATTACTTCCGGAACACTCTCCAAGCAAGCTCTTATCTTCCCATTCAACTAAAACAGTCTTATGATGGGCAGAGATCTCTTTCTTGCCTATTTAAGTCTTTGTCTTCCTTAGCAATGTGTGACACCATTTTCTGTAAACACTTTTTGTTTTGTTATTGTTGGCTTCTAGAACTTCATATTTTCCTGATTTTCTTCTTATCTCACTAACCACCTCCTTCTCAGTCTCCTTCAGTAGGTCTTTCTAAGTGAAATTAAAAGGGTGAAATACCAACGAACTGAATCCTCAGCTTTCTCTTCTCTATTTGCTCTCCTTCCTCGGTGATCTCATCCGGACTCATGGCTTTAAATAATGGCTGATCAAAATCACATCTCAGAGAGAACGTTTTTTCCCCATTAGTCTCCTTTCTGTTTTGTTTTTCTTTATGGCGATTATCACAGTTTAACATCATCTACACACTTAAATTTATTTATTGTCTTCCTCATGAGGACAGGAATCATGTCTGCTTTGTTCTCTGGTATCCTCAGTAAAATAGGCTTAAAAAATATTTAGTGACTGGGCTCTCCAATGAGGCTTCCATAGCCTTTTTTTCTTAACTCTCAAAAAGGAAGGCCCATTCGTTTCTAGAGTGAAAAAAATATAAGGCCAAAGAGAGATACCTCAGGAATACAAACATTTAAGAGTAGGTAAGAAAGGGGAGTCCAGTGTGGTGATCAAGAATCAATAGAGAAAGAGGAAAGGGAAACCCATGAAACCAACATGAATGAAATGTCAAACTAGAGTTAAGAGAAAGGCAGGTGAATGTTTAGTTTGGATAAGAAAGTAGAATTGTGACTTTGTGTGGTAAGTGAGCAACTTCTGTTATGTTGAGCTACGGAAAGAGGAACAAAGGACAGTAATACCCCAATTTAACTAGTGGAACTTTGCTTGGAGGGAGAGATGGTACTTGGAGGGGGCAGGAAGGTGCCATAGTAGCTGAACAGAAGGAAGCAGCCTTACAGTCCGGCAGTGGGTAGAGACTGGAAGAGTTTTGAGGTACATGTTAGATATGTGGAGGGTAAGGTGATTCTGGTGAGTGTGCAGAAAGGAAGAGGAAAACTGGAGAGAACACATAAATAGTTATAAACAGAATGATGATTGATATGTGGGCATTAAAGGTCAGTCTGGTGAGGCCTCAGATGAAAGTGAGGAATATGTTGTCGGAAGCTGGATGAAAGGTATACTTGTTATAATAGGGCAGAGAACTTGGTACTTATAAACCGAGTGAGGGATGAATTGAAGAAGGCATTGTTAAGCAATTCCAAAACCAGAATTTGAAGGTTTGGAAAATCCTCAGCCTATACACATTGCAAAATATAAAAAACAAAATGTCTGTTGTTTAAATTGCCCAGTCAGTGTTGTTTTGTTATAGCTGCCTCCGCCAAGTGAGATAGATTTTAGTAGCCAGCAGTACCTGGAGAGGTACAGCCTGAAGCGTGGCATACTGGCTGCTTCTTTGCCTCTGGATTCAGTTCAGGGTTTTTACTCCAAATCCAAATGGCCTGAAAACTGGTTCTTCAGAAGACTGAGTCTCTTACTTGCCCTTGCTAGGTAATTATTAATTGTCAACGTAGTCAAGTCTCATTTCCACAGGGGAAAAAAGTTCTTCTGGAACAAAGAGGATATGGCCTGAGTGAAAGGCGACTTGGCCTGGTGATGACCACTGTCTCCATGTGACTCAGAAAGGAGAATGTGGTGTAGCTTGCATTCCTGCCTCGAAGGGAGGTTTTTAACCATAGAAATGTGAAATGGGCAAGTAATTCAAGAGCCTCAGGGTAAGGCAGAGGTGCCAAGGCTACCAAGAGGTGGGAGTTTATAGAGGCGGAAAGACATCCTGAGGACAAGTTTATACAAGAACTGCTCAGGGAAAGACATAAAAGGAGGTGAGGCAAGAAACCTCAAGATTAATTTGGCATCTTACAAATCTTTTTTGAGAAAATCCCCTACTGGGCCTGTCAAATAGTCTTCCTGTGCTTTCTTTAGATGCTTGCGTTTGCCCCAAGCCTGCTTCCTTGCTGGATGTGCAACATGAGCCAGTCTTTAGATGCTCAACCTTGGCAGCATTTGAAGTAAATCATTTCTTGCTCAGCACATCCCTCTGGGGAGGAGGGAGGACTCTCACAAGCAGGTGCTGACATGGTTAATGTAGAGATGTGGCTCTTACAGGCAATTTTTTGAGGAGAAAAAATAGAGTGATTTCCTTCCTTCAGTCATTTTCTCCCCACCTACCTACCTCTTATTGCGCATACACGTACACACACACACACACACACACACACACACACACACACACGAGGTCCTGTTGATTGACCACACTAAATGTTGAATTCTATTTTATTTGTCTATTGAGAGATGTAAGGCTTCAAAAGGAAGTGATACCTTCCAGAGGAATGTGTGCATTAGTAAAATCTACCATGCCATTGTTCTTTAATTATTTTAAGCTTCCTATTATAAGAGCAGCCATGAGTCCGACCTCTAGTTAACACTTCTTTTGTTTAAAAGCATTCATAGGTTCATACTTCCAAGGCCTGCAAGAGATTGCACTTTTGCTGAAAGATGAGTGGATTTAACCTTTAAGAGGCATCTGCCAAATCCTTAACAAACATAGGTAGGTTCTACTGGCTAGACTCCAAAGATAAAGCTAGAAACTTTAACAATGTCACTATACATGCCAATAGGCCAAAATGTTGTTATTATAGCTTGTTTTTACTATTTGGTATTGTTATTACTGTTTGGAGTTATTTACTATTAATGCATCTATCATACTTCAGTTTGAAACAGTAGTTTGAAAATGTTTTCACTGACAAAAGTGAGATTCTTATAATGTGGAAGGCTCTAAACCTGGTATAATAAATTATGCCTAGGAAAGCAAATTAAAACTAGGAAATTTCAGACAATCTTGTAGTATTAAGAAGAACAATGTGCTTGCAGATTTTTTTCTTGCCAATTGACAAGGTTCTACTTGAACTAAAAGTATCTTCTTGGATGTCATATAGGATAATAGATGCAATGTAAATTCCACAGAACTGATAAGGTTGTGTTATTATGCATGAAATCTGCTCATAGACATGATTTTTGCTGAAAATATGAACAAAATAAAGACCATTCTTACTAAGTGGTCTTGTACTTTGTGTGTGTGTGTGTGGGTGGGTGGGTACTATGGACTGAACAGACTTAGAAATATTTAACCACTGACCACATCCCCAGCCCTTTTACTTTTTAAATGTAAGTCGTGAGGGTCTTACTAAGTTGCTGAGGCTAGTCTTGTACTTGTAATCCTCCTGCCTCAGACTCCTGAGTCACTGGGATTATAGAAATAGAATTTGCAGTTCTCAAAATGTGGTTTCTGGACTGGCAGCCAGTTTCACTCAAAGAACTCATTAGAAATGTAGGTTTTCAGGTCTCTTCTGAACAATAACTTTAGGACTGGGGCTCAACAATCTGCATTCTAACTTGTTCTCTAGTTGATTCTGATGCCCTGGGAACCACTGTCTTGAACCCAAATCAGTACTGGGGCTACAGCACTTTTTCAGTTTTATAATTAGCCAGAAGTCTTTATGTTGAGAGATACTATGACATAAAATGTAACGAGTCAGATTTTCTATAGACATTTTATGTGGATAAGATAGGCAACTGATGATAATTTTTCCACTAATTAATTTATTTAATTCAATTAGTTATTTTCTGAATGCTTACAGTCTATGTGCTACATAAACAACAGTGAACAAGTCAGAAAAGAGCTTTCTTTTGGAAGCTGCCATTTGGGGTTGCATATATAATAAGATGTTAATTTACCACAGTGGCTTACATTGCCTGGCAGTATACCAGGGGGGGAAAGTCTTTATAATAATAATCTATCCTTATGGATGAAAATTGCCCATAGAACAAATGAACAAACTGCCCTTAGAACAAATGAATTCTTTCTAGACTTGACCTGATCATCACTTTGAACTAACACAGCCAGGTGAAACCTAGTGATGTTGAACTAACATAGTCAGGCAAAAGCAATAGTTTAGTCAATCAGCTATTTTATTAAACAATCCCAAACAAATGGGATTTACTCCACTAAATTGATCCAACTAACTAGTAGCAGTGAAATTGTTTCAATTTAGCATGAAACTGCAATTAAATGGAAGATTATATCTGAAAAAAAATGGTGGATGAAAAGAAACATTTGGAGCATAAATGACTCATCTTGCTTGGTTGGTGATTAATTTCACTACTTTCCCTCAGTACTTCAGTTTATTTTGTAGTTTATACAACCTTGTATGAAAAGAGATTGACCATGTTAACCATAAGAGATTATATAAAGAAAATTTAGGACTAACACCTGGCTTCATAAAATTTATTTGTTTGCTAGGAAATAAATGACAATTCTAGTTTTATCCAATTTAATGGTTTTATTATAGGCAAATTATGGAATAAAACGCACCTTTAAATTTCTCTACATTTTAAAAATTTGGTAATAGAATAGCAATCTTAAAAAAGTAGTCACTTTATTAAAGCAAACTTTAATAAGAAATTTGAAGTTATATCAAAGGAACTAAATCTTTCCCCATCATTATGAATATATTTTAAAGTAATTATTAAACACCAGTTGCCATATGAGGTCCTTATAAATACTTTTTATGTTAAACAATCACTGTCCTTGCTCCTGAAGATAAAAAATAATTTGTCAGGTGTTAATCAAAGAAAAAGAAAAACTATCAGATTAACTCTAGGTATTCACAGGGAAGTCAGAAGTACTTGTCTTAGAATTTAGACCAGTCCAGTTCACTGTAGTTTTGAAGCAGGGGCAGAAAAACACAGGTATATTTCTTAGTTTGAAGGTCTCAAAATATTTTGGAGGTACTAGACTGGTAGCATGAATGTCTGAACAGGACAGGTGTAGGAGATAAGAGAAAGTGCTAATGCTGTCCCTGGACAGTGCATGTCTTGTCTAAAAGTGGTTCAACTGCAACTGTTTCAGTCATATCTAATGCTTGGAGAGATATACTTCACTCATTTCTCAAAATTAGCTGATTAAAATCCACAGAAGGAGGTTAAAGAGAATAAATTGGATCTATCCATGATCTAGCTTGACTAGAGTACATAATGTGAGACACAGGTGGATTTGGAGAAGTATAAAGAAACCAAAGCTATGCAGGGGTAATGCATGCCGGGTTAAAGGGCTTGGGGGATATTCCATAGGCAATGGCCAGTTATTGTAAGATTTTAAGGGTATAGGATGTGATGTGATCAGATTTGAATTTCAGTGAAGCACTTTGGAAAAGAAAGTTGGAAACTATTACAGTAAAATGGGCAAAAAAGAATAGAACTTGAGGAACTACCAAATTACCCAGCTATATCACTTCTTGGTGTTTACTCTGAAGAATGAAAGTCACCTTACTACAGTGATACATGCATACACATGTTAGCAGCACAATTCATAACAGCCAAACTATGAATCCAACCTAGGTTTCCATCAATGGATGAATGGATAAAGAAAATGTGTTATATATACACAATGGAGTTTCATTCAGCCACAAAGAATAATGAAATTATGGCATTTTCAGGAAAATGGATGGAACTAGAGACCATCATATTAAGTGAAATAAGTCAAACTCAGAAAGCTAAGAGTCCTGTGTTTTCTCTCATATGCAGAAGCTAGAGAGGAAAACAAAGGTAGGGGTGGATCTTCCCAAAATCAAAGGAAGATCAGTAGAGGAAAGGGACAGTGGAGACGGAGGGGAAATATGGGAAGTGATGTTGCCCAAATTATATTGTTATGGGCTGGGTTGTAGCTCAGTGGTTGAGCAGTTGCCTATCATGTGTGGGGCACTAGGTTTGAATCTCAGCAACACATTAAAAAAATAAATAAATAAAACAAAGGTATTGTGTCCATCCACAATTAAAAAATATTTAAAAAAACAAATTATATTGTTATATTGTGTGCATGTATGAACATATAAAAACAAATTCCATCCTTGTGTACAACTATCATGCACCAATAAAAAATGTAGAAAAAAAATAATAGTAACTTGAAATTGGCAATGCCAGTGGTGATACAGAATAGCTTAGAGAACTTCATTATGAAGTATAGACAGTGGGGCTAATGGTTAGCTTAGAGTAAAAAACAAAACAAAATAAACTGAACTGAATGGTGGTGCCATTTAGTGAAGCACAAAAGTGAAGAGGAGCAGAATCTAGAATGGAACAAATTTCCTTTTGAACTGGATAACTTTGAGTTAGATGTACAGGAGAGATATTTGGTAATAATGCTATAAATTGAGAAGCTAACTGGTGCAGATGTAATTGAAGCCATAAGATTTAGACATTAGTCAAATGAGAAAAGATTCTAGCATACTTATTATAGAAAGGAAAATCTAAGGGACAGGCAACAGAAGAAAACTCTACAGAAGATATTGAGAAGAAGTTACCAGAAAGGCAAAAGGAAAACTAGAAGAGTGTGTTGGGACAGAAGTCGAAGGAAGTATTTAGAAGGAGTGGTTGGTACAACTGAGACTGAAGTTCATTGCATTTAGCCATAAGGAAGTCACTGGTGACCTGCTGGGAAGTCACTGGTGACCTTCTGAGAGTGGTTTTTTTGCAGCAAAGGTAGGGTCAGAAACAAATTAGAATGACTTAGGGAGTGAGTCAGAGTTGAACAAATGAAGATCTTTTTTTTTTTTTAATTATTATTTTGTTGACACAATATGTTTATTTTTTTTTTTTCTAGGTGGTACTGAGGATTAAACCCAGGGCCTCACACATGCTAGGTGAGGGCTCTACGGCTGGGCCACAACTTCAGCCCACAAATGAGGATCTTTAAAAAGTCTGGCTTTGAAGGAGCAGAAGGAATGTGACAGTGAGGGAAGCTATTTATTTATTTATTTATTTTAAATAATGGCTTTGACTGAACTGACTTAAAACCTTATAGGAAGGAGTTAGAAGAAAGGGAAGGATCTGACAATGCATGAGACAGGTCGTTTCCTACTACACGACAGGGGATCCAGAACTCTTATAGACAGGATGATTTAAGTTACCTTTTCTGCGGTAGCTGGAGGGAAGAATTTTTTAAGTTTTGAGTTTTTTGATGGAAAGTCAAAGGCATCTGATGGATTTTATTTTCTATATGAAGCAGAATACATGATCATATACTAAGTATGAGAGAGGGTTTTAGAGTTGAGAGCTGGAAGAAAATCAGAGGTTTGTAATAGATATTTTCATAATGTAGCCCCAAAGAGGAAAAATAAAATACTGAAAAAATTCTGCCAATTAAATTGTAAGATGTACAACAATTTTGGAGATGTTAAAATATACAAAATGGGCATCTTAAAAACTGACGAAATGCTGGGCATGGTGGCGCAAGCCTGTAATCCCAGCTGCTTCAGAGACTCAGTCGGGAGGATCACGGGTGCAAAGCCAGCCCCAGCAATTTAGCGAGGCCCTAAGCAACTCAGTGAGACCTGTCTCTAAATAAGTATAGAAAAGGTCTGGGGATGTGCAGTAGTTAAGTGCCCCTGGTTCAAACAACAACAACAACAACAACAATAACCAGAAAACAGAACCCCCCACAAACAAACAAAAAACCAAACCTGATAAAGTGAGTTTTATAAGACACAAAGAGACTAAAGAGAACTCACCCTCATCAACAAAACAGAAGGTCCAGACAGAATGGCTCCTTTAATATGAAAAGAGACAACGTGTAGCTATCTAAGCATAATGTAGCAAATAAGTCAATTAATAGTAATAAGTAAGAGATAGTATAACAAAGACTGAGGAACAAGCTAATCTAGGAAAAATAAAATCAAAAGGAAGGGAAAAAATTCTGTTTTTGTTTTGTTTGTAGAAGGGTTTAGTAAGAACATAACATAAAAGTTCTCAAGTAGCAGAATGAAATGAAAAGGGAAGCCACAGAGCTAGAGAAACAGAAGATCAACAACATTATACACTACCCAACAGATTAGACACGGCTTAAAACTGAATTAGTGATGTGGTACAAAGGCTTAAGACAATCAATGTAAAAAATATGTTAAAACAATTAGGCAAAAGATAATATAAAGAAATCATAGCCAATAAAACAGAAAGATAATTGACATCATTAAAGGAGAAACCTTAACGAACATCAAAGAAAATGTATTTATAAATATAACACACACACACACACACACACACACACACACACACATATATATATAATATCTGAATTTGTGTAATAAGATTGAATGTTAGGAGATAATGCAGGGAAAAAGCATAACCCAAGAATATAATATCCATTCAAATTGTCGTTCATATGTAAAAATAACAGAAAGTTGTTTCTAAATATTCAAAGTATTCAGTGCATACAGCATATATGAAACCTTATTGAAAAAAAAGATTATTTGATAAATACTGATAATCAAAAAACAAAAACAAATATAAAAACCAGAACCTAGGAGTGGAAAAGATGTGGTAAAAGAACAGGCAGTGATTATCAGATTGATTTATAACTAGATCTAAGATTTAACAATTGAATGAATTTTAATTGTAGTAGCAAATGTAAATGTTATAAAACCTGACAATATAATAATGATAACTAACAAAAATGAATAGTGGGAGGAAGTGAAAATTTGCTAATATTCTTATCTTGCTTAGGAAGGAATCAATTGATATGTCTATATTAAACTTGCAGTTTAATCATTGGTTAATTTTAATGATCCTGTTGCTCATGAAACCCCCATGACACTGCTCTGTTCTTTGTTTGAAAAACACATAAAAGGGATAAATCAACAAAAGCTAATTGTTAATGGAGGAACAACTGTCAACCAAGAATTATACGAGATTACTGTGGGGAATTACAAAGAAGTTGAAAACATAGTCCTTGCCTTTGAATGGCCTCCAATTTACTTTTTTTCTCTTTAACAAGCCCATTAAAGAATTATGCTTAACCTGATAACTGACTGGGCTAAGGTCTAGGATGAGTTTGCTTCACAGGATGGAAAGTCCCTACTGGCTTTCATTGCATGCTTCTAGGGGTTTGTTAATGCAATTTTTTTTTTTTTTTTGAACTCCAAGACATCATCATTAGCATCTGTAGCATTTTAGAATCTTGTGAGGAGGATTGGTTATCCTGCTGGCAAGAGGAGAGGGTAATGAAGATAGGAAGTTTATAGGTTTTCACATTTGGAACAAGTACAGAATAGGAAATGTAAATGAACCAGTTCTTCAATTAACCCGAACTGCCAATTCAGTAGGCTTTTAAATATGCACAATCCTGATGTGTGAAGTTAAGGAGAACAAGAAAGCTTATATCAAGGACATGAGAGTCATATTCAAAGCCTATTTTGGGGGTAGCAACAAATTCAGCTCAGTGTTCTGTAACTTGTTTCTCCATTTCTTTTGCCTTACAGTGGCAATGACACAAATTACGGTTCCAAGAACAGAGGAGGTAAATGTTTGTTGAAAAAATAGATGAATGTTCTAAATAGTGAATCAAAGGCATTAAATTGTATTTATAAAGCTGCTCTTACTAAAAGCATGACATTTAGTTTTAAGAAGACCTTTAACATCAAATACTGATGCAGAAAATATTTGCTTATGATCCTTGAATGAAACTAGAGAAGGCTTTTTTCTGAGCTATGCCTACTTGTATCTTTTAAAAGTCTTACCCTTGGTCCCACATTTTTGCAATTATGTTTCTAGAGTCTGGCTGTAGAGAGTCTCTTTCAGGGAGGATGCTTGTGTCTCTCCTTTACTGTCCTGATCCCATGCTGGGCTCCCTGGCCTTTGTCCAGTCTCTTGCTTAGTGTGTTAATTTGGAAGCTTCTGTCTTGGGAGTGGGGATTCTCCCAGGACACAACTTCTGATGTTTATTTGGTTCCTTACACATTTTCATTTCTCAGAAAGGAGGTACTTGGCCCCTTGTCCTGACCTGAAGCCTTATAAAATTATGAGAATGACTCTTCCTCACCCATATTCCCACTGAATTAGAAGAGCCATCCTGATCTAAAATATCCTTGCAAAAGTTATTATCTAAGATAGCTGAATAGTTAGCAGGGCAGATGGCAAGACTTGGGGTAATATCAATGTGGAATAAGTTATGCTACCTTTTACCTATTCTATTTTTTATTTGAGTGAACAGAATTGGATTAATTGTAGTCCTTGGTTCATAGAATATCATTATCATTATTTTCATGAATGGCCTTTTAATGATTTATGCTTTTCATAAAATAATGGGCGAAGAATATACTACTCACTCAAGACCTAATATCCTAATACATTACCAATAATTTATATCTATCTATTCCTTGTTTTCTTTGTGTATTTCTCCTTTCACTGATTACAATGAGTCCTTTGCAGCTCTGAGGTAAATATCTTGATATTTTTGCTTACATATAATTCAATTTATGTATTTTTTTTTTTTTAAAACTCCAGTTGTTGAACTTTTAACAGCAGCCATTCATAAAAACAGTTTCAATTAATAGTTTGGGTTAATTGAGGAACTGGTTCGCTTACATTTCCTATTCTTTAAAAGAGTTAAAGATTTGGTGTGGAAACTCCACCTAGAAGATAAAAATTGGGACAGTTATTATTTTGACCCTACCTGGCAGGGGCATGTTAGCATGGTACGGCAAGGATGCTGCCTGATGTATCAGCACCCATAAAAGACAAAGGCAATAAAAACTGGTGTGTTCAATGAAGAGTTATTAAAGGGTAAGGGGTACTTTTAACATTTACGAATTAGAACAATTTTTTCCCCAGCAATGCAATTCAGAGGAAGTATGATTCATACAAATCTTCCTTCATGTTTCATATTGGCATTGGATTTCATGCTCCTGGTGGTTGTGCTTCTAGTCTGAACAATTAACTCAGACCAGACTTTCTCTTTACTTCATGCTAAATTTCTGTAAGACAAGTCAGCAAAGGAGCCCTTCAGATTAGTGATTTAGTTGTTTGTTGATCTAGAGCAGCAGAAGAATTTTTCCCCCTCTGTGGCTGGCTTGTAGTCTTATATTCTTGCCTGATCATGCCTGGGCCTGGAAAGAAAATCTTGCCTTGCTCTACAAAGTACTTCTCCATATTGTCACTTTTCCAGGACTGGTGACTTTCTAGTTTGGAATATTTCATTCAGGTTATTAGCTTTTCTATAAGATAAAAATTACACGTTGATTTCTGCAAAATCAGAGCTGAATGTCATCCTTGGTGAAGCTCATTATAAATAATTTGGGAAGGAAAGGCCAATGGCCACTCTTACTCTACACAGCATTTTCTCTTTATATTTCCAAGAAGTACAATTATTGATAATTGAGATTTACTTCTTTGATTTACATGTATATAAACATCTATTCAAAGTGAAGTTTAATCTTTTACCTCACTGGAGCATGTCCCTGCTCAGATCAGGCCATTAGCACCATCTAGTGTATCGCATGCACAAAGCTGAAGTCCAGGACAAAACAGCCAAAATATTTTAGAACTTTGGAGAAGTTATAGGTAGCATCATCTGGGACAAATTTCTTTGTAATTAATTCTTACAGCAAAAATACTAATTTTTTTTTCTATAAAGTTGAAAACAGGGAAAATAAGGGAATATATCAAAGGAAAGAGTAAATGAACACCAAAATTACATAGAAGATGTGTAGGGAGCCTGGGGAAGGGAAATCAGTATTTGTTGAGTAACTACTGTGTACCAGGCATTGTACTCTGTTCACATTTTCTTGAAGTAGAGAAAGTGAAGGTGGGATTTTTCTATCAAATCTTCTCCAGTGTGACTCCAGGTCATTTTCAGGACGTGGTAAGTCACTGTTGAGAGACAAGTCTTTATGATTTTCTTGAACGGCTAGTGAACAGAGCTCCTGATAGTCCTTTATTCTGAACTATCTTTTCAAGAATGTTTTCTAGTGAGAGTCTTGGACAATGTCTTCCTCTAGAGCATGAGCTTGCTTTTTGTTGGAATAATGATGTCTCTTTCTGGAGCAAAGTTGGGCAGGTTTGCTTGTAGTGCTTTATAAGATTTTGGTTTCCTAAGCTTGGGGTTGCTCATTGGGATGTAAACCCACAATGTTCCATGCACAGCATCAACCTGGGCATTCTTACTTTGTTCCTGTGGAACTTGAAACTGTTATAGTAAGTCTGAAGCTCATACTACTTGTTGTGGCTTGAATAATAAAGTTGTTTTATTTATTAAAGAAACTTTGTATCTTCTAGAAGCATCTATAGAAATTTTGACAGGCTAACTTGCTGCCATGTCAGTAGGGCAAAATCTTGAGGCTCTTGAAGTTTTTGACAGTCACCACCCCAAGGACCACCCAATTGTTAGATACCTGGTTCCTACAGTCTCATATAGTTTACTCTTCCCTATCTTGCAGAAAAAGAGCATCCCAGCTCATCATGCCTATAATCAGACTATAGCCTTGCCCCATTTACAGAAAACCAAATATCAAGAATAATCCAAATGATGCTAGGCACGGTGGCACACAAATGTACTCCCAGTGGCTCAGGAGATTGAGACAGGAGGATTGAAAGTTCAAAGCTAGCCTCAGCAACTTAGTAAGGCTCTAAGCAACTTAACAAGACCTTGTCTCTAAATAAAATATTTTTTTAAAAGGGCTGGGAATGTGGCTCAGTGGTCGTAGTGTCTCTGGGTTCAATTCCCCCAGTACCAAAAAAAAAAAAAAAAAAAGATTCAAATGATAAAAATTGAGACCTGCAGATTATTAGGCACTTAATGGATAAATTTGTATTATACTTTCACAGTAAGTATGTATAATTAACACAACACTGGAATTTCAGGAACTGGTTTTTCATAGATTTAATATGAAACTGTTTATAGCATGATGAATTTCCAGGTCTCACTAGAAGTGAATGTTCATTATATTTAGCATTTCAAAAGCTTAGGAGGTTGAAGGCATTTCTTCCAAGCCAGGTTTTTACAAAGATATAATTGTTTTTATTATTCCTGAAAACCCGAGAGTTGCTCTCAAGCTTTAGAATTACAGTATAGAAGTGGCTTAATTATGTGTGTGTGTGTGCGTGTGTGTGAGTGTGAGTGTGTGTGTGTGTGTGTGTGTGTGTGTTAAAATGCAAATTATCCAGCTTCATTCTAGAATTCACCAAATCTGGGCTGGATCTAGGAGTAGTAGTAGTGTGAACTCCAGTAATTCAGATTCTATTGTCTTGAGAACCACATTCTGAGAAATATATCTTGATACATAAATGACTCTTCAGAGAAATGAATGGCTTAAAACATGCAAGTGATTTTTGCCACTGTGGTGTCTCTGATAATAAGCATGCTTACTTTATTTTTTTTTAATTTTCAGTTGCTGGTGACCTTCATTGTAAGAATAAACAAGTGCCACCCAAGTGCAGGGCTATTTGTGATTTTTTAAAAATATATTTTTAGTTGTAGATGGACACAATACCTTTATATTTTATTTATTTTTATATAGTGCAGAGGATCGAACCCAGTGCTTTACACATGTTAGGCAAGTGCTCTGCCACTGAGCTACAACCCCAGCCCTATTAGTATAATAAGTGGTGGCAGAATCAGACTTTCTTTTTATTCACTCAAGAAATACACTGAGTGCTTAATAAGTGTAACAATATGCCTGCTGCTTAAGATGATTCCTCTGCTTTCCTCCCTGCATTGTTTCCAATTCTTGTAAGTGGATTTTTATGAATAGGAATCAAAATTAAAAAGGACATAAATCTAGTCTTTCTTTCTCTGTATTCCCCTCTCTTTCTTTCTTTCTTTTCTTTCTTTCTCTCTTTCTCTTTCTTTCTTTCTTTCTTTCTTTCTTTCTTTCTTTCTTTTTTTCTTTCTTTCTTTCTTTCCTTCTCTCTCTCTCTCTTTCTTTTTTCTTTCTTTCTTTCCAGTATTGGGGATTGAACCCAGGGGCACTCTGTCACTGGATTATATCCTCAGTCCCCCTTTTCTAAAAATTTGAGACAAAGTCTTGCTAAGTTGCAGAGGTTGACCTCAAACCTATAGTCCCCTGCTCAGCTTCTTGGGATCTATACCATTTCATTGGATACTTGCAAAAATATATGAAGTAGGTTTAAAAAATCATAGTATTTTCATTTTACATATTGGGCAGAAGTTTAAATGACTTGCCAAGAGTCACACAACTAGGAAGCATTGAACTGGGGCTTGAGTCTTGATTTTCTGACTCCCATTTGTTTTGTCCTCTTCCACCTTCCATTCTTTACACAATACTGCCTCCCTGGTGGTTTTCCACAGGGATTCTAGAAATAGAGAGCTCTCTTGTTGCATTCTGGTTATAATTTGATTTTGATGAAATGTGATTTACATGGACATTTTCAGAACAAAGAATCTCCTATTGTTTAAACATGGTACACCTGTGCAGCAAATAGAAGAACTGACATCCGCATGATGTCATTAAAAATGCCCCCAAGGAAAACAGAGAGTTCTGTTTTCAAAATGAAGTGGTATCTGCAAGAAACAGAACCAAGCCTAATTATAGGATATCATACTCTGTCTCCCTAGGTATGTACATTGAATATCTTACCAGTCTTCAAAATGCCCCATGAGAGGTGGGAATGGGAAAAGAGGGTACAGAACAGGCTCGGTAATATGGACAAGGTACTATGTTAATTCTGAAAGAGATTTGGGAACCACACCTTTGGTTTCTTGTTTCCAAGTATAATGCCAACCATTGCTTTGGATTTCCTGCCTTTCCCAGAGACTTCTCTAGATTTTGTATTTTGCAGGGCATTCAGACCCTGTCTGGCTTTCAATAAGTGTTCGGTAACAACAATAACACAGAAGTGACTGTTTATTCAGATGGAAATTAACATGGATGAGATAACATTCTAGATTTGTTTCCCACCCCTAAGATTGTGGGTTTAAGCAACAAGGGAGAAACAGATTTAAAACACAATTCTGTTACTGATAGAAATAAGCAATAGTTACCTGGGGGTGTGTTCTCTTTACTGTTTTCAAATGCTTTCACATGTATTAGCTCCTTTAATTAAACTAAACACCTATGAAGTAAATAGAGCAGATATTTATTTAATTTTTCAAATAGGGCTCAAAGAGATTAACTGATTTACCCAATGTTGCAATAATTGAGCTCATCTGAATTTGCACCTGGCTCTTGAATTAATTTTTTTTTATTTACTTAACCATATGGTGTGGAGACTTCCCTAGCTGGAAAGTAGGCATCCCTTTAGCATCTTGTACTCTGTAATGGTGCAGTGGCCAGAATGCCCTGGGTTTGATTTCAAGTTCTGCCTACTAAATGCCTGGATAGGACCAAGTGAACCTGTCCAAATCTCAAATTTGTGCATTAATCAAGAATTTTGGATATTTGTGACAAAGACTCACATTGAACTAGTTTGGATCCTGGGAAGAATTTGATGGTGGTTGTAACTGGAAAAGTAAGGGTGTAGCAGAACATAATTGGAACTGAGGTCTCATAGCAGTTAGAGTTCCTCTTTGTTCATTCTCTGCTTCTCATGGGCCTCAGTTTTATTCCCTTTCATTGTGCTATATGTCAGTAGTTAGGTGCTGAGGGGAAGGGGAACTTTACCACAGTTATAATTCATAAAAGTCAGGATTCTAATTCCTCTGGGAAAGTCACCTGAGACTGTGGCCTTAAGTGTAAGATACCATAGGGCCCAGCTTGGGTCACTGGACTTGGGGGCACAAGGCACAACACTGATTCCACTTGAACATATGTTTGGAATGGGAAAAATGTATATTTTTTTCTTTCTTTTTAAAGAAGAAGATTGTTACAAATGAAGAAAGAAGGTGTTCTAGGCCCATGGAATCAATAGAGAAGGGCTGTGAGATTTCAGTCTGTAAAATGTGAATAATAAGATTGGCTTTTCTGGAGTTTTTGGTGAAAATGATTGATATAGTGAAAACTTTCAAAATCTGTAACTTCAGTTCTGATACCTTACTGAAGTTCTAGATCTCTATCACATTTTATTGCCGGTTGGATAGTTAGTGTGATGGTTAATTTTGTGGGTCAACTTGACTGGGATGCCCAGATAGCTGGCACACCATTATTTCTGGGTGAGTCTGTGAAGGCATTTTTGGAAGAGCTTAGCATTCGAATCAGTAGACTGATTAGGAAGATCTGCCCTCACTGACGTAGGTGGGCATCATCCAATCCATTGAGGATAGAGCAAAAAGGCAGAGGGAAGGAAAATTCCCTCTCTTCTTCGCTGGGACATCTATTTTCTTTTGTCCTCTGACATTGGAGCTTCTGGTTCTCAGGCCTCAGACCTGAAACTTAGGCCTATAATCAGTCCTCCAGCCTCCCAGGTTCTCAGTCTTTGGATTCAAACTGAATTAGCTTGATTAAATCTCTAGCTTGTGGATGGCACATCTTGGACTTCTTAGCCTTCATAATTGTTTGAGTCAGTTCCCATAATAAATCTCCTCATATATCTGTCATTTAAATTCTGTTTCCCTAGAGCACTCTGGCCAATGTAGCTCAGTATCCCACAATCTTAAATTCAATGGACAAAACCCAGAATTATCTTCTTCCTCAAACACGCTCCTTTTCCTTATATCCATTAATGGAGCCTCATTTTATCCATGTGTCCAAACCAGAAATAGGGGCATCATCTTCAGCTTCTCCCTCTCCATTTCCAGCCCAGTCTCATTCAAATAGTCACTAGAACCATTAATTCTCCCTCTATTCTTGTCAGATTTTCTAATTTCTCTTATTTTCCACTGATCCCCAATTAAAACTTCTCAGTGACTTCCTTCCTTCTTTTATTTATTTATAAAAGATGATTGTAAAATATCCCCTATGTGAACCTAAAGCTCCTTCAGTAGTTGCTGAGCTTATCTTTTGGGTCTCATCTCCTCCCACTTCCTTTTGGAACTTCTGATCATATTGAACTTTGTGGCATTCTCCCCAAACAGCGTGTCTTTTTCACCTCCAGACCTTCAAATGTGCCTGGAAGGTAGTAGGTTACTCTTGAATGTATAATTAATGAATTAAAAAATACTAGTGCATAGCCTATGGCAGGTGTTCCCTATCAAGAACACCTATTATTACTCCACTTTGTTTATAAAGTACCAATCCTATTATTACATGGGTCTTGATCCAATCAAAGGTCAGAATCCTCTTGTTCTGAATATCTATTCTCAAAGGTAGGAATCACCCTGTATAGGCAATGAGTTGTGGGGAGTGGCATGCTTATTCCTGGTTAAGTTCTATGATGATTGGTATAGCTGGACCTGGGCATAGACTAAAGGGTTAGGTAGCAACTCCCCCAGGAATTTCAGAGCTGGTCTAAAGATACCAGTGTTTATGCATTTCTCTGTCTCCAGAAACAGTGCATTTGTCACCTAGCAAAAGAGAGAGCGCTTCTCTAGCCTCTTTTCCTTAGTGGATGGATAGACAGATGAATTTATTAGACAAGTAAACTGTTACTTTGGCATTTTAATTGGGAAAGAAATTTGCATTGTAGAAAAATTCCTCTAGCAGTATGGAGTTAATACATATAAATAATCATTGTTATTATAACTCTTTCTATAATTTTTTTCTTGTGGCACTTTATCTTATAACTTTGTCATTAGAAGGTGTGCATATTAAGCTGTGAGATAAACTTATTTTGTCATTAAATGTCATTAAAAAGTTGATTGTGAAGAAATTTGGTTATTTTATCATGTCCAGTTTTCATTCTTTATAAGAAACGGGCAGTAAGTAAACATTATATTTATTATGTTTTATAGTCTTGCTAAAAGAATTCTGTATATTACAAATATTGGATTTAAGACCCAAGTATAATTATTTTTGGGGACAATCTTAAACTACGTTTCAAAGGCAATGTTTAGAAAGTCTTTAAGAAAGGTAATATGAAAATTTAAGACTCATTGTTTATTATTTCCTATCAGAGCTGACTTTTTAATCAGGAAAAGAAGGTGAATAAATGAACATTTTTTTTTCTTTTTAAGAGAAGAGTCACAGGGACCTATTTTTTAGATGAAGAACTCCATTTTCACATCTAATACTATTTTGTATTTCTGATTGGCAAAGGACTGAGATAAATCCCCACAAGATCTGATAACAGCAAGTTTTTGGACAAATGCTTATCTCTAATTAATAGTATTTTCATCTATACTAATTATGTGGTTGTATGACATAGCTTTGCAAATTGTATCATTCTCTGGTAAAACTGAACTGATTTAATACAGTGATTTCCCCAGTGAATTTGGGGATAGTCCCGAGGACAGAATCCAGCGAGTCAGCTGATGTTATTTGGAAAAATGGTTTTTACGGTCAATCCAGAAACATGTCATCAGATTTTTTTACACAGATTTGTTTCTGGGAGATGGAAACCGATCCCTTTCTGTGATTAACCTTTGGCTCTAAAAGTTCTTGCAATTCTGTGTCTGTTTATGGACAAAAGGAAATGGTGAGGTGTCAGAGTCTCTGCAGTTGTTCAGACCACCTCTTCTCCTCTAGGACCAAAACAGATGCAACTAAGTTTACATTTTATGCTGGTTCATTTTTCCTTCTTAAGTTTCTGTTTTACTGTGTAACTAGCAGAAACAGGTCATTTTATGTTCTCTGGAACCAAAGATGAATTCCCATTCATTCCCATGACTCCCTGCAGACATCACAAGACCTCTGTCCACTAAATTCTGCGGAGGCCATGATAGTCCCATGGCGGCCCCAACCTGCAGCAGCCCTAGGTTCTGGCAAGAACAGAAACCATGGGTGAAGGGAATCTCCTAAAAAACTTCTGTCCTTTCTGTCATTTCCCACCAATTCCCTTAGTTGATTGAAGACTGAGGAAAAGAATACTAAGACCCCCCCCCTTTTTTTTTTCCACTACAGACCTGTGAGCTTATCTTCTTAACCAGCTTTAACTCTTAACCAGTGAGTTAAGTCTTAATTTTAAGTCTTAACCATTCACTGCTTCCCCATACCAGCAGCCTGCTTAACTAGAACTAAGGGAAAGTGCTTCTTCGCTATGACCCGACTTTTACCCCCACTCCTGCAAACCCCCAAGTCCTAGATGTTAAGCTGAGACTTGAAGTCTTTTTTTTTTTTTTTTTACTGTGAAGCCACGCCACACCAAGGTGTTTGTTCCCTAGTGGGTGGTAAGCTCAAGTTTAATTTTATTTTCATTTTCAAGATCTGGTTTTGGGGCTTGACACGGGAAATTAGGTGATCATGGATGGAAAGTGCAAACACATATGTTTGATTTAGTTTAAAAGAATCATGAAGAGAAAAACACTGTTAGTGCCTTGAAGTTATACTGCATGTTACTTCATAGCTTGTTCATCAAAAAATCTTTTCTAGTTTTTGTACATAATAGGTGATATATAAATGTTTTCTTGACTCCCAAATGTTAACTACAGTAACAACACATTCTATTCAGAAATATGCTTTAGAACTTTAGAATATAGCCTTTTTGTGCTTTTAATGATAGGCTCATTTCATTGTTAGATCTTTCCTATAATTAGAGACACTTACTTTTTTTTTTTTCCTTTTTCAGTTGTGCTGGAGATCAAATGCATGGCCACACACACGCTAAGCACACACTACCACCGAGTGTTGTCTCCAGTTCCTAGAGACACCTTTAGAAAGGTAAAACAGTAGGTGGGCATGGTGGCACCTATCTGAAATCCCAGAGACTTGGGAGGCAAGGGAAGGAGGATTGCAAATTTGAGGCCAATCTCAGCAGTTTAGTAATATATGTCAGGAAAAAAAAAAAAGAAAAAGAAATATACCTGCCTCTTCGTTAAGCAAATAGCAAATGAAGACTTGTAAGAAAGATTAAACCCATCAACCACCAAATTCCGTAGCATGACCTAGGACTGGATACCTTTGGCTCTGTCAGAGTGTTAGAGGACTTAAAATCCCTAGAGGGATCTCTTGGATTTGACAAATGTTTCCTGAGAGTCACATGCACATTCCTTTGGTTGTGGGTAGGTAGGGTGTGAAGATTCCTATATAGTTTGCTGGCTTGGCAATTGCCAGGAATCCTAAGGGCTTCACTTTCCAAAGCAAATAGCCCAAGTTTGCAAACCTGGAGGATCAGGAGGAGAAAGTCTCATCATGACCTAGAGTAAAAACAGGGACTTTTAAGGAGGACAGAACCACTCCTTTCCTCTTTATCCTTTTATCTCATTCAATAACAATAAATTTCTTCTCCATTTTGGATTGCCTTACTTTACTCACATGCCAGGGAGAGATTCTTGGCTAAAATATACTGCTTAAACCTGAGGAGTCCCAAGGTCCCAAGGGGAAAACACAGTCTTGAGTCTCCCTCTGGTGGACACGTATGGTAAATTACATGAATCTTCCTGTCAAGGGATGAATTTCAGAAACAAATGTACAAAGAATATATAGTATACATAGTAAAATTATTTTGACATAGAAATACTGTGCATTAGTTTTTACATATACTAACATTTTAATTTACCTTCACACACCTACAATCTTGTTTTATATAGCATAATTTACTCTCACTTTGAAAAGTCTAAACAAATAGTTCCTTGACGCAAAGCAGCCTTGAGAGCCCTCTACCCTATCCCAGCTAATAGATAAAAGAAATAAACTGTCTTACCTTCTTTATAATAATTTTATTACTTGTAATTATCTTCTGAGAAGGATGTCACTGTAAATAGTCCCCTTCATATTTAGCCTTAATCCAGAGGAGATTTACTGTGGCTTTTGTACACATGGTGTCGGACAGTTTCCAGGGAGGACTCTAGCAGCTTCCTTTGGGGCATTATTACCTAGGTAGCTCCAAGCTCTTTGGAGATTTTCTTATGCTTAGAACCTCAGGACAGTCCTCTGATTGTCTCCTTTCAAGAGAGATACCAGAGCTCCTTCTCTCCTTGTGAAGATATGTGAGAAGGCCATTCTCTTGTAAGCCTGGAAGAGGACTTCACCAAGAACTGCATATGAGGGGCCCCTTGATTTGGACTTTTTAGCCTCTAGAACTATGAGAAATAAACATCTGTCATTTAAGCCATTCCCTCTATGGTATTTTGTTACAGTACCCTGGGCTAAGACAGTATTAGCAGTTACTTCCCTTCTTGTTGCTGAGTAGTGTTCCACTGGGTGGATACACCATATAGTCGGTTTATCCATTTACCAATTGAAGTACATTTGGGTTGTTTCCAGATTGGGTAATTATAAATAGAGTTGCTATAAATATTTGTATGCATGCTTTAATTATTTATCTAAGGTACATAATTGGGAATGGCATTGTTCAATTATATGTTGATTGCCTGTTCAATTTAAGAAACCATCAAACTATTTTCCAGAGTGGTTAGACCATTTTGAACCCCTGCACCCCATAACATGAGAGTCTCAGGTTTTCTATGCAGTACTTAGTATTCTCATGACTCTTTGTTTTAGTAATTCTAATAAGTGTTTAGTGTACCTTACCCTAGTTTTAATTTGCATTTCCTTAATTGCTAATGACGTTGAGTAACTTTACATGTATTTATTTGTCATTCTTACATTCTTTTGCCCATTTTTTTTACTTACTGCTAAGTTTTGAGAGTTCTTTATATATTCTGGATATAGGTCCTTTCACAATGTGATTTATAAGTATTTCCACCTCTGTAGCTTGTCCTCTAAATCTCTTAACAGTGTTTGTTTTGTTTGTTTTATAGATAAAGGTTTTCCCTCTTATCCTTTAAAATATTTTGCTGAGATTTTGATTGGAATTATGTTAAATCTATAGGTGAAGTTGGGCAGAATTGACATTTTGAGTACATCAAATCTTCTAATTTGTCAGCATGGTATGTGTCTCAATTCATAGTTCAAAGAAAGCACACAGAAATTTTGTTAGATTTATACCTGAGTATTTAATTTTTTGGTGATATTCTAAACAATATATTAAAATTTTTTTTGTTTTAACTGTTCATTTCTAGTGTTTAGAACTAACGTTGATTTTTGGTGTGCTGACCTTGTCTCCTGAACACTGCACAATGGACACTTAGAAGTAGCTGAATTGAGGTGTCTTAACAGTACCTAGCAGAGAGGACCATGAAAATGGTGACACTGACTTAGAGCCACTCAGGTTTCAGCTTCAGTGCAGATGTCATTTCTCTAGAACTTCTTCTTCTTCTTCTTTTTTTTTTTTTTTTTTTTTTTTTTTTTTTAATACTAGGGATGAAACCCAGGGCTCACTAAGTTGCTGAGTTGCTCAGGCTGCCTTTGAACTTTCAATCCCCCTGCCTCAGTCTCCTGAGCTGCTGGGATTACACTGCACCTGGCATTTCCTTAACACTTTTAATTAGTGTCTATTATACTTTTAAATAAATAACAAAACTGGGTACAACATTCAACTCTTGAATTAATGCTGGGTTCTCTGAGGCTCAACTTAAGTTGAATCTTAAGCCAGAAACATACACTCATGGAAATTTATTAAAATAATTGGCCATTTATAATAATCCAGATAATGTATTTTTATCAGTTTCCATGAAATTGTTTCTCACAGGTAACAATTTATCACTGCAACAGAGGCATGAATCTGAATTAATCTAATAGGGAAAAATAAAGAGACTAAGCTTTGTAGATCAATGTTAGGGAAACCAACTGGAGAGTTTTTTCCCCCCTGTACAGGCCCTTGCACCTGGTAGGCAAATACTCTACCACCAAGCTACATCCCTGGCCCAAACAGAGATATTTTAATGTGATATGAATCACCTGAGATCTTGTTAAAATGCAGATTCTGCTTCAGTGAGTCTGAGATGGGACTTAAGTTTCTGAACCTCTAACAAGCTCCCATGTGATGTTAATACTGCTGGTCCCCAGACCTCACATTGAGTAGAAAAGTCCTATAAAAGTATTTCCCAGACTTTGCTATCCATATGTACCTCATGGATGTGAATGTATAGATTCTAGGTCCCTGTCTCAGAACTACTAAGTCAGAACCTCGAGGCTCCTGGAGGGGCCTGGGAATGGGTCTGTTTGGTAAGTGCTCTGGTGGATTCTTACATCGGGCTATTTGGGAATCAGTGTCCTAAGAACCATGGGGTTTGCCTTCATTATCTCAACATCCTAGGGCAGAGGAGGGCCAGAGGTACTGTCTTGAAGGGCAGCTGGGGAGCTAAGGGAAAAGAGAGAGGGAGGCAGTCGACAACGAACTCCACTTTGGTTGCATTTTTGAGCTACGTGGGGAACTTTAAAAAATCCTCAGAATTCTTGTGATTGGGAGCAAGGCTCAGAGTTGTTTTTTTTTTTTTTGAAGCTCTTTAAGTGACTCCAGTGTCAGGGTTGAGAAGCACTGCAGGAGAGCAGAGGGATGTGGCTGAGCAAGGTGGAACCAACAGCTGTTTAGGAAAGTATTGTTGAACAAAATGAAGAAATAGATGATTTATTTGGATTATAGGTAAATTGTTTATTCATCTTCTGACTTCTTTCTAACATTAGTTTTGATTCTAACGCTATAGATGTGATTTGAAAATAATTTGTACTTTAAGGTAAACCTTTCTTTCTCAACATATCATGATTCACAGACACTGGTAGAAGAATGCAATGTTGATTCATGGAATTGAAGAAGGAATTCATGGAATTAAATTAAATAAGGAAGACACTTTGGGAGACCATGGAGACAGGGTTTGCAGGCAGTAAGTGTTCCCAGCTGACAGAGGCCTCCCGGATCACTAACCAGCTGGCTTTCTGGAGCCCTCAAGCTGGACACTTAGGATAGCTGGCTGTACCTGGAGCTTCTAGAAAGGTGTGGGCATCAACACAGGAAAGTGTCTAATCATTTTTTATTTTCACTTCCCTAAACCAACTTACCACAAAGCAGAGAGGATCCATATCATTACATCTGATCAGTATGCTAAACTTCATCCAAATTCAAACAAGCACACCCTGGTGAGATCTACACGTTTTTCTTTGGTAATTTACTGCTTCCTTCTCCTGAAAATCTAGTAAACCAAATAACAATGGAGTTGGGGGAGAAAAGGTATTGTTCTCATCTTTAAAATAAGAAACACTATGCTTTGGCATGGAGCAGCACAAACTTGCTACTGTAAACATCAGCGATCCTGTCACAGACAGCTGTGCACTGATGGCGCCCCCACCCCGGGAAATGTGTACACAGTTGAGACATACACACAGGACCCCGGCAGCAACAATGGAGAATAGGACCTGGAGGTCTTTTCCCAGGTTTTATCTTTAGCAGGCATCAATGTCCAATGTAGTAAGTCAGCGACTAAGTTCTCCCAGAAAGAGTCTGGTTTCCTCTGTTTGTATGAAATTTCCTCCAAGTGTGTGGCTGGAGAAGTCCAAACTCCACAAAGAACAACAGCATGGAACGGGGATTAATGTCACCTGTCTTTCCTTGCCTGCTTTGCTCCTGGAGAATAACACACTTTAAGCAATACAAAACAACTTAAGAGCAATAGCTTTAATTGCCCCCCCCCCCCATTTTTTTTCATTAAAAAAATACTTACATCTTATAAAAAAATAACAGAAAAAAAGATATGAGCTTTACTGATGCCCTCAAAGCTAAATTGAATACTCCACCATGAAAAGGTTATTTTGGAAATGGTTATGAACATGATTTTTAAGGTGAATAAATCTCACTATTGTTTGTGGAGTCTGAGCATAGTCATTTGACTCTTTTGAACTGATGAAAGTTAGAAAACAGCAAGGGTTTCAGAAAGTTTCACTTGAAGTTTTATTTCACATAATACCATAGTATTATGAGAGTTTAATTAATAAAAACATGAAGAAATAGATTATTGAGGCATAGATAGGTAGACCTTAGAGCCAAAAGGTATGTTAAAGATCATTTAGTCCAGTGGTTCTCAACACTTGGGAGAAATCAGAATCTTACAGTTAAGGCACAGATGTCTGAGCTTTACTTCCTGAGTTTTAATGCAGTATGTCTTTGATGGGGCCTGAGACTTAGCATTTTTAATCCATTCTCAGGTGATGTTGATGCTCTGGTCTGAGGACCACACTTGGGAACCTTTGGTATAGCCCTATCTCATTCTACAGCTGAGCCAACTGAGTCCTGAAGAAGTCAAATGTCTGGCCCATTTTTCAGGCCTTGTTCCTATACAGGTTTGTAAACTCTTCCACTTGCATACAAGATATTGCCCTCTCTCAAGTATATTGTTGTAATAATTGTTGCTTCTTCTGACATCAGTTTCTCCAGGTATTGACTTTCTGATTAATTAAGTCAGTCACATACAAATGTGCTGACATAGTGGTCATCTTAAGAAGATGGGACAGACTTACATCCCATCCCAGGTATGCCCTACAGAGAGACCTTTCCAGAAGGTTATTGCCATCCTTCCTCTTCTCTCCTCCTAGTGTCTCTTGGACTCAGTCCAATCAATCAGGCTCTCATCCCAATCATTTTACTGTAATAGTTCTTGTCAAATAACCTATATATTGCAGAACATGGTGGTCAGTTTTCAGTTTTGTCTCACTGTTCTCACCATCACCATAGTTGATTATTCTCCTTGAAAGTTCCTCCTTCTTTCTTGGTGTTGGGACCTCACTCTCTCAGTTCTTCTACCTCACTAGCAACCTCTTCTCATCTTCTTTGTTGATTATTTCTTCTCCTTTTATTTACCTCTAAACATTGGCATTCCCCAGGGCTATGTCCTTAGACCCCATCCTAACCTACATTCACTTTCTGCATGATCTTCTTCAGAAATACCATCATGTAGTGATAATTTGCATACTATGTCTTCAGCCTGGATCTCATCCTAAAATCCGTATTTACATATGGGCCATCCTAGTTCTGTACAGCAGTGTGAGACATTAAAAACAACTGTGCAAGCTGAGAATGAACAAAGTATTCCTAGTAATCAATGAGAAAAATTATTATTTTTTCAAATAAAAATTATTTATTTTTCTAGGGATTTAAACATTTTATCAAAATATCAGACTCTGACCATTGGTTATAAATGTATAGAAAAATGAAAAAATAAAAACTAATATTTATTTAGTACACAAATTTAAGATATTGGAATATTGAGAATTAAAGTGTTTTGTTTCTTTATAATACACTAATCAGGGGGATTTTGAGTTTGCCTTCTTTTTGTACCACTTACAATATAGAGTAAGCATTTTTTTATATGCTTTGGTAAATTATTATACTATACATTTCTATGTTGGGATCAGCTTTCAACATTTTAGCCTTTGTGCTTTCATTGTTGTGAAATATCCCTGAAAGTTCCTAAAATGTATTTTGCCTGGGTCATTTTCTCTGGGATGTCTTCATCTTTTTCCTTACAACCACTTTCCTCCTTTATGTTGATAAACTCATTTGACTAAGTATTAGTAGCTGCTTATTTATTGTCTCTCAAACAATGGCCATGCCAACATCCTCAGATCAGCTGTATTTTCTATAGTTCCATTTATACTTGATTTGAGTTTCACTTTCAATGTTACCACTTTTTAGTTTGCTACTTTTTCATCTTTGCTGGACAAGTTTTTTTTGATCATTCATTTTCATGGAAGGTCAGGTGGGTTTATTATAGGGATTCAGCAGACAACACTATGACACATTTTACCATATTTGTATGACCTAAATAGCAGATATGCAGTGATCAATCAGAGTCAGGCAGACTGAAAGAAATTGAAGTGATCGGCCTCTACTCAGGAGATACATCTATTATATAGAGAGTGATTTGTGAACTGAGAAGCAGTGAAGTTGTACTTTATGCAGTTACTTAGTCTACTGTGGCAACTGGACTTTGAACCATATTGATGAAAGACTTATGTAACTTAACTGAACTTCAGCAACTCAAATTTGGGCGTGTTGGAATTCTGTAGAGAGGACTGCTTGCATCTAGCTGCCTAGTTGACGCCACCATTTGAATGTTTAATAAATGTCTTATGCTTATACCCGGAACTGAACTTTTACTTTTTCCAACCTCAAATCTACAATTCTCCTTGTCTTGTCAAATGTAAACTCCATTCTTTTAGTTGTTCAGGCCATTTTTGACACCTCACTTTCTCTTTATTGCATATCCAATCCATTAGCTAATCTTGTCAGCTCTGTGTTCAAAATATAATTAGAATCCATTCTCATCGCCTGGTTCCTTATCTGGGCCCTCATCCTCTCTTTCCTAGCTGCCGCCTAATTGGCCTCCTTAGTTCAACCCCTAACTATCCACAGCTCCCAGAATGATCCTTTACAAATGTGCATTGATCACTCCACTCTTCTGCTCAGAATTCTTTGGTGGCTTCCGATTTCAGCAAGAGTGAAGGTCAAAGTGCTATCATGGTCTCCAAGCCCTGTGTGATCCCACCCAAGGTTACTACCTTTCTGACCTCCCCTCCTTTTGCATCCCCTCTTACTCCCTCTGCTCTAGCTGCCCTGGCTTCCTTGCTCTTCTCTAGATAAGCCAAGCATACTTTCCCCAGGGTTCTGGCACTTGTTTTATCCCTTCTCAGGTATGTTTCTCCCCCATACATCTACATGGCTCATTCCCTTGCTTCTTTCATGCCTTTGTTCACACAGAGCATTTTATGTATGAAATAGTAATATCTATCCTACCACCTCTCATCCCTTATACTGTTTTCCTTTTTTCCCCCATGGCATTTATCATTATTTAAAAAAAATTTTTTATTAGTTTTCGATAGACCTTTAATTAATTAATTTATTTATATGCCGTGCTGAGAATCGAACCCAGTGCCTCACACATGCTAGGCAAGCGCTCTACCACTGAGCTACAAACCCAGCTCCCATTTATCATTATTTAACATATTGCATATTTATTTGTATATTTTCCCTACCACTAGAATGTAAGTTTCCTGAGGACAGGGACTTGGTCTGTTTTGTTCAAAGCTTTATCCCCAGAGTTTAGAATAGTACCTAGATTCTAGTAGTTAGTTCCTCAACAAATTTGTTGAATGAATGGATGAAGAAAATTACTGGTGTGAGGAAATTCTGAAGAACTGTGTTTTCAAGTATAGTTCCTGCCAAAGCCGACTGTTAAGTAGAGGGATGGACAGGGCATTGACCTTAGAGCTTTCCTTTGTTCTGATTGGAGACGCATAGCTTTTCAAGAAGCATAAATATCTACTGAAAACTTTTTGTTTTCTCTTGGTGGTGCTGGGGATTGAAAACTTTCTTATTGCAGTTAATTTTTACCTATAGAACATATACATCTTGTCTGGGAACTTCTAGTAGTCATTTTGCCGTCAATGACCTTATCAAACAAATCTGAAAAACGTTTTCCTTTGTATAAGTAAATTCAAAAAATATTCTTTATAATTTGGCTATTTTTGTTTTTGTTTTCATTCATTTGTTTTGGAATGATAGAGGAAAATGGAAGAAGGAAAAAGAACAATGCTAAATCCGAGAGGTAACATATGCAAGAACCCTGTGTGCAGAGGACTGATGGAAAACGAACCAGGTAGGATCCTTTACATACGGTGTTGTGTTGAATGACCTTCCCATGGAGGTTCTGTCAGATACCTCTGACAGATGGATCTTCTTGTAAGATCCCCTTTTTTACTCCAGTCATTTTGGGGCTACCAGCTACATGTGGGTATAATTTGATAATATTTCTTCTCACTTTCTGCCCCAGAGCTTCTGCTTTTGCCAAGTGGATGCACTGAGGCTTTCTGGAGCATATAAAACATAACCCTTTTTAATGGAATATAGGAACTGGCAGATTAGATTTCTCTTTTCTTTTAGAGGTACAATTCTGAGATGCCTCTGTTGCCCATTGTGGTGAGGAGCTTAATTAGATTATAATTCTTTCTTTGCTGTTGTACTCTTCCTACTTTCCTCTCTGGTCTCTTGGGAATTACATCCCCCCAAATAAAGTACATATGCACCAGTCTTTGCTTCAGGCATTGTATTTTGGGAGAGTCTACAACCAAGATCAGGTAAAATCAAAAGCCTTTCTTGGAAAACTTTTTGCTAATTTCTAAGGACAGCACAACTTTCTGTCAATAAACTGACCTCCAAGATGTGCCTTTCTTGCTGAGAGACCTCCTTTAGCTCTTTATAACCTGTATAATAAAGACCCAGATCCTAAATTATAGAAATTAAAGCACTGACCATTCCCCTTATTTCTCCTCAATGTCATTCACATTTTTGCATGCGTGTGTGTGTGTGTGTGTGTGTGTGTGTGTGTGTGTGTTTTCTTCCAAAGATTTACTGATGTCTCATGTTCTCTTAGAAGCCTTCCCTAAACATCTTGCCTCCTATACACACTTGCTGGACTTTGTCTGTACTACTAATTTGGTGTTATGCCATGCTGCCTTAAATTCTTGTTTATCCCTTTATTTACATGTTCTGACTGAACTTTATTATAATGATCTGTGGGAATAGATTGTATCTTACAATTCAATATCTCCAGCAGTACCTCACACAATGCCCCGAACAACAAATGTTACTGATGCTGAAACTGACATTGTGGTGACATGATCTAAACCAGTGTTTATCAAAGTGTATTCATGGGTTATTAATAGATTATGAGAACAACAGTGTTCTGTGTTCAATTAACATGGGAAACTCGGAGGGACTTTTCTAAGTCTCTAAATTAACCAAACTTTATTGCATATCTCTAAGACAAAACACAATATACAATTTTCCCACACTTATTTGGTCATAGGAATTTTTCAAATGAAAGATTTCCTTAGGCTAGTCTCCTATAATACATGTTTCAATTGCTTCTAAATACATGGATTGTCTATACAACATAGAAATTCCTAGGATCTAGGGCAGAGTGAGGGTGTAGAGGATAGATATAGGTTTCAGAGAGAAATGCTACATGGCCTGAGAGACGCTTACAATAAACATGGGAGACAAAATATCCACATCCTAAAAACCACCTAAAAATCATCAATGTTCATGTGTTAGGTAACACCTGTTCCAATATCTCAAATATTTTGGCACTTATTTAATGTAATCATATATTCCTTTCCTTTATTTTAAAAAATGTAATAAATTACACTAATAGTTCTTAGAATTGGGAAATCATGTTTTTCTACAATAAACTTTACTTAGTCATAGACTAATTTCAACAGATTGCTAGATTTGTTTGTTAATATCTGGCTTCAGATTTTAATTTTTATAACACTTATGTGTTCTCATTTTCTTCAATGGGATACCTTTAACATGTTTTGACATTAGTATTATGATAGAACTGTAAGGTGGATTGGAAAACCTTTGGTTCTTTAAATTTAGAGATAACTCATTAATAAACCTCTTGCATCTGTGCAATAAACCTCTTGCATTTTTAACGTTACAGCTTTAGTATATATCTCTTTCAAATTTTAAAAATATTGGACTGAGTTAGTCAATTTGGGAAATTTATATTCTGTTTAGAACATCATCTGTTTTCTTTAGATTTTAAGGTTTGTTGGCATAAGAAAAGTAGTAGATATTGTTTGTTAATGATTTATGATTGTAGAAGACATTTTATGAGTAGAAAATGTTTCCATGTATAAACTGGAATAGTTTAAAAATGTAAATTGGATCATTTCATTTACCTGCTAACTCTTCATTGTAAAATCCAAATTCCCACCCAGGGCCCACAGAATTTTCAAGATGATCTGGCTTCTGCTTAGATCTCCAACCTCATCGTGTGTCACTTTGTCCCATGCTTCAGTCACAGGGCCTTCCTTCTGTTTTTCCAATACAAGCTTTTAACCCACTGTGACTCTTGCTTTCCCCTTTCCTCTGATCATTAGGATTAAGTAGAATGCTTTGCTGGGGGAAGAAAAATGGGATCCTAATTTAAATAGGCCATTTTTAAGGAGGTAACATTTAATAATTTAAATTGTCATTTGTAAGATGGGCAGAAACCAATCATGTCTTTACATGAGGGAAAAATGCTTTCTAATTTATGATTCCCCATTGTTATTCTCTGGCAAAGGGTGCTACAGTATTTATCATGAAATGTAAAATACTTACTTATTTACACAATTATTTGTCTTCTCACTAGATTGTAAGTTGTAAATTCCATTGGGTGCAAGAGCCCTGTCTGATTCACAACTGAATGAATTAAGCATTGCATTTTTTATTAAGTGGAACAAAGTGATGAATGACTGAGCAATACTAGAGAAAGCTATGTATATGCTTAATAATATCGTGATATGTGTACAGAGTCATATTCCATCTCCCTGTGATATGTCAGAGCAGTGGGTTTCTAAGGTTTTCATGTAGAAGGAAGAAATGGACTGTAGGTCTTAGGAAACTCAACGGACAGGGCGAACAATGCCATTCTCCACTGGTGGTGATTATATAGAAGATCTACTAAGACATCTCCTCATATAAATACATGTGTAATATCATAGAACTATAGAACTCTGCATTGTTTTCTTGTATTATTTATCTTTTTATTTTGTTTTGCAATTAGACAGTGAGTTTCTTACACTTTTTATTTTCCTTCATTAGTGCTCAGCACCAATTTGTGGTAGATAAGACACGCTATTTGAAGCCAGATAACTGGCATTGAGAGGCAGCTCCACTTATTACTATGTGACTTTGAGAAAGCTGAACTTTTGGTCTTCAACTTCTTGTATATCAAATAGGGATAATATTCTATTAGGTTTTCATAAGTAACAAAAAATGAGATAATATTCATGAAATATCTTGATAAGAAATAAAATGTGTAAAATTAGAGTTGGCCATTATTATGTCCTTCATGAATAATTATTGATTATTATTGGCTTAATTTAAATATTGTACAATGAAAAAATTATACTTTCTTTTAGACATGGGGCTAAAAATTTTATTTTCATATGTGAAAATTCTGGAGCCAGTTACAAAAGGCTATCCTTCTGCACCTTAGTCAATAGGAGAAATAACTGGTCTCCTCTAAAGGAGAATGAGAAGAAAATTTCTTGGTAACTGGGTATATGATTACAGTATGGTTTTTGCAGTTCTGATGGGCTCCCTGGCAGGTAGATGGGGTTCAAATCCTAGTACTGTTTGTCTCTATGCTATTTCTAAACATAGTTGACACAACAGCAGATCAACATTTCAGAAAGTCACAATAGTGCAATGTTTAATGCATTCACAAGTCCTACACCTAGAGAGGGATCCAAAAATAACATTTTGCCTTGATATGATAAAGAAAACTCCATCTTTTCCAAGTTAAACTTGAGAATAGGAATGAGGAGACCATAAAGAGATAAGGAGACATAAAGAGATAAGGAGACATAAAAAGAAAAGAATGATTTGGACAAAATGTGTAGGGACTAAATTTTTATAGTAGTAACTGTGCCACAGGAACTATTCTAAGGCTTTATAAATGCTGATTCACTTAATCTGCTTAGCAATTATATAAAGTTATTATTTTTATTTTATAAAAAAGGAAACAGAGAAGCCACTACAGAGTTATTTGAGATTCAAACTCAGTGTGGATTAAACTTCATGCTCCTAACCCCAAATCAGTGTGGGGGCCCTAAATTAACACTGTGTGTAGATTAAAAGAGCAGACTCTCTACAGATAACCATCACTACAGTTTGATTTTTATGTAGTAACATTTCTTTTATTTCAAAGCAATAAAAAAAATTAAATTAATTGACTAGATTGGGTAGTTGTCTGGAAAACTTTCTTTTCTACCCTTATCATTTCTTCCTTCTTTTATGTGTGGGTGAAAACAGGCACCGAGAAGTGATTACATATTAATTTGAAAATAGTGTGAATAGTAACTTTTAGAGCACTGATGGTTTCAACAGATGTCATTTTGGGACTGTTCCCAGCATCTTGACAATCCTGTGAGAATAGCCCCATATGACAGTCTGGAGTAAAGGGGCAGGCCTGTCCTGAGGGCTTTTCCCAATCCTATGCCACATCTCCAGGATGGCATTGAGGATGCCTACCAGGACTACCAAATCTGTCAGTTTGCTATCAGCACTATGCTCAGAACTGGATTCACAAGGAGGCTGGGAAGATAACTGATGAATGTCAATTGTCATGAATTTGGTAACATGGTCACTCCTTGCTTTATAGTCTCTCTTTCCTGGGCAGTGTGGATGTTGTGATGGGAAAGGAAATTAACTGGCTCTGGAAGGAGAGAGGCTAGGCTAGGTCACCTCTGCTGACTCTGCTCTTGGATAAAGTTTTATTTTTAATATTTTTGATTTGTTCTAATTAGTTATATGTGACAGTAGAATGCATCTTGACACATCATACATAAATGGAGTATAACTTCTCATTCGTCTGCTTGTATATGATGTAGAGTTACACAGGTCATGTAATCATATATGCACAGAGGGTCATAATGTCTGATTCATTCAATTATGGAATAAGGTTTTTAAACTCTCTGTACTAGAAAGGACTCTGGTTGCATGTAAAAAAGGCAAAAATGAAGGAATTTATTGGAAGAATATTTTGTAAGGTTATTGAAGAGATCTGAGTCAAACTGATTCCAGATTTCCATGTCCTTAACCCATTTAGATCTGACCACTGTGGTGCTACATCTCCAACTTGCACTACAGGGATCATCAGCAGATGTTGTAGAGGGGGCTAAGCTCTGACAGGTCACTGGAAGAGGAGGGAATCTATAGCAGGAACATTTCCTAATGTAGAGCTCATTGTGAATTGAATGAACAGGAAATCTATAACCAGTTTTGAATTGATTTTAATATAAGTTGTGAGGTTGGGTCAAGGTTGCCCTGCCCCCATCGCCCCATGGATATTCAATTGCTCCAGCACTATTTGTTGAAATGCCTATTCTTTCTTCCTTGAATGATGTTTGTACCTCAAAATCTAGCTGGGCATATTTGTGTGAGTAGGTTTCTGAGCTCTCTCTTCTGTTTCACTGATACATGTGTTTATCCTTCTTCCAGTGTCACACTGTCTTGATTACTATAGCTATATAGTAGCATAGTAAGCCTTAACACTGGAATGACTAATGTTCAGTTTTATATTCTTTTTCAAAAATTGTTTTGGCTAATCTAGCTATTTTGCCTTTCCATGCAAATTTTAGAATGAGCTTGTATATATTTGTAAAAAACAAAAAACAAAAAACAAACAAACAAAAAACCTTGGGCTGGGATGAGGCACTGGGTTTGATTCTCAGAACCACATAGATATAAACAAACAAACAAATAAATAAATATTTATCAACAACTAATACAATATTTTTAAAAAAACATATTGATTTTTGATAGAAATTGTGTAAATCTTATAACTTTGGGAAAACTTATATCTTTATTAGGTTCCAATCTGTGAACAAAGTTAAATCTCTCTAATAATCTTGGTCTTTTTTGATTTCTTTCATTATATTTTGTAATTAAAGCATATATATCCTGTACATGTTTGTTACATTAATACCTAATTATTTCCTTTCTTTGAGCATGTTTAAATAGTACTGTATTTTATTGAAGTTTCCATACGTTCATTCTTTGTGTGTGTGTGTGGTGCTGGCGATTGAACCCAGGGCCTTGGACATGAGAGCAAGCACTCTACCAACTGAGCTATATCCCCAGCTCCCATTTGTCCATTCTTGTGTAAAGAAATCCAAATGATCTTTCATGTTTGGTTTGGTAACATTTTACTTGGCTAAACTTATAGTTTCAGGATTTTTTTCTTTTTCTTTCTTTTTTTTTTTTTTGTGTGTGTGTGTGAATGCCTTGAAATTTTCTACACAGAAACTCATGTCGTCAGCAAACAGGGACAGTTCAACAATATTTTATGTAATTTTTAAATATACCAGAAAATTTGAAAGAATATTATAATGAATGTCTGAATACCCATAATTGTTAACATGCTGAATGTGTATTGTATACACACACACACACACACACACACACACATGCATATACACATGTTGACTGAATATTAGGATGCTTTACTCCATATATATAGACATATCTATAAGTATGCTTCACATATATACCTATATATAATACATATATGATATAAATACTTCATCATGTATGTATTATTTATAGGTATGTTTCCCTACATAATTCTAATTCTAGTATCATACATCAGGAGTTAACATTTTCTTACTATCACCTAATATCTAATCCATACTGAAATTTCCTCAGTTTTCCACCAGTATGTCTTTTACTTCTTTTAAATGAGGACCATACAATTTTATACATTGTGTTTGGTTATTATGTCTCTTATTTTAAAAGTCTTCCAGTTTTTCCTTTTCTGAAATTGACTTCTTGAAGAAACTAGACCAACTGTGTACATTTGAAGAACAAAATAGTGATGAAAATGGTTTAGTTTTTTAGCAAAGACATTTAGCTGGGATGGTATAGTGTTTTTTTAAGCATGTCTCCAGAGAGTTAGGGGCTAAGATATGCACTAGGCTTTTGACTTCAGCCACCTTCGTTTAGCAGTGTATAGACTAAAAATGTGCTGAGCTCTCCAAGGCAGTTCCTATCATTCTTGGGCACAGCTGATTATAGGAAAAGTTCTTAGTTATTTGAAAACTAAATAAATTAATACCCCCATCCTTCTAGTAGTAGAGACCAAGGGTTTTTAAAATACAGAGGACCTTTCCTTTTCCATTTCTTCTAGTTGTTTCCTTGTGGTTTTGTGGAGGTATTTTTTCATGCTTCTGGCCATTAGTTCTGCAGTTTTGAGAGCAGTCACGGTGTCAAGTATCAGGGACAGCAATAATACTGTAATGAGTTCTCAGAGGGGGGCAAAAAGAAAGTATTTTCGCATAATTAGAAAAAATACATTAAAAATTTAAGGAAGTGTATATGTTCGGTGTCTAAGTTTTGCAGTTTGCTTCCTATTCCACCCTATATTAGAAGAGATGATGTAAAGTAAAGCATGGCATCATGGCAAGATTACTTTTGTATTGAATACATCAAGGTGGAAAACATTAAAGATACATGATCTGAATACTTTTTAGGTAAATAAATTCCCAATTTAATCTCTGATATCTCTGTCTTTACAGGTCTTTGTATTTTCTGTTCTGACGAAAAGGCCCACAGCGTTCTCTTTGGGGATCTCCAGTTGAGTTTGTTCTCAGCACATCATTTTTCTGAAAGGCCCGAGTATGGCATTACTTCACCCTACAGTCCCCACAGGGTCTGGGCAATGTTCTTGGAAACACAAAGATGATCTCACACAGTTGGAAGAAGGGTCTCATAATAAAATAATGGTCCTTCTCTCTTTCAGGCCACTGCACACTGCTAAAATATATTGCTTCTTGACCTTTTGGCTAAGCTCCCATGTAGAACAACTAAAATATTAGTATCCTGTCAGCTTTACCACATTCAGAGCTATAATTCTTGACAGCTGTAAGAGATCTTGTGCTTTGTGGGGGCCCAGATGAGCTGTCTTTGTAGAGGCCCCTACATGATAGCTGAGTTTATGCAAAAAGGCGGGATCATAGACTATCCGGTCTAGTAATCCACATATTAAAAAAAAAGAAAAAAAAAAAAAGAAAGGCAGAGCTAAAGACAGAGGGCAATTAAAAAATGGAAATTATAGTGCAATGATGAAGTAGCCTTACTGTTTATTCACAATGAGCTCTAGATCTAACCAGTGGAAAAAAACCCTCATGTAGTGGACCTGGTGTAGTATAAGAAATTGATAATGTTTCAGTTGTTTACATTATGGCTCCTTAGTTTAAAAAGAAGTAATAAATTAAAAGAAGCATTTAGATCAAAAGTAAAAAAAAAAAAATCCTGTTGCTATGCAATTTTTTTTTTTATAAAGATAGCCAAGATTTCATTTGAGGTTTAGGTCACTTCTCCAAACTTCAGGTATCCCTTTATTTATCAAACAAAACCAAAAAGAAAAACCATAGTATAAAATAAAAATTTCAAAGTTTAGTTTTTAGAACATCTGGTTTATTTAGGTGGTAGCTAAAGATGTGATTTTGTTTAAACAATTCCATATCCAGGTCTTCAAACCCCTCCATTTGAAATTAGTTACTATACTTTTATTGTTCTTTCATTGCTGGGATTGGACCCAGGGCTTCAATGGTAGTGTGTTCTACCATTGACCTATACCCCCAGCCCTCATTGCCACAATTCTTTAAAAATTTTTCCATATTTTGATTGCATTTTAGTTGTATATAATGATAATATTCATTGTTACATATTTGTACATGGATACAATATAACAATACAATTGGGCCATTATAATTCCCTAGTATTTCTCCTTTTCGTTGCCATAATTTTCAACAGTGACAGAAACATATATGGGAGAGATGGAAAGAAACACATTCTCTGTTGGTACATTCTAGCTGAATAAAAGGAAGTGGGCTTCAGGAGATAAAATTGAAGGATGAGTTGAATTTTCCAATGGGGAAAGGGTTTAGCATAACCTTCCATGGAAAAGATTTCCAGGTAAGTTCAAGAGGAAAATTATCTAAAGCTGAATATCATAAGGAAGTAATAATTCCCTTCAGATTAATGACTGTTCATAGACAGCATTTCCAGATAGACAAACAGCAGTGCCACATTTCAACTTTTAAAAGACTCCTTTCATCAGTTGGACACTTAAACCTTCTTTAGATTGCTCTAATTAATGAGATGCATGCCAGCATGCATGATTAATAATGGAATAATTGTACTTTATTTTTCTTTTGTTTATGCAGTGTCATAGTTACATTTTTGGCTATGTTTTACAATGTTATGACCTGGACTGCAAACAAATTCCTGGTCAAACTGTTATGGGATGTTTGTAAAATGATTTTGGAGATCCTCCTCTGCTACATGTACATGCATGAAGATGCACACACACACCATCCATCTCTTTCAGAATAGTCACAGAATTTACTGGTTTTGTCTAGCACAAATACTATAATTATAGATCATTTGTAGCTAAATATTGTTTTGTGAACCACCATCAATTCTTGAAGATTTTTACTTTAAGACTTCATAGTCAGTGTAACATACAGGGTAAAAAATCATCCCTGTGCCTATACACATTCTGTGCTTTAACCATAGTGAATTCCTTGCAGACATTTAAATGTATTATGATATAACCTCCTCCAAAGCTTTGCATATGCTCTTTCCTTTGACTGGGATGTCCTCCTTTTCAGCTCAGTAATTCTTTCATACTGTACTATAAATGTTAATCTATGTTTAGGTCTTTTGTTTAAAATTATGTGCCTACAAATTTGTTTTAGTCAGTTTTTTCATTGCTGTGACTAAAAGTTCCAACCAGCACAATTATAAAAGAGAAAAAGTTTATTTGAGGATTCACGGTTTCAGAGGTCTTTGTCCAGAGATGGCCGGCTCCATTCCTCGGGGCTCAAGGTGAGGCAGAACATCATGGTGGAAGAGTGTGACAGAGGGAAGCAGCTCATATGGTGATCAGAAAGCAGACCGAAGGACTCCACTTGCCAAATACAAACATATACCCCATAGCCACAGCCCCAGTGAAAGACTTCCTCAGGCCACACCCTACCTGCCTCCAGTTACCACCCAGTTAATCCCATCAGGGATTAATTCACTGATTAGGTTAAGGCTTAACCCAGTCATTTCTCTTCTGAACCTTCTGGCATTATCTCACATGTGAGCTTTGGGGGCACACCTCACATCCAAACCATAACAATATTATATCATTTATAATAGGTATCGCTACTATCTAAGACCTAATAGATGCTGTTATGGTTTGGATATGAAGTATCCCCCAAGAGCTCCTGTATTAATGCAGGTATTTTTGGACGTGAAATGATTGGATTATGAGAGTTGTGACCTAGTCAAGCCATCCTAGTCTGAATGGATTGACTGGGTGATAACTATAAAAAGGCGGGATGTGGCTGGTGGAGATTGGTTACTGAGGGCATGCCAGGGAAGAGTGAATCTGCCCTGTGGTCCTTTCTCTCTCTTTCTGTCTGTTCTTCCTGACCCCACCATGAGCTCAGTAGCTTTCCTCCTTGGGCTTCTTTTCCCATGATGTGCTGCTTTACCTTGAGTCCACAGCAATGTAGTTTGCTGTCTGTGGACTGAGAGCTCTGAAACCATGAGTCCCCAATACACTTTTCCTTCTCTAAGTCATTCTTGTTAGGTTACTTTGATCAAAGTGGTGCGGAAGCTGTTAACAAATGCAAGAAAGATTTCCTTAAAGTGGGGTCCTTTTTGACTGTCTAGAATAGGTGCTTGTATTGTATATTCCCACAGAACTTTTAACTTCTCCTTTATAGCACTTATCAGATTTGTCATATATATACTGATTTCTGTAATTGTTCCATTGATTCTTTTCCTAGATTAGAAACTCTGTGAGGGCAGGAGCCATGTCTTTTGTTTTTTCCTTGTTCTATTCCTGTTGCTGGCGCAGAGCCCAGCACAAGGTATATAGTGAGTAATCATTTGTTAAATCGGGAACAGTTGAATGAATAGATCTCTGAGAGAGAAGTTGATGAATAAAGTGGTGCTCTTAGTTTTTGTTGGATGGAAAGGTTTGCAAAGTGGGTGTGTGATAGAAAAAGAATAAGAATGTAGGAGAGTTTCTTAAAAGCTCAACTGGAATACTAAATATATAGTGTGAGGAAGGCAACAAAGGAAGTATGGAGCAGAAAAGCACAGGGCTTGGCAAAAGGAGAGTAATATAGGAGAAGATTTTACTGCCCAGGCTGCCATGGTGGGTTATTGTGATGAGGACCACAGGAAAGTGGAAGGCAGGAAGGATGGGTGTGATTGGAGTTTACTTAATGTGGGTTTCAAATAAAACTTAGGCTTAATGATTTTTTCATGGACTCAGTAGCTTTCCTTCCAAAGACAGAATAGTTCTGCAGAAAGTTTTGACTTGATATCAACCAAGCTGGTTTGAAAATGCAGCTATCACACTTATTAGCCATCTGACTTTGCATAAGACATTGGACATTCCTGAGTCTCAATTTTCTCATTTGTAAGAAGAGGACAATAATATTCATCTTGGAGGGTTGTGTGCAGTTAAATGAGACAATGTTCATAATGTATCTAACTCAGTATCTAGTTCAGAGGAATTACTGAACAAATGGTAGCGCTTATTAATTTTGACCAGACTTAGTCTTGATGGGGCTTTTGAATGGTTAGTCTGAGGTATTCTTATCAAATTTTAAGGTGACACAAAATTGAGAAAAATAGATAACCTGTTAGTTAACAGGCAAAGGAGCCATAAAAATCTCTACAACCTAAAAGGAAAGGCTGGAATCAGATGCTAAAATTATTAGGGATAAATTTAGACTCTTGCTTTTGTGTTTAAAGCAGCTAAAACCAGAATAAGGGAGATCTTGCTTAATAGTTTATAAAAGAAAGAGAAAGGCCCAGGAGAGTTAGCTGTCAGCTTAACATAAGCCAACTGGGTGAAGGCTGCCAAAATACTAATGTGATTTGAGATCATGTGATGGAAATAGAGTATCCAGAAGAAACGAGGTAGTCGTCCAAGTGTCCTTGCACTGGTCAGGCAACATCAAGGGAGTTTTATTCAGTTCTTGGCCAGAACTTTAAGAGAGGGAGAGAGAATCTAGAAGAAGGTTAACCAGAGGGTCAAAGTTCTGGAAAACATGTCACTTGAGCAATGGTCAAAGGCACCAGGAATGTTTAGTCTGGAAAGGATGTTTGGAGTGGTGCAGGTTGGGAGTGGAAAGGGGGCAATGTGGAGCATGCTAGTGCCTTTAGATATTGGAAGAGTCAGACTTGTTCTTCAGTGTTCAAAGGATGAAAGCAAGATTATGATTGAAAATTGCAGGGAAGGAAATTTGTGGTCAATACACGTTAAAGTATATTTACCATGGATGTATTCATTAGTGTTTATAAACTATGTTCCAGGCTCTCTGTTTAGTTCATATATTACCAATTTTGTCCTTACAGCAACTCTGAAGGGTGGATATTATTATCTCATTTTATAGGTAAGGAAACTGCTGCTTAGATTGAAAATCAGATTTGTCTAAAGCTATGCAACATGTTAAATGGTGAAGTAGGGGCTCCAGCTTAGGCTCTGTGTGATGAGAAAGCCTGTGATTTTTAGCCCTATGTAATATTTCATAGGTTTTTTGGGGGGACACAGTAGATTCAGTATAAACCCAGAACAATCCCTGACAAACCATTTTGGTTTATTCAGCCTAATTTCATAGTATGCTTTCCTACACTCCAAGGTAGAGAACTTTTCTGCCTAGAAGGATAGGATTATAGCTTACTGTCTGCCTTTGACCACTTTCCAAAAGCACTTCCAGAAAATTTCAACTGTTCAAATATAAAAATGGTTTATCCTAAGTGACAATGAGTCCCCAGTTCTTGGATATAATGAAAAAGAAGCTGGGTGCTACTAGCTGTCAGAGCTGTTGAAGGTGAGAATTTTCTATTTGGCTTCTTGTCAGTGTAGACCATTTCTACAATCCCTCTCTCTGTCATGCTGTGATTCAGACATGGAAGTGTCCTTTCTCAGACTCTGAGGTGATTCCCAAGGATCTTTATATAGAATTAAGAGCACAACATGGGGCTGGTTTAACATGATGTTTCAAGAAGCCTGCAAATATGAACCATTTCTCTTCTTGTGGTCATTTCCTTCTGCTAAATGTAGTTAAAAGCATATGTACAAATGTTTTGAGATTTTTCCCTCAGAGCATACATGCCTTGAATTTCCAACCCAAGGCTCTTCCAAGAAAGATTCAGACATGGATTTACTTTATAGATGTATTTTTGTCATTAATATGTTTATTCATTTAAAAATCATTTCAAAAAGAGGAGAAATAAAGCAGATCTCAGCTTTCCCTTTGGAATGTACTCTCAGTGAAATTGCATTTCACTGAAGATCTTTCATGCCTTGTGACTGAGTATCTGGGAGCTCATTAGTATTTTGAGAAACATCTTTAAATTTTTCTTGAAAAATTTCCTGTATCTGCATGTTGTTATCTTTGTGCTGCTGTAACCAAAATATCTGACAAGAACAACTTAGAGGAAGAAAAGTTTTTTGGGTTCATGGTTTCATAGATTTAGTCCATGGTGGGCTGATTCCATTGCTCTGGGTCAAGGTGAGGCAGAACATTATGACAGAAGGGCGTGGTGGAAGGAAGTTGACGAGGACATGGCAGGGAAGCAGGAGTTGGAGTTGGGGAGGGACTGCGGAAGGGTCAACAGGGAAGATGCACCCTTCCAGGGCACATCCCCAGTGTGCCATGATCTCTTCCAGTCACATCTCACCTGCCTATATTTATCACTCAGTCCATTCAAGCTAGGATGGACTGATCAGGTTACAACTCTGATAATCTAATAATCTCACCTGTGAACATTCCTGCATTAACACAAGAGCGTTTGGGGAACAAATACCTCATATCCAAACCATAATAATCTGTGTGGTATTGTCTTGGAAAAGTTTTCTTTTGTCTTGTAACATACACTGAAGTAAAACTGACATAGAAAGAGTAAAGTGACCATTCGAATACATTAGACCCACATATGTTTGGACGTTCTGAGCGATCTGCTGCTATCTCTCTTTGGAGAATTCTATGGGGCAAGTGATGCTGGGGAAGCCCTTGTCACTTGGTGAGTTTCTCTTGTCTGCTGAAGAAGATGCCCTGTTGTCCTTAGCAATAATAAAAAGCAAATGGACAACATAGAGCATTCTCTCCTGGGGAAACTGAAAACAGAGTAAAAATTTCCAAAGACAGCATAATAACCTACAAAAGGTCCACATTTGATTTCATCTTTGTCTTCTCTATGAGGACCCAAGCAACAGAGTCATTTTTCATTTAAGTTTAACCTGCTCATTTCTTTTGTCTTGTATAGTTCTACTGTTTTGTGTTTTCTTTACTAACAAGAATCATTATTAAAGACCCACATGTAGTCAAGCTCTGTACTAAGTGTTTTCCATTATTGTCTTCTTTTACTTCTCACAATGACTCTCTGAGGTAGGGCAATGTCATCTCTTCTTTTGTAAGTGAGGGACAAGAAATTCAGAGAAGTTAAATATCTTGTCTGAACTAATAAAGCTAGTAACTGGAAGGCTAAGATTTTTAAAAATTGATTTTAAATTAAATTAGCTACAAGTTAGCTAAATCATGCTAACATGTATATTACCTCACATATTTTTCATTTTTGAGTGTATGTGTGGTGAGAACACTTTAAAAGTACTCTTTAAGCTATTTTCAAGAATATAATACATTACTATCAACTGTAGTCACTATGTTGTACAATAAATCTCTTGAACCTATTCCTCCTGTTTAACTGAAATTTTGTGTCCTTTGACCAACATCCCCCAGCCTCTCGTAGTTGCCATTCTGATCTCTACTTCTGAGCTCAACATTTTAGACTCCACGTATGAGTGTGGTCATGCAGTATTTGTCTTTCCCTGCCTAGCTTATTTCACTCAACATAGTATCTTCCAGGTTTGTCCATCTTGTCTCAAATGATAGCTATTTTCTTTATCAAAACCTGTTTTCTTTTCATTTTGTTTTAATGTGACCTGCTTCAATGTGACTGGAGTTTGCATTCTGCACAAAATATAACTGAAATATGAAATAGTTTTTTTCCCCAAGACTTCTACCCTCTAATACTTGGGTATCATTACTTTGTTTATATTTTCCCACAGTTTGCTTTTTCTGAGCCCTTAAACCTCAGAGAAGTTTTACTTCGGATCAGAACCTTAATCTTTAATGTCTAAAGGCCTTACGTGGTCATTTGGAACTGCTCCTCATCCATCATCTCCCAACCAGAATCATTGCTTGGCTTTTCTTAAGGAAATATCTTCATTGGCTTTAACTAAGTCCAGTCTTCATGGATTTCTCACTGAACATTCTTATACATTGACATGAAAATAATGCTATTTAATATAAGGAATATATTTTAACATCATACTCCTCCTTTTCACTGATATGTATTTCATTTCCAAGCTCCTGGAAAAATCAAGTATCTAACTGAAGCTATGCTATATGGGGTGGTAGAAGTGGGAAAGGAATGTAAACTATCTGCTTTCTTCCTGTTTCTATAAAAGAGGATCTTTTGCTAAGAAATCTGCATTTATAGAAAGGAAGAGTCCATCCTCTTCCCACAATTCTTCCCTTGTTTGATAGAGAATGTAAATTTTTTGGGTCTCTTTCCATGTGTAAACCAAAGGGGTTACTTTGTCACAAAGTGCTAAATAGTCAAATAAGTGCATGTTCTGATTTTCCTTATATTTTTTCCCCTCAGGTTGGGAAGTAGTTGTGGTTGTCTTCTGGTGCGTTGAGGACACATAGAGCTTACCACACTAATTATTTTGAACCTTGGGGAGAGGTTAGCTTCCTGATATCTCTGGTGAGAAAGGCCCCAAAGATATCTCTGGAAAACTAGGAATCATTAATATTTCACCCTTTACTACTGGGGTCTAAAGTGTTTTCCCTATGATTATTATTCTCCCTCCACAACCGTAAAAGTCTGCATGTACCATTCCACTATTGCTAGCTTCACCTTTTCGCCAATTATCTCCTTCCAACTGCAGTAGACAGATATAAGAGAGACGGGTATTTTTATAAAATTTACAAAAATCCATTTTTCCCTCCTACTTTGTTCCATGTGGCTCCCTTAGAGGGATGGGGTGATAGTGTACTAAACCAAGAGGTCATTCCTACATTCAAGTTTTATCTTTTTGGTCAAGAACTGTGTTAGTTCAGTAATGGAATCCAGCGGCTCAATAAGAATTGTTTAAATTCTCTAGCTCCCTTTTAGTCAGGGTGCCACCTAGACAGTATATCAAGCATGTTGACCTAGGGTTGCTATTAAAGGAAAGAAACTAGTATCATGCCCCAGAATGGTCAGGGGAAAATACCAGATTTTCACAATGAGTATATATATATATATATATATATATATATATATATATATATATATATATATTGTGTGTGTGTATTCCTTTCTTTTTCTTGACTGCTAACCAGGCAGAAGGTGAAAGGAGATGAGCCTGTTATAGTTTAGATAATATTAGGTGTCTCCCAAAAGCTCATGTGTGAGACAATGCAAGAAAGTTTAGGGGTGAACTGACTGGGTTAGGAGAGTCTCAACCTAATCAGTGCATTAATCCCCTGATAGGGATTAGCTGAGTGGTAACTGAAGGCAGGTGGAGGAAGGCTGGAGAAGGTGGGTCATTGGGGGCATGACTTTGTAGTCCAAATTTTGTCCTTGGCATGTGGAGTCTCTCTCCTTCTCTCTTGCTCTCACTCTCTTTCTTGGTGGACACATCCTGGTCCTGACCTGCTTTCTTCCGCCACATTGTTCTGCTATAATATTCTGCCTCACCTCGGGCCCCAAGGAATGGAGCCGGCTGTCTATAGACTGAGACCTTTGAAGCCATGAGCCCCCCAATAAACTTTTCCTCCTCTAATTGTTATTGTCAGGTCCTTTGGTCACAGCAATGAAAAATCTGACTAAAACAGAGCCCCTTTTGAGAGGTGGTGACTTTCAGTTGACCGTGGAGTTGGTCTCCTTAGTTAGGCAGTCATCAACGTGTTCTCTCTCCGTTGGAGCCAGGCTTTGTTGCTCCATTTTCATAATCACGTCTTTTTCATTGCCCACCTGGCAGGGGGTGGGTGTAAGCAGTATCTAAGGTACATTAAGTGAGTTGTTTTAATTCTGTTTTGTTCTTCAGTCTTAAACCATTTTGTTTTTAATTAGCATGTATTAATTATATGCATTCATAGGATTCGTTGTGATAGTTCAACACATGCATAGAGTGTGAGATGATGAAACCAGGGTAATTAATGTTTCCCTCTCATAGTTTTTTATGTTTGGAATCTTTGATCTCTTCTTGTCTAGATCTTAATAAAATGTGTAGTACTTCTATTAAGTGAAATGTAGTCATCCTTCTGTGTGTCAAACACCAGAACTTATTCCATCTATGTAACTGCTTTTGTAGCATTATCCAACTTACCTTCATTCTCCCTCATGTCTGCTGTCACCCCCACCCCAATTTCTAGTAATTGCTATTCTATATTCAGGTTGACATTTTTTAGCTTCTACATATGAAAGATACTATGCAGTTTTATCTTTCTGTGTCTGACTTATTTTACTTCACATAATGTCCCCCAGTTTTCATCCATTCTGTTATAAAGGGCAGGATTTTATTTTTCTTCATGGCTGAGTAATATTCCATTGTGTGTGTGTGTGTGTGTGTGTGTGTGTGTGTGTGTACCTACATTTATTTGTTTATATACCAGATTTTCTTTATATATTCATCTGTTGATGGGCACCTACAGGATAAGGATGATTCCTTATCTTAGCTATTGTTAATAGTGTTACAATAAGCATGGGAATGAAGGTATCTCTTTGGTATACTGGTTTCATTTCTTTTAGATATATACCCAGAAGTGGACCATATGGTAGATCTAGTTTTGTTTTTGAGAAACCTATGTACTATTCTTCACAATGTCATCCTTTAAATATTTACCTCTATTCACTGTCAGGTAGGACAGTGGAGGATCCCATACTGTAAACCTTGCTTTGGCAAGAATATTTTAGGAAGGCTTTTATCTCTGAATCTGGTCCACAGGGCCTTTATCCTTTCTGTTCTAAAAGTTATGTTTCTATCAGCATCCCAACCTTGTCCCCAAAACTGTTGGGTCTAGGGTGTGATTTTATCTTCTTACATGTTTGGATCCTACTTATTCTACTTATAATTTAACCTGTTATTGTTTTGTGGACACTGGCAGAAGACACAAGATTCCCAAGGAAGTGATAAAAATTATTACTCATGGCACAACAAGCAACACGAGAATTAGCATTTCCCTTACCCTCAGACTTGTGGAGGTTACTTGATGGGTACAGATGGATTCTGTGCACACAATGGGTTTGTGTTGTGGCCACAAAAGTCAGGACCAAGGACCTAGCACTTTAAGAGCAAGCATAACTTCTGTTCACTCCTCCCTTGTGGTGTTAGCATCCCATATCAGAGCGAACATTTGACATGAAGGGAGGGAGAGGGAATAGGAATAGGAAAGACAATAGAATGAATTGGAGATAACTTTCCTATGTTCATAATGAATATACCACCAGTGAAACTCCACATCATGTACAACCAGGATGTGCAAGAATGGTATTTTAATTAGAGTAAGTTATACTTCATGTATGTATGTTAAAATACATTCTACTGTCATGTATATCTAAAAAAATCAAAGTTAAGAAAGAAAGAAAGAAAGAAAGAGAGCAAGCAGAAAGCAAAATAGTCCCCATCCATCTAGGATTGAGAATGATAATCAGACTGTGATCACCCTGACCTTCTTCATTGCCCATATGAGTAGCTATAGAAATTTCTTAGTATCAAGAAATGTATAAACCTTCAAGTTGCATATTTAGCAAGAATTGTTAGTGACACTCAAGGCCCATGATGACTGCCTCTCCCAACAGTGATGAGGTGAGTATTGGAAGAAACTTTCAGATTGTGTCCATATAAAGCTGATCTGATTCAACATATAGTTGGTCCCTACAGCAGCAGTTGGGCCAGAATAAATAGTTAAGGGCCCCACACAAGTGAGGGTCATGGGGATACATATAAATTTTCTGAGACAGCTCTTTAGAAATATAAGGCAATATTTTTCTTCTTATTGTTATCATTACTATGACTATTCCAGGATGGTTTGTGGCTCCTTTTCTACCCAATAGGATTCCAAATGCTTTCAGGGAAGGGCTCTGAAATCCAGTTTGGTATCATTGGTAATCCTGTTTGCTTTATTATTTCCCTGAGTGGAATACCACTTTTTTTCCAATATGGAGGATTGAATTCAAGGGTGCCCTTCTTATTTATTTATTTTTAAATTTTGAGGCAGAGTCTCATTAAGTTGCCAAGGCTGGCTTCAAACTTATGATCCTCCTGCCTCAGCCTCCTCAATAAAATCATCTATTTAGTCATTTAAAACAGTGGAGCCAAAGAACACCATGCTCATATATAAATGCCAATTTCAGCTGGGGAAAATCTAAGTATTAGAAATATCAACAATTAATTAATACATAATTGAAAACTTGGTGGGTACAAAGCATATATGTAAAAAATGCTGTTGTTTGTATGTGGTTTCAAAACAAACAACTCAACATGCTTTCCTTGGGATACTTACTAATAGAATGTACACCAAGGAATGTTATCTTCCAGTATTGAAATTTTGAGGACTCAAAGCCCAGACACCAAAACCATAGTACTGTAGCTCCCACATACTTGGATTAGTCTTGAAAGAGCACATCTAATGAATATAGGTTGTCAAATGTCAGTGTTATTTAGACACTAATTATGTTCCTCTCCACCAACTAACTCTCAACAGCCTATTTTTTGTGCCTAAAGACCAAATCAGCATTTGGTCGTTTAAATGTTGCCCTGTTGAATATAAACATCCCCAAAGTGATACTAAATGAAGTTTTTTGTTAGCCATATAAACCCTTCCAGAAGGGCTGTGGTCTGATGCAGTTGGAGGAAAAGAGAACAGTACAGGGTTTTTGTATGTTTGTTTGCTTGTGGCACTGGGACTTGAAACCAGGGGGGCATTCTACCACTGAACTACATCCCTAATCCTTTCAATTTTTTTTTTTTTTTAGATAGTGTCTTGCTAGGTTGCCTAGGCTGGCCTCAAACTTGTGATCCTCCTACCTCAACCTTCAGTGTTGCTAGGATTATATGCATGTGTCACTACACCCTGCCAGTACAGTTTTTGATATGGAAATATTTTAAAAATAACTCCATTGGATAATAACAAGGAATGTTTGCTGCTGCATATGATGAGAGTATATTTAGTTTTCTAATAAACTGCCAAACTATCTTTCAAAGTGGCTGTACCAATTTTCATTCCTATTAGCAAGGAATGAGAAAGTTCCTATTGCTCCACATCCTCACCGGCATGTGGTGATGTCAGTATTCTGGATTTTAGCTGTTCTGATAGTTTTGTAGTAGCAATTCATTGTTGTTTTAATTTGAATTTTCCTGATGACTTATGATGTGTACTATCTCTTCATGTTTATTTGCCATCTATACCTTGGTGAGAAGTTTGTCTAAGTCTTTAGCACATTTTTAATTGGGGTGCTTATGTTTTTATTGTTGAGTTTTGAGAGGTCTTTGTATATTTTGGGTGACAGTTCTTTTTCAGATATGTCTTTTGCAAACATTTCCTCCCAGTCTGTGTCTTCTCTTCTTAATCTCTTGACTGTGTCTTTTACAGAAAATAAAATTTTTATTTTAATGAAGTCCAGCTTATCAAAATTTTTTTATTGATTATGCCTTTGGTGTCACATCTAAAAAGCTATCACCACCCCAAGTTCATCTAAATGTTATTTTCGAGGATTTTATAGCTTTGAATTTTGCACTCAGGTCTGTGTTATAGTTTGGTTGTGAGGTGTCTCTCAAAGACTCACATGTAAGACAATGCAAGAAGGTTCAGAGGAGAAATGATTGGGTTGTGAAAGTCTTAACCCAATCAGTGAATTAACCACTTGATGGGATTAATTGAGTGGTAACTAAAGTGGTAGGGTGTGGCTGGAGGAGTTGGGAATTGGGGGCATGGATTTGGGGTATATATTTGTATCTGGCAAGTAGAGAGCTCTCTCTCTCTACTTCCTGATCACTAAGACATGAGCTGCTTTCCTCCTCCACGCTCTCCCACCATGATGCTTAGCCTCACCTCAACCCTGAGAAATGCAGTTGACCTTCTATGGACTAAGACCTCTGAAACCATGAGCTCTCAAACTTTTCTCCTCTACAATTGTGCTGGTTTGGTCCTTTAGTCACAGTAATGAAAAGGTTGACTAAAACAATCTGTGATCCATTTCAGGTTAATTTTTAGTGGATGAATGGATTAAAAAAATGTGGCCATTGTGTAATGGAATTTTACTCAGCAATAAAAGAGAATAAAGTTATGGCATTTGCAGGTAAATGGATAGCACTGGAGAAGATAATGCTAAGTGAAGTTAGCCAATCCTCCCAAAACAAAGGCTAATGTTTTCTCTGATATAAGGAGGATGACTCATAGTGGGGTAGGGAAGGAGAACATGGGAGGAACAGAAGAATTCTAGATAGGGCAGAGGGGTGGGAGGGAAAGGGAGGGGGCAGGGGGTTAGCAAGGATGGTAGAATGTGATATCATTATTCAAAGTACATATATGAAGACACGAATTGGTGTCAACATACTTTATATAAAACCAGAGATATGAAAAATTGTGCTGTATACATGTAATAAGTATTGTAATGCATTCCACTGTCATTTATTTTTTTTAATCAATAAAAAATAATCTTAAAAAAAGAAAGAAGGGTTTAAGGTCTGTGTCAGTTTTATTTATTTAATTTTACATGGAGATGTTCAGTTGTTCCAGAACCATTTGTTGAAAGACTATCTTTGCATCATTGCATTGCTTTTACTTCTTTGTCAAAGATCAGTTGAGTAACTTTATGTTAGTCTATTCTGAGCTCTGTATTCTATTACTTTGATCTATTTCTCTATCCTTTCACCAATATTACATACTTGATTACTGTATCTTTATAGCATGTCTTGAAGTCAGTGTCAGCGTTCCAGCTTTTCTCCTTCTTCAATATTATGTTGACTAGTCTGGGTCTTTGCTGTTCTTTATGGCTTTAAAATCAGTTTGTTGATAGCTACAAAATAACTCTATGTGATTTTGATTGAGATTGCACTGAATTTATAGATCAAACTGGCAAGAACTGACATTATGACAATATTGAGTCTTCTGTCCGTGAACATTGAATGTCTCTATTATTTAATTCTTTGATATCTTTCAACAGAGTTTTATAGATTTTCTTTTTTAAGTCCTGTACATATTGTTATATTTATACTTAAACATTTAATTTTGGGAATGTTAACACAAATGGTATTGTGCTTTTAATCTTAAATTCCATTGCAAATATATAGAAAAGTGATTGACTTTTTTGTATTAACCTCATATCCTGCAACCATGCTATAATTGCTTATTAGTTCCAGAAATATTTTTGTTAATTCTTTCAGTTTTTCTGAATATACAATCATGGCATTTATGAATAAAGAATTATTATTTCCTCTTTCCAATGTATATACATTTTATTTCCTTTTCATCTTTTTGTATTAGTTATGACTTCCAGAAAAATGTTTAAATGCAGGTGGTGAGACGGACATCCTGGCTTGTTCATCATCTTCTGAGAAAAGCATTGATTTTCTTTTTTTCCTTTTTTTAAAATTGGTGATATATATATATATATATATATATATATATATATATATATATATATATATATTACACACACACACACTCACACACACATACATATATACTAGTGAGCTTTAAGTTTCTTACCATTAAATATGATGTTAGTTGTATTTTTCTCTGCTCTTTATTGAGTTGATGAATTTTCTATTTGTAGGTTACTGAGAGTTTTTACATAAGTGGGTGTTGCATTTTGTCAAAGGTTTTTTGGCATCTATTGATATGATTATGTGATTTTTCTTCTTTAATTTGATGTGATAGATGACAATAATTGATGTTCAAATGTTGGAACAACTTCATACATCTGAAACAAATCTCACTTGGTTGTGTTGTATAATTCTTTTAATACTTTATTGAATTCAACTTCCTAATATTTTGTTGAAGTTTTTACATCTATTCACAAGATATATTGATTTTGACTTCTCTTTTTTAACATCTTTGGTTTGGTATTTGGGTAGTGCTGACTTCAAATAATAAGTTAGCATATTCCTTTTGCTGCCATCTTCTGGAAGAAATTGTAAAGTTTTGGTACAGTTGAAGAATCATTTTGTCAGGTACAGAATTTTAAGTTGGTGTTTCCTGTTCCCCCCAACAGTTTAAACACTTCTCTTTCTACTTGCTTACATGGTGTGTGAGGAGAAGTCAAATGCAATTCTGACCTTTGTTCCTCTACAGGTAAGGTATTTCCCCCCTCTGGCTTCTTTAAGGATTTTTTGTTTATATTTGACTTTCTATAGTTTGAAATGATATATACATATATCATTTATATATATACCATATATATAAAACATTTTTATTATATATACATATAACATTTTTATTATATATACATATAACATTTTATTATTTTGGAATTTACTTTGCTTCCATTCCTTCAAGCTTTCTGGATCTGTAGTTTTGTTTGTGGCAATACTTTGGAGAAAATTTCAGATTTCAGTAATTCAGATATTTCTTTTGTCTCTTTTTATTTTCCTTGAATTCCTATTATGTGTATGTTATACCTTTTGCAGTGGTCTCACAGTTCTTGGATGTCCTCTTATTTTATTCAGTCTTTTTTTCTTCTTTTTCTTCCTCTTCTTCTTTTTTCTTTTTTCTTTTCTTTTCTTTTATTTTTTTTGCTTTCTGGATTTGGTGGTTTTCATTGATATATCCCCAATATCAGAGATTTATTTTCCCTTCCGCTGTATCCAATTTACCATTAAAGTCACAATAGGCATTCTTCATTTCCATCCTGTATTTTTAATTCCTAGCATTTCTTCTTGGTTCTTTCTTGGAATTTCCATCTTTCTGCTTATATAGCCCATCTGTTCCAGCATGCTGTCTACTTTACCCATTAGCACAGTTGGTATCTTTATCACAGTTATTTTAAAGTCCTGATCTGACAACTCCAACCCTCCTGAGGCATCTTACTCTGTGTTTGGTGCTTTCTCTGTCTCTTCAACTGTGTTTTTCTTTTCTTTTAAGTATGTCTTGTAATTTTTTCTTAGTTGCCATATATGATGTACCAGGTAACAGAAACTTCTCTAAGTAGGCCTTTAGTAATGCAGTGGTAAGATGTGGGGAGGGGAAAGTGTTCGCGAGGCCCGTGAATAAATCTCATTTTTTTTTTGTGTGTGTGACCCTGAACCAAGAAGGGACTATGAAGCATGTTTCTCAGTCCGCCTTTCCTCCTCCTCAGTGGGACAGAGTAGAGAGGACTGCAGTTGGGTATTCCTTTTCTGTCACACAGAAGGCAAAAGCTGTCTAGAGTGGAATACCGCCCTTTACCCCAGTTAGGCTCTGTTAAAAACATAGCAGGTTTAGTTCTGGTTAAATAATTTCTCCTGAGGGTAGATCCTCTGTGAAGGAAGAATAGTGCTCTGGAATATTAAAAAATGTTTAATTTTCCCTTCCCTCGGTGGGAAGCATGAAAGAATTTTTCTCTCATCCTCCTTGTGAGAATCTGGTTGAACTCCTGGAGGCAAAATTTGCAGAAGTGTTTAGGGCTTGATGACTGAGTCTCCCTAGAGTTTTTAATATCTTAGACTTGTCTGCGCTGAGCCTCCAGCAATTCATCAGTTATAGTTCAGGTTTCCCTACCTTGGCAGTGTTTCCTACAGCTTATGCTTGTGGCTTTCTGCTCTGGCTTGCCAAGATTTTCTGCATTTGCCTGTCAGTATCTCTAGTTTTGGGAGCAGTGGTTTTTCTTGCAACTCCACATTTATGATGGGTTTAAAGAGAGTAGTTGTTTTTTCCCCCCATTTTTTTAAAAAAAATGTTTTTAGGATGAAATGACGTCTTCCAGATTTTTATATGCTGAACTACAAACCAGCAGTCCCCTAGTAATTTTTTTTTAAGTTCATAGACTCTTTCTATCATCGTAATCTAAATAGAACAGTTTTATATGACCTTATAATAGTTATTTTTGGAATCATTTGCAAATTCATTTCACACAAATATATGCAAAGCATGTGACCCTCTTTGAGTTTTTACTCATTTTCCCTCTCATATGATGGTCACACCTGCTGTTGGTTCTATGTGTGCACCTCTTGCTTGCATTGACACTTTCCTTTTCATATCCGCATTGGCTGCTTTATTCTGACTCTAAAGTGCTAGGGTATCCTAATAGGTCTTCTTGCTTTTAGTTTCCTCATTCCCAACATTGCAACCAGATTAAACTCCTTAAAACTTTACTTTTATCATATACGTTTTCTACAAAAACTTTGTTTCTTTTTTAGAAGACAGTCAAAATTTCAAAGCCCAACATTCAAGGTTGTCTAGGTTCAGACCCATGGCATTTATTAAGCTGTTCTGGCTCAGTGCAACCCCCACTTTATAGTTTGGGCCACCACTCTATAGGCTACATTTCTGCTGTGTCACCTGGGTCCCTGTTGAGTCTGTTATTGGGGCTGCTAGAAGAGGATTGGAGGTCTGGAAGGTACAAGGGACTTGCTGCTGCTCTTGTTTCTTGTGTGCTTATTTTCCTGGGAGTATAACTCCCGCCTCATTTTTTCACATTGGTGGCCCCAGTTCCTTCCAGCTTGCCATTTCTTCTGCACTTCAGCCTCACTGAATCCCCTCAGAGAATCTAGCTCCAGCCCCTCCTTGGAGGTTTGGGTTCTAGATACATAAATCTCTTCCTTTAAGCTATTAAATTTTAAAACTCTTTCTTCCCTTTGTTCTCTAGCTGTAGGGGTGATAGCGTTTCCGGTGGGTGCTACCTCCACGATATCTTAGAATTCTCTTTTTACTCTTTCAAGTCCTTACTTGACAACTTTATATTTAGTTAATAATTCCTTATATTTAATTTTATTTGATGAAATGGTGTGGTTTTTGCCTCTTCATTGGGCCCTCAGTGAGACAATATAGGCACTACTGAGCCACAGCCACAACTGTTTAAATTCCATTTCCCAAACTAGACCTTCTGTTTCATTTGAGAAAAGTCTATTCTTTTCATGGATTCCTATGTGAGTATTTCCCTTTCTCAACTTTGAAAGCTTGCCTATATCTTCCACAACTTAAGAAAGCAATTCAACTTCTGCCAATCTGAATCTGCAGTTGGGTATTCCTCTTCCGTCAGAAGGCAAGCTATCTAGAGTGGAATATTGTCCTTCTAAAGCCCAGTTGAAATCCATCCCTGGACTTTTCTGAAATATGATCTCTTACCTTTCTAGTCCACAGTGATGTCTCCTGGGCATGGATAAGTCATTTAACAGTCCCATACAAACAGCCTCCCCACGCCCATCCCCGCTCGATAACTTACAGATAGGTTGTGTTCTACTGGTTTGCTTGTAAGTCAGTTGTTTAGAAGTTCAGGTGTATTTTCCTGTAGAAATAACTTTATGGTGGCTAAGGCAATAAATGATACATATATTTCAAACTGCTTCGTGAGTCCATTTAACTCACGATGGAACCAAATTCTAAAGATTCAGGAATGGAATCTAACAAAAATATGTATCATTTTTTGGGGAAAAGTTTGACACAAAATCCTGCCCTTAATGGTCCCTGCCCATAAGAATAGGACATCCTTGGGTATATGAAGACTCAGCAGTGGCAGTTCCTACCAAATCTTCTTAGGGAGAGAGAGTTGAAAGCTGTGGTGGCAGGGCCTCCTTGGATGCTCATTTGTTTTCGTGATGAGTCTTTAAGTCAGGGACTACCTGGACCATGTGGATGGAGGTCAGCACTTTTCTAAGTAGTGTTTCCTTCCAAACCTTCCAAAAGGGCAAGACTGTACCTTGTATTGCGTTTTTACACAGTACTGAGGCCCAGTTTCCCCAAAATATGTCTCCTGATACTAGGCTATTTCTGAAAAAGATGATCTGGTACTCTGACTCCTTTTATAGTCTGCCTACTGAAAATGAATGAGTCAAACCTGCTTGCTGTACATGTAGCACCATTAAAAATAAGGTTCGGATGTATACTTAAAAAAACAACAACAACCTTTCAAACCTTTACTAAGTGGAAAGGGAAAAGAGGACTGGTGTTATCCTTAGCTGGAACTTACTTCTAAAAACCTGATACTTACTGGTCAACTTCATAGTATAGTAGAAGCATGAAGGCCCAGTGATCACTCAGACCTGCATTGAAAGTCCAGCTCCATAACTTTCCAACATGAAACATGAGGAAATTTGCTTAATTATTTACAGCTCAGGTTCCTCATTTATAACATGGTGATAATAATATTAAGCCATGGAATGATTTTTGAGGAATAAAAGAGATAACAAATAAGATATCTAGTGTGGAGTCTGGCCTATAATAGGTATTTTATACAGTCAGTAAATGTTAATTCCTTTGCCTTTCCTTTTAGAAATAAACTTATTTGTAACTTGAGTGCAAGAAGACATATTCAGGCTGTCTCTTCCTCTAGAGATGGCCTGCATTCTCCCTTGAATGTGTATCTACTTTCCTAAATAAACCTGTCTGTGTCTCTGAAAAGAAGGAGAAGGAGGAGGAAGAGGAAATATCCACTGCTGCTGTGAACTGTGAGCCAAGGTCTGAAAAGTGGACAAAGTAGCTTGCATCAAAGCAGGAGGTTTTGAGGATACACATTCTATTCTGTGTTCCTTTAGTCACCTCTTTTGTGTGTGTGTGTGTGTGTGTGTGTGTGTGTGTGTGTGTTTGTTTTAAGAATTCAAGCCTTTAATAATAACTCACAAGGAGTCTACAATTGATGCAAAAAAAACTATATGCAAATTTTTTATGCAGGAATACTATCTATGTATAGTATATTATCTCAGAATACAATAATTCTTAGATAATGAAAATTTGTTTGCTTCTTTCCAAGTAGAGTACTCTTTACATATATTCCCCTGAAATTGGTTCTTATCAGAATGGGTTTTTTAAAAAATTAAAGATAGTATCCTCTAAAAAATCAATTTAAACCATAACAACATTGTTTTTTTTTTTAAAAAAAGTATTCATTCTAATTAGGTATATATGACAGGAGACTGCATTTTCATTCATTGTATGCAATTGCAGCACAAATTTTTATTTCTCTGGTTGTACATGATGTGGTGTTGCACCATATGTGTAGTCATACCTGTACCACCAACTTTCCTGCCCCGTATCCCCTCCCCTCTTTCCCTCCCCTTTGCCTAATCAAAGTTCCTCCATTTTGCCCACACCCCCGGACCCCATTATGGATCAGCATCCACTTATTAGAGAGAACATTTGGCCTTTGTGTTTTTTGGGGGGATTGTCTTACTTCACTTAGCATGATATACTCCAACTCCTTCCATTTACCTGCAAATGGCATAATTTTATTCTCTTTTAATGCTGAGTAATATTCCATTGTGTATATATACCACAGTTTCTTTGTCCATTCATTTATTGAAGGACATCTAAGTTGCTTCCACAGTTTAGCTATTGTGAATTGAGTTGCTACAAACATTGATGTGGCTGTGTTACTGTTGTATGCTGATTTTAAGTCCTTTGGGTATAGACTGAGGAGTGGAATAAGTGGGTCAATTGGTGGTTCCATTTCAAGTTTTCTAAGGATTCTTCAAACTGCTTTCCAGAGTGGTTGCACCGATTTTAAGTCCCACCAGCAATGTATGAGTGTGTCTTTTCCCCCATATCCTCTTATTGTTGTTTGTATTCTTGATAACTACCATTCTGACTGGTGTGAGATGAAATCTTAGAGTAGTTTTGATTTGCATTTCTCTCATTACTAGAGATGTTGAACATTTTTTCATATATTTGTTGATTGATTGTATATCATCTTCTGAGAAGTGTCTGTTCAACTGCTTAGCCCAATTATTAATAGGGTTGTTTGGATTTTTTTGGTGTTAAATTTTTTTGAGTTCTTTATATATCCTGGGATTAGTGCTCTATCTGATGGGCATGTGGCAAAAATTTGCTCCCAAAATATAGGCTGTCTCTTTACCTCATTGATTGTTTCTTTTCTGAGAAGATTTTTAGTTTGAACCCATCCTATTTATTGATTCTTGATTTTATTTCTTTCACTTTAGGAGTCTTGTTAAGGAAGTTGGAGTCTAATCCGATGTGATGAAGATTTGGGCCTACTTTGTCTTCTATTGGGCACAGGGTCTCTGGTCTAATTCCTAGGTCCTTGATCCACTATGAGTTGAATTTTGTGCATGATGAGAGATAGGGGTTTTGTTTCCTTTTGCTGCATATGGATTTCCAGTTTTCTTAGCACCATTTGTTGAAGAGGCTATCTTTTCTCCAATGTATGTTTTTCGTATTTATGTGGGTTTGTCTCTGTGTCTTCTGTTCTGTACCATTGGTCTACATATCTATTTTGGTGCCAATACCATGCTGTTTTTGTATTATAGCTTTGTTTTATAGTTTAAGGTCTGGTATTGTGATGCCTCCTGGTTCACTCTCCTTGCTAAGGATTGCTTTGGCTATTCTGGTTCTCTTATTTTTCCAAATGGATTTCATGATTACTTTTTCTATATCTATAAGGAATGATGTTGGGATTTTAATTGGAATCACATTGAATTTGTTTATTGCTTTGGGTAGTATGGCAATTTTGACAATATTAATTTTGTCTATTTAATACCATGGGAGATCTTTCCATCTTCTATGGTCTTCTTCAATTTCTTTCTTTAGTGTTCTGTAGTTTTCATTGTAGAGGTCTCTCACCTCTTTTGTTAAATTGATTCTCAAGTATTTTATTTTTCTTGAGACTATATATATGAATGTAGTAGTTTTCCTAATTTCTCTTTCAGTTGATTCATCACTGATGTATAGAAATGCATTTGATTTATGGATATTAATTTATATCCTGCTACTTTGCTGAATTCATTTATTAATTCTAGAAGTTTTCTGATAAAGTTTTTGGATCCTCTAAGTATAGAATCATGTCATCAGCAAATAACGATAGTTTGTGTTCTTTTTTTCCTGTTCGTATCCCTTTAATTTCTTTCATCTGTCTAATTGCTATGGCTAGAGTTTCAAGAACTATGTTGAATAGAAGTGGTGAAAGAGGGCATCCCTTTCTTGTTTCCATTTTTAGAGGAATGCTTCTGATTTTTTTACATTTAGACTGATGCTGGCCTTGGGTTCAGCATAGATAGATTTTAAAACATTGATGTATGTTTGTACTATTTCTAGTTTTTCTAGTGTTTTGAACATGAAAGTGTGCTATATTTTGTCAAATGCTTTCTCTGCATCAAATGATATAATCATATGATTCTTGTTTTTAAGTCTATTGATGTGATGAATTACATTTATTGATTTCCATTATGTTGAACCAAACTTGCATCCCTGAGATGAATCCCACTTGATCATGGTGCACTATTTTTAAAATATGTTTTTATATGCAGTTTGCCAGAATTTTACTGATAATTTTTGCATCAATGTTCATCAGGGATATTGGTCTAAAATTTTCTTTCCCATTTTTAAAATGGGAGTTCATAACCCACTTGAATCTAATGTATGAAATATGATATGTCAAGAGCTTTGTAATGTTTTGAATAACCAATAAAAAAAGGAAAAAAAAAGTTAATATTCTGAGGTAGAACATAAAATAAATAAATAAATAAATAAAATTTTCTTTCCTTGTTGTGTCTCTGCCTGGTTTTGGTATCAGGATGATACTAGCTTCATAGAATGGGTTTGGAAAGGTTCCTCCTTTTCTATTTCAAGGAATAATTTGAGGGGTATTGGTATTCATTTTTATATGTATGTTTTGTAGAACTCAGTTGTGAATCTGTCTGGTCCTGGGCTTTTCTTGGTTGGTAGGCTTTTGATGGTGTCTTCTATTTCCTTGCTTGAAATTAATCTGTTTAAATCATGTATGTCCTCCTGGTGAGTCATATGCCTCTAGAAATTTTTCAATTTCTTTGAGGTTTTCTATTTACTAGAGTATAAATTTTCAAAATAGTTTCCAACTATCTTCTGTATTTCAATAGTGTCTATCGTGGTATTTCCTTTTTCATATGAATTTTAATAATTTGTGTTTTCTCTCTCCCTTTTGTTAGGGTAGCTAAGGGTTTGTCAATTTTATTTTTTTTTTATAAAACCAACTTTTTGTTTTGTCAATTTTTTGAATTGTTTCTTTTGTTTCAATTTTATTGATTTCTGTGCTGATTTTCATTATTTCCTGTCTTCTACTACATTTGGCGTTGGTTTGTTCTTTTTCTAGGGATTTGATATGTAATGTCAGGTATTTTATTTGTTGACTTTTTATTCTTTCAAATGAATGAGCTTAATGTAATGAACTTTCCTCTTAACACTGTTGTCATAGTGTTCCAGAGATTTTGATAAGTTGTATCAGAGTTCTTATTTAACTCTAAGAATTTTTTATCTCCTCCCTGATGTCTTCTGTTATCCATACATCATTTAATGGTGTATTATTTAGGCTCTAGGTATTGGAGTAGCTTCTATTTCTTATTTTATCATTGATTTGTTGGAGTAGCTTCTATTTCTTATTTTATCATTGATTTCTAATTTCATTTCACTGTGGTCACATAGAATGCAGGGTAGTATTTCTTTTTTTTTTTTTTTTTGGTATTTTCTAAGACTTGTTTTGTGGCATAATATATGGTCTATTTTGGAGAAGGATTCATGTGCTACTGAGAAGAAAGTGTATTCACTGGTTGATGGATGAAATATTCTGTATATGTTTGTTAAATTATTAAGTTAAATAGTCTAAATTATTAATTGTTATATTGAGTTTTATAGTTTCTTTGCTTAGCTTTTGTTTGGAAGATCTATCCAGTGGTGAGAGAGGTGTATTAAAGTCACCCTGTGTTATTATGTTGTGGTCTATTTGATTCTTGTAGTTGAGAAGGCTTTGTTTGATACATAGATGCCCCATTGTTTGGGGCATAGATATTTATGATTGTTGTGTTTTGTTGATGTGTGAATCCCTTAAGCAGTATGAAAAGTCCTTCTTTATCCCTTTTCACTAGCTTTGGTTTGAAGTCCACTTTATCTATATGAGGACAGAAACCCCTACTTGTTTATGTGGTCCATACAAGTAGTACTTTTTTCCTTACCCTTTTACCTTCAGTCTGTGGATGTCTTTTCCTGTGAGATGCTTCTTGAAGGAAGCATATTGTTGGGTCTTTAAAAAAAATCCCATCTGCTAGTCTGTGTCTTTTAATTGATGAGTTTAGGCCATTGACATTCATGGTTATTATTGAGACATGGTTTGTATTCCCAGTCATTCTGCTTTATTTTTGGTTTTTACCTTTGTCGGGGACAGTTCCTGTGGCCTAGGGCTGTCCCCCGCCCAAGGAAAGATGGCGCTTGGCTTTGGGCCAAATCAGCTGCCTTTGGCGTAAACAAGTTTGTGCCTAAACCAGGAAGTCCACCCCATTGGCTGGTAGGAACCACAAGAGCTCGGGTTCAGTAAATGCTTCCTATCATGCCTATTATGTGTCCACGAGGTTGATACGTGACCTCCTCTCTGATTGGCTCCTATGTCCTATATATACTGCACATTTTCTTGGAACGGGGTTCCTCTTGTTGCTTCTTCAATAAAGCCTGTTACAGTTCCGTTGTGTGGTCATCATTCTTTTGTTCGATTCTACTGGTTGGAATCGACAACCTTGACTTGGTTTCTCCTTTGATTGGACTTTTCTTCAGTGTAGTTCCTCCCTTTGCATATTTTTCTTGTTGTTTTTAATTTCCTCCTCTGGAATATTTTGCCAACAATGTTCTGTAGTTCAGGCTTTCTAGTTGTATATTTTTTAACTTTTGCTTATTATGGAACATTTTTATTTCATTATCAAAATCTAAAGCTTAGTTTTGCTGGGTATAAGATTCTTTTTTTTATATCATTTCCTTTTTCTTTCAGAGATTGGTATATGTTGTTCCAGGATCTCCTGGCTTTGAGGGTCTGGGTTGAAAAAAATCTGCTGAGATCCAAATTGGTCTCCCCCTATATGTGATCTGATTTTTCACTCATGGCCTTTAAAATTCTATCTCTATTCTGTATGCTAGGCATTTTCATTATGTCTTGGTGTAGATCTGTTGTAATTTTGTCCATTTGGTGTCCTGTAAGCCTCTTGTATTTGATTTTCCAATTCATTCCTCATGTTTGGGAAATTTTCTGATATTATTTTATTGAAGAGATTGTGCATTCCTTTTGTTTGAATCTCTGTGCTTTCCTCTATCCAAATAAGTCTTAGATTTGGTCTTTTGATGCCGTCCCATAATTCTTGGATGCTCTGTTCATGGTTTCTTACCATCTTTACTGTGTGGTCAACTTTATTATCAAGATTGTATAGTTTGTCTTCATTATCTGATGTTCTGTCTTTCAAGTGATCTAGTCTGTTGGTGATGCTTTCTGTTGAATTTTTTATTTGGTTTATTATTTCCTTCATTTCAAAGGTTTCTGATATTTTTTTCCAGAATCTCTCTTTTTTGAAATTATCTTTTGCTACCTATATTTGCTCCCTTATCTCTTTGTTGGTGTGATCAATGGTTGACTGTATTTGCTCTCTTATCTCTTTGTTGGAGTGATCAATTTTTGCCTGTATTTGCTCTCTTATGTCATTCTTGAATATTTGCAGATCATTTTAATCATGTACATTATGAACTCCTTCTCTGACATTTCATCAACTGTGCTGTCAGTGGCTTTTATTGTAGTATTTTGGTTTGTCACTTTCTTCTCTTGTTTTTTCATATTGTTTATGTGTCTTCCTTTCTTGCAGTGCAGACCTGGGGTATTACAGTTTCTACCCTATAATCCTGTAGTGTTCCTGCAGATTACCTGTACCTCATCTTGGTGTTGGGCTTCCAGTTCTCAGCTGGTGTCCCAAGATGGATGCTACTGCAACTAAAGGGGGTGGTGGCAATAGCAGAGGTAACTCAAGATGACAGTGGGGGTGCTCCAAGATGGCTGCAACCACTTCAGAGATGGAGCTAAAGGGTGGGCCTTACAGTGGCTTTGGACTGCCTATTCAAAGATGTGATTTCTTCCAGTCCCTGTCTGTTGCCTCAAGGTGTAGGCTACTACATGGGGAGGGCTACAGTGATGGCTGCAGTGTCCCATAATTGAAGTAGGCTAGGAGAGCAATGCATTGATAAATGGGGAGCCCCAGCACGGTCCTCTTCTCTGTGTGTGGGCAGTCCTGGGCCTGGGCTTTCGTACAGATCAGCGGGGGAGGTACTGGGCCAGAGCTCCAGTGTGGGTTGATGGGCTGGTGGGGGCATTCCTGGGCCTTATCTAGGCCTGGGCTTCAGCCTTGGTCAGTGTGGGTGGTCCTAGGCCTGGACCTGGGCTCTGGTGTGGGTCCTGTTTTTTCTTACAGAAGATAATATTTGTAAAGTTACTTTAATATGACATATATGTATTAGTTTTAAACCTTTCTGTTTTCCCCTGATTTAGACAAGCTTTTAAAACTTTTTTATTTTAAAATTTTATTTTTTTATTAAATTGCTAAGTTAAAATATTATCTTTATGGTATGCAACATGATGTTTTGATAAATGTATACATTGTGAAATGGCCAATTCAAACTATTTAACACTATAGGAGCTAATAAATTCATCATTTTTGTGTGATAAGAACTCTTAAATCTAATCTCTTAGCAGTTTTCATATATACAATAAATATATTGTTCCTAACTATTCAGACACTGTGATGTATAATCTCTTGACATGATTCTTCCTCTAAAATTAAAATTTTATGTCCTTGGACCAAAATTTACCCAATTCTTTCACCATTGTTAACCGCTATTTTACTCTATTTCTATGAGTACATATAATCAAACTCATGTAATGTTAGTCTTTCTATGTCTGGCTTAGTTTACTCAGCCTGTCTTCCAGGTTCCTCCATGTTGTAGCAAATGACAAGAGTTTTTTTTAAGGGGCTGAACAGTATGCTATTATGTAAATATATACCATATTTTCTTTATTCATTCATTCAATGATAGGTTTTTAGGTTGATTCTATAACTTGGCTACTGTGATAATGTTGCAATAAACAAGGGAATGTAGATATCTCTTCTACATACTGATTTCTTATGTTTTGGACATAGGCCTAGTAGTGGGATTGCTGAATCATACAGTACTTCTATTTTTAATTTTTTGAGGACACTCCATCCTCCTTTCCATATAGCTGTACTAATTTACATTGCCATCAAAAGTGTGCAAGGATCCCCCCCCTTTTTTTAATCTTTCTTAAGGCTTTCAATCCAGCAAATTTTAAAATAATATTCATACCTACTGTGAATACTAATTAAAATTGAATAAACTTTCCAGAATATCTTCAAGGAGAAAATAATTTAAAAATTTTAAATGTCATTGTCTTCATCTTCCTTCTATTTAGTTAAAGGAAATACTATATTGCTATAAATTCTATTTCTTACTCTACTGCTGGTTCATATTTACAGAACACCATAACTTAAGATAATGAAAAACTGCCTTTTGAAATACTGACCACCAGAAATATAAAGCAAATCCTTCACAAATGACAATGAGACAATGACATTTTGGGCATTACCCTAAGACTCTGTACAATATTAACAATTATTAAACTAAAATCTTTGTCCTTTCATACCTCTTTATTCATCCAGTAAAATAAATTATTGAGGAAGACAGACTTTGAGTAATCATTTACTATAGTTTTTCTGTTTTAAAATTACTTCTGTCCTGGAACAAGGTAGCATAGATTTTGATCACAAAAGATTGTTTTGATTTTTCTAAATATATTTGAATTTATTAAGAGAAATATATTAAAGAGAGAGTTCAGTTAAAAAAATAAAGCTAGTTCCAATTTAACACTGCTTGTTATAACAAGTTTTAACTATCATATAGCAATTTATTTTAGGTGCATCCTCTATCATTATATTCCCAAACAATTCAGGATTTATAATAAATTTTCTTACTGCCAAAAAGCATCTCCCCAATTATATTTTTGTTCTTCCTACTCTTCTCTTTATCAAAACAAAAGCTATATCCCTTATACTCTACCTCTGAGAATCTAGAATGGATCATTCTATGAAGGTAATCGCCAATACTTTTCATATTTACAAATCCAGTTCCTCTTTGATCTAGGAATTCTCTTCTGAGAATCTGACAGTTACTCCTGCAATTACAGAAAATGAAATGTATTCATTGAAGTATTCTTTTTCTTCTAACATTTAAAGACTGGCAACAACACAAGTGTTCATTTATAGAATATTAACTTGTAAATGGGGGTAAATCCACAAAATGGAATACATGATAGCTATAGAAGACGAGGAGAATCAATACTGGATAGGAACTAGGAAGAGATCAGGTCTCCTCAGTGCATTTAGTGTTTTAGATGTGCCTTATCACCACCAGCTTGATCCAGTTCTAGTGTGACTGAGGCACCAAATGAAAGGCCTCTTTATTGGGCAGCAGCCTCTTGGTTTCTATGACACTAGGACTAGCCCTGACTGTATTGGCCTCACTGCCCCAAGGCCAAGTTCCTTGAATGGAGCTTCTCAGGGACTGTGGAGCACCCATTTACCCACTTTGTTTAGAAGGATGTTGCACTGGTAAGAAAAAAGCAGGCACACTTTCTTCTAAATGGCTGGACTATTAGTGTAACAATTCATTTCTGATTATGTCTTTAGAATGTATTCCAGCTGACCTTTTTTGAATATATTAGTAAATGTTTTTAAGTTCACCACTCCTGAGAATGGAGAGGCATGATGAAACTTCAGAAGAGATATTGAAATCTGTGAACTCTTACTCTTTGGGAACTAGCATTACTTGAGATTCAACATTCTTACCTAAATGACATGCCGAAATCCTAATCCTTCTTTCCAGGCTGGGAAAACATTCAATGATGCAATAGGCTATGGAGTTGCCTTAGTTTTGGGAAATATATGAAGTGTTAAAATAGCTAGGACCCTAGGGATGGTGATGCACTGGGCCAGCTGTGGACCAAGACTTATTCAAGTCTCCTGACTTTGGGACATTCGGTTTCTCAACATGAACAATGTGGAAGATGGTGATTTTCTGCAAGCTCATTTCCCAAACCAGCTGGGTTTGAACATACTATTTGATACTTACTTTTTTTTCCCCATTTTTTTCAAGTATGTTTGTAATTGCTCTTTGAAACATTTTTATTATTATGCTTTAAAATTCTTATCAGCTAATTCCAACATCTGGGACATCTCAAGGTTGGCCTATATAGACTGTCTTTTCTCATTCAAATTGAGATTTTCCTTGTTCTTGGTATGATGAGTTACTTTTGTTTGTATCCTAGACATTTGGGGCATTATGTTATAAAATTCTGGATCTTATTTAAATCTTCTCTTTTAGCAGGCTTCTCCTGATTCCCCACAAGGAGGCTCTGCCTTGTTCTATTCTCCCTGCCAAGTGGGGATGGAAGTCCAATTCGCCTTTTAGCCTCCTTTAACAGTTGGAGGCAGGTTTATTTTTTTCTCCTGCTGGAGGTGGATGAGGAACAGGCTCCTCACTAGGCCACTGCGGACACCACACTGGCTAGCTAAGGAAGAGGCATCTTGTGATTGACACTGAGGAGAACAGGGAACTCACTGTCCTTGAGAGGTGATAAAAGTCCTGGCTTTCCACCCAGCCTCCTCTGATTGTACCATAGCAGGGAGAGTGAGGTGTTGGAACCATTACAGGAACAATCTGCTGTTATAATATATCTAGTTCTCATCCTTGTTTTTTTTTTCTTTAAAAATCATTTTACACATACATAAAAGAAGAGTATAATGAACTTCTTATATTTTGACAATCTACTTTCATCTGTCTCCCTAAACTTTCTTTTTCTTATTCATCTATTTTATAGCAAATCTCAAAAACTATTTAGCAATATGCACTACATATGGAATTTAAATTTTTCATAATCTCAATTCCATTATCATTCTTAACAATAATCTTTCCTTAACATTTGATATCAATCTTCATTCTAATGTTTTTGATTGTCAAAAAAGCCTATTTTATAGTTTACTTTTAAAATTGTAGCTCTGGTTTGAAAAGCAAACAAACAACCTAACATATATTTCCCTCTTGGTAATTTTTGATGATCAAATTCTGTAAAAAAGTCATCTAAATTTGTTTTCTAATTCTTCACTTCCTATTTTCTGTTTAATCTACTTTGATTAGGATTTTATCCTCCTAAGCTCACTGGAATCACTCAATATCAACAATGGCTGCCATGTTTTCAAAATTCAGTGGTTCTTTTAGTATTTACTCAGCTCTTAAGCAGTTGAAAAAACTGATGTTTTTCTCCTTCCGGAATACTTTTCATCACTTGGTTTCTGGCAAATTATATTCAACTTCCTTTCCTGTTCTACTTGTACTCCTTACCTTCTTGATCTCTAATTTTTGAAATACTCTAAGAAGTGCTTAGATTTCTCTTGAGTACATGCATGTCTTTCTGAGATAATACCTATTTTTTTTTTTTGCATTTATCCCAATGTTTCTCCTGACCTCCAAGCTATGTGTCAAATATATTCATTGTCTTCTTTTGGATGTCTAATAGGCATCTTAAACTTCAAGTTTTGACTCTAAATCAGACTGTGCTCCTCCTCAAGTCTTCCTCATATCAGTAAAGGGCACAAAAACAGTGAAAGGAAAGAGAGCAATGTATTCACTTGGTTCTGTAAACTAGGGTTGTCAGTAGAGGCCTCTTTAAAGAGGTGATACTTGGGCAAAAATTAGAATGATGAGATGGATCCATTCAGGAACCAACTGAGGCTAAAAACTGAGAGAAGGAAGGAGTGGAGGAGAGAATGGGGAGAAGAGAGGAGAGAGAGAGAGAGAGAGAGAGAGAGAGAGAGAAAAGAGATCACTCTAAGAATCAATTTTTCTTTTCTTATCCCTACATCTGATCTATCAATACATCCTATGAAATGAATCCAAAATCTGATCAATCTTCATTACTTCCATCACTCCTACCTTTTTCCAAATTACCATCATTTTTCTACAGGACCACTGCAGTAGTTTTCCAAGTAGTCTACCTTAGGAAAAGGACCTGTTTTATTTACTGATGTACACCCTGTGCTTGCAATAAATCCTGATTGATATCAATGCTAAGTAAATTATTAATGAATAAATGAAAGATTTCTCTACTTTCATGAGCTATAATGATCTTTTATTAAGGCTCAAGGAAATTATGCTCAATAAATTCCCTTTAGTGGCCTTGTATCTTTTCTTTCTTTCTTTCTTTGGTGCTAGGGCTTGAACCCAGGGCTTTATGCATGCAAGGCAAGCATTCTACCAACTGAGCTATATCCCCAGTGACGTTTTTCTTGATCCTTCTATTCCAGCCACACTTGTTTCCTTCATGTACCCCAAATATGCCAAGCATACTCCTATTTCATGGCTACACATGCTTATTCCTTCCAACTGGGGCATTCTTTCCCCAGACATCACTTGGTTGACTCCATCTCCTTCTAATTTCTGCTCAAATACTTTCGTCATAGACTAGCCTTCCCTGACAACTTTAGAATGTCAACTTCACTCATTACTCTTTCTTTTGACTATGATTTTTTTTCTTTAGAACCTTTATATCACTGCAGGACATTTATTATTAATTTACATCTTTATTGCCTAGTATATTCATTAGATCCTTGAGGCATCCATTTATGCAACTTGAGCTGAAGAATAATGCTGAATGAAAAGATGTATTGATTCAATGATTATAACCTTCTTATCTTGAAGAGGAAAACATTGAGAATCATAGAGATGAGGTTGATTGCTAATTTAGTGATGGACCTGGGACTCTGCTTCTGTCCTTTGGCATCCCAGTCCAGATCAAATTTGTCTACAAGACACTGTCACAAGGCTCTATAAAACTTCTACTAATCCCATCCCTGCCCATTACAAATGCAGAGCTTGCTGTATGTTTTTCTCATCTTTCACAATAATTTAAGCTGGCTGGCACTTCCCAGGATTTCCCAAAGGGGAGAGGAGGAGCAGAACACCTCTGCTGGTTTCTCCTTTGAAATGGAGACTTTGCAACATCAGCTGCTGTGCCATTGTTGGACAACAATATGTGTCTCAGAGGCAAGGAAAAGTTCCCACACTCAGTGCTTACCAGACGCCTGGCTGGTAAGCCCTGGTCTCCCCATTACTCCTGGGTTCCTTGTTTCTTTTTCCTCTTTCTTTGTTATGTCATCTATTCATGACTGGGGCAAGATGCCATGCTATTCTTTCTTAACTCTGGATTGGTTTGTTATTAGCTATTCTCCTTGGGTGCCCTATTCATAAAAACCTAACCACCCCCAGTTGCAGTAGGTGAACTACGTGGAAAAGTTCAAGGCACATTTTTCCTGCTTGGTTTGTACGTTTCCTGTGATTCAGCAATCTTCAGAGGGAGCTCTTCATCATATTAACCATCATGGCCTGTATCTGTGGGTTCAAGGAGGCTAACTCCACTCCAAATATTGTGGATGTTCTCAGGGAATACTAAAGCTAAGTTACAGCAAAAGTCTGTTGCAGCAAAGTTAGTCTTTGTTGTGCATTTGACTGGCCAATCTATGATTCTAAGAGTTCTAAAATGGAAATGTTCTCATGGTAAAAGCAAGTTGATAGAGAAGGTTCAATACATGGTGCTCAGGTCACTTAAAGTTAAACTTTAATTTTTCTCCAGGTGTCCTTCTTCTTTGCCCCACTAAGTTACCCTGCTTTCTGGACATCAGTTTCCCCAACCTATAAGAGGAGTTAAGGGTAGCAACCAGCCTGATAAAATCTGGTGTTTTGTATTGTGCTTTTAGCTATTTTTAGTAAGGAGCTAAATCTAGGCAGAGCACCCTTTCATCTGCAGAGCTTAAGTGCAGGATGTTGAGAAGCAGGACTCTGTTTACAATGTGCTGGTTCTTTTGCTTGTGAAGTTAACATACTTTTCCCCCCAAGTTCAGAAGTTATATACTGACAATCACTAACTTATAATGGTTTGGTTTATAGTTTTTCAACTTTATGATGGTGCAAAAGCAGAATGCATTCACTTGAAACCATATTTTGAATTTTGGAAGTTAATTTTTTCCTGGGATTGGTGATGCCACTTGACCATGAAGGTAAACAATTGAAACTGTACAGTGAACTGTGTTGCTAAGCTATGATGTTCAGTAGGTTAAGGATATTAAATGGATTTTCAATTTGTGGTAATTTCAATTTACAGTCGGTTTGTTGAGACAAATCGAGGAGCATCTATATTTGTGTGTACTCTTTGTGTGTGTGTGAAGAACTGAGTCCTGAAATGCCTTTTGAAATATTATCAGATAAAATGGAAACAGTGCATTATTACATCTTAAATTTACAAATTGTCTTATCTTTTTAAAATTTTAACTGATACATAAAATTGTCCATGTGTATGTGCAACCATGTAATGTTTTGATACAAGTATACATTGTGTAACATCCAAATTAGGGTAAACATAATAATTTCCTCCAACAATTATTATTTTGTTGTGATGAAACCATTAAAAATGCTTTCCCCTGGCTATTAAAGGAAATAAAGCATATCAGATTAAGTATTTTATTCTGTAAGTATTTTAGTATTATATCTTAAATTTAAAGGTTAAGAGCACAGAATATGTGCTTTGGAGTCAGAGACCTGGATTTAAACTCCTACTGTACATCTTGCATAAATTTTCTGATTTAGAAGTTTCTTGTCCTTTTTGGTCCTTTATTTTCTTATATGCAAAATAAAGTTACTAGTATTAGCAACTTCATGGAGTTAGCATGAAGGTTATATAATGTATATGTATATAAAATGTGTAAAATGCTTAGTACTGTTCTGATAGATGGTAAGTGTTCACTAGATATGATATGTAATTATTAATGTAACACATAATGCCATAGAATAATAGATAAAATAGAATTGGTGTTTTCTAATATATCCCCCTTTTTTTAGAATTTGATTAGCACTCCCTATCTCTAATTTCACACCTTCCCCAAAACAAACCTCTTCAAATACAATATGTTCACAGTGGTCTTTTGAAGTAAATCTCTTCATTGTTCTTTTTATGGAACTCTTTTCCTGGAATTTCCTTTTTCTGGAACTCTTTTCCTAGAGAATCTTAGGAGAATCTACTATATCTTTTATTTCTCCCCTAGTTCAAGTTATTTCTTAAGATTCAGGAAGAGGAAAAGTTATTGTATGGAATTTATTCTCCCCTGTATCCTTGTAAATAAATCAACTCCATCTAAAATGCCCGTGATGGGCACTGGGGACAGCAAAAGAAGTAGGAAAGAAGGTGGAGGGGAAAAGGAATATGGAAATCATAGTTTACAGGGTAGGACTGAATTTGGCCACAGGTAATAAATTCTATATAACAGTGGCGTAAATAAGATAAATCCTTACTTATTTGATGGGGAAAATGTTCTCAAGAAGGTGGGCTGGTGTTAATATAGAACTCTTTGGTCTTCTGTGTCTAGATTCTACCATACTTTCTTTCTGTTGTCCTTGATGTGAAAGTTTTGACAATAAGTTCTCCTTAGTGTGACTGCTAGTTTTAGTCTTTATATCCACTTTCTAGGGGCATAATAAAGTAGATAAAATATAGGATCCCAGTTGAATTTGGATTTTAGATAAACAACAACTGATTTTTTACTATTAGTATGTCTCAAATTGCCTAGGATATTTTTATACTAAAAAGAATTGTTATTCATCTGAAATGCAAATTTTGTGAGGCACCTTTATTTTTACTCACTAAATCTAGCAAATTGACACAGTCTAGGCAGACAGGAGGAGGAAGGAGAAAGAGCAGAAGACCAGAGAGTAATTCCTCCCAGTTGAGGAAGGGCCTTCCAACATACATTAGTTAACTCTAGCTGCAAGAGAGAATAAATGCCTAGGAGATTGACATTCTGTTAGTGAGGAAGGGGAGAATAGATACATAGATTTCTGCCAAAGATGGAAATTTGTTCCAGTGCTCTGGTCAGATGGATGAAAAGGATTGAGAATCTCATATCACTTTTAACATGTTCTCAACTGGAGACATCTTAGAATTGTCCCTTCAACCTCTCTACCAAGCTAGCAGTGTTTGATGCTACAAACTAAGAGCCTGAGGACATTGTTCATTTTTCTGGAACACTCTTCAGATCCTTTCTGTATAGGGTAAAATAGAAATTAACTTAAAAATAAAGCATATTAAGGATTGTTTTTGGAATGTCCCTGACTTAGGGGATTGTTGAGGAGGTTTTTTGGACATACAGTTTTGGGCTTTCTGCTAAATATTGACCCATTACGTATAGTCTCATGATCATCTCCTGAGATATAAGTATAAAACACAAAAAACAACCTTATAATAGTTTAAAATAAATGAACAAACTTTAATTCAATAGGAAAAAAGTTTGAGCTTTCTAATCTATATATTCTCTTGTCTCTTGGGATAAGTCAACTAATGAAAAGATTTTCTTAAAATAATAAATTTATTGTTAATAAGTAATTTATTATTAACAAGTTATAAGTAAAGTTTTGTTGTTGTTGTTGTTTGTTTGGGATTTTTTTGGTACTGGGGATTGAACCCAGGGGCACTTAACCACTGAGCTGCATCCCCAGCCCTTTTTTGTATTGTATTTAGAACAGGTCTCACTGAGTTGCTTAGGGCCTTGCTAAGTTGCTGAGGTTTGCTTTGAACTTGAGATCCTCCTGCCTCAGTCTCCTGAGCTGCTGGGATTACAGATATGTACCATAGTGCATGGTTTAATAAAGCATTTTAATGTACCACAAGGAGGAGGTATTCAGTGTGCTCAAAGGCAACCCTAGTCATCAAACAAGAAAGGAAAATAAGTTTATAAAAATGGTATATTTGAGCTCTTAAATATCTTGTGTCTATAAATTATCAGTTTTTAAAAGAATTCTGGCAATAGGTACAGAACTGATATAGTAGAATGGCATTGAGAACCTCATATAGTAATGATCTTGGATTTTATCATATATTAGCTATAGGACTAGTCAGCCCTGATGGCATAAGGATAATCCAGTAGCATCCCTCCATGATGACGGGTGGCTTAACAATCAAACCACATAAATTGAGCATTGCAAGAGGGAAAGTGTGTAGCTTGAAGGCCTGAAAAATAGTATCTGGCCAGGGAGCCAAGCAGACAGCTTACCTAAACCATTACACCAAATGGATTAACCAGAAAAATAAACCCAGGTACTTGCCAGGTACCGGGGCATGCACGTTAGAATGAAAGTAGAAAGTGGAGCATCTTACAGGCTTGCTCAAGATCTAAAGTAGAGTGATGAGGACTTTTTAATAGTGTCCATTGAGGCTTTCCTGTGGGTGGAAAGATGCTGTTATGAGCACTGTGCTTGTTTGGAAATGGACCAAGGAGAAACAGTATGGTGATAAGAAGTAAGGTGATCCCTGTTTGCCTGGAACTCAGTCCTGGAATATGGGACTTTCAGAACAAATCTGGGAAATCCTCATCATTCTATGAAGAATGCAGTTATTTGTAGTCATAGGAGGCCTTTGGCCCACTAGACCTAGGAGTGGGGGAGGAATCATAACTATAAGATGTGAGCAGGACCTCAGAGACTGGCCATGTAGGCAGAATTTTTAATTCAACTTAGATCTTTGTAGACTACCCTCAACTGGCACTGTCTGAACACTTCTAGGTGGTTTGCGGTTATTTATTTATTTACTTAAGCTATTTTTATGGTACTGGAGAATTTTTAAAATGGAAAGTTACAAGGAAACAGTCTTATTTTATCCAAGAACAAAATAATCTTCACATGTTTCAGTCCCTAAATAACTGAGCATCTACTCATATTAAAATTAACCATCCATGTCATGGACAAACAGAATTGCACTTGGAAAGATGACAGGATTTACAGCCAGAGGACCTGGGTTTGAGTCCCAGCTCTATCATGTATGAGTTCTTTGACCTGGCCAGATTAGGAGGCTCAGAGGGATGAGGTGGCCTGCTCAACATAGCCGAGCATTGCAACGACCTAGAATCTGTGCCTCAGAAAACTCAGCCCATATTTTGAGTTCTTCAGACACTTTTGCTTTATAAACTAATTCTCTTGAGGTGTTGGTTAACATAGTGCTAATGTTAAAACAGAAATCTGAGGCTCCTACTGATACTCTTCAGGCTATCATGACACCAAAGAATTTAAAGAGGCCCATATCTTGATGACATATCATTTTAATGCGAAAAAAAAAAAAGAGTGCATGTTATTACTACGCATCTGCAGCACAGCCTGTAACTTCTCAGTTGGCTTTAACTGCAGTCCCATGACTGACACAGATGTTATTGCTCCCCAATTACAGTGTTTTCTGCTTGGAGGCATCTTGTTCTCTGTAATATATCATGAGGCCAGAGCCCCAGTGCTAAACATTAGCTAGTAATTTATGATCATACCTTCTGAGGCAGAGAGGGCAGCCATAGCTCACTTTGGACTTGGAAAAGCACTCCAGGTTTTCCCTCAGCTCTTTTTTCCCTTCTATTCTCTTTCTGCATTTGCTCATTACTATATCTTTTCAATTTAGGGATGGCCTGGATCCTGCCATGTAAATCAAAGAAGAGAGGACCTGACTCAGCCGCCTAGCCTGGGTCACCTGGAACCCATTATGATACAGAATCATAAACACCTCCATTTTCCCTTCAGAGAGAGACCAGAACCACTGAAGTTAAGCTACCTGCATAAGAGTTGAGTGCGATCAGCTGTACTTAATCTTTAAATGTCCAACCTACTGATAACCTTTGGTTTGCTTTGATAACTATGAAATAAATTCTCACTGCATTGGATGCAGGCATTCTGGTTTCCATATATGGCTGTGGTGCAGATGTCATGGAATCTTGGGCTGGACAGCAGCCCTTGGAGCTCTCTGGGGCCAGTTACTGGCTTTCAGGTACTTATTTTCTAAGCCTCCCTCTGCCAGCTCTAAATTTCTATAGGGAATGATATGGCATTTGGCATTACCAAGCTTTAGGTACTCTAGGGAGAATACCATTTGGAGGTGGAGGAAAGAGCCCGAAAAGCTTTCAAAATCAAAGCTTTATAACATAGTATAATAGAAAGAACACAGTCTGAGTTAGTTTTGAGCATCATGGGTTTGAATATAACTCTTCTCACCACTCTTATCCTGGCTCAGCAGTGAGATCTTTGAAAAAGTTTGTTAACTCTCTAGGTTGTGATTTTTCTTCTCTGTAAAATGAGGGGAATGGCAAATGCTTCTCAAACTTTAATGTATATATGAATCACTTGGGAATCTTGTTAACATAGAAATTCTGAATCAGCTGGCCTGGAATGGGGCCCTAGATTGTACATTATAAAAAGCTCCCAAGTGATGCTGATTCTGTGTACTACTATATTTCTTGTAGTAAAGGATTAAATCAGTAGTTCTGGTTAAATCACATAAGAAGGAATTAAAAATACTGATGGCCTCACTTAAAAATCAGTTAACTCAGGATCTCTGGTGGTATAATCTAGGTTATCTTAAAAATGCCCAGGTGATTCTGATAGGTTGAGAATCATATACTTAAAATAGTGGTTTTTCAGTGTGCATCAGAACCTTGGAAGGACTGTTAAAACACAAGTTCTTGGGTCCTTAACTCCAGAATTTTTAATTTAGTGAGTTTTGAATTTGCCAAGTGATGTTGATACTGCTGGTCTGGAAACTGCACTTTGAAAATCATTGGCCTACATGATCTCTGAGGTCGTCTACAGTATAAACTATGTTTAGAACTTTTCCCATAGCACTTATTCAAGTAGCACAGGTAATTTGTGACTACAGTCACCATTACTTGGAGTTGAAACAAGGCATGTATCTACTCCATGAACTCTTTTTTTTCTCCTCCCATTTTCTTTTCTAAAATTCTTCTCATTCTGACCTGGTTATAAACATAAAGCATGATCATTATAAAAACTAGGGAAAAGAAAGTTAAATATAATAAGGAAATAAAAAATGTCATGAAACTAATCACATTTTCATCCAGTATTTTCTTTCTAAGCAAAAATATATTTATATATTACAATAATTGTCTATATATAGTTAAACCACTTATAGTTTTTAAGTGTGGGCCCTAAAATGCTGTATCTGGATTTTTGTCCTGACTTTACCACTTAACAAGCTTGGGGATCTTGGGCAAGTTCCTAGTTCTCTGTGCTCGACTTATCTATAAAAATGGAGGTAGCAATAGTGCTTGCCCTGTAAATTTTTTGTGAGGACTAAATTATTTAATATATAAATTTATATAAACCTGTTAGAAAAATGGCTTGCTCATGACACTGAGCAATAAAATATTCATTTTATTATTATTTAATATAATAAAAAATGTCCCATGTCATTTTAAAAGGCTTCATAAATGTAAACATATCTAACCTTTGAAATATTCTCTAGTATGATTATTCTTATCATAATTTATCCACTTTTCTATTTTTTAATTATAATACTGTTCTGAAAATTTATGTATGTGATGCTCTTTTTATGGTAACATACATGAATTTCTTAGTAAGTAATAAGTAAATCTAATCGGTTTCACTAAGGTCAAAGTTAAAATTCATTTGTGGTGACAAAATTCATTAAATGAAATGAAGATTATGGATCCTGAATGTATTTCTGGAATTACATCATCAAGCTTACAATTTATTATTGATATTAGCCACTTTCTATCTACGTCTAGTTGTGCTGGAAAAGGAAGTGAGTAGTAGAGCTTGTTTCTGTTTTCATCCCAAATTATCTCTTCATTCAGCGAGAATCAAAGGATCCTGGCAACTTAAAAAATTAGTAATAATGTGTTGGCTAAATTTCAGCAATTAATAATCAAGTCAAATTAAATATTAACCAGTGCTGAATTTATTTATATAGAAGTATAAAACCAAAACTGTCCATTTTATTATACTCCCTCTTTCCATTTGTTATCATAAAACAGAATTAAGTTCTCTTCACTGGGTCAGTCCTCTGTAATCACACTCTGCTCCCAACCTGATCAGATAGCTTCCTAGTGTCAGTAATTTGAAGCTTCCATAGTCAGGCAAGCCAGTCCTCTCTATTTTCTGACATCCTCTTGCTTATTCCCACCTTCATGCAGAGCTCTTCCCTGCTCCCCACCCACAGGGAACTTATAGTTCAGTGGAGAAAAAAGATATTAAATAATTACTGTAAAGTGAGGGGAGTGTTACGTGAAACTCTGTGGGGTGCCATAACAAGAGAGACCAGGAGAACCTAATGTGGTGTTTCTGAGAAATGCCATTTATTTATTCAAAAATGGATGAACTCATAGTATGGGCCAAGAATGCAGTATGTCTAATTGGATATTTAAGAGAAAAAATTGTAGACATGATCTTTAAAAATGATGCTTACCTGGAACTTGAAAGATAAATAGGAAATAACCATGTAACGGGAGGTTAGGAGAAGAAGACAATTTCAAGGATCTGGCAGGAGGGCCAAAGGATGGTTTAACATGGAGTGGATGCAAGTGAGCTCAGTCAAACGTAGTTTTGGGTTTGGTACTGTGTAACTGGGTAGATGGGGGTGTTATTTACAGAAATTATGAATAGCTAGTTTGGGGATATTTATTTATTTATTTATTTATTTATCCCACAGTTACTTATTGATTATAACCTATATACCAAGACCTATTCTAAGCATTAGGAATATAAAAGTGAACAAAGGGACCCAAACTCCTGCTATGATGTAGCCCACAGGTCAGTGGATGGAAGTGGACAATACATAAAGTACATAGTATGTTTAATATCAAACAGTGTTATGAAGACAAATCAGCAAAAGAGGGTAAGGAATGCTAGTTTGGGGGTAGGTTGCAATTTTAGATAGGGTTGTGAGGGAAAGCCTTATCAGAAGGTGATATTTGACTTGTCTTCAAGGATGTGAGAGAGAATGTGCTTACATCTGGAGGAAAAACACTTAGAAGAGGTTCAAAGGCAGAGTCCCTTGCAGTGGGAGCGTGTATGGCTAGAGTGGTGTAAGCCAGGAGGAGAGTAACAGGAGACTAGGTCAGGGAGGTGAAGGGCGTGTTAGTCAACTTTGCATCTCTGTGACCAAAATATCTTACAAGAACAACTTAGAGGAGGCAAGCTTTATTTTGGCTCATGGATTTAGAGGTCTCAGTCCATAGTTATCTGACTTCATTACAGAAACATCATGATAGAAGGGTATGGCAGAGGAAAGCTGTTCAGTTCATGGCAGCCAGGAAGGGTGGGGATAGGGTGGGGGGTGGGGGAAAGAAAGGATAGGAGAGTGCATGCACCAGTGCATGCGCAGATGAACAGAGAAAAGATGTACTTTTCCAGGGCATGCCCTCAGTAACCTACTTCCTCCAACTATGTCCCACCTTCCAGTAGACCATTCAGCTATGAAGGGATTAATTTATCAATGGATTAATCCACTGATAATGTTATAGTCCTCTTGTTTATCAGTGGAATAATCCACTGATGAGGTCAGAGTCCTCATGATCCAATCTTTGCGTTAGAGTACCACCTCTGAACATTGCTGCATTGGAAACCAGGAGTTCAACACGTGTGCTTTTGGGAAGACATTCCAGATCCAAACCATAATAAAGGGTGTAACAGATTGTGTAAAGCCTCTTAGGAATTATAATATCTTAGGATAGATGGCATTGGAGGGTGTTGTGTAGAAGGGTACAATTTAAAAATGTTACTATGATCAAGTTCATTTTTAAAATGAGCCTTTAAAAATATCAATCTGATCAAGTTCAGCTTTGGGCATGCTGATGTTGAGACCCATAAGACATCCAGATGATTCATTCAAAGATAATTGAATATATAGGTCTGGATGCAGAGACATAGTGATAACAATACCTCAAACCAGGGGGACAATGAGACTAACCATGAAAGTGTACAGAATGTGATGGTGTAATAGGGATGATGAAAAGTAGGAAGGAACCCAGGAGACAGAGATGTCAGAAAACTTGAAGAAGAGCCCTGAGAAGAGTTGGGGTAAAGAGTGACCAAAATATGCCAAAAGGTCACACGGGATAGGATAGAGCCCATCAGATTAAATGACACTGATGACCTTGGCAAAAGACAGTTCAATAGAGGTGATGGAGATAATAGAAAAGGAAGACAAAGAAATTTGGTTGTGAACAGGAACAAAAGATAGGGTAGCAGCTGAAGAAAGGGGTTTTGTAAGGTGGAAAAGACTCAAATATGAATTACACATTGATAAAAAGAAGGTATTACTGGAGAAGTTTAATTTCCAGAGAAAAAGAGTGTTATGGTTTAGATAGGAGGTGTCTCTCAAAAGCTTGTGTGTGAAACAATGCAAAAATTTTCAGAGGTGAAATGACTATATTATGAAAAGTATAACCTAATCAACTGATTAATCTACTGATATTGGGGGAAAGTATAGGCAGGTAGGGTGTGGATGGGGGAAGCAGGCCACTGGTGGTGTGCCTTTGGGGTTTATATTTTGTCCTTGGTGAGCTAGCTGGCAAGAATGGGAGACTTGGGTGGTGTTTTACCCATATACCTAATGATATATGGTACATGGTGTGACGAGCACAGGGGTTGGATAGAGACCACTGAGTACAACCTGATATAGATACCAATTGCTCAAAATTCCGAGGAGCTCAAGAGGACAGACTTATAAGTGTGCCTTCTTCTTGCTCGAAGAATATCAGGTGACCATCTGACAGGATCAGGCCAAACATTATGAAATGAAAAATCATTTCTATCCCATCATTTTGTACCAATTATTCCAGCTGAACATATATTTTGCAAATGTTCTTGTGAGGACTCATTTTATAAGCTTTAAAGAAATAAAGTATTGGGGCTGGGGCTGGGGTAGAGTGCTCACCTGGCACACATGAGGCAGTGGGCTCGATCCTCAGCACCACATAAAAATAAAATGAAGGTACTGTGTCCACCTACAACAGCAACTACAAAAAAAAAAAAAAAAAAAAAAAAAAAGAAAAGAAAGAAAGAAAGAAAAAGAAAAAGAACTATAGTATTTATTGAACTAAAAATTTTATAGAACTTTTACATTCACTTTTGAAAATTATGATTAATTTGTTAGCTTTATTTATTATTCAATCAAATGAAATTTTCCAAATTCTCTGTAAAACCCACTTAGAAAAAGAATATGGCTTAGCAAAGTACATTATATTCTTTTTCTTTTTGGCTTTTCTTTTTTTTTTCCTTCAAGGAGCCTACTTCAACAATTATAAGAAGAAACCTAAACTTTAAATGTAGAACAGCCCCCAGTTAATCCAGTGTTACCAATTCTTCTTAATTACTTGGTCTATGTTTTTCTCTTAATTAATTTACCAGTCATGAGACACTTTGCCACTACAAGGGAAAATGACAAGGATTTACCCTCTCCCCACATATAAATAAGAAAATCATGATATAAAACATATGGTATACAACAACTTTTAAAAATTTAACTTTAAGCTTAATTTTAATAACCACATTAAGTGTTCAAGGGATCTATCCACATTGATGAACTGACCTTGCCAAAACATTTCTAGCCTTGAGTCAAGTAAGAGAAGGCCTTGAATATGAAGGGAGGGGTAAAGATGAAAATCGCATTTAAAAGTATGGCTTCTCTTCCCTTCCTTCCTTCCTTGAACAGATGTTTATTATTTCTGTTTTTCTTACTTGGTACAAACTATTGATTTATATCACTTCAGGATTGAAAAAAAAATTTTTTTGGTCCTGAAAATTGAACTCAGGGGCATTCAATCACTGAGCCACATCCCCAACCCTATTTTGTATTTTATTTAGAGACAGGGTCTCACTGAGTTGCTCAGCACCTCACCTTTTGCTGAGGCTGACTTTAAACTCTTGATCCTCCTGCCTCAGCCTCCTGAGCCTCTGAGATTACAGGCGTGTGCCACTGTGACTGCTCAAGATTGAAAAATTTTTTTTACTGTGCTTGGCTTTAAGGCTTGATATGAGAAGGAAACATGGAAGTTGGCCAAAGACAACCAGATCTTAAAGAAGTTTGGAAACAAACCTTTAGCTTTCTTTTGATTTTTTTGTGAGAAACTGTTCATGCAAAAATTTTTCATCTAATGCAGTGTGATAATTTGTGAGAAATTCTAAAGTATGATACCATCTTTAAAGCAGGTTAGTACCTGCCTTCTGAGAGAAAAAAGTAGAAGTTAATTGCTGAACTGCTGTGTAAGCAGGGTGGTGAAAAACTCCATCACTCTCAGAATTGTGTTTGCTTCAACAAAGCGTTATTCCCAGGGAAAGAGATTGAAGGATCCCCAAATAGTTGACCCTTCAAGTTAAATCATTGCCTTTTAAAAGTCTGAAGTTATAGATACATAATTGTATTAATTAGTGTCTGGGGAAGCCTTTACTTCTTAACATTTAAAAAAAAATTTGCAGTCCTTATATTCCTGCTTATGAGATTTCAAGTCTCCTCCAAACTGGAAATCTGAAAGAGTTTCGTTATAAATTATTTGGAATTTTCTCTTTGTAGAATTATGCAACATGTCAAAGATTTCATATATCTTATGACTCAGGCACTTACTTAAAGCTTTCTCTTCTTGTGTTTGATTATAAAAAGAGTCCTTGAATAAGAAAATTAAGACATTTGCTAGTCTTCCCTGGAGCTTTAATCAGTTGGCATCTGACAGGTGCTTTTATTTTCCTGGCCTTGAAATCTTTCTGGATGGGATGTGGGAGAAATATTTCAAATGTCCTCTTAGTTAGCAAATAAATCTTGGCTTTTTTGTTCTCTCTGGTTTTTCCCCCCCTCTGTATTCTTAGCCTGCTCTCCACTCTTTCCCTTTCAACCTTCACATGCACGTCTCCAGAGTTCTTGTTCCTTTTCTTCCATTAGTGGTGGAAAGAAAAGCTCTCAGAATGGACTGACAAATTTGCAGCTGTATCCATGACATGGATCCAGACACAACTGTAATATCTTCAGGTTCCATAAGCCCATAGGTACAGATGAGGTACATAGCATTAATACCTGGATTCTCCTTCCCATAATTGTCATGCTGGACCATAGTGCCCCTATAGTGCAAAGTTCCCCTATACATTCCTGGTGGTTCCTAGGCTGTCTTTCGTTTTATCAGACTGCCTCTGTGCCAGCTGTGGAAGGCCTCTCTGGTGGCCTACTTGGGCACTCACTATACTCAACTGGGCTCCCTCCAGTGCTCTGCTATTTCCTTCGCTATTCCTCCCTGCCAGGGGTAGCTCTGTCCTGGCTCAGAGGCTGCCATTCAATTTTCTTTTGGCTTTTCCCTCTAATCCCATCTCTTCAGAGCAGATCAAAAGCTCAGTTAACAAGTTTGGGTGGAAAACCAGATGTCTCCAATTCCCTGCTTCTGTGCAGGTCACAAGAACCATTTATTTCTCTTTAGTCTAAGGCAAAAGGCCTCAGGCAGATTAAACTCATGCAAAAGATCACAATCCCAGATCAGGTTGATACCTTGATACAGTCAATTTTTAACCTTCAAGATACAACTTGAATTGGAATATAACAAACAATCTTAAGCTTCTACTTTATACTCTGCAGTATTATGTGCTTACCTTTGTAATTTAAATCTTGTGTCCTTTTGTATTGCATTGTTTATTATGGTTGTTAGTCCCCTTCTAAAGGTGAGATAACTGACAAAGAAAGAGGAAAAGGAAGTCCCATACCAAGGATCACAGAGCTGATAAGGGCTGAGTTAGGATCTGGTTCCAGGGTTGAGGCTTACTCTCTCCAACATAGCCTCCCACTCTGGAAAACAAGTTACTTTCATCTTAGCAAAACACATCATAGCTGTAACAAGAAAAATGGCTCTAAAAAAGACATAAATAACTCAGTTTTTCAGTAAACCTAAAACTGCTAAAAAGTTTAAGCTATATCCATTAAAAATAAAAGGACATAAACACTTTTAGCTCAAGCAAGTTAAGAGATGTATTTATACATCCTGATCATCGCTCTTAAGATATTCACAAGAATAGTTGAGTGACACATTCACGTGAAACTTCTTCAAAGGCATTATATTAATATGTGCAGATTACAACATGAGAATGAGTAAGGAACTACCTTTTTACATGGAATTTACATTGTCCTCATCATCTGAAATGGATCTGTAGTTTGGTGGGATGTTTGTATAGTATTGTGAATCTTTACCTGCTGGATGAATAAACATAAACTCAGACTTTATGGCTGCTGATCTGACACTTTTCACCGACAGTAAATCTCCTTAAAAGATTCTTTCCTAGGAACTAAATATTTTGTAGAAGCTCTTTTATTCTCGTTCCAGAAGCCAAAACCCTTATGTTGCTGTTCTGTTGAATGAAATATAATACGAGAGAGTTAATCTTGCAATAATTCCTGTAACTGTGACTTGGGAAAAGGAAGGGAGTGGAGCTTCACAGACAGCTCACAACCACAGGGAATGGGGGTGTGGGGCGGGAGGCGAGTGTCTGTGTAGAAACTGAGGTAGCAGGAAGGACACAGGAAGACAAAGCCTGGTCAGACAGCCACTTTCCTGATGAGAGATGATGAGTGTGGTGCACAATATTGATAACTTGGTTCCATTACTAACTGAGAGCTGTTAGGATGTTGTTTTACCTTTGTATGCAAAGTATCTAGTTTTATTTTCCATTTAACTTCCTTTGGAATGAGAAAGGACAAGGGATATCTTTATATTTGGGGACTTCCAAAGGACTTTAGTTATTATTCATGCATTTTACTTATTTTTTAATTTTATATGCAGATGGAACATGTAGTTTAAAGAATAATTGACTCAAAGCTACTGCAAGAACCTAGGAATCCATAGGTTGAGTCCCTCCCTCCTGATACCCAGATCTCTTTCACAAGTTTGGGAGTACTTCCTCTCCTTCTTAAACCTTTGACTTCAATGGGTGCCACATTGAATGCAACTATAGGAAAGTATTAATATTCTTCAAAAGTTACTTAGAGATGGCTAAAAAAAAAAATCCAAAAAGCACACACACACACACACACAAAAAAAAATGGCACATGTTCCAATGTCTCAATCTTCTATTATTATTCTCCTAATATTTCATTTAAAAAATGTCATCTTTGATGACATCCCTTCATGTTTTGCCCTATATCACTGGTCCTAATTTCTGTCATGGAGAGAATGTGGCAAGTATGAGCGCTGTCTTGACATTCAATTAACTATCACCAATATGGTGTTCACTGTGTTATGGTATTGTTAATACTTCATGCTCTTTTGGTTGCTTTTATTACAGGGTGGACGTAAATAATATTGGAGTAAATATGATTGGTTTGGAAACTCTGTGAATCTAAGGGAGAGTTAATGACAAATACTCTCTGGGAATTAGTATTGATGCCACATCTACAGCTTTTCCTTCTATGTAGAAAACCAGTTTTGAGCCATAACAGACACTTCTGCAAAGAGGGTAGAATTAAAATTACTTCTTACATCATAGCTTTTTCCTTACTAATTTAGAGCCAATGTATGAGGAATGTGGAATGCCCAAGCTAGCAGCAATTCAAATGAATCCCATAAGAACAGGAAACCAAGTGGAAATCCAAATATAAACTATGCCCTAAAATTGCCATCAATAATCCCTGAAATGAGAACAATGAAATTAGAATATTGTTTGGGTTGCCTTCCCACCTGATAACTGAAAAAGGAACCAGCCTATTTTCATCTTTCTAGTTCAAGAGTTAATGAGGTGGAGAAAGTCCAACAGAAACTGGGCAGTGACGTTTACTCCTTTGTCAACGACAAAATCATGTAGCAATTTCCTGGCCTGCAAAAACATCCTAATAAATCTCCTCTGTATACCATTAGGAAGAAGTTTTGTGGAGCTGGGTGGACTTCAGAAGGCTGCTAACCTTGGGCAGCTCTGCTGTTATCCTGTTCTTATTGCTCAATGGAAAGTTCAGCAGAATTACCAAGTAAGAGGAGACTAGGTTCAGGGCTGTAAATCTCCAAAAGATGCTCACTGACATCCACAGTGCTCTGTGGAGTGAGTTTAACAAGGTCATCCTTGCTGAGCTTCCTTTGAGTTGGAGGCTATGGCTTACTGTCAGGCCCAGAGCCAGGCTGTTAATCATTAGGAAATCAGAGGGTGAGGGGTGGGAGGCCACAAAAGGTAACTCTTAGGCCTGGTCCCACTGTTGAATAGAGCCCGGTTGGAAATCCTATATAAAATGGTAGCCCATGGGGGTCTCTGCACTGAAGCTGAGATCCTTTTCCTCACTTGCTTCTTTAACCTCATTAGTCAGTCCTTCAGGTGCTTCCCATCATTCATTGAATCAAGTAGAAACTTCTGACCACTGTCTTCAAAGTCTTTTCATTCAACTCCAAATATCTAAACCTATCTTTGACTCTTGAATCTAGCCACAGAGGTCTTCTTTTGATACCTATATCTGACTTTCTCCCTTGTAAAGCTTTTCTACCCATTGATGGGATGACTGGGTTTGATTCCTTTGAATTTGTTGTGAATTTGGTGACAAAAATACCAAAGAACATGTTTATCTGGGGCCAAATGCATATTTGGGAGCTCTTTGTTAGTAGCTTTTGTGAGGGGCTAAGACTCCAACCAAGGTGAGGAATTCAGCCAACATGAAGATTGGACTCAATCTACCTGAGGAGGTAGGAGGGTGTCTTGGAGCCGCTACAAAATTGCAAAGGGAAGATGAGGGACTCAGGGGTGCTGGTGCACTATGTTTACGGTTTATAAATATTTAGGTGCTACTTGATTTGCTCCTTACCATGTTGTCATGGAGTAGACAAAACTAGCATTATTATTGCCCATTTTGAGGTAATGCAGCTGAAATTTTGAGAGATTACATGACCTCAGCCAGTAAGTTTGAACCCAAGTGTTGTGATCAACTATATATATCCTATGTTGAGATGGTCAGCAGTTTCCTTGTATAAAGGCCCAATTATAAATACTTTAGCTTTTGTAGGCCACATGGTTTCTGTCACAACCACTCAACCCTGCCATTGTAGCACAAAAGCATCCATAAACAATACATAAACAAATGGGCATGACTGTGTTCCAATAAAGCCCTATTTACACAAATAAGCGGTGGGTCATATTTGGCCTGTGGGCTGTAGTTTGTGGACCCCTATCCTGTGCTATAAAAGTGTAACTGGCCTTCTGTCAAGATTAAGGACTCACAGCCCATTAAATACTTTTGTGCATTTGAATCTTGAAAATGTAGATAATAATAGGGTGTAAAGGAACACAGCCTAAGCTAATGTGATTCACTTAGCAAGGGAAGTAAGTCAATGTGGAGAGAGGCCACAAAAGAGGAGCTGAGCAGTTGATTTTCTAAGCGTGTCTGTAACGTGATTGCTCTGGAAGCTTCTTGGCTCTTTTCTCAACTCTCTACCTTATTGATCATGCCTCCAATGAGCTATAAGCTGGACATTTTTTACTCTGAGCACTTTTCCTAGAAGCTGTCATCTCCCTTTGGATGTGACAAATATCCCAGACCCTGCTTCCTGACAAAAAGATGCAGGCTCTGTTCTGACGTCAGGACAGGAAGCCCTGCCAGGGAAGAGGAGTTGGGAGGCTTGATAGGGGACCAAAGGGATTAAGCCCAAAGTTGTTATTTGGTGATAAATTTTTATTTACTTTTTATTTTTATTTTGCTATTTCAGGATGATTAGCCCTGTCAATAAGAGCAGGAGAGAAAATAGGAGAAACTCCAAAGACTGGAACTCATGCTTTGCATATTGTAAAATTCTATATTTATACTCACTCAGACAACTGGTTTACTAAGAAGTGGACCCCAGGAAGCTCAAATTCCATTTTATGGTCTTCAATGTACATTTCTAGTAGGGCCTGTCATTCTCTGCCATTTCCTTCACCCCTGGTATTTTCCCATCACTCCTCTCCCTACCCTAGTCACTTTCTTCCCATCTTTAGACTCAACTTGGCAACTTTGAGGAGTTGTTGCTTCTTTCTTGAATCTTTTTCTGTTGAATCCTATACTGCCTGCACCATTTATTTGGCATTTTCTTTTATGCTGCATTATGGTCTCTCATGATAATTAACTTTATGTGTGTCCTGTTCTGCAATGATAATTCAGCTACTTGAAGTCATTGACTGGATTTTAAGTTGTCTGCATTTTCCAGCACAGTGCTAGACTCATAAGTACAAACACCTCTTAAATGGGCTCTACCTTTTAATTGGCCACTAAGATGGAAGTTTTTTCTCTCAGTTTCTTACTATTTTCCTTGTGTTAAAGCACTTTTATTTGTTTAACTCTTTTGGTTTGCTACCATTCTCTTCTCCCTCAGGACATGAGATAACGTCTCTCAGGGGCATGTTGGGAGACATGAGTGTTAACACACGCAAAATGATAATTTTCTATCAATCCTCAGTCATGGTATTTATTTGAGTCTAAAGGATCAAGTCTAATCAGTTTTCTGTAAAATCCATGGGAAACCATGTCTGATTTTGCTCACAACTACATTTCCTCCATTTGGCAAGTGCCAGACATATGGTAGATGTGTAATAATTATTTGTTGAATGAAATAATGAGTGAATGTTTACTAACTTGATTTGCTTCTGGGTGAATCCTTTGCTTTGTGGAAAGAGGTCTGATTGGTAAGAAATAAGGACATGATTTCAGTTGTCTGTCTTTGTTAGAGTACCTCAGCCCCTTAATGTTCTGCTGTTTCATGAGGCCGATTTGACCTCACACATTGGAATGTTTCATGGCCCACTCCCAAGGACCAAATCGCTAAGGACCAAATTAACACTGTTCTCCTAACAGGTAATGAACAGACACCAGACTTATGAGATCTCCTAATATAACTCAAGAGAACTCCACTCATGTTTCCTTCCTGGTTTGTTTTGAATTTTTGAAAACTTTGAAGAGAGAGTGTGTCTACAGAGTGGGTCAAACATGTAGTGGTACTTAGTGGTGACCAATAGGTGCTGTATTGATTATTAAGGGAAAATGTAATCTTCCATATGTAAAATAGTTAATCTTTCTAAATAATGTTTTAACGAAAGTATTTTTCTGGGCTGGGGTTGCTTAGCATGTGTGCTTACCTAGCATGTGTGAGGCACTGGATTTGATTCTCAGCACCAAATATAAATAAAGGTCCATTGACAACTAAAAATATATTTTAAAAGAAAGTATTTTCCTCATTTGGGCATTATGTAATAAAATACTCAAGGGTCAGCTCTATCTAGTTAATTAGCTCTTATGCATATTTACCACAAGGTGGCAGTATAGCAGAGTGGGGAGATATTTTTTCTCCCTTAACAAGTTTCCATACTCCAGATATTTTGTAGTTAAGTAGATTTTTAAAATAAAATACATACCCACTTAATTTCAAATTATCTCACACTTAAAAATCCCTCATATATAACCTGATGAATATTTTACATATTCTGTAGAACACTTAGTTCATCATGTATAAATATTATGCAGTAATAATTAAACTTCTCTTATGTAAGTAGGCAAAATCAATTTTAAGGCTTATGAATACAACTTTTTAAAGCAGTATGCAAAGAATAATCTACTTAGGGTGTGATACTGTCATTACAGACAAGATGCCTCAATAGTTTAGGTTTAGGATAGGGAGAGAACCTTGAAGTAGGGTTATCTGAGGCAGGAAGCTGCACAGTGAAGCTATAAGCCATTACCTTTTGGCTGCAAGTAATTTCTGAGCACTAATTGTCCCTTATTGTCTAAAAGCTGGTTTTTGGCTACAAAGAGTTTATGATCCAAACCTAACACACCATCAAGGAAAACCTAGCAAACATGTGAGAAGACAGGTACCATTCCCATTATGAGAGACATGGAAAGAGTGGAAATAACACAGTAAGAAACATTGATTTTATGTGATTTTCCAAGATGAGAGAAGTGAATAGAAACAGGCAGGATGGAAAGGAGAAAAATCTTGGGAATAATGAAACCTGAATTCTTAGCTCTGCCTCTTGTCATTCCTTGTCACCTCATTTTCCTCATGTGTGGAAGGGAGCATTTTGGACTTGGTCTTGGAAGCATTAATAGAAATATATTCTACCAACATTTGATGTTAATGGGTACCCTGTTTGTTTTAAAATAAATGAAGAATGCAAATTATTAGATTGCATATCATCCTTTCCTCCTCCCTCTTAGAGAGTCACAATGTACATTAGCACATAAAGGCTCTGGGAAGTCTGGAATAATTTGGTTTAACTTTGTTAAACTTTATATTTCAACCTTAATTTAATTGTGGTATGCAATTCCTCCCTCTACCCATTAATATCAAAACACCCATCAACATCAAATAAATGTTAGTAATCTTTGGTAGATAATTTGGGAACCACCGAATTAAGAGCTCTTTAAAGCTTGCTCTAGCTCTAGGAATTTGGATCAAAAATTCTAGGAGAAGGGCTGAGAATATAGTTAAGTTGGTAGAGTGCTTGCCTCTTCTGCACAAAGTCCTATGTTCAATACTCAGCACCACAAACAAAACAAAACAACTCTAGGAGGGGAGGGAACTGGGTCTGACTTCTTTACTTCATCCCCACTGCTTGACACAGGGAAGGTGAACAATGTTTGCAAAATAAATGGATGAACTGTGGTAGTGCAGGTTTTCTTCCTTTTTGCTCCCCTATGAAGTGTAGGCTATTTCTATCCCTCTTCTGAAGTTGTCTACATATCATATTAAAGCAAGTCCAGCTAGAGAGAGGAGACAAAGGCCTTTAAAAAAAAATCTAAAAATACACGGGAATTATGGTAAGAGTCTTTCTTGGCAATGTAAAACTGTGGTTGTCTTGAAGATATTTGACCCTAATAGGATTGCTTTCCCATTTCTTCCTCTGTTCTTATGAGTGGAAACCTTATTCAGATTGGAAGAAAAAAATCAGTTGGAAGGAGATGACTGACAGCTCTATTTTGAAGATCAAAGACGAAAAGAATGCCCGATAGGAGAGAATGAGAGGTTTTTAAGAGACCAAGAGGCTCTTGGTAGTGGAAAGTGAAGAGAGTCTGTGGAAGTGGGAAGCTCCCTGAAAGATAGGGAAATGGTGACCAAGTGGTTGGCTTCTAACTTAAGAAGTTTAAAAAGTTGGTGGATGAGCTGAAGAAGGAAGAGAAACCACATTTGGTGCTAGGTAGACACTGTATGAGCCACAATGGGCATCTTGAATCAGAAGTGAAGAACTCAGGGGTGTTGCCTACCAATTTCTGTAGATGTGAGAACTCAGTTATAAGGAAAAAATTTTTTTTCAGGAACTAGATGATACCATTCTATTATTAAAGGCATCCGAAGTGAAAGGACAAAGATCTAAAATGCTATTCAACTGTTGGGAGTAGTAATACAGATTGTAGTATCTGCTGCCTACAATTCATAATTATGGTTAAAGCAAGTTCTAGAAGATGTCTGCTAAAATGCAATGTATGACCAGAGGAGAAATAACACACTGACCCAACAGTAGTAGTTATATTCTCACTGCAGAGAATAGAATTCTAGAAAACAGAACACTGGAGAAGTAAATTGTGCTGGGGGAAAGAGAAGCTAAGAAGTGTGGGGCTGTGCTGTAGAACAGCACTGCAAAGGTTCTGGGAGTTAGGAGTCAGGCCTATGGGTGCCAAAGGCTTGAGGTACTGAAGATGTATGTTTAAGATAAAAGATATGGGAGATACCAAAGGTGTATTTTATCTACTTTACCATTTTGTTCACAGCACATAAAAAAAGAGACACTGTCAGGTCAGAAACAAAAGATCTTGGAAGACAGCCCGGACATCCCCATTTCTGCTTTATATCAACTGTTCTGATTTTATTCATTGATTTGTAACTTATAATGACTACCAATATTTGCAATTATTAAATATGTGTACACATATCTGTATAGCAGTTATTTTAAATATTGTAAATGTGTTTTCATAATTATATAAAATACAAATAAAATCAAATCAAGGTTTAAGGGTTTTTTTTAAATTCTTTTTCACTTGCATTCCAATGTCATGTCTGTTTTTGTGTGTGTGGTACTGGAGATTGAAGTGAGGGTCTCAGGCACACAGTTTGCCCAACCCTACCCAACCCCAAATATTGTTTCTTAATAAGGATAAAAAAGGAAAGTGGTTGTAGCTGGCACTCTAGAGTTGCATATAGTCTGTAACCTGAAATATTTCCATAAAAAACCAGAGGACTTAGATACTGAAGTAGAGTTATTAACTGTAGTGATTATAAATTACTGTGTTACTCCTCTTCAATACATAAAATATGTAGAATTTCACTACCATGAAGGTATTCTATGGAAGTGGAATTCTTTGGAATGTGGGTTAACATGCAAAGAAGGTTGCTAATGGTGGATTGGATCTCTCTCTCCAACATTCACATGGAACTTCACTGCAGACTTGAATTGAGACAAATCGTTTAGACATGTGCATACCATTTTCAAAACCACAAAAATTTTAAAAACACTCTATTGAAATTTCCACCCACTAAAAGTTCCAGTTCAGTTTTACATTTTTATCATTATATAGTATGTGCTAATTTTCCTAAATAAAACATATGTTAAAAATACCATTATAGGGGCTGGGTTGTAGCACAGTGACAGAGCTCTTGCCTAGCACATGTAATGCACTGGGTTTGAGCCTCAGCACCACATAAAAATAAACAAATAAAATAAAGGTATGCGGTCCATCTACAGCTACAAAAATAAAAAAAAATGTTACTAGACATTTAAAAAAATACCACTATAATATTTGATACGTGATGATTCCCATGACAGAAAGATAAGCTATTGAGTTTGCAAAGAGTAAATAGATATTAACAAATATACATCCTTCTATACATAATTCAAAACATTGTGTTGTTTCTGATAAATATATTTAAAGGAAACAAGAATTATCCATGTTTGATGTCAAGGTAAAGCATTCATTTTTATGCAACAGGAAATGACTCTACTCAAAATCTTTATTTCATCAGCTTGTTACAGTTGTTTTTAGGCAAAAAACTATTAATTTTGATGAAAGAGCATGATTTATACTGCTGTCCTTGGTTACCCTGAAGATTTAAATGTTATGTCAACTTTTCAACATTCAATGCAGAAAGAAATTCAAGTACAAAATTATCTTTCATAAAAAAGAATTAATAGGTTCTTCATATTCCCATGTCACCATCCACCTTAGCAAAAACAAAAATAAAAAAGTATCCAGAATCAACTTGTTAAAATGCTACAACTATATTTTTGGCTTTTCAAGTGATTGATATGTACCATTTTGTACAAAGAAGTGTTGCTTAATTTTTTATGCTAGAAGAAGTCCTCAAGAGATTTTATATGATGTTGACTGACAGTTAAGAATCTCTTATTGGCCATGTATGGAACACAGTAGGGGAAACATAGGACCTACTATGTATGTGTGGTAGACAAAATAATGCCTATTCCAAAGATGTTAATGTCCTAGTTTCCAGACCTGTGAATAGGTTACTGTACAGGGGTTTTGCAAATGTGATTACTTGAAGTATCTTGGGATGGGGAGACCCTCCAGGATTATCCTGGTGGGTTCAATGTAATTGTAAGCATCTTTTAAATTGAGAGGTAAAAGGGTCAAAGTTGGAACAAGGAAGTGTGACAACAAAAGCAAAGCTCAAAATGATGTATTTTGAAGATGGAGGAAGTGTCCACAAGGAAAGGAATGTGGTGTAGGTCTCTAGAAGCAGCAGGAAATGGATTCTCACTTGGAGCCTTCAGAAGGAATGCAGCCCTGTCAACAGGCATAAACCTTGCTGTTAGCCCAGTGGGATCCACTTCAGACTTCTGACCTCCAGAACTATAAGATGACAAACTTGTGTTGTTTTCAGCTATTAAGTTTGTGGTAATTTTTTTTTAAAGCAGCAATAGGAAACTACTATCTTATGTGGCTTAAAGTTCCACTTTTTCCCCCCCATATTATCTATCTGGAACATATTAACTCCCAAGAGTTAATATGATGAAGTAGAAAGAGAAGCTGGAATTAAACAGGTCATTTTTAAAATCCTGATTTTTGCCATTTCCTCTCTGTATGACCTTGAGGAAGTTATTTATCTCCTTTGACCTCAAGTTTCTTCATCAGAAAAAGAGGATGTGGTGAGAGGTAAATATGGTAAGATGCAAAATGTCCAGCATGATGCCTGGAGGACTCCCTTCAAGATAGATCTTCAAGAAACGTGACCCTAAATCTTCACCAGATTGCCAAAGATTTATTGCATGAAAGTGATTCACTTGGCAGTTTCTTGTTTGCATTAGGAGCCCCCAGAGCCTTCTGGGAAGATGCCTGTCCTAGGGTCACAGTGTGAGTCAAGGCACAAAAGGCTAGCTTGAGACTGTGTCCAAACCTGCAAGCTAAGAAAAGCTGAGAACCCTTCCCTGGAATTAGGGTGGGCATGCTCTGTGAACTTTTGACCTTTCCTGTTTCACCTTGTCTGTCTGTGACCCAGGAACTGGCCTGTCCCCCCACCCCTGCCCCGTGGCGCTATGTTGATTTGCCAGCAGGGTGGAAAGCCTGCGTTCACAGATAGGGCACAGAGCTCCTCAACAGCAGCTGCCTGGGTTTTGAGGATTAAATCCCAGGCTTTTGCTCCGTGACTCAGACAGTGCATGCTGATGCCTGTTTGCCTGTCCTGGCTGCTTGGCGTGTTCAGTGTTAGCAAACTCGGAGCCCACATTTCCAAGCATGGGCTTAGGTGACCTGGAGAACATAAACCACTGCACAAAGCTATTCTCACTGGAGAATATAGAGCGATCCCAGAAGAAAAACAGATTTGAAGGGATTACACTTAAGCAATGGAGATAGTATCTTTCCTCATATTTGAAATCTCATAATCCAGGGTGAGGCACAAGGACACATTTTTGCTGCTAAATTTCTTTGGGAGATCTACTAGTTTTGTCCCTTTTTGGTATGTGGGTTTTGAAGAAAATTGGTCTTTGCCTGTATTTTTTTTCTCTTAAATTTAGCCATCAGTAGATTCAAAGAACAGAATTCAGTGTTGTAATCAATGTGGACATTCAGATGTTCTAAATCAAAATCTCAATTCCAGCATATTTTACTCACAACAAAGTTAATTTGACCTGAATTTAATATTCTGCATAACTGCAGTTGTTCCAGATAGTTACTAGGCATAAATGGTAAGTAATTTCTTACAAATTCCTGTAGTTACTGTTTCTTGTGCACAACGAACTCATATTTTAATGACTTTTTGCTTTTAAATCTTTAGCTAGAGTGATCTATAAAGTAACTATTGTTGCAATTCAGGTTCAATCTTCAAGCCCATCATGTATATTCTGGTCCTCTAAGAAGTAGATTTCTAGATGAAATTAGATGTTCAAGATATTTCCTGGGGGAAACCCCTGTGATGTATAAAGAGGAGGGGGCAGGAGCAGGCAGGGCCAAGATGCAGACCAAGAAAGCAGATTGGGTAGAAAGAACAGAGTGTTTTCAAAGAAACTTTGGCCAGTCCAATGGGGTGTTCTTGAATCCCAGGCACCTATTAGAGAAACCCTGATTCTCACAGGAATGAGCCTGTGTTAGTTTCCAGCTTCACTTGGTCATCATTGTTTGGGAGCAACTTGCTGAAAGCATGGCCTGGGCTTAATATGGATCCACCAGAGCAGTAGTGGGCCTATGTCAGCTGTGTGCCCTGTGGCAGAACAGCTAAGCAGTGCATTTTCATGGCCACCCCCACTTCTTGCCCACCCTTCAACATTGACACATTTTAAGAAGCAAGGATCTGTGTGCTGACTCCACACTCAGTACCTGGGACCCCTATTCTCAAACCCGTTGGACTATTTTCCAGATCCTGAACACCATATTTCAATGGATAATCATTGCCACCACATTATATATTTGTGAGAATTCTGTTCAGCCTAATCTTGCACCAAAGACAGTTTACTAATAAACGATTTTTAAGTAATAATGGCACTGTTTTTTAAAAACCTTCACATAATGATCATATTCCACTTTTGGGGGCAGGAAATCTGGCATAAAATCTGTGACAACTATGCAGTGAAATGAGGCATTCTTGGTTACTCTTCGTATTATTATTATTATTATTATTATTATTAGAGTCATCTCTGGGCTGTGTATTCTGAAATTTTTTTTTCTGTTTCAAAAGAAAAGCTGGGTCCCAGATGGGTTGGTTCTGTATGAATTTCAAGCACAAGTACATTATTTGCCTATGTGAGAAAATTGGGGAAGGACTGAGAGAACACACTGGATTCTTGATTCTAGGCATCTTGGATTAGAAAGAGGGATTCGATAGGTCCAGGGTCTGTGATGGGAATGAAAAGGCAGATGGAGCACTTGCCAGAACTAGACCACCAGCAGTCAAGGAAGGTGGCCTCATCATCTTGGGAAAATATGGGAAATTGGGAAGGAGATGTCAGGTCCGTCTCTCCTGATCCTTACCAAGGCATATACCCCTCAAGGCAGCCTGTGTGTCCACCCTTCTATCACCCAAATAACTCCTCAGAAGCCAGCTGATGTCTAGTATTAAAGTATTTTATTCCATAATTAGAAAAGTTTAAAGAAAGTCTAGTTCACTGCAACTGTGCTCAATTGCCTGCTTGTTATGTGCACCTGGTCCTTCTCTAGGCTGTTTTTTCTTTAACAGTTTCTATCTCTAACAAAATGCTTGGTACAAAGATGATTCTGCATATATTTATATTGAACTAAATGGAATCAAAAGATGCAGATACGTGGGGAGAGGCAGCAGAATAACCAAAGTGAAATTACATGAAAGTAAATAAACACCTCTGAGTGCAAAACTGCAGACATTCAGATATCCTGAATGCAAATGTCAACTCCATCACATTCTGCCTATGGGAATACAAATGGATGCTTTAACCATTCTACATTTAATATCCTTCTTATGAGCGTGAAGTGCCTACCCACTCCTGTATCAAATGATAGGGATTCTAAAAATATAAAGATGGATAAAGTTTTATTTATTTATTTATTTGTGTGTGTGTGTGTGTGTGTGTGTGTGTGTGTAGAAGTTAGATTAAAGACAACTAATGCTTGTATCCACAAAAGCACAGAGACAGGCTTTCAGGGATATTCAAGTCCGCCTGGGCATGGAGATATTTCAGGCCATACAGAATTATAATTTCCAGTTTCAGGAAATTCTAGATTTTTTTAAAAAATGTAACTCTACTTACAAAGCATAAAGTGATACATGGCTCACATCTAAACAGGTAGCTTTCAGTCCTTCCATAGATGGTATTCACTTACTGCATTTGATTTTTGTACTAAAACCCTATTGCAACATAGCCACCCTTTTATTGCTAGCAGTTGGCAATTGAGTGAAGCATACTCTTGTTTAGTTCTTTATGGCTTACCAAATATTTTAAATGCATATTACTATTTTGACTCCTCAATAGTACTCTGGAAAAGAACAGTTTTCATGATACCTCACCACTTATTATTTCAGAACTCTTGTTTTTGTTTTTTAGTGCTGAGGATTGAACCCAGGGCCTTGTACATAGTAAACATGTGCTTTACCACTGAGCTAAACCTCAGCCCCTAATTCAGAACTCTTAAAGGAATTCTACAACAAGAATTTGGATGATGGTTAAAAGGTCAGAGTAAGACCTGGTTTATTCCTGAGTTTTACACATGCAAGTTGTATGACCTTGGAAAAGTAAGTAACTTAAATCAAACCAACTATTTTCTAGATCAATGCAATAGCTCTGCATTCTGATTTCAAAGGAGAAATGGATCTTGAGCCCTAAGGATTTTCTTAAGTAGTACTCATAGTCAAATTAGCTGAAGTGAGGCATGTGGAATTCTTAGCACAAAGTCTGTCACGTACTAATATTCAGTGTCAGCATTAGCTTTACAAATTTGTCATTTACAGAGTATTATCATATATTTCATTCTGTCCTCCCAATAACTCCATAAAGTTTGGCTTTCTAAATGGAGAAATCAAAGCTCAGGGAACTTATGATCTGTTCCAGTTATTCTGGCAATTGCATGCCAGAGCTTATCTGCTTCTCTCCATGATGGACACTGCCTTGGTGAATTAGGAAAACTGGTCCCTGGGATGGATATCAAGGAAAAGTAGATGGGGGTGGGGAAGCAGCAATACAAGGAAACTAGCTCCTAGAGAATGAAAAGATGGAGGCTTCTGCCATAGGAGACGTAGAGTTAACTGACAAAGGAGTCGGGTTCTGTTTTCTCTTTTCTTCAGCTTCAGTGAACAAATGACCTAAGAGTATTTCTAAAATCTTTATAAATTCCCAGCAATATTTGATCATTTATGGAAGGCTTGAATATTAGGGTTAGAAATTAAAGAAATCAAATCCTATTGGTTGGTTGGGATTTTGAGTAGCATTTAAGTATATTTACTTTTTATTCTAGAAGTATTATTATTACATTACAAAATTTTGAAAAATGGCATAGGACCTTTAATATTGGTGACAATTTAGATGATTTTATATTCCTGACACATTTTTTATATTCATCCCTAAGCATTTGAATCTGCCCCCTGCTTTTTTCTTTTTTAAACTTGGTGCAGTTCTACCATGATTGTAAACCCAGATTTACACTCTTTGGGAGGTATTTTTGTGCAGCAGTGATAGGGAAGATTATTTTTATTGGTTTGGAAAGAAAGAGTTTGGGGTTTGTGTTACCAATTGATATGTGCAAATATATAGGGCAAGTTAATTGAGGTATGGGAGGCCTTGTAGTCCACCAGAAAACCAGCATCAGGAGGCTGCTGTGCAGCTAAGAGTGGTAGAAACGGGGGCTCCTCTGGAGTTGAGGTCAGGGTTAATTTGCAAGATCTTGTGGGTGATACCATGGTGAGATGTGAAACCATGAACCCTGAGTATAAAACAAGATTGGGTAGAAGAGGATAAGAGAAAGAATACAAGGGGGAGAGTTGTAGAATTTCCTTTGATTCCCTAAACAGAAGAAGATGTGAGGCAAGATTTCAAGTCAAGGAAAGCTATGGAAGACAGCCAGGTAAGGTTTCCAGCTAGAGAGAAAAGGATGTAGAGATGGTTATTTGTTCACTCGCTCATTCATTCATTCATTTACTCAGAAGGAATTGTTGAATATTCATGTACAAAGAGCTCATGGGACTTCTTTTTAGGAGAAAATGGTGGCATGATCCCCAACTGGAAGGGAGGCATCTCTGCAATACAGACACCTCAGTGATGAGAGTGTGCTTAGAGAGCAACTGCAGATGATTTCAGAGACTCCTACAGTTGTCTATGCTGAGGAGCCTTACAAAGAATGAAATGGCAGTCAGGGGAGGGCCAGTCTCAAATAGGCTTACAATTTGACTAAGATGTCTGCGGAATTCACATAAACGAAATGCCCAAAACCCCTTGTTGCCATTGACAAGGGATTGCTGCTGGGAAAGCCTTTTATTACTAGTCTCTTTCAGTGATACCTACATAAGACAGTCACGTGAGTTTTGCCTTCACCTAGACTTGGTGACTTGTGACCAAAAAAGTCCTACCATGTAGCCAGTTTTAGCCAACTTGGCTTTACAAAATGAAGAACCTTCATTCTTTGTTTAAAAAGTCCTGTTAATAGCTGGGTGCAGTGGTGCACACCTGTAATCCCAGTGGCTTGGGAGGCTGAGGCAGGAGGGATCACAAATTCAAAACCAGCCTCAGCAAAAGTTAGGTGCTAAGCAACTCAGTGAGACCCTGTCTCTAAATAAAATACAAAAAAAAAAAAAAAATGGCTGGAGATGTGGCTCAGTGGTTGAGTGCACCTGAGTTCAATCCCTGGTACAAAAAAAAAAAAAAAAAATCTGCTAATGATGACTTCACAAATGTAATGCTAGGAAAACTCCAGGTGTCTTTAAGATGCCTGGACTGGGAAGTAGGAGCTTAGGATTCAGAGGGCCATAGGTAGGGCCTGTGTTTGCCTTCAGGAACAGAGATGATTGCATGTGTTTTGTTTATCAGACCCCTTGTCAACATTAGATTATGGGGCTGAGAAGAAGAGTCAACAAGCTTAGCAGTGCATTCTCCAAGTCAACAAATACCTGTTGAATTGAACTGAGGCTGAGTAGAAGAGCTTCCAGGTGATTTTTCCTCTCCAAATGACTTTCTCTGTGCCTAGCAACTGAATACTTACTTGAGTTGACATCATGCCAAGGTCTAACTGTTGGTCATATATTTTCTAGATAAATGACACTAGCTTGCCTTGATTTCAAAGAGGGAAAAGGAGTTTGAATTTAGGATGGGGCCCTGAGGACATTCTTAAGTCTTGCTGACAAGGCTCCAGATGGGTTAAGGATATTCTTAGTGTTATGAACTGAGAAGTCTAGCCCCACAAGTGTGCACACAGGCTACCAAGTCTTATGAGACCATTTGGTAACAATAAATTGCATTATATTTTTAAGATGTCTTCTTGGGTGGCCAGAATAATAGTTATTAGCTAGGATTGGGTGATAAAAACTCCATGGCTTCCACACCCAAACAGAAATCAAAGTTAAACTAGGATCTACTTTTTCTTCTTCCTGTTTCCTCTCTCTGTCCTCTACTTCCATATGTTCATTAAACTCATGCTTACTAGTCCCATTTATGTCTTGTCTTCAAGGCCAATGGGATTTGAAACCTGTGCTTATCCTTCCACTATATTTTGGCATGAATGAATCCAGGAGCTTATGTTAGACTTGCCTATCCTTACAAATACGGCCAGCTGTTCTCTGAATGTGCAATGATTTTTTCAGGATCTTGGGGAAAAAGGAAGAATGTGTATAGAAAGATCACCCACATCCAACTTCCTTTCTCATCTACCTGCACATCCCTACTCAGAGCAAATTTATAAGCGAGCTAGGAAGAGAACTTTCCCATCAGAGGCTTTAAACTACATATAAGGGTATTTTGCAAGAGCAGCAGAACAGAAACAAGTTCAAAAGGACAGAGGAAAAAAATGGTCCAAATCTCTGGCAAACAGGATTTCACTGAAATTTACAGGATTCCTTGGATATGTCTTTGATTCATGCACTGATTTCCCAACACTTTGAAACGATTTCAAGTGGTATTAAAATAGAGAAAACTTTTCTCTGTAATGAAAAATAAAAAATGTCTACTTTTATAGAGAAATTGAGAAATGACTGTCGCCTGTTTGTTTTTTTAAGTTGAGTGCTTTTTTTTTTTTAATTAGGAGGTGGTTATAAGAAACTACATTCTCTTTTGCTCTATTTTAACTGCAAATGAAAAACATTTGTGATTTAGCCAAAGGAAGTTAAAGATGAGTCTTTGGGGAGAGGAAGTAGTGCAACTGGTTATCATGTTAATCTTCCACTGTAAGAGTCGGGCTCAGAGCCAGATTTGCTGCTAATAGCAAATGAACAGAACTTGAATGGTTAAAAAAAAGAAAAAAAAAATCCCCCAATCTTCAGATCTGGTGCCTGTAAGCCAGTTTGACATGTTTTCTAGTGTCCTTCTCCTTCACACATGCTAAATACCTAAAGTGACTAGAGATAAAAGCCAGCTTATTAGATACGAAATGCCTCCTCATTTATTCCCCTGTAGTAAATGTCTCTGTGTAACCATGACCATAAACCACCTTAGAATTGCACTACTATGTCAGTTTTTTTTTTCTGGAAAGTTCTCTCTTCTTGGTCTCTGTCTGAATTTTCTAGTCTGTTCATGGGAATTTAAAAGGCAAACTGAGGAGGTATTAAGAATACAAGATGATAATTTTATTGTGGTATGAAAGTAGAGATGTGGGGTTGGCAGTGGGGTAGATGCTTCCTATTTTCTATTGGATGCTAGGCTTCATTATTGGTTTAAGTGTCTTTAAAATTTCTCCTTTTATCAGATCTCTTTGAGTGAAGTTTAATATTTAGCTTAGTAGTGATAGTGTCAATGTGTATTATTTTATGGTTAAATTATTTTAAAATGAAAGAAATGATTTTTAAAATAGAAGAATCTGGGAGTGTAGCTCAGTGGTAGGGTGCTTGCCTAACATGCACAAGGCCCTGAATTCATCCCCAGTGTGTGTACATTGGGTGACACTCAGAAAAGGTGTGGCATATTGGAGGAACAGTAGTCTAGAGTCTGTGTTCTAAACTGTCTCTTTTGCAGGAGTCCACTCAGTGGTTCAAAGTTGGTTTTATCACAATAACTTGATAAAGTTAGATGACCTCTGACACGACATGTGAAAGTTATAATAATAAACGACCTCTGACAACCAAGTTCCCTGAAAAGTTCCCTGAAAGATTCAGTTGAATTGACCTGCTTCTGCCTTTCAGCTTTTGACTCATCACTTTTTCTTGTAAAATTGTAAAGATAGATTTTAGTAATGTATGCAAAGTCTCTGGCACAGCTGAGATAAACAAATTTCTCCTTCCTTTGTTTTTGCTCACAGTGGTTCTTTTCTTAAAATTTATTCAGAAGATGTTTATTAAATATCTACTATGTGGGCTGGAGATACAGCTCAGTTGGTAGAGTGCTTGCCTTGTATGCACAAGGCCCTGGGTTTGATCCCCAGCAACACACACACACACACACACACACACACACACACACACATCTACTATGTGTCAGGCCTATTCTAATATGTGGGGATTCCATAGTGCTCCAAATTCCTCTCTTATAGAGCTTAGAAAGTAGTGTTGGTTGACAATCAGTGTAGAAAAAAAATACACGTACAGACAGCCCTGACTACAATGGTCCAACGTATAATTGTTTATGGTGGGGTAAAAGCAAGATACATTCAGTAGAAGTCATACTTCAAACTTTGCATTTTGATCTTTTTTTGAGACTGGCAATATTTGGTCCCAGGTACTCTGGTGATGGTAGACAGTGGCAGTGAGCCACTGATTTATGATGTGTTGATCAGATGTAACCCCATCATTAGTGGAGGAGCATCTGTGAATGTCAGTGGTAAGAGATATTATGAAAAATAAATGGAGAAAGGCATTGGTGCAGGGACGGCAGGGTCTCTTACACAGGATGGTCAGGGAAGTTCTCTTATAAGGTCACATTTGGACAGGGTCTTTCAGAAAGTTAGGGGGAAGGTTTTGCTGATATCTGAGGAAAGAACAATCTAGGTGGAAAGAATAGCCAAGTAAAAAAGTCCTGAAGTAGGAATATACTTTATTTGTTCAAGTTTAGCAAAGATGCCGTGGGTTGAGTCAGAGGAAGAAGAAGAGTGACAGGGGATGAACTTGGAGAAACTGGTGGGCCAGTGTAGATCAACCATAGAAAGTCTTTTAGCTTTTTCTTTAAGGGATATAGAAAGCCATTGCAGGGGGGGGGGGTGTTGAGCAGAGGGATGACATGACTTGATATAATTTGGAGAAGCACCACTTGGCTGGTAAGTCGAGAACAGACTATAGTGGAGTAAGGGCAAAAGGAATGAGACTAGTTAGGAGCCTCCACCAGTTCAGACCAGAGATGATGGTGACTTGGGCCAGCATCGTGGTAATGGAGGTGGTGAGAAGTAGTTGGACCCTGGATGCATTTTGAAAGTAGAGACAGGATTTGAAATGCAGTATGAGAGAAAGAGAGGTGTCTGGGATGACTGTAGTGTTTGTGTGGGGCAACTGGAAGACTGGGGTTGTTATTTTTTGAAAGACAGGAGAGTACAGAAGGAACAAGTTTTGAATAGAATGAAATCAAGAGTTGGTTTTAGGTATGTTAAATTTCAGATGCTTAATAAACATCCAAGTATAGATGACACAAAGTTAAATCCTTAAATCAGGAGAAAAGCGCAGATGGAATATATATATATATATATTCAGTATGTTGCTGCCTGATACACACACACACACACACACACACACACACATATATATATATATACATATGTATATATATACACAATAATATGTATATATACATATATACATAATACATATGAAGAGTGACAGGGGATGAACTTGGAGAATATATATATATATATATATATATATATATATATATATATATACACATATACATATATGTATGTATGTGGCTTTAAAGAAACTCATATACATTGAGTTTCTTTAAAGCCACAGGACTAGATGAGATCACTTAGGGCTAAGGCCAATAATTCTTAATCTTAGCTGCATATTAGAATCATTGTGAGAACCCAAAAATGTATAGGTGGCTTGGTCCTATAACTAGACCAATTAGGGTATAATTCAGGGGGTCATTCCCAGGCACTGGTAGTTTTAAACAAGCTCTCCAAGTCATTCTTACATAAACCAAGGTTGAAATCACTGACCTACAGAGTGAGTGTTGATGGAGAAAGGAAGAGTCTTGCTTCCTGTTCCCCTACAGTGTTTGGAGATCAGGAAGTTGGGAGGAACCAGCAAAGGAGACTGAGTAGCAGCCAACAGTGAGGGAGGAGGGGACTGTTGTGTCCTGGAAGTCAAATGAAAAAAAAAGTTTCCAGAAAGAGAGAGTGATCATCTGTGTAAAATGTTGCTCAGACATTAAGATAGGGACTGAAAAATGATCACTGAATAGGATAATGTGGAGGTCACTTGTGACCTCAGTGGGAGTCACTAGATGCTGTGGGAACAAAACCTGTTTCTATTGTTTTAGAGAGAATGGGAGGACTGGAATTGGAAAGGGTAAACAGAAATAAGGCAGAAGCTGGTGGGGGACTGAAAGGCCTAGGAAGAATATCTTCAGATGAGAGAGATTATGGCATTTTTGAATGGTAATGGAAGGAAGGAGAACAACCTGTGATTCGGAAGAGAAAAGTAGAGTCCTTGATAAGAGTGTCCTTAGGAGTCCTGAGGAATTGGGATCCAGGGCATAAGTGAAGGAGTTGGATTAGTTCAGCCTTTTTGGCAGTAAGAGAAACATAAAATATGTGGACACAAATGTGGATAAACTAGTGAATTTGGTAGTGGGAGTGTGTAGATATTTATTTTATTCTCAGCATTGGAACCTGTGTACTTGGAAGTCTGGGATATACCAGATTAGTAAATTACATAAAATCTTGAGAATCTGGATGTTTGTAGTCTTTGGAGGTATACAAATAGCAAGATCCAAAAAAAAAACAAACAATAAAAAGGTGCTACATTAATATAACCAATTATCATATAAATATTTTAAATCTTCATTTGATGATTCTAATTTTTAGAAGAATCCGTATTAAGTGGAAAACACTTAAGCATATTACTAAATGAAAAAAGCATATTCTTCAATGGTATGAATCATATGCTCTGAGTTAAAAAAATACATTTATTTTTTTAAAAACTGTATATGTTCCATCTGGTTAGGTAACTTTAATTTTCTTCTTTGTACTTATTAGTATATTATTACCCTTATGTAATCATTTTAATATGAAGTTTCTAAGTGATATACTTAGAAAAAAACAAATTCTATAGGATAGAACTGATTCAAAGCAAAAAAAACAGAAACAAAATGATTTTTAATTTTTATATTTCAGAGTTGTCACAACAGAAGTATAAAATTATGGAATCTGACTCTAGGTTAAACCTAGACTAAGATTTACAATGAACTCATGCCTCAAAAGAAATCCACCTGTGGGTTCTACTTTGACTTACTCCTTGAAAATATTTACAGACAAATCTTCCATAAATCAAACTCTGTGATTGTAATTGGGGATTGATTTTTTGTTTATTAATATAAAATGTTCAGTATGTTGCTACCTTTTCCAACCAAAGGTATGTTCCTGCTTCCTCTTCCTACTATAGTTTTTAGATTTTTCTGAGATTCTCTCTTTATCTTCATTTCAGTACAGGTTATGGCCCTGGTTCTGATCAGTTAAGTCACCATAAATCAGAGAACCAAATTTCTCAATTTCATAGTGTTTGTTTAGTAAAACAAAGCTAGCATTATAAACCGACCTTTCCAGGTTATGTTATAAAGCAAAGGAGGACGCATTGATAGTTATGACCAGCTTGTTGCCGAATGTTACCAAATGTTGGTGGTCTAATGCTGATGATCAAGGGACAGTTCTGTCCAGGATAGGATCTGAAGGGAAGCCTAAGAATTTGCCATAGAGAAAACTTGGAAGAACATAGAGATAGAGAGACCTTTAGAAAACTGGGAAACAATACTTACTGGGGATACAACATTCATTAGCACAGGATAAGGACAGAGAGAAGGAAGAATAATGGTAGACTCCAGTAAAATGAATTATCTTCTGTAGAACCAGAAAGGATTATACATGGCATCACAAATTAAAAAGTTTCAAGTAAGTAGTCAACAGTTATGGCATGATGCCATTGATCCTTCAAAGATGGCACCTGTAATAAGTCAGAGACCAAGGTCTGGAGACTGACTGGAGCCAATTTGGAGGCAGCATTTTATGAATGACATCAAACAGGACAGCAGGACAACTTCAAAGCCTGAATCTAGAATCAGCACGCACCTCTAAGAAAAAAATACAAGTTCAGCTTTGGGATTTTTCATGGAAGTAACTTAGAAAACTCAGCACAAATTTAATGTTGGATATATAGCTATTACATAATGTATTTTGTTATTTATACACGTACATATGATACAATATACTCATAAGAATCCATTCTGTAAGTTTAGAGGGCTAAACAAAAGGGAAGAGTCTTGGAGATGTTGCTATCTCAGGATAAATATTACTTGGTGAATTTGAGGGCTCAAGAGCAGTGAGCTCTGTACTTAGTGCAGTCATCAAAGTTGATTGTGGTGTGTTGCTGCCAACAGGCTCTCACACCAGCAGGTGCCAGGCACGGAGAGCACCGCTCCCTCAGACATTGACCCCGTGTTGGGGAATACGCTGACGCACTCTGTTTACTCCAGGAACGAACAGGGAGGCTAATGCCCCTCTCCTCAAGGAGCAGCCCACGTACCATAAAGGTTTTATAGCTGTTCAAGATAGACTTCAGGTTCATTCTTTCCAGATTCATTCACAGGGAGGGAGAAGAACAGGGAGGGGATGGTAACAGTAGAGCAATGTTTAACTCAACAGATTCCAATGTCTCAGTGGTGAAGATGATCAAACCCCCACCTCCCCAGCCTGTTGGCTCCACAAACAGAAAACGTCAAGAATGGGCAAACTGCCAGATGTTCCAGCCAGCGGCTGAACTGAAACAGACTTACCCTGGGAAGGGAGGGAGAGAAACACAGCCAAGGAAACCTAAGAAGGAAAAAATGGCAAACTACCCCCAATAACTTTGCTGCTGACCCATCTAAGTGTTCGTTAAGCTGTGAATTAGAATGTGGTTGAAATGTTATGGTTATTACTATTACTATAATTCTAATAGCTAAAATTCATTATGTGTTAGACACTGGATTAAGCATGGAAGTGCACTTTCTCATCCGAACCCCTCAACCCTACAAGCTAGGTTCTATTATTATCTCCATTTCGTGGAAGAGGAAACTGAGGTTGAATAGTCTGTTCTTTAATGGAGTAAAGATTTGAAGGTAGGTCTGTCAGATGTGATTAAAACTTGAGGCATGGGGTATCAAAAATCAAAGAACAATGTGCACATTGAAGGTTTAAGTTGCAGGCCCTCAGGATGGAAAGAAGCCAAGTTTTTGGTTATCAAGTACTTTACAAAAATATTTTGTTTTCTCACAGAGTTGATATCAATTGCCTTGTTTTAAGGTAGAATAGGCATTAAATTTAGGTTTCCCGGGCTCCAAAGCTTCTGTTTTCATGGAACCTTTCTGGAAGAAAAGAAGAAATAAATATGAAGCTCCATTTTCAATGAAGGTGACTTTACACCATCCATACTATAGGAGGAGTCGAAGTGACAGACTGTTCAAATCTCATTTTAAGCAATAGTTTTGACTCCCACTAATGATTACTAATGAGAAATACTGCCTTATTTGAAGTTAACTTTCCTGGAATCTTCTAATCGACAATAAAAATCTCAAAAGAAAGAATACAAAACCTAGTTTGACTTTGTAATTTGCAATTTACAGTGTTTCCAAAGCACTTTCTTAAACTTTGCAACAGTTGTTCCAGTCCAGTTTTGTGATTTCCCAGTCTCCACTTTTTACAAGGTGGCAAGTGAACAGCAATCCATAAATATTTATTGCACTGTTATTATAGCCGTCACTACCATTTGGGTATCAGGAACTATAACGGGCATTATTTTGTTGATTCTGCAGAACAACACCTTGGAATAGACAGCCTCTTTGGACCAGAGGAAATAAGGCTTCAGGGTGTTTTGGTGGCTTGCCAAGGGCACAAAGCTAATAAGAGAAAAAGCTAGGCCTTATCGAGCTTTACCAGTATTCTTCTCCATTATAACTGTTTTTCCTTCAAGAGTCAAAGCAAGAAAGCTGGATAGTCAGCCTCTTGGTAATTGAGAGCTATAGGGAAAGATAATTTGGTCTCTTTACCTACTTTTACATATACTGAAACAAAGGCAGAGAGGAAGTAATTAATCCACAATTGTTCTTTCAATAGATTCTAATTTGAATTCTCCTCCCCAATATCTAATTCCATAATCCTGATGACTAGTTTCCCTGCAGATATGTTTTGACAACAAATGATGAAGGAAATATTGCATATTGAAAAAGAGAGATTGAAAAGGAGAAAAGAAGTTCAAGAACAGGAAAGTAGATTCAAATAAGCAAGTGAATCAACAATAAAGAGATTAGACAAAAGATAACTATTTCTACTTTGCACAGGGTAAAATTCTGGGCATAGAGAAATGTATTGATCAACTGAATGAAAGTGAGACTTCTCTTGGGTACTTCCCTTCCTGAATTGTCCTAAATCGAACTTCAAAACAGTATACCAAGGTTCTATCCATTTAAATGTGTACTTGGAGATAAAAAAATCCTAAGAAGTTAATAAATCCCAATTAACTCCCATTGTCCTTATCCTTCCCTAAAGACATACTTTTTAATGACACATCTACCTCATTGTCCCCAAAGTCCCTGTTCTTCCATTGCCTATAGTTGAAATACTTTGCCCTTTTGCTCAATACCATTCCAGATACTTGCACTAGTTAAAGTTTTGATAATGGCATATAAGGACTTCTTGATCCATGGGCTCACTTTGTCTAGTGGCTGGTTGTTCTAGAGATTGCCATCATCTGTGGATATAAAATGAGGCCCTTCTTTTGTTCCTCTGTTTCCCAGGTCCCCTAACTGTGTCATCTTTTGTTAAAACCAGCTTCTCAAAAATAACATGAAAACAAAGCTGGGTTTATTCTCGTTAAAATAAAAAAGAACACTACTTTGACAGCATCTTAGTGTCTCAGAATGGGGAGGGCAAAGTGGAAATCTTTATGAGGTTTTAGAGTCTAGTTTAAGGTAGGCCTTTCAATCTTGGAGCTTGATTGGGATAGGGATTATGATATAATAGTCTAGGAATGGAGGAGAGTAAGGCAAGGATTTGAGGCTAGGGATTCAAAGAGTCTTGGGATGAGCTAACATTTTTTGCTATCTATTAAAAAGTGAAAACATTTGATGTCCATTTAAATGGCTTTTCCAGAAAGTTTCTAAAATAAACAATACATTTATTTGCAACTTTTATCTTCTTGGGCAAGAGTTCTTAAAATACTAAAATCATGTTATTGAACACTGTGGAATAGTACAGTTGTATCGATGTAGTTAGTAAGCTGTGTGGATATAAATGGGTTTTGCTTCTCAGTATCTCATCCATGGTCATTGTTTAGCCTGAGCTAATGAATCACCAGTCACATTCCTTATGTATGATATCCATCAATTAACCTATCAAAAAGAGCCAAACACCTGAAACTTACAGTGAGTGAAACACTATCCCCAGATTTAGATGGTCTAAATTTATGATTGTATATATTTAATATTATTAATAATTAATACCCTGCCCAATTTTCAGGTAGCAGCCAGAAGGTGTCTATGCTGCAAATCCAATACTAGTCATTGGGAGTCACCTTTTCATCATCTTTGGGCTACCTATCTACATAGGGTAGGAAAAAAGGATTCTAACATTTTAGCACTGCTCATCAAATATGATCTAGTACCAAGCCACTAAATTTAGAATATTTAGAGAATTGAGTAACTCTACAGCAAAAGTGAAGCCATGTGTTTTATTCATGACATCAGTGAAAGTGACTCAGTCTCCATAGATATTGCATCTCTTTCCTAGTTTTTTTTTCCCAACTTCTGTTTGTGCAGGAGTTTGCTTACAAAAGCTCCAGGCTTTATTTCATAAAAATATTATTTAGGATGATGTTGAGAAAAGGCTGGTTAATACCCATTGAGTGTATTGTATAAATTCCCTGGAATATTTCGCTGTTTGTCATAGTGTGGAGTCTAGAATCAGAGGTGGTAATCCTAGGTGAATGGACTGACCAGCTATAGTTCATAAGGGGAGAACTGATGAACCCCAGATGGAACTGATTTTATTGTCATTAAAGCCAATGACAAGAGTTTAAGTAATAAAAGATTGAGAATGTGAAAACTTTGCTAATTTGAACTTTAAATTCTATTTGTTCCTTGTTCTTTATGCCTTTCCTGACAATTGGGGCTGATATTGACAGTAAGGTGTCTGAATAAGTGGCAGAACTTTGTAAAGCTCTTAAATAATAGTTCCAGGATACTGATTCTCTATTAGTGTGTAGCAAGTTAGCAAAGTAGGATGTTAAAGGCACCAACACTTATTAACTCACAGTTTCTCTGGATCCTGAGTCTAGACATGGCTTGTCTGAATGCTCTGCTCAAGGTTTCTTAAGGCTGAATCAAGGTATTGGTCAGGCTGCATTCTCAGGTGAAGCTTTAGAGAAGAATCTGTTTCTAAGCTTAATTTGTTGAAAAAAAAAAATCATTTCCTTATGGTTGCAAAACTGGTTTCAGCTTCCTGATAGCTGTTGGCTGGAGGTTGCCTTCTGTTCCTGGCAGCTTCCTGCAGATCCTGGAGGCTTTCCTTAGTTCCTCACCGCAGGGGCTTTCCTAACACAGCTGCTTTCTTCAGTAAGCCAGGAAGGAGAGTCTTTGAGCAGGTCTAACAAGGTGAGTCATTATGATACATCACGGGAATGACATCCTATCACCTTGTTGTATTGGTTAGAAGTAAGTCTCAGGTCTTTACTACAGTCAATGGGAAAAGATTATATAAAGAAATACACTCCAAGAAATGGAGCTCATTGGAACCAAATTATCGTCCATCCAATATACCCAGTAAAATGGGTGTTCTTGTTTCTAGAAAAATGGATTGGAATTCCCTAAATTGGCAGCATAGCATCAAGTAATTTTAATTTGTAATTTTTAGAGCCATAGTTCTTCAGGAAGGAAAGGATTCAACCCATCCCAAGAATTAGAAGAAAAAAATGTCCATGTGGTGGCACATAACAGAAATCCTAGTGACTCAAGGAGGCTGAGGCAGGAGTATTGTAAGTTCAAGGTCAGCCTCAACAATTGATCAAGTCCCTAAGCCATTTAGTGAGACCCTGTCTCAAAATATAAAAAGTTCTGGGACATGACTTGGTGGTTAAGTATCCCTGGGTTCAATCCCTAGTATCAAAAAAACCAAAGCAAACCAAACCAACAAACCAAAAACAACAACAACAACAACAAAATCCAATCAAATAGTATTAGGAAAAAAAACCCACAAAAGGATATACTACAAACCCATTGCAAGCTTTGATAGATGAGATTCATTTGGAGGTCTTCAAAGTTTCCCTGAGACTTGGTCTCTTTACAGTCTTATCAGGATGATATGTGCATTGGAGACACCTTCAGAAATTTTAGTAGTTTTTCCAACTAATGAGTTTAGTAGTTAGTTTGTCTTTGCCAATTTGCCTTTGCAGTGGTGGATAATTTCACATAAAATTTTTTGCAAGATTCCATTTGAGGTTCTCCAGTATACCTAATCAGCCATTCTTAGACGATCAGAGACTCTCCCCCATGTAGTTTTTCTTCTGAATTTTCCCCAGCACCACTTTTCTTGCTCTAGTGCCAATCACTAGCATTCTATAAAAGACTCTCTGAATTTCCCCAACAATGTAATCTCTTGGATTATCATCTGGGTAGGCATTTAGTGAATACTACCTCTCTGGTGTACAGAGCTGCAGGCATCACCATTTATATAAGCACCTACTTTTATCATAGCCATCTCTTTAGAAAGCATTAGAACATATAAAATTCTTTAATTTTGCTGACCAACCTAAATTGGGTTCCTTCTGGTGTCAGAAACCCTTGTCTATAAAACATTCCTAAAGTATGGACTACTTTCCAGAACATACATATCTCCTATCAGTGGAAATTATCCTTTTATCTCTAGCTAACTGAAAAGTACTGAGGTATCCAATAAATTCTTCCATCTGGAAGATTTTGCTTGTGGTAAGGGGCAGTATTTTTACCTGATATGTTGCTGCATCAGTCTTAAGATATGACCCATCCACAAATAAGGTTAAGTCTGGATTTTCTAAAGGGATTCCAAGTAAATCTATGTGTGGCATAGATAATTTGTGAGCAGAAGTTGAACAGTGATGGATTTCTTCTGTTTTAGGTAATAGAAGAAAAGCATCAAGATTTTTTAAATCCTACAACAATGAATAAAAATATGTAAAGGAAATAATAGGATTTCATACAAGGTAAGCCTTCTTGCTGCGTAGTATATTCTTTCAATGAGTAGCAAAGACTGTATAGTATGAGGGACTGTCAAATTTAAAGGAGACTAAAACTAAGTTGGCAGATACTTCCACTGGTTTAGCTTTTGTGGCTGTTGACAAGGTAGACAGGCTGTTGCCAGAATACTAAGGCCATGTTCCAATCTCTCAGTTATAAATAGGTAGAAAGAATAAGAGGTTGTTGGAGAGCTGATCATTCACAAAAGACCTGCTCATGTTTAGTTTTCCAGTGAAGTGACTTGGTTGCTGAGAACTTTTTTTAAGTTGAATGGTGAAGGGACAATTGGAAAAGTCAAGAACCCAGTGCACTTGGGGCACTGAGACTGAAGGATTCTCTTCATTATCTCTGGTCTTGCAAAGTTTTGAGTGACTGATAGCTGTTTAGGAGTAAGGAATTTACTTCCCTGGAACACGATCAAGTCATGATTTTTACTTTTTCTGTCAAGGGCCAGATAATAAATATCTTAGACTTTGTGAGCACAGGCTTTTCTGTCACAAGTATTCAAGTCATTTGTCATTGTGTTCATTTAACCACAGACAATACATGAACGAATGATTATAGAATATAAGTATTCAAATAAAATCATATTCACAAAAGTAGGCAGCATGCAGGATTGGTTAGTGGTTGTAGTTTGCTAATATCTGTTCTGGGTAATGGAGCTCCTTTGACATTTTTGCCTTGACTGGGTTGAAACAGTATGTAGACAGACAGAGTCAGTCTTAGCGTTTACCTCACTTTAAAACACAACCAAGGACTGGGGTCATGGCTCAGTGGCAGAACACTCACCTAGAACATGTGAGGCACTGGGTTTGATCCTTAGCACCACATAAAAATGAAATAAAGGTATTGTGTCCACCGACATATATATATATATATATATATATATATATATATTTTTTTTTTTTTTTCTTCCCCTAAACACAACCAAAAGTCATTCACATATTGCACAAGGGTAGAATCACAGGGAAATCTAAGGTCCTTGTGGTCCTAATTGAGGATTTATGAAAACCATGAGCCTCAGGACATCCCTGAGATATGAAAGTTCAGATTGTTGATTTTTCCTAGAGAAGGCAAAGAAGTATTGACTATTTTGACCTAAAAGGGCACTGGCAAATGCAAAACACAGATCTACCATTTTATATGTAATCTCAGGAGACACCTAAGGCAAGCAGTATTGAGATCCGGTACTATAGGGAAGCCCTGAATGGACATTTTATTTATGGTCCTGAGGTCCTGATGAATCTATATTCTTGCCTATTAGGATGTTTGAAAGGGGGGAGAGGAGAGGTACAAGGGTATGATGGGTCCTTTCTCTATTATGCTTTTTACAATCTCTTTTGGCCTTTCTTTAGCCTCTATTTTAAGAAGGTTTTGTGAAAATTTTGGGAGAAATGGGTTAATATGGGTCATGAAATGGGTTAAATGGGCTGTTGTAGTGAGAAAGCTAGATTTGATTTTGATAGACTTTCAAAACTGTCAAGTACTGGATCCCTGAAAACACCAACAAGATAACTTATAAATAAGATAACCCAGTTTTTCTTCAACCCAGTTCAAGGAAGTACTTCCTTGTCAAAGTTTTTGTAGTGTCTTTTCCAGAAAAGTTGAAATTTGTGTAAATATTTGGAATCTGGTTTAAGGTGGGTCTTGCAATATGCAGGTTTGATTAGGATTAGATATCATGTCATGATTTAATGATATAGAACTACAAGATAGTTTCCTTAGCACTGGTGAATATAGGATGATGAGATTTTTTTTTCTAGTATCAGGGATTGAACTCAGGGGCACTTAACCACTAAGATATATCCACAGTCCTTTTATGTTTTATTTTGAGACAGGATCTTGCTAAGTTGACCTTGCTAAGTTGCTGAGACTGGCTTTGAACTTGTGATGCTCCTGCTTCAGCCTCCCAAGCTGCTAGGGTTACAGGCATGTACCACCATGCCTGGCAAAAGGAGCTTTTACTATGAGGAAATTCAACATATTTTGAGAAGTAAATTGTCATTTGAGACCATCTGAGATAATTGAGCAATTTGATGATGATCATTTGAATAATATAGTTGGTATGAAGTTGATCACTGTGCCCTTCTTACCAATTTATCTGAGCCCAGGGAGACAGAACATTTATTACTTATAGGCATCAAGGGACACAGAGAACTAGGAGTCATGTGAAACACATTTATTACTTATAGGCATCAAGGGTCACAGAGAACTAGGAGTCATCTAGAGCCAGTACCCTGAGGTTTGGGAAAGCCTTCTGGGGTAGATGGACTCTTGACTGTGCCTCATTTGTACACTAAGGGACCCAGGAAGCAGCCACTCTGGACTTTCTACCTGGGGAAACATTACTCACTGAACTAAACCATTGAAGAACACCCTTTTCCCATGAGGAACTGGAACAGAGCCTGGGCTACTCTGGCCAGTCCCTCCCTACTGTCAGGATGCTTTGTCCCCAGTATACTATACATTCTATATATAAGGACTGCAAGTGAGAAAGTGGGGAGGGCTGGGTCATCCCAAGCCCACTCAAAGCCTGCAGTTATTTGAGTGTTTATCTTCCAAGGCAAGAGTTTCCTGGAATAATAAGGTCATTTTGATGAAGACAGTGGAATAGCAAGGCAATGTTAACATAATCAGCGAGCTGTGTGGGTGTAGATGGTTTCTGTTTTCATTTTTCATGCCTGAGTTCCTGGCTTGGTTTCCTGTCTGCTATCCTTGTCGTTACAGGACTTGGGTACTACCAGGCTGCTAGGACTCTCTCCCATCTTTTACTCTTTGTAGTTGGCTCTCCATAGTTTTCCACAGAACCGCACTCCCCACCTTCCACTTGGCCCCATCCATAATCCAATTATTTGCTGTAACTTTGTCTATTCCTCTTGGCTGCGTTTTCTTGTCTTTGACCACCTGAGTACAAAAACTTTTGCCAAAACCTCTGCTTGTAGCCAACCTTCTTCCAAATTCTCTTCATGGTATAATGGATTTGAGTCTTGGCTCTGTCAGTTACCAGCTGCACTGTAACTTCCCTCCTGTCTCATTCTTCCTTTTTTTTTTTTTTTTTTTTTTTGCTCAGGGTGGGGCCTTCCATGACTTTTTGACTCATCCAATAGATGTGTCTGGTTTCTGACTCAAGGCCATCTCAAACTTTGTCTGCCTTGTCCCTGACAGAGATTTTGTATAGAAACCAATGTTCTGGGTAAAACCTAAGCTATAGAAAACCCAATGTTGGTCGGCCAGGTGCAGTGGCCCATGCCTATAATCCTAGCTCTCAGGAAGCTGAGGCAGGAGAATCACAAGTTTGAGGCCAGCCTGGGCAGCTTAGACCCTGTCACAAAATAAAGTAGTAAAAAAGGGGCTACAGATATACCTCAGTGGTAGATGACTTGAGCATGCTAGAGGCCCTGGTTTCCATCCCAAGTACTAGAAAAAAATATCCCATGTTGGTTTTTAAAATCTTACTACGTCATTACCTATTAAGTCTGCTCACTTCAGATTCTTTGGTTTTTCCCTGGGAAATCCTGTCCCCACTTTCTAAGCTAAATCTCCCTAGTGGTAGTCATTAGTTGGAGATGAAAACAGCATGTTTTCACTAGGATGCACTCTTCAAAGAACCTTAGAAATACCGGCAGTAGAAAAACCAATGTTCCAATAGGGAAAATGCACACCTGTTTTCTATTTAATGCATGGGATAACTTTTTTTTTTTTTTAAACTTGTCTTCATGGACTTCACCAACATGAAAACATTTTATTTTGTTCTATTTTCATTTTGACAAATCAAGGCTTCAGTTTGTCAAATATTCACCTTTTCTGACTTATGGGACGGATGGAGGAGAGCCAACACAATAACTAGATCAGAATTGTTAAATTCATAGGTAGAGGGTGTGTGATTATGAAGAAGGGTCTTCAATGTGCTCTTGAGGATCTTTCTGTTTCATTATCCACTCTGGGTATTTCCATTAGAATCTGTTTTTAGGAAATATTGTAAACTCATCTACACCCAGGTGCTCATGGAAGATACTAAGTGATAATATATTGTGGTTATTTGCATCATAGCAAATATTTATTGTTATAAATATTTATTATTATTATGAGGTTATTTTCCTCTTTATGAAGTAGAAAAGCCTAACTAACAGGTGAGTCCTTATTTTATCACAGGGAGAAGCTGTAGTGCAGTTTAGGCAGCACACATTAACTCCCATAAATTCACATTAACTCCATCCTGACAGGAAATAAAACCTGCTTTCTGTCATAAAGGGAGAATTTGAGTTGAACTGGTAATTTGAGTCTTGCTGCAAGGCTTTAAATAGCATATGATGATCAGTGAGAAAAGGAAAACTATTATGAAATAAATACTTGGCTAGACCACAGCAAGCACTTTGGCAAGTGCTTTTTCAGAATGTTGTAGCAATTCTTCCTTCACCCACGGGAGTGGCAAGAAGCAGATGCAAATAACCACAATAGATCATCACTTAGTATATTCCATGAGCACCTGGATGTAGATGAGTTTACAATATTTCCTAAAAGCAGTTTCTAATAGAAGTACCCAGAGTGGATAATGAAACAGAAAGATCCTCAAGAGCACATTGAAGACCCTTCTTCATAATCATGCCAGCCCTGCCTATAAATTTAACAATTCTGATCTAGTTACTGTGTTGGCTCTCCTCTATCCATCCCATAGGTCAGAAAAGGTGAATATTTGACAAGCTGAAGCCTTGATTTGTCAAAATGAAAATAGAACAAAACAAACTGTTTTCAAGTTGGTAAACTCCATGTAGGAAAGTTTTAAAAAGAAGGTATTATAAATTCCATCTATGTATCGACTCGAAATATATTAAAATCAATGCTGCTTTTGAAATCCAAGTTTCCCGATTCTTAATTCTTAATTCCCTGACATTAATTATCTGTGTGACCTTGAATGTATCAATGTTACCTCACTAAATCTCACTTAATCCCACAGGCTAACTTTTTAATTCAAATTTGACCTGATAGGAGGGTATTGCTATAATTCAGGTGAGAGATGTTAATGAATTGAACTAGGATAGCACAGGAAGACAGAGACAGATCATGAGAATCATCATTTTCAACAAGTTTCTCAGGCAATTTTTGTGCTTGCTAAAGCTTGAACTCCTTTATATATTTAAGCTATGTTTGTTAAGAATTCAAATATTCAGGCTTTTCCATCTTCTCATAGAATAATACTTTTATCTGTATGAAATAGAAAAACCTCTTTTTTTGTATTTAATGTTATTTACTTGAAATTCTCTATTGTATGAGAGTAAAACTTTTACATCTGTTTCCTCTTGGTTAACATTAGTTTGCTATAACTTTTCTATAATGTTTTTAATATATACTTTTATGTCTATAGTAGGCTCCCCTTAGCCATGAATTTGCTTTCTGTGGTTTCATTTACCTGTCATCAAGTGTAACCTGAAATTATTAAGTGGAAAGTTGTAGAAATAAATAATTCTTAGGTTTTAAATTGTATGCCATTCTGAGTAGTGTGATGAAATCTTGTGCTGAGTACTCTATTCCACAGGACACATGAATCATTCTTTTGTCCAGCATATCCACACTGTATATGCTACCCTCCCATTATTCATTAGTGGTCATTTTAGTAATCAGATTGACTGTTGCAGTATTGCAGTACCTACGTTCAAGTAACCCTTATTTTACTTAACGGATGGACCCAAAGCGTAAGAGTAATAATGCTTGGCAATTCACATATGCCAAAGGGAAGCCATTATTAAATGCTTCCTTTAAGTGAAAAGGTGAAAAGTACAATAAAATATTTTGAGAAAGAGGGAAAGAGGCCACATAATTTTTATTACAGTATATTATTTAATGTTTCCTATTTTATTATATTATGGTTTACTTCTTATTATACCTAATTTATAAATTAAACTCTGTCATAAGTATGAATGTCTAGTAAAAAGCATACTATGTAAAGGGTTCAGTACTATCTGTGGTTTCAGGCACTGTGACTTAGAATATAACCCCTTCAGAAAAAAGAGGAATTACTATATCGTATCATATCTGAAGTATAACTGGATTTTATCCTCCCATGATCTGATTGAGAAATTTAACATGCACAGTTCTTGTGATTAATGATATAATGGATTGTTAACATCTTATTTTATTGCTTCATCTTGCATGCCATCTTCACTTCTCTCATTCTCCTTTTCCTCCCCCTTTTCTCTATCCCTTTATTCCTTATTATTTCCTTTTTCTTTCTGATCATATTTTATTTATTCTAATTCCCTTCTTCTAGTGGCTTGGAAACCAAATATCCCATACCTATTCTAGAAATTTCACTTAAATTTTAATGTGCCTAATTAAATTTATCTTATTATCTAGGTATCTGGAATCACTTAGTTTTTATGTTAGCCTGTTTCTATCTTTCCTGCACTGGGACAGGAAATTGAGCAAGATTTCAATGCTCTCTATTTCTTCCAGTCTGACCAACCCTTTATGTGGATATTGTGATGGTTAATTTTATGTGTTAGCCTAAATGGACTAAGGGATGCCCAAATAATTGGTAAAACTATGTCTGGGCATTTCACAGACGAAATACGATCAGTCAACCAATGTCTGAAAAAATGTTCAACATCTGTAGCAATTAGAGAAATGCAAATTAAAACTACACTGAGATTTCATCTCACTCCAGTCAGAATGGCAATTATCAAGAACACAAGTAACAGTAAAAGTTAGTGAGGATGTGGGGAAAAAGGTATACTCATACATTGCTGGTGGGATGGCAAATTGGTACAACTGCTCTGGAAAAGCAGTATGGATATTCCTCAGAAAACTTGGAATGGAACCACCATTTGACCCAGTTATCCCATTTCTTGGCATATACCCAAAGGACTTAAAATCAGCATTCTAAAGTGATGCAGCCATGTAAGTATTTATAGCACCTAAATTCACAATAGCTAAGCAATGGAACCAACCTAGATGCCCTTCAATGGTAGAATGGATAAAGAAACTTTGGAATATATACACAATTGAATAGTACTCAGCCATAAATAAGAATGAAATTATGGCATTTGCCAGTAAATGGATGGAATGGAGACTATCATGCTAAGTGAAGTAAGCCAATCCCCCCAAAACAAAGGTAGAATTCTTTCTCTGATATGCAGATTTACAATAAGCTGGGGTAAGGGCGTAGGGTAGGAGGATAAAATTTTCACTGGATTAGACAAAGAAGAATGAAGGAAAGGGAGTGAGAATGGGAATAGGAAAGACAGTAGAATGAATTGGACATAACTTTCCTTTGTTCTTATATGAATCCATGACCACTGTAACACCACATCATGTATAATCATAACCACAAGAATGGGTTATACATGATATATACTCCATGTATGCATGATATGTGTATCTAAAAAAAAATAAAAAAGGAAAAAAAAGAAAATCAATAAAAGCAAAACAAAAACAAAAACTATGGGTGTGTTTGTGAAAGTGTTTCTGTAAGAGATTATATTTGGATTTACTGCACTGGAATGCCTACTAGTGTTGGTGGGCACCATTCAATTTGTTCAGGGTCTGAATAGAACATAAAAAGATGAAGAAAGAATAGGGGCTGGGGATGTGGCTCAAGCGGTAGCGCGCTCGCTGGTGTGTGTGCGGCCCGGGTTCCATCCTCAGCACCACATACAAACAAAGAAGTTGTGTCCGCTGAGAACTAAAAAATAAATATTAAAAAATTCTCTCTCTCTCTCTCTCTCCCACTCTGTTTTTTTTTTTAAAAAAAGAAAGAATAAATTTGCTTCCTGTTTGAATTGGGACATCCATCTTATCTTGCCCTCAGATATTGGCACTTTTTGTTCTTGGGCCTTTGGACTTGGACTGGAGCCTACACCATTAGCACCTCTTGTCTTCAGCCCTCTGAACTTAGACTGGATTACACACTGGCTTTTCTGGTTCTCCAGCTTGCAGAGAGCAGACTATAGGACTTTTTATCCTCCATAATTGTGTGAACCAATTCCTATAATGAATCTCCTTATGTATATTGGTTTCATTCCTCTGGAAAACCCTATTATTATATATTATATATTATTATATAAGTTATATACAGATATTTTCTGGATTTTTACTTACAGATTATTATTAATTTTATGGATCAAAATTGTCTTAGATAATTATAAAATATACTTATTCATTGGCTCACAACTTTTCAATATCTATTGTATTTTTGTAATACTTTTTAATTTTAAGAATGTGTGTGATAATTTTTTGAGTATTTACATGCCTATACATTTTTTATTTTGCACTTGCACTTCAATTCTAATTTAACTGAATATGAGAATTCTAGAGTCAAATTTCCTTTAAAACTTTTGAAAATGATATTTTTATAAGAACTACTCTTTTAATAACAAGATAAGAAAAAAATAACAAAAATATGGTAAAAGTATAACTACCTGGAATTTAAGAACTGTTCTTTTAGTTAACCATTGGAGTAAAGTAATCAAAACTGAAATTCTAAACTAAGTAAGACATAAGAGAGAAAATTTCATAGCAGAATCCATGCTGCACAAATAAAGCTCAACTTAAAAAAAAAAATCTACAGTCTTAATTATTAACAAAATAAGACTGAAAACAGAGCAGAGACCCGACAGCTGAATTCAATTTGGAAAAGGTGGGCAGCAGAAATATATTTAAATCACCATCTTTATTGCTGCTAACACTTTCACTGTTGATTTTAATATTTAAAACTTTGAATAATTTGAAATTTATTTTGGTTGAAAATATCAGGATGGATCTTACTTCATTTCCCTCCACAAATATCTAACTGGTAGCCTCAACAATATTTATTGCATAATCCACATTTCCCTCCTTTAGTAAAATTCCACTTTAATTATAGAATGAATCCTCAGTGAACTTTGGTTTATTTTTGCACCATCTCATTCAGTTTTAATCAGTTGAATATAACATCTTGGTATAGTTTCCTGGCAGTTTCAATTACTATAGTTTTTCAGTGTATTTTGATACCTGGTAGATTAAGATGACAAAGGCACCATTTGTTTTATTGGCTCTTTGTAATTTCTATCATATTTTAGGTACATTATTTTCTTCCAAGTTACATAAAATAACCAATTCAGAATTTGAATGAAATTGATTATACAATTAAATTAAGAATTAACATCTATTATGTTGTTCTGTCCCAAGAACAAGGCTTCAATTCCCATTTAAAAAACTTCAGACTTCTGGTTTCTGCTGAAATATGTGAAGAGTTTGGATATTAGAACTTCAATTCCAGCAACAACAACAAAAGCTGAACAAACTAAAAATCAACAACTCTTTTTAGATACAGAAGAGTCTGAAGGTCCCGGGGCAAACCAATTCCTCAAAAACTGGAAGATAAAAGAGGACAGAGAATCCCAGCTTTACTGTGACAGAAACTTCTGGAGCTAGGAACTTAAACTGTAATAATGAACTGCCTGGAAGCCAAATGTAGACTAGTTTGAGAGTTGGAAGCTTAGTGGACACCCAGGTGAATGTACACACACACACACACACACACACACACACACAAACTCACATTTCTATGAGTTTTACTTTCAGAAAACGCACTAGATTTTTTTTTATAGTGAGTACATTTCTTCTCTGCTAGAGACCCAAAAGACTGGGGGAAAGGACACAGTCTTTTTTACATCCCTTTCACTCTGTTCCTAGTCGACTCCAGAAGACAGAGCGTGTGCATATGAGTGTCTGTTGGTTGGTTGTTTTAAATGGCGTTTTCCTACTTGTTCATTCCTTCACTGACTGCACTAATAGATGAGAAACAGAGGTGTACCCAGTTTTATTTGATTATATAATGCTTTATAAAGTGTTTGAAGAAGACAGACCTAAACTTACAAAGGGAATCTTTCTGGTTCATGATGATGTTTAATTGGGGGAAAATCTGTTTGACCCACAGTAAAAACTTTCACAATAAAAAAAAAAGGCAGTTTCCACTTTCCACAAACAGAAGTGTTTCAGGCACAGAAGCAGATGGGAACCAAGGGTGGAGAACCCAGTGTTTTGTAAGAAAGCTTCAGGGAAATGGACTTCAAGGGAAATACATTGAAGTTGGAGATAAAATCAAAAGCTGGATGCTAACGAGTCCCAGAGATGGTAAAGAACATGTTTAATTACACAGCGGGTCAAACACATGAGATAGAATAAGTCACTATGTATACTAGACATTAGTTTAAGAACTACGCTTTGCCTAGACAAGACAAAATCAAACTGAACTTTCTGGATAAAATCTGTAGCTTTTATTTAGAATAATGCTTTGATTTTGTGATAGTCCTATTAAGAAACTTGGAAATACAACTTTCAGGCAGGTGTATCTGCTAGGATTTTATTCAACTGCAAGTACTAGAAAACCTTACTTGAGTGGTTTAATTTTTCTCATGGAAGAAGGTTGCAGGTGGGTGAAATATTATGTGTGGGTCATTAATTTGATTCGGTCAGTACCCATGTCTTGTTGATGCTCTTGGTCTTTTCTGACTGTTGAGAAAATGTCTCCAGCTGTGATGTTCCTGGTCAAGGGGGAAAGAAGGAGAGAAAAGGACTGTGCTAGGGTATTCTGTTTATCAGAGAAAGAAAAAGTATTAAGGGAGATTGTTTTATACTGGTTTCCCTAGAAAATAGAGACTTGGGCAAAGTATAAGTGCCAATGCTTTATTGGGAGGTACTGTTCTCATCAGGAAAGTGAGGTAAAGGATGAGGAGGGAGCAAAATGAAATTTTATCTATTTCCCACCGGTCACTGCTTCTGTGCTCAAGGTACTACAAAACATAAAATACCTACTCTTTGAATAAGTTGACCCTTTTGGCCATATGAGATGTTGCCAGATAGGCTACACTGAAAAGTTCTTCCTTGAAACAGTCCAATGGATGTAGCAATGGAAAAAGAAGTTATCTTTTGGTTTTCTGTCAGTTTCTGTCTCTTATTGGTTTACGTTCTTCCCGTGGAATTAACTCCCTTACATTTCTGGGTTGTGTTATCTAGCTTCTTTAACAGCTACCAGGGAAACCAAGTTTTCAAGCCTTGAAATGTGATACTTCCACTGATTTGGGGAAAAATAGAAGGAACCAGAGACTCCAGATGTCGGGTTCATGTAGTAGAACTTCACACAGCATGGAGTTCACCACAGACACAGTAGAGATTAGAGATGGTGCAAGTGGCTAAGGGTCTGGGGGGCATGTAATGTTAAAAGTATGAGGAAACATAAAAGTTATATCTATATATATCTATTATCAGGCGTGTGTGTGTGTGTGTGTGTGTGTGTGTGTGTGTATGTGTGCAGGTGTAGGTGTGGGTGTGTGTTTTGCTGGGGATCAAACCAGGGCCTTGTACATCATAGGCAAGTGCTCTACTAACTGAGCTGTATCTCTAGCCCTGTACTTGCAGATTTGTGATTAGAACTTGGTGTCACATGGCCACCCTTAGCTGAACGAGAGAGAGGGATGTGAGTAGCTTGATGTCACATGGCCATCCTTAGCTGAACAAGAGAGGGGGATGTGAGTAGCTTGGTTTGAGCGAAGCACTTGACTGATCCTTCTGAAATCTGGATTAGGTTGACAACAATAATGGGCAGTTTGCTACTGGGTAAGTAACAGTAGGTGTATGCCATACAGAGGTTTTTGTTATACACAACAATAACCAATTATCCTAAGAATAAAAAAAAAATTGTTGGAAGAATCTCAGCAGGTCTTAGGAGGCTCACCAGAAAGGCTGAAGAATCAGGTTCCTGCTTTTTTTGGGGGGAAAAAAAGGATGATAGTTATAGAAATTCAGGTAGCCAGAACCACATCCAAAATTAAGCCACCTTCAAGGTATACCACAGTAATGGTGCCTTACTTGACACAGGGTATTGTCCTTGATGATACTGCCGCCTTTATCAGTGGAATGGATTAATCATTTATTTGTAGCTAATTCTTCAGATTTAAATTCCTAGACAAGAACATATAATTAGTTGAGCTAGGCGTGCATGCCCTTGCTGGAGGGATCAGGGGGAAAAGTTTTCTGATACTTTCAGTTTCCATTGAGGTGGACAAGACTGTGGCTCCCACTGTGACACACAATCACTAATTCTTTATATTTATCCAGGGATTCAGATGTCAGATAGTCAAAAGAAATTGGAAAAACTACTATCATGGTCCACCACTTTGTCAACCCGACATCCATGTACATGCTAGCCCACTCATACTCTTGCCCCTCAAAAATGTTCCTAGTAAATGTAGCGCTATTACCTCTCAAACCCAAGCCTTATTTATTCTGTTCTTAAAGTGAAACATTCAAATGTCTCCCAGTTACTGTGTTCATCTATAAGAGCAGGGTCTTTGGACCACGTTCATTCCTTATCTAGATCTGACAATTCTTTCTTGATAGTCTGTACCATATGGGATATATCAGAAATTTACCCACCACCCGCACACCTTATTATGAGATAACTACCTTGAGTTTCTTCATATCCTCCCAATTTCACCTATGTCAGATGCCCTTGGCCATTTGCTTTGCCTTGACTGCTGCCATTGTGGGTGGCAAACTGAGTGGCCTCCTTTCTAGTTCACCTGCGTGTAATCACTGTGGAATAGGAGCCATAGAATAGTTCTACAAGGTTCCTGAACAGTGGCGAATGGCTTGGCTTATTGGTCTGATGCCTGGAGTGGTCGTAAAGCATATGGATGTTTATGTCCCATATTAAAACCTCTAAGAGAGCAAAAGAGGCTCTCAAACTTGAAGCCATCCATAATGATTTTTCTCACATCCCATTCCCAATCCATCTGGAAATCTTAATTTGTTTACCTTAAAATTATATCAAAGGTCCAATCACTTCCAACATGTCCCTGATACTGTGCTGGTTCATGCAAACTTAATTTCTCCTCCAGACTATTGAAATAGCTCCCAAATGGTTTTAGTGACTCAAGTTTGCCACTTCCCTTCATTTTATTCTTCAATACAATGAACAGATTGAGCTTTATAATAAAATACAAGTCAGATTTTGTTATTTCTCTATCAACATCCTCTGGTGGCTTCCTATTTTCATTTAGAGTAAATGTCAACAGTCCCTCCAAGACCCTATGTCTCTACACCCCTCTACTTCATCTCCTGCTCGCTGCTGAATTCACTCTGTTCTGACCACACTACCCATTTTGCTGCTCCTTCAACATGCGAGCCATATTTCTATCCCTGGGTCTCTCCTTACTCATTCTTCTATCTAGGCCACTCTTACGAAGTGTCCTTGTGGCTTGTTCTCTGGCCTCCTTCAATTCTTGGTTATAAGTCATTTTTGCAGTGAAGCCAAACCTGAACCTACTATTGAAAATTTCAGTCCCTACCAGTATATCAGCACTCCTTATTTCTTGACTTGCTTTTTTTCCCCATAGTTGTCAACATTTTCTATATAATTTGCTTATTTATAATACTTATTGTCCCTCCACCACCCACCCACAATGGGAGTTCTAAAAGAGAAAGGACTTTTTCTATTTTGACATTGTTGGATCCCTGGCATTTAGTGCCCAGTGTATGGTAGATGTTCAAAAATATTTGTTGAATGGATGAGTGTGTTTAAACAGTATTGTAAGCTTCTGGGAGTCCATTTCTTGTTAGTGCCAGTATATTGTATGAAGCTCTAATAAACCAAGCTCAGCTGCTCATAAAGAAGTTGTCAGTGGGAACAGACTGATTTGAGGAAGGTGTGGCCTAAGGAGGCCCATTCAAAGAGACATGTGTGCTGGTACTTCCTAGACTTTATTTGAATTCCAATGAAGTGTTCCAGTAGAACCAGGAGAGTAGGCAATAAATGGGAAACTGAGACCCTGGAAAGTTGGAAGACATCCTAGTTGGAAGTCATCCTCGAGGTCACGTAGCAACTCAGTAGCAGAACAGTGTACTTTCTGGAAAAAAGAGAATCAATGTATTTCCTTTTGTTAAACAAAGATAAAAATGAAAGTGTTTTACAAATACATCATTAGTGGGCCCGACACGTGGGTGCACATTTAAGAATTCCCCCAATGTGTAATATTCTTAGCTGTCTGGTTTCAAAGAAGGTTAAACATTTCTGTTGAGTGGTATGACACTATCAGGACCTCTGTGGTGGCTAAGAAAACACAGAAAACACGTAGCATGGAAAAAAGACTCAGTCACAACAAAAGCCAGCCTTCCTTATCAGCATGAACCCAAGAAGCCAGTGAGCACCCCCAAATATACATTGATGATGAGGCCGTGAGTCACCACATGACTCATAGCTTGCTGACCACGACACAACAGCAACATGAGGAATAATTTACTGCCTCGGCCAAAAGGACTTGAAAGAAGTTTCCCACCCACCACATGAGAGATATATCAAATTAGGCACAAGGCGCCATCCCTTTCTTCTTCTTGGAGTGGATTAGTTCTCCTTCTTTTTGTGTCTCCCCCAGAGACACAAGGCCAGATAAGCCTCTGGTTTTACTAATAATCTTCTCCTAGTGAACTGTTCCATTCCTGTACCTGCCTACTTGGGCTCATTCTGCAAAGAAATCTACCCCCTACCAGTGCCTCAGCACAGAAAAATGTACTTCATCACTCCTCAGAGCAAGATGGCTTCTTGGATCAATGTTTTATTCCTTCCCTCCCTTGACCATGACACTAAACAGACCCATAATAAACCGTCTCTGACTGAACAAGCAAGAAATTATTCTCAGGGCCAAGACATTTTGTTCTTCAGAACTGTTTCTCTCTTCCACTTGTAAGAATCAAGGACCCAGAGAGACCACATTTGGGGACATAAAGAAGATTGGCGGAAATGTTCATGTTTCTAAAAGAATGAAGCCTTTTATTCTGGAGCACCGTCTCAGTGGGGCTGCTGTTTTACTCACAAGATCTGTGTGCCTGGGTTGTTGACATTATTTTTGCTCTACCCAGGAAGGAGGTTGGGAGATACTGCCAGAGATCACAAGGCAGGGCCTTCACATGGGGACATGCCCACTTCGAAGTTTCTCTCTCTCCTCAGCTGTGCTAACAACTGCCCAGGCCATTTTTGAGGCCTTAACTACACCATAGCTGGTGTAGAAGGCTCTCTGGCATCTGGATTTTTGCTTATTCAGTAGACAACACTGTTAACAAGCCTCTCACATCCACCGAGTGTCCCCTTTTGCTGGAGCAATAGTTGCTCTGTAAGGAAACACCCAGGGGAGAATGTTCTTCCCTTGCTCATACTGTTCCTTCCACACTTAAATAAAACTCTTAATATCACCAAGAAGGCGTCTTCCATCTGGGACCGCCAGTGCTGCTCAGGGATCATCCCATTAGAAATGAAGTCTGGTGGGCAACCACAGGGCACCCTGGTTCTGTCTGGTGTGAGGGCTGCCCCAGCTTGTTTTGCTACCCAAGGTTATTTGAAAGATCCTAGGGATGAGAAGTAGAAGTAACTGCACAGGATGTTCCTGGGGAAACGTGAAAACTGCAAGGAGAGCTCTGCTTTGGGAGGTGAGCCCTGGAGCACGTGGCCTGCGTTTCTTCCTTCATTGAGATTTCTTTGCTGTTCTCATCACTCTTTTAAGAAGCATCAGTTGAATTTCTACTTAATGTTTGAATTAAGTTAGGCTTGGAGATACTGAAATAAATACTTCCTGAAATAGAATAAGAAGAACCGAAGAATTGAGGCAAGCCTACAGATGTAGGCTTATAGAGGTTGTTGAATCTATGAAACCAAACCAAATCAAACACCTTAAAACAAAGCTCAAGTCCAAAAGGCAGACCAAAAGTCAAGAGCTCAGATACTTGTTGAGGTTGGAGCTAAAGTTTCTGCAGTTTGCTCATCTTGGGTTAGATCCGTACAGACACTCTCCCTATTGAAAGATCAAAGAGTATCTTCATTAGGGTCTACTTGATAGAATCATTTGTAAAGAAAAATTAGTAATTTAGTATTTTTTTAAGTCGAGGGAACTCACTTCCAATTGGAACTTTTTATTCATAGCTTAAATATGTTACAGGTACTTAATACTACTTAATCTAAACTATTGCCTAGTTTTTAGACTTTAAAGTTCATCACTTATGAAATGATATAATGTCAGAGATTTGCTTCAAAGTAATTGAATGGGAAAATAGGTGAAGTTGGATGAGGCTAGACAGACCATAAATTAAAAATTGTGTAAGTTGGGTGGTGGGAACATGAGGGTTTGTTATTATACTAATTACTGTTCAACCAGATATAGACTTGGTAGTTCTTATTCCTTTAAAATGAGGTCCTTAAGCATAACTGGGTCAGTATGGAAATTTGAAAAGTACCAAACCCAGTTTTGTCATGACCTGGTTGACTGTCATTTGGCAAGCTCTAAGCTGTCCTAGGCCTCTGTGTTCATTGTAAGTGGTAATTAGTTCTGATTTAATGCCTTGAGGACTTCAGGGAAAAAAAAAAAAAGATGTGTTGTTCAAGGGAATGTCTTAATCACTACTGAAACTTGAATTTTATTTCACCTTACTTTATTTTACACAAAATCAAAGTACATAAGTGCCATCACTGCACTAGATTTTCAGCCTTTATTTTTATAAAATGAGATTGGAAAACATGATATACATTTATGTGATAGAAAGAGAGATGGAGAGAAAGAGTGGAAGAGGAGTAAACATGTGAAATGAAACTTTAAGGAGAATCTCCAAAGCATTAATAATTGGAGAGACAGTGAAGAGTGACAGTGTAGATTTTGGTGCACACACTCTACCTAGAAGTAATTTTTAAACTAACTAGACCAAATCATCCAGGAAAGGCATGAAAATGGTTATAAGTCACTTGGGGGAAAAAAATGTCACAAAAAGATAGCCGGGATTTTTAGAGGATCTTCAAATCAGTGCCGAGACAGAGCAACTAATTAAGGGCGTGCATTTAGTAAACTAACGCAAAGAAGGAGTGAGTATTACTTCTGAGAAAAAGTGATTGACTATTACACAATAGTTGTATTTACTCCTTCCCAAATCCCATCAAATGACAATAAAGGAACTTTTAAAAAGGCTAAATTCACAAAAAGGGGAAGATCTGAAGATAAGACAAAAAAATAGAATTTTGGAAGTAGGAAAGGAAATCGGGATGAGTGACATTCTTGGAAGACCTGGGAAAAGGGAAACTGAAGCCAGGAGTGAGGAAAACAGAAATTACACAGAAGAATATTCTTCTGGAAGAGGAACTGAGAGTAGAGACTGAATCAGGGGAACTGGCTGAAAGTCAGTCTCAGAACTATCCAGATCTCATACTGCCTCCCACATCCTGTGAACCAACTGATGGCCGCCGTTCCTTCACCTTGGAAAAAGGATATTCTCTAAAAGGAATAAGCAGAGGAAACTTCAGGCTCAGGTGAGGATTCGGTACTGGACAGAAAAAATTTTAAAAAGATACTTTGGTAATATTTGCTAATATTCTGAGCCAGCTTTCTTCCTTCATTCATGTTCCGGAATATTGGCCTCAATCCTCTGAGGAGGACACTGGGAATGTTTTTCTCAGAGAGAATGACTGGCTTAAGAGGAAATACCTAAAGATGTTTTGAAATTTCCCTCTTATGAATAACCAACTGAGACAGCTCAGGGCAGACTAACCTTCTCATACACTGGAGGTTTTAAAGTGCCCCTATCTTAAATATAAATATTCAACTGATGTACATCAGGTGGAGTAAAGTACAGAGATTAAAATAAACTTCTGGGTCATCTGGATCAAAATAAGCATGTCTATAGTTCCAGCTACTCAGAGGGCTGAGGTGGAAGAACTATGAGTTTGAGGCTAGCCTGGGCCCCCATCTCAGAAACCTTAGAAATCAGAACAAAACAAAATAGGCAAAACAAACAAACAAACAAATAAAAAACCCCAAACCCCAAAAAACTAAAAAGCGAAACATAGAGGAAGTGTGTGTGTGTGTGTGTGTGTGTGTGCGCGCATGCGCACGCACTTGTATATGTGTGTGAGTTTTAAAATAAGTCTACAAATTCTTTGATGCTTCTCACATCAAAAGGTGAATTTTGACTCCTCCCTCCCTGAGTATGGGCTAGCCTTAGTCACTTGTTTCTAAGAATCTAATGTGATGAGTTGAGGCTGATTGATATTTAAGGCCAGGTTAGAAAAGGTACTGTAGCTCTCATATGACTCTACTCTCCTTTATCTCTGTCTCTCTTTCTCTCTCTCTCTCTCTCTCTCTCTCTCTCTCTCTCTCTCTCTCTCTCTCTCTCTCTCTCTCTCTCTCTCTGTCTTTAGGAAGTCTAAGCCACTGTGTTTTGAAGAAACCAAGTATCCATGTGCAAAGATGGCATGAGATGCTCTTCTCATAGTCCCAGAAGAGATCCTAACCAATAGGAAGTATCAATGACCAGAAAGATGAGTAAGTGAGGCTTCAGGTGATTCTAACTCCCACCTTTTGAACCACCAATATAGTGCCAAGTGAAGTAAAAATGAGGTTCATAGGATTCTGCCTAAAGTACAGATTTGTGACAAAATAAATACTACTATTGTGTTAACTCAGTAATTTTTGAAGTGGTTTCCAGGGAGAAAAAAATTTCAAACTCTAAATCTGCAGGAAAAAGAATTTTCAAAATCTAAGTCAACTCTTCTTTTGGCCAAAGAATAAGTATAGGAATGGGATTTATCCTACTGCTTCAAATAGCTAAAACTGCATAAAATATATGAACCAATGGCACTTAAGATCTTGGGCCTCCAGTGAAAAGACACATTGGTCTCTGGGAAAAGGGAGGCAAGTGAGGTAAGCCCTGCAGTTGCCCTTAGATTTCTAAATGGAGAAGATGTCGAGTCTGTGCCCAATAGAGAAGGAACTCAATCGAAGTCTGGGGGAGATTTCCTTACATTAAGGAGACTGAGCTGAAAGTCTAGGGAGACCAATGGGGCTCCAGTTTTCAGGGCAAAGTACAGAAGAGAAGAGAGCTGCACCAAGAAGGAGAGCTTTGGAGATCTGAGAAGTCCTGTCAACTCGGCTTAACATTCATCTGAGTACTGATCAGTGCATACTGTGAGGAAATGACTCAGGGCCAGGGGAAGAACTCCCCAAGGATCATACAAACAACCTTCAGAGATCACGAAACGTACTGGAATAGCAATTGTCCCACCAGCCATAGTGGAAAAATCCCATAATTTATAGGAAGTCAGGTAGACTTCAAACGAGACTTCTGTTTCAGTGGTAGTGCAAAATTAGACCCAGAGCAAATGCTTTCTAGTCTCATTTAGCAAAGCTCAAAAGGATTAACCTGTTTCTAAGTAACTTAGCTACATCCTAGATTAAAGCCCCAAATATGTATAGGAATACCACATATTCAGCACCCAGCAGGTAAAATTTATCATGTGTACCATACAATAAAAAATCATCTAGGCATATAAAGAAGCAGTAAAATATGACCCATAATAAGGAGAAAAAAATTGATCAACTAAAATTGACCCCAAATATAAAATGAGTATAAATAAAATTAATTATTAAAATAATTATTATAATTATATCCTATATGTTCAGGAAGCTGGATGAAATATTGACAAAGTTAAAAAGTGGGATAGAAGACATTAAAATTGAATGTCTAGGGCTGGGGCTGTAGCTCAGTGGCAAGGTATGTGAGGCACTGGATTTGATCCTCAGCACCACATTAAAAATTAACAGATAAAATAAAGGCATTCTGTCCATCTACAACTACAACTTTAAAAAAAATTGAATGTCAAGAGATGAAAGTATTAGTTAAAATAAAAATAACTGTATTTTACATTGAATGGGATTCATGCATATAAGAAATAGTGAAAGAAAAGATTAGTGAAGTTAGCTAAAGATATCACAACAAAAACTATCCAAAATGAAACTCATAGAGAAAAAGAGCTGAAAATAATGCATAGGGGAAGGTTGCAGAAGAAATCTTTGAAGAAATATTGTCTGAAAATCTTCCAAATTTGGCAAAAATTATAAACTGCAGATTCAAAAAATTAAATGAACCCCAAGCAAGACAAACATGAAGAAAACTACTTTAATGCACACAATAATGAAATTGCCTAGTGATATTGAAAAGATTTTTTAAAAGTAGCCAGAGAAGTAAGTCACATTATGTATAAAGGGACGAAGATAAGAGAAAGAGCAAGTTTGTTGTCACAAACAATAAAGGCTAGATAACAATGGAATAATATTCTTAATTTATTGAAAGATATAGTTGTCAACTTTTTTACCCAGCAAAAATAGCCTTCAAAATACAGCTAAAAAACTGAAAGAACTCATCACCCTCAGATCTGCAGAGTAAGAAATGTTAAAAGAAGTTCTTCAAGCAGAAGAAAAATGGTACTAGATGGAAATTCATAACTAAACAGCAACAACAAAACCAAAAATCAAACAACAAAACTAAATAATAAATAGACCCAGAAATGGTAAATAGATAAAGTAAATTTTCTTATCACTTAAATCTCCTTAAAATATAATTAAATTATTTAATGCAACATTAATATCAAGCTATCATGGGACTGAAAACATGTAAAATGCATACCAGTAGCATAAAAAGATGAAATAAAGAAATATAAGGTTATTATAGTATATGTGAAAGTACCATATCATTGAAGGCAGACTTAAATATTTGAAAAAACATTTTTAAAGGCTTACATAAATCACTGGATGAAACGATAGAGTAATGACAAATTAGGGGAAAAGATATAAAATGGAAAAAACAGCAATTATTCCTTCTAAAAGAAAGCCAAAAAATGAAGAAAAAGGAAGAAATACTTTATTAGGCCAAAAAAATGTGACTTAAAAGATAATACATATTGTATCATGTTGCTAATGGTTTAGATATTAGTTGTACCCCCAAAACTCATGTGTTAGAAAATGCAAGAAAGTTCAGAGTTGAAATGATTGGGTTATAGAGCCTTCACCTAACCAGTCATTAATCCCCTGATAGGGATTAACTGAGTGGTAACTGTAGGCAGGTGTTGGTGTGGCTGGAGGAGGTGGGTCACTGAGGGCATGGCTTTGGGCTTTATACTTTGTCCATGGTAAAGGTAGCTCTCTTTTTCTGATTCCTGGTAACTATGTCCTGAGCTGCTTTCCTTCACCACATTCTTTTTGCATGATGTTCTTCCTCACTTTGGGGGGGCACAGAGCAATACATTTGGCCATCCAGAGACCTCTGAAACAGTGAGAGCCAAATAAACTTTTCTTCCTCTAAAATTGTTCTTATCAGTCTTTTGGTCACAGCAATGAAAAAGATGAGTAAAACACATATTTAAGCCAAACCATTAAAAAATGGCTTAAATTCACATTATATATATATGTGTGTGTTTGTAAAGGATGTATTTGTATATACAATACATTTCATATATACAAACATACATACAAATACATGTTTAACAAGTGCTCAATCAATAAATGGGTAAAGAAACTGAATAGGCACTTTACAGAAGAAGAAATATGATCAGTCAACAAATATATGAAAAAATGTTCAACACCTCTAGCAATTAGAGAAATGCAAATTAAAACTACACTGAGATTTCATTTCACTCCAGTCAGGATGGTAATGATCAAGAATACACGTAACAATAAATGTTGGCAAGGATGTGGGGAAAAAAGGTATACTCATACATTGCTGGTGGGACTGCAAATTGGTGCAACCACTCTGGAAAGTAGTATGGAGATTCCTCAGAAAACTTGGTATGGAAGCACCATTTGACCCAGTTATCCCATTTCTTAGCATATGCCCAGAGGACTTAAAATTAGCATACTAAAGTGATGCAGCCATATCAATGTTTATAGCAGCTCAATTCACAACAGCTAACCTATGGAACCAACGTAGATGCCCTTCAACAGATGAATTCATGAAGAAAATGTGGTCTATATACACAATGGAAATTATTCAACCATAAAGAAGAATAAAATTATGGTATTTGCTGGTAATGGATGGAGTTGGAGAATATCATGCTAAGTGAAATAAGCCAATTTCCCCAAACCAAAGGCCAAATGTTCTCTCTGATATGTAGAATGCTAAAACACAATAAGTAGGAGTGGGGGAAGAATAGAAGTTCATTAAATTAGACAAAGGGGATGAAGGGAAGGAAGTGGGAATGGGACAGGAAAGACAGTAGAATGAATTGGACATAACTTTCCTATATTAATATGTGAAAACCCGACCAGTGTAACTCCACATCAAGTACAACCACAAGAATGGGAACTTATACTCCATGTATGTATAATATGTCAAAATACACTCTAATGTCATGTATATCTAAAAAGAATAAAAAGTTAAAAAGAACCAAATACATGTTTAAACCCAACCATGTAAAATTAAATGTAATTAATTAAATTAATTAAATGTAAATGGTTACACATACGAACATACAAATATATTACTAAGCCCAATCATATAAAATTCATATTAAGTATACACGGTTTAAATACTTCAATTAGGAGGCAGAATATCAGATCGGATGAAAAAACAAGTGTCCTAAGATTGGGAACAATAAAAACACATCTGCTTTTTACTTCTAGTCAGAATTTTTTTCTTTTCTAAAAATGTTTTTATTTGTGCATTGTAGTTTTAATAATAGTGGAGTTCATTTGACATATTCGTACATTCAAGGAATATAATTTGCTCTATTTAAATTCGCAATACTTCCTTTAAAAAATATTTATTTATTTATTTACTTATTTTTGACAGCAGAATGCACTACAATTCTTATTACACATATAGAGCACAAAAACTTTTTTATATCTCTGATTGTATACACAGTATACTCACACCAATTCATGTCTTCATACCTGTAGTTTGGATACTAATGATCATCACATTCTACCATTATTAATAATCCCATGCCTGCTTTCCTCCCCTCCCACCCCTCTGCTCTGTCTAGATAGAGTTCATCTATTCCTCCTATGCTCCCACTCCCTATCCTACTATGAATCAGCCTCCTTATATCAAATAAAACATTCGGCATTTGGTTTTTTGGGATTGGCTAACTTCAACATTTTAATGGAAGTTCTAGCCAGAGCAAAAAAAAGACACACACAAAAAAAGCCATCTAACTTTGAAAGAAAGTAAAGCACTTCTATATGAAGAAGTAGTACATAGTCATAAATCATCCCCCAAACCTATTATATTTCATACCTGAATTTATCAGAATTGTAGAATATAAGTTCGATGCAGAAAAATTTTTCTCTACTGTAGCCATGAAAGAGTTTTTTCAAAAATGAAACTATAAAATTAAATCCATACATAGTAACTTCAAAAATCATTGAATTTTTAGAAATAAATTTATCTAAGTAGTGAAATTTTTACTCTAAATACTATAACACATGGTAGAAAGAAATTAAAGAAGACCTAGATAAGTGGAAAGGTGTTTCAGACTCATGAAGTGAAAGACAATATTGTCAAGATGACACAGTTGCCAAGTTTACCTGCAGATCCAATGCAATCCTTATCAAAATTTCAGGTTTTCTTTTATTTTTTTTTTGCAGAAATTGATAAGCCGATCTCAAAATTTGTATCAAAATGAGACAATCCAAATAGCCAAACGATTTAGAAAATGAAGAACAAAGTAGGACTCACACTTCCTGATTTCAAAACTTAGTACAAAGCTACTATGTATAGTACTGAAGTGAGGATAGAAATACAGACAAATGGAATGAAATTGAGAACTCAGAAATTAAAACAAAAATAATTGTTGACAAGGGTGCTAAGACCAATTCAATGGGAAAAGGATAGTCTTTTCAACAAATGGTGCTAGAATAACTGGATTGCTATGTATAAGAGAGAAGTTGGATTCCTATATCATAACACAAAAACTCCATAAAATGGATTAGGATCTAAGTGTCTGAGATAAAACTATAAAATTTTAGAAGAAAAATTGATCATGACTTTGGATGAGTCAATGGTTTCTGAGCTATGACACCAAAAGTAGAAGCGACAAAAAGGAAAATAAAAAACTAAATTGTACAGGGAAAACAACCCACAGAATTGGAGAAAATATCTGCAAATCATATATCTAATAAGGGACTTATATACTGAAGAGATAAAGAGCTCTTAGAAATTATCAATAGGGCTGGGGATGTGGCTCAAGCAGTAGTGCACTCGCCTGGCATGCGCAGGGCGCTGGGCTCCATCTTCAGCATCACATAAAAATAAAAATAAAGATGTTGTGTCCACCGAAAACTAAAAAATAAATATTAAAAAATTCTCTCTCTCTCTCTCTTTTAAAAAAATAAATTATCAATAAAAACAACCTAATGAAAAATGGGCAAAGTATTTGTATGGACAATTCTCCAAAGATAGACAAGTGGCCAGCAATCAGATTCAAAGATGCCCACCATCATTAGTCATCACAGAAATGGAAATCAAAATGACAATGAGAAGAGCATTTCATATCCTCTATAATGGAAAAAAAGGACAATAACAAGTATTGACAAGAATATGGAGGAATTGGAACCTTCCTACACTGCTGATGGAAATGGAAATGGTACAGCTCCCATGGAAAAAAACTTGATAAGTTCTCAAAATATTAAAAAGAGTTATAATATGGTCCAGAAATTTCACCCCTAGGTATCTACTCAAGAGAAGTGAATATGTAGAGCCATATAAAAATGTATTCAAATATTCATAGCAGCAGTATCCAAAGCAGCCCCAAAGTGGAATCAACTCAGATGTCCATTATCACCTGACCAATGGATAAACAAAATGTGGTATACCTATACAATGGAACATTATTCATTCATAAAAAGGAATGATAAGTGCCACAATAAGGACGAACCTTAAAAACATTATGCTAAGTGAAAAAAGACAGATACAAAAACTCATATATTGAATTATTCTATTTATATAAAATGTCCAGAACAGAAAAATTTATAGAAACAGAATGTCTATTAGTGGACATTGTGGACAGAGGAATGGGGAAAGCCTACTATAGTATAGGAGTATTTTAGGGGGGATGACAAAAATGATATAAATTTAGATTGTGGAGGCGTTTGCTCAACTTTGTAAATATCTTGTAAAGTGTTGTATTTTTCACTTTAAACAGGTGAATCTTATGGTATGGATAGTATATCTCATAAAGTTGTTAAAAATAAATAAGTAAAAAATGAAATGAAAATACTGATGGGAATATATGTCTCTCAATATAATCTTGTCTCTCAAAGATAAATATTTTGGCAAATATTTATTGGAAATTTTTTCTTTGCCTTTATCACAATACATACATATTTTATGGTTATTATTTTTAAAAAGCAATCACTCTGTTGCAACATCTTGAAAAAATTTGTTGTTATGCAATGAGCATTTTTCATATCAGCATGTACAAATTTCAATATTTATAAAAGCCACAAATTAACCCCTAATATATGTATTTCATAATTTATTTAAACATTTATCTCTAGATGAACATATAGGTAATTCAAATTATTTCCCTTTAAAAAAGCTCCAGTGAATGTTTTTTATACAATTTGAGTAATTGTGGATTTGCTTAGAATGCTTTCATTAAGATGGGATTATTTTCAAAGGTATTTTTTGAGAAATTGGGGCTTATTAGGTGCTTGTCACATGACAAGTTGGAAATTCTCCAAATGTTAACTCTAAAACCCATCCATTATCTGAAAATTTTCCTTAAGTACATAAATTACACTTTTTGGAAAGGGGAGGGAATTTTCCATATCCATGAATGCTTTCCCTCTTACAGAATACATCTGTAACTAAATACACTCACTATATATTATCTGGCTGACAAATAAAACTTTTGGAAATAGCTACTAAATTTTTTTTGCTAGTCCAAATAGTTAAAGCCCCAAACCAAGATACTTAGCTTTTTTTTTTTTTTTCAGGTTTCAAAGTGTACTTTTTTCAATTAATGTTTAGATAAACCTATATACCCAGACTGCAAATTTAAGCCATCCCTAGGCATTACTAACTTGTATAATTAACCTTGCGTATTGTTTTTGTTATAAACTCAAACATTACCACAGTTTGTAGTCAACATGGAATCAGTCTTCTCAATTCTTTCTCTGTTCCTTCTTAGGTAAATAAACCAAGACATTAGTCAAATCACTGCCTAAAAATTAATTTACAAATACTAATCATGCCTGATATTTAAAGGGAAAGATCCAGATTGAAAGTAACATGTAGGTTGGTCGTCACAACTTTATATGTGACCTCATTGAAAGAATGCCCGTTTTAATTAATTTTGGAAGGGTCAATTATTGGCTGCTTTGTACCTATGTCCTAAGTTAAAATAAATATGATAGAAAACATGCTAGATAAACATACAATATAGGTTATTTCCATTACATGATTGATAATTCATATATATACATACATAATATATGTACACACATACAGAAATCTTAACCAATAGTATTTTTTTCCTTTTTATTGGTTCTTTTTAGTTCTATGTAACATTAGGATTATTTTGACATAATTATAAAAGCAAGGGAAATAATTTGCTTTAAATCAGTCCCCAGGATTTTCCCTTTCTCTTCCTCGTCCCCACCCCTGTTCCTTTCCCACTAATCTACTGATCTTTCTTCTACCATTAGTAATTTTGATGACTTTCTTAGGGCATCATAATACTATTGCCCATTTAGTTGTCCCTGTAGTTTTGACTTAGACTAAATTTTAATTTTGAATTTCAGACTTCCTGATTACCAAGAAAGGAAAAAATAGGTATCTGTCTTCATCAGAATAAAGAGATTTATATAAAATATGAGGAAGTATAACTGAGTATACTTGTTTCAAGAGGGTCTAAAAGTCCAGGAGCAGTGGCACACTCCTGTAATCCCAGCGGCTCAGAAGCTAAGACAGGAGGATTTCGAGTTCAAAACCAGCCTCAGCAACTTAGCAAGACCCTGTCTCTAAATAAAATGTAAAAAAGGTGGTAAAAATGTGGCTCACTGGTTGAGTGCCCCTGGGTTCAATTCCTGGTACTAAAAGGTAGTAGATTTTCCAAGTTGGCCCATGTAAAGGACGTCTTGGGGGAACACAGTGAACAAACATGAAGATATTTAATCCTAAGGCACAGTATTTACCTGTAGTTTATATATTTTCATACTATTTTGTTGACCAAGCATGAGTTTTTAGAATTATTTCAACTCAGTATTTTAATTCTATCACAAAATGTTAAATCTAGAAGCAGAAAGGTTACGACACATTCTTTCTGATGACTTCCATAATCCTGAAAATTTCAATGTAGTATATGAAGAATAAGTGTCTAGTCTAATGTATATAATTTTGTTGTGAAATTCTTGCAGAAGAGGAATCATCCTTGGGAGAGAGATTTGAGTTGTTCCTTGGAAAGTATGCATTTTACTCTATCTTAATTGAGTTATGGATTGCATTCAGCAAGTGCAAATGGTGACACATATTCTGTTTTCTCATTCTGTCACTCTCCTAGATGGTCTTCAGTAGAGAAATTATCCTCAGTTTTTGATGATCATGCAGAAGCTTGACTTTGGCCTAGGTTAAAATTTCCCCAGATCTCAGCTATGACAATTACTATTCTTCTGGTTTGAAAGTTACAGGGGTCCTGACATATAACTCTAAGGAGGATGGAGGTGTTTTCTCTCTAGTTAACTTTCATAGTAGTCTGATAAGAGGATAATGGTTGTTCAAGTTGGCTAGAACCTTAGGGAATCTGGTTCTAAGCTGGGCTGAGGTTGCTGATGGGATGTGTTCCAGGTCACACGGTTTAGCAGTAAAGATAAGGACTGAAACACAAGATTTTTTTTTCCCCTTCATTTCCATTCCTTTTGGCCTTGTCTTTTCTGGAGTCTTTAAAAATGAACTAGATAAACTTCCAAGGTTTTTTTCCAGCATTGGCATTCTGTGGAGTATAGTACAGTTTAGAAATTTTTGTAAACTTAGTCTTGTTTCATTTGTGGTAAATTTCTGAAAGAATACAATTGTTTATTTTGAATTACATAAAAGACCAGAGAAATCATCCCACCATTTACAATGTATTTTTGTCAATGAGTTGGAGCATGGCACTGTAATGAAAATGTCATTTCTAAGCTATAAGCTAGAAATGGATGTATTTGGTTTTATACTTTCCGAAAAGATACTGGGGAACTAAGTATTGAGGACATCTCTTTGGAGATGCCAGTTAACTCACAGAAAACAAAGAATGTTACTATTTTTTTTTTTTTTTTGAGAAACGGGGAAAATAATATTAGTCTTCTGGGTCCTACTTATTTTATGGGGTATGAATGGATCATTTAATAGCTCTGGATTCAGGTTCAGAGAAATAGTGTGGGTCATTAGAGCAAAAGCACTACCAATGACGTCACGTTATGACTTACGTTAATGATGATCACTTAATTACTTAGCTGACATCATGGCCCTGGCTTATATGGATAGGACACTGACTTTTATGTTCTGAACTGCAACTATTGATTGGATTCCTTCTCGAATATAGATGTCGATTTTTCAAACGTAAATTTAGACAATGGCTAAATATTGATCAGAATTGTGGATGAGTGCACTGATAATTGGGAAACTCTTTGGGCCTTTGAGAGATAACAGTTTCTGCGTGGATGAGGTGCCACCAGACTTGATATTTCTGTTCATTGCTTATTTTTTATCATTAGAGGCAGGGGGTTCTGAGAAGGAAAAGGATTGTCTTGCAAGGCTGAGCATGGCCATGGCTGCTCTGTTAGTCCACGCTTATAACTCCTGGGAGAAAGAACTTGCAAAAATCCACAACACCAAAAATATGCAGCACTGTGCCTGGGAGTTATTTGACATTCTAACATCTTCTTTTTTGTTTCCCATGTGCTATTTTCAATCGCTTGTTCACCAAGAAATTACGGAGGAAGAAGAGGTATGCACAGGCACAATCCTAGAGGCCTCAATTACGTTTTGAAAGATAGATAACCCACTTGGGTCTCCATGAGGATTCAGTATTTTCCACTGGGTATAAAGGATTCCCTCTGCTTTCCTGTTGCATTGGTCCTTTCTAGGACCAGTTTCTTAATATCTCTTTCCTTGGCGTGAGGTTACCCCCAAATAACATCATTTCCCCTTGCCTAAGGAACTGCAGCTATTTTGATATTCCCCAGAACCCTCTTCACCCTGTCTCTTCCACTTGTTGCTTGGGAAAGGAAAAACAGCTTCCTTCCTTGGGGAACCTAAATCTTTATTTTATATTTCTAACTTTGAAGCTGAGCTCAGTAAGGGCTGTCATGTTGTCACTCACTGTTCCAAAGACAGAAGGACCCTTCTCTATACAGCCTCGAAGGGGAGGGGAGTGCAGCCAGAGGAAATTAATTGGCTGACATGGACCTGAAGCACAGACTCCACCTTAGGGTAATTGTTGCTAATACCTTCCTTAATTCCCTTTGTTAGTCAGGTGCTTTCTTCAGGCCCTGTAGCCTTAGGTTCCTGCAGTTGGGAACTCTCTCCATGTCTGTCTCGGAGTTCCTTTGGCTTTTTGGTGAGGGTATTTGGCCTAATCAGGACATACTTATGAGTTGGCTTCACCCACAGAGTGGAACAGGGACTGTTGGCTGAGAAAAGTGTGAATGTTGAAGCTAAGGGCAGAGTTGGCTTATGGAATATTTTATCTGTTCTGAGTTTCTTGTCCCAGTACGTCAACAAATTTGTTTTTTCTTAAAGACTTTCCCACACGAATGTCTGCCAAGTTCAGATGACTGCTTTTTGAGATTGATCTTAGTTTTCTTGGAACAAGAGCTGGGATTATATAATAAGCTCAGTTGGTCTTGGTGAGAAATAGTTGGGAGATTCTATTTCCATATACATTAGACAGGTCCGGATGTCCAAGAAAGAAAAATGTAGAAACTAGCGGGTGAGGGTGGGAGAAAAACTATTGAAAGGTGGCATTCTTGTGTGTGCTTTCCCAATTTTGAGGCTCTCTGGGTTGTTTGGAAGTGAGGCACCGAGGCTGCCATGTTCCATGTTGAGATCGACCCTGACCATATTCTCAGTTGATTTAACTTAGTTTAGTTTATAAGAAAAGGGTCTTTAGATTCCTAATTTCTGGATTGGTAGAGCATTACCAATATCCAGAGCAGCCTCAAAGTATACATTTATGAACTAGAAGACCCCTTTCCTCTAAGACATGGAAAGTACTGCATTGTGATAGTCTCACTTGCTAGGGAATATTTAAGTGAAAGAGTCTGAAAATGGAAGGCTCTGTCTCCATACAGGAAGAAGGTACTATTTCCTCACTGTGAGATGGCATGTGTTCCTTGAGAATAGCTTATATAGTCTTATGCCATGAGGCAGTGAAATAAGAGGAAGTTCACTTGAAACAGAAGTTTGTATAGACTGCAGTGTCCATCATGAGTGGTAACTGCAGAACAGGCTTTCAGGGAGGAAATGGATGCCCACCATGCCCACATTCAGAGAGCAGCTTTGCCTTAGGATCCTATCAACATGTGTCAATGCCAGTCAGATGTCAAGTGGGTTGCAACAGTTAGAGGAGGACCCAGTAAACACACTCTTTCCCTGACTAATTTTGTGACATGAAACAAAGAATAAGTCACGATAGAGACTAAAGATCACCTGTTATAATCTCAGATGTGCATCCCAAATAGGAATTTTCATGCTAATACTTAACACTTGAAATCAGCCTGACCCCCCAGCCTTGGGCAGTGTGGAAGTTCTGCAGATTGTGCTGTGTGGAGTACTGCCCTGTAAAACTTCTAGCCTGGAACAAGTCTAATGTGGCTTGCTCCCAAAGGAAGAGGGTGATAGGAATATGCTGAGATATACTTGTCCAGTTCCTTACTCAAACTCATAGAATCATGGTGAAAAGTAAGGAGTGGGTCAAGAAGCCAGAAGTGTTTGGAGAAACTTATTCTTCAGAGAAACCAGAGGAGTAGAATAGACATGTTCTTTCCTTATGACAAGTTCTCTTGGTATAGACACTAGAATTTTCATAACCAACACCATCAGCAATAAGAACATTGTATTGTTTCCAAACAGCTTTGGGTAGGGGAAATAGCAGAGCAGTGGATAAGATGGATGTTTAAAGGACACTGGTTTTCCTCATTATTGTCAGTGTGTTTTAGCCTGAATGCCAGGAGTCGTCCTGATTCCATTAGCCCATGAAAGTGATGCATAGTGGGGGAAGGGGTAGAAAGAGAATAACATTATAAAGAATAAAACAAATGCATTGCAGTCATATGTCTTTGAGGAACAAGCATTGGTCAGTTCAAGGCATTTTTTGAAAACTCAGAGTTCATAAAAATTTTATAACCTAATGGAGAAGACAAAAACCAACCAATGCAAGAAAACCAGAGATCTGAAAATATAAAATTGTATTGGAGTAAGAGTGGTTTTGATGGTGAATGGGGTTAAAGGGAAAGTTTTCGAAGAAAGGAAAATGATGAGATGGGAAATGTGGGAACGGTGGCCTGGAGGTGCTGGTCATATGGTGAAAATCCATAGAAACATGCTAGAGAGTCTCTCTGATGTCATCCAAGGTTGAACATGAAATATTAGGATGATGTTGCTGCTGCTGCTGTTGATGGAAGGAAGATAAATGTTGTGACAGACGCCCACAAAATTTTTGGCAAGAAATAAGATTCCATTTAGTATGATGCATTTCAAGGGAATGACCTTTAGCATCATGCAGATGTGGCATGTTTTTGGCTCATGGCTAAACTATGGAGTTTGGGATTTATACAAATGTGGAAGGCATCAGGTTGAAATGCACTACAACATCTCTTGGCCAAAGTCATTGACAAAGTGAAAATTGCAACAATTCCCCACATCATGTTGCAAGAACAGAAATAATACCAGGAAGTGCTTTCTCAAAAAAAAAAAAAAGAAAAAAAAAGAAAAGTGAGAAAAACATTTAAATGAATTATAATCTCTACCTACATTGCTAGTTTCTTTGGTGTGATTAAAGAACAACTTGTGTCATTCACTAAAGCCAAAGTGATAGTGTGTGTGTGTGGGGGGGTGTCAATAGAAGTTTCCTCTGTAATCTTTCCAATTCCCACTACTCTCTCCAGTGAAGACCTTCGTGCATATACTTGGATTCTTGTTTTTAGCTTTTATCCTTTCAATTTATTTGACTCAAGGCTCCTGATAAGTATTTCTAACACATATTCTTTGTATAAACTGCCAATCTAAATTTTGAAAATGGTTCTCCACTTTCTACAAGATATAAAAAAATTCACTAACCCCGTATTTGAAGTTACAGAATAAGATGGACCTGTCTTTGAAAATTCTCTAATTTCATCACACAGATTTTTCAGCAAGCCAAACCAGTTTACTTATTGTTTCTCCAAACATGGATTTGAATTTTCTATTCACTAGGTCTTTGCTCATCCTAGTCTCCCTTATTGCTCCCCTTTATCTAAATCCTTTCTGTAAGTACAAGATCAGGAAAACTCTATGCTCTGTTGAAATTCTGGCAAATCAGGGCAGTCAGTATTCTTAGAAAATTGTACTAATTTGTGTCATTTATTGTATTTCAAGTGTATTGATAATTTTATGTACAAAAATGTATTATAGTTTTGGACATACTTCTCCAAAAAAGATTCTTGAGGAAAGAAGCATTTTTGCATCCTTTCTATGTCTAGCAAAATTCTTTCACCTAATAGATTTCAGTGATTAGGAAAACATTTTTAGAAGAGGAAAAAGTGAAGAATGTGCTGCAGAGGTGGGCATAGTAGCTTCCTGGGATAATAAAGCACTTTTGAACTAAATGGTAATGAAATGTGATATCAAATGTTGAGGGTTGTAGCTAAAGTTCACTTCAAGAAAATCTATTGTCTTAAATGAATACATTAGAAAATAAGAAAGGCTAAAAAAAACTAATGGAGTGGGCCAGGGGGCAGGAAGTGAGGGAGGAATGGAGGAACTCTAAATAGGGAAAAGAGGAGGGAGGGAAGGGAGGGGGAATGGGGATAGGAAAGATGGTGGAATGTCATGGATATCATTACCCTAGGTACATGTATGAAGACACAAATGGTGTGACTCTACTTTGTGGGACAACCAGAGACTTGAAAAATTGTGCTCTATATGTGCACTATGAATTGAAATGCATTCTGCTGTCATGTATTAGAATAAAAAATAAATTTAAATAAATTAGAATAAAAAATAATAAATAAATTTAAAATAAATTAGAATAAAAAATAAATTTAAAATAAAAGAAAAACCAATGGACTTGGGTTTCTAAAAGTTAGTTAAAAAAGTATTAATTAAATGCAATAAATTAGAAAGAATAAAACAAAAGAGAAAGGGAAAAATAAGTAAAAAAAGAAAAACAAAGAGCTTCTAAAAGGTTAAAATTTCTTTTTCTGAAAAGACCAATAAAGTTGGTAAAGCTTTGGCAAGAATGATCTGAAAAAAGAGGGTTGGCGAAATAGCCAATATCAGAAATGAAAAAGGTGACGTCATTATAACCTAATCATTAAAACAATAGTAAGGTATTATAGAAAACTTTGTGCCAGCAAATTTGAAAATTAAATTAAATGGATGGATGATGTTTTAGTCAGCTTTGACCAAAAGACCTGATCAGAACAATTCTAAAAGAGGAAAAGTTTATTTGACACTTATGGTTTCAAAGGTCTCAGTTCATAGACGGCCAACTCCATTGCTCTGGGCCCAAGATGGAGGCAGAACATCATGGAAAAAGGGTATTGGTGGAGGAAAGCAGTTCAAAGTACAGAGCAGGGAGAGAGCTCTGTTCACCAGGGACAAAATATAAACCCCAAAGGACCAACCTCAGTCACCTACTTCTTCCAGGGACACCCTACCTGCCAACAGTTCTGGTCTAGTTCATCTAAGCAATGAAACAATCCACTGATTGGTTCCACCTCCCATAATCAAATCATTTCACCTCTGAAATTCTTGTGCTTGTCTCACACATGAACCTTTGAGGGACACCTGATATCTAAACCATCACAGAATAGCAGGTCCCTAGATAAATTAAAACCTGAAGAAAAATTAGAAAATCTTTTTGGTTAATAATTAAATTTATAATTCAATACTATCTTATAATAAAATGCTAATCTAGATGTTTTTGCTGATGGATTCTACCAAACATGAAAGAAATCTTATCAATCTTACAACTCTCTCAGAGAATATTTTAAAAAGTAAATAAAATCTTTTTTATTTTGTGAGCCAATATAACTTTATTTTCCCTTTATTATTTTTAAATTTTGTAATAATTTTAAATACACAGAAAAGTTACAAAAATAGCACATAGAGGTTATGATTTCAGTACAAAAAAGTTTGAAAATTTTTGGTGGATATTGATGAGCTGATTTTCAAATCCAGATGGAGAAACAAAGGCCAAGATTGGTCATGTTGCTCTTGAAGAAGGAGGAAGAGGAAGAGAAGGAGAATGAGGAAGAGGAATCTGTTCTATTAGATATCAAGTCATATTATAAAGCTAGAGAAATTTGTACAATGTGGTAATGGTCAATAAATGGATTAGAAGGCATAGACATATTCATTTAGAGGGGCAGACTTAATTAGGACTTAATTTTTGACAAGAATGACCTTTTCAACCAATGGTGCTAGATCAATTTTATGACCATTTAGAATAAGTGGGACTGAATCTCTGTCTCCTATCGAACATGAAAATTAATTTCATGTAGCTGACAAATCTGTATGTGAAAGGCAAAAGGATAAAACTTCCAAAAGATAATATAAGACCATCTCTTCATGTCCTTAGAGATAGAGAAAAATATATTGACTAGAATATAATAAGCCTTAACCTTAGGGGAAAAGATTGATAAATTGGATTACTTGAACATAAAGAACTTCTGTTCAGCTGCAGACTTCCCTAAAAGGAGTTCAAAGGCAAGTCACAGAGTAGGGTAAGGTACTGGCCATGCATGGACTACTGGTGGAAGTGCAAATTGGCAGAAATCCTTTAGGAAACTGTTCAGTATTTTCTATTAAAATTAAGCATAGAGATGCCTATTAGCCCAGAGATTCCATTCCTAGTTATACAACTCAACAGAAATGTTTGCCATTTAAGGATACCCAAGAATAGGGTTCTATTACTAAGCTTACATAAAATGTTTGTTTCTATTGAGGGAACTTTTCTTATTTTATAATAATAATGCTGTAAATATTTTTTAAAAAGAATTGTTTGCCATGTACACTAATAGGTACAAAAATGTTCATAGTAGCATTATTCACAGTAAACTCAAATTAGAAACACCTAGATTAACAAAATGGGCAAATTAGTAAAATGGACAAATTCATGTGAGACAATACATATGTTTTTGTGTTAATTCTCACCTTCTGCAAATATTTCTCCACAGAGCTGGAAACTGACAGACAATGGCTCCTAGGTTTGGCATCTTATATTTCCAACCTCACAGAACAGCTACTTCTCTTCCTTATTTCTAGGACAAAATTTTGGAGATAAGGAATGACTAGTCCAAGTTGTGTCTGTGCTTATAGCTTGAAGAACAGAATCTTATAAATAGACATAATCTGTGTGTGGGCCTTTCTCAGAGAAGGAGAAAGCCTTAATGAGTTAAATGGCCTAAAACTCATGGTATGTCTATCATGCATGATGTGGAAAATGAAGCTAAGGTGCACATATTGCCCTGTTGTAAAGCTTACATCTGCATGAGAAGTGTCATAATTTATCTGTGGACCAGGACTTTCTTTTTAATCATCATACTTCCTGGTAGACAAAGAGATGAGGGTCAACCAGATGAAGAGTGAGAGACTGTGGCTAGCTATATAATTTCACAGAGTCATATTTGAATGCAGCATATCTAGTAGGCAAAGGAGGACCATAGGAACCAAGGAGTCAGCGATTGATTTTGGGAAGCAGGTTTTAAAAACAATTGTGCCCCAAATTTCAAAAAGTGTCCATTTTAAGCAATTCATACTGTATAGCATCTCTGAAAATTAAGTCAGGTAGGATAAGAACCCGTAACTATTCTCAGATACTTTGCCAAATATTTTTCCAAAACTGTTTTGTGAACTTATAAAAGTTAGTCTTTAGATTGAAGGCTCTTTAGATGTGGTTAAAAACAACCGTTTCCTGAAACTTTTAAGTTCCAAAGAGAAAAGAATGCAGTTTGAGTTGTGGGTCAAGTTTGGGGTATCTGGTGAATGAAGAGAGAATGATGTCACAGTGAAGCACACTTAATTAAGGGGAAAGAAAGTGTCTCATTTCCCAGAATATTTGCTAGGGAAAGGTGGAAGGAAAAGGGGGAACTACCCACACAAAATTCTGCTGGCTTATACTTGATATTCTATTACCATGCTTAATAGATGATTTATTCCAGTAACACAATGTTAGAAATTCACTTATTAAAAAAAAAGGGAGAAATGTATGCCTTTAGATTTATTTCTCCTGTCCTTGGAAATTGGTCTGTAATTTAGCACAAATGTTAGCATGCCTTCTATGCTATTCTTCATGTTTTAAAAGTTATATATATATAATCTGTTGGTATCTATATGTAGAAGTCACTTTGTTCTTTTTTGATGGCCTAAGAGTTTCAGAGTATTTATGGATTACCATAATCAACCAGAGACCTAGTAAATGGACTTTTTTTAATGTGTAATCTTTTGCTACAACAAACAATACAAAATAAGTATACCTGTATACATTCCATTTCGCCATTATATATTTTGTAGATAAATTCATAGAATTATTTATCAAAGTGTATGTGCATTTTAAATTTTAATAGGCATTACAAATTACTCTCTGTAGTGACTTTAATCAATTAATATCTATTCCAATATTATAAATGTATATATATCCAGGTTAATATAGTGTGTTATCAAACTGTTTATCATTGTTCATCTCATAGGTGATAAAAAAGTGATTGCCTAAGGGTGATTTTCCATTTGTTTGCTTGTGGGTGAGGTGGAATTTTCATGGGTTTAAGAGTTATTTGAATTTCTTTTCTGTGAACTGTTTGCACCTAACATAACTTCCATCTATTCTTATGTTGGTTTCTTTTTTACTGATTTGTAGGAGCTCTTTACATATTAAGAATATTAGCCTTATACAATGAAAGGAGTGGGAATTTTAAATAGTATAGTTATGGTTTGTGCTTTGGTGCTGTTAAAATTGTATTCATATGCACATTTAAAAATTTTTATGTAGTTGAATTTATTAATATCTTCTTTTATGGTTTTCTCATTTATAGTTTATAAATTCCTCTATGGTTTATATTAGTTTTTAGTTTGTTATGGTTTCTTCTTCTTCTTCTTCTTTTTTTTTTTTTTTTTTTTTTACTTTTTCATTTAAGCCTCTGATCCATCTGGAATTAATTTTGCTGTACATGATTTAATTAAGTTCTGATTGCAATCTGGCTATTCTCAATAAGTATTGAATAAGCAATCTTTCCTATTGATATGAAGTGGCATCTATAATAAATTAACTCCCCATGCTTATTAAAAGATTTTCTAGAATCTTTCTACACTTGAGATAGTGAGATTTTCTTAGATTACCCATGTGGGAAGCATCTAATCAGATGAGTCCTTAAAATTAGAGAAACTTTTCAATCAATCTTCAGAGTGTGAGAGAAACGTGATTACAGGAAAATTTCAAAGACATCTAACATTGTTGGCATTGAGGATGAAGGCAGGGGGCCACAAGCCAATGAAAGCAATGACCTTTAGGAGTTGGAAAAAAAGTGAGGAAACAAGATTCTCCCCTAGATCTCTAGAAAGGAATGCAGCCCTGCCCACACCTTGGTTTTAACCCAGTGAGACCCATTTCAGATTTCTGACCCCTAGAACTGTAAGATGATAAACTCGTGGTATTTGAATTTGTGGAAAGTTTTTTTTATAGACGTCACAGGAAACGAATATGTGTGTTCTATTGTATTAATGTCCTAATGTCAAGTGGAGTTGGTCCACCTCTGCCCCATGACTTCTGAACTTTTCCTTTGCATTGTCGTGGATATTTTTTTATTTTTAATATGCATTTTATTTATTTATTTATTCTACTTAAATATTTATTCTCTTATTTATTTAAATCCAGGGCCTCATACATGCTAAGCATGTACTCTACCACTGAGCTACACTCCAAGCCTAATACAAATTTTACAGTCAAATTTTCTAGTCTCCATGCCCTCTCCCCACCCAACCCCCCACCCCCACACACACACAAAAAGCCACGTTGGCATTTGGAATTGGGATTTTATTAAATTTATATGTTAACTTGAGGAAATACTGTCTTTGTGATTTTGCATCCTCTAGTGTAGAAACATGATGTACTTCTTCTTTTGTCCAGGTCTTTCTGCCTCAATAATGTGGTAAAGATCTTTTAAAGAAGACCTTACTTCTTAAAGAAGATTTCTAGATATTTTCTTTATTTGCTGTTTACTTAAGGTCTTCTCTTCAAACACCTTCCAGTGATGTTTGTTTGTACTTAAGCTAATTTTGTCTCTTCTAATTTTGATGCTTCTGATATAATAGGTTTCTTTAGACTGGTCCCTCCAAACTATGTGTGTGTGGTGGGGGGGAGGAAGCAATGAAAACACACCTTTTCTTTTTCCTGAATTTAATGGGGGATACTTACTGTGTTTCCCAAATATAACGTCAGCTTTGGGTGGTCATAGACATATCTTATCATGTTAAGGAAATTGGCTACTCTAGATGAGATGATCATGTTCTATCAAAATGTGTTCCCTTTCCTCCTGGTAAAAGGAGTAGCTTGCATATTCCAACCTGTCTGTAGTTAGGTCTGGTCATGCTCCTGAGTTCTCTCCCAGGAACAGTGAGCCAAGGAAATTACTCTCATCATCTCCCTGTATTAGTACAGAGCAACTTCCAAATATTACATTTCATTCATAAACATCTCAGTATGTATCTCTAAAATGTCAGAACTTAAAAAAACTATAAAGACATTACTATTACTAAAAGTTTATTAATGTTATTATATACTCAGTATTAAAATTTCTGGTTATCTCATAAAAGTTATTTATTTTGCCATAATTTATCAATTCAAGAATATTATATATATGAAATTATGCAGCATATAGAATTTTGGATTGTCTTTTTCTGACCCAGTACAAGTCCTTTGAGACTCATTCAAGTTGTGTGTATCAGTGTTTATTCCTTTTATTTGCTTAGTAGTATTGCTTGATGTGGACATACCCCAGTTTATTGAACCACTTACCCATTGAAGGTCATCTATGTATTTTCAGTTTGGGGCTATTACTAATAAAGCTCCTATGAAGATTTTTTCACAGATTTTTATTTAGTTTCCATTTCTATGGAAAAAATTCCCAAGATTGCAGTTGCTGGGTCATGTAATTGCATGTTTGATTATGTTCAATCTTTACCTTACAATTTATATATGTACAGTGTTTACATTTAAAATAATAATTATTATTGTTAAGACTGAATCTGCCATTGTTACCTGTTTTCTGTTTCCTCATTTCTTATTTCTCTTTTCTTGCCTTTCTGTGGGTTGCTTGCTTTTTTTTAATCATTCCATTTCATGTTTTTGAAAATATAGTTTTTTTGAAAATATTTCTATGTTTAGTTTTTTTCATTATATATATATGTACTTTTTTTAGTTTTCTTAGTTATGGATCTGGATGTTGTATACACATATGTGACATCTGGTGAAGTATGGAAATCTTATTTTTGATTCTTTTACCTTCCCCACTTAAAAATATCTTAAGTGTCATCTGATATTATAATTTTTGTTTTGATCATCAAGTATGATTTCTAAAACACATAAGAAGTATTGCCTATCGTATATATTCATATTTCTGTCATTTTTGCTGTTCTTTCCTCCTTTATGGTGCTCCAAATTTTCTTCTTTTTAATCATCTCCTTTTCCATTTGAAAAATATCTTTAGTCATCCTTCAAGGGTAGGTCTGCCAATGACAAATTCTATTTGTTTGCCTTCATTTGAAAATTAGTTCTGCTTTTTTTTTTTTTTTCTTCATCTGAAAATGTCTTTATTTTCTGCTTTACTTCCTGGCTTCTTTGGTTCAGAAGAAATTCACTGTTATTCAAATGCTTTCCCCCCACCCCTTACAGGTGAGATGTTGTTTCTCTCAGGATGCTCTCCAGATGTTTTCTTTGAATTTAAGTTTTCAAAAAGTTTGATTATGATATATCTGGACGTAGGTTTCTTTGGGTTTAGCCTTTTTGTTGTTTGCTTAGCTTCTTTAACCTATCAGACTTTCACCAAACTGTGAAGCAAAGCCAGCCAGTGATCTTCAGTAAATTCACAGAACTCTGGTTCATTACCACAATCCAGTGATGCAACTGTTGTGTCATCCCCCAAACATCCCTTGTGTCCATTTTCTTTCACGCCTCCCACCTCCCACGTTCACACCCATGTCTATCTCTAAGAAGCCATGGTTCTAATTCTATCTCTATTGATTTTCCTTTTCTGAATACTTTATATAAATGAAATCAAGTAACATGTAACCCATTGCATTTGGTTTCTTTTACTTGGTATAATGTTTCTAAAGTTCATCCATGTTTCTTCCATGTTGTAGTTTGTTTCAGTACTTCATCACTTTTTATGGCTAAATCATATTCCATCCTATGGATAGACCACATTCCATTTACTCATTCATTGGCTGGTTGCCTTAGATTGTTACCACTTTGGGATATTATAAGCTATGCTGCTATGAACAATTACATACAAGTTTTTGTGTGAATGTATGTTTTTATTCTCTTAGGTGGATATCTGGAAGTGAAATTGCTGAGTTATATGGTAAATTTATGTGTAACTTTGTAAGAAATGTCCAAACTGTTTTCCATAGTAGCTGCACCATATTACATTATCATTAGTAACGGGGGCTAACATTTTATTATTATTATTATTATTATTATAATGTTTTAAATTGCAGCCTTTCTAGCAAGTGCGAAATGGCATCTTTTACTGTTATATTTTATGTAATTGTGGTTTCAGGGAACTACTGGCCCCATAAATGGGTTGGGAAGTAGTTCCTTCTCTATTTTCTGGAAAAGTCTGTGAAGGATTGGTTTTAGTACTTCTTTAACTGCTTGATAGATTCATCACAAATGCCTTGTGGATCTTCTCAATTATTAACTCAATTTCTTTGCTTTTTATAAACAGAATCAAGTTTTCTATGATTTTCTTGAGACTGTGTTATAAATCAGATTTCTATCCCTGAGACAGAATACCTGAGATAAAAAGAGGAAAGGTTTATTTGGACCCATAGTTTTGGGGGTTTCAGTTCATGGTCAATTGGCCTGTTGCTTTTGAGCCTGTGGTGAGGCAGCCCATCATGGCCGGAGGATGTGATAAAGCAAGCTGCTGGCCTCGTGGCAGCCAGGAAGTGAAAGAGAGAGACAGGAAGGGGCTGGACATCCCCTTCAAGGGCATACCCATCACCCACCCCGTGACCAAGCCTCAAGGTTTAGGACCCACCTAAAGGCTTCACCACTTCCCAATACTGCTACAGGCCAGTGAACAGGCCTTTATAACACATGAACCTTTAGGGGACACTTATCCAAACCACAGGAGAGAGTTTTCATAAATTTGTCTAAGAATTTGTTATATCAAGTTGTCTAACTTGTTAGCATAAAGTTGTTCATAGAATTTCCTTATAATCTTTTTATTTTAAGGTTATTAGTGATGTCTCCTTTTCATTATAGATTATGATAATTTGTGTTCTCTTTTTCTTCTTGGTTGTTGTCATTTTTGTTGATATTTTAACAAAATTGGTATCATAGGCCACCAGGAATACATGAAAGCTTATCAAGTCTTCCTATAGCTCCCCTGTTCCCAGAGTCTCTCATTCATTTCTGGTTGGCCTCCTAATCTGTTGCTTATCTCAACCAGGACTGTGACCTCAGGCTAGCCCCATGTGGATCTTCTCTGAATGTCTGCCACAGAAATAGCTTATTTTCACTGATGCCCTGGGTAAGGAGAGGGAAGAAGGCATGCAGCTTCAGTTTGTTATCTTCTCAATTTATTGTGTGCCCTGGGACAATTTCTAGTCTCACAGAAGTTGTTTTTTGCCTTTTTTTGTTTGCCCAGTTTTATCATTGCTTTCTGGGGAGAAGATTTGCTAAGCTTCTCATTTCGCTGTTCTGGAAGTCAAGGTATGATCTCGATGAGCATTATGATCTCGGGTGAAAGACCTCCACTGAGCTTTTAGATTCCATTTGTTCCTACTCCTTCTTTGGAAATAACATTTCAATGTAGTTTGAACCTCTGCTCTCTAATCTGTATTACTTTATCTCATATAATTTTCTCCGCTGTGTCAATAACTTTTCATTCTGAGAGAATTTCTGAATGATCACATTATACACTTACAGTTTTTAGTTCCTCCAAGTATGATTTTAATGCTGTTGATTACATTTTTTTTCTTGAAATTATTCTTTATTCCCTTTTGTCTTACTTTCTTCTCATGTCCATACAACCTTTGCTGCCTTTTCTATTCAGCCTTTCCCTCTGTTCAACTCTCTGATCATGGATTATGGTGGTAATTTCTTCTTGTTCTCTATTGATAATACCAAGCAATTTTCAATAGTTATTTTTTCTTATTCTGCAGTATATAATTTTCAAATGGATCCTTGGTCTTATAATTTTTGTGGTGCTGCTTTCATACATTGTTCATAATACTTTCTATTTGGTCTTGCTCTTTACTCATCCCTTGTTCAAAGGAGATTAACAAAGTTTTTCTTTTTCTTTTCTGTCTCTCCCTCTCCCTCTTTCTTTCTTTCTTTCTGTTCTGGAGTTGAACCCAGGGCTTTGCACATGCTAGCAGGTACTGGGCTACATCCCCAACCTTTATAATTTGTTTATTTTATTTTGAGATAGCATCTCACTAAGTGGCCCAGGCTAACCTTGAAGTTGTAATTCTCTTGCTTCAGCCCTTGAGTAACTGGATTGGAGGCATGTGCTATCATGCCCTGTAAAATTTTTCATTCTTAAGGAATAAAATGTGTGCATTTTTCTCCTTCCAACCTCTATGTATCTCTGATAGTCCTGCCTCCTTATTTGATCTATATTTGTGAGGCCAGTTTTTAAGAAGGCACAATGCCCAGTTTCGAGCAGGCATACTATGACAATTTTGCTTTATTCAGGGGACAAATTTTCCTACTGCATTGTTAATGCATTTCTACATTTTTTATTTGTTTCTTCGAAACTCAGAAGTAATGGAATAAACTAAAACTCAGCGTTTCCACAGTAAAAAGCTACAGACATTTCCTCATCTTTATCCTTAGTTGGAAGCATAGAAGTGTTAACACTAATTTTGTATCTCCTTATTGCACAATTGTTTTTCTTAAAATTCATATTCTCTGAATCAATATAAAAAGATGGTCAGGAGGATAAGATGCAGAAAATATCTCTGATTGCTTCGGAAATTTGGGTCTATGTAGTAAAGAAATAGTTGTAGAATTTGTCATGTTCATGCTGAATTGAGGCCCTGAGTCATGAAGTAGACAGGGGAAGAAGTATGGCATGTATTCCCACCACTTTTAAAAAATAATTTGTACCTTGTTTTGTGAGCTGTCACGAGTATGCTTTCCCTTAGTCAGTTCCCTGATGTCCAGGTCATTGTCTTTTCCTTATGCTGCATTCATGATTGAGGAACCCACAATTTTTTTTTTTTTTATGGCCAGGAAGCTGCATACCCTTTTTCTGTTTTTGCATGCCACGGTTTGAAATATTTTCCCCTATCAGACTAAAGTTTTAAGGATAATTAATTTTCCTCAATAACTGATTCACCAATGTCATGTGTGATGCCAGCCAAAGCTTCAGACTTACATGAGACAACCAGGGTTATTCAAGAAGTCGATAATATTCAAAACCAAAGAAATCAGATTGTTAGCCCATCTCAGCCTTTGTAGGAAATGTAAAATTCCCATAGGTTTCTTGAAAAAATGATACTCTATCCAAACACCTCATTTTTACCTCTGAGAAGGACTAGAAGCCTGGGGATGTGTTAGTTGGGATTATTGTAACCTTAATTCTCTGAAGTGGGCAGAATTTGGTGATCTTGGAGACATTCTTTATTTTTTTTTGCAGGTTCCTGCTGTTTAAACTTCAAACTAGATTAACCCAACACAGGGCATACCAGTTTGAGGGATTATTGCAGATTATCATACATTGCAGATTATCAGTTACATGTGTGCGTGTGTACATATATATACATATATAGTTCAATATATTTGAACTATATGTATACATGTTTTCTCAAATATCTCAAATATTTGTGTGTATAGGTGAGTGTACACACTGGGTCCCTGAATGAGTTTCCATAAAACCTACATCAGTGCAGAGGTACTCATGGAGTGCCTTCAATAAAAAAGTCACTGCGTATTATGCAATAACACTGAACAGACTCCAGATATCCTCTTATCTTAGATATACAATAATGTAGCATAACTCAAGCCTGAAGGAGAAGTTAAAGCATTAGGTAACAGTAGCAACGGTAGCATGTTAGTGGAGTAATAACTCTCCTGGAGAATAACCCAGGATGGTTTTTATTGAATTGAGTTTACTTAGCTGGGATAAACCCAGATAGGCATCACATTTACAAGAAGGTGCTAGCAAGAGGGCAGGTTATTACAAGCACATTTAGAAGATAAGCTGTAGAAAATTGAATAAAATCAGAGATCAGGAAGGGAACAGAAGTGGTTCCTGGTTCAACTTGTTGCCTTCATTGGTTCCATAAGAAAAATCATAATGCAATTATGCTCAGGCATTGCAGGGAGGAATGGCTATGAGCTTTCTTAGGAGCCGCCTCTGTTACTCTTACTGACGAGCTTTCTTTATGTCTAATTAAAGTTGCTTTTTTTGCAACTTAAGTACATGTTTTGTGTTTCTATGGTCTTTGGAGGATTAATTATTCAAAATCTCTTCATATTAGTTATTTAAAAAATGTTACAATAGTGGTAATTATTGTAACTAATTTCTTTGGCTTCCTATACCAAATAACTAACTGTCATGCCTGGTATTTATGATATCTTCATCCTCTTTAACTGTGTTTCTGGTTTTTTTTTTTGTCTTCCTTACCTTTTCAAATTTAAGTCTGATGGATGTTTATGTTGCTATTTCTGTATTGTCTATATATCTACCCCTTGCATTGTCTAAGTGTAGATGAGATGGGTAGATATATGGATTGTCTCTCCTGCTGGAACAATTCCTGAATTTTGTGGTCTTCACCAATCCTTGTCCAAGAGATTATGTCACCTATATGGCTAAACTCTTGCTTGACCATTCTAGTGATTTTGATTCTTGGGTATTCAGCAAAACGGAGAAAAGTCATGCCTCAGCTATCTTTGAATTAAAATGCTATGCTTTGAAGACTTTTTTTTTCTACTGATAAATATTAGTCAATAGAAGATATACCCTTATATGCAGGTATCTTGTGGCAACATCCTGTTCTCATGGTTTGCTGAAGTCTACTATGAATATGTTCTGAGACCATCACCACCACCCCACAGCTGCTTCCTTTACCAGAACCATGGACTTAGTGCTTCTTGTATTTACGCATGGACTTCTACTTGTAGATGTGGTTTCTCATGCATTCTAAGTAAGTTTATAGGAGAGAGAGAGACAGACAAAGGATGATTATTTGCATAAATGGAGGGATAATATTGTGACATATTAACAGATAAAATTTTGTTTGTGGTGTTTTGATTTCATTTCAAACTTTTTTCTTCCTTCCCTCAATGACTTGTATTTTCTCTAAAAATGTTCTCTTATTAGTAGACCTTGATTTGGAAGTAGATTTTCTAGAGGAAACAAGTCTATTTGCACAGTCTCCTGATCCTTTGGATGCTTCATCATTTCTCCTGTACCATGTAAGCACTTTTTCCCTTCCTAAAGATCATGGTTTTAAATCAGAAGATATTCATTCACTGTCTACTCTGTGAAGGGTACTGTGCTTGGCACAGTGGAAAGACAGATGATAAATACTCAAGGTGTGCTGTCTCCTAAGACCTGAGAAGAGAGATACAGGCACAAATGTAAATAACTTCATGTAGACAGAAAATGCTTATGTTCGGAGAAAAAGTGTTATTAGTTAGATTAGGAAGATATGTCCAATTGTCATATATTTTCATCTTTAAAATCTTCTCTGTTTTCTTGACATCTTACAAAATCAAACTCGTGTCCATTTTTAATCTTTAGTTAATTCTCTATCTCTCTCTCTCTCTCTCTCTCTCTCAAACACACATACATACATGCTCACTCTTTCTCTCAATAAAAGGGACGCTCAAACATATTAGAAAATCAAGTCTCAATCCCCTCCCAACTGTTATTTTTTGAGGAGAATCTGGAATGGCTTTAGACACCATCAGCAATTGAAATTGCCTGGGTGTTTGGGGAGTATGTTGGGGGTAAGTAGAAAATTCTTACCTGTCATTTTTGATAATAAAGTCAGAAAAAGGTCTGAGTCTGTGTGTGTGTGTGTGTGTGTGTGTGTGTGTGTGTGTGTGTATCTTAAATAGGAGAGTAAAGTCTAACTCCTGTAAAAAGGACATAAACTAACTCTGGAAGCCACCAGAACACACTACTGCACAAATACCTCCGTGGATTCGGTTACCTTTCAATGACCGCCGTGCCCACCGTGGCCATATTCCAGCGCTGTGGTATGTGGTATGCACTCAAGATTCGAAGGTGTCAGAGACATTTCCTTCTTTCATCGTGAGGCAGGGTGGACCCAACGTCTCTGAAAGGTAAATACAAACCCCCCCTCCGGCGTGTGAGAGTTCTCCAGCCGTGTTTACAGTGTGTCGCCTTTGTCTGCTCTGCACATACTTCACATTTTCTCAGAGGTAATGGGCGACCTGCCAATGACGTTGCACAGTGCTGGGGCCGCACAGTGTCTCTGGGGATATAATTCCTCATCTGCTTTACCCTTTCCCTTCTAGTCTTACATTCCAACCTGGCTCTGTGCAGGGTGCCAGGCAGCACAAATTTAGGCATCTCCTCATTTCTCTTTCCTTTGATGGCCTTGAACTCCTCATCTGGTCAGCCCTTCACCACCCAGAGGAAGGTGGTGGTGGGACGTGCTTCTGTGGTGGAGCTGTATTGTTTTATATTTGTCTCCTCCGACACCCCTTCTGCTGTTTTTGTTCCCACCTTAAAAAAAAGATCCAAGAATATGAATAGCTTAAAGTGAACTAAACTGGTCATTGTTATTACAGGAAAACTTTATACAAAAATACAAGCAATAATCCGCTTATATACACTCCACTCTCTTACACAATAACTCACCTTTCATCACTCTCCTCTGCTTGGCAGATGGAGTAGCCACCTTCTCTTTCCCACCCTACTAAATACTCATGAAAAGAAGCCCACAGAGCTTCTTCGATTTGGATTTCATTTTTTGTTTTCTTTGTTGGCTTGAGCCTAGGTGCCAGCACAGGGCTGGCAGCTGGAGGGCACTTGTGCTGGTAACTGCTGTAGAGGGAGCTCTCGTGTTTTATGGAGAGTGTGCGGCTACCTCGCGGCATTTCACTGGAAGGCATCAGCAGCTTTCCTCTGATGCACTGACATGGTAACATTGACCCTATTCAAGTGGAAAGAGGTATTACAGCACATTGGCAGACATCCCTTCATTGGAGATGTGTCAAACCATATGAAAACCAGCCACTACAACTCTGCAGTCCACACAAAGTTTCCTGAGTTCTAGATGAAGCCTCTTCATGGGCAACCTGGGGATACTGAGCAAGCTGCATAGCTTCTGGGTACATTACTTCGCTTATTTGGGGAATCATTATACCCTTTTCTATTTTCCTATACCTTCTATCTCAGAAATGCCCCCCCAATTCCAAGTCAAAGCTTCGTTAAGATGTGGCTAAGTTATTGCACATGATTTTGGAAAAAGAATCCACAACTACAAATATGAATAACAACTGACCTGGATATTTTGAATTTGTAAAATGAAGCCAGTGCTTTGCAATGTAAACCTTCCTCATGTAAATTCGAAGTTGCTGACGAACTCCAAATGAGATCCCTGATTCCTGAGGGAACAGACAAAGAATTGAGCATTTTATGGACATTTTAGTATCTCTCATCTGTCCTTAACTTGAAATAGAGATATTCTGGGCTAGGATGTCCTTCTTAGAGTATTGTCATTCTCAATTGTTAGTAAAATCTCAATGCTTTTTCCCTCCCAAGTAGGACCAAGAAACATTTAGCGCAAGCTAAATTATCAGCTGAATGATGAAGTTAGTCAAACTTTGTTTATGTCCCTGCTGCAGGCCAGGCACAGAGATGAGTGTCCTGGAGGATACACAGATCCTTTGCTCTAGGAGCATGAGGACTACAGGAAACTAAGATAAGGAGACAGCGCTTCAACCCAAGATATTCAAAAAGGTACAAATAAAGCACATGGATTCTGTTCATAGCGACCTGGGAAACAAAAACAAAAAGAGGTTTTTTTAAAAAAACTGACTTGGAAATTTAACTTTCTCTAAGATTGATGTTCAATTCTCCTTCTCTGTCAGTCTGGAGGCAGCAAGATTTTCTCTCCTGGGGTTCTGCCATGGCAGCCACTTGGGTTACTTTATTAGGATTAGCAACAGTTTATGAAAGCCAAACAGAAGGACCATGATTTACTTAGTCTCCCTGTAGCATCCGTGCAAAATCCATGTGGAGGTTTGAAAAAAACGTTTTTAGACACATTTTTGTGGTTTGGGTTTGATTCTCATCTATAAAATCGTTGCAGAGTTCAAGGCTTTGATGAAAGGACCATAGATCTTAAGAAATAAAAAGAGCCATAAGCAGATCTATCCAATTTCTTGTTTTCAAATGAATGTTTTTCTTTTCTTCTTAATGGGCGCTATTTGAGGTTAAACGCGTCACCTAAAATTGCATATGGCATAAGCCTAGGAAGACTCAATTCATGGTTTTCTAGGAGAGGGCTGTTCCTTCCACCCTACCATCTTTTATAGATGAGAAAATTAAACCACAAAATCCTGGGAGTTGGAAGAAAACTCATTTTGGGGACAGAGGGAAGGCTGACAATCTAAATTTCTACCTATAAAATAATACTATTCTCGTAAACCTTTATTGCTCTCTATTCTCATTATTTATTCATGATGTATATCATATCTATTTCCAAAAAATATTTAAATATGTTGCAACCTAATACACCCTGCAAAATAAAACATCTAAAAATAGAACCAAACCAAACCAAATTAAAACAAACCCAAAATAAATAAAAACAGAATAAAATTTTTCTATAACAACAAAAAGTAGTTAGCACATATCTAGAAACAATCACTCTATTCCTGAGAATGGAATTTGGTATTCAGTTTCTTGGCAGATGAAATAAAATTATAAGTAGGTGAGACTATGTTATTCCCATTATCTTACCTGTTGGCTTTAAATTGGGTTTCCAGATTTAATAGAACACAAATAAGGGAGAAGAAAGTACTTTTTAGCACATCTTGTGGATTGTCGTTCAAGTTTATTTGTATAAGGCATTCGAATAAAAACAAAAACGTATAAGGACATTACTTCTCAGTTCTTGAGTGGGTGATTTAGAAGGATACTAGTAGAGAGGATTTTTCTGAACCTGTGACATGTATTGGTAAAGTTCCTCTTTTGCAAGGGGAGTCTTTTTATAATTATTTTTACAATGCCCATTATTTGTAGAATTTTTCCCCCAGAAAGAGCATCAGTACTAGCAGCTTGTGATCATAAAATTATGATAAATGGTCTCAATACTAATAACCACTTGGATTATGATGAGGAATCAGAATATACACTGTTTATGAAGATGTATCGAACACTGCGAATGCTCTGGAAGTGTAAGGTATGACAGCCTGGTACCCTTCTCTATTTATCAAAGGGTTACCCAGGTTTGCTTACTACCTCAATATCACAGTTTTTGCTTGAAGCATGGATGCTAAGCCCTTCAGCAGGTCAGAGTCTCCAACCTCCCTCTGTCTCCCCCTATTCAGGATCTGTTCTGGAAACGGGCCAGTGGGGATGTGTGGGAATTCAGCCCTTTGTTTTTGGTATTTGGTCTGGCAGCCTTGGTCACCGATTGGCTTCCTTCTTTGGAGATGAACATCTTCTACTCCTTTGTGCTTGTGTGACAAAAACTCAACCCACACCTGCCAAAATGAATAGCTCAGAAAACTTGTTGTGGTAGTAGGATCAGTTTTTTTTTTTTTTAAAGAAACCCTCCAATCACCAGGAATTCTAAACATAATTGGTTCGTTCCCAGAAATACAATAAAAGGAAACCAGAAGTATTATTTTAGTCCCTGGTTGTTTGTGAATAAACCCGATTTTATTTTTCAGACTTTGAAGGTCACAGAATCAAATCAGGTGGAGTCACAGAAGGGAAGTTTCCCCTTCCATCAGTTCCTCCTGTCCAGTTCTGTGTTAGACATAGGGGTTTGTTAGACTTAAGTAGAAAGTAGAACACTGCTCAGAATTTCAGGGTCAAAGCAGGTCACAAAGATAGGTCACCTTAGAAATTATTAGAAGGCAAGTAACAGTGATAAATAAAGCAGGTCCATGAATTCCTTCAGTGCACCCTAGCACTGCTTCTCTGCTAGTGCGCAGTCTCCGCATTTCTGCTGGTCAGCAGCAGAATCCAAGGAAGAGGAGCTTACTCTTATTTTTCCAGTAAGCCAGGACACCTCACCTCTGGAATGGGAGAATGAGCATGGAATTGGATTTGTCTAGGAAGTAGAAAATTAAACCTGGACCTTAGATCCACACAGGAAGATGACAGAAAAATAAAGACTGGCATTTATTATTTTCTAGAGATCAAATCTTAAGAGCCTCTATATCCTTTTCATAATGTGACCTTGAACGCAGCAAAAATCTTCACATATTGCTGGGCCATAATAGGCACCTGAATAATGTAAGTTCTCTTTTACTTTTTATGCACATCAAATAATATAATTTCCGTCTCACTGTCCAAGTCATTCCATAGCATCTGTTGTTATTTCATAATATAAACACTTTCATATTGCTTGTGTTTCTTTCCTTAGAGCTTAATGAATAGTAAGGAAATATTTTTCTAATTGATAAGCTTGTTATACAATTCTGGCACCTCCTCCCAATGCTTCTTATATCCAAATTGTACACCCCGACATAAGTTTAAACAAAAGGAATGTTAAAAATAAGAACTAAGATGTATCAAGTGCCAAGTACATGGAAGGCATATTCTAGATGCTTTATATCAGGTATTTCATTTGATCCTCAAACTAACCCTAACAAAGAGGATAAATATTTCCCATCTCTATGTAAGAAATCAGCCTCAAAAAGATCTTACTCCAGGTCTTTCAGTTAGTAGGTCTAGCGTATAGCTTACTCAGATCCCAGTTTGCATTCTTTTTACCTCACCGTAATACCCAGGTTGTACTAGAAATCCAGAAAACTGGAGCAAGAGGTTTTTCTCACTGCCTCTTTCAATTTTGTTTCCTTAAGAGCACTGGAAGAAGGAACCCATTCTACTAGCCACAGACAGCATTTGTGTTGCAGCCAGACTTATCTGGGGGTAGGTCTGGGGTACTTTCATAATTCTCAATAATTCAACTGTTTGCTTCTTAGAGTTTTAGGGACTGAGGAGGTTCCCAGTAATAAAAGTCAAACTTGGCCCTTGAAAGATGTCCTGATGTTTTCAGAAAACAAAATGGCAAGTGCAGAGCAGGATGGCAAAGGTCAGATTTCAGGGGAGAGTCAATTGACCCCTATTCAGCCTAAGAAAGAGGTATAAAAAACAGTGAGTCTGCCTCCAGTGAGGCAGAAGATCTGAAAGAAGATGCAGTCCTAAGCTTAGCTGGCTTAAGTTCTGAACCTTCCCGGATCCCTGGAGTAGGAAGGACTGAGGTTCTTGCACATAGGTAGGGGCCACCAGCCATGAGAACTGGTCACCAGTGTTACTACATATTCATAGTAGGAGAAGTCTGGAGTTAAGTTTCCTAGAATAACAAGGCTTGTGTATAGTGAGTAGGTATTAGTTTCCTGTAGGATTACACATCTTACCCAGATAGACTGGGCAAAAATCCCTAATGGTTATGGATACTTTCTGGCACCACCAACAAAGATCCCTCTCTACCTTGACTCCTCCCTCGAAGTGACATACAATAGAGAGGTGCTCATGGTGCATAAAGTCCAGTGACAGTTGCTACTTAAATGTGCTGAAAACCAGACTTAAACACTTTATATGGAGCAGCTCATCCTGACTTTACTAAGAGCCAGATAGCCAGAGGCAGAGCCTTGGAGGGCTAGTGGGGTAACTGTGTAGCCATGAAGCCTCCCTGTGGAGTACTGGCTGTGAGGCTTACTGAGAAGGGACGCTCCAGTACATGCACTGTTTGGAAGTCCCTGAGACAATGTGAAGATGAGAATTAGCTTAGACAGTGGCCCCAGAGATGCTCAGTGGGCACAGCTTTCCAGGTCTCCCCAGTTCTTCACCAGTTATAGCCTAGGCTTGTTGGCCCTCATGTCCTGCCTGCATAGGGTGAAGTCTCAGCAGGTACTGGGAAGGCTGGGTGAGGCCACTGAGCCTCTTATACCCTACCCCAGCACTCTGGACTCCAGCAAAATGACATCTGGGGTTCTTAACTTCTTTTGGTTCATGGATCCTATTGCCGTGTGGTGAAGCCTACAGACTCCTTATCCGAATAATGTTTTTAAACGCACAAAACAATATATCTAGGGTTCTAAAGGAAGCCAAATATACAGAAGAATGGTCTGAAATGTCCCCCAGGGACTTCAAGGAATAATTAGAATAGGTTGGAGAGAAGAATTTTCAAATATCAGGTTCCTCCTATGCAGGCGGGGTGTCCATCATCAAAACATTTAGGATGCAAAATGTATGATGTGAAAATATATGTGCTTCTTTAGTAATGCAACAAATAACAAGATTTAGCGGCAGGCCTAATACCATGATTCCAATAATTCCAATGCCATAATTCCACATCACTAATACTATAATTCCAAGTAGTGAGGAGTATAAATGATATTTTAAGGTAACTGCTATAAATGAAATATGATCTGAAAAACTTGTAATTTCCATTGATGACAAGATCACATAGTATAATACTGATGTGCTGTGTTGTTTCCATTCATAATTTGAGAAAATGTTCAATTTCAATAAAAGCTTAATGAGAATTAAGATATACTTTCTCCCCATCCTTTTTCAACCGACCTCCTAAATCCTCTCTGTGGATCTCAGACGAAGAACTCCTGCTTTATGTACTTGTGGAAAATGACTTTAGAATGGTTCTAGGTTCATTTTCTTACCTCACTACTAACATCACCTAGCTACAGTGACTTCCACGTAATATAAAAATTCCAGCCCCACTGAAATGATGTGACAAAGATCATGACCTTGTGAAATTAATTTGTCTCCAAAGTCTTGGAGGGTTGAGCAGGTTATACCCACCATGGCCAGGCACAAACCCTGTGCCATTTACTGGAAATAAAGGAAAGTTATAGTAGCTTCATGAGATGGAGCAATACTGCAACCCAGTTAGCTGGACAAGGACTGATTTCAGGGTAATTTCTAAAAAAAGAATAAGGGGATGTTGCTTAGTGGTAGTATGCTTCCCTGACAAGCTTGAAGCCAGGGGTTCGATTCCCATTACCACAAAAATAGATAGATAGATAGATAGATAGATGGATAAAATAAGGACAATAAAGAGAAGCTAGGCCCTCTATTTAAGCTCAGAGTGGAGTGGTAGAAAGTATGTGGGCCTTGGACTTGAGTCCTGGTTCTACCCTTGATAGCTGGGTGACCTTGGGTAAGACAACAAATTTTCTTCTTAATTTCCTGTTCTCTCTGTTGGTAAAATGGGGGCAAATACTTCACACAACTTTTATGATGGACACATACAATATATGTATAGAAGAGTGCTGTGTAAACTGTAAAGTCTTGTGCACATATTTGCTATTATCATGTTACAAAGCCTTGGTGTTTAACTTTACTCCAGATGTGTCACCCGACAGCAGTCTCACTGTCGCACTCTTGCTGAAGTTTGCAGGTTGAGGCAAGACTGCTGTAGTGTCTGTCACTTTTCCCTCTCTGAAGACATCCCCATGACTGCCAGCTCTACCAAACTGACTGACTATTATCCAAAGGCCAGTGAAAGACCTTCGATCCTCCTAGGATCTAAGACCTGCACCCCTGTTTTTCTGAGGAAACTCCTTTGACCCTTCTATTCCTCTGGCCTTCCTTTCTCTTAAATTCTCTCCCCTCATCTGGTCTGGCCTCTGTCCAAAACCCTGGGTTGGAGGTGAGGGGTGGGAGCCATGGGCACAGGTGCTGGGGAGACACTGCAATGGTGGAGAAGACTCGCTGGTCCTCAGGCTGCTCCCTGAGTTTTGTGGGGTGTGGTTTCCATAGAGCCAGCAGTAAGAGTACACGGAATAAAGTAGATTGAAGTCATTCAGCTTTGAAGACTTCCTGTATACTTTTAAAGCTGCCCCATGACATCATTTTGCTGGGCGGCTCAGAACAATAGGCGGGGGTGGGATGAAATGAATCAAATCTACCAAGTGCCAAGAACAGAAAGTAATGGGTTGAAACAGAAACAGCCACAGTGGATGTGAACTTTCCTGAACCAACGGGGAAAGAACTGGCCTCCTCATTCTCCAAGATGGCCCGAGAGCGCCCCCTCGGCCTCCCAGGCCCTTCCACCCACGCAGAGCCTGCTCACTGCTCCTTGTTTTTCAACTGCAGAGTGACCTCTCTCTGTTGAGGGGAACAAACAGGGGCAGACACACAGGGAAAGTCATGTGACTTGCGAAGGGTTCAGTCCATCCAAGTTCAATAAATTAGCAGCCAAAATTTTTAATCAGATATTTAATCTTTCCTCCCTGTAAGGGAGAAGGGGTGTTTACTGTGGCTCTGGGCCAGGTTAATCTCAGAGAAGAAAGATTGCTGCCGCATCCTTGGTGCTGGGAATCCCTGAAGTCACTTTTGCCTATTTAGCCCTCCTCAGCTGGTAGGTTTGCCCTGTGTCTTGTAACTTTCTGCAGTTTGTGACAGGACTTCACAGTGACTGGAGGAGGGATTCCCACATTTTTCTAAACAAATTCAGATAGGAAACGACTCAAAGAAGAGCTGCAAAGCTTACTACAAGGACAGTCTGGTCTGATGAGTCTGATGGGTTGAGCTCTTCTCACCCACTCTGCACCCTCCCATCTATGCCCTCCCACCTCCTGAAACCTGCCAGTGTTCCTGGGGAGAAAGACTTGAAGGAGTCCTGCCGGGGATCTCCTAACTCTGGTGGCCAGACTTACCCAATTGGCAAATAATTAACTGATGTCTACGTTGCTGACTGTGGTTGAACTTTATTAATTGATCTGACAACGATTGACTGCCAGGCACTTTTCTAGGTTGTTAGGACAAATCAAAGTACAAAAAGAGAAAAGTCTCTATCCTCATATAGCCAATGCTCTAATGATGGGAGAGAGTGACATACAATAAACACGATAATCAAATAAATAATATAAAGTTAGAAGGTGAAAAATAAGATTAGGTGGCAGGGCATATATGTATGGACATACTAATTTGTAAAATAATTCACTGCAACATTTCCATGGTTTCTATTGCAACTCCCCTGTAAATGCTGTTTAATTTTGCCATGAATGTGCAGGTAGAAATGCACTCCATAGTCGAGGATGTAAGCTGGTTCATTAAGAGAGGTAATGGTAGAGACATTTTGGAGGCTATTCCTCTCCCCATAAGAAATAGTTCTGTGATGCCTAGGAGCAGCTGTGAGTGGATTGTGAATTGAAAGTTCCTGTAAGGGAGACAATGAAGACCCTGGCTCTGTTTGGACAGAGCAGAAGCAGCAGAAAGAAGAATCAAGCTCCAAGTGACTAGACTTTCTCACATGTCTAGTTTCGAGCTCGGATAACCATAATTATGAATGGATTTTTAATCCAATGTGGAAGTCAAGAGAGGCAAATTTGGAGAGCTTGATTTGGATGGCAAGTATTTAGATACAGCTACAAGAGTCATGTTCAGAGTGATGATGTGATAAAACCACCAGAGTGAGAGGAAAATGTCAAATGTAAGATACAAAGAAGTAATTGAGAGAAAGTAGGACAAACATATTTTCTTATGAATATAGCAAGACATGGTTTTAAAGCAGTGCTACTCAAATTTTGCTCCCATTAGAATCATCTGGACAGATCTAAGCATTCCAACCCCCCAGGTTGCACCTATACCAATGATCGCAATCCCTGGTGGTGGGACCCAAGAGTCAGTAGTTTTCAAAGTTCTCCAGGTGATGCCATTTACAGTCAGGGAAGATAACTATTATTAAAGCAGGAAAAATGGATAACAGCTACACAGAGAGGAGGTGTGAAAGAAGCCAAATTTGAAGACTAACAGAGCACTGATGGCCCTTTCTGGAATAATTTACCAGTGTGTTGTTATTTCACAGGTGAATGGACTTAAGACAAAGTGGTTGGATTTAGTAACTTTTCCAAAGTTGCAAAAATGGTAAATTTTAGTGTTGAGATTTGGTTTTTCTGGGACTATGGCCTATATTCATTTCACTCCACTGTAGTAGGGTGGAGATTGGAGAAATGGAGGAGTTTCTATTGACTGATTTACTTACTTTTGGTAAAATGGATGTTGAAACGAGAACCTCATGACTTGAAACCTCTGGCCCAGGTGGCATAAGGAGTTGGGGCTCCCATTTTCTGAATCATAGTTCGACCTTTGCTGTTAACTCGGTGCTTTAATATTTGGGGCTTTCTTCTAATCTCTTGTTTGGAAAACAAAAGGATTTAAAGATTCTGTGAGTGTGGAGTGCGGTGGGTATCAGTGCAGATGAACTAGAGACCAGCTGGAGCCCCTGGAACTTGGTTTGCAAGGGATCAAATCCTTATTTTGGCTACCTGCTCCTGTGACTCCAAAGATGAGAGTGTGTACGTTAGCTGGAGAGGAGATGCATGCCAGAGAAATGTCCAACATGACTTTGAGGAGCTGAGGCTGGTCCAGAGCCAGGGGGTGGGCATGGTGAACGGGACAGGTTGGGAGGGGGAAATCTAATTTGCCAGGGATCCAGTGCTTGCTGTGAGAATCCAGGCTATGGATGGGGGAAGTGGAACTTGAGAGCTGGTGGGAGGAGAAAGGAAGAGAAGCATTAGTGGGCCAAAGGTCAACGAGGTCAAACTTCAGCGGGAGAAGTGATACCCAACCAAACAGTGGATGTTGTTGAAAAACCACTTTGGGATTCCAAAATAGGAAATTGGATCAAATGGTTTCTATAAACACTTTTAGTTCTATCTTGTATCTTATGATGCCACTGTATCTTTGGGGAACAGATGACCTCCTTGCCACCCAAAGAAAGTTTCCTAAAGGAATCCTAATTTCAGTTTGGAAATGTCTTCTTTAATTGGGTATTCTAAATATTTCACCAAAGTATATCACTTTAAGGGGGAAAGTTTTGTTATTTTCTGATAAAGTGATAAATGATAAAGACTGAATGTTTTCAGAGAAGCAGGTCATTTTTATGTTTTAGGCAATGGATCCACAACTCTTTATGACCTTTGCATATTTTCCTTGTATAAAATGTGCAATCACTCAATTCTTCTAAACATTGTTTCCCACATCTTTGATTGTCACAACCTAACTTTGTTTGTTCACATCACTTGATTAAGATGATGAATATCATAACAGGTCTGTGGACATTCCTTTTACTGTGACACTAAAACAACAGTGGTGACAAAGAACAGGTTAAGGCCTAATGGATCTCCCTCTTCTATGGAATTACCCAAGACAGAGTAATAGAATCACTGAGGACTGCACTCAATTATTGTGAAACTTGTTCATCATGATTACTGAGAGAAAGGTATCAAATGCTCCATTCCCACCTTAGTGCTTCTGTTGACACAGGCAAACAGTGAGGGAGTGAGTGACATCTGGAAAATTTGACCTACGGAGTCAACAAAATGGAAAATTGCTGTCCTTAAGATCAGTGTTTTTGAACATTAAAGTTTATTGATCTGTTTATTTGGTTAATTACCTTATACTTTCATGAACTTATTCATCAAATATTTGTTGAGTTCTGTCAGCTACTCTGCAAGGCACTGGGAATTCAGCAGATTTAGAAAGAGAGATGTTGAATCTTCACGTAAATTAAATTGAACAGTTGAATACAGAATACAAATATTAAACAAATAATTGTCATGAAATTATGAAAGTTGTTTAAGGCAAATACAGGATATTATGAGAGTGGCAAGCAGGTGTGAAATAAGCTCTGAGTTTGGAGAGAGACCTCTGAGGAAGGAACAATTGTGGAGTAAGTAGGATCTGGAATTATCCTTCTACTGTAAACAATGAGAAAAGTGGATGAAATATAGGAAACAACTATTTTCAGATATTAGGCAACAGGAAATGTGGTCTTCTAATCCCTCAAAAGTGGGATTACAATTATGCAAACCCTGCCACCATTAACGTTTGTCTACAAGTTTAAGTCCAGTTTCAGGTGCAGGGAGCAGGAACTCAGTGTTCAGCAATCTTTATGAGTTGAGAGGATCAAATTTTTAGGAGCCTGGGGCATTTAGAAATTTGGGGGACAGGGTACCCAAAAATAGTTACTCAGAGAAAGAATTTCAGAAATCTTACAGAAGCTCCCTTAAGTCTTTGGTCAAATGTCAAAACAGAAGTGCATAGGGTGAAAATTCTGACACCAGCCAAGAATAAGTGTTAAGAAAAGTTCTATTCCTGGGAAGCTGTGTTACAAATAATTTCTGTAACTCAAACTGAGTTGAAAATCGTCCTAATTTCCTTCAGCCAGAGAGGAGGGGCCTCATTAAATACTTGTAGCATAACAGATACCATAGAAGAGTAATGTCTAGAAATGGGGCTAAAATAGTTCCAGTTAATAAAGGCTACTTTACACCTAGCTTAAAATAACTTAAAAATAAGCCTAAAAAATTTAAACTTAACTCTCTCCTACAAAAAGTCCAACACTCCTAAAACTTAGACATAATCCAGTAAACAACATAAAATTCAAATTGTACTGCAACCAATAAACAATTACTAGACATACAAAGAAGCAGAAAACTGTGATCTATAATCAGGAAAAAATAAATAGAAAAAAATATATAGAAATAACTGAGATAATGGTATTAGTAGATAAGGAAATAAAAATAATTATTTTAAATGTATTCAAGGGTGTAAAGAAAAACATAAAACATAATGAAGAAAGAAATGAAAGCTATAAAAAAGAACACCATACCAGAGCATATGCTTCTGCTTCTAGTTAAAGAAACCAGAAAAACAAGAGCAAATCAAGCCAGAAGTAAGTAGAAGAAAAACAATAAAATTCAAAGAGAAAAACAATACAGAAGAGAAATTAAATTAAAAGCTGGTTTTTAAAAGATCAATAAAAATTGTTAAGATGCTGACTAGACCAGTTATAATGAAAGGGGCATAACTGAAGATATTGCAGAAATTAAAAGAATAATAAGAAAATGTTTGGAAAAACATTGTGTCAGTAAATTAGAAAACTTAGATGAAATTAAAAAGTTCTTTGAAAGACATATTTTATCAAAATTGACTCAAGAAGAAATAGAACATCTGAAAGGCCTTACAGGTGTTAAGGAAGTTAAATTAATGAATGTAAATTTTCAGACACACACACACACACACACACACACACACACACACACATACACACCCTTCGACCTGGATGGTTTTACTGTGTATTCTGTTCAGATTTAACAAGGTAATAATACAAATTCTATATAAACTCATTCAGATAGGATAGGAGGAGAGAACATTTACAAAAAATTTTTGAGACAAGGTTTGCTTTTCTGACAAAACCAGAAGAAAGTATTACAAAAAAAAGAGAAAATGAGAGATCAGTATACCACATATACATGATTGCAAAAGTCTTTATAATAAATTAGCAAACAAAATTCAACAATGCATAAAAAACACTCTCAGAAATCTAGGAATAGAAGGGAGCTCCTTGAATATGATGCATTACCTATGAAAAACTTATAGTTAACATCATGATTCATTCTGAAAGAACTGAACAATTTCTTTTGATATTGTAAACAAGGAAAGGATACCTATTCACATTATATTTACTCAACATTATACTAGAGGATCTGTCCACTGAGAAAAGGCATGGAAAAGAAAAATGATACTGAGAACAAAGAAAAGAATTATATTTTTACTTACAAATAATGTGATTGTATTCAAAGAAAATCTTAAAAGACTCTACAAAAAAGCTACTAGAACTAATAAACAAGTTTAGAAAAGTGGTAGAATATAGGGTCAGAATACAAAATCAACTGAATTTTATATACTAGCAACAGACAAATGTGAATTGAAATTTAGGAATATCATTTACAATTGCATCAAAAAATGTGAAATACTTAGGGATAAAATTAGCAAAATAAGTATAGCACTCTTACAATGAAAATAATAAAACATTATTAGCAGAATTAAACCTCGCTGGGCACAGTGGTTCATGCCTGTAATCCCAGTGGCTCAGGAGGCTGAGGCAGGAGGATCACAAGTTCAAAGCCAGCCTTAGCAAAGAACAAGGTGCTAAGCAACTCAGTGAGAACTTGTCTCTAAATAAAATACAAAATAGGGCTGGATATGTGGCTCAGTGTTTGAGTACCCCTGAGTTCACTCCCTGGTTACCTCCCCCAGGGGAAAAAAAAAATGAAACCTCTAAATAAGTTAAGAGATATACCATGTTCATGAAGCAAAGACACAGTATATTTAAGATGCTCATTTTGCTCTCCTTCCTTCCTTTCTTCCTTCATTCTTTATTCCTTTTTTTCTTTTGCTGGGGATCAAACCAAGAATCTTGTTCATAATAATCAGGTGCTCTATCACTGAGTTATTTCCCCAGCAAAATGTTCATTTTATGAAATGTCATTTATCCAACACATTCTCAACTATTTTTCAACTATCCAAACAGATTCTAAATTTTTTAGGGTAGTGCTAAAGCTTTAAGAATTACAGATAATATATAGAAGAAAATCTTTAAACGTTTAGAGTAAGCAAATATTTGTTATAACATAAAAGTCATGAACCAGAAAACATAAAATAGTAAAGAAAATTTATTCAAAATTTAAAACTTTAGCTCTTTGAAAATGTTATTGAGAATGTAAAAGGTCATATTATTGACTGTAGAAAAATCACAAAGTGTATAACTGCCAAAACAGTTGTATTCAAACTGCCTAAGAACACTTAAAACTTAATAAGTAGATGAACAATCTAAGTTTTTAAATGGGTGAACTATTTGAGCATTTAACTATGAAGAAAAAAAAGACATATAAACAGCTAACAATCTCACAAAAAAGATGATTAACATCTTTAGCTATTAAGGAAGTGCAAATTTAAACTACATAAAATATCAGTAAAACCCATTAAAATAGCTAACGTCTGAAAGACAGTATCTAGTATTGGCAAGAATGTTGACAACTGGAAGTCTCACATTGTGGGTGGAAATGTGATACTTGGAAAAACAATTTTTTTATGGAGCAAAATATATACACAGCCACCCCATTCCAGGTGTTTATCCAAGGAAAATTAAAACACGTGTCTAAACTGGGAGCATTGATCAGTGGTAGAGCATTATGAAGCCCTGGGTTCAATCTCCAGCATCAAAAAAAAAAAAAAAAAAAAAAAATTAAAAACTAACAGTGTTCAAGTAAACAAATTGTGATCTTTTTGAACAGTAGATTTACTCGGGTAGAGTATTAAGTGTTGTGGCTTACATGTGGCCTTTAAAAGTTCATGTGTTAGAAGTTCAAAGTCATATGTTAATAGCATTTAGAAGCAGAGCCTTTGGGAGTTAAGATTAGATGAGATCATGAGGGTGGGGTCCCCAATGGCATTAGTGGCTTTTCAAAAAAAGGACAAGAGATCTGAGCTAGCACACTTTCTCTGTCTTGCAATAGGATGACCTCTTCCATATTAGGATACAGCAAAAATTCTCTCACCAGATGATGAGCAGATGCTCCCACCATGCTCTTCAACTTTGCCACCTCCAGAACCATGGGCCAAGTAAGCTTCCATTAGGTATTATTGCCCCAGAAAACAGGCTAACACATGAGGATTCTCCAGAGAGACAAAACCAACAGGAAATGATAATTAAACAGACAGTAGATAGAAAAAAAGAAAATATGAAAATGCAGAAAGCAAAGAGAAAAATTCAAATACTCGTAATTCCATCACCTAAACAACCCACTAATGTTTTGTTTTATTTCCTTCCAAATTTGTCTTTCTTTAATGCTTGATATTACAAAAGAGTTGTAATGATAATGTTCTTACAAACTTCTAGCCTATTTTTTCTATCAATATTTAACTAAGTATGTTGATTCATTTATTTGTTCATTCATACAATCAACAAAGATTTAATGAAAGTTTGCTGTACATCCAGTATGATGAAGACAAGCAAAGACATAATTTCTGCCCTTGTGTAGTTTTCAGTTTATTATTGTTTAGCAAGAAAAGATATTAAACAAAAAACAAGATAAATACATAATTATAAATTGTTAAAGATATTAAACAAAAACCAAGATAAATACATAATTATAAATTGTTAAAGATATTAAACAAAAACCAAGATAAATACATAATTACACATTGTTTCTAGAAAGGAATCAAATAGGGTATCATGAGAGATTAGCAGGTTAGATTAGAGATTAGGTTAGATTGAAAAGCCAGGAAAGGCAGGTTTGAGGAAGTTGATCAAAACGGAAAGATTGGGATATGTTGGGTTTGCTAGTTGATGGTTCAGAGAGAAGCATTCCAGGCAGAGGGCACTGCGTGAGGGGAAGATGAGAAGAATGTCAGGTTAGTGAGGCTGGAGCCCAGAGCATGATGGGGGGGGGGGGAGCTACCAGGAGGCTGGAGATGGAGGGTGAAGTCTGATGATGCAGAACTTTTGTGGCCAGACTAAGAGGTTTGCGACGTATTCTAAGAGCAATATGGAGTCACCAATAGGCATCAAAAGGGAAGATATCATGCTCAATTTATGTTCTTGAAATACTGCTCTGGCTAGAATGGAAGTCAGAGTGGAAAGGAGGACATCACTTAGGAGGCCACTGCAGCCATGTAGGTGAAGAAGGTGTGCCTGTAGATGAAAAGGAGAGAGAAAAATAGATTTGAGAAATACTGTTCAGGTAGGAATATAAATTGAATCATATGAAACTGCCATTTTTTGTAGTACAAAGTGGTATCACACAGTGAAAATTTCACACAATAATAATTGCATGAGACATAGGAGGTCAAGGAAAAGGGGACCGAAGGATGATTCAAAATATATATATATATTTGTTTTTTCCCCCATACTTGAGTAATTTGGATACAAGGATACAAGGACCATTGAAGTGGGGGAAAATGGAGAACCAGGTGTGGTGACCATAGAGGCCAGTTACTATAATTCATTGATTTCTTTCTCACCATGAAGCAGGAATGTTGTTTTAAGAACTGACTCCAGCTCCAGGAGCCACTAGTGATTAATCTAAGCCAGTCTTAGTTTTCCCACTTTATTTCCAGAGGCTAGTTTAGAATCCTAGGCTCTGCTTGTCTGCCTATTTCCTCTGGCCCAGTGGTGAGTATGTGCCTAAACTGGTCAGCCAGATTGAAGGGAAGCACTTTTATTCCATTAGTGGGTTCTTTATTGATAAAATATCTAGAACCTATTTTTTCAATAAAAATACTTCCCAGAATTTGGAATGATGAGTCAAAGGGCTTGAACTCTTTGAAGACTATATTATTAAACTACTTTATAAAGCAGTGGTCTAATTAATTCTTACACAAGTATATATGAAAGTGCCAATTGAACCATGTACTTTTACCCCATTGGTTATCCTCATTAAAAGTAATCTCAGCTGCTGGGAGCCATCAGCCAAGTAGGTATGACAAATTCCTTGCCAGCTTACTCCCATGCTGTCTAGTGGAAGGACTTCTGAAAGGTGACCTTGCTCAAGGACCAGGGCAGGATCCGTGTTTAGGGTGTTCCCCCTTTAGAATAGGGCAGTTTAGCATAATAGGAGAGTAGGGTGTTTCCCCTTTAGAATAGGGCGGTTTAGTAATAGGAGATTAGGGTGTTCCTCTTTTGGAATAGGGCGTATCCTGCTGCTGAGTTCCTCTTGAGTGCTTAGGGTCAGACAGTATTTTTTTGAGAGACAGAAGCCCATGCGGTGTGGATTTAGGCAGGAGAGGATTTGGGCAGAGAACGGAGTGGATTTGGGCAGAGAACGTGGATTCCCCCAGAACGTGTTTGTAGACGGCCGGTGTGAGTTCGGGAATAAAGAATTGCTGTTTGAATCTACAAGCTGTGTGGAGACTCGTGATTTGTGCCCAGCCAGAGACTGCGGCACTCAGCTAATTTGTTTGGCAACAAATGTCATTTCATTTATAATTCTCCTTCTTTTATTAGTAGCATGATTGAACTTTTTCCCACCAAAGTATTTTAAAAATAGATAACCAAAAGAACATGTACTCTAAAATCTAAAACATTCTTTTCTGGTACCATCTCAAAGAATGTTTCAAAATAACTTCTAAGGAGCCAATTTATTATATTTTCCCATTTGCCTTACCCCACACACTGATGGTGAATTATAATTAAATACAGATCATTTCTCATGCTTTAATTTCCTAGAATAAGGAATATTTCATAAAATATGTAAATCCAACTAAAATATAAGTCCAGGTTCTAAAACTGGAATTAAGGTCAAAGTTTTTTCTTGATGGAAAATTCAACACTAAATTTATGAGCTGATACAAGCAAGATTTCACATGATTGCTCACCTTTTCTTTTGTACAACTCAACAATCTTCTGTTTGCCTTCTGTTTAACGTACCAAGTGAAGAGTAATTAATTTTAATGTGTTAATTTCTCTTTTGGAACAGAGAAATGAAGTACTTTAACTGGGTTGTCATTCTATCCTTGACTGTCAAAGTTTTAGTTTGCTTGATTTTCTTTTGCTCTTCTTGCAAATTTAATGAAAGAAAAAGAAACAATTATTAATTCATTAGTTTCAGCACTTTCATTTTTTAAGAGTAAGGGGCCTGTCCTCTGAATTTTCAGTATTCTAAGATACTCTTCTTCCATAACATTAAGAGGACTTTTCTGGAAGAGCTATAGAAATCTGTTTTCTGTAATATATCTTGATCCCAACATCAAAAACATGAGAAGCGGCAAGAACTGATTTTCACTCCCCAGATTCCAGCAGCTAGAGATAGAATTTAACAGGGAATCAGGTAATGATTAATGTTTTTCTTTTCCTCTTTGCTTTAAATGATGTATACATTTGGATACTTTTGCAACCTACTTCTCTTTATGCCATTTGTGTGCTTGACTTTATAACATTATCTTATAATGTTATTTGATGATGTATCTTTTGCTAAATGGTATGTTTTTTGTGAGAAGGAACTTTTCTCACTCCTCTTTATAAACTTCCTAGCATGAGTATCAGGAATAGAATAGGCACTTAAAAAACACATTTTAGTGTACAGATGAAATTGAAAAAACCAGCAGACATTTCCATGAAGGCTGTTTTGCCTAGCACTGTTTATACTTCAGCCAGGCAAGGTCTAATCCTAGATATTTATGATAGAGAATTATAAAAAAAAAAGTTAAGATAAATTTTTATAATCAAAGAGTTTCAAACATCTAGCTCTCAACTTGGATTTTCTCTAACATCCTAATATTGTTGACTATTATTTCAGTCAAATTATCTCTCTCTCTCTCTCTCTCTCTCTCTCTCTCTCTCTCTCTCTTCTCTCTTCTCTCTTTCTCTGTATTTCCTAAAAGTTGTTGTTCTGGTAGACAAAGCAAATTTTTCTGAGAAAAAGCTAAAACTGGGTTGCAACTTATCAGGCTTTGAGGTTTACATCACCCTTTGGTGTTTTGCCTGAAAAAATACAGTTTGCTTCAAAGAACTGACACAGCTTCCAAAACAGCAAAGGGGCATGCACTGAGAGACTTCTGGTGATTTCTGACAGCTTGACCAGACACGTCCCTTTTTTTTTTGCAGACTCTGTGTTGTATTAAGCTTATGGTCTTTGTTTCATATGGGCACTTTCTATTATGGTCTTTGTTTCATATGGGCACTTTCTATGTTAGAAATTCATAAACATGCAAGTCCTGTGCCCTTCCCACCCAAAGGGAAGAAATAGCAGGCAACCCTTCTACCCCAGGCTCTGCCCTTCATATATACTTCATTTCTTTCTGACTTTCAAACAGCTCTTACTACAGCCTCTTACTCCCCTTTGAGTTATGTAATATCATGTTTTCTGGTTCTTTCCCTGCCTCGTTTCTCTCCTGCTAAGAGATTCACAATCTACACTATCAAACTCCTCATTCCCGGTAAATGTGTCATTAGTTCAAAACTAAAAAATCCTTCCATCATTTTGAAATTTGCTCTTCCTTGCCAGATATATGAATGCATGAGTACAGTTAAGTCTGTCTTATTTCTAGTTGTGGGGCTATAAATTCATTATTCAAATCCATCAATATTTTATTGAATTCATGCACCTTTCTCCCATTCAGTATTTTACTGTGTATGCTTGTTAATAAAAAAAAATAGATTCAGTTGCATAATTTTCATTTCATTTCTTTTTTTTCTTTTTAAAGTAAGATTTGGTTAAACCGAATTGGCTTCCAGTATTAGACCTGCACAGAAGAATGAAACTACCGTTGGCATCTTATTTCTGAGCCATATGACCTCTTGTAAAATGAAGTCAAGAATCAGATTCTCATAGGGCTGCCCAAGATAAAAGGAAGTAGTACATGTCATGTACTTAACATACAGCTCTAGGCTTTAAATAAATATTAGCTCCCTCCTCTCTCTGTTTCCCATTTCTTTTTTTCTCCATCAATAGTAAAACATTTCAGATCTAGGTTTGTCTGGATAAAAATTTGAAAAATGATAAATGATATAAATTTGACTGTAGCTAAAGCATTGCTTTGTAGGCATGACTCTCTGCCTCAATGTGCTTTACACTCAATTTGCTTTCCAAACACTCCCAGTGAGAGGCAAACTTCAGATTTTTCCTCAAAGCACTTCATTATCCAGAATCACACCATTTATCCAGTGCTAGCTTTTCCTTTTCACCTTGACCCCCCACCACAAGTTGGGCAATCTGAAGCATGAGTTCGAGCACTGCACAGGGCCATCCCCTATATTTGCAGATGGTGATGATGATGTCCAAAATTCGTCACGACTCTTTTCAGTCCTTCCAAGTTCCACTCTTCCTTCCAGATCCAATGCAAATCTTGACTCAAGGGCATCATTCCTAAACTGTTTTGTCTAGCATTTATTTTACACTTACAGCACATTTCTATTTCAACTGGACACATTAGAAGTGCTAAGCTCATAGCCACATGTGGCAAATGACCATGATATTGGACAGCAGAGATCTACTCTGTCTAATGCTATTTGTTTCTATGATACTGTGAAGACTTTCACATGTATTATCTTCAGTGATATTCATAGCAATTCCTGTGAGACTGCAAGGAATTGCTGTTAACCATTGCAGAGATGAAGAAACAAAGACACAGTTACCAAGATTCCAAGACCTTGACGAACTTACTCCAAACTGTATAGAAAGGGCAAAGAATCTATTCTTGAACTCAGGACCTGAGGTCCCAATATCCAATAAGAAGTTGCTTCTTTAAATTGTATTTGCACAGAATTCTAAAGTTAACAAAGACTTTGACACAAATTATCTCACAATTCAACCTCACAAAGCTATCTGAAGGTAGTTTCATTTTATTTAATTTTGAGTAGTTACTACGTGTGAAGTCTACAAACTTAAAAGGCAATCACATACCCCATTTCTTCCCATTCTTTTCACATTTAAAAATTGCTAAATTTATATTTACTAAATAAAAAAGGGGAGGGGATGTATCCTAGTGTTTTTCTCCACTTTTCTCTCCCCTTTCCCCCTTCTTTTTATGGTATGATTGCTCACTATGTGGACTATTCTACACGTTGATATTTTTCACATAATGGTATGTTTAGTATATTAAGTATATTAGAAGATCCTTATTAATAGTACACACAAAGACTTACCTCATTCTTTTTAATTATGGTAGAGTAGTCCATTGTCTGGATGTGCCATAACTTATAAATGATTTCCTGCTGGTGAGGATTTAGGGTGTGTTTAGTCTTTTGCTATGACAATATTCCAGCAAAATAAACTTGTACATGACTCATTTAAATGTTGTGAGTATGTCTGCAGTAGAAATTCTACATCAACATTTCTGGGTCAAAGTGAACATGCATTTTAAAATTTGGAAATGTTGCTAAATTTCCTTTAAAAACAATTTTAGTGATATATGAATGCCTGTCCCATACCTGTGAAAATTTGACGTATTCTGAACTCGCCCTGATAAGTTTAAGCATCTTTTCCCAAGTTTATGTGTCATTTTCATATTCTGAGACCAACTGTTTATATCTGTGTCTCATTTAATTTTTATGCTTTTCTTTTTTATTGTAACAGTTTTTTTATTTATTAAGGAAATTGTAATTTTGAGGTATAATTTTGTTTTCCTGGTTTGCCTTTTGACTTCTGGTCTTTTAAAGTTTTGGATTTTGTTAACACCAAAATACAAAACAAAACAAAACAAAACAAACAACCAATCAATAAATGGACAAAGAAACCAAAAAGGTACTTTATACAAGAATAAATATGAACAATCAACAAATATATGAAAAAATTGTCAACATCTCTAGAAATTTGAGAAGTGCAAATTAAAACCACACTGAGATTTCATCTCCAATCAGAATGGCAATTATCAAGACTACAAGTGACAATAAATGTTGGCAAGATTAGGGGGAAATGGTTCACTCATACATTGCTGGTAGGACCGCAAATTGGTGTAACCACTATTGAAAGCAGTATAGAGATTCCTCAAAAAATTTGGAATGGAACCACCATTTGACCCAATTATCCCATTCCTTGGTTTATTGGTATAAAGGACTTACAAACACCATACTACAGTGACACAGCCACATCAATGTTTATAGCAGCTCAACTCACAATAGCTAAGCTAAGGAAACAACGTAGGTGTCCTTCAACAGATGAATAGATAAAGAAAATGTGGTATATATACACAATGAAATATTTTATGCCTTTTGCCAGTAAATGGAAGAATCTGGAGACTATCATGCTAAGTGAAATAAGCCAATCCCCAAAATACAAAGGTCAAAATGGTCTCTCTGATACGTGGATAGTAACATACAATAATGGGGATGGGAGGGAAGAATAGAAGTTCACTGTATTAGATAAAGGGGAATGAAGGGAAAGGAGGAGGGATAGGAATAGGAAAGACAGTAGAATGAATCGGACCTAACTTTCCTATGTTCATATATGAATACACCACAGTGAATCTCCACATCATGTACAACCACAAGAACAGAATTCTAATTGGAGTAAAATATACTCTTTGTATGTATAATAAGTCAAAATATACTCTATTGTCATGTATGTCTAAAAAGAACAAATAAAAAATAAAAAGCCTGGAATAGTAAAAAGAAAAGATGTTTGGTTTTGGATTGTATGATGTTTGCTATTTAAATAATACACTAATTTATAATCTTTTTCATAGCTTTTGAGTTTCTGTCATACTTAGAATTCTAGTGGTATACTTTTTCAAGTTTTTTTTTCAGATGATTACCCAGTGCTTCAGTGTCTTTAAGAGAATAATCCAAATTTTCTTCTACAAAATACAACCCTTTTTTCTTATGTTATAAAATATTTTCTGAATTTTATTCACTGGTCTATTCTTATACAAATACCATAATATTTTAATATGTATTAGGGCTTATCCCCCTAACAGTATCCCCTCTTTCCAAGTTTTCTGGATTTTCTTATATGCTTCTCTCTCTCTCTCTCTCTCTCTCTCTCATATGAATCAGCTCACCTGTCTTACAAAAAACTTTTGTATTTTATTGAGAGTGTGTTTTATTCTTAGTCTACATTTTGGAGAAAGGTTAGGGTTCATAAAGTCATCTATATATGGTGGAGGTACCCACCCACTATCATTTGGATCTTAATAGTTCCCCAGAGGCCCATGTTTTAGTGTTAGGTCTGAGCTTGGTGCTATTGAGAGGTAATGGAAAACTTTGAGAGATGGAACTTAGTGGGAGGTCCTAGGTCATTGGAGCATATTCTAAGGGGACTATGGGATGCTCTTTGCTTTCCAGTGGCCAAGAGTTGAGCAGCTTGTTCTACTGCACACTTCCGCCATGTTATATTGCCTTGCCACGGGCCCAAACATAACTGGATTAATTGATCATAGACTGAAACCTCCCAAACTGTGAGCCCAAATTAACCTTTCCATTTTTTTACATTTATTTTTCTCAGGTTTATTTGTCACAGTAGGGGAAAGCGGACACACCACTCAACAGTAAGCTCTTAGATTTGTTGAAGTCTTCTATTATGTATTTCAGTAGTGTCTTAACACTTTATTTTTATATACATATTACCTACTTTTCTAGGTGTTGTATGTTTTTTGTTGCTATTATAATAGGATCTTTTCTTCCTAATTATAATTATTTAAAATATTTTGTAATAAAAATATACTCAGTAGACAGAGTAATGAAATTCTATACTTATCATCCATCTTCAACTATTTTCAACTTGCAGCCAGTTTCCTTTCATCCATCTCTCAACTCTCTTCACTCCTTTACCCAAATTATTATGAATCAAACCCACAATTTATATTTTATCTGTAAATATTTAAGTGGACATCTCTAAAGGATACTAGCATGGGAAATACACAACTATAATAACTTCTTGTATCTTAAAATATTACACAATTTTTTATTTCTTTCCTTATTGTCTCAAAGGTTGTTTTTTAAGCTCATTTGTTTGAATTGTGATAGAAATAAACTCCATATATTACAATTTTTGTTCTCTTTTACATTTCTTTTATCTGTAAATTTATTTTTCAGTTCTCATTTTTCCTGGCAAATTTTAATGGAAGAAATTGGGTCATTAATTCTTTATTTTTGTGGTACTGAGGATTGAGCCCAGTGCCTCACAGTGCTAGGCAAGTGCTCTACCACTGAGCCACAACCCCAGCCCAATTAATTCTTTAGTGATTACCATAGTGTGGCTTTTGCTGATTGGCTCTCCATGGGGTTATCACAGTCCTTTATTCCTCTGTATTTCTTATAATTTGGGAATAGATTTAGGAATGTGATCTAATTTGTTTTTTGGAGGAAGATATTAAATAACATGTAATTTTTGTCTTTTTTATAGTGTTAGAGGCCATTGATAGTTTACTTCCTAGATTTATTGATTCATTAGTGTTTGCAAAATGATATTCTAAGTTTACCATTTTTCCACTTATTAGCTGGAATTGTTCTAAACAGAGATACTTTCCTCGTCAACTATTTGCATGTGTATGAGCTACAGTCACCTGAGGAGCTTTCATATGAGAAAGGAAGAATGAATGTTTGATTCTTTGTCTTTATTGGTTTCCAAAACAAATTGGTACTTAACTTCTTCAAAGTTGACCAGTTAGAGTTGCTCTGTTTGTATGATATTTGTGAATGCACGGATTTTAAACATATCCTGTGTTAGTTCATTGAAATTATTTTTGTTGATGCTCAATTGTTCTTTCATTGGCCATTGAGATCCTATCGAAATGGCTCCTGAGTTCCTCAGACATGATGAAACTTACTGATAGCTTCTTTATTATATGAAAAGATATCCTGGGTTTATATTTATATTTATATTGTGGTGAATTTGTAAACATAACTTGGAAGCATTTCTTTTACAACTAAGTGTGGAATCATTTAAACAGCACTGAAATCATCTGTTTCTTACAGCCTTGAAAAATGTTTCTCTGAAACTATCTAGACCTGGAGCTTTCTTAGAGGAAAAACTGGGAGGGTAGGCAATTGGGCAATGGTAAAATTCTCTCACAACTTGCTTTAAAAATGTAATTTACAAAAACTGACATGAGAAGAAATAGAAGATGTCAGAAGAAATAGAAGATTTAAGCTTAAATCTTCTATTTCTTCTCATGTCAGTTTTTGTAAATTACATTTTTCTTGAAAAACTTCATTTTTTTCCATTTTTTTCTTGAAAGTATTTCCTTGGGCATGGATAATGTGGTTTCCTTAGATTCTTTTAATTTCTTCTCTTATTCATGGTTATTTACATCTTTTTAATTTTTTAATTGGTATTTGTACTTTCTTCCATTTCTCTTAGCTAGATTAGCTGAGAAGTTACCCATTTTATTTATATTTGCCAAGAACCAGAAACTGGATTTAATTAAAAGTTTTATCCTTTTTTGTGCTAATTCTTTAACTTTTATTTTTATTGTACTTCTTTCCATTTGCTTTTCTTGGTATTGTTTGTTTTCTATCTTCTTGAACTAAATGCTAAATTTATTAATTTTTATTCTATCTTGTTTATCAATATAAAGATTTAACTTTTTTCCATAAGTACTATCTTAGATATAAGGCATTGATTCAGATATGCAATTTTTTCATTATTGTTATTTTCTATATTTCTGGAAAATTCAGGCTTGATTTGGTTTTTGACCTAAAAGTTGTTAAAATATTTCTAGGTGGTAGGGTCTTTTTGTTGTAATGTTCTAGTTTTATTGCACTGAGTTCAGAAATTGTTGTATGACTTTTATTAGGGAATATTTACAGGAGTTTTCTTTGTGGTTTGATATATAACCCGTTTTTTGGTGACATTTCCATGAAGGCTTGAGACAAATATATATTTTCTGTTTTCAGTGTACAGAGGTCAATATGTTACAAACTGACCAATTTATCAATTTTGTATTTTAAACTTTCTACTTTCTTATAGATGTTCTATTACCTGCTCTATTATGGACTGAGAAAAAATAAAAATGTCACTTAAAATGTACTCTTTCTTCTGTTTTCTGCAATTTTTGCTTTAAGAATATTGATTCTAAGTTATTTGTGCATAGGTAATCATATATATATTCATATTATATATAATGCTATATATTTATTGTGAATATAAAATATCATATCGTACATATATAATGCTATATATTCATTGTGAAAAGTCCCATGCATTATATTTCAAAGTGGCTTTCTGTTGTTATTATTGTCTTTCCTCCCCCCTGAACTCCACTTAGTTTGATAGTAAGATTATAACTATTGTTTATTAATCACAGTAGATCAGGCTACATTGCAGTAAAAATTAATGCTCAATATTCAATGGCTAACAAAATATTTTTTCTTGCTATGCTCAGTCTGGCATGGGTTGGGTTGGGTTGCCTTGTTTTATCTAGTGGCTATGCTACTAGGAATACATAATAGGGAAAAAGAGAGATAGAGAGACACTCTGTTCTCATCTGCCTCAGCTAGCAACAGTAATTTCTGTGCATAGTCTATTACCTGAAATTGGTTATAAGGCCCACTCATTCCACAGGGAAATCTGAGAAAGGTAACGAAATCAATAAATGTTGGAGAGGATAATCTGTCTCTTTTGCATCCTACCTTCTGTTAACATTGCTTGGAATGTCATCATTTGTCTATGCCTGGTACGCCTTTGTCTTTTTGGCATTTATTTTTATTTCTGCTTTATGATTCATAAGAAAATCACATGAAAGTTCCATCCATTTTTATGTACCACTCTGACAGATATAAATAGTCTCAGTTTTGCCATATTGTTTTATATAATGCTTTGGTGACTTTCTTTCTTTTAGTCTGTAGCCTATGATTTCTTTGATTCTTGGGGATATTTATTCTGATAAATTGGAATGTGTGTATTTTGTTCTAGTGCTTATATTTGCAATTAAATGTTGCATGATATCCTTAGACTTCTACTTCTTCAGGTAGTATCTAATAATTCTCTAGCATGAAAAATGCCCTTCCCCCTCCCACTCCTACTTTATTTTCCTTAGTATTTACATTTATTTTATACCTTTATTATTCATTAGCTTTAAATAAATTACTTGAGCCTCCCAACTATAAACAATGAGAAATTGTAGCATAGTTATATTTCCACATTTGCTTCCTTTTCTTCTCCAAACTAATTTATACAATTTCTAGTTTATATAACCATTAGGATTTATAATATTTGATTGCCATATTTCCTAGACTTGTTTTAAGTCTTAATCAAATGGTTAAGTAGTATTGTACTTGTGTGGGGAGTCAGGAATTCAATTTAGGTCAGGTAAAATTGGAGATGACTTTGTGGCATTAGACTGGAGATATCTAGTAGATGGTGAATATTCTAGAATTCAGAGGAGAGGTAAGAAGTGAAAGTATAAGTTTGGGAGATTCTATATAAAACTATAGAAGTAGATAAAATCACCTAGGAAAAGTATATATAAAAAAGAAAAGTATATATGAAGAAGATAAGCATATAAGAGAGACTATATAGGAAGAGTCCTAAGAGTTATCACCATGAAAGTCAAGTAGAGAAGAGAAGTGAGTATACAAAGACCTTCAAGGAAACTTAAGATGTGAAGGAAAAAATATCTGAACTAAAAGCTATAAATGTTGCAGAGGGGATTTCATGAGGATTCGAATAAATGGAGGAATATCTGGTGTTGATGGATTGGAATTCACAATATAGTAAAAATAGCAATTCCCCTCAATCTATAGATTCAATAAAATAATCATGGGGGGGGGGTTAAGTAGGACAGACAAGACTGGACACCTAGGAATAGCAGGAAGCAGGTTTCTTGGCTGCAGCTAGGTTCAAAAAGGGGACTTTTTGCCTCCATCAAATCACCCCTTTGACCCTCAGAAAGTTTTAGAACTTTATATCTAGTATGTAAGGCTCAGAGGCTCACAATCTGTAAATGTTTACGTAAAAGCAGCTTTTTCACTGTTCTGGGCACCCAATTCAAGCCAAGGACTCTCTCTGTGAAAATCAGTATATGGGGCAAGCGAGAGTCCCCCTCCCCTTTCTTCCCACTAGCTGGCTCCCCAGGACCTGACTATACAGTCCTTTGAGAAGCAAATTCCTCTGCATAGGCTCCAGACCCAAGAGGCCTTGAGTCTCTGCAAACACACCCTCCACCTGAAATCTCGTTTGTAGAAATTCTTGCTGATAATCTAAGAACAATTATGCTAAACAGAATTTTTGAGGGTCTCTGGAGAAACTTAGTTATGGCAGGGGTCTTCTGCTTGGGGGTCTCTGGCCTGCTGGGGTTGGAGGTTGTGCAAGGGGAGATGATTGATATAAAATTAATATGAAAATGCAAAGTCCAAGAATATTCAAAACAGTCTCACAAAATAATGAAGTTGAAGGTCTAATATGACCAGATAGCAAGACTTATTATAGAGCTACAGTAACTAAGACAGTATAATGTTGGTGAAAGGAGGGACACACAGACCCATTAAATAGACCAGAGTCCAGAAACAGGTCCACTTGTTTGTGGTTAGCCAGGGCAGCTCTCGGGTATGTGGGACCCTGGGAAAATAAGCTTTACAGGATTCCTGTATACAATTTAATTAAAATGTGTTTTAAAATGAATAGCCCAAGTGAGATAGAATGACCTACTGACACAGACTTAAGAGTACGGGCAGAGAGTGGATACTTTTCTGTTGGTTAGTTGTCCAATCTGTGCTTGTGAAGATTCTTCTGTGTCCTGGACCCAGAAACCATCCCAGATCCCTTTGTGATCATTATTTCCAACTCTACTATCCCTAGTTAACTTCATATTTTCCACCATAAAGGAAAGGTTGCAACTCTGATCATTTTAATACCAGGGCCTTCAGAACCTGCACTGAAACAATATAGACCCTCTGGCCTCTGTACTTCCTCCTAGAATTTATTTGGTGGTGTTGCTGAATCACCATGCTACTCCTAAGTAGAGGCTTCCAGTGACTCTCAGATGTTGCTCTTGTGCTTCATCGAAGACCACCACAAGTTCAAGTCTTAGCCAAAATACGGAGACAAATTTGTGGTTTCAGACATGTTAAATTTATCTTCAGAATTTCATAGCATAAATAAACAAGGAACAAAACGTCTTCTGACCTTGTCTTCTTTTGAACTTCTATTCTGTGACATTAACTGCCTTCCTAGAATATGATCACTTTCAATGTTGGCTACACCCTGCCCTCCATCCCCGCCTCCAGCCAGGTGAGAGAACCAAGAGCGAGAAGGATAATCTGGTTCATGCAAAACAATGTCTGTTTCTCATCTGGGATGGCTTAAGACTAACCTGACAGAGCATGACATCATCAGTCTGATCAAATGGAAGGAAGAACATCCACTCATCCGAAGGACCCATTTGCAGCCAGGAACAATAATCTTGAAAGCTGTGTGAGGAGAGTTAAGGTCACCCACCATCCTGGGATGCTTGATGTGTGGCATATAAAAGTCAGATATGTTCTCTCATGTGGAGAGAGAGAGAGAGAAAGAAAGAAAGAGGAAGAGGAATTAGGATTAGGGTTTTCAATGTGAAAAACTGGAAGACCTGTTAATAGTGCATCCACATTTTCGTATAGTATAACACTCTTAAGTCAAGGACGTGCTGTGTGGCTCCCTTTAGAAGGAGCATTCACCAGGCTGTCAGTTTCCACCAAGCTGGCTCACCTGGCCTGCTCCACTTATTCCTGTTACCTATGTGATGCCTTTAGGCATGTATTATCCTACCCCAGTATTAAACCTAACAACATGAGTCATATTAAGGGTGTAATATTTGAGAGTTTATTCTCCTTATTGTTGGGAGCAAATTGAAAATTCCATCCATGGCATTTACTAGTTAACTTTTCTGAAAGCTGTAGCCAACGGAAGAGACAAGAACGAGAAAATGAGAGAGAGAGAGAGCCACAAAATATAATATTTTTAGCTGGCATGATTATATTTCACACCATACTCCAGCCAAACTATAAGTTTGTTGTAATAAGAAAACTTAATAAATTGGCTGATTAGAATATAAATATTCTATAATTAGGCACTGTGTCATCTATCCCAGTCATCTCTGATTAAACAATACAATGATAAGAAGATTGTATTCACATAGAAATAAAAATTTAAAAATACAAGGAATGTGTGAGAACAATATGAAGAAAACTACAAAAGTTAATTGTGAGTTATAAAATGATATTTGAGCAAAGGAATATACATATCAAATTTCTGAAAATTTGTCAATTCTTTCCATTTGAATTTATGATTTTAATATTATCCCAATTAAAATTCTGAAGAACTTTTTCCAGAATGAGAAAATTTTAAATAAAATACATCTGGGAATATAAGCAAGTAAGCATAATGAAAACTTCTGAAAAAAACTGTTAAAAGTGATGAATCTTTGACTGTTCATAACTTTACCTTTAATAATTATAATTTCAACAGTGCTTAATAAAATTATAGAAAATACAAAGTTTTACTTTGTAAGATGCTTATTACTACCTTGCTCATAATATTCACAAATTAGGTTCATTTAAAACATCCCCCACAATTGGAAATGCTTAAATAAATTATGGTTCCTCCATATGACAGACTATTAGGCATAGAATTATGTCTAATAATTTCTGAAGCATTTTTAATGACATGGGTTAAAACTCATGATGTAATGCTATGTGGAAAAAAAAAGGAAGGTATAAAACAATGTTCAGCATGATTCCCTTCTAAAAATTCTCAGGTGACCTAAAAATTATAGGTGACTTTTGTTGCCAATGTTTTATGTATTTCTAAATTTTATAAAATGAGAATATATTTCATAACTAGAAAAGGATAAAAAAAGTTTTATCTTTTCAAGAGAAAAATGGTTTGTAACCAAGAAATAGCCTTAGTAGTCGGTGATGTTTTTGGATAAAGTCACAAATCACATGTCAGTGGGAATTGCCTAAATCTGCTTTTTCCATGTCTTCATGACCTTCCTTGTTGGTAGGTAATATGTGTTTGAACTATTTAAGGAAGACCAACATTAACCCTTATTGGTTCTCACCAAGCAGCTATTTCCTTGTGAGGTCAAATTAGAAAGTATTGTTTATATATAATGCAAGTCCTCTTATCAATACATCTCCATATTCTAGTATGTTAGCCCCAACTTTTATATTTTTAATGAGATCTTTTTTCCCCTCATATGAGAGCAACTGCTGGATCATTTGGAGACCATTCTGTAGTGTTTATGACTGCACAGTTGGTTACCATGGTAAGAACTGAGTTGTCCCCAATCCCATAACAAATATGGATTCAAAGCAGTTGATTTGGCCAAATTCAGAGCCTCTGTGAACCCTGGGAGTTCTGAGTTTCCAATTTTCTTGAACTGCTGGAAGTTTGTTTGTTTATTGTTAGCAACATGAAACTCTGTTTTCTTTTTCTCTCAGTTTTTAAAGAAATGTTTTTAAAGACTCAGAATTCTGCATATACACCATGTTGTTCTATCAAAATAAACTTTTGATGTGTTTTTAAAACCACATATAGAATTTTTATGTATATTACATTTTTTGTCTTATATTTTTATGTAAGCCTTTATAAAAATCAAACATACATGTACATCTATATCCACATATCTTTTTCTATAAAATGAAAATAGTGCTCCTCAGATTTGGGTCAAGAATCCACTGGAAATGACAGTGAAGTTCATTATTTTGATAACTTCATGCAAGTGGAAAAGATCATATATGTAGGATGAATAAATAATTTATTAGTCAAGCTTGGACATATAATAATTACTATTAATAATTACTCAGGGACTACATATAAACTGAGATTGTTCTGAATAACGTGGGACTTGGGGGTCTTTCTAATTGGAAGATATTAAATATAGAATGTGTTATGGGTTGAATTATGTCCTCTACAATTTGTATGTTGAAGTTCCAACCCCTAGTACCTCAGAATGTGACCTTACTTAAAAAATAGATCTGTTGGAGATGTAGTTTGTTAAGATGAATTCATACTGGAGTAGAGTGGGTCTGTACTCCATTACAATTGGTGTCCTTACCAAAAGGGGAAATTTAGGCACATGTGAAGATGAAGGCAGAAATCAAAGTGATATAGCACACCCAAAGACGCTAAAGATTGCCAGCAAACCTTCAGAAGCAAGGAGAGAGACCTAGGACAGAGTGTTCCTCACAGTCTGCAGAAGGAATAACCCCGCTGATAACTTTTATGAGATTTCTGGCCTCCAGAACTGTGAGACAACACATTTCTATTGTCTAAGCCACTCAGTTTGTGGTATTATGGAAGCTCTAACAAAGGAGAGGCAGGAATTTAAACCCAAGTGTCTGCAGAAGGCCTCACTTAACAGAGGAGGAACTCACAGAACTCAGGAAACACTAGGAAGTAGAAGACCAGGGTTTGCCAAAGGTTGGGGATCTATTAAAAGTCCACATGAGGGGCTATAGACATGAGAATTCTTTCTACCAGTTGATACAGCCAGATGAGTTGCTCCCCACCCTATGCCTACCTTGCTACCCACAAGAGGAGATGAGAAGGTTAAGGATATTGAATCAGAAAGGTTCTGAATGTGAGGTCAATTGGCACAGAGCAAATGAAGATCAGCTGAGCAAAAGAAAGTGAATATCTACAGGTCAGTCCTCTTTCCCACCCAAGCTCAGAATGCAGCCAGGCCTTAAAATTCATAGGTAAAATACTGGAATACCCTTCTTTGGGCACACCAAATCATCTGAAGATACAGATGTAATGGGAGTACTTGACAAAGGTGCAGGTGACATCCAGTCACTCTGCAGTGAGAAGCTGGTTCCCACAGAGCTCCCAATCAGGTGTTTGATGCATCATTCTCAAATAGTACTGGACAGCTGGCAATGGCTGGAATTCAAGGAAAGCCTGCAATGTGAAAATAAACAGGGAAGCCAAGGAGCTGGAAGGAAACAGATGCAGTGCAAGAGGAGAAGAAAACAGCTTAAAGGCAAATTATAATTAGTGTTCTCAGAGATGCTGTATCCCTGAAACAGACAAGAATTATATAAAAAGAATAAGAGCTTACATCCATCAAAATATGATAGTACAAATAAAATATTATGTTAAAAGCTCTAGAGACAAAATGAAGAAACTCTTCCAGAAAGTAGAATCAAAGCATAGATGGAAAATAAAAAATATGAGAAATTTAAAGCAGAAATCCAATATCTTACTAATAAGTATTAGAAGAGAAAAAACAATGAAAATAGGTGCAAATTATCTCCGTATGTCATTTTTCTATAACTGAACAATAGAGGCCTTTCTAGTGCCAAACAGGTGAATTAAAAGAAGACTCATGCAACGGCATGTCATTGTGAAACTTTGCAATACAGGGGATAAAACTGATATTATAGATATTTCCAAAGAAGAGAAAAAGGCCGTTTAAAAAAAAAATTCAGGAGTAAGAATGGTAATAAACATTCCAATTCCATCACCAGAAGATGGACAATAATGAGCATGTTCAGTAAAAATAATATTTTAACAAATTTGATCACCCAGTGAAACTATCAGTTAGGTCTGAGGATTGAATAAAAATATTTCCAGACCTTTGAGGTTTCAGAAAAGGTCACCTCCCATGCATTACTTCACAGAAAGCTCTTGAAGGATAGTACACCAAAATAAGGAAGTATTCCAAGAAGAAGGAAGATATGGAATCCTGAAAGAAGGGATCCAATAATGCAGAGGTGCAAAGGGAAATTCCAGAGAAATCTTTTGTAGGAGACCTAGCACACAGCCAGGCTGATTGGCACAGGTGGCTGAGGGATGTCTCCAGGAACAACAAAATGAGACTGCTAGGGCAACTTCTAGCTTTGACTACATGGAAAGTTGTACCAAGAGGCATTTTGCAAAGCTATCAAAAGGATATGGGAAGATCTGGCCTAGCATCAAAGAAAACTAAGTAAATGAGAATATAAGCCCATTAACTCCAAGAAAAGTAAAAAGTTTTACAAGAAAATTAAATCAAAGAACACTTCTTTGCTGGAAGATCCAGCAATATAGTAAACAATATGTTCATAGTCATAATAATGAAAACACTGATTATGGAATGGAACGAAAATTGGGAGAGTGGGAGAGGGAAGTAAAAGGGATATGTAGAGAGCTAATATTTTTTCTAACAGATAATATCTAAATGGATAATTCAAGAAAGCTAAGTGCATTATTTAGAAGTACAGAAATAAATATCAGAATACACAGCTGAAAAGTTGAAAGTGGTTGCCTTTAGAGTGTGAGTCATGTATGTGTGTGTGTGTGTGTGTGTGTGTGTGTGTGTGTGTAGACAGAGAGAGAGAAAGGGGGTCATGGAGTACCTTTTATTTTTTGTTAAAAGCTTTTAAAATATTTTTTAATTTATATATGACAGCAGAATACATTACAATTCATATTACACATTTAGAGCACAACTGTATACAAAGTATATTCACACCAATTTGTGTTTTAATACATTTACTTTGGATAATGATGACCATCACATTCCACTATCATTTCTAACCCCATTCCCTCTTCCTTCCCCTCCCACCCCTCTCCCCATCTAGAGTTTGTCTATTCCTCCCATGCTCCCCCTCCCTACCCCTCTATGAATCAGCCTCCTTACATCAGAGAAAACATTCGGCATTCAGTTTTTTGGGATTGGCTAACTTCACTTAACATTATCTCCTCCAACCCCATTCATTTATCTGCAAATGCCATGATTTTATTCTCTTTTATTGCTGAGTAATATTCCATTGTGTATAAATGCCACATTTTTTTTAATCCATTCATCTACTGAAGGGCATCTAGGTTGGTTCCACAGTTTAGCTATTGTGAATTGTGCTGCTATAAACATTCATGTGGCTGTGTCCCTGTAGTATGCTGTTTTTAAGTTCTTTGGGTATAGACCAAGGAGAAGGATAGCTGAGTCAAATGGTGGTTCCATTCCCAATTTTTCAAGAAATCTCAATATTGCTTTCCATATTGACTGCACCAATTTGTAGTCCCACCAGCAGTGTATGAGTGTACCTTTTCCCCCACATCCTTGCCAATACTTATTGTTGTTTGTATTCATAATAGCTGCCATTCTGACTGAAGTGAGATGAAATCTTAGAGTAGTTTTGATTTGTATTTCTCTAATTACTAGGGATGATGAACATTTTTTCATATATTTGTTGATTGCTTGTATATCCTCTTCTGGGAAGTGTCTGTTCAGCTCCTTGGCCCGTTTATTTATTGGTTATTTGTTTTTTTAGTGTTTAGCTTTTGAGTTTTTTATATACCCTAGAGATTAGTGCTCTATCTGATGTGTGAGGGGTAAAGATTTGCTCCCAAGATGTAGGCTCTCTATTCACCTCACAGATTGTATTTAATGTGACTTGGTTTCTCCTCAGCAGAGAAAATCAGTGTAATCCCTCCCTCTGCTGATTTTCATCCTTTGTAACAACAATAAAAATAATTCACAACATATCAAAACACCTGCAGTTTAAAACACCAATTTACCTTCACATAAAAATGATAACATTAAGAATCTTTTGGATTTAATAATGTCTTGCCCCGCCCGTTAAAACAGTATAATTATCCAACTTAAGTTTAATATCTAATATCCATTACTAGTCAATTCATGAGTGAAAACAAAACACAGAAATTAGCAAAAGTCTCCCAAAGGAAGAAAAAAAATATGAGAACATCCTCTTGACTGATATTCATTCACCTTAAGTCGGGAAGTCTATGTACTGACTGACATATGCCATTCCTACAGGATTTTTTCCTCCTTCAATTTTTTTTTTTCTTTAAAAAAAAATTATCACTATAGCTCACACATGTTGTTTAAAAAATAAAATTGTGGCCAGGCATGGTAGTGCACAACTGTAATCCCAGCAGCTCGGGCTCTGAGGCAGGAGGAGCAAGAGTTCAAAACCAATCTCAGCAAAAGTGAGGCAATAAGCAACTCAATGAGACTCTTTCTCTAAATAAAATATAAAATAGAGCTGGGAATGTGGCTAAGTAGCTGGGTGCCCCTGAGGTCAATCCCTGGTACAAAAAAAAAAAAAAATAGAAAATTTTATGCCAAAGATGATTTCACCCCAATACTGGTATCTCATTCCTTGTTTCATTGGCAGCTATAGCCCAATTAGAACTGTGTGAAGCAAATGTTTTAATTTTTCTTAAAATTATCAGGGGCTGGGGATGTGGCTCAAGCAGTAGCACGCTCGCCTGGCATGCACGGGGCGCTGGGTTCAATCCTCAGCACCACATAAAAATAAAATAAAGATGTGTCCACCGAAAACTAAAATATATATATATATAAATTCTCTCTTTTAAAAAAATTATCAGTAAAGAGGAAAATAGGCATCTTTGTATGAACAATAAATGAATTTTGAATTCATTATCATAAGCCATAGAGGCTTTTTTTCTATTTCACTTCTTTCTTAGGGAAATTATAAAGCTGGTGATTTAAACCTCTTTCAAGGAGCATCATAATTACTAAAATTGGTAATTCAGGAACTGGATTCTAATCAGCTGCATGCTGTGTATTCTATGACTCTGAGTTTGATCTGGGTCTACACAGACCATTGGGGTTAGAATACTAATTCTTTCATTTGTCATGGGGGTGACATTGGTCAAGCAGGTCACTGCATGCTTTTCAGCCTCTACTTGTATGTAAATTGAAGCAGGAAAAATAACAGATATGAAAAGGTTTTTAAAATTTTTTGTTATAGTTGGACACAATATCTATATTTACTTATTTATTTATTTGGTGTTGAGTATCAAGCCCAGTGCCTCACGCATGCAAGGCTCTACCACTGAGCTACAACCCTAGCCAAACAAGTTTTTTTTAGAAATGCCAACACCAAGAAAATGACAAAAACTACCCATAGCTTTTTTTTTTTAAATTTAATTGACAAATAATAATTGTAAATTTATGGAGTAAAGTGTGATGTTTTGATACACGTATACATTTTGGAAAGATCCAGTCATATCTATCACCGCAAATATTTATTATATCCCTGCACTGAGAATATCCTCTCTTAACTATATCCAAATATATAATACAATATGATTAACTACAGTCATCATGCTGTTCAATAGAACACCAGAATTTATTCCTCTCTAACTGAAACTTTACCATTGAGCAAAGTCTTGCCTTTCTCTTTCTCTCACTTCGGGTAGCTACCTTTCTACTCTATGAGTTCTGAAGCTCTTTTAAGAAGAATGATGAGACTGTCTGCCTGAGCTCCATTGAAATTGTCAGGATTGATGAGTGAGGTCTGTGTTGGTCAGAAACGAGGAAACTGCCTATCCTACTGCATCCAACCTTAGATTAGATGATCTGGAAGATTTATTTCAGGCTAAACTTCACTCCGTTTCAGCTTCTGACTTTATATTCTACTTTGGATTAGTCAGTAAAACTCTCCATGTTTTCCTCCCTGCCCCGCCCCCTGTTTTGTGCATTTATTAGGTTACAGCTCTTTTTTTAAAAAAGTAAAATTTACATAGTGCAATGAAAGGAAAAAATCTGTTACAAAGCATTTTTGTGAACCAAATCGTTCATTTTACAGAGCATTATGCAAGGAATGCTTGAACTATAGTTAAACAAATTTTCCTCCATCAAATTTAGTAGACTTAATGAATCCTTTTTTCGTGGATATACATCACAGGTGGTTGAAGACTTCAAGGGCTAATACTAAGTAAAAATTGCCCCTGCCCCTCTCAATGGGTACATTTCCTTGATCTGAGATAAGCTGTGGACTTTAGCTATCAGGAATGGAATTTCCTGATAATCTTTTGAATATGGGTTTCTAAAAGCTGGTTATTTTCTTTTTTAAGAATCATGACAACCTACTATACTTAGAAACCAGCTCATTTAAAGTCATTTTGGGAGAAAAACAATTTTTGAGTTTTGTTTTAAGTTACTACCTATAAGGTCCTATGTGTCCTAATGACCTGGGAAGCTGAGGCAGGAGGATCAGTTCAAAGCCAGCCTCAGCAACTTAGCAAGAATAAAAAAGGACTGGGAATGTGGCTCCGTGGCTAAGCTCCTCTGGGTTTAATCCCTGGTACTGGGAAAAAGAAATTTTAAGTTACTACCTGTGACTGACTTTATATTTGCCATCTCCAATAATTCAGAGCCAGCTAATCCAGCCCTTTGGACAATTCTTTCCAGGGATACATCTGCTTTGCCTGGGAGTATTTGGTTGCATGTATAGGGGTCAATTACTAAAATGTAAAAATGAAAATAATGACTTTAACATATGATCTGTATCTTCTGTTTTTTCAACATGAATATTTTAAAAAATATTTTTTAGTTGTCGATGGACCTTTATTTTATTTATTTATATGCGATGCTGAGAATTGAACCTAGTGCCTCACACATGTTAGGCAAGTACTCTACCACTGAGCTTCAACCCAAACCCCATAAATATACTTTAAAATAAAAAGTACATCACTTAATTTTCACTATTAAAGTATACAAGAATTAATGCAAGAATATTCCAAACATCTAAGCATTCAGTATGACTCTTTCCTTGAACATTTCAGCTGCTGTCAATTGTGGTTAATGATTTTCCTTATTAAGGCTCCATCTATTTCTAAAGGAAGAAGTTCTCAGTGATGCTTGGATTGTCAATTCTTTTTTTTTTTTTTTTTTTTTTGAAAGAGTGAGAAAGAGGGAGAGAGAGAGAGAATTTTAATATTTATTTTTTAGTATTTGGCAGACACAACATCTTTGTCTGTATGTGGTGCTGAGGATCGTGCCAGGCGAGCGCGCTACCGCTTGAGCCACATCTCCAGTCTTTGGATTGTCAATTCATAGTGGCAGTTCAGGTCAAATCTGAACACTGGCCTCTTCATTCTGCTTTTCCATACAGGTGTAAATGGTGTTTTAAGATAGGAGTAAGATATCAGAATAAGAAGAACCTAACTTCATCTGAAAATCTAGTTGCATCTGAATAATTGCTTATTCTAATTATTCTAACTAGAATTTTGTCTTTTCCTCTGCCTTATTATTCTTTTTTAAAAAAATATATTTTTTAGTTGTTGATGGTTCTTTATTTTATTTATTTGTATAAATGCTGAGAATTGAACTCAGTGCCTCAATATATGTGAGGCAAGTGCTTTTCCACTGTGCTATAACCCCAGCTCTGCCTTATCATTCTTAAGGAGAACATAGTTCCTTCACTTCCTGTAGTGAGTGCTTAGTACTTTCTGAACCTCCTTCCTCAAGAAGGAAAATTAAAAACAAACAAACAAACAAACAAAAAACTTACTTCCCAAGCATCTTGGAGCTAAGCATGGGCCCTGCCCCAGGCCTTAATCAACCACTCTACTTACATGAGACTTGCATGGCAATTTGAGAAAGGGGCTGTGTGGGATCCATTATATCGTTGAGGTGGTACTCTAGGCATCCAGCCTTCGAGGACACCAGGGGTTGCAGTGTTTGGATCCTGGACAGAAGTGGCAAGATGGTGGTTGGGTGTTAAGTCCTGCCACTTGACATCAGCATAACCTTTGGAGATGTTTTCCTTCCCAGGACAGTTGTGGACATTGTTTGGGCATTGCTTCTGGAACACTCAAGCCTGATTCTCTACACATCCAGCAATTCCATAAGCTACACAATGTTCTTCCAGTAAACTCTTTTAGGGATTAATTAGTTAAGTTGGTTTTGGTTGCTTGAAACTAAGAACCTTGGCTGATACATTGTGCTTCCAGAAAAATATACTTTCTATAAGATTTTTGCCAGGAACCTGTGCACTATTCTCTGGAATATTTGATGGAAAGATTAATAAAGACTATGACATGACCTCACTTATCTGTGAAGTCTAAAATAGTTCAACCTATAGAATTAGAATAAAGTTAGTTACAGGTGTGGATAAGGGGGATGGAGAGATGTTGGTTAAAGGACACAGAATTTCCTTTATGTAGGATGAAAATTTCTAGAAATCTAATAGAGCAGGGTGACTATAGTTAATAACACTGTGCTATATACCTAAAATTTGCTAAGAGAATAGTTCTTAAGTATGCCCCCCACATATACACACACATGCATACAAATGGTAACTATGAGAAGAGATGGATATGTTAATTAGTTTGAGTATAGTAATCAGTTCACTATGTAGTAAATAAAATTTAACTAATTTTTTTTGAGAGAGAGTGAGAGAAAGAAAAAGTAAAACCATGACAAGGTAGACTGCATTTGATTTTACCTGTGCCTGACTTGGAAATTAACTTCCATTTATTGAGTACCTATCACAGGTGACCCTATATTGATGTTGGGATGAGTTGGGAGGTGGTGGTGGAGAACATCAAGTAGATTTCATAGATTTAATTTAAAATAGTTCTGTATAGTTATTATTCTTCAATTACTCCAGAAATTCCCTCTTGCAGTTGTACTTTTTACTTCTTTTTTTTTGAGAGAGAGAGAGAGAGAGAGAGAAATTTTTTAATATTTATTTTTTAGTTTTCAGTGGACACAACATCTTTATTTTATTTTTATGTGGTGCTAAGGATAGAACTCAGCGCCCCACGCATGCCAGGCGAGTATGCTACCACTTGAGCCACATCCCCAACCTTGCTTCTTAAAGATTTAGAATATTCTTTGTGCATTAAAAAATATTTCCCCAATTGTAAGGCTGCAGATGAATGAAGAAATAAAGCAAAATGTGTGTGTGTGTGTCTCTCTCTCTCTCTCTCTCTCTCTCTCTCTCTCACACACACACACACACACACACAGAGGAATATTATTCAGCCTATAAAAAGAAGTAAAGTTTAATACATGCCACAGTATGGATGAAAATTGAGGTCACTAAGAACTAAGAGAAGCAAGCCAGACATAAATATTGTATAATTCCACTTAAATGAGATACCTACAATAGTCAAATTGATAGAGTGGAATGGTGCTTGCCAGAAATTAAGGGAGGGAAGAACAGGAAACTGTTTAGTTGAATCTGAAAAGAATCTGAAAAGATTTTAAAAGTCCTGGAAATGAATAATGGTGATGGTTGTACAACAGTCATGAATGTACTTAATACCACAGAATCGTATACATAAAATGGTTTAAATGGTAAATCTTATGTATTTTTTTACTATGATAAAAATGCTTTAAAATCCAACAGAATACACACTACTAAAATAAAAGTGAAGCTAGGAAACTAATTTCCTTATAATCACTAAAAAAATTCCACCTGAGACACAGCAGGGGTGTGGATTAGAGTGGGGCTTCAGCCCAGGAGTTGGAGAGCGAGGCTCTTGTTTGGTGCCAGTTCTGTAGCTAGCTGGCTCTGTGGACTCTGCTTGACTTTCCTAGACCTTAGTTTCTTCATCTGTCAAATGGATAGGATGGGGGAGGGGCATTTCATTTCTATATAAGCTCTAACTCCCATTTAACCTCAGATTTAGAACCCAGGTCATTCTTGACTGCAAACATTCAACTCCTCTGAGGATGAATAAACAGATCTTCAGGAAGTTATACTTGTCTTCCAGAGAAATGGTTTCTCTCAGTAAGTTCTCACAGAGCAAAGGCAGGGACCAACCATGCAGGCTTTTGAGAATGTGGAGTATTTCCTGAACTCATAATCCTTCCCTTCTAGACACCGTCTAAGATGTAGAAATTCAGTCCCCATCTACATTTACAAATGCAGTTCTTCAGTGACTTGATAAAATGGAGAGAGGAACATTGTGTTATTATATTTTGCATGTTGTAATACTAATGAATTGAAAACCAGATTTCACTTTTAGAGATTTATTTTAGAAAGTTTTATTTTCCAATCTAAGACTTAAGTCTTAAAACCTTAAGGTAATGCAAACACTATAATTTTTTTTTACCTCTAAATATGCTATCATATCATCTCTAAGGACCAACATTTGAACTCCTTACACAATAGTGAATCTTGAGGCAATATTGTTAAGTCCACAACTTCCCTTGGTAGATTCAGTTGGTCAGCACAGGACTGGCATTCAAGGTCTATGTTACCAGCTAAGTAGTTGGGCACATTCAGTAGACCTGCAGATAAAGAACACTTCCAAAACCGGTCTGTATGCAGATGATCTCTGGGAATCAATTGCCTGGTACTATCTCAATTATAGAAGAGGCAGGTCTTGAGGAAATATGTATTATTCTTGAAAATGACACCAGTAGGAATCATAAACACAGACTCTAATGGTTCTAAAGAAGCAGGGAACTAGAGACTGAATAAACAGCTCATCAACCCGTTTTCCTTGGAAATGTGTCCAAGACTGAAGAGTGCTGGCACAATCTTATCTGTCATCTACCTCTTTAAGATAGGTCAGTCTTGGACGACTTGGATTCACTCTTGTGCCCCACAGGAGGCTGCCAACTATTATCATAGATCATCCACTAGAGGGTGACAACCCCATAGGCTTCAGGGTGGATGGATGTTCCCTAGACACAGTGGTACCTAGGCACATTCCAAAGTCCTGAGCAACTGTTTCTTGAAGCACTTCAGCCTAAGTGGTTGGACTTTCACTTCTGAAGTCTCCTGTATGGAGGAGAGAGGGGCAGCTAGGAATTTTTTCCATACTTATGGGTTGGGTTGTACTTCCTTTTTGGACATAGCAAAGAAAAAATTCTATAGACACACACATATATATTTTAAGCAGAAGGAATGCCTCTTAGTAGTTTAGATGGTGGGGGTTGGGGAGGGGGGAATCTAACAGGAGAAGAACTTGCCAAGATTATTTTTCCTAATCTGTTATGAATCTTTGGGACAATTTTAATAAGCAGTTTCACTTGGTTTTTCCAATTGTAAAATGTGAGCTATGTATTATAGTAAAATTCTTAAATTAGGGAAATATGAAACTTCAATTAGAAGGGCTTCCATCTCTCTAGGATAAATTGGAGAGTATGAATCTCGTTTAGAAAGTGTGCCTGGAACCTTAGATTACCAACATGAGAACTGCTAACTCTTTTAAGGAACATCTAGACAGTAGGCTTAAGCCCCAAGCACACACAGCAATAGCTTCAGCTAGTTTGAACACATTCTAATCTGTGTTTCTCCTCAGCTACATTTGTGAGGGGCAGTTCCAGGCAGCCCTTCACAGATCTCTGGATATTTTCCTTAACATTCCATAAAAATGTTTCAACTTTAGGAAGGGAAGTTGGGAAACCAGAAATTTTCACGTATGTTCAAACTTTTTGTGTACTAGTTATACAAACATATTGAGTACTGTACTCATTTTCAAAAGGGCACAATGGTTTTTATGTCAGGCATATGTATAAACTTCTTTGTCATCTGCTTCTAGAATATGTCCCAGTGCCTCACTCAGAACTAGGTTCATTGAAGTAAGTCCTCTGTGTTTGTGGGATATGTAATCCATAGCTAGTATACAATTATGAATTTAAACAAGAAAGCCTGTTGTTGTTTGAGTGACGTGTTTATGATTCGTCCGGACACTTCTTTCAGTTTCAACACAGAAACCAGATTAGGCACTTCGGTTTCATGTCTTGGTGACTTCGGCTGATTTTCTATGCATGTTTGTCCATGCTCCACCTTGCCTTTGTGTTTAGCATTTGTAGCAAGCAATGTTTGTAACACACTAAATCTTTGGGAGCCAGACAGACCTGGGTTTGTGGATTTACACTGCTGGATTTTATAAGAATTAAAGGCAAAGGTATGCAAAGTGCCCGGCACAAGCTAGTAAATAAAATTCTATTTATTAATTATTGGTACTAGCTATATTATTATTGATAAAGATACTAAGTATATTAGAAATCTAGAAGATGTAGGGAGGGGATGGCCAAATAAGTGTGGTATGCATTTGAACTAGACCAGTGTTGTTATTTGCAAGTTTTTTCAAATATTTGTTGAGTATCTTCCAGAAGCAGCCTTGTTCTATACAGTGGAACCAAACAGAAAACCAAAGTCCCTGTCCTTATGGACATTACTTGCTTTCATGGAGAAATGAACGGTGTACTTAGCAAGAGAAAATTTTTAATTGAGTTTACTTATTTATTGGCCTGTTTCTATTTAACTTTATGAAAACTTTTTTTTTTCAAAATAGCTATATGGAGATAAAATTCACATACCATAATAATTTACCTATCCAAAACATAAATGCCAATGCTTTTCAGTATATTTGGACCAACCACCATGACTGATGCTACCAGTCACGCCCCACTCTCTAAATGTCCACTTCAAGACAAATCTATTTCCTATCTCTACATGGATTTGCCTACTCTGACCATTTTATATAAATGGAATCAAGTAATATATGGGTTTTTTTGAAACCGGCTTCTGTCATTTAGCTTAGTGTTTTCAAAGTTTATCCATGTGGTGGCATGTATTGGTACCTCATTCTTTTTTATGGTTAAAAACTCTTTAGGAAATCTTACTGGTTATTAAATACTCATATTTTGATTGATTTGTTCATTCCCCCCCCCCCTGATCTGTGGGGTCGTTCCTTGGTTTCTTCCTCACTCTTTCTCTGGCCCTTCCTCTTTTCTTTTGAAGGTAACTTACACTCCTGTTGCTGCCACATACTCCAGCTTTAACTGTGACTTCTACTGAAATATGGAGTGTGTGTCAAGTACCCTGCAATGACAGGATGTCTCACCTCCGTCCTTTCTTTCTTTCCAGTCCTTTCATTTTGTATCTGTGTCCCTCCAAATTTCTTCAAAGAACTTTGTAGAGCTGCCCTTAAAAATGGAAGATTCAAATGACATTTAAAGAACACACGAACAAGCCAAAGGAGAAAGCAGAGCAAATGAAAAACATCTAGAATGACAGCCAGAGCCTGCTTGTTCCTTATTCTTGTGCCTGTTGGATTAAACATTTCCCACAAGGGTTTGGTACTGTCTAGGACCCAGAGAGATAGGCTCGATTTTTTTTCCTATTGAACTCCAGACTCTATTTTATTCTCACTTCCTTTCTTCTCTGTTTGGCCCATGCAAAGCCCACCGATAAGTTATAAATGACTTATCAAGCATTAGCGTTTAGAGAGTAGACGGCTCCATAAATACCTACTTGGCCTCATTAAAAAGCTACAGTGATTAAAGAGAATGATTAGTGTGGTGCCAGAGGGGAAAGAAGAAAATCCAGCATCTGACTCAAAAATGGCCAGACCCCTTCTCAGAGAAGACCACTGGTGTCACGGAAGAGGGTCTGGCCCTCAGCGCTGAAACAGAACATCAGGCGCAGAGTCTGCACCCTGGGCCTGTCACCGAAAGAATTATGAAAAGTGCACACGTTCTCAGAGACGATTACCCTCTTGCCCTCCACGCCTCCTTCCCAACCTCTCCTTCCACTCCCTGTTGCCCTCCTGAAACTCACAGCATGATTAAAACAGGCCAACCTATAACCAGTATGAAATGACCCTCAAATGACTGCTTAATTACAGCGAAATGAAAGCCGGGGGGCTACAAATAACCAGTAACTGTCCCGGCTGTCACTGAAGAGGAGCCTGCGCATGAGTCATGAGTCATGAATTAGCCACTAAGTGTTTCGCTTCCAGTCCCGCCTGCCTCCCTCTGCCCTGCCGGGGCTGTCCCCTCCTGGTCCCCCACGCCAGGCCCCGGTGGAGCCCACCGCCTGGGCCGCGGGCCGGGTCGGAACCAGGCGTTTGTTGTGATTCCCAGGGCTCAGGAACTCGGCGGGCCGGCTCCCCCGGCCGCCCCCGGCCGCTCGGTGGGTCGCGCGGTCGGGGAAGTCTCCCAGGCTGCACAGGAGACAGGCTGACTGAAGGAGCGCAGCCAGCGCGGCTGCAGATAAGTTAATGTACACAGAGAGGATGTAAATTACCACGACCCTCAGCAGCAGGACATTGGCCAGGGCCCTGTCAGGCAGAGGACAAGCGTCGGCAGCCTGTGCGCTCGCTGACATCTAGCCCGAGATGGAGCCGCCAGGCGGCCCGGCCGGGGAGGGACCTTTTGGAGCCAGGCTTGCCTTGAAAACAGCTGCGTGTCCCTGACACCTCCAAACTAATGCATTTTTAATCAGGGGAATTAGCTCTAGGCGTCCCATATTTTTCCAAATCCCCTTCTCTTGCAACCACGTCCTCCTCCCCTCCCCCAGTTTAAGGACTGGCAGTCCCATGCTGTTTCTTTATCGCGATTGCAAAGTACCCCCCCTCCGCGCGCGCTACCCCCGCGCGCGCACTCCAGACCGAGCCACCTTTGAAAATCTCCCTCCCCACCCCCACCCTCCCGCCAGCTCTCCTCCTCCACACAGTCCGCTCCAAAGCTACTTTCGCCCCCACCCTTCCCTCTGTTTATACAGTGACATCACAGTCCCTGGCTCTCCAAGGCTCAGAGAAAACAAGAGTTCAAAAAGGCAAACAGGAAAGCCCGCTGGTGGTGGGCACCGGGTGACCGAGTTGGTCCACCCGCGGGGGCACAGCGCAAAGGCGCGCGTGCGTGCGCGCAGCGGTGCGAGCCTCAGCTCGCTCCAAGGGCAAGTCCTGCGCCAAGTGCTGCCCAGAATGATCTGAGAAGAGATTTGCATCAGCCACTTACAGAACTTAGGTATTTCCAATAGCTTCATTAGAAAGTAAGAAGATAAAACAGGTGAAATTAATCTTAATAGTAAATCGTATTTAATCTGATGTATTAAAAAATATTATTTCAGCACCTAATCAACATACAAACGACCATGGAGATATTTCACATCTTTTCTTTCCACGTTGTCTTCCGAGTACATATTTTGCTGTATGTACTTTGCACTTAGGGCACATCTCAAGGCAGATACTAATTTTTCCCCCAAATATTTAATCTGTATTTAGTTTTCATAAAACTTAAAGAGTTGAAAAAGTTGATTCACACACTTGCATTGTTGCGAACATATTTAAACTTTCCAATAACGAATTCAATGTTAGTTCTTAAATTTGATTTTAAGTTAATTAAAATGAAATAAAATTGAATGAAAAGTACATTTAAAAATTAAGTCCTTCCATTGAACATTTTAAGTAGCCACTAGTGGCATGCGGCTATTGTCTACATATTAGACAACACAGATAGAGAGTTACACAACTTCTCCAGGTTTCAGCTTGTGTTATTAAGCATAATAATATCTATCTTATGTATCTTATTCTTATGTTGTAAGAATTAGATGACAATGGCAATGTATATGAAAGTCTCACAGGGCCTGGTAAGTGCTCCATAATGAAGGTTAAAGATATTTTTAACTTAACCCACCCAAACTTGAAGTGATTAATATCACTAATGTACATTTTCCACCTGGGTTCCCCACCTTGACCTGATGTCACCACTCAGATGCTTCAGCCAGAATCTGGAAGTCATTTTGGGTCCTCTGTATTGGTTCCTGTCCCCCTCACCCCAAATTTTTAGTCATTACCAAGTCCTATGAATTCTATATCCTAAATACCTCCCCAATTTATAGATGTCTCTCAACCTTCATGATCACTACCCTCATCTAGGTCGCTGTCATCCTATTCTTGGCTATTGCAACTAGTCCTCTCTCTCTACTTTGCCCCCTTTATTCCATTCTCCATGCTTCAGCAATGAATCTGATCATGCAGCAAATTTGCTTAAACACTTAAATGACTTTCAACTCTTCAACAGAGCCTATGAAACCCTTCATGAATTTTCTCCCTTCCTCCCTCTTTCTCTCTCCCCCCTCCCTTCCGTCCTTCCTCAATAGCCTGTACTACCTCACCCACCTCACATGCCTGCCCGCCCCCATTCCAGCCACTCTGAACCTCCTTTGAGCCTTCTAACACCCCATGTTCCCTGGTAGAGATGCTCCAACACCGGCCATGCTGGTTCTTGCTGGTTGCCTCATGTTCATGTACATTCTAAAATTGTGTCTCACTCTGAGAAGATATTTTGGATGCATAGCTACATGCCTCTTCCCTTTTTCTATATGGCAACCTGTTTGCTATATTTGACTATTTCTGTTTCGAAGGATCCCTCAGCTCTGAGCTACAAGTTAGAAAATGCTACCTCCCTCCCCCAAAAACCCATGCATTGTTACCTCAAGAAATCCTTAGAAAAGCTAAACTTTCCAGGTCCTTAAATGTGCACACTGACCATTACTTATTGTGTCTGGTTTTGGTCCACAACACCGATTTTTATAGTGTTTCCTTTCTTTGTTTCCCTTTGACTGTAGAAACTGGCTAAGATGCATTGGCACTAGCACTATCTATTGGTTGTAAAAGTGTTTCTCGAAAGGAGTGTTGATATTGGAGCTGTGAGAAAAACAAAGATGCTATTTGCAGGATGAGGGGGGGAATGGAATGTGAAAAGTTAACTAAAACGGTGGGGGTTTGGGTGCAGGCAGGAGTAGCATAGTGGTAGAACATTTCAGAAACCAGCCCAATCCTAATGAGGCCTGCCAGGTCTCCAGGCAGGCATTACCAGTTGGCTCTTGGCCATGCCTCTTGCCCTCGTGACACATGCAGTCCTGGGAGTCAGCCCTGCACTAATGCCTGGAGACAGACGGGCAACATGAGACTGGTAGATGCGGGCAGTGAGGGCTAGGTATTTTCCCAGAGGCCCAAAGAGTGGGATTTGTATGTCTGGTTTCTGCCTCTGACACCTCCAGGCCTAGGGATGGATTCCCAGTGATCTCTTTCCATCAAAGGGCTTGATCCCAGGAAAGGCGAATGAAGATGAAACTTCAGCTCTTCATCTGCTTTCTGGTTAAAGCTATGTGAAACTGTCAAAGCAAATATCACGTTTCTCTGGAAAACCATAAATTCCTTTGGCTTTGGGTCCGGGAGGTTTGTCACGAGTTTCAAGGAAAGATGAGTCTGTAGATCACAGGTCATTAGCTATGTGGTTCTGCTGCCTGGAGCCCAGATCTGAAGCGCAGGCTGCTTTAATACCAGATATAATGTTGGGTTCAAGGAATGCCTAGGAGATGCTCTTTAATGATTGCTCAAGATGAAGATAGTGAAATAACCTGGTGTTTGTTATATACTTGGCAACGGACGCACATGTCATCAGATTGAATAGAGGTGTTGATAAGCTTTGTCAAGGAGCCTGTAAATAAAAAAAAAAAAATGGAATACTTATAAATGCTGTTGTAATAGAATATGCCCGAAAATCTTCAGAAGGAAATGGAGAATTAATTTATGTATTTATTGGTTGGTTGGTTGATTTTTAATGCTGAAGTAGCCTTACCATTAAATTCACACTACAAAATCAGATTGAAAAGTTAGAAATTGCCGTAAATTGAAATTCTTTTCCACTTTTATAGTTTGGTAAGCAAGGGATATAAGCAATGTTCTCACAAAGCTCCATCTTTTGTTATTGTGCATTTCTCAGAAGGAAAGAAAATACTTAAGAAAAGCAATTTTGATCACTCACTGTACAGCATTTACCAAATCTCACTAGTCTTTTTGTGCTATATTTAGCATTCTGATATCCTAACAATTATTTTACTCATACAATTTAAGAAGCACTTCCCTCTGCTATTGCAAACTCTTTATGAATAGCATTCTTAACATCTACAGACTGTATTTTCATGTAGATTTGCCACACTTTAATCACTCACCTAATATTTAGATTATTTTATTTTAAAATAAGACTTTTTGAAGTGTTTCTTAACATTGAATGTATAAACAATGTTTATAATGTGCATCCTGTTGGCAAAAATTAAGAGACAGAAGTTTTATGTTAAACTTTTATGAAAATCAGCCTAATGCAAAATGAAAGCTATCAGTTTCTCTGAGCTCCTGGTTTCACAGGAAAAAAAATGTGCCTTTGCAGAGAGGAAAGTCTGTGCTCATGGATGGGAGAAGCTAGAGAATAAAGTAACCACATGAAAGGGTCTACTGTGGAAGCCAGGCATGAGAAGTCACCCAGTAAGACCAGAAATGTCCTCTAGAGAGGATGGCATTTAAACCAGGAACCCCGGGATGAGGAGGGGTTAGGAGCCCCAGCTATGCGGGCATGTTCAAATATTTTTCTGAAAAGAAAATGTGTAAAAGGGGTCTTAAATATTCTCCTATATTTTAGAAATTGTAAGTATTCAGAAGAAACCAAAAAGAGGTGAAAGATTAGTTAATGCACTGAGATATTCATCTTAGCATAATTTGTAAAAAAATAAAGGGAAACTATGTATATGACTAAGCTAGGGGATCAACAATGACTGCCTACACTCAAATGTATGTAGGCATCACTACAAAGTATGCTTAGAGTAATTAAAAGTTGATGAGATAATTGTTCTAGTATAACAGAAGCATAAACACAGAACATGAACTGATTTGGGGAGAAAAAGATATTCATTTTGGGAACAATTAGAAACTTTGAATATAAGCTATTTGTTGAAGTTCAGAAAGCAATCAGCATTTGTATTCTGTTGTGACAATGGTATCATGATTATGAGGGATGATGTCCTTATTTTTAGGAGATGCATATTGAAATATTGACAGTTGATATGTTATGATGAATGTAATTTACTTTCAAATATTTCAACAAAAATATGTATGTATATGTGTATTCCTGCTCATAGGAACCCTGAATTTTGTAACTACAAGGAGAATCCATCACAGGTAATATATAAGAATGTGGAAAAGATGAAGGCATTAATAGAATAGTGTAGACACACATTCATACACAGGTTGATAAAACAACTATAGCAGAGTATACATAATTTTGACTCTAGGAGGAAAGTATATGGGCACTCATTGTTTTTATCTTTTTACTTTTGTGTATTTGAAAATCTTCACAGAAAGAAATGCCTTTGTGGCACTATCTGGAAAAATAGAAAATAGGCCATAATGGTTCAGTGATTATATTGGATTAGACTTATGGATGATGGCTATGTTCTTCTTTATACTTGAATGTGTTTTCTGCTATCAACATATATTATTTTTATTATCAACAATTAAATCTACATTTTTGAGCACTTATTATACTCTCTGCTTTGTGTAAATTATTCTGTTTAATTCTTCCCACAACCTTAAAACTCTTGGTTCGGTTGCTCACTTTTTATAGTTGAGGAAACTGATGTTTACAGATATCCCATTATTTACCCACTGATATGTGGTGACATCAGGATTTGAACCTAGGTACAAATTATGCTTTTATAATTCAGCACGAATTTTCAAAGTGTTTGGTAAAATAAGAAGAAACTCTATCACTGAAGATTTCTTTTAATGACATCTGATTTTTTTTTTGTTTCTGCTTTTTTCTGTCATCACAACGACTAAGAACAGGAAATTTCCCCCTCGTGTCTTGATAATTGCTGACTGGAAGAACCTGCCCCTCTCCTTGATGAGCCCAGTTGTTGGCCTAGGAGTGACTCCAGGGAAGAGTTTCTATGAAGAGCAGGAGTCAAAGGGACTAGGTGTATCAAGGTACCAGGCAAATTTGTATGGAGTGGGCTTCCATGTTCCTGAGCATTTGTAAATCTGAGCACCATGCCCCTCATTTTCAGTGACTGAATCTGGGCTCAGTCAAAACAGTAGAAACTTCAATGGACTGTAGCTGGATGGGGTGGATGAATTTGGGGAAGATTATTTTTTATTTAATTTTTTAATTTGTTCTTATTAGTTACACATGACAGCAGAATGCATTTCAACTCATTGTACACAAATGGAAGATTTGGGGTTTTTTTTTGGTTTTTTTTTTTTTTGTAATTTTCTGTCACCGGTGTGTAACAGTCATGAATTACCACTGTTGTGAAACCTTCAGCTCAGTAATTCAGAGGTACAGGAAATTGGTACAAAAAAAAAAATGTTAATTTTCCATTTGAGCAGAATCTTTGAACTTTCTGAAGTTCACCCATCATTGTTGTAAAACTCTAAAGATCAAGTTTATTTTGGAAGTTCTGCTGCAACCTCGGGTATCATGTTACTAACCAAACGGCAGTGGGAAAACGGAGAAAAAACAGCATGTTATTTCCAAATACACATCTCTATTGTTTTATAGTTCACAACTTAAAAAAAAAAAAACAAACCTTATTCAGAAATAAGAGAAGATCACAAATGCTTCCTTACGTTAGTGTTAAACATTTTGCTTTTCTAAATCTTATTTTCAGTGCCTTTACTGAAGATCTCAGATATAGTAGATGCCAATCTTGAATGTGAATAAATAACAAGAGCTGAAAATCTTTGGCTAGCCTCGACCATCCTTAAACCTCTGTGTGCGTTTACTTATTTTTTTAATGATATAAGCAATGATATAAACTTACTGCCCCCCCCACTTTGGAAAGAAAAAGGAAGCTAACTTGTAGCATGGGTGTATGGAATCAGATTGTGTGGGGGAAAAGCTATAACCACATCTCACTGGGACACCCTAAAGTATATGCAGAAGACAGCTGGCTTCTCTTGCAAGCTAATACCACCCAAAACAAAAGTTACACAAGACTCTTGGAAGGAGAAGGTTGTATCTCTGGGGACACCAGAAGCCAGTGATTGGCAATAGTAAATAAATTATGTTTATGATTTAGTAGTTGAAGTCTTCTGATAAGAAAGGGCATTGGATGCCAAATCATCAGAGGAATGTTAGCTCCAGTGTATTTTATCCTAAAACCTATCATAATCTGGACTTTGTAAGGCTTATTGGGGTTGTTTCTCTTATCTCCTTGTCTTGAAGATTTAAATTAAATTTATTTTTTTGACTAAACTTGAGTTAACAATTCAATTTATTTCATGTTTTTTATTCACTCAATATGTAGATATTAAGTAATAGCTGTAATATTGGATTAAGTGTGGTAAGGAATATAAAGAAATAAATCTCATAATATGGGTCCTTAAGGAACTCAAGTTGGGTAGATAGGGCCAGAGAAACAAGAAACAATGATGTGGTTAGAGTAATGGGGAAAAACTACTGATTGGTAACTAATGAATCCTAGTCATTGATTATTTCACTTATTCACTTCCTGAAGCGACCAGTTATTGTGGTAATAAGGAATTTCTGTTTTCACCAGAACCTCACTAATTTCACAGCCTCAGTAATTACCTAATACTATTTGCATTTGGACAATTTTTCTTTTTCTCTTTGTTAAAAATTTCCATCTCCATGGACTTTAAGATACTTGGGGACTGTGGCTTTCCTTTTCAGAAAATCCAGTGCCAGCATCATCCTCAGGTTAGCATTTCCCAAACCGATATTTTATTTTAGTGGTGACTAGTAATATTTATTTTCACAGTGAGAAACTCTAAATCGATCTGGGCCCTGGTGCAAGGTTACGTGGTGAAGGCATGGACCTCATCCCTGAACTCATTAACAAACTTGAACTATAATTTACAAGCAGTGGTTCAGCCAGGAGACAAGACAGAGCCAATGTCATGCCACGAGCATTCAGACAACTAGCCAAACAGATGTCAACCTTTTGACAATGACCCTATTTCCTTGTTTCTTGACCTGGAATCATAGGCAACCAATTTTTCTTTCCTTGCTTAAACTATCACCCTGTATGATCAAGGGCACTGGGATTGTCAGGGTCAACAGTGTCCTCCCTTGATAAATCCATAGGTCAATTGTCAAGCCTCGTCTTAGCTGAATTATCTAAGTGGCTAACATGGTTGATCAGCCCTCCTCTTCTCTAAAGCACTCCTTCCCCGATTCTACTTATTTATTTTAAATTGTTTTATTAGTGCACTATAGTTATACCTGTTAGTGGGATGGATACATATTCATACATGCGCTGGATATAACTTGGTCAATTTCATTTCCCAGTACCTCCCTTTTCCCACCTCTCCTCCCTCCCATGGTTCCCCTCTTCTCCTCTATTTGTGTCCCTTCTATTTTCATGAGCCTCACCCCCACTTTTTTCTCTGTAGCTTCCATATATGAGAGAGAGCCTATGACCATTGACTTTCTGAGTTTGACTCATTTTGCTTAACATAATGTCCTCACGTTCCATCCATTTTCTTGCCAATGACGTAATTTGGTTCTTCTTTATGGCTGAATAAAACTCCATTGTGTTATAGACCACATTTTCTTTATCTGTTCCTCTGTTGAGGGCACCTAGGCTGGTTCCATAATTTGGTATTGTGAATTGTTAAAGGACTTTGTTTACTTGACTTCTAGAGCACAATGCACTCCTCATTTTTCTCCTATCTCACTGTTCCTTTTCGTTTTTCTTTGTGGGTTCTTCCTTATTTTATCCACCTTTTAATAGTGGCAGTCAAATCAAGCTCAAGACAAGGGAGAAAAACTTGAATATATCTGCTATGGGGAAAAATAAAGGATGCAGCAGGAAGAATGTGAAACTTTGGCATCTGCAGCTACAGTAAACACAAAATACAACCCAACCGCCAGCCAGATCGACATAAAGCTTAACACCATTGCCTGACTCATCATGTCAGACTTTCAATAAAAGTTTTCAGGACAGAAGAAAAACACAGTCTGAAAAAACAATGATCAGAACCAGAGTGACACAGATTCAAATTATTCAAGAATTAAAAATAATGGTGATTAATATGTTAAGGACTCTCATGGGGCAAGTAGGCAACATGAAAGAACAGATGGTACTGTAAGTGGAGAGATAATATTTTTAAGAATCAAAAAGAAATGCTAGAGGTTGAAAACACTGGAGTAGAAATGAAGAATACGTTCAGTGGGCTCTTTAGTACACTGGACGCAACCTATGGAGGGAAAAACAGTGCACTTAAAGACAGGACCATAGAACCTCCTGGAACTGAGGTACAAAAGGTAATACTACTAAGAATAATAAAAATGAAAGAACAGTACATCCAAGAACGATGTGACAATTTTTAAAAGTTGAAAGATATATAAATGGAATACTAGAAGGAAAAGAAAGAGATAATAGAGCAAATTCACAAATTCACACCAAATCACAAATTCAGGAGGCTCAGAGAACAAAAAGTAGGTACAAATAAAAATATGTCATATTCAAATTAAAATAAAACCTACCAAAAAAAAAAGACAAAGAAAAAATCTTGAAAGATGTCAAGAAACAAAACACCTTACCTATAGTGGAATTAACATAAAAATTTCATGCAAGGCAAAAATTATTCAAGCAATGAGAGATTAGAGGAAAATATATATAGTGTTGAAAGACAAACCTGCCAGTCTAGAGTTCTATATCCTGTAAAACTATCTTTGAAAAATGAAGGAGATTGCTGTGCAGAGTGGCATATTCCTGAAATCCCAGCGGCTCAGGAGGCTGAGGCAGGAGGATCTTGAGTTCAAAGTCAGCCTCAGTAACTTAGTGAGGTCCTAAGCAACTCAGTGAGACTCTGTCTATAAATGAAAAACAAAAAAAAGGGTTGGGGATATGGCTCTGTGGTGAAACACCTCTGGGTTCAATTCCTGGTACCACAAGAAAAAAAAAATTTAAGGAGATTAAAAGGATGAAAAGACAAGACATAGACTAAGAGAAAATCTTTGTAAATCATTTATTTGGCAAAGGGCTTGTATCCAAAATACACAAATAACTCTTAAAATGCAACAAGTTTGAAAAGAAACAACCTAATTAAAAAGTGGGCAAAGGACCTGAACAGACACTCATCAAAGATTAAAAAAAATAAGGATATAAAAAGATGTTCCTTAGGGAATTGAAAATTAAAACAACAACAAAATATTACCACATACTACAGAATGAAAATCCAAAATACTGACAATATCAAATACCAGAAAGGATGTGGAACAGTGAGAGCTCTTGTTGTTTTGCTAGTGGGGATGCAAAAATGGTATAGCAGCTTTGAAAGACACTTCAGTACTTTCTCAGAAAATTAAGTATCATCTACCATTCCATCCAGTGATCATGCTCCTAGGTATTTACCCAAATGAGTCAAAAAATTTATGTACACTCAAAAATCTGCACATAAACGTTTGTTACAGCAGCCTTATTATCATTGCCAAAAATTGGAAGCAACCAATATGTCCTTGATAGGTGAATGAATAAACAAACAGTGATATAGTCAGACAATGGAATATCATTCATTGTTAAAAAGAAATGAGCTCTAAAGCCATATATACATTTGGAAGAAACATAAATGAATATTATAAGTGAAAGAAGCCAATCTGAAAAGGCTACATATTGTTTGATTCTGAGTGCATGATATATCGAAAAGGGAAACATATTGGAAAAGGAAAAGCTATAGAGCCAGTAAAAAGATCAGTGGTTGCAAGAGGATTGGCATGCTGGTTTGAGGGTAAATAAATGGAACACACTGGATTTTTAGGGAAGTGAAACTATTCTGTGTCATACTATAATGGCAGATAAATGCCATTATGCATTTATCAAAAATCCAAAAATTTACACAACACAAAGAATCGTACTGATGGGCTGGGGATGTGGCTCAAGCGGTAGCGCGCTCGCCTGGCATGCGTGCGGCCCGGGTTCGATCCTCAGCACCACATACAAACAAAGATGTTGTGTCCGCCAAGAACTAAAAAATAAATAATAAACTTCTCTCTCTCTCTCTCTCTCTCTCACTCTCTCTTTAAAAAAAAATCGTACTGTAAACTGAAAACTTCAGTTAATAATACCACATTCATATTGGTGCAAAAATTGTAACAAAAGTATTGCATAATGCAGGATGTCAACAGCAGGGAGAAACACTCTGTGTAGGGGAGTGGTATATGAGAGCTCTATTTTTTGCTCAATTTTTCTGTAAATCTAAAACTACTCTAAAAAGTGAAATCTATAATTTTAAACGGGGAAATAAAGACGTTCCCAGATAAATAAAAATGGAGGGAATTCACCTCCATCAATTCAGCCATGCAAGAAATGTTGGAAGAGTTCTTCAAGAAGAAAAATGATACAGGTCAGAAACTCAAATCTACATAAAGAAAAGTAAAGCATTGGAGAAGGAATGATGAAGGTGAATTTTTCGTAATTCCCATGTATTATTAACAGGCAACTTATATAAAGCCTCACAGCAATCTATATTTTATTGTCTTCAATAAAAATGAAAGATGCACCCCAAGTTACATCTGAATTGTCCTAGTCTGCCTTCTCAGCAGAGATGAAGATAGATAAAAGAACCAAAGCCCACATCTGGTTCTTCTAAGGGGTAATTGGTTGCATTTTAATCCAGAATATATTATATAAATGCAAGGAATATTTCTTTCATATACAAACTATATATAATAAAGTAGCCATTAGGAAATTATTTAGCAACTGTGAAAAACACACACAAGAAAGCTAGAGAAATGGACTCAAATATAGAAGCAAGAGGAAAGGGGAAGGAATTGAAATATTTCAGGCTTTGAGTCCTTAAACTGATCCTTACTTAAATCTAGTGGGAGTGGGAATCTCTGTTGATTGGAATATATCTATAAATTATGGGTCAAATTAACCTGAAAATTGGCTAATAAACACGGTTCTATGACAGATGCCTGAGATAACCACCTTATAAAGATAAAGATAATCAACTTGTTAAAGCTCACAGATTTAGAGGTTCCATGACTCGGGGAACATGTTGCTTTTAGACCTCGGTTGGGGAGGAGGGGGCAACACATCTTTACAGGAATACGTGGTGGAGCAAAACTGCTCCTCTCCCGGCCAGGAAAGGAAAGAGAGAAGGACAAAGGGGTTGGGGTCCTGCTGTGTGCTTTAAGGGCATACCCCCAATGATTTGAAGATCTCCTACCAGATTCTCCCTCCTAATGTTTCTACCACCTCCAAGAGCACCAGGCTGAGGACTTCAACAGTACAGCCTTCGGAGGCATTTCAGATCCAAACTGTAGGGTAAACTGTAGGCTGCTTGCTCTCTCTTATATTGGAGAGTACTAGTTGGCTGACCACCCTAGACTAGTCTATTACCTGCTGTGGTCTAGTAATAGCATTTTTTACCCTTATCTACTATGTATTACTATAGCATGTTGAATCTTCTAATCCTTTTTTTCTTTATTTTTCCCATGTCTTCTACTTTATTTTACTTTTGAAGTATAGCAATTCATAATAAAATTTTATGATTTCTCTTTTTTTAATTAATTAGTTAATTTTAATTAGGTACATATGAGAGCAGAATGCATTTTGATTCATTGTACACAATTGCAGCACAACTTTTCATTTCTCTGGTTGTACACGATGTAGCATCTCACCATATGTGCAGTCATGCATGTATCTAGGGTAATGATGTCCATCTCATTCCACCATCTTTCCTGCCCCCATATACCCCCAACCCCACACTTCCCTTTGCCCAAATTTCCTCCATTGAATTTCCCATTTCCTCTCACCCCTGTTATGGATTGGCATCTACTTATCAGAGAGAACATTTGGCCTTTTTTTTTTTTTGAGATTACTTCCTTAGCATGATATTCTCCAACTCCATCCATTTACCTGCAAATGTCATGATTTTATTCTCTTTTATTGCTGAATAATATTCTATTGTGTATATATACCACAGTTTCTTTATCTACTCAACTATTGAAGGACATCCATGCAATGAACTTTCCTCTTAGCACTGACTACATAATGTCCCAGAGATTTTGATAAGTTGTACCTGAATTCACATTTATCTCTAAGAATATTTTTTATCTCTTCCTTGATGTCTTCTGTTATCTATCATTCAATAGCATATTGATTAGTCTCCAGGTGTTGGAGTATCTTCTCTTTTTAATTTTATCATTGATTTCTACTTTCATTATATTATGGTCAGAGAGAATGCAGGATAATATCTATTTTTTTTGTATTTGCTAAAATCTGCTTTGTGATATAACATATGATCTATTTTGGAGAAGGATCCATGTGCTGCTCAGAAGAAAGTATATTTGCTCATTGATGGATGGAATATTTTATATTTGTCTGTTAAGTCCAAATTATTGATTGTATTATTGAATTCTATAGTTTCTTTGTTTAGTTTTTGTTTGGAAGATCTATGTGGTGAGAAAGGTAAAGTCATACAGTATTATTGTGTTGTGGTCTATTTGGTTCTTGTATTTGAGAAGGGTTTGTTTGAAACAAATAGATGCCCCATTGTTTGGGACATAGATATTTATGATTGTTGTGTCTTGTTGATGTATAAATCCCTTAAGCAGTACGAAATGTCCTTCTTTATCTTTTCACTAGCTTTGGTTTGAAGTCCACTTTATCTGATATGAAGATGGAAATCCCTGCTTGTTTACATGGTCCATGTGAGTGGTACTTTTTTGCCACCCTTTCACCTTCAATGGTGAATGTCTTTTCCTGTGAGATGAGTCCTGTGAAAGCAGCATATTGTTGGGTCTTTTTAAAAAATCCAATCTGTCAGTCTATGTCTTTTAATTGATGAAGTTAGGCCATTCATATTTAGGGCTATTATTGAAATATGATTTGTATTCCCAGTCACTTTGGTTTATTTTTGCTTTTTAACTTGACTTGGTTTCTCCTTTAATTGGCCTTTCCTTTAGTGTAGTTCCTCTCTTTGCTGATTTTCATTGTTGTTTTTCATTTCCTCTTCCTGGAATATTTTGCTGAGGATGCTCTGTAGTGCAGGTTTTCTCACTGTAAATTCTTTTAACTTTTGTTTATTGTGAAAGGTTTTTATTTCATCATTAAATCTGAAGCTTAATTTTGCTGGATATAAGATTCTTGGTTGGCATACATTTTCTTGCAGAGCTTGGTATATGTTGTTCCACAATCTCCTGGCTTTGAAGGTCTGGGTTGAAAAATCTTCTGAGGTCTGAATTGATCTCCCCTGATATGTAATCTGATTCCTCTTTCTTGTGGCTTTTAAAATTCTATCCTTATTCTATATGCTAGGCATTTTCATTATAATGTGCCTTGGTATAAATCTGTTGTAATTTTGTACATTGGGTGTCCTGTAAGCTTCTTGTATTTGATTTTCCAGTTTATTCTTAATGTTTGGGAAATTTTCTGATATTATCTCATTGAATAGATTGTGCATTCCTTTGGTTTGAATATCTGTGCCTTCCTCTATCCCAATAACTCTTAGATTTGGTCTTTTGATGCTGTCCCATAATTCTTGAATGTCCTGTTCATGGTTCTTACTATCTTCACTGTGTTATCAACTTTATTATCAAGATTGTATATTTTATCTTCATTATCTGATGTTCTGTCTTCCAAGTAATACAATCTGTTGATGATGTTTTCTATTGAGCTTATTTTTTGGTTTATTGTTTCCTTCATTGCAAAGATTTCTGATTGTTTTTTTTCTTCATTATCTATATCTCTTTCCTAAAGTAAACTTTTACTACCTGAATTTGCTCCCTTATCTCTTTATTGGTGTGATCAATGATTGCCTATATTTGTTCCCTTATCTCTTTGTTGGAGTGATCAATTTTTGCCTGTATTTTCTCATTTAGGCCATTCTTTAATTCACAGGTCATTTAATTATGTATATTCTTAACTTTTTCTCTGACATTTCATCAACTGCACTGTTCATGGATTCCATTACTGTAATATCCTGGTTTGTTTGGAGCACTTTCCTCCCTTGTTTTTTCTTGTTGTCTGTGTGTCTTCCTTTCTAGCAGTGTGGATCTGAGGTATTACAGTTTCTACCCTAAAATCTTGTAGCATCTGGGCAGACCCTGCCAGTGTTCCATTATGGATGCTAGTGCAACTAAAGGTGGTGGTGGCAATAGCGGAAGTAACTGGAGACAACAGTGGGAGTGTCCCAAGATGGATGTGACCTCTTTCGGAGACAGGCTGAAAGGGTGGGCCTTACACTGCCTTTGGGATGCCTGTTCCAATATGCAGCTGCTTGTAAGCCCTGTCTCTTGTCACTAGGATGAGGCTACTGCTTGGGGAGGGCAATGGCCATGGCTGAAGTCCCAAGATGGAGGTGGGTTAAGCCTGGGCTCCAAGGTGGGCCCGGAGGTGTGGACCTAGGCCTGACCCGGGCCTGGGCGCAGGTTGGCTGAAGCAGTCCTAGGGCTGGTCCTGGATCTGTCGTCCATACTTTCTCTTGATAACTGTGTTAACTTTTCATCACTAACCAAAGTGTCCTACAAGAACTACTTAGAGGAGGAAAAAATTATTTGGGGCTTACAGATTCAGAGGACTTAGTCCATAGATGGTCAAGTCCATTGTTCTGGGCCCAAGGTAAGGCAGCACATTATGGCCAAAAGCAGGACAGAGGAAAGCAACTTACTTCATGGAAGTCAGGAAGTGGGATTAGGGGGCAGGGCTGCAGGGAAGAATGACCTTTTTAAGGCACAATGACTCACCTCTTCCAGCCATGACCCACCTGCCTACATTTACCACCCAGTCATTCCACTGGATGAACTGATCATTGTACAGATCTCATATTCCAATCATTTTACCCCTGAATATTCTTACATTAACCAAGCACTTCTGGGAGATAACACATATTCAAACCATAATATTCCACCCCCAGCCCCCAAAAGCTTTTGTTCATCTCATAATTCAAAATGCATTTAGTTCATCTCCAAGAGTCCCATAGTCTTAACAGTTCCAGCATTGCCCAAAAGTTCAAGTCGAAAGCCTCTTCAGGGACTCATAGCAAAGTCTTGGCTATGAGCCAATGGAAAAGTCAAAAGCAAGTTTTAAATATATGTATATGTAAAATACAGTAGCACAGAATTAACATTCCCAATTCAAAAAGGAGGAATGGGGCATATAGAGAAGACATGGAACCCAAACAAGACCAAAATCCAGCCTGGCAGACAGGTCCTGTAACTTTCTATACAGCATCTAGGACACGTAACTGCTAGATGTCTCTAAAGGTCTTGGGCAACCCCGCTCCTTTGGCTTTGCCAGTTGTAGTCTGAACTCTCTTTCAACCTGGCTCTCTCTACAGCCAGCAGCTTTTCTGAGAAGACAGTCCATATTACTAGCATCTCTTAATTCCTGGGAGCTCCATTCCAGATTTGGCTTCACCTCCACAACTTCATGCTTTGCCCTCTCAAAGGCAGCCCTCAGGGACTCCAACCTGACAACAATTTGCCTGACTTCCCAGGTCTTCCTTTGAAATCTTGGTGGAAGCCTCCATGACCCCTTAACTCCAGCATCCTGCATTCTTATAGAACCAGCACCACATGGCCGACACCAAAGTCTGTTGCTAGCTTGCACAATAGCTGACCCCCCCTAGAATGATGGTTACAGGGGCTTTTGAGTGTTTTTATGACTACACAGGGTAAAACAACTTTCTAGACACCCTCTATGCTAGCAGGGTGCTCCCACAATATTTTAGCAAAGAAATTTCCCCTTCTATACCCCTGATCCTTCAGTGGGTGTGGTTTTACAAATTCTTGAGATGCCCTCCATCTTTCCTAATGTCTCTGTGTAAAGTACTTAGCATCTTTTAGTGGTTTTAATCTCCTCAGTGAGCATACTTTCCTTAGCCCCAATAGTATGCATTTTTTTTCTAATGAAACTACAAGTTTTTAAAATTTTATAGCTTGACTTTCTGCTCCTGATTCTCACAGTAAACTTGGCTAAAGCCTGACAGCAATATCCATACCATTGACTGAATTCTGTGCTACCTTCAAATTTCTACCACCAGATTAACTAGTCCATCACCTTTAAAATTGGCCTCACAAAAAAGTCTCAGGACATGAGCCAAATGTAGCCAAGTTCTTTGCCATAATATAACATGAATGGCCTTGAGTCTAGTTCCCAATAGAATTCACATTTCCCCCTGAAGCCTCATGAGTACAGTCTTCATTACTATCAGCATTCTGGTCTTTTAAGCTCCCATCAGAATTTCCCATTAAGCTCAGCTTACAAAAGTCTTAAGTCTTTTCCCACCTGCATCTCCACACTTCTCCACATTCTTCTGCAAACCATTTCCAAAGGTTTATGAACCATGTAGTCAGGTTAGTTACAGCAACAACCTCATTCCTGGTACCAAATCCTGAATTTAAAAGCTTTTTTTCATCAGTGTGACTATACTACCCAATAAGGGCAACTGAGAGGAGGCAAAGTTTATTTGTGGCTCATAGTTTTAGGTGTCTCAGTTCGTATATGACTGATTCCATTTCTCTTGGCCCAAGGTGAGGCAGCTCATTATGGTCCAAGGTCAGGGCAGAGGAAAGCAGCTTACCACACTGTGGCCAGGAAAAGGGATGGGGGAAGTGGCTTCAGGGAAAAACAACTCTCTCAGAGTACATCCGAAGTGACCCACCTCCTCTAGCTATGCGCCACTTGCCTATAGTTACCACCCAGTCAGTCCACTTAAACTAGGGTGGACTGATTAGGTCACTGGCATAGTCCGATCACTTTACCTCTGAATATTCCTGCAGTAACACAAGAGATGGGGTGGGGGGGATATATCCAAATATCCAAACCATAACAATGACTCAACCAAAACTCATTATGAGAAGTAGCTGTTCTTAGTTTTTACTTCTTCCCACAAAAGAAAAAGCTGTTATTAGCAGCTTTCTGTATTCTGAGAACCTAAAAATATACAGAAACACTTTGCCAAATTGGCTGAAAAACTCTCTCTTCTACCAATTCTCTCTGTTGTTCTGATTAGGAAAGAAAAGGAAGAGGAAAAGAAGAAGAAAAGAATGCTGATACTTGCCACCAAAATATAGAATGAATGTAGCTCCTAATTATTGCTCTCAAAGAATTTGCAATCTAGTGCGGGTCTATTGGGCAAGTCCAGTGTGATGAGGCCCTTGTGCCTGTGTTAGAGAGATTGTAGGGTATTGAGGCAGTACACAAGAGGGGCACATACCTAGCCTTGGAGGCACAGGGACAGCTTGGGGTATAGGGAGTGATATCTAAATTGGACCTTAAGGATGAGCAGTGATTAGTCAGATGGAGGATGGGAGACAGTGTGTAGGGAAGCTGATTCCAGAGAAAACAAGCAACCTCTGTGAATAACTGGAGATAAGAGAATGTCAATGCAATCCAGCATGGCAGGGAAAACTTTAGTGTCAGGAACTGTGAAGACCAAAGATGTTGGGTCAGGTTTAAGAAAGAACAAGATGAAGAGCTTAGCAAGCAGGGATAAGAAATATCTCAAAGGCCAGGTGCGGTGGCGCATGCTTGTAATCCCAGTGGCTCAGGAGGCCAAAGCAAGAGGATTGCAAGTTCAAAGCCAGCCTCAGCAACTTAACTGAGGCCCTGAGCAACTTAGTGAGACCCTGTAAAAATAAAAAATAAAAAGGCTGGGGTTGTGGCTCAGTGGTGTAGCACCCCTGGGTTCAATTCCCTGGTATAAAAAAAAAAAAAAATCTTAAGGGCAGTGGGAAGCCATTTGAACCAAACAGACTTCCTCTTTCCAAGTATTTCTCTAGATAGAGAGTGGAGAAGGGTCAGGAGATGAGCCAAGATTAGACTCTTGCAATGATCTAGGCATGAAACAATGCCTAGATCAAAGTGGAGATAGAAAGCAATAAAGATTGAAAGATTTAGGGCCTGGGATTGTGGCTCAGCAGTAGAGCACTCGCCTAGTGTGTGCGGGACGGGGATTCAATTCTCAGCACCACATAAAAATAAAGACATTGTGTTGTGTCCATCTACAAAAAAGATTCTCTCTCTCTCTCTCTTAAAAAAAAAAAAGATTTAGGGATTTATTTGATGTGAGAGTGAGGATGGAGAGGAAGAGTTTCAAGAGACATCTGTGTCTTATGGTGGCTCATGATTGTACCTTTAACTGAGTAGAAAACAGGTCTGTGAGTATGACCTTAGCTTTGGACATTTGGTTTTGAAGAGCTGGCAAGACATGTAGAACATGTATGGATCTGGAACTCAGAAGAGAAATTAGGCTGGAGAGAAAAGATATGAAAGATCTTGACATAAAACTAATGATGAAAGTATGGAATTTGTTTTTATAACAGCCCTTAAGACTGATATTACTATCCCTGTTTTTTGAGGATGACATCAATAACTTCTTCAACCTCAGCTGGGGTATTGTGAGCCAGGAGTAGTATTAGTATTGTTGTTGTTTGGGGTACCAGGGATTGAATCCAGGGGTGCTTAACCACTGAGCCACATCCCCACTCCTTTAAAATATACATATATATATATATATATATATATATATATATATATATATATATTTTTTTTTTTTTTTTTTTTTTTTAATTTTGAGGCTGGGTCTTGCTAAGTTGCTTAAGTCCTCACAAAATTACTGAAGCTGACTTTGAACTTGCAATCCTCCTGCTTCAGTCTCCCGAGTTACAGTCTCCTGGGATTACAGGGTGCATCATGAGGCCCATCAGGAGTTTTAACCTGGGTATTTCTACCCCACAATACTATTTCTGGATTTGACTACATTGTTCCCATGGTGGTTTTTTTTTTTCCATTTGAAGAATTTTTTAAAAAATGGTATTTTCACAGTAACTCGCTTGGTGAAACATCACTGTTTACTGCTCAAAATTTCTTCTTGGATAATAAGACAAAACTTTTTTTTTTTTAGTACTTGGGGTATTGAACTCAGGGCCTTGCACATGCTTCACATAACCTTTTAAATGAGAATTTCTTTTCCTCTGAACAGACTAATTCTTGGTCCCTGAAAGCACCACAACTATCCTTCTAAGCCAGACCTCAAGTAGGGACCTGGACACCATGTTGACAAAGTGCCTCCTTCCACGCTCCTCGCTTTAAGCCCTGTCATATCAGCAGGGGCAAAAGCAGAGAGCTCATTTCACCCTCTGAGAGGGGGCTGGCTCCAAGTTCAGCCACCCTTCCCTGTGGGACACCCGCTGATGTCACTCGTTCCTTCCTTGCGGGGATTCCCACACTTCACCCCACCTGACCCACAAATTCCATCTCCTTTCTTCCTCCAGATAGCACTGCTGCAGTTGAAGGCTCGCCTAATCCCCCACTTGGAGGGAAGCTGGATGCTCACTGTGGTGACCTCATTCCTCTTGGCGTCCTCCTCCCACCCGCTACCCCCCAGGCTTGGTCATTTTCATTTGCTTGGCCTCTGGGGTCTTCCACTGTGGAGGGACCTGCTCCAGCGCTGACACCAAGGCTCAAACTCTAACCTCTCACACTTTCTCATATAACAGCTCTTCTGCTGGTGGAATACATTTGTTTGTGATTACAGGCTGCATACAACACCACTGCACGGGGCCTATGGGGTGGCCCAGCTCCATGAGAAAACACATTAGTAATTTTTTATGACCCCAGCACAACTACGCAGGATTTCCCTGAAACAGAAAACATGAAGGGATTTTATTGTCTTGCACCGTTAGACACCCCTTATGGTTGATGCACGGGTGTTGGGACTAACAGGACACAGAACTTTCTGGACATTGGGGGTTGAGAAGTTTCTGACTCTAGTTAGTGAACACCCCTTGTTATCTGCTCTGGGGGACATAAAATGTACAAGCAAATTGCAAACACAAGTCATCAAGGCCTTAAATGTTTCTCTTGGTATAACTAACTTTTATGCTTAAAGGAGAGACTTAGTAAGTTACTTCTGAGAGTGAGATGATAAAAAAATTGGAAGAGACCATTGAATTTCCAGGAATTCTCATGCTCCTTTTGAAGAACTTCTGATTAGACCAGGCAAGATCGGGCTCTTCTATGGGTTTGCTTTCTCACTGGCCAATCAAGATGTCTAACAAGAAGATAGACCTTCACTGGTTTCCATATTTGGTCTTAAGAATAAACGACCATTTCTATAAGAAATCATTCAATTTTGGACACTGTCGCTGGTGTTCAACGTCTACCCAGGAGCTTTTGAGAAGCTAGAGAGGGACAACTTGAGTGGTTCTAACCCTCTCAGAGGGACCCACTCAGGAATGGTGTGCTGCTTTTCTGTGAAGGACACTCACCCTGAATCTGGCTGCTCATGGAGACTGCTTGACCAGCTGTGAGTGTTCCCTGGTGTCCAGGGAGTGAAGATAGCCACCAAGAGTAGGTGAAGACCCCAGAGGCCACATCTACAAAACCTAGTGGTGAACAAACCTACTACAGGCACTTAGGAACTAAGTAGTGTTGCTTTTTGAATATGGAACTAGTAGTTGGTGTGATGGTGCCAACTATTTAAATTCTAAGTATACATTGGCTATCTTTCCAAACTATATACCAGCCTCCAAAAATATGCATTTCGTTGAGTGACAAAGGAAGAGAATCCGACTGAGCATGGGAGCCATGGGGAAAACACAGTAGACAAGGCAGAATAATAAAGGATGGTGATGTTTGGGTTTCACACATGGCTGTGCTCTGGTTATAGTGACAAATCTGCTAAGGACCAAGCATCTGTAAATGCCCTCAAAAGACAAATGTGTTTGTGAGATACTCTTGGGGGAATGGCTTCTCATGACCTCTACTACAGTTTGGATCTAAATGTTTCCTGAAGGCCAATGTAGTAAAGGCTTAGTCCCCAGCTTGGTGATATTGGGAGGGAGTACCATTTTTTTTTTTTTTGTACCAGATTGAACCCCTGAGCCACATCCCCAGCCCTTTTATTTTTTATTTTGAGATAGGTTCTCACTAGGTTTCTTAGAACCTTGCTAAGTTGCTGGCTTTGAACCAGTGATCCTCCTGGCTGAGCCTCTGAGCCACTGGGATTACAGGGATGCACCACTGCATCCAGCAGGTACTGCACATTTAAGAGGTAGGGTCTAGTGGGAGGTCCTCCAGTTGAGGACATACCCTTGAAGGGGATATTAGAATCCCAGACTCTTCTTTTGTCTTTCCCATAGAAGCCATGAGGTGACCAGTTTTGCTTAACCATGTACTTCTGCCATGATGCACTACCTCCCCTCAAACTATAATCACTCCCTCTGTTGAGAGAGAGGTCTAAGCTGGGTGTGGTGGCACATGCCTGTAATCCCAGTGGATTGGGAGACTGAGGCGGGAGGATCTTGAGTTCAAAGCCAGCCTCAGCAAAAATAAAGCACTAAGCAAATCAGCAAGAACCTGTCCCTAAATAGAATACAAAATAGGACTGGGGATGTGACTCAGTGGTTGAGTGCCCCTGAGTTCAATCCCTGGTACCAAAAACAAACAAAAAAGAGAGCGGTCTATATATTTTAAAGGTTGATTATATACGTAGATGCAATTCATGACCAGGAAGAGAAAATTTGACAGCATAATCTTGACCCCACTATAATGAATAAAATGCATTTTTCAGAACTTGCTGAATTAGATGATGGCTCTGAGAAGCATCACCATGAACTTGTGACCGGAAGTACATTTTCATTGTATTTGGCTCCTTCTGCTTAGTTGTAGATCATGTAATCTGTGGAAAGCATCCGTTGACTCACTTGTTTTACCAAGTTCATTTCTAGTTTATGAGATACAGAGGAAAGAAACTCTGCTCCCAGATGTTACCTAAGATTCCGAGGACTTTGCTCCCTTTGCAAATGTTCTATCAGTGGTTGACTTTGCTCTGCTCACCACCCCAAGTTTGGCTATTCTTAGAACAGAAATTAAATCACTGAAATCTTCTCAGGTTTCCCTTCCCCCAGGGAGGGTAGATTTAGAGTGTTCATAAGAAAGTCGACTCCTCCCTAATCAGCTGGCCCAAGGAGACTCAAGCCTCTCCCCTTCTTCCTTTTACAATCCTTCCAATAAAGCCTCTTAGCTTTTTTTTTTTTTTATCCTTACGTGGGAGCCCTCGCAGAGAGTTCACACAGTGAGTGTGGTTTGTGCATTCAATATTAAGATCTAATCATTGCCTCTTGAGGGCTGAAAAATGAAAACACTGGATAAGAGCCCACCTCCTGGCTTCATGCTTGTCAAGACTAGGATCTATTAGCCTTTTAAAGAAATACTGATAATAAAAAGCAGACAAAGAGAGCTATGTGAATTGGCATCTAATCAATAATTTTCTGAGTGTTTTTTCCCCCTTAAATTACGCAGAGGCATGTGAGCAAACAAGATTTCACTGTTCCAAAGCCTCCTGCCTTCCACAGACCATAGAAAATATACAAGCCTCCACGTTATTGTGAACCCCATTCTCATATATATATATATATATATATATATAATATAATCATTTTCAAGGAAATGATTATCATTTCTCTCACATAGATATTATCATTTTCAAGGAAAAGGTCATATTTTCTTTAATTAAAAAGCAAACAAGTCAGAAATCCCCCTTCCCATATTCCCCAAGCTTAAAGAGTTCTAGGGTCTGAGCTTCCCTCCATTGGCGGGGCAGGACACCAGGGTGTGGGGCCCGGCTGCCGTTTTCTTTTCCCACATTAGTTCGTCATCTTATTTGACCTAGAAATTTTGGATGTGGACTGCACCACATACTTGGAATGATGCTTTTTTTCTCTTATTAAACCTTTTGCCCCACAGTTGATTTATTTCTCCTGGGCTCAAATTGGACTCATCCTGAACATCCGTCTTTGGCACAGGAGAAACTTCAGCATTTGGAGGGTCTCCTCTTCACAAGTGGCTTCACGGAATGTTCTGGCTTGTTTTTTCCTTCCCCTCCCTGCCATCTCACCTACCCCCACCTTCTTTCCTGCTTGCTCTCTCATCTAGGATCCTTTGATTTCTACCACATATATCTTGGAAAGAAGGTTTGTATCCGTGACTTCCCCTGAGTGTGGGCCAAGTCCTTATTTAGCGTGGGCGTGCCTGGTTTCCTAAAGTGCATACCAGGCAGCTCAACAGTGAGGCTGGTTTTGATCTGTCCTCTGTAGTCCCACCCATGATGGGTCGTTTAGAAGGACTTCTATTTTTCTATTTTTTTTTTTTTAAAACACATGTTTTCTAAACTTGAACTTGAGATAGGTGTGGTCAATGCCATTGGTCAGTCTCTCCTGTGGAACACCTCTTGAGACAAATAATAGGAGATTTTTAAAAGCACCCATTTCCTCTAAGTTAAGATTCTTTCAAAATTAGACTGAAAAGAATTCACTTCTTCAGGTAGGGTGTCTTCCAGAATAAGCCTAAATGCACAAATTTCTAGGCCTCATGTAGAATCCTGTTGGGTAATTCCAGCCAGGCCTTGACCCTAGGCTTGTGAGGAACAGGAGCAGTGTTACTAGTTATTGTCTTTTTTTTAGAAGCTCGAGTTGAACTTGGGAGCATGATTAATGCTAGCTTATTTGCCCCCTCCCTCAAGCCAACTATTCAAGTCACAGGATAAACATGTCTGCTACAGTTTTTCCCCAAGAGTCCTCCTATGGTTTCCTGTGGTATTTTAATTTGCCCTTTCTCAGCCCTTCCCCTGGCCCACTGTATAGAACCCCTGTCCTCTTTACCTGTTGGAAGTTCATGGATTCTTCTAGGAGTCTGTTCACATCTATCAAAGTTCACTCAAGATCCCCCTAAACCAGAATGGAATTTTCTATCCCTATGCTAATTTCTATTTAGTCTTTGTTCTTAATTATTATTCTTGTGGAAGAAAGCAATTTTTAGTACTTTCATTAACTATTTGAGGAATCTCAATAAATACCCACATTTAAAATGCCTAATGCTTCCTCCTTCTCCAGCCACTCCTCTATCAATGGACAATTATGGAGAACTAGGAGGCAGCTGCTCTGTTGGGCCTTCACCTGTGCCATTTTATTTCTTCCTCAACACCAGCCTTCAGCACAGCATTGTGCATATGGTAGGCTCCTGATGAGTTTCTCTGTCTAAATGGATAACCATGTGGCACGGAGTTATTAGCCTAACTTCAAAGCTGAGAAAACTTCATTACTACAGTAATTAAGTAATTAAGTTTGACTGGATTTCCCCTCTGTCCATCCTAGTTATGTCCAAGACCATTAAAGCCTCTGTCCAGCTGGTACCATAACCAGGATTGCCTAACACTGTCTCATTGCTTCAGAAATACATGGTGCTATTTATGGAGAGAGCATGGGTGACTGACCAGTATGTTTTTTGCCTCTTGGCCTTTGGAACATAGTCTACAAAGTTTGCTCCAGAAAACCTCACACAGATTTGTGTTTGTGGAAAGGGGTCCAAAAATTTAATTATTTTTTGGGAGCGCTAATATTTGTCCTTTGCTAACCGGGTCATTCTTCAGACAGAAAAAATGCTGTGTGTGACCCAGCCAATGCTGCTGCTCAATGGAGTTGACAGGCAGCCAGCAAGTCAAGGCACTACCCACAGGCCAGAGCACATCCAGAAAGTGAGAAGCCAGAGGACAACTCTCTGTGTGGACCCTGCACGCAGCTCTCTCCCCTAAGATCTTGTTCAAGCCTGGAGGAGTTACCAAAAGCAATGCCCACTTTGACCCTTCTTGATGGTGCTTGCACTGAATCAAATGAGGAAAATGCAGCCTGTCTCTTCAGACAGACATAAGCAGAGCAGATCCAGTAGGCATCGCCGTGGCCTAAAGTTTTCTATGACTTGCAGCATCTCAAATGTGTGTTTCTCTCACCATCCGTGGCAGCTGCCACAGCTGTCTCTCCTGGGAACCATACATAGAATTGCCAGGAAGTAAAAACTTTGGAATTTCAACATTTGGTCTCTCTGTTTTTCCAACAATTGTTTTATAGATACGTTAACATAACTAAGATTTTTGTTTCAAAACCCCCAAGCACTTGAGAGTATATTACAAAGAGAGCAAGTGGTAGTGCAGTGCTTTGGGGGGTGGGGGGCTGGGTGTCTCTTCATTGTCCATAAGAAGGGGCACAGAATGAGTGGTTTGATGTACAAGCCCATCAGAGTCACTGGCCAGGCTGACCCTAAAGGAGAGAGAGTAACTTGGATCTGGTGGGGAAGATGTGTCTTTCATTATCCAAATGTCTTTCTTCACAGGTGTGCAGAGCAGTATGTAGCTAGAGAAGAAGACAGAAGCAAGTTTTCCCGGTCAGTTGACCCCAAGTCAAGGAACCTCAATCTCCAAAACATGTTCGGGACCCAAAAGTGGATTTGGTATTCTCTAGTTGACTTTGATGTCATTTATTTGTCCTTAAGTGTCAGCAAAACTACATTTTGAGTAACAATAGTCATCTGAGATGGTGAGTCCTCTTGGATATCAACACCAATTTTATCCTTCTTGTGTGTTAGAAATTTCCAATATGTTCTCCTTAAAAAAAAAAAAGAAAGAAAAAGAAAATCTACATCTTATTTTGAGACCACACACAACCACCCATTTGTAGAGTCGTTCTGATAGCTCACAGGAGACAATGCACTTGAAGGGCTTCCATGTGTGTTTGTGCTCAATAAATGTCAGCCACTGTTATCACCCTGATCCCATCATGGCTGCCTTGATCGTTGCTGTTGACTGGTCTTCATGTTCTTTGCTGGCCTTTGACCAAAAGTGAGATGAATGGGATCTGATAGGTCCAAAGTTAGAAAGTTCCTCTTTGTGCTTAGTTACCCTTTGGGGAACATAAAATGAAGACTAGTTTTCCTTCATTTTCAAACTGAGGACTTTTCGTGGGAATGATGGTGGACATCTATTTTGATGGGATTATTCTACAATTTAGGATCTTGTTTTAACAGCCTAGAAAATTCTCTCAAAGAGTGTGTAGACATGCTCAATGTTTTCTTGACACTAAACCTTGGATAAGGGGAGGAAAAGAGGAAGAGCATATGTTTAAAAATGTACTATGTTCTAGGCACTTCACACAGGATAAGGCTGAATTGTGTCTCCCTTCCCAACTTCGTATGTCGAAGTCCTAACCCCAGTACCTCAGAATGTGACTATATTTGCAGGTAAGGCCTTTAAAGAGGTGATTGACTAAGCAGCTGTGTTTCCTTCCTGTTCTTACATGAAGCACCTATGTGGGCCTGCCTATATTTAGTTAACCTGGTACAGGTTTACCTCAATTAGATATTATCTTCTTTAAGTGGATAATAATAATAAGGTCATATGAGTCGGTCCTAATCTAGTACAGCTGGTGGTCTTAACATAAGAGGGGTTTAGGACACAAATAATCATAGAGGGAAGACTATATATAAAGACACAAGTAAAAGACAACCATCTACAAACCAAGATAGAGGTCTGACAGTACCTTGATCTTGGACTTCTAGTCTCCAGAACAATGAGAAAATAAAATTCTGTTTTTTAAGTCATCCAGACTGTGGTAGTTTGTTATAGCAGCACTAGCAAACCAACATGCCATGTATTATCCCAATGAATCATCTGCATAAACTAATGTCTCTATCACCAATTTGTAGATAAGAAAACTGACAATTTGAGAAATAATTAATTTGCCCATGGTGGTCAAATAGCCTGCCTAGGCTTTAAACCGAGTTTTACTTGAGAATACCAGACATGTGGCAATATTTTAATAAACATTACGGTCATTATTTATTATTGCTATTGACTTCAAAAAAAGATAATATCTGATTCAGATAAGTGCTCCACCAAGATGATTAAATGTATGCAGATCTCTGTAGGCACTTCACATAAAACAAGAGGAAAACATATTGACTTATTTACAGGAAAAGTGGGAGCCCAAGTTCCATAAATATTGCTTGAACTCGGCATAAAGTTGAATTTACTTGCCTATGAGCCATGCAATGTCATAGAGGGCTCCAAAATAAAAAAGAGCTATAGATGTCAAATGCACACTGATTAAAGGCAATATAAGAGGCATTTTTGTGGAAATACATTCTATAAGGCTAATGTTGGAATACATTTTCACCAATTCTAATCCCCCACCCCCCAAAAGCCTTTCCAAATAAGATCTTAAAATTCTTTGCCCTAGTTAGTCTAAGACAGCCCTTACAGCATAGCCAAAGATTAAAGTTTGTGTTCACAGTTGTTTTAAACCAAGATATTACTCTTTGGCTTTTCAATCATATTTTTATTTCTTTTGTGCATCTCATCAAAGCATTACAATTAGAACAAGTCACTGAGAAAGCCGAAGCCAAAATAAATACTGAAGTTTAAATTACTACAGTGAAGGGACGGCAGTTTCAGTCAGTCTCAAGTTATGGGGACTTTTAATGTTTCTACCAGTTTCTAGTATTTATGGAATTGGCTTGTACATCATTTTCTTTTTTCCTGATTTACTTCTGATTTCTAAATTCATCCATGAATTTTAATCCCCGTCTGTCTTGTCAGACTTTTTCGGACGTGCTCTCAGTGCTGTCAGCCAGTTGATGGTTTACTTTTCCCTGGAGCTCAGGAACTCCTGATCCTTAGCCCAAGCCAGCAGCCCGGCCACATCACCCATGTCAGCTACATGAGAACCAGAGGTGACTGCCAACTCCACTGCTTCCATCTCTCCTTCTGGAATGGACCAGGAGAGGCAGCAGTAACATGGAAACAAAGCTGGGGTACAAATCCACTTGCAGACGTAAAGTTAACTGATGTCCTTCTGGACTGCTCAGGAGACACTGTGGAGAGGTTAGGTGCACACATTTTGGAAGTAAAAAGAGTTAGTTCAAATCCCCATTGCCACCTCTGAGTCATGTAACTCTGGGTACCTTACTGAATCAATCTGGGGCTCAGTTTCCACATTTATTATGTGGAGGTAACACTTGGCCTGGCAGGCGAGTTATAAAGAGCAAGCGAAATAAGTAGGTACAGCATGTAGGACAGTGTCTGGCACGTGGTAGGTACTTGATCAATGAAAACCACCACCAGAAATTTGACTGCTTCCCCTACTATAAGGTGCATGCTTTCTGTGTGGTTGAGATTTCATTTTCAACAGGACAAAGGCCGCCTGCAGAAGAGAAAGACATAGCAGCCTGATGTAAGATTGGGACTTAACCTCACACAAGACCCAAGAGTCCCCACAGAGGGCATTCTCCATGTGTTTCAGACTTGGTGCATCATTCACCAAGCATGCTCCCTCCGGAAAAGCAGGAGACCGCCCAAGGTTTGGACAAGTTCAGGGAAGCATCTGAACTTTTTGGGAACTGTCCCATCAAAACTGGAGTTGTCTGGGTTTTGACCGCTGGGGCCAATATTCTTTTCTGTCTGGGCTTTTTAAAAAGATCAGAACATTGGATTATTATTTCCAGTTCTTTATATCATTAGAAGCTCTTTAGCATGAAAATTCCACTAATTTCAAACAGAATTTGTGGATGAAAGAGATGAGTAACGTGAGAAAATGAATGAGGGTGACTGGGCACTTTCTGGGGGAGGGAGGTTAGGGACAAGGTCGAAAATAAAAGCTACTCGTCACATGGGGGGTATTTTATTATATTTTTGAATATCTGCTACATTATATAAATCAGAGTCAGAAAGATTTGGATTTGGATTCTATTTCCAACTTTTCCCAGGTAAGGTGACTTCATACAGTCTCCTAAAACTCCAATGTCCTCACTAGTAAAATGGAAATATTAATAAATACTGGGTAAGATCATCCATTTGCTACTTCATTCATTCCATAGTATTTGTAAAGTGCTTGGCCTGGCACATAACAAACATTCAATAAATAGTGGATCCAGAAACTTTCGGTGGAGTCCTCATAATCCACATACCTAGATTTCAAGGAGAATTTCACACTAAGAGCCCAACATTTTTCATTTTGCTCAGGAATATGTTCTCAGCTTCATAAAAAAAAATGCATTTGACCCTTACCAGATGCACATTTTAAATAAAGATGTGTCCTTCTAAAATCAAAGCCATATTATTATTAACCCTCAATAAAATGAAAAGCTCAACCTGTTGGGTTTCTCAATTCAGTTGATTAAAACTTGAAAAATATAACAGCATATTATTTATTATTTATTTATTTTTGGTATCAGGGATTGAACTCAGGGGCACTTAACCACCGAGTCACATCCCCAGCCTTTTTAAATATTTTATTAGAGACGGGGTCTCATTGAGTTGCTTAGCACCGCACTAAATTGCTGAGGCTCTGGATCCTCCTGCCTCAGCCTCCCCAGTCACAGGGATTACAGGCGTGGATCACCACGCCTGGCACAACAGCATATTTAGTTAAACATGTATCAACTGCTACTATACCATTAAATGGCCCAACATTTAGTCACCATGGGGAGTGGGTGCCGAGAAACCCAGCACACTGCCCCACCCCCAGCCCCACAAGGGGTTCCAGAAACTCTGCACACCCTAAAGTTTCCTCCAGCTTGAAGGCAACCAGAGAGTATGCAACCATTTTACCTTCAGAGTCTGTCTTTGCGGGGCATTTAATACTCCCTTAACTAGTATCATCTGTCTCACAAGCTCAAACAATCTTTTTGGAGTAGCATCCTTTGGTTTCTCTCCCTTTTCTTCTAGACTCCTGGGTACTCTCCTGATTTATCCCTGACTAAATCTTGCACAACTCTGAAGAAAACTATGATTTGAGTGAATTCCACACATTGCTTTCATTAATATGTCATATTAAATTTAAAATCCCAAATCCAAATCAAAAGTTGGATCTCTTAACATTGTTCATTCTTTAGGAAGTCTGAAGGCTGGGAACAATTTTTCTCATGGACCAAACACACACACACACACACACACACACACACACACACACACACTGCAGACTCTGATGGTCTCCAACATGTTTTAGAAAACTCTTCACCATCATGTATGCAACATATTTCCATCAGTGGCATTTCTCCTCAAGAGCAGTGATTCAGGGTGGATGGGTGGGACATGTGTAGTTTGAAAAGAGACCTCCTCCCACCCCACAGTATTAAGAATCACATTTTTAATTACCTCAAGAGAATAGGATTTCTCTGCTTGCTCTGATGGCTTTAAGGAGAAAAGCTTGATCAGAATTGTAAAATCTTGAAGGAAACAAAATCAATACCTTAAATTCTTTTGGATATAAAGGACCTATTTTAGTTTATTATAACAGAAATACCAGAAACTAGATAATGTATAAAGAAATGAGGTTTGTTTATCACACAATTTAAGAGAGTGGAAGTCCAACATTAGATCACTCCATCTGTACTAGTGAGGGCCTTCTGAATGTATGACAACATGGCGTATGGCATCATGGCAGGAGTGCTCATGCCTGCACACACATGAAAAATACAAAGGAGGAGAAGGAGGAGAAAAAGGAGGAGAAGGAGAAGACTCACATCGTGAGACAGAAGCAAGTGAGCAGGGAGGAGCTGGAATCCTTTACAACTCCCTCTTGCAGGTATAATCCCCTCCTATGAGCCCTGACCCACTCCTGGCAGAGAGCATTACTCCATTCATCAGGATGGAACTCCCATGACCCAATCATCCATTAGGCCCCATCTCTTAAAGTTTCCACCTCAATACGGCCACTATAAGGACCCAATTTCCAACACATGAACCATCTGGGGGCAAACCACATCCAACCCCTAGCAGAATCCTAATAGAATTCCATCTGAAGGGCTTGCCCACATAGTTACCCATGGCTACTCCATTCCACTCACAATCCTTCTGTAGTTGACATGCACCTGCCATAATGACTTATCGTCAGGGCAGAGATACCTCCAGATGGCACTGGGAAGCCTTCTTCTTGACGCCCTCCTTATACAGGAACAGAAAGAAGGTTCACTATTATGATATAAGGAGGCTGATTCCTAGTGGGGTTGGGAGGGAGAGCATGGGAAGAGTAGATGAACTCTAGATAGGGCAAAGGGGAGGGAGGGGAAGAGAGGGGCATGGGGTGTCAAAATGATGGTGGAAAGAGATGGACATCATTACCTTAAGTACGTGTATAAAGACATGAATGGTCTTTGTATACAACCAGAGATATGAAAAATTGTGGTCTATATGTGTAATATGAATTGTAATGCATTCTGCTGTCATATATAACTAATTAGAAAAAAAGGTTTTAAAAAAGAGCAGGTTTTTCATTTATTTATTTAGAAAGAAAGAGATTAACTGACATAACATGCAGAGTCCTTAACCAAAACCTCCTTTTCCGGGAAGGAGAAGTTTTGCCTACTCTGTGTGTGGGATCTGGGGACTCAGCTGCCGACTTGTGGGATTGGCAGCAGCTTTGCAAAACCTGCTTTTGAGTCAATGCGTCTTTCCTGCCGGTAGACTTGATTAAGCTAATTATGCTTGTTTGTTTTTAAGCTAAAGGAAAATAGAAGCTTTCTACCAAGAAGAAGGTTTTGACCGACCTTGTGAAGCTGCTCTCCTCTGTTCTGAACCAATCCTTTCTGCCTCTGGAAGGTAATTCCTCTCAGGTACAATAGCACACAGATTATTATAAAAAAAAAAAATCACATGTTATATAATCATATGCCATTTTCTATGAACAAATGTTATTAATAAGATGATAAAAGAGCAGTCTTATCCCAATATTGAATTTATTTTTTAGCCTTCACAAGTAGGAATAGTTGCCACACTCACAGATCTAGTCTATTACAGCTAGATTCCATTTTTATGGTATAAGTTTGGAATTATGGTTAAAATTCCATTAAAGCAGAAATTGATAATTGGGTCTAAGAAAATCTGAAAGGGCTGGAAGATTGTCAAGGATGCTTAAATTTCTACCATGGAACTGTATATTTGAGAAAAAGGAAATCTCCACTTATCATAGAGTATGGGAGAACAGAAGCAGAGTAGGAATAGGGTCAGAGATGGAAATTTTAGTAAGTTTATGAGCATCTTACTAGTTTCATATTTTGGGGAAAGAAGATTACTAAATTGGCAATATTGCTAATCCAAAACTTAACTACTGTTCAGTGGGTTTATGTGAGCCCAAAGAAAAGTTAATCTGCTACAGGTGACGAGTCTCATAAGAGTTGTTCCCAATGGCAGGAATTGGGCTGATTTGAAGCAGGTGGAGGGCAACAGTTACTTGCCTTATGTTAAAATAATTTTCTGTTAAAAGTAAAATTAATGTATCGTATTTCTCTGAGAGCAACCTGTGTCTTGCAGACTTCATCTAACTGATCCTCACAGCATCCCTGGAAAGCAGACCATACATGGGAAATGGTTTCATTCATATGTCTCTGGCAAAGTTCATAAATTTTTAAAAGGATAATGTGAATTTCCTTGAAAAACAAAATCCCATACTGTACAGGTAGGGAAATCCTTAAGAGCCTTAGCAGATTCTAGAAGGGGGCAGGGCTCACTAAAAAATGATATGAAATTCAAATATGAAGAAAAAGGTTTGAGGAGAAGCTATTTAATAATGGACCTTATTGTGGGTGAAGCAGAAATCTTGCATGATCTCTTGTCAAGAGAAAGAGACAGAGAGCAAGGGTGATTGACACTATATGATAATTCATATACAGTTAGGCATTACTTACATAGAAAAGTTACCATCCCTTGAAATTTAAAACTCATATTAAATCCTTTGTTTAATGGAAACATCTTACTATTTATTAATAACCACAGCTACCTGGGAGTTTGTGAAGTTCCAGAAGGATCTATCGTCATGTGGTCCTTTCAACAACTTGCTAACATCGCATTCTCATTATTATTTTCTAACTGGGAGGTCAAAAAGGTAGTCAAAGTCAGGGCCAGTGGTCAGGCCCACTCCTACCTACTGGCAAAGCCCTGCTCATACCCACTGTCACATGCTGTTTCCTCTCAGCACAAAGGGAGTCGTAGCAAGAGGAAAACCGTGGTCACATTTGCAAGAGCTGAATAAGGAAAAAAACCTCAGTTCTATAGTTTAGATTCTAAATCTTCAAATCAAGCCTAGGCATTGCTGTGAGCAAAGGAATGAGGTGAAGAAGAGAGGAAAAAAAAATCTGTCATATATTCTGTGACTCATTTCCCCCTTCAATTACAAGAGCCTGGTGTGCAGTTATACCTGTTAATGGAGGCCAAGCAGGCTCCCTTTCCAGACAGTGTCTTCCTGTGGACCTTTCTTTGGATGTCACCCCTCCAGGCATCCACATCTGGTCTTGACTATTGTCTCAGTCACAGCACTTCCTCTTCCAAAAGACTTGTCCCAAACTCCAGAGACATAGAATGGAACTGGAATGTGTCCACCCAGTGTGGCATGCCAAACCCCATTTCCTCCTAATGTCTGATTAAGTTTCTTCCATCAGAAGGTGCTCCCCTCCTGAGGGCTGCTTTGCCAACAGCTTGTAGGGTGGCCCTAACCTCAGAGTCCAGGACCTACTATGGAAACTGATCCTGAGGTCCCCACCATGGTCTATCTGTGAGTACCCTTTAGGTCTTTATGAAAAATTGAGCCTCCCATAGGCCTGCAGGCCTTAGTTTCAGGTGTGAGTCCCATGCTAATACTTAATAGTTACAAGATTTGGGAGAAGTCCACTTAAAAACAAACAATTCCTCTTGATTTCTTTATCTGTTATATAAGGATAACCACAGCTAACTGAAAAGCAATTTGAATGGAAACTTCAATTCAGTTTTTTTCCCCAGCAGCCCACTTGTAAGAAAAAGAGATAAATAACAAGCAGTCAACCCCCATCTGGGTGTTTCTTTTATAACGTAACTTTTAGAACTTCATTCCCACCTCTACCTGTTCAGCCTGATCTCACATGCTCCCCAGCTCCTTATAGTTGCAGGGTGTTTGAGGCTAATGGAAATGCTTTCCCAGAGGACATTCGAAATCTTCACCTTATCCTGTGAAGTAGGTAGGTTTGTATCTTAGTTCCACTAGCAGAAAAGGAAAGTGAGACTTAGAGAATTTTATTTTTCAAAGTGACTTACCCTGAATCTCCAGCTCCCAAGTAAAGCCAGTCCTAAAACCCACATCTTTTGGCTCTAATCCTCAGTCCTTGTCCCAGGGTCCACAGCACTGAGGTCACTGATGACCCCAATGATAATCTAAATGATGACTCCGAGCCTGGAAAGGATTCCAAATCTTCAAAGAGATATTCTATTTGATCCTTCTATCGCATTGGCAATGTGGGTTGGGAATCTGTAGGGTTTTTTTTTTTTTCCTTTCAGTAATAGTGCCTGAAACAACGCTGGTTACAAAATGTTCCATTTCCTAAACATTCCCATTGTAAGTCTATGCCTCAGGCATTAACATGGCCCTACATAGATTTGCCATTTGAAGGAAGGAGTAGAAGAGCCATCACAGAAACTTAAAACAGCACATAGCAGGAAATGAGCAAACCATCATATGTTGTAATCCTGTTTCTGTCTCCAAGGAGCAAACTTGAAAACAGATGCCTATGGCTTTAAGAAAAACAGTCATATTGGGAGAGTGTTACAGGTGCAAAGGAAGAGAATGGTTTTCATGCCTTGGTTCAGGGGATCCCCTAGGGCGTGGGTCTGTTTCCAACAGCCCACAGTCTTCCATGTGTGTGCTATCTGGTATGTATTTATATTGGGTATGTATGATTTGAAGAGGAAAGCACAGGTCCCTTCCAGAGAATCTTTGCACCCCATAACAGCACCATCACTTCATCTTGGGAAGGTGTGGGTATCCATACCTTTAGTCGTTGCAAAGAGCCTGCTCTACCTCGATCCTCCTTTCTTCCTTTCTGGCTTGTTCATTTGTTCCTAATGACTTTTCTGTTTTACCTATTTCTGAATAAAAGACTTGTTCAGGACCCACAGGTAGAAAACACCCAGGGTTTTTCTAAGTCAGGCACCATCCCTGTGGACATTCTTCTTGCCCATCAGAAGCAAGACATGAGGGTCCTGGTCCAACCTCTCTTTGGTCCAGCAAATTCTAGTGGTACAGAGTGAGTACATAAGGTGGACAGGCTGAGTCAGCTCCTCTAAGGAGCCTCAGTTCTGTGGCATTTCACCTGGACCACCATCTTGCTAAGGTTCCTTTGGCAAGACATCAGGCATATTACCTGGAGCCGGGGGCCTCCAGAGTTCAGCTCACATCAGTCCTTCTCAGTGCAGCCAGATCTGTGGGCTGGTTCTCCAGGGTCATGCTTACTGTTAACCATTTTCTCTTGAAGATTAGCAGTTATACTTTAAGTGCCATATCCAATTTCCTCGGTCCATTTTTTACCTTCCTTGATGTCTTATGGTAGAAAACCCTGTTGGAAAGACTGTGCAATCAGTGTCCTCCTCCTCCTCTTGATGGGATTTTTTAAACTTCCATGATGGTTTTCTCTCCTTTCCTCTGATCACTAGTATGACTCTAAGTTTTACTCTTGGTTCTCTTGTTGTCTCCCTCCACACATTAACTTGGTAAATTTGCCAACCATGTTGCTTTAAATATCAACTCTCGCTGTGTGTATACACGTGACTGCATGACCAATGTGATTCTGGAAACTGTACACTCAGAATAATGAGAAATTATATCCCATCTGATTCAAATGTATGATATGTCAAGGTCATTTTATTGTCTTGTGTAACTAATTAAAACAAGTAAAAAAAAAAAATAAGACTAAATAAATAAATAAATATCAGCTCTCCAGGAATGACTCTTGAATCTGTATCTCATGGTTTTCCATGGCAGCAATATCCAAGCTCATAGTGCACATATGAAAATGTGAGAGCTGGGGGAAAATTAGAGCTAGATTATGCCAGGTTGACAATCTTATATATGAACCAACTGAGGCTTATAGGTATGCTTGAGGTCACATAATTTCATTGTGGTGATCTTCACAATTTGCTCTAACCTATCTTCCCTTTTCTTCCATCTCTTTATATTTTTTAATTGATTTAAAAAAAATAAATGACAGCAGAATGCATAACAATTCTTATTACATGTATACAGCACAATTTTTCATATCTCTGGTTGTATATAAAGTATGTTGACACCAATTCGTGTCTTCATACATGTACTTTGGATGATGATGTCTATCACATTCCACCATCCTTGCCAATCCCCTGTTCTCTCCCTTTCTTTCCCACCCCTCTTCATGTTTTACCAGCCAAACTAGGCTGCTGTAACCTGTTTCCTCCTCCTGACCTGGTGCCAATGATTGCTTATCCTGTTTCTTTTCAAAAATACACACCCTATTGATACTTCCCCTTGCCTTTCTCTATTAAAACCCACCCTTAATTAAGAACACATGAAATACAGGTGACTCTCCACCATTTCCTTATGATAAAATAGAGGGAAAACTGTACAACCAAAGAGGTGCCAGGAATGGATTATTATCCAGTTGAATGGAACTCCAATGAATCAGCATCCTCAGGTGTCCCAGTGGGACCCGCCCATGGATATAAGGGGACAAAGGGAAGAAACATCCCCCCTACCCACCATACTTTCTTCTACTATCTACATCTCCACTGCCACTATTTAGTAAAATCCAAAATATCTTTAGCTGACAACATATCAAGAAGTTCAGTGTTCTGTGGGAAGAAATTCAATGAAATATTTAAACCATTTTTTTTTAAAATCCCACTCCAAAACAAGTCCAAAATATCTGTTGGTAATTTAAGAGACATAGCGAAAGTTTGGACTCTGTTCAAATTCCTTGGACAATGACTTCTTTTAGGCATTATTGAAAACTTTTGATTTGAAGGACAACTATTTTTTAATCAACAATAGGAATCATCTGCTGTCTCTTGCCTCTTATTCTGCCCTCCACATTCTACCTTGACTATTCGTAAGATTGCAATATTCACATGACTTCACAATTCTCTTCTGTTCTGGTCAAATTTTAATTGGAATTTAATGGTAAATATAAGTGTGCCAGAAATATTTTTATATTTTTCTGTTATTAAAATATCTTGAAAGAAAAATGGAACACTGGGAAATCATGCTGGTAAATAGAATTGTGCGGATTAGAGTAAATATCCCACAAGTGAATGTCTCCTTTTAATTTATTATTAATCATCAGGGATAGGGGACAGAGACTGTAGAGGCACAAGGTGTTTTATTTGAGGCCTCTTAAGTTTAAATTTTGCTAAGTCTATCAGGCTGATTTTATTAGTTGTCCAGGAAAATTCATAGTTAGTGGGGATTTGAATACAGATGATCTTCAGCTTACAATGGTTTGACTTACTATGGTGGAAAAGTGATATGTATTCAGTAGAAACCATACTTTGAATTTTGAATTCTGCTCTTTCTTGGGCTAGTGATATACAGTACACTCCTCTTCTGTGATGATGAGCAGCAGCAGGGAGCCACACTCCCCGTCAGCCCCCATGATCATGAGGGGTACATGCTAAGCTAGAATGTTTGGTAGGTGAGGAACAGTAAATGAATTTTTTAACTTACAATGGAGTCACATCCTGATAAACCCCAAAATAAATTAAAAATGTTTTAAGGAGCATCTATACTTGCATTTAACTTTTTACACAATGGCTTATAAAATTATCATGACATTTGTAAAATTACGTAGTTCTCAAAACGCAAGTCACTGTGGTCCAATGTCTGGCCATGAAACTGAAGCCATGCTCCTGAGCTTAATACTGAGACAAATCAGATTTCCCTCCACATGGAGCAGGTGCAGGAGTAGTGAGGTAGGGAGCTAGGACACTCAGGCCATTATTCTATGCTCCATGACCCTGTGCTACACTGTGGCTCTTGCCATACACCTAGCTGGCAGGCCTTGTATGAGTCTGTTATGGTTTCAATCTGGAATGTCCACCAAAAGCTCATGTGTTAGTTAATTCAGCAAAGTTCAAGGGTAAAAAGATTGAATCAGGAGAGCTATAATCTCATCAGTGGATTAATCCATTTGATGTGTAATTTAAATGGACTACTGGGTATTAACTATACACAGGTGGGGCATGGCTGGAGAAAGTAGGCCACCGGGTACATGATCCTGGGGACTATATCTGTTCCTGGCCCCTTTCTTTCTCTCCTTCCTGGGGGCCATAACCTGAGAAGCTTTCCTCCAACATGCCCTTTTGCCAGGGACAAAATCCTCTGAAAGTATGAGCCACAATAAATCTTTCTTCTTCCAAGTTCTTCTTGTTAGGTATTTTGGTCACAGTGACTAAAAGTTAACACAGAGCCCCAAAGTATTCTCATTACTAGTGAAACAATTCCATAATTACATGATATGGAAACTTAGTCTGTTACATCTTTGCATGTAAATGGGTTGTTATGACAATTTAATAAAGCATTAGCCAACTATCCTGAGTCCCATTCTTTGCTTGCAAATCAAAGTATGTTTGTATCCAAACCTTAAATACGATCCCCTTCCCCAGACTCTGATTTCTGGATCATCAGCCTTTCAAAAGTGGGTGCCAAGTGTCTAAATTCTTTTAGTTGAGATAAGGCATGGGAAGTACCTGGTCATGCATATCATTGAGACACCCTGCCCCCTGCCCTGGCCAAATGGCAACACTTATTCCTATCAAGAATCCTAAGGGCTCCTATTAAATTTTCTGAGTTTCTGAAAATAGGTGTTATGGGAAGTCACGTGCTACCCAAAACTGACCAACTCATCTGCCTTTGCACTTTGTACTTCATTGACTTGTCCCACTTTTAAGATTACCTCTGATTCTTAGGACATCCTGGTGTTAACATAGCCGGAAAATCACAGCTTGGGCCTACTCTGAAGACATTTCCTTTACTAAACTCTAAACTCCAACAGGGCAGGGCCTGTGTCAGTCATGTTGACCCACTTGTTCCCTAGGATCTAGAACAGTCCTGGCACACAGTAGGTTATCAGCATTAGCACACAGTATGCTGGGTTCCTGTCCAGCTGTGTCTCAGTCCTCAGATTTCTGCTATAAACACAAGATGTTCTCATGGACTTAACATTACTTGACTCATTCCCTCCCAGGTCATGTAAGGCACTTTGCTGTGGGACAGTGACTTGGCTGAAACTGAGTCTCCCTCCCACACAGTACCTCATGGGAGACACTGAAGTCCTTCTCTTTTTTGTTCAAAAAAAAAAAAAAAAATCACATCCTTTTCACATATGAGACAGTTAAGCTGCTTTGGTGGTCACAGAATTTTCTAGAATGTCAAAGTTCTGCAAATGGCCATCTCATTTCGCAAGGTTCAATCAACATCTTGAAAACAATAGTTAATATTCTTCCAATGCATTCCATAGTCTGGGATTATGGTCACCATTTTAAAATAATGAGTTTCTGAGATAATCTTTATTGACTTTTTTCTACTTTTTGTCTGTGCCTAATGACTGACAAAAAGGAGCCAATTGTTCCTTTATGAAACTTTTGTTGCCAAATATCACTGAGTCTTTTTGATTGTGCAGTTGATGCCCATTGTTAATTAAATGGATTGTTATCCATAACGGCGTAAACAAGTAATAAGTAAAACTTTGGCTCTGAAGTTTGGGAAATCCCTATTTTCAGGACAGACAGGAAATTACAGACTGGGCTTTGATTGACCTTTGAGTTCATTCTTACCTTCCTGGTTCCCTCCTTCACCTTCTACTCCCCCACATTCAAACATAAGCTCTACTTGAGTATAAGTGAGAGAAGAAGAGCTTTATTAAATGTAGGAAGCTATTTTTCTCCATAACTCTTTGGAAATCATAGAACATGGAAGGGAGGAAGAGTTGGGGACTGATATTGGCCAAATTCTATTTTATATTGTGTGCAAATAAGCAACAACAAACTCCATCATTATGTACAACTATAATGCACCAATTAAAAATGTGGGGAAAAAAATTGGAAAAGGAGAAATGGTCTAGAGTTCCATTATCTCATCCAATTCCATCATTTTACAGGTTAAAAAAAAAGTACAACCCAAGATGAGCAATACCAGGACTGGAATCCTGAAGAATCAGTTGGAATTCTCCAGCAAAACCTGAATAGGGTCCAGGTGCAGCTCTGGATGCTACTGCATAATATTCAGCTCAGGTGGGGCAGATTTACAGTGAGAAAGCAGTTCATGAGGATTTTGTAAGTTTCCCAATCTCTAAGATACAGTAGAAATAGATAAAATGGGGGCTGGAGTTGTGGCTCAGCAGCAGAGTGCTTGCCTAGCACATGTGGGGCGCTGGGTTCGATCTTCAACACCATATAAAAATAAAATAAAGGTATTGTGTCTAACTGCAAATAAAACAAAATATTTTTTAAAAAGAAATAGACAAAATGGTGATGAATTCTTAATTTAGATGATGGATGAAAGTTCCTGGTCATAACAGAATTCCTCTTGGATGTAATCAGTTAAATAATTACCAAATTATCACTGGGCTGATTTTAATGAAGGGTTGAATGACTTAATGAGCTAGGCTTTTTATGGTAGCCTGAAGAGGTTCCCTCTGACTCCCTGTGTTTTCATAAAGTACAAACACTGTTATAGATCAGAGAGGAGAGAACATGAAGTTGGGATGTGTTAAGGGTGCTACTCTGAGAGTCTCTTATGGGTAATTGAGGAACTATTCCAAGCTGGACTCTTGACCCTGGAGGCCATAACGTCAAGGACAACACTAATCACAGTCTGGGGTGTTTGGATCCTGACACAACCCTTCTGGGAGAAATGGAACCTCAGCCAAGCATTGGTGAGTATGTGATGGTTCTGCCAACAATTCAGAGTACAAACCAATTGTTGTGTCCCTTATAAAAGTGTCCTTCAGAAAGCAGCCTTCATGTGTTCATTCCAAATTTCTGATTGCTTTCCAAGGTCTCAGGGTTCCTTCAAAATTAACATTCTCCTTCTCCTTTATTATTATACATATTTCTATCAACCACATCAGAGTTATCAATGCCAAAATTGGTAATCCTGCTAGCCTTACTTTAAGCCACATACTCTCATTAAATCAATATTATTTACAAATAATGTCTAAATGTTATGTATGCCTGTGTTTTGAAAGACCTTGGTTAAAATATCAGCTGCGGGTCTAGGGAATGATACTTAGGTTTTCAGAGTCCCCCTCCCTCTCCCCTCCCCCTCCCCCTCCCTCTCCTCCTTCCCCTCCCCCTTCTCCTCCCCTCCCTCTGCTCCTTCTCCTCCCCCTTCCCCTTCCCCTTCTCCTTCCCCTTCCCCTTCCCCTTCCTCTTCCCCTTCTACCAGAGATTGAACCCAGAGGCGCTTAACCACTGAATCACATCTCCATCCCCCGTTGTTGAAAATATATTTTATTTCATGACAGAATCTTGCTAAGTTGCTCAGGGCCTTGCTAAGTTGCTGAGGCTGACTTTAAACTTGTGATCCCCCTGCCTCAGCCTCCTGAGCCACTGGGAATATAGGAATGTGCCACCGCTCCTGGCTATACTTTTTTTTTTTTTAAATTGGCACATAGTAACTACCAATTTGTAAGGTATAACTGTGATATTTTGATACATGTATATAAAATGTGCAATAATCAAATCAGAGTAACTAGCATATTCAACACTTCAAACATTTATCATTTCTTTGTGTTGGAAACTTTCAGAATCCTTTCTTCTAGCTATTTTAAAATATATAATAAATTATTGTTATCTAGAGGCACCTTGTTGTGGTATAGAACGCTAGGACTCAATCTAGTCCAATTGTTTATAAGACTTTTGCTTCTTAATTCCACAGATGGCGTGTTCATTGTATGAAATGTTTAAAATGTTTTATTAGTGCTTAATTATAGTGGGCTTCATTTGTACATAATCATACATGCATGGAATATAATTTGCACCATTTCTGACCCCAGTACTTCCTCTTTTCCCTCCCTACTTCTGTTTCCCTTTTCTTCTATTTATTTTTTTAATTGGTGTGGTGTCTTATCAATAAACATAAAAATGGAATTCACTGTGGCATATCTATATATGTACGTAGTATAATTTTGTCTATTTGTATGAAATAATTTTTGTAGAGCAATGTACATTTCAAAGAAATTGAAGCATCTTTAGTAGGTGCTATGGCAGTTATATCTATAAATTAGTTCAAATTTTAAACTACAATTAATCTTTTAAGACACTTGTACCCTACCCATACATTAAATTAGGTTGTAATCATAAAAAATAATTTTTTTTTCTCTTGAAAAATCTCAACCTATAAAGGAATTTTAAAAGTCTGATCAGCTCCATAAGTCTTTAGAGGTAATCTAATGAAGAAATATACTTAATTTTTAGGTGACTACTTAGATATTTATGCATAAAATTTCAAATAATCTTAATCTTATGAATTCTAAATTTTTAGGAGATTTTACTTTGCATCTTTCATTAAACTTTACAAAGATTTTGTTACAAATCATTATCAAGATTCCTTTCCAGGGGGACCTGAGATCCTATAAATATCTCAAAGTTACATTTAGATCCTACATGAATGGAGCAAATAAAAAATTGGGGACAAAAATCACTTTTTTTCAACATGTTGGAAACAACTATGAAGAAAAAAAATTAGCAAGTGCTAAAAGAGACTATGACTATATCTTCATAAGAGAGTCTAAAATCCTTAGAAATGCTAAAGAAAAAAAAATCAGACCTGTTCAGTCAGACCTGTTGTGATTCAAAGAATCTATATGAAAATAATAAATTTGTCATTTCTGTAGCACTTAAGTTTTACCTTCAAACAGGATCAAACAGATCTGTTACAGAGACTCATGAGGCAATGTACAAATCTTTGAACATATGTGTTTAATGGAGAAGGTAGCAGGCTGTTCATTGGGTGTGCAGGGATGATACTAGTAAATCAAGGGATTTTACAAAGTAGGCCCAGGACCCTTTCTGGCTTCAACCTGTGGAGGTCAGGGTCTCTCCTGGAATTCTGAGTGAGAACCTGATATACCAAGGGAATTTTTCACAGCTTGCTTCCTTATGGCTGCCTGGGCCACAAGCTGTGTATAGATAACACAGCTGAGGGGCACAGATGAAGACCGACTTGGGGCCTTACAGATATTTTGGCCTTTCTTGAGGGAGAAGGAAGGAATATTGAGCATCTTGTTCAGAAATTTCTTGCATGATTTGAAGGACAAAGGGAGATTTTCCTCCTGAACAGAATACATATCAATTACAGAATGTGTCAGCACTACATATCAGTTCTCCAAGCCTGCTGGTCAATTTTTAACTTCCTATCTTTAATAAAGATTTTAAAAATGTAATGGAAAAGAAAGAGGAATGCTGATCCCACAATTGTCAAGGAAGTATAAAGAAACTTCAAAATTATAGTATGGTTCCTTTTGAAAATTAGCATGCATAAGACACTGAACAAAGGAACCTCACATTTATTTACTGGATCTCCTTATCTTTACTGAGAATTCTATTTTGCAATAGGAGGAACTCAGGTATTGATATACAAACATGTTCAAGGTCATACAGTACTATATGAATGATGCAAGATGCTTAGGATGGCATTTCAACCATGGTGACATTTCCAGTTATCTCTGTGTGATGCATAAATGGTTTCTTCAGGTCTCAGTAGTTTGGGAGGTAAATAAAGACACGTTAAACAGGGTTGCCAGACAAAATACAAGACATTCGGTAAGACTGAAATTTCATATAAATAATGAGTAACTTGTTAATATTAGTGTGTCCCATGTAATAATTGCTAAAAAAATTATTTTATGCTAAATATAAAAAAACCCTGCTCATTTATCTGAAATTCAAATCTAAGTGAGTGTCCTATATTTTTGTCTGCTAAATCTAGTAAACCTGTATTAGCAATAAATAATTGTATTTATTTTATATAGAATAATCTCTAATGTCTTTTAGAAAATCTCCATACCCATGGGAGGATCCTGAGTTATCACTCTTTACACACAAACATAGTTTTCTTAGCCACTATGTAGCATGCTCTTATTTCTTCTCTCCTGCTTTGCCTTCTGCTTCCTGAGGCCATGAACTCGTGAATCTTCTGATACATGGGAGGTTCCATTCATGTGTCTGTGATGCATCTCTGACTACATTGTTTTCCTCTGAATTTGTTCAAGCTGCACCAAGCCATTGTCAAACTGGAACACAGACACTGGTGGCTTTGGATCATCAAAGGGCATCCTTCAATATATGACAATTAATTGACACCAGGAACTTTGGTGGGAGAGGCATGGAGAGTATAGTGATTCCGTCACCTTCTAGATGTCTGACCTTTCTTCATCTCAATAAGTTTCAGTTTCTCATTGCAAAATGGGATAATACCTACTTCTATACCTACTTCAAATGATTATTCAATGATTATGATTATAATTATGATTATTCAAGGATTCAATCAGATAAAGTATGGGAAATATTTACCAAAATATCTAACACCGAGAAACTGCTAAGTATTAAAAATAAATTAACTTGAATAAATAAAGCAACTTAAAATAAAACAAACCTTGGCATGAGATTAATTTAAAAATAATAGCAATAATGACAATTCCAGGGAATTGTCAACATTTTTCCTTCATGGAAACTTTGTGAAGATACCTCATTCATAGGTCTTGTAAATATTTGACCTGACTTACAGCTTTATCAGTATGAGAATCTCCATCCCCAGGACATATACCGAAAACAATCAGTAAAATTATCTAAAGTTGTAGTGCCTGTGGAAGTGATACCAATGGGGTGAGTGGGGGAGAGTGAGCAAGAAAGAGAGAGATTAGAAAAAGGGGGGGCGGAGTCAAGGGAAGAGCTGGGGAATGAGATGTGTAATGCATCAATATATCCCTAGGTTCCAGAAGGCCAAAAACATATACAAGGATGTGTATATGCCTAGGAAAAACCCAAGATAGCCCTAATAGCTCATCTCCAGATGACTTTTGAGTTCCAGCATAAGCTAGGAATTGAAAATAAGACAGTTACAAATTGCCAGAGCATTGAAGATATGCACATCCCACAGAAAGTCCTTTGGCAAAATGTAGAAGATTTATTAGTTGTAGGCATTTAAGGAAATCTCTGTCAAATCAATACTTGTCCATTAAGATAATGAGTAGTCTTCATTGACCCACAAAAGGGAATTCAGACTTTCTAGAATAAGCCCAGAAAAGTCATCAAACTAGAAAGTATGGCCATTGTACATAGGAAAAAAGAGTAGCAATAGAAATTACCCTTGAGGAAGCCCAGGTACTGAATTTACTATACAAAGCTTTAAGGCAGCAAACATAATTTTTTCTGTGGTTTGAAAGTGTTCTCCAAAGGCCCATGTGCTAAAGGCCAAGTCCCTAGCCTATGGCACTATTGGGAGGGGGTAATATCTTTAAGATATGGGGCAAAAGGAAAAAAAAGAGGTGGGGCCTACTAGGAAGTTAAGTTATTGGGGAGACATGTTTTAATGGGCTTTGGGACCCCAAGCCTCTTTATTTCTGTCTCTGATCTCTAGCTGCCATGAGGTAAGCAACTTAGCTCTGCTATATACTCTTTATCACGGCCCCAAAGCAACAGAGTCAACCAATCACAGACTGAAACCTGAAACAATAAGCCAAAATAAATCTTACCTCTGCTATGTCATGTATTTTGTCACAGCAATGGAAAGCTTACTAACACAAATATGTGTAAAGAATTAAAAGATATCATATCTAAAACATGAAAGTATGAGAACAATGTATAACCAAGAAGAAAGTATCAAAAATACATGAAAAGTTCTGAAATTGGAAAAGTCAATAGCTAAAATGAAAAAAATCCTAGAGAAGCTTAATAATAGTATAAATTTGACAAAAAGAATTATCGAGTTTAAAGATAGGTCATTTGGGATTATCTACTTTGAAGAACAGAAAGAAAAAAAATAAAAAGAGTAGATCTCAAAGATCTGTGAAACAAATAATTTATGCCGTTAACTATACCAACGTCCCAATAGGAGTTTCAAAAGAAGAAAGAAAAAGAAAAGAATATTTGAAAACTAATGGCTGAAAATTTACTGAATTTGATGAACTATAATAATATATACATGCAAAAAGCACAACAAATTCCATGTAGGATAAAGTCAAAGATATCCATACCTATATACATCATGGTCAAATTGCCAAAATCCAAAGACAAAAAAAAAAAAGAAAGAAAGAATCTTGAAAACAACAAGAAAAAAATGACTGATCGCTTATAAGAAAGTCTCAATAAGATTAATAGTTGACTTCTTATCATAAACCATGGAAGTAATAAGGAAGTAGGATGACATTAAAATGCTAAAAATAGGTGAGTGGAACCTCATTATTCATCAAGAATTTTATATCTACCAAAAGTATCCTTCAAAAATTAAGGATATATTAAGACATTCCATATATTAACAAAAACAAAAAAAACAAAACAAAACAAAAAAACCAGAATCTGTTACCAGAAAACATTCCTCATATGGAACACCAAAAATTCCTTCAGATTAAAATGAAGGACACTAGATGCTAACTTGAATCCACATGCAATAATAAGAGCATCAGTAAAAATAACTGAAAAGGTAGTATAAATGTCTTTTGAGGAAATTCTTTACTTTTTATATCTCATTTAAATAAGAGTAGGAAGACAACTCACAAAAACTTAAAATAATGGAATTTAAATGGCATGTTAGAACATTTTATTTAACACACAAAAGAATGCTGTAATGGAAGAAAAGACAAAAAAAAGCATAAAACATGCAGAAAATATGTAAAAAATGGCAGCTATAAGTACTACATTCTCAGTAACTATATTATATTTAAAGGGAATAACTTCTCTAATAGAAGGCAAAGATTGACCGAATGGCTGAAAATTTACTAAATTTGATGAAATGTAATAATATACACATGCAAAAAGCACAACAAATTCTGTTGCATTTTAACCAGTTTCTAGTTTTTACTATTATAGATGATGAATATTTTTATATAGGCATTTTTATTTGAATTTGAATGATCTACTCAAGTGACACTGAATATAAGTATTTAATTTGTTTTGCCAAATGGATTTCTAAAGGGTTATATGAGTTTAAAGTATTTTATCCATCATCCCACATACAATTATAGAGTCCTCTGCTCCCCATTGTGTCTGGGTCTGGTAATGTAAGATGAATGAGACCCTAACTCTGAGTTTCAGGAGAGTTTACAGCTTTCTTAGAGACTGAAAAGTAAGTAAACAAGTACCCCCAAAGAATTATAAGGGTTCTATAGACCTATGAACAGGATACAGTGTGTTGCTTGGGACAGAGAATTGAGTCTGATTCTTCACCTAAAAAAGGTATCGGATGTACAATGATCATTTAATAAATAATAGTTGTTGAAAGAAGATAGTTGTGGAAAGTTAAAGGAATGGCTAATCCATCCACTTAGTGACTAGTTTAGAACAAGTTTCTTAGAAGAACCTGTGATTTGTAATTAGCTGGTCATTTAATCCTTGGTACATTCACTAAACAAGTATTTTGGGCACTGGTCCAGGGACTGTGCTAAGTACTAAGGACACAGTTGCTACTGTTCCTGTGAAATTTGCCTAGCAAGGAAAACAGGTAATAAACAAGTAATTAAAATAATGAAGGACATGGGATAATATAAGACTGTACAATAGCTGCAAGTCACTTAGCATAAGGATCAGTGGAGACTTCCCATAGGGAGTGACAGTAAAGGCATAACTTGAAGGATAAATAAGTCAGTTAGAAAAATGGGAAAGAAGACAAAAGTGAAAAATGATTCCAGGCAGAGGCAATCATATCATTCATCTATATGCAAATGAATGCTTATTTCATGTTTGAGGTGTCTTAAAGACAGTTTATTTGCTAAGGTACTTTCACATACTCCCAGCCAACAATGTGGTTTATATAATTCTTGGCTTTCTAAAACTTTTCCTTTGTGAATAGCATGAAAGTAAACCTCACTATAGATCCTATCAGTATTCAAATTTAGTGGGGTCTAATCCACAGGGTTAAATTATGTTGCTCTTAAAACCACCCCATTAGATAAGCAATGTTGCGCTATAAAAATTATAGTCAAAGAAACTGAGCCATAAGCCATGATATGCAGATCTTTTTAAAAAAATACTATTTTTAGTTGTAGATTGACACAATACCTTTATTTTATTTGTTTATATTATTATGTAGTGCCAGGAATGGAACCCAGTGCCTCTTGAATGCTAGGCAAGCACTCTACCATAATCATTTAATAAATAAATAGTTGTTGAAAGAAGAGCCACAACCCCGGCCCCTGATATGCAGTTCTTGAGGTAGACCTGAGCTGAGACTGAGGCTCTGACTCTTCCTGGCTGAAGGACCTGGAAGAAACCAGTTCCTACCAGCTTACCCTGCAGCATTAGTCTAGGAAGAAGAAAGACCTATAAGCAGAGGGCACTGGGAACTGTTTGTTGACCATGGAGCTGTGGAATCCACTCCTAGAGAGTCCAAGGCTGAGAGGCAGTCGCCTAGGCAGCCCTACCGGCCATAGCCACTCATCACAACACGGGGCAATGGCCCACCCAATGCCCAGCCCCAGCCCCCTGGGTCTTGCTATCTTCTATCTTTGAGGGGAGGTTGTAACCCATGTCTCCACAACATTACATCATCTCCTGAAGACAAGGGTCAATAGTGAGTTTTTGCTGGCTAAGTCCTCAGTGCAGGACATGGTGTTCTGGATATAGAACATCTGTCTTGGGAGGCACAGTTGGGAAGGAATGAAGGCTCTTTCTGGGAGCCTGACTGGCTCACTGAGCAAAGGCCAGGAGGTACATGGTTAAGTAGCAGAAAGCCTGCGCTACCATAAACAAGATGGGAGTGGGCTCCTCCTATCTGCCTGTTCATGCAAATTAGCTTCCTTTCTGCTCAGGCATGGGAGGGAAAAGGAGCCTTAGAAGATTTGCATGTTTATTTGTTTGACTCTATGGGTAGACAGTTAGATGTAGATCTAGATGTACAAGCATGCTTAGTTTTTATTACGTTTTACTTTATTGCAGTTTGTAGATATTATGTTCTTTATACATTGAAGCTTTGTGGCCGCCCTGCATTGAGCAAGTCTTTTGGTGACATCTCCTCAAGAGCATGCACTCACTTCTTGTCTCTATGTCACATTTTGGTAATTCTCACAACACTGCAATTGTTTTTGTTATCATCTTATATGGTGATCAATGATGAGTGATCTTTGATGTTACTGTTGTAATTGTTTGGGGCATCACCAACCATGTCCCTATAAGATGACAAACTCACTGATAAATGTCTATGTCCTGACTCTTCCACCAACCAGCTTTTCTTCCAGCTCCCTCCTTCTTCATGGATTTCCAATTCTATGAGAAGCAGAAATATTAAATGATGTCAATTAATAACCCTCCAATGGTCTCTAAGTGGTCAAGTAAAAGGAAGAATCACACATCTCTCACTTTACATCAAAAGCTAGAAACAACGAAGTTTAGAGTGAAAGGCAGGTTGAAACTGAGATAGGCCAAAAGCTAGGCCTTTTGCACCAGTTAGACAAGTTGTGAGTGCAAAGAAAAAACTCTGGGAGAAATGTAAAGTGCTACTTCAGTGAATGCATGAATGATAAGAGAAACAACCTTATTGCTGATATGGTAAAAAATTTTAGTGGTCTGGATAGAAAAATCAAACCAGGCACAATATTCTCTTAAGCTAAAGCCTAATCTAAAGCAAGGCCCTAACTTTTCAATTCAACAAAGGAAGACGGAGGTAAGAAGGTTGCAGGAAAAGAAAGTTTGAAACCAGAAGAGGTTGATTATTTTAGGTGTAAGGAAAGAAAAGAAGCTGTTTCTATAACATTAAAGTGCAATATGGAATAGCAAATGTTTATGTAGAAGCTGCAGCAAGGTATTCAGAAGGTGTACCTAAGATAATTGAGAGAGGTGGACAAACTGAACAACACGCTCTCATTGTGGATGAAACAGACTTATATTGGAAGAAGATGCTATTGGGGACTTTTACAGCTAGGAAAAAGTCAACATCTGGCTTCAAAGGACAGGCTGACTCTTTATGGGAGCAATGAAACTGGTGACTTGAAATTGAAGTCAATGCTCATTTTCCGTTTCCAAAATCCCAGGGCCCTTAAAAATTATACTAAATCTACTCTGTCTGTGCTTTATCAGTGGAATTTAAAAGCATGGATGATAGCATATCTGGTACAATACATTTTACTGAAAAAGTTAAGACCACTGTTATCACCAACTTCTCAGAAAGAAAAAATTATTTTCAAAATGTTACCATTCATTGACAATGTGCCTGGTCACCTAAGAGCTCTGACAGAAATGCACAATGAGTTCTATGTTGTTTTCATTCCTGTTCACACAATATCCATTCTGTAGCCCAAAGATTAAGGAGTAATTTCTTACTTTTAAGCTTTATTATTTAAGAAATATATTTTGTGAGCTGGGGCTGTAGCTCAGTTGGTAGAGTGCTTGCCTAACATGCACAAGGCCCTGGGTTCGATCCCCAGTACCACCAAAAAAACAAAAACAAAACAAAACAAAAAAACAACACTTCAGTGGATGAGAAGTTGCTGCTTATACAGAAATGAAAACACAGAATCTACTCCTGTAGAAGATACTGTGAAGATTGCTGAATGACAACAAGGTCTTAGAATATTACATAATCTTAGTTGATAAAGCAAGTGTAGGGTTTGAGAGGATTGATTTCAATTTTGAAAGATATTCCACTGTGGGTCAAATGCTACCATACAACATCAGAAACTACAGAGAAATCTTTTGTGAAAAGAACAACATAGCAAACTTCCTCTTTGTTTTATCTTAAGGACCTGTCACAGCAACCTCCATCTTGCTCAGTCAGCAGTTGTCCCTATTAAGGTGAGACCCTCCACCAGCAAAACAAACAAATCAATCAATAAAAACTTACTGAAGGCTCAGATAATCATTAGCATTTTTTAGCAACAGGATTTTTTAAAATCAGGGTATGTACATTGTTTTCTTTCTTTTTTCTTTTCTTTTTCTTTTTTGGACATAATGTCATTGAATACTTACAGATTTCCATGTAGAGTAAACTCAACTTTCAGATGCACTGGAAAACTGAAGACCTGTGTGACTTGCTTTATTACGATACCCATCACTTTATTTCAGTGGTCTCCAACCAAACCTGCACTATCTCCAAGGTTTTTCTGTAAACATGTTAATATTTGTTTATCATCTATCTAGCAATCAATCAATCATTTACCTTCTACTTATCTTTCTTTCTCTAGGGAATGGATGAGTATCTGCTGCAGTCCGGCTGCAGCGAAATAACCGGGGTTGGGGGGCCGCAGGGGGTGTGATGATCAACTTGTATAGATTGATACAGCAGGAATGGAAGCTGTTTATTGTAGGACAGGAGCAGTATTTATACATTCCACACAGCTTATCTTAATTAGCATAAACTAGATACAGCAGTCAACCAATAAGGACTCTCCATGCTTAATGGCTCACTGGCATTACTTCACAAACCACTCCCTCTGGCATTTTGCCAGGTGCCATCCAGACTTGTTTATAGACTCTAACATTTCCCCCTTTTGTTTAATTTAAATAACGACCATAGTGGTTTTTACACAAACACCATAAATAACCTGCTATAAACAGAAAGGGAGGATACAAAATGCCACAATACCAAGCCACTTGATGGCTCCATGCAAGAAGCCCTTGGAAAAATTATACCAGCAATGACACCGTTAGCAAAGATACAATTTGTTATAGATTACAATTTGAGTTACAATTTGTTATAGATTACAATTTGAGTTACAATTTGTTATAGATTACAGTTTGTTGTTTTAGTCCAGGTAAAGCCTCAATAGATTAACTCACAGTCCAGGTAAATCACAGTCCATGTAAGTTCTGCAGGCAGCTAGCTTAAATCACAGTCCAGGTAAGTTCTGCAGGCAGCTAGCTTGATCTGAAGTCTCGTCCATTTCTCAGCCGAAGTCTCCAAGTCTCCTCCGGTTTTCAGCAACCCTGTAAATTCTTCCACCTTTGTTTTCACCGGCACTGGGACAAGACAGGAACTCCGGATGGCTAAAGAAAATCCTGTAGCATTCCAGCAGGCGCTAAGAAAACAACCTTCTGAACAATTAGTACATTATCTCAAGGTTTTTTACGTTTGAAATAAGCCTTAATAGTGCTCATTACTCATTAGCTTCCAGGTGTGGGAGAACCATTGTAGTTATTGGCCTTGGAAACATTAAACTTCAGGGACGTGGGCCATCTTCCGCCTGCAGTGTTCCAGGCAGCCCCATATGGCCCTGGGGAGATTCCCAGACTCAAACTGCTTCGGGGCACAGGGAGCAAGAGCCTGCAAGACTGTGCCTCCAGGTCAGGTCTAGATTTGGGCTGTCACAGTGGCGACCGCTCCCCGGGCAGTGGGGTGGGGAAGAGCTGGCAACTGCCGCTTGGAAAATCCTTGCTGCGCCATGGCCGGCTGCACATGGCAGCCGCCTCCGATTCACGCACCCTTCAGTAACAAAAAGTATTCAGTAATAGCCTTTTGCTGCAACTTTTTTCCTGATAATCCTTCTTCTTCTGAACTTTCTTTTTCTTTCTGACTAGAGTTCCTGGGCTTCCATCAACACATGCCCTATTTTTGGTTCCACTGGGGTGCCTTCTTTCCTTAGTAATTTACTTAATACCCCTTCCATATTTTCATCACAAAGACAATACAATACACTGAAACAAAACAAGACACAAACATACTGTATCAATCTTCTCCATTTTCTTGAAATGGCCATTTTTTCTCTCGCCTTATCTAGGGACCAGCAGATTTGCTCCCATCCTATCTATGGACAGGCAGCTTTTTTTCGTCACTTACCCCTGAGTGTCCCAGGGCTCCCTATAACAGGCCACCATCTGCTGCAGTCCGTCTGCAGCAAACTAACGGGTGGGGGGGGTGACGAGCAACTTGTGTACCTTGATACAGCAGGAGAGTAGGAGTGGGAGCCGTTTATTGTAGGACAGGAGTGGTATTTATACATTCCACACAGCTTATCTTAATTAGCATAAACTAGATACAGCAGTCAACCAATCAGGAATCTCCACACTTAATGGCTCGCTTTTGTTACTTCACAAACCACTCCCTCTGGCATTTTGCCAGGCGCCATCCAGACTTGTTTACAGACTCTAACAAGTATCCATAAATATCATCTTTCATCTTTTTCCCTTTATGATTACCGTTTGTACAGAATTCACTCTTTGTGTAGATAAAGCTTCCTCCCACCAAAAGTCCCAATGTCCTGAAATTGTTTTGTCTATGGAGTGTTTTCTTAAAGATGACAATACCAGCCCAAAAAGCAAATAAGCCCCCCTTTGGTTTTTCTGTATTTTTGTGGAGATGGAGGAGTTACACAATAGACCTATATCCTCCAAAAGAAAATGGAGGAAATATGGAAATAGTGTGTTCTAACTCACCTGAACAATAAGCTTAATAGAAGTTTGCCGGAAACAACTTGGAGGGTAAGCTCTAGAGCTGTAAGAGGAAACAGTTATTATAGAATTTAAATGGACATCTATCAGAAATGCCATCCTGACGTCACTGTCCTTGGAGGATCCATGGAAGTTGGGATTCACCATCTGGAAAGGACAATAGAGGAACAATATAAGAAAAACAGTTGAAAAATTCCTTTGCACCACCCTGGACCTCCTGAGATAAAAGATGGAGACAAGTTGCAGTGCAGTGAATTTTCTCCCTGAAGTGTCCTTGATCATTCTGTTTGATAGCAATCTAAGACAATGTAGAAAAAAAGATCATTGAAAGATCAACTGCAATGCAAGCATGACCACTTAGGATTTGAAACATATGGTGTCCAGGATAACCAGATCACACCTAATCACCTTTCCAGAATTGGTTCCAATGAAAACCCCTTCTGCTTCTCTGACACCTTTTCTAACTCTTCTCCTGAACTCCCACACTAGGTAGAATCTGTATACATCCCTCTTCATAGATTCACACAATTTTTATCCCATCTAGAACTCTTGACTCCTCTAGAATTGTGGCCAGAGATTGTGTCTGAGACTTTTTATAGCCAATCATTTAATACAATTCCTGGTACATAATAAAGAATGCAAGTTGAATAATTTATCTATATGCAACCTAGTTTCTTTATTTCTACAGTCACAGACAAACACTTATTTCATATGCTAGCAATGTAAGGGTGCGTAAACTGCATGTAAGATATGTTTGCATTGAAAATCAATACAGCCAAAGAGATATATACTTCAAGTCAGTTTCTCAAGAAGATATTATGATTCCACTCGTTTGGGGTAAGTGTTCTGTTTTTCTTTTGGTTTTCTACTCTCCAGATGATTCAAACATATTGCAGTAAGACTATAAACTACTGATTTAAGAGGAGAAAGATTTTGGTTAGTCAAATTTATCAATTTTTTTTCCTTTTATGGGTAGAGATTTTTATGTCCCAAAATATCTGTCTGCACCAAATTTATAAATATTTTCTCCCTAAAAGTTTAATAATTTGGCAATTTCATTTAGGTCCATGACTAATTATTAGCTAATTGTTGGGATTGGTGTGAGGTAGGGGCCTAGGATCATTTGCATGCAATGATTAAATACAATTGATGCATCTGCTTAAACTATACAGTTCACCTAATATGATGGTTCACACCCATAATCCCAGAAACTTAGGAGGCTGAAGCAGGAAAATTGCAAGTTCAAGGTCAGTCTCAGTAATTTAGTGAGACCCTGAACAACTTATTGAGACCCTGCCTCAAAATAAAAAAATTAAAAAGGGCTTGGGGATGAGGCTCAGTGGTAAAGCACCACTGGGTTTAACCCCCAATATTAAAAAAGTGTATAGTTCAATGAGTTTTGAAAAATTTAGGTATCCACAACAATTAAGATATAGATAATCTCCATAACCCATAAAATTTTTTTCTATTTCCTTTTACATTCGACCTCCTTGCCCCTGACTGTAGTCAATGACTGATCTGCTTTCTGTCACCATGGATTAATTTAGCCTTTCTAGATGGAATCATACACTATGTAGTTTGTGTCCAGCTTCTTTCCTTGGTATAATGTTGTTTAGATTTATCCATGGTATAGCATCCATCAGTAATTCATCTCTTTAATTGCTGAGTAGTATTCCAGTCTATGGATACAGTGCAATTTGTTAGCTCATCTACCTTTTTTGTTGGTCCTTGCAGTTGTTTCAAATTTACGGCTGTTATGAATTAGCTGCCATGAATATTCAGGAATAAGTCTTTAGATAGTTATTTAAAACACTCTCTTGGCTCACTACATTGGAATAGTTTGCTAAGCCACATGGTTTAGTGAATGATCAACTTTAAAAGAAATAGTCAAACTGTTTTCCAAAGAAGTTATGGCATTAGATCTGCTGACCAGCAAAATTTGTAAGAACTCCAGTTCCTCCTTTTCAACACTTGAAGTCATCTGATGGTTTTTTGGTGTATGTGTTTTTGCAGTGCTGGGAATTGAACCCAGGTCCTCACACATGTTGAACATGAGCTCTACCACTGAACTACATCCCCAGCCTTTGTTTACTTTTAATTTTTGCTATCCTAGTGGGTGTGAGTAGTATATTGTAGGTTTAATTGGCATATCTCTGCTCGCTAATGATATTGGGCATCTCTCCATTGCTCATTGGCCTTTTGTATAACTTCTTTTTACTTCTTTTGGGAAGTGTCTGTTGAATCTTTGGTTTATTTTTAAAACCCTATGTCTTCTTACTGAGAAAAGACCTTTATATATTATGGATACCTATCTTTTCCAAGTATATGCACTGCAAATATTTTCTCTTAATCTATGACTTGCCATTTATTTATTTTTTGGTGGTGGTGCTGGGGATTGAACTCAGAGCCTTGTGCATGTGAGGCAAACCCTCTACCAAATGAGCTACATTCCCAGCCCTCATTTTCTTAAGAGGATCTTTTGAAGAGAAAGTTTTTAGCTTTTAAAATTCAGTTTATCAATATTTTCTTTGTCAGTTTGTGATTTTTGTGTCCTAAGAAATCTGTGCCTAATTCAAGGTTACCAAGATTTTTTTCTCTATCTTTTACTGTAGAAGTCTTATAATTCTAGACTTATTTTAGATTTATAATACATTTAGAGGTTATTTCTCTATGTTGTGTTAGGTGAGAATTGGAGTACATTTCTCACTAATTGATATCCAATTCTTCTAATACTATTTGTTAAAAATACTCTCTCTTCCCATCGAATTTTGTAGGCACATTTTTCAAAAGTCAATTGACCATATATATGGGGATCTACTTCTGGATTTGTTATTATGTTCCCCATTAATCTATGTATCTAATTTTATTCCAATGATGCATTTTCTTGATTATAATTGTTTTATAATAAGACTATAAGTCAATCCTCAAATATTGTTACTTTTCAAGTTTGGTTTTTCTGTTTCTTTTCATTTCTCTATGCATTTTAAAACCAGCTTGTGTTATTATTGAGGTCCCATTGAAATTATGAGTCAGTTTAAGAAGAAGTGATATCTTAACAATATTATGTCTTTCTACCCATGAACATGATATATTTTACCATTTATTTGGCTCTTCTTTATTTTCTCTGAACAATATTTGTAGTTTTCCATATTAAAGTCTCTCCTATCTTCCATTAAATTTATTCTCAAGCATTTAATTTTCTTGTTACTGTAATAAGTGAAATTAACTTTTTAAAAATAATATTTTTATTTTGAGGTAATTTTAAATTCCTATGCAACTGTAAGAAATCAAACAGAGAGATCCCATTATCCTTTTATCTTAGTTTCTCCTAATGTTAATATCTTGCACAACCACAGCATAATGTCACACCAGGAAGTTGATGGTGATACAATCAGGAAGTAGAAGATTCCCATAAAGATCTCCCAGGTCGTTCTTTGATAGCTATACCATTTGCCTCACCTGCTTCTCAGTCCCTGGTGACCACTCATCTGTTCTCCATGTCCATAATTTTGCCATTTAAAAAATAGGATGTATAAAATCTATATAAAATTTGGGACTGGTTTTTCACTCAACATAGGTCTTTAAACATTCACCCAGTTTGCAGTGTATTCAAATAGTTCGTTCTTTTAATGGAGAGGTTTCCATGATTTGGATATACCACAATTTATTTATTCATTTACCCATCAAACAACATCTGAGTTGCTTCCAGGTTTTGGCTATTACATCTGAAGCTACTATAAACATTCATATTCAGATTTTTGTGAGGTCATGTTTATTTTTGTGGGGTAAATACTCAGGAATGCAACTGATGGGTTGCATATTTAGTTTTCTAAACTAGTTTCTGGAGAGGCTGTATCATTTTATATTTCCACCAGTTATGCATGAGTGATTCTCATACTCTACATTCTTACCAGCATTAGATTTTCACTATTTAAAAATTCTAGCTATTTTGATAATTTGCACTTCTCAAACACCTAATAATATTGAACACTTTTTCATATGTTTATTTGCCATCTGTATATCCTCTGAAATGTATCTTCAGATCTTTTGCCCATTTTCCAATTGGATTTTAACTGTTGTTTTGAGAATCTTTAATATTTTCTGGATATTTGCATTGTCAGATATGTGGTTGGCAAATATTTTCTCCCAGTTTATACCTTGTCTTTTCATCCTCTGAACAGGGTCCTTTGCATATGCTTAAAATATCCATTTTTCCTTCTTTGGATCATATTTTTGGTGTCAAGTCTAGAAACGCTGTTCTTGGACTTAAATCCTCAAGATTTTTTCCTGTGTTTTTGTTTGAGTTTTATTAGGTTTATGTTTTGATAAATGTGTATGATCTATTGTGTTAGCAATTTTGTATAAGTTGAAGATGTATTAATTAATTTATTTGTTGTCTATGGATAGCTATGGCACCATTTACTGAAATGGTATCTTTCCTTACTGCATTGCTTTTGCACTTTTGTCAAAAATTATTTGGCCACGTTTTTTGGGGAGATGGTGTACTACAGAGTTCTCTGTTTTCTTCCATTGATCTATGTGTCTATTCCTCCACCAATACCATGTGGCTTTGATTACTGTAACTATGTAACAAGTCTTTAAGTAGAATAGAGAGAATTCTTCCACTTTATCCTTCTTTTTCAAAAGTATTTTAGCTCCTCCAGTTCCCTTTCCATTCCATGGATATTTTCAGATGTTCTCCTTTTCTCTATATCTATGCAAATTCTTCCTAGTATTTTTATAAGAAGTGCTTTATTCAGGGACTAATATCTTGATTATGCTGAATCTTCCAACCCATGAATAAGGATTGTCTCCATTGATGCAGATGTTTGATTTTTTTAAATCAGTACTGTGTATTTTCAGCATACAAGTTCTACACGTTTTGTCAGATTTACATCTTTTATTTTGGCAGAAATCTTAAATGGAATTGTATTTTAATTTTATACCCATTTTTTCATGTTCATTGACAGTATATCAAAATACAATTGATTGTTATATTTTTATCTTGTACTTGCAAATTTGCTGAGCATACTTATTAAGTCCAAGGGGTCTTTTGTTAATTCTTTGGAATTTTCTACTAGACAAACAGGGATAATTTATTTATTTATTTACACTCTATATTCCTTATATTTTCTGTTCTTACCTTATAGCACTGGCTAATACTTTCAACAATATGTAGAATGAGAGTGGTGAAATTCACTTGCTTTTCCCCCAATCTTAGGAAAAAAGTATTTGGTCTTTCACCATAAGTATAATATTAACTGTAGGTTTTTAGTAAACAATCTTTATACGATTAAAGAAATTTCTATTATTATTCTAAGAGTTCTTCAATAAATGGATGTTGAATTTTGTCAAATGCTTTTTCTGAATAAATTGACATGATTATTTTATGTTTTCTTTAACTTGTTATCATGTCATCAATACAATAGATTTTTGCATCCACAGTCAAGAGGAATATTGGTCTGTAATTTTCTTCCTTCTTTCCTTTTTTGTATTATTTTGTCTTTTTATTATTAATCAAGATAGTAGTAGTTTCATTGAATAAGTTAGAGAATCTTCCCTTCACCTCTGTTTTTAAATATATAAGTATAGGATTGAAGTCAATTCTATTTTAAATATTTAGTCAAAATTTCCATTGAAAGCATCTGAGTCTGGAGATGACCTTTTGGTCATCATTTAGAAATTATGAATTCAATTTCTCAGTAGTTGTAGTTTTATTCAAATTATATACATCATATTGGTTGAGTATGACGGTTTGTGCTTTTTGAGATAGCTCATTTTGTCTAAGTTTCAAATTCATGTGTGTAGATTTTTTGTATTATTCCTTTATTATCCTTTTGATGTCTGTAGGGTCTGTAGTAATATCCCGTTTCACTCTTGATATTGGTAAATTTTTTAGATGGAAACTTAGATTACTTATTTGCTACCTTTACTATTTTCTAATGTATGTTTAGTGTGATAAAGTTTCACTCATAATTGCTATTGCTGTATCCCACAAAGTTTATCACGTGGTATTTTCATTTTCATTCATCTGAATGTGTGTTTCTTGATACTTCCTCTTTGACCCTTTTATTTCTGTTATTGATTTTGTAATTTGATTTTATTGTGGTCAGAGAACATGCTCTTAATGATTTAAACTCTTAAATTTATTGAGTTTTGCTTTATGCCTATTTTTTATGTTTTTTGTGTGTTATTGTATAGAGACTTGAAAGGAATGTGCACTCTGTTGCTTTTGGATTATAGTCTATAAATGTCAATTAGATCCTGTTGGTTGATGGAGTTTTCTTTTTATATCCTTACTGATTTTAAGTCTAGTTGTTCTATAAGTGTTGAGAGAGGTATTGAAGTCTCATATATGGTTGTGGATTTGCCTATTTTTCTTTTCTATTTTATTTGGTTTTGCTTCATCAATTTTGTTGTTTGGTGATAGTAATTTAAGATTTCTATGTCTTCTCTGTGTATTGAACCTTTCATCATTACGTAAAGTCCCTCTCTATTCTGATAGTTTTCTTTATTCAGAAGTCTCCTTTATCTGATATTAATATGGAAATTGTTTTCCTTTGATAAATGGTCGTATGATATATCTTATTCTATTCTTTTACTTTCAACATGGCTATGTTATGTTTGAAGTAAGTTTACTGCAAACAGCATGGAGTTGGGTCACATTTTAAAATTTGTTACACAGTGATAGACCCCTAATACAATTGACATAATGTCAATGTTTATACCATTCAACATCATATAGAGCTACACAACTGTGGAACATTAGGTGACCTTGGATCATACTCTCAGTGAATTTACTTCCCTATAGCACATATATCAAAACTGTCCAGATTCCTCTATTGATAATATATATACTTTTCCAGGAAAGCTCTAAGATCCACTTAAAAATCTTAGGTGTAACCTATTCATCATAATGTTAATGGTTGATCCAAGAGACACTTAAGGAATTGCTTAATATATAGTTGTAACAAGAGGTATAAAGTTGAATGTAGTATTTCACTCTAGATCACGGTTCTTCTAGTTTTATATATAAACATGGGGCCTTATTGACTTTAAGGTTATCTTTACATAAATTATCCTTGATGATAAAAAGTGTTCTAGGTAGATTCTTTTCTCTTCTCAAAACTCTCTTTTCTATCTTCTCTCCAATACCTCCTATGTCTGCTTTCACCCCCCAAACCTTTGTTTGCCCTTTATCCCTGAGCTATGGGTCTTCCCATAGCTTATCTTGAAAATCTTCACACTTTTAGCATGGGATAGGAATACCAGCTATTTTTTTCATAGCACATTTAAGAGTCCTGAAGGTAGAAGAGATTAAAAAAAAAAAGGATGTGGGTCAATTTTGCTCAAGATAGAAATATAGCATCATTTTTCTGATTTTCCTCTTCAAATTTTCACTCCAAAAGTTTATATATACATATATATATGTAAACATATATATGTAATTATACACACACACACACACACACACACACACACACATTTCAGATATCCTGCAATGGATAGCTTTGGGAACTATTTCTTAAAATGTATCTGTCTCCTTCCTGACTTTTGATTCCATCATCCAACTCTCTTCTACAGATTTAGCCTTGGGAGAGGCCATCTGTATCCTAACCTTGACTCTTCTTCCCTATTCCTGTTTTGTTTCCCTGAATGCACAAGGTAGGGACAATAGCAATTTGGATTCACTTTACTTCACAGTATTTGGTACTCTTTTTAGTCAGATGTTTCAACTCTGACCAAAAGACCTGACCAGAACAATGCAGAGGAGGAAAAGTTGATTTTGGCTCATGATTTCAGAGGCCTCAACTCCAGAGATGGGCAACTCCATAGCTCTGGGCCCAAGGTGAGGCAGAATAATATGGTGGAAGGCCATGAGAAAAGTAACTCAGAACATGGCAACAGGAAGCAGAGAGAGATTTACTCACCAGAGACTAAATATAAACCTCAAAGATACACCCCAGTGACCTACTTCCTCCAGCCACACCCTACCTGCCTACAGTTACCACACAGTTAATCTATATAAATGGATTAATCCATCAATTAAAGATCTTATAATCTAATCATTTCCCTATGAAAATTTTTGCATCATTTCACATGTGAGCTTTTGGGTGACACCTTATATCTAAATCATAACAGGTACTTTTTCTTATTTCTTTGGTAAGTTTTGTTAAACTATGCCAGACTTGCATGGGTAAGTCATATGAATCAACACAGTGGTCAAGTGACAATTCAATCTCCCATATCCTAAAAAAGGAGTTTAATTATCAAGAGAAGGGGGGAAGGCATAGGATATGACATGGATTCCTCCACGTGGAGCTGCTACAAATGGTAGGATAAGTTTAAGAAACCTAGTGTGAGTCCTAAAAGAGACCTCAGAAAGTCATAGATAGCTCAGTAGACTACAGTTTGAAATACCTGGAAGTGTTCCATTTATTTCATTTCACCCACAAAACAGTAAGCTCTAAATTACTGGGCAAATTCTTGAAACTCCAATTCTGTCGAAGGTCCTACCTGAAATTGAATTTCCCAAGGACATAGAAGCAGGACAGCATCTGAGCCTCTTTTTAGGAGGTCCTATATGGCTTTTCTGTCCTCATAGACCCTCAGCTGGCACTTGCCCTGGTCTCAGTCGCCGTCTCTGAAATTTGAGCCAGGGGCTTTAGATCTTTTCTTTATCAAGATGTTTGGTCTCCTGTACCAGGACCTGGCTCCTATGGACTTCCCCAGTTATGGTCCCCCTTCTTGGCTTAAACTTGATAAACTGTTCTGAACCTATCTCAACTGCTGGCACACCACTCACTCCCAACTGGAAGAGGTTCTGACACTTCCTAGGGATACTGTAAGGCTCAAATGTGCTACAGGGGCATCTTTAATGGTGGAGGAAAAGGTTGAGGTCATTAGTGGTGGTCAAAGTAGTGGTTTCTAGGAAGGAGAAAACAATAGCTGGCTACCAACCTTCAGAAGACAAAGCCTTAGGCAGAGGTATGGATTCTACCTTGTGGCGTGCAGTGCAGGAAGCTAAAGGTCCCAGGAATCCCAGCTCTAAGATAGTCACAGACCTCTGTCTAGAGCCTCTAGCAGTCATTAAAAATGTATCTGCTTATTCAGCAAGGCACATTTACTGGTGATTAGGAGAACTCATAAAACATTGCACCCTATTCAAAGTCTTCTTCAGATAAACTCTCTACAGCTTTGAACTATACACTTGCTAAGGAATTTTCATTATCCCTTATCCCCTTGTCAAAGTACCTGTGTGTATGTGCACGGGTGTGTGCACAAGCACTTTCTTTTTTCGATAGAGCTAGAGATCTCCCAAAACCACACATAGAGATGGGACATATTTTTATCTGGGGACACATTGATCCAAGATATTCCACCATTCTATCTATAATTTCACTGTTGTTTGAGAGTGTGGTATGGTGGGAAGGCCACAGGTCTGAGTATCAGAGATCTGACCTCAAGCCGCTCCCCTTTCCAAACCCAGGCCTTAGATTCCTTCTGAATAGAGTTCAGGGGAAAGGGAGTGGGTCTCTTACTTCCCTTTGACCCTAGCTGACTGGATTTGCAGCTGAAAACTAGATGGAAGGGAGTACTTTCCCAACTCCCAGGAGACTTGGAACCACCTTTAGAGAACAACGGAGCTTTCAGAGAGGACACAGAATTATTTTTCCAGCACAATCCATAGACCTTTACCTGGTTTTTGTTTGTTTGTTTGTTTGGTTGGTTGTTGGTTTTGAGGTTTTTTGGGGCTTGGGGGTTTTTTTTGCTTTTGCTTTTTGAAGAAAGTGTGTGCATTGGTTGGTGGGACACTGCAGAGGGATGGGGGTGCGAGCTCAGTAGTTTATGGAACATGAGGACTATTTCTTAAAACAGAGGATGTGTTTGGAAGTCAACTAAACCTTTGCTTTCAAACTCTTTAGAAGCAGCAGAACCCTTTCTTCAGTGAAATTTTTATGCACATTCTGAACACATATAAGAGACAAAAGTAGATCCTTGGGCTCCATCTGTTTCTCTGTCCTTCTTTCTTCCTACCTGCCTCCCAACTGGGCCTCCAAAACTCCCAACAGAACCCAAACTTCTCAGCACTTTGATAGATCATCGACAGCTTTTTGAAGAAAGTGTGTGTGTGTTGTTTGGTGGGACTGTGGTGGGGTGAGGGTGCTGAGGATGATGGGAGTTTTGAGAGTGAACACCAATCCTTATAGCATCTGTGTTAAGATGGAGGAAGCCATGAGCATATCGTCCTCTGAGTCACTACATGGGTCTCCTTTTTCATTAGACAATACAGCCTCCACTCTAAAGTGCTTTATGAGCTGAGCTATAAAAAAAGAAAACAAAAAGGGTCCTATTTAAAGGTTCATTTCACCTCATACCCATTAGGACGGCTGTTATCTAAAAACCAAGAGATAACACATGGTTATTGGTGAGAATGTATATTGGTGCAGCCATTATGGAGAAAAGTACGGAAGTGTCTAAAGAAATTAAAAATATGATTACCCTATGATCCAGAAATGCCTCTTCTGGGCATATACCCAAAGGAAATGAAGTCACCACCTTATAAAGATATCTGCACTCCCATGCTCATTGCAGTTTTATTTACATAGCTAAGATATGGAAACAACCTAAGAATCCACCCACAGACAAATATATATCACCTTTGGAAAACATCAGAGTGTGTGTGTGTGTTATATCACATCATATTGTGTATGATATGATATATATCACAATCTAATAAAAGGTGGAGAATCTACCATTTGTCATAACTTGGAGAACGTTATACTAACCAAAATAAGATGAACACAGAAATAAAAACATTGCTTGGCTTCCCTTATATATTAGATCTGAATAAAAACAAATATACAGAGAAAGAGGGAGGGAAAAAAATATATAAAACCATGTTAACCAGAGGCAGGGGTAGGTTTGTGAAGCGGAAATGAGAAGCTGTAGGTCTGAGGATACATAGTAACTAATATGTAGGAAGAACAAACCTAGAAACCAAATGCACACTATAAGGAATGTAAGACAATTATACTACATGAGGGATCTCTGCTTAATGAGGGATTTGAACTGTTCTTGCTGCAAAAAAAAAAAAAACAAAAAAAAAGGTAACTATCATGAGCTGATGGACATGTTCATTTGCTTCACTATAGTAACCATTTTATGATCAATATGTAACCCATAATATCATGTTGTATACCTTAGAATATACACAATAAGATTTATTTTTAAAAGATAAATGAATGCCATTATGTTTCTTTAAAAAAATAAAAATAGACACTGGGCATGGTGTGTATTTTTATTTTATTTTATTTTTAAAGAAACATAATACCTATAATCCCAGCAACTCAAGAGACTGAAGCAGGAGCTTCACAAGTTCAAGGTCAGCCTCAGCAACTTAGGGAGGCTCTAAGCAACTTAAAAGATTCTGTCTCAAAATTAAAAAAAAAAAAATTAAGCTGGTGATGTGGCTCAATGGTTAAGCGTCCATGAATTCAATCCCTGGCACCAAAAACAAAAAATAAACAAGTAAGTAAATATAAAAATGGAAGTTGAATTCCTATGTAACTTTTAAAAGAAAAGGTTTTAGGAAGAGGCAAAATGAAAACCTTTGCCCTTGTTCATTTGGGAAAATGTTTCTGGAAGTTCATTCTCACTGCAAAGGTAGCTCACCAGGGTGTATAGACATATGACAATTCCTTGGTATGATCCTGGTGCACAGAGTATTTCTGAGAAATTCTCTATCAGTAATCATGGTTGTATAGCTTCAGGGTCCAATGCTAGATTGCAAAAGATTTCCCTTTTGGACTTCAACTCAACAATAATTCAACAGTGTGACAACTCAGTAGGAAACGGACCTTGAACAAGAGTGATAGGTATCTTTAGCTTGGCCAGAGCTGCCCAGGAAGCTCAGTGGCAGATTAAATAATCATATCCTATGGCCTTCTTGTCACTTAAAAGACCCTTGCATTGTGCAACCCAAGCATATTTTAATACAGAACCCCACTTTTCCTTTGAATGATTTTTAAGCAGTTTTTACCGATTCCCAAAGTTTTGTTCTGGTTACAAATAAACTCCCCTGTCCACTTTATGGGAACACCGGATCTCTGAGTATTAGAGCTGAAATTGACCTCAGACATCATCAGATGCAACCCTATCATTTCATAACAAAGAGTGAGAGGTAGAGAGAAGGGGAGTGACTTGTCCAAGGTCACACAGCAAGTTAAGAGCAGAGTTTAGAAGTAGAACTGCTGTTCAGACATTGAATGGTTTTCAGTGATTCTCTGCCCCATCTTTTTAATTTAATTTTGGCTTTGGAGATTGAACCCAGGACTTGCACATACTAAACACATGTGCTAACTCTCAGCTACACAGATGTCGAATTTGTAGTCTGATAACAGATACTTACTGAGCACCTACAACGTGCAAGGGAAACCCTTCAATAGGCTTGCAGTCTGGAAAGGAAGATAGATGTTAAACAAGTAATCCTAAATGATTAGGTACACAACCGCAAGTGTGCAAACAGCTCAATGAAGAAGAGTCAGCTGCTATGGGAATGTTATCTCTAGGGCTGATACAGGCTGTTTACATCAGAGATCGAATCTGATTGGTCGATCCCATGACTGAGCAGTTAAATATGTTGACTCTCCCCCTTGGTTATCTCCCAAAGATGTTTACATAATGTGTGGGTTATTGAACCATCCGCTTCTGCTTCTTTTTGCTTCTTCTGCCTGCTGATTCTACTTCCAGGAAGACAGGTACTTTGGAAGACCTAAAAATTCCATGCAAACACTCCTATTCATTCTCATAACTGCTTTGACGACAGGAGTTGTAAAGTGTACATTTGAATCATCTACTAGTCCATGTTTGTGTTTTCCCAAGGATAGAGCATGTTGGATATTGGAGCCTGATATCCTAGTTTTTAAATTCCTTGCATGTATATTGAAATTGAAGCAGCGACTTCAAAATTGAACACAATTTCGAATATTAAACCATCCTCCTCTCCAACGCTCTCTTCACCCCCCACCAGCACTTCAGCAGGCCATTCCTGTTAAAACTGCTCCTGCAATTGCAGTCTGCAGATGGACAAGTCCCACCATGACTCTTTCTGGAAAAGAAGCAGGTGTATACAAATTCCTTGTTCCTAGTTCCAGGAAAGTTGTAAAGAAGAAACAGAGGAGATTCCTACACATTGGGCTTCCCGCTGAAAAAAATGAATCACAGGACATTTTTCTACATCAAGAAGGTTTGAATGTGGGATCTGGAACCTTCCTGGAGGAGCTCAGAACTTTGATGCTAGCTACTCTGTGTCTCTTCCAGCTCTGTCCATCCTGGGACTCGCGCCTCCCCTCCCTCCTTCTCCTCCATCTTGTTCTTGAGGCTCCCCGGAACCCCTTCCTTTTCTTTCCCTTTATCCCCCAGTTTACTCAGATTGTTCTCTGCAGTCATGAAGATTCCCTGCCAGCATCTCCTGGCTTCCCCTAAGCCCTGCTTCTTCATGGGTGGGCCCATTGCCTCTCCTTCAGCTTGCCAGCCTTCTCCCCGCCCCCTTCTTCCTAACCCCAGTCGTGACAGCTGGACTCACAAATCTGGAACTGTGCAGGAGAAGGAGAAAAAGCAAAGCTTCCTCTCCCAGCGTTTCCTGTTCCTGGCCGGTAAGTACCTCCAGGAGAGGGTGCTGGCTTGCCTGGCAGAAAGCAACAAGTCCGAAGCAAGTTGGCCTTGAGTCAGCTTTCAGCCTGGGTCAGTGTTTTCTCTCTGTTGAGAAATTGGGCCAAGTTTGGCCAAAAGCCCATTCAAAGTTCAGTTCTGGAATATGTGTCTATTCCTCATCTCCGCCTCCTCTCCCCAGAGAGTCCAGGAGGCCAGACAAACTGTTCCCACACCGGACTCTCATCAGGGTGACTTGACATCACTTTTCCTCTCCAGGAAAAGAACTAGAGTTGAACTTTCCTTTAACCAAATCTAATATGGATTTAGAATTAGAGAATAGCTCCTCTTTTTACAGAGAGTTTCACCATGGAGTGTTTCCAATAGAACATGCCTATGTTACATCAAAAACATGATTCCATCTACAAATGCTTCTTAGCTACTTGCAGAAATATATTCATTGTGTAAAGTAAGGCACACTATGCAAGCGAGTCATTGTCCAGCCAGGGAGAAGATGGAACCAACCCTGCCTCTTCACCTTGCTCTCATCCTACCTTCTGTCTCACACTGTCTCCAACTCTTCCTGTTGTCTTTCCCCAGTCTTCCCACATACCTAAGGTGTGGCTACCAAATTTAACCAACACACTGGGATGGAGCAAGGTAGGCATTCAACGTACATTATTAAAACAGCCTGACTTGAATTACACATTCAAATAAGCATTGTCCTGTGAAGTAGTCATACTGAAATTGATTACAATGATGCTAATATTACTTAAAACCCCATTTTGGAATTTATCTCCTTGAATTACTTTGGAATTACATCCAGATCCAGTTTATGCACCAGACCAAAAAAAAAAAAAAAGAGAGACACTCGTCGGAAAAGGCCTTAAAAATCATCTGGTGCATAGGAAGAAACTGAGCCCATAGAATTTGTATATTTGTATTTTTTCCCCTCCAACATCTACTACTGTTATTTCATTCTCTTGTAGAATAAACAAAAAAAAAAAAAAAAAAATGACAGCTCTGTTCACCCATTAGTCATTTGATTAATAGACCTGAATGTCTTTATTAAGCCTGTAGAGATTACAACATTGGAGCTATCGTTTATTAAACATTATAAGTGCCAACACCTGTGCAAGTCACTTATCACAATGAGAAACACCCCAGCGATATCCAGGTGTCCAATTCATGGAGGAGGTCAATGAAGCTTTAAAACGAAAAGCAGCATTCCCGGAACCACAGAGTTCCACGGCAGTGGTAGAACTTGGACCCGGGGCACTCTGTTATCAAAGACCAAGCACTATTCACAACTCTCAGTGCGCTAAACAGGGCCACGAAGCTGCTTGTGTTCAGAATGTTAGGAATTATCAGACATTGTCATCATTCTGGAAACTAAAAGAGCTTTCAACTTTAACCAAATTATTGTCCCCAAATCACACACAGACTGAAACTCACATGTGTGGCATACAAGAGATTATAGAAAGTTAGAGCTAGATGGCAAATGGAATATAACTTAGTCTAAATCCTTATTTTAGTCAAAGAGATAAATCTAGCTAGAGAGGTCTCCAGCCTTGTCCCAAACTCCATCCATACTGAGCGGCGGGGCAAGACTAAGTGTCATCTATTGCATAACTGGAGTGTTCTCCTTTGAGCCAGGTTGAGGACTCCCATGGCTCTGCCCTTGTGCTGCAGTGTGACAACGTGGAGGTGTGGAGACTTCAGGACACCACCCAACCCAGGCTCATCTTGGGCCTTTCTCAATAAATCATTCTCATGCTTTGGGAAAAATAACTCCAGGGCAACACACCCAAACATTGCCTGACTTCCAAAGCTGATCATTTTTACATCTGAACCTTCCCATTGACACCTAGAGAACAGGACCACTCCACTCTAAGTAACTGTCATTCTGGAAAACTCTAAATAAAGACATCGAAAAAGAAAACCATACCCAAGAAATCAGAAGGACGCAGGATCCTGAAATCTCACCCCTCTGGCTACTTTCTTTTATGACTTAAGGCCCTGAGCAGGGAGCAATTTATGGCTTGCTCAACTCAAGGGAGTTAGCTAAAGGCTGATCCTGAAGATAATTCTGAAGGTCATTCTTTCAGACTCACAGTTCAGGGTTTTCTGCAATGCCCTGAGTGGCTTCTAGAGCTTTATCTATCTGAGTAAAAAGAATCTTGGCCCTCCATGACTGCAGTGCTGCTTGGCCAGTGTTAAACATCAAGTCCATTCTATAGGAGCAAAAGGCGCTGCTGTGTTGGAGCTGCTCATAAAACATTGCCTCCTTGAGGATGTAAGCCTGGCATGGCCACACACATGAAAGCCACCTGTGAGGGACTGGCATTAGCACAACACACCTTTTATATAAAAGGAGAATCTTGGTGGCTCAGTGGAAGGTCAGATTTCAGCCTGTTGATATGCACACCTTTGGCTCTATAGCAAAATAGCACAGCAAAGCAACATGAGACACTTGAGAGAAGAAAACAGACCTGTGTATCTTCAAGGGACATGGAGTGACTTATTTGTGTTGTGTTGTCTCCTCTTCCAGTGGACAGTTAGTTCTTTAAAGATCAGGACTATGTGAATCATCCATGTGCCGCCTTCTATCATAGGTTGTGCAAATGGTTTGCAATGAGTAGCCTCTGACTGAATAAGTAGATGCTACTAGACAAAAAAATGAAAACTTGGAATGGAATCATGATTTGTCCCAGCTATCCCACTCTTTAATTAATACCCAAAGGACTTAGAATCAGCATACTACAATGATGCAGCCACATCAATGTTTATAGAAGCTCACTTCACCATAGCTAAACTATGGAACCAACCTAAGTGCCCTTCAACCTAGGATAAAGAAAATGTGGTATATATACACAATGGAATATAACTTAGCCTTAAAGAAGAATGAAATGATAGCATATGCTGGTAAATGGATAGAGCTGGAGAATATCATGCTAAGTAAAATAAGCCAATTCTGCCCCTACCCGCCCCCCCCAAAAAAAGGCCAAATGTTTTCTCTGATATGTGGATGCTAATTCAAAATAAGGCAGGGGTGGAGGACTAGGGAAGAATAGAGTTACTTTAGATTAGGCAGAGGGGAATGAAGGGAAAGGAGGGGGAATGGGGGTAGGATAGTGTGATTCTATACCATGTATAAGCAGAAGAATGAAAATTTATATTCCATTTATGGGGGTTGTGTCAAAGTGCACCCTACTGTCATGTATAACTAATTAGAACAAATAAAGAAACAAACAAACAAACAAACAGAAAAAGAAACAAACAGCTGGGGATATAGCTCATTGGTAGAGTGCTTGCCTCACATGCACAAGGTCCTGGGTTCTATCCCCAGCACCAAACAAACAAACAAAATAGTAACATAAGACTTGCTGTAAAGGTAATGCTGATAACAAGTGCTGATGGAGGTCAGCAAAAGAAGCAGGTGATGAGGCCTCTCTTGGAAGTATAGGAACTCAATAAAACCCAGAAGGATGGCCTGAATGTGTTCACTAGAACAAGCTAAGGTGGCTGAATTCCAAGTCGAGAAAAATCATGGGAGGGCCTGGGGTTGTAGCTCAGTGGTGGACTCATAAGTCTTGCACTTATGAGGCACTGGGTTCGATCCTCAGTGCCACATAAAAATAAATAAGTAAAATAAAGATATTATGTTCATCTACAACTAATATATATATATATTTTAGAAAACTCCAGCATTCTTTAAAAAAAGGAGAGAAAGAAAAATCATGGAAATAAATGAATGTAAGTGAAACAAATGGCATGATCAGCAAAGCTGATCTCCATCTGGCTGTCCAAGGAACTTTCCTTCAAATCAATGTGCCCAAAAATGAACGTTTCATATTTCCTCCCAAATGACTTCCTGTCCCAATTGGGCAGTCTAAACCAAAAACCTGGAGGTCAAATCTCTTTTCATCCCAACAAATCTGGCATTAAGTTGAGATGTATCTGTCTTATAAATATTTCTCAGTTCCCTTTCCTTCTGCCCATGTGAACACGCACGCCCCTGCTGCAGCTGGCATGGCCTTTCACACTGGCACAGTTTCTAAGTGGCCACCCACCTCCAAACTGGCCCTACCAAAATCATCTGCACAACAAAATGCTCATTTAAATTTTTCTTCATTTCAAAAATGTTATATATAAAAATTACTATGCTGTGTAAGAGAGTATTGTAAAAATAGATGTTTATATATTATTTTATATATATCTGTGGATAAAAATGTATATGTGCATATATATGTATATATAACTAGGGTCTAATTGCTTAATGATTTTTTTTTTTTTTTGGTACCAGGGATTGAACCTAGGGGCACTTAACTGCTGAACCAATTATGTTTTATTTAGAAGTGAAATCTCACTGAATGAATTAAGGCCTCACTCAGTTGCTAAAGCTGGCTTTGACCTCGAGATCCTCCTGCCTCAATCTATTTAGTGATCTAAATTGCTTAAATTATATATGTACAAATATATATTATATATGTAATATTTTATATGGGTGTGCAAACACATATGTATATAACTATACATAATAGTAGCCCCTCCTAATTTATGACTACATTTTCTACAGTTTCACTTACAGTCAACCACAGTCTAAAAACATGAAATGGAAAATTCCAAAAGCAAATAAGAGGTAAGTTTTAAATTGCAGACCACTCTGAATACTCTGATGAAATCACGCACCATCTTGCTCCATTCCACCTGCAATGTGACTCATCCCTTTGTCCAGCACATCCACCCACTAGTCACTTAGTAGACTTAGTAGCCATTCTGGTTACCAGATCAACTATTGAGATATCTGATGACTTTTTTTCAAATAATCTTGCTTTACTTCTTAGTGGCCCTAAAGCATAAGAGTAGTGATTCATAGGAGTCACCTGGGCATAAAGCATGAAAAGTCAATAAAGCATGAAAAGTCAAACTAATTCTGATACCATGCGTCAGGGTGCATGGGGATAGAGCATAGTATATGTAGAGTCTGGTACTATCTGTGCTTTTGGGCATCTGTTGTGGGTCTTGGAAAGGACAGGAAGGGTTCTACACACACACACACACACACACACACACACACACAGAAAGAGAGAGAGAGAGAGAGAGAGAGAGAGAGAGAGGAAACTATATACCAGAGAGTTAGGGGGAAGAGAAAAATAAGGATAGAATAAGACAAACCTAAATAAAAATCTAGCCTACACGTATGTATGTTGTTAAATTCTACATGGTGGCTAAAAGGAACTTGTAGCTTCACCTCTAAGTTCCTAGTGTTCAATAAAAAGAAGAAAGTTTGCATTGCTAATAAGACTTTTTTTTTAAAAAAAATATGCTCTGTACAAGGGGAAGCAAAACATTTTTTAGCAATAAAATATGAGAAGAATGTTTCTCTTGAGACTTCTTCAAGAAGGCATTGCTTGATGGAATGGATGAGACTTCAATAACATCCTTAAAACAACCACAACAACAAATATTATATTTAATGCTATGTCTCAATACAAGCTTAACACCTAACAACAAAATTCATTCCAAAATACAACTGTAAAAAATGCATTTAAGTAATTCAGACCAATTCTCCTGTTCTCTAATAGTCTCTCTTGACCTGTGCTGGGAGACTCTGGATTATTTGCAAGACTATGAATAACAGGCTTTAGGAAATACTTTATCAGCTTTGTTTATATAATTGACTTCCTGATAAAAGTTGGGTGCTATAGTTTGGATCTTAAATGTTCCCCTAAAAGCTGGTGAGTTAAACAAAGGCTGAGTCCCCAGCCTGGCGTTATGGGGAAGTGATGAAACCTTCAAGAGGTGGGGCTTAATAAGAGGTCTTTGATCAGTGGGGGATGTGCCCTGGGAGGGGATTGTGGGACGTTGGCTTCTTTCTCTCTTTTGCATCCAAACATCAGGTAAACAGCTTTGTTTCACTATGTGCTTTCCCCACAAGCCCAAAAGCTACTGGGACTGAAACCTCTGAAACTATGAATGTGTCCTCTTTGTAAGTTGATTATCTTGGGTTATTTGTTACAGCACTAAAAAGCTGAGTAACACATTGGGGCTTATGCTAAAGAAAAAAAAAAAACTGAAGATATTTAAAATATTCACAGAAAAAAAATCTAGAAACAAAATACATCAAAATGTGGGATTCTGGGTGATGAATGTAACTCCCCCTCCTCCTTTTTTTGTACCAGGGATTGAACCCAGGGGTGCTTTACCACTGGGCCATATACCCAGCCCTTTTTGGAGAGGCATACTGGGGATTGAACGCAAAGGCACTAAACCACTGAGCCACACTCCCAGCCCTATTTTGTATTTTATTTAGAGACAGGGTCTCACTGAGTTGCTTCGCACCTCACCATTGCTGAGGCTGGCTTTGAACTCATGATCCTCTGGTTTCATCCTCACCAGCCACTGGGATTACAGGCATGCACCACCACTCCTGGAATTCCCAAAATATTTTATTTTGAGACAAGTTCTCTGAAGTTACTTAGGGGCTCACTAAGTTGCCGTGACTATCCTTGAACTTGTGATTCTCCTGCCTCAGCCTCCCAAGCCACTGAGATTATAGGCATGCATTACTGCTCCTGGCATAACATTTTTCTTATTGTTATTTATAATTTTTTGTACATTTTAACAGAATTGCTCTGGCTTCTGTGGTGAGAACAGATCAGAGCTGGGGAGGGCAGAAGGACGTGACCAGGCAGGAAGCTTCTTATTGACTTCATTTTCAGAGAAATGAGAACTGGGCATAGTATTTATTTAACTAAAATAAATTTTAATAAAATAAAAATTTATTTTAATAAATTTTGGCATTAGCAAAATTTTAAGTAAAAGTTTTTAAAAGTGCTATGTACTGTGCAATCTCAGCCATTTTAAAGTACGATTACCCAAAAGACCAGAAGAATATATTCCAACATGTTATCAATTACCTCTGCATGATGAGTTTATGTGTGATTTTTTATTGATTATTCTTTTGCAAGTGTAAGTTTTATAGTTTAAAAAAGTGGAAAAGTTGGTTTTCTCAAAAAACAGTTTAGATCTGTTATAACATAAAAGGGGAAAGTGATTCATCCAAAACTTAACATGTTACTCCTAAAAATTAATCCACTTGGTGACTCCCTATTGCCTGTGGAATAAAATGCTTGTCCCTAGTGGGAGTCAGAAGGCTGAGGGCCTTTGTCCACTTCTCCAGCTCCTCAGATCTAGACTTCAGCTCCCAGCCTACCAATGCTGAAGGTAAAGTCAGCACCAGAGCCCCCAACCCTGCCTGCCCGCCTCCTCCTGACTGCACCCTCTCGTAGCTAATGCAGTCATCATGTGGCCCAATGTCCCCTTCCTTGGAAGCCACCCTGCTCCCCTTCTCTCTGCACACCCACCTCCAGTCAGTAACCCCCATCACACTGATTTTAAATTCTGTTTCCTATCTGTCTTCCTCCAAGTGAGCCACCTCTGCCATCCCTCCTTGCTTATCCTAGTGTGAGTATTGATGTACACTAGGGGCTTTTCCACAACTCTTCCCACACAGTAGATTATTATAAAAGCATCAGAGGCACCATATTCCCAGGGTCTTCCCAATAGGGCTCTGGCTGCACCCTGGAAAGACAGACAATAGCTGACCCAGGATGGAAATCTTTTGTGTGGAAATGTGGTTGGTAGTCACCTGAGGGGTCCCCTGGTCCTCTGCTGTCCTCTGTGCTCTAGGTGCTATATGTAAACACACAGTCCAGCTACTTCATTTGATTGATGAGGCACTTAGTGTCCAGAATATGCGACTTGCCCAGGGCCCCTGACCTGATGGGTGTCCCTCATGTCCGGCCCATTTTCTACCACATCAGGGCCAGGTGAGTGATTCCCTATGACCTCACAAGCCATGAAGTTCTTATTTGCTCTGAATATGACATTCAAATATTAGCTTTGCTCTTACTAATATCAAGTCTCTGTCACTACAGAGGGGCCAATTTCCAATTTTTACCCAAGGCATCCCTGGTGGGAATTCATTTTCTCCTCTTCCTTGGCCCACAGCTAGACTACATTACCCAGCCTTCCTAGCAGTTAGCTGTGGCTACGTGACTGTGTTCTGGTCAGTGACACGGGAGTGGAAGTGATGAGTACCACTTCCAGGCCTGGCCCATAAAAATCTCCCATAGATGACCTGCCAGCCTCCCTCCTCCATTTCCCAGGGAGATGCCGACCTCTAGGATGAACTGAGAAGCTGAGCCCAGAAAAGCCACCCTCAGCCCAGGTCCCGGGATGACTGTGAGGAGCAGAGCCCCTTAGTCCCATCAACCAATTACTGTCTGGACAAAAAGTGAATTTCTCTTGTGTGAAATCTCAGAAAGTTTAGATTCATTAACAGCTTTAAGATTTATCTTCAGTGGCCTTGAGGATTGAAGGCAGGAGAACTGCAAGTTCACAGTCAACCTCAAAGACTTTGCAAAGCCCTGAGTAATTTAGCAACACCCTGTCTCAAAATAGAAAATAAAAAGGGCTGGGGACTTAGCTCAGGAGTTTAATCACCCCTGGTTTCAATGCCCTCAGTTCAAATAAATACATAAATATCTTAATCTTCATTGCACTTCACACATTGCCAATCTCTGAGCAGTAAAGAGTACATAATATGGGGTGCTTAACTCGACCTCTTTATGACATGATCATCATGTAACTGTCAGGGCTCCTCTAAGGACGAAGGATTGCAAGTCCTCCTCATTGACACTTTTATCATATGAACCTAGGACAAAAAGTCCTTGTCTTTGGCTAAGTTAGACACCTGGTCACGGCTGTACATATACTTTTTTTCATTCTAAGTATGGACTCAGCAAAAAGTTGTTTTTTTTTTTTTTTTAAGGCCAAATAGTCCATAGTTTGGACTTTGTGATCCATGTATAGTCTCTTCTTTGTTAGATTGTTGTTGTTAACAATCTTTTACAATAGAAACCATTCTTATACGTAGGTCTTATAAAAACAGGCTGCCAGCTAGATTTTCAGCCCCCGCGTCATGGTTTGTGGTTCACAGGCTACTGGCCAGATTTGGCCCACAGGACCCCCATCCTATGAAGGCAAGCAACCTTATACCCTAACACCCTTTCCGGTCTCTTATAAATAAAAAGGGCTGGGGACTTAGCTCAGGAGCATTCATAATGTATCACACGTGGGGTTCTCTGGTGTAGCTCCTCCATTATCCTAGCACTTCCTCAAACACAGGGCTCCTCTCTGTCCCCGAGGCCATAGCCGAAGCCTACAGAAAGAAGGCTCTTGAGAAATTTTGCTGAGGAAATAGATGCACAAGTCTGTGTTCTAGAAACTATTTTTAGTCGCTCAGAACTGTGTGACAAAGGTGGCTGCTATGGGAAGTGTAAAGGATCTACTGAACTTCTCTCTCCAGCCAGTCCTCAGAGATTGGGTCCTATATACGTCAGGAGTGTTATGTTTTAGATGTTAAGTGTCCCCCAAAGGCCATGTTTTGAAAGTCTTGGTCACTAACCTGTGGCACTGTTGGTGAAACCTTTAAGAAGTAAGCCCTAGTGGAAGGAAGTTAGGTCACTGGGGTGCCCCTGAGGGACCCTGGCCCCTTCCTTTTTGCTAGGAGGTAAGCCACTTTGCTCAACCACATGCTCCCTGCCTTGATGTTCTGCCTCACCACAGGCCCAAATTGATGGGCCAAGCAACCATGAATCAAATTAAACTTTTCCTCCTTTAAGTTGATTTATCTTGGGTACTTCGTCACAGTGATGGAAATCTGGTTACCACAGGGAGAAAAGGAAGAATAGGTGACAGAGAACAGACTTTGAAATTGAAAAAAAAAAAAAAGATCCAAATTTGAATCCTGGCCCTATCATTTGTTAGACATAGGACATTGGAATACCTTGGCAGGGATATTTCTTTATCTGAGTAGAGGGGATATTTTAATCCATTCAAGCTCCATCTCAAGGGACTAAAACAATGTTTTCCATTTAACAGGTGTTCAAAAGATAGCAAGGATAATAATGGTATGAATCCTGGGGACCACTGCCTCCTGATTGAAGGGGCCCCCAGAAGCCCTGAAAAGGCAGCATTTGGGACAAAATGTTACTGACCTTCACCAGGCTTGGTCTAGAGCAGTGGGTCTCATCCAGGGGTGATCTTACACCTCATGGGATATATGGCAACATCTGGAGATATCTTTGATCACCATGACTGAGGGATGCTATTGCTATCTAGTGGGTAGAGGTCAGGTATACTGCTAAGCCTCCCATGTATAATGCATAGGACAGCCCCCTACCCAAAGAGCAGTCCCTTCCAAAATGTCAGCAATGCACAAGTGGAAAATCCCTGGGGTACAGCATGGGTTCCCTCCAATGAGAAGAAACTCTAGGCACCTCTGATGGGATCAGCAGTGTTGCCTGGCCATGACCCAGACCAGGAGGTCCCATATTAAACAATCACTTATGGGCTAGCTACTGCAGGGCCTGGAACAACTCATTTCCAATTTTGGGCTAGCCTCTAGGAAACCCAGCTTGGGCACCCTCTGAGGAAGGGGTGGGTTCTGGGTGCCAGCAAGGTGGCACCACAGGGAGGTGGAAAGGTTTCCATGGTGTCATCAAATCACCTGTGGCAGGATAGACGCGTTTTACCACAGAAAACCATCTCTGTGTCTAAATCATGGGGACGGGGAGAAGAAAAGCTTGGTCAGACGTGGTGCCCGAGTTTGCTCTGTTGCGGACTTTTACCTTAGCTTTGAAAAACGATAAATAAGAACACTGCCCTCGGGGCTGGGGCTGTGGCTCAGTGGTAGAGCACTTGCCCTGTACTTTGAGGTACTAGGTTCGATCCTCAGCACCACATAAAAAATAAATAAAACAAATAAAGATATTGTGTCCATCTTAAAAAAAGAAAAAAAGAACATTGCCCTCTACCTTTCTCTTTGCAAACATAAAAACAGGTTTAATGAGCTCCTGCTTTCAGGGATGGTTTTCAGACTGAGTATCTGAGCTTTCCACTTCCTTGAGCCTCAGACTCTTCCTGGGGAGTCTTTTTTTCTCCATGGGAAGAATCTGGATGCTGGAACATCACTGCAAGGCGGTAGAACCTGGCTCAGCAGAGCTGCTTCAAGATCTCCGAAACTCAAATCAACAAAGCTTCAACTTTGGGAGCTTCTTTTGGTCAATACTAGATCTTTAAATTTTTGGCAGAGATTATTGTGGAATAATTCCATGGCATTTGCATTTATTCCCTAGAGATTAATTAAACACTTATCAGTGGTGGAAACCATTAGTTCTGCTGGGCACGGTGGTTCATGCCTGTCATCCCAGGGGCTTGGGAGGCTGAGGCAGGAGGATCTCTAGTTCAAAGCCAGCCTCAGCAACTTAGCAAGGCCCTAAGTGACTCAGTGAGACCCTGTCTCTAAATAAAATACAAAATAGGGCTGGGGATGTGGTTCATTGCTAAGTGCCCCTGGTTCAATCCCCAGTCCAAAAAAAAAAAAAATAGTTCTTGTAATGCAGAAATTAAATGAGTGAAAGAATGCCTTGGCTTGTACAATTCAGGGGAAGAGTGGTGGGGGTGGGGTGGGGTGCCCTCCATGTACTAGTGGAGCCACGGAATAGGATGCAGAACAGCGGGTGGGAAGAGAAGTTTGGAGATATTTCCAGCAGAAGAGAAGGCTGAGCTGGACCCTGTGTTTCTCTCCCCTCTTCTTATTTCTATTGTTGCTGTTTTCCCCTAGACCTCTCCACATCGGTTCCATTCGTTGGGCAAATTTGAATATACCTCTCTAACTTCTCTTTAGAGGAGGAAAGAGGGAAAGGATGAAGAAGGGAGAAAAGGAGAGAGGGAGGAAGCATGTGGCAGGTTCCTGGCAGGTGGGGCCTTGCTCACTGGCAACCCCCACCACAGCATCTGAGATCTCCACCTTGAGACCTTTTCTGGTTCTGAGAATCCACTGGGTCTGCACACAAGGAAAGGCTGGTAGTGCCCAGGGCTTGATGGTCCTGGAGTAACCCACAGTCAATAGCCAAGAGGAGTGGGTGGATCAGTATCTCAGCTTCCTTGCTCCTAGTGAGGGAGGGCTCTGGATGGGTCCTGTGTTGTCTCCCAGATGTGCCCAGCTGCACTCAGCAGTAACCTGCTCTTTAACACACTCCACATTGGCTTTTCCCTGCTTCTGGCTCCAGCTCCCTGGGTCACCTCCCCTTCCTGCTACTTTCACTCCAATCCTAGTCTTAGGGTCTGCTTTTGGAAAACCCAGACAAAGACAAAGCAAGTCCCAGTAATGCATACTTGCTGGTTCCTGGGGTTTAAGCAGCATGTGCACCTTTGATAAGATTGTTCTCATGTTGTCATACAAAGTAGATGTTTACTCCTCAGGAAAGCCCAGGCAGCCTCAAAGGCCTGAAGAGTGGGGGTCTATATTGAAACAAGGTCACTTGCAGGGAGCCTCCTCAGGGGACTGTGCTACTGATGTGCAGGTTGAGGGGGGCTGGCTCCCACTGCTCTGCTGCTCCCACTGAGGATATCTCTGAGGTCTGTGGATGTGGCACCAGCAGAAGGCATCCCAGAGAACATCCACACGGTGGGCATCTGAGCTGACACTTCCTAACCCAGCCTCCATTCGTGTGATTTGCCAAGGATAGGTACAACCAGCACTTCCTCATGTCCCCACTGGCCGTTTCAAAGTCATAATATACTCATAAATATATCAGCATGTATGTGAAGGCTGTGTGCAGGGAGGCATCTTGAGGACCTAATCACGCTTTAATTAAGCTGCTATTCAAATTAGCTTGAATTCTCAGAGCCTAGAGAGACACAGTGGATAGAGCAGCTAATGATGGGGGGAGACAGTCCAGATTAAAATGTCACATGGGATAAATGCCAAAGCAAAGGTCCCACCCTGGGAGACTTATGAGTTGACTGCACCCTTCTCATCTCCACCCCTTCAATCACTGCTGATGGGCAGAGGGAAACCATTTTCTGCCATCTGGTTTTTGCAAAAGTCAGGCAGTAAGCTCCTGGGGACAAGGATCTTATCTCGTGTAGTTAAGAATGAGCACATGACTGTGTACACTCAACAAGCCCTATTAGTACTGAATGCAATCATAAAAATAGCCCAAACGTGGATATATGATAACGTCAGCTCAAACCTTAGTCATCGTGTCTGAAGGGCACCAGCTTCCCCAGGCTGGTGCCCGATGTCTCGCGAAGGAGCCCATAAGCTGCTAAGGCAGCCTGGCTATTGTGAAAATCACACAGTAGTTCCCAGGATCCTGGAAAAAACAGCAATGAAATCACAACTATTTTTTTTTTCCTTGGTGTTTGATTTTGGCACTGAGTTCTTTTCAAATGAGAACTATGCCAAACATCTTGTGTGAACCCTTCTGCTCAGCAAGCATGCGGAGACCTCCCTGAGGCCTGGCAGGAGAAGGGCAAGGAGAGGGAAGAAGAGTATGGGTAGAAGCTCGCTGGGTAGGAATCTTTCTCAGCAGACAGGAGCCAACTGGGAGTGGTATGTGGAAGGAGAACATGGACTGAACTGCTCATAATGCCCGGCAAGGTGTCTTGGCCCCTGGGGTGGACTAGCTCCAGCCCCAAGGTCAGGCCTTTTCTGCCTTGGTAGCAGGGTAGTTTTCTCCCCCAGTAAAAGCACACAGACCAAGCCTCTTTATTTGGGGATCTGAGGCTGAATTCTCCTGTAGGATTAGCTACAAAATCACTAGAATCCAAGAGGAGAAATTTTGTGGATTGCAAGTGGATTTGTAAAGCAACACACAGATGCTTGCGTGAACCTGGGGACGTGCTGGTGGAGTGATGGGTATGTCCTGTGGCCAACCTGGCCCCCAGATTTCCTAGGAAGAAGTCCCCCTCCTGGTGAGGAAACCCCTTTTCCATGCTTTAAGGAGTAGCAGACAGTGACTGCCACACGACCTTCCTGGAATAATGAGCAGGACCCCAGGGTGCTGGAAACCCAGCTCTGCTGGGACTGTCAGAGGAAAAGCATTCCCCAGGACAAGCCCTGCCCAGTTCTCAGCCGGCTCTCTGGCCTCCAACCCTCTGCGCCAATGCTGTCCGTCTCTGACTGCAGGGAAATCATCCTCTCTAATTCCCAGAGCAAATTGTTCCTAGGAAAGAGCAGAATCTTGGGAGGAAATCACATCATCCATGAGGGGAGAGCCAGTTCCTTTGTACTATTTTTCAGGGCTGCCTTTGGAGCCAATAATCTGTCATTCCTTGAATAAACAAGCACCTTATCATATCACAAACATTTATTTAACCCTTTTCTCCTGCACTTTTACCAGCAGGGAGAAAGAAAGCGGTTAGCAGGGCAGCCAGAGCCCTGTGGCAGAAATGCCAAATTCCCTGAACGTTACACCCAATCTGTAAAGTGTCAGGCAGCCCTTCACTCGGCCTCCATAAAACGCCAGAGCCGGTCACCCAGCCTCAAGCACCACCTTCCCGCCTCCATCTCTCCTCCCTCTCCACCCATCTCCATTAATACCATCCCCCCCTCTTTTGCAGACAGCCCCTTAATTCCATCCAAATGGAGTCTGGACTAATTTGTTAGGTTCTTTAGGGGCTGATGAGGGAAATGGAAGGGGCTGGTGGGGACGGACAAGCTGGTGTTTACATTTCTCCCTTTAATGACAATTCACTTGACAGAGCTGGTGAGTCCCAGCATTTTTTAAGTGTGTGTGTATGTGTGTGTGTGTGTGTGTGTGTGTATGTGTGTGTTTTCCAAAGGCATATTCTTTGACTCTGACATCACCAGAAAAGTGGAACAAGCAAAATATGTAAATTCCTCCAAGCTCCCACAATCTCCATTTTTCTCTCCATGGATGGATTTTGTTTTTCTTTTCTGGTGTTGCTCCCACACAATGGGGCCAAATCTTGTTCAAGACAAAAACATATAAATAGAACATGCATGCGGTATGCGAGGGAACTCGTGGAAACCAGAGAGACTGTTTGGACAGGCGTCTGAGGGCCGCTGGAAGGACCTTGGGGTCTTAGCCTGAAGGGTTCAATGTCTGCAAGTCCCCAAGGTTACAAGTCAGAAATGTCAAAACTGTTTTTCTGGGGACACACCAAGAAACACTGGGATGGTTATAAATTTTTTAAAAAATGTGAAATATTGTGTGTGAGTGTGAGCGATACATATGTGTTGGATGCAGGATTCCCATAATCTGGATGAAGAGGCAGAATACAGAGCTAGTGGAACGGGGTTCCTTTTTATCCCCCATGAATGATGCTAAGGCATAGGGAGCATCTCATGTTCTGCATCATATCACTGGCTACCACGTATCAGCTGAAACTTTTGTCCAGCCTGTTTTCCTGTATGATGCATTTGTGATTGTTTCCATGTCAATCATCCTCCAACAGAATCCTCCCCTCTCATAACCACACACTATGGCTCCAGCCAAAAAGACTTTTATCAGTGCAAGTTTGAACACACTAATGCATGTAGACCCTGAGTGGTTATTTTTGTTTCCAAGTCTGGACATAGAATCACTTGTTCAATTTCCTGCTGGGTTATATCAAGGGGTTTTAACATGTAAATCTCTGATAAGGAAACTGACTAATTTACGTGGCTTGCCATCTGAATCGCTGTCAGGATTGCCTTAATATATATATTTTTTGTCTCCTTTATCCTTTACTCTTTCTTGGTCAATGTTGTCATTATCATACAATGGAATGCATCCTTATTCATTGTGTATATAGACTATGCTTTTATGCTAAAACGGATGATTTTAAACAAAAACAAAGCAAATCAAACAAAAGTCCCCTGCATCCCTAAAGTGTGTGTGGGTGTTCTGTTGGTTTGGATGTCTGTGCTGTACAACCTGAATTCAAAACAAACAATCCCCGCCCCACCCCAGGCTTTCTTATGTCATCCTCAATGATCACAAGAACAGTAATTTTTTAATGAAAAAGCTTAAGAATGGAAATAATCTAAACTGCTTCTATTTTATTAATACACCTTAGCCAGCCTCACCCTATTCAGATGATGGAGTTTTGTTTTTCAGATTGAAATCCTATCAGCTGTTGGAGCATGTAAGTCAATCTCTGTGTGTGTTTTTTTTCCATTCAGTATCTTGACCAAAGAAGCAGATATTTTCCAAATATTTGTTAATTCTATGCCTGAATCTTTAAACGGGGGCATACTCACTTAATCAAGTATCTGGTTCTGTTCTCTCAGCTAGCAGGTAAGACCAGGCTGAGCACAGCACAGCGCACAGCGCACGCTTGTGAGCTTGGGCCCCAGTTCTGGAAAGGTCTTTAATGAGTCAAAGTCAGAGCTTGTCATTCTGTTGGCTTGGAATAAAAATAGAATCTGTCTATTCTGGGACTTGGAGCACAAGCCAGGTGGGGTGTGCTCCTCCATCTGGTCTCTCTTGGGGTGTGGGGACAGGGGACCCCAGATGTAGCTGCCCTTGCTGCTTCTTCCCAGCCCAGAGCCTCTTCTTGCTGTTCCTTCAACTACCCTGACCTCTCAGAAGCCTTTCACTCTAGAGAGGTTATTTTTTTTTTCTCCCTAAAGGCACAAGGCAATGTGAGACTAAGTGCAAACTGACTTCAGAATGACCAATTTTGTATCCACTGTGATTCCTTGAAGATTCCTCCCCTCCCTTCTTCTCCCCCCACAGTGAACTTTAAATCCTTTCATCCATAGGGACTGAAGGCGAAGTATCTGGATTTTCTTTCCCAGCCAGCCCACTTGCCAGTCTGCCTTTTCTCCTCTTTGTTTGGATGCTCTTCTTTATGGCTCCTTGCCAAGGGACAGATGTAAACGATTGTCTGATTATTAAGAGAAAAAAAAAAAAAACCAAAACACACACACCATCTAGCATTCACAACTGCAGAAGGTAAAGTCTGTGGTCCTGAGCAGACTTAGGAGCTCTCAGCCTTTGTCGCTCCAGAATTGTGTATTTCTCTGAGTTTTATTAAAAAACAAATTTAGGCAAAGACAGTAGGCTAAGGAAGGAGTGCGTCTTTGCTCTGGGGACCTTGCTGGGCCATCTGCAGTAGGGAGCTGTCTCTGCATCTCCTTCCTTCTAAGCTCACTATCATTTGGGTAGGATTCCCCCGAATGCCAACTTGCCCAACCTCATGGCAGTGACCTCAGTGACCATCCTGGTCCTCAACCACACCATTCCAGCCGCCCTGAGTCATATTAATAACTTACTGGAATGGAGAGAGCACTGGAAAAGGAGTCAGACTCGCCTCCCTCCCACCTCTGCTTCCTGGTTGCATGGCCCAGGGCAAATTTCTGCTCCCTGCTCAGTTTCCTTGCCTGCAAATGAAGAGAGCCTGAGCTGGAGACATTCCTTCCATTTTTTCCTTAAGCAAATATTTACGTAGCTCCTACTCTGTGCTAGACACCACGGATAGAACGAAAACCAGGACCAACGAGGTCCTCGCCCCCATGGAGCACATAAAAGGGAGTCAAAGAAAATCTGAAGATCCTTGTTTTTTCAACAACCTTTGCACATATCTTGACAGTAGTCTGTGTTGTCTTTCTGATTTATTGGGAACCACAGTCTTTCACCAAAGCTGTAGGACTCGAATATGGAATTTTAGGCATTAGCTTCAGGGATCAGTGACAGGGAGGCCTTCCTGACCTGGAAGTCCCCCTCCGTGCACACCTGCTGTCTCTTTGCGATGGGCCAGGTACCTGCTGCCTCATTCCACTTGCTTTCACCGGGGAATTTGCAGAAACAGCAGCCAAGTGTGACACAACACCAACCTCCAGCTCCACCCTTCAGTGGAACTGTTATTTTTAGGTCTCTGCTTTCTTTCCGCAACCATCTATGTCCCTCCCTCCATGATTCATGCCTGCGGATGGCATCAGGTACGTGTGGCTTCCTGAACATGGGGCTGCCTTGTTTTAACAAATCCAGTCTCCATCCCATCTCTATCGTCAACACCCAAGGGACTCTACAAGGAGGAGAGTCCTGTCCGTGTCCCCCGCCCCCCACTCACAGCAAGACAGGGAAGCTGGGGCCAAGTGGTCCACAAGCCAATTGAGTTATCCATTTATAAAACTGAGTCCACCATTCCCCTGCACGCCATGTTCATGTCATGCAACTGGATCCCAAAGTTTCAGGCACAGTGAAAGTCTTTCTTCAATTTGGGACCATGCTCGCCAGGCACTAGGCATTAAGGTCATGTCCTGAAACACCATAACGTACATGGCTGTTAGTCATTTGTCTGAGATGTTAGGCTTGAAATAGAACTCATAGTGAAACTGAAATATTTCTGGAAGGTGTTGGGAATGAATCATCTATTTCTACTGAAATTTCTGGTTCCCCCATCCCCCGCCTTTGCTTATGGGGAAAAAATACTTCTGAATCTCTATTTCAGGTGATAAGAGTAAAAGGGCAAAAGCATTGCCACATGAACACACCCAGTCAGTGGTTGGTCCGTGAGACCCAGGGAATACGCACAGTAGCAATATGAGGATTCCCCTTCTCACATATTTGTTCAGTGGTATCACCTCACCCCATCTCCTCTTGCCTCCAGGCCCACTGTCTTGTTTGTACATTGATTAGTTCTGTTATTCTAGTCCCTATCTGAGTCTCTTATCGCCAAACATCCTTACATGCCACTCTCTCCACCTGAAATATATTTCTTGTCCTTCACCTGGCTGACTCGCTCTGGTCTTTGTCTGAAGCTCTTTTCTCTGGGGGAGCTGTCTCCATCCCTCTGGTGCAGGTGGGATTCCCCATTCCTGTTCAGCATCCTGTACTTTCCCTTTACAGCACTTATCACAACAGTTTTTAAATAATTATCGTCTTCTCCACCAGGTTTTATACTTCACCGAGGCAAACCTTGTTTCTTCACTAAGGAGGCTTCAGCAACCAGCAGGATGCCTTGCAAATAAATAATTCTCTCAAAGCCTGTGTGGATTTGGTAAGCATCCTTGCCCTTCAAATTCAGACTAGAAAAAGGCGGCTGAAAACCAGGAGGGTGGGTACATTCACTGTCCCTTGTGCCATAGAGGCACAAAGAAAGCAACAAGTGATCTGCCAAGAATCACGTGAGGGGAGAAGGGTGACATTTGAACCTTGAAGTGAAGATAGGAGTTGGGGTGAAAAGAGTTAGAAAAAGGAATTTTGAGAAAAAGGTTTGGTGCCAAAAAAGACAAGAGATGTATGAAAGTATAGAATGAATCTCAGGGAAAGCACAGAGTTCCTGTGTTGGAATAGACAGCATTGAAGAGAAATGCAGGAAACTAATCTGGAAAAAAAACCACACACACACACAGTGGAAGATTTGTATTTTGTTCTAGAGAACTTATATTTTAAGCAAACAGGAATAGAACTTGAAAACATGAAAATGAAATCATCCGTTTGCATTTTAGCAAGTTCTCTGCAGCAGCAGCGTGGGAGCTAGATGAGAGGAGTGTGAAATGGAGCTCGAAGCCTGCTGCAGGGGTGCAGGCAAGACACAGCAAGACCCCACAACTCAGGCTGAGTGGCTGCACAGTACCAGGGGAGAGGGAATGGACGCGACTCAAGATGGACAGAGGGAGGTCCAAGAGTGCGCCTGCGCCAGTAAGACTGAGGATTTAGCATGGGCACTAGGGAACGCCCATTGGCTGTGACAAGAATGTGGGAGGCATGGGTTGGGGGATAGGGAGCACACCGGGAAGGGGGAGCTCTTTTGATTTTTTTCAAACGCTTTGGTGAGTCTCCTCATCCCAGTGGAAAATTCTAGATCAGTGTTTCTTAGGTTTTATTATCTTCCCTCAAGAAGCCTTTTTTGATACCTCTTTTCCTAATTGCCCTGCCCCCATGAAATGGACTGTCCACATCCTGCACGTAGATCCGGGCTTTGTACGCCAAAAGAGTGGGATTTCTTGTCCCCACTTCCCTCGCATTGATCCATTCCCCAGCGCCCCCCTCTCCAGGGACAATATTGCCCATTGAGGAGGCACTGGGAGCAGAGGGTGGGAAGCCACTGACATGGTTCCCCCTGCAGGGAGGGAGGAAGGTTCCAGAGCATGTGGACACCTCACGTGAAGGAGCAGCAGCAATGGGCTCTGGAGATGGGAGTGAAAAACAATTATTTTTTAAATGAGCCAAAATCCACAGGAAAAGGATGGTTTGGATTTACATTCTGGAAGCATTAAAATGACCAGTGAAGCCACAGGAGCAGATGAGGGTAGCAGGAGAGGCAGCTGGGTGGAAGAGAGGGGCATCTGAGCTGGGCGCCACATGGAGGTACGCCTGTAATCCCAGCGGCTCAAGAGGCTGAGGCAGGAGGATGGTGAGTTCAAAGCCAGCCTCATCAGCTTAGTGAGGCCCTAAGCAACTCAGCAAGACACTGTCTCTACATAAAATATTTTTAAAAGTGTGGGGATGTGGCTTAATGGTTAAGCGCCCCTGGGTTTAATACCCACCGTATCAAAATAAAAACAGGTGGGGGGGGGGTGGCGGTGGAGGGGACATCAGAGCCCTGGAGGCCTCTGGAAGCCATGTCCAGCAACCGGCAAGAAAGGGCCTGAGCCTGCAGCTGCTCTCACTGAGGAAAGAGCCAGGCAGGCTGTGGCAGGGGCGCCAAGGAGGTGATTGGCAGATGGAAGCCTGTGAGCCATCTTGTAGGCAGTTTGAGCAGAACCAAGGGGGTGCAGCAGGAGTAGAAGAGGACCTGTGGGTATGGGTGTCTGGAAGCGGAAAACACTTTGCAGCGAGTTTTTCAGGAAGACAGGGAGAGGGTTGTTGAACATTGGACAGAACTATCAACTGGTGGGTTTTTCGTTGTACGTTTTATTTCCAGTGTCTTTGGTACTTTCTCTGCCTTTCCATTATCAGTTGGAGGGCTCAGGACGGTAGGCAGTTCTGTCTCTGACAGCTCCTCCCTACTCTCCTACTTTCCTAGGAACTTGAAAACCTGGAGCTGTTTGGAACCTTCAGGGGTGGTGTAAGTGTGCTTTGTGATGCAGGCATGAGGTGGGAAGATAGAAAAATGAAAAACAAACACTTGGCAGGAGAAGACTCCTAAAGGCAGAGTTAGGTCACTTCCAGGTTTCAGCCTTTACTATACTGTAAGTGGATTTTTTTAAATTTTTTATTTTTTTTTTGTACCAGGAATTGAACTCAGGGGTGCTTAACCACTGAGCCACATCCCCAGCCCTTTTTTATATTTTAATTAGAGACAGGATCTTACTGAGTTGCTAAGTGCCTAAGTTGCAGAGGCTGGCTTTGAACTCATGATCCTCCTGCCTCAGCCTCCAAGCACTACCAGAACCGCTGTAAATGAATATTCTTGCATATTTCGTTTCACATATTTTAAAAATATATCTGTAAGACAAATTCCTAGAAGGGAAATTGCTGTGTCAAAGAGCACATGATTTAAACTCTGATCCAAGAGGATAATACCAACATATATTCTCACAAGTGATGTATGAGAAAACTTGTCTCCTTACACAGGTCCACACAATGTCCTGTCAGACATTTCCATCTCACCAGTCTCACAGGTGAAGGGTGGCATTACGTTTTAGTTTAAATTTGCATTTCCTTTTCTCTGAATGGAGTTGAACATCTTTTTATATAGTTAGAAGCAAGTTTTTTTGTTGTTTTTTTTTGTTTGTTTTACAGCTTTGATGAAATGCTTTAGAACTTTTGTCCATTTTATATTTAATTATTATTTGCACACTAATTTGTACACATTCTTTACACATTAAGGAAGATTTATCTTTAGTCAATGATAATAAGCTGCACATGATTTCCCAGTTCATTATTTTCATTCATTTATGATATTATTGTATGAGACACAAACAATTTTTGTGGTAGAAGTTATCAGTGTATTATTTTATGGTTTCTCAGGTTTTTTTTTGTTGTTGTTGTTGTTATACATAGCAAAGCCTATACTATGCTGAGTTTTTGTTAAAATACTGAGTTTTTTTCCCCCCTTCTACATTTTAGGACTGTCGAGAATTTAACTGGAATATGTATGAGGCTGGAATCTAACTACATAATTTTTTTCAGATGACAATACATTTCAATGTCATTTCTTGAATAAGCTTTTTCCCTAATGATTTGAGCTGCCAACTTTTGTCCTATCCTAAATTCCTATGTATCATTGATGTATTTCTGGACTTCTTACTCTCTTAAGTAGGTCTATTTATCCATATGCCAATACCATGAATTCTTAATCAATTATCACTTCACACTATACTTGAAATCTGGTCAGGTTAGTCTTATTTATTAATCATCACACTCTACCCCCAAACCCACCTGGATGTTCTTAAGATCTCTTTGTCTACTCATTCTCCAGTTTCCTTGTGATGTGTCTTGATGTGAATTTCTTTTCATTTATCTTTACTATTTATTATTATTCTTTCATCATCTACCACTCCATTCTTTTCTCTGGTCACTTTCTGAAAGACCAATTACAATTTTGAAATAGAAGAGAGACTTTCTTGGGGAAGAGTGACATTTTTCATATTTCCTACTGTATTTTTTATTTCTTTGCCTCTCTGCACTATGGTTCTGTATTATTCATTTGTGCTATCTTCAGTTTTTTTAATTCTCTCTCCCACTGTGTCTAATCTTCTGCCACACTCCTTATATTTCTTTTTTGTTTGTTTGTTTTAATCTTTTTAAGTTGTTAATGGACCTTTATTTAATTTATTTTTTTATATGCAATGCTGAGGGTTGAACCTAGTACCTCACACATGCTAAGCAAGCACTCGATCACTGAGCCCAACCCAAATTTCTCAATTTCTATTACTGAATTTTTCATATCTAGAAGTTCTATTTAGTCTTTTTTAAAACCATCATGTCACTTTTTACTGTTTCCTATTTCTTGCAGGTATTTTAAAGCTCATTTTTTAAACTTATTTAAATAAAATTATCATAGATATCTATAGTCTGGTAATTCAAATACCTGCATTTGTATGACTCTCCATTTGTGTTTAATTTTGCTGGCAATAATAACTGATGCCTTACTTTCCAGTGTTTGGTAATCTTCAATTACATTCCTTACTGCCTTTGAAAAACCCTTTGTACAAAACCCCTAAGGCCAGGAATAAAAGTTCTGCCTACATAAATGATTAGAGTTTGCTTCTGCAAAGTGCTTGGGGCATTATAGTTTGGAACCACTTTCAACTAATATCACAACTCAAGTCTCTTGACCCATTCCAATGACATGTATTTGGGCTGCAAATATATGCAAATGCTACTGGCCAATGGTTCACTGGTGACATCCTGTTAGGAACAGAATTGCTCTTCCTGTCCTTGCTTAGTGCAGTGTCAAGGTAACTCTCCCTGTGGTCTCCTGGGAGGGAGCAAGGTTGGGAGCAAGGTTGGGAGCAAGATTGTTCGAGGAGGTCCTTCGAGGAGTTCCAGTGAGAGTCTCTTGAGAAAGGAAGGGGAGAAGAGTCTCCTATGAGAACCCCCTTTCCACTTTCTGTTAGTTCTGGACTTTGACTTTTGTCTTCTTCATCCTGAGTCTACTAAAACTATAGCCAACTCATCAGAACTGGTTCAGAAATTTATTCAGGGAAAAGCTAGTCCCTTGGTAACTCCTTGTTACCTTGGTAGCTTTTCGATACCTTTAAGAAGAATTCTATTTAATATTTTTACATATATTATCATTCTTATCAATGGAAGGGTTAATCTCAATAACACAGCCTACTACTACTATAAATGGAATGTCTGTTGGTTTTTCTTATAAGTTTTAGTAATATCTTATGGAGCTTTTAAAAATTCTGTATTTTTATTGGCTTCACATTCCATTAATAGTTTTGGTAGGGAGAGTTACATTTTTTCTTTAAGTCTTCCTGTTTAAGAAGATGGTGTATGTCCTTTCATTTTACCCCAATTTTTCTCATTAGCATTTTAAAGTTATTTCTTACATAATTTATATTTTTTGTTAAATTCTTACTTACAATTAGATGCTTTACTTCCTTCTCCTATCTTAATATAAATATTAAACCTTTAAAAATTTCTGCAGAATTCTGCTTTAACTCTATCCCATAGGTTCTGGTACATAGTAGCTTAATTATTTTCATTTTAAACATATTATTCAAATCTGTTCTTAACAGGAGACTTGCACAAGAAAGAGTATTTTAACAGTTCTTTATGGCAGAATTTTTTTTCTTCTAGTTTTATTATCCATTTCCAAATGGATTACGTGTGATCAGAGAAGCATATCTGTACTTATTCTAATATTGAGAATTTTTAGTGACGTTTTCTTTGTGTCCTTGCATATGGCCAACTTTTGTGATTATTGCAAGGATCCTTGGCCAAGTGTATTCTCTGTTTTCAGTGTATAGAATTATATATATAAAATTTTGTGCCTATTTGTACTAAAACACACTATGAACAGATAACCAAAGTCTTACGTAAGAGACTTAAAATTTTCTGCTTCTGTGTATTCAAAATTTTTGTTTTCTGATTTTTGACTTGACAGTAGTTTGACTGAGTATAAAATTATTTGGTTACGTACCATAGACATTATTCGAATCTTTTTTACCTACTAAGAGTACTGCTGTGGCAAAACTTAATATCAGTCTATTTTTTCCCCAAGGTAATTTGATCTTGCTATCAGAGTCAAAAATATTTTTAAATATCTTTAAAGTTCAATAAGTTTTCTAGGATAGGTCTTAATATTTATTCTTCTGTATTATTTTTTCCTGCAATAGAGTAGCCCCTTTCAATCTCAGTAGTCCTGTCTTTAACATATGGAAAGTTTTAAAGTTTTTATTTATTTATTTTTAATTAGGTTTTTATTTATTAAAGTAGTATTCCTACTCACATTTTCAATTTTTTAAAAAAATTTATTTATTTATTTTAATTAGTTATATAGGACAGCAGAATGCATTTGGGTTCATTGTACATAATTGAGCACAACTTTTCATTTCTCTGATTGTACATGATGTGGCATCGCATCATATGTGCAGTCATGACATTTTCAATTTTTTTCAGGTATGTTCTACTTATTGTTGGCCTACTAATCTTTTATAAAACTTCATTCATCTCCATGTAATTTCCCTCAATCCCATCCTGTGGCTACCTGACTTGATCTCAGCACAGTCTGTCTCTTCGTGCTGCTCTATTGTGATCTCTATTTCCAGGTTACCATCCTTGTTAAGTTCTGCCACGTTTTTTTTTTTTTTTCCCTGAATATCCCTCCTATTGTCTTTCTATGTATTTCCTGAACTATTATGTATCTGTTTCTTGGTGGTTCTTTTTGCTTGTTTTGAATTGAGCTCCTCCCCCCCCCAAAAGTGATCAATTTATTGAGTTGACTTTTTATTTTTAAATTCATGATCGTGTGTCGGGTCACAGATTTCATATTTCATGGGAATATGTTTCTAGTGAACTTTTTCCACCTCTGATTTGTTTCTTTTATCTTGTTTCCTTCAACCTTTTTTCATATACAGGTAATGTGTTTGTGCCACTATCTTGAAGTAAGGCACAGTCTTTCTGGATCAGTTATCTGCAAAAAGCAGGAAGAAACTTCCAGAATGGGGTAAGTTTTGTGAAGGGCAAGTCTTGATGGCATCAACAGACTTGAAGATATACATTTTCTATTTAATACAAGGAGTCCCTGTATTTTTTTTCGGGGGGGGGCTTATCATATTTTGAGTATGAAAAGATGAGACAGACCATCTCTGCTAAAACTGGGGTCCTTGGGAATAAAAGCAGGGTCATAGACCAGATAGAATTTCCTGTGACCTGTCTCAACAAGGCAATTAGAAGAATAAACCAGAGTGTGATTCAAGAACTGTGCAAGATTTATTAAGCTTTCTGGTGTCCATGGGCTATATGTTGAAGTATTTGTGACGTTACATATTTATTTTTATTATTATGTACATATGTGTCTTCTATTTATTTTCATCAGAGACATTCCGAGGAAAGCTCTTCAAATGAAAAGCTGTTTGAACTTATTTTCTGACACATCAAAGAAGTTCCTGGAGAGACAATGGGAATATATAACTAGCCATCATCACATGCTTACAATGTGCTAAGTGAGTGACATCTTATTCTCTCTTAATAACAACTCTGCCTAACATGAATGACTACGCAACATTTTTCAGATATAGTACTTAAGGCTCAGAGAGGGTTAGGCATTTACCAGAGTCACCAAGCAATCAAAGACTAAAGTTCAGATTCAAACACAGGTCCCCAGAGTCTCTACTATGCCACATTCCCCAGAAACTTCAACTTGAACTGGCACTACTTGCAAGCACAGGAGAATGGGAGCAATCCTAGGATTCCTGTAGGGAAGCAGGCCTGGTTCTGACAAGGGCTTCAGATCTCTGGGTGCCTGGAACCTGTACATCCCTCCTCCAGCCAGCACTTTGCAATCAATGGCCACCAGACAGCTGCTTGAGATACTACAGCTCCAATCCCCGTGACCCTCTTGGAATTCCTCCACCATCCCTGAGGCCTCACAGTTCCTATATGGGAAATTCTGCCTTAGAGGGATGCTGTGAAGATTAAGGAACAAGTGATTATAAATCTTTGGGCAAATATATAGTCCTATAGAAATGTTAAATAATCGTATGTCCCCTTTTAAGGTCAATTGTAACATTTGGACACCAATATATTTTGCTTCTCGGTTTAGGACTTAGCCATCCGGAATTTGCAAAGAATTCATCAGGCACCTCTTCGATAAGACATAAGGAAAGTTCTCATGCCATGCCTTCTGCTGCAGAAGATTTGTTTTGTTTTTCTTTGAATATCGTGTCTCTGAGGGCACTTACAGATCATTAAAAAATTTAAGCTCCCTACAGTTAGCCTTTACCTTGGGTAGTAATTTTGACACAATTCCCCATGTATTTCCTTTTTTTTTTTTTTTTCCTGCAACAACATTCCCTGCCCCCAAACTATTGTATATATCTTCAAAAATCCAATTATCCACATTAACTAGGGACCTTCCATCTGGATAAGTGACTTCCACAAGCTTTTCCAAGAAACTTTAACCTCAACAACTTCATCATCCTGAAGAGTTCTAAATTAATCTAGAAAGCCTTTCTCTAGAGTTGCCAAGAAGGAACACAACATCACTTCGCTGAGAGCTTCCACTTGGTCCCCACCCCATTTTCCAGGGGAGTTCTCAACAACAGAGACCCCCAGGAAAGGTGGGCAGCCAGAGTCAAGAAGGAAATGAAACAACATGGACTGAGGTCGCTGGTCCACCATCTGGATAATCACCCTCACTCCCCTGAGCTTGAGTCTCTTTCTCTGTGTGCCTAAAAGTGGAGGCACTTTGTCTTGTCACTGGAGTGCTAATGACTGTCCTGCCTGGTGAGGGTTTGTGGAGGCCATAATTAGATCAGCCTCTTCCACCGCTTTGCATCTTCCTTGCTGACAGAGTCCCCAAAGGCTGTCTCCATTAGGACTCAATCCCATTTATGAGCTGGCTTCTATCCCCCAACCTTCAAATAAAAGTTTCTGGGGATCTGAGGCTCTGAAATATCTCACCAGACTGTATTGCATCTTTAGTAAACTAAGTGGATTCTAAGATGTTTTAAAGCAATTAAGCCTTCATTTACACCCTTTAAATATTTGTAGACAGTTATCATAGTTCTCCGTCAGGCAATGCGATAACCCACTTCTGCCCTCTCTTGAAAAACCTCAGGAACAGTATTAGGACTTTCACAAAAGATCTTTGGGGACATGGAATAGACTCCAACTTCCTTGTTATCAGAAACAGAAAGTAAAGTGGTCTCTACCTTATACACCAAGATGTTTTCTTGTTCTTCGAAGGAATTCACAATGCAGTGTACAAACGACATGGGTGTCGTCTGCTGACCACCATGGACTCACATTTTATTTAACAGCCTCTTATACTTGTAAACTGGCTTCCTTTCCTTTTGTCTCTAAACTGAATTTTCCCCTCCCTTATTTCTTTTTGCTCTTATTTTCTGGTAAAAATGCATGAATTGACACTTTGTATAAACTTCACTACAGCAAACTTTGAACCTATTCCATTTAAATTCTTCAAGAACGTGACTATAGTCGTTCTTCCTCTGGGGGTGAGGGAGAAACGAGTAAATGAATAAACAAAGGAATAAATGAACAAAAACTGCAAAAACAATAAAACTGGGGAATATAAAACCATCAGTAAATAGGAGGTAGTATAGTTTTAAAAGAAGAAGGAAAACCAGGTTCTGTTTTCACAATCACTGTTGATATGGTATTATGATTAAAATATTCAATCCTAAAAGAGTGTGATGACTGAGAAGGGAACAGCAGTTTACTGGATTTGGAAGTGATCCTAGATCTGAATCCTGGTTCCACCATTGCTGGCCTCCTTAACCTCTCTGAGCCTCAACTTTCTCTTGTGTCTGAGGCAAGTCCTCACAGCCATACTATCCAACACGTATGACCGACAGTAGAACGATATCACACAGTGCTCATCACTATACTTGGCTCACCAAGTTGCTTAACAAATGTAACCATCTCTGGATGGGGTTTGGGTAATTGTTAAAGTTGAAGAAATTTCTTATCTGTGCTGGATAGTGATCTGTGTTCCATGAATCTGTTCTGTTCCATCTCCTAATTCTTTTCTCCTGTTTTTTAATCCTTGTGTGTTTATTTTACTGAAGCAACTCAGAACTCTTTTTAGAATTAGTATTCAGCTTTCCATATTCCCCCAGAGATGACAAAGGCCATGTTAAGTCATCCTTTTGCTCTTTCTTGACCACACTTTGGAGGACAGCTTCAAAGACCCAGATGATGCAGAGATCCTGGCCCCAGCCGCACTCTGAATCCTCTTACATAGCAACCCTCCCTCATTTTTGATGATGTAACTTCTCTGCAAGCATAAAATAAAGGAGAGTGCTCTAACAACTGAAGAAATGTTTCTCAGAACAAATCATTATATAAATAAAAAATAGGGAAAGGCAAATGAGCATTTTTCAAAATTTAAAGAGTATTCATCATATAGCCTCTCTTTCAGAATTTCTTATCTGAAGTTGAAAAAAAAAAAAAAAAAAGATTCCTAGACTCCTTTCTGTCAATGAAACTTTGAAGTTTCAAGAGAATCCCAAAAGGGCAGGCATTGTAGACAGGGTACCACCATGTTGCCTGTAAACACAGTCTCATCCTAACCTGTTGATCCCCACAAAGCAGAAGTCACACAGTTGGGACTATCAAGGTGCTATTGAATCCGAGGCCTTGTCCCGGTCAGCGGGTTCCCCAGCCAGTGAGCAGTTGGCTGGCCCACTGGTCCCCACCAAGAGGCAGTTGTGGAGCAGAGGTGCCCAGGTGGGCTGGAACACAGGGTGAGCACAGGCCATAACCCTGCAGAGCCCACCATGCTACCACAGACCTGAGGCCCTATGAGCCAGGGCCAAGGCAAGTCAGGGCCTGACAACGTGACATCCCATGGTGGCCTGGCCTGGCCCTACTAGGGGAAAGAAAATGCAAATGTGTCCAGACCTGCATAGAGGAAAATTCAGATTCATGAGTTAACCAATAGCATTGATATTTTGCAAAACCTTATTAGCATAAATTTGGACCGAAAAGCATTGACCCAAGCACTATATAAACCCCTACACTAGCACACTCAAGCAGGAATGAGCTATCAGTTCTTCTCTTTCCCTGCAAGAGTTCTGTTTCTGTTCTCCACACTTGAAAAAATCCTACACCTCTCACTCTGGCATTCCATTGTTCGTGAATTTCATTCTTAGGATTTGCAAGACAAAAACTTGGAAAAAAAATTGGCAATGAGCTGCTGGGGTCAGCTGCAACCTTTGCCACCTCTGGTGTGATTAGCTGCTAACACTGAAATGGGCTTCCCGTTGCAGAGGCCTACAGCTTGTGTAGATCCCATCTGCCAGGAGAAGCAGAGAAAAGTTTCATCCTAAACTCTGATTTCACTATCATACTGACCACTGGATCAAGAATAGAAAAAGGAACCAGGAGTGTGTTTGCTTGAATGGGAGAGTAGGAAGAGGCAGAGCTACTTAGCTGAGAGATCTGGGGACTGAGGATTTAGATGATAAAGAAACTAACGAAATCTCCAGATAGCAGCTCTTGGCCAGGAAGACTTCCACATAAAATGCTTTTTTTAAAAACTTAAGGCCCAATTATCTGAGCTGATATTGGGGATGTCTACACACGACAAGCTGTCTGGCTTGTTTGGGAGTCCAAAACTGTCCAATCAGAAGGCACTGACCCACAGAAGTCATCATAAGCCAGTTCCCATCGTCAGCTTGACCGGAACTGTCTCACCTGACCCTCACAAAATGCCAGGACTAGGTTGCTATGGCTGGCGCTCATCCTATTTTCATTTCAGGGAAACCGAACTTAGAGCTCGTTAGTCACTTGACCAGGGTGATTCCGGGTTGGAATTCACACTCCAGCAAAGGGTCTCCAGGGGCCACACTCCTAACTGCTGTGGTAGCCTGCCTCTTGCAGGTACCTGAGCGATTCTGAGTGAGGGCCCAGCACTGTGTCAGAAATAACCTTGGACAACAGTTATCTGAGCCCTGTCCTAGGCCCGAGATACACCAGGGTTGTTGAGATTGCATTTCCTGCTTCGGTATGGCTGGAGGAAACATGGGTATTCCAGTACATTCCTGGGGGAAGGGAGGAGGACTTCATGAGAGAGGGACTGTGGAGCAGTTCATGCACGTGTACCACACACAGAGACTCACTCATCTGTTTGCTTGAAGTCCCAGACAAGCTGGAAGAGATGGTCCTGCCTCTCCTCCCTCCCCACCAATCCCACCCCCTGTGCGGTTCCATGGCTGTCACCTCCCTCTTGCCATTCCCTCCTGGCTCACCTTCCAAAATCCTGACTCCCCAGTCAGACCATATTCCAGCCTAGTACCTGTGTGCTCCCATTTCCAGCTGTAACTTGATCTTAATTTCTCCTTGTTCTCTGAAAGCTGCTGACACAGGGGCTTGCTGCTTACTTATTCCCTTAGGCTCAAAATCCTGGCTTCGAACCACCGAAGCTATTTTTTTTTCTTCAGAGGGAACTGAAATTAAATCACAATAGAAGCAAAAAAAAAAAAAAAACTTAATGTTCAATAAAAGCAATATGCTTTTTGTTAAACTTCTATATTGAACAAAAGTTTTTGTTAAACTTTTGTCTGACTTCTGGAAACTTCTCAGGAAACTCATGTTTTCTGTTTGGCATTTTTTTTTTTTTTTGATCATTGTGATCACTTTATATTTCTATCTCTTCCAACTAGGTTTTTGCAACTCAGAGATCAGGGTGATTGCATAACAACATTAACATTAACAGCTAATAAATTAGTCTCCGTGTTGCCATTTCCTGAGCAGGACTGACAGAGCCAAGGCCCGATAGAAATAGGGGGGAAATTTTGTAAGGGTGATTCTCTGTGAGCTATTAAGGTCAGGATTCTGTGCAAGACCTGTGTGGCTCCTAATGAAAAGGGTAGATCTGAGATTCACCAGGGTACAGATCCATAACCTCTTTTCTGACACCCTTTGAATAGTGATTCAGAAGCTTCTAGATTTCAGGGAAGGAATGTGCATGTACTGTATACTCCATAACATTCCCTATTGGGGCCTGGAGTGTAATCCCTTAATCAAACACATTCATATTTCTGCATCCTAATATATGAATATTTACACTAAATATAAAATAAGAATATAATATATAAGAATCAGTTCAGGTCAGCTTTGATGGTCAAATAATTTAGATTAGAATGGTCCTTATTGTCAAATAAGTTTCTAAATCCCTTTCAGTTTGGGGGGTTTGGTGTTTTATGGGGAGGAGATTTATAAGCCTGTAAATGAAACTATGTGCTATATATTGCGATGCCCATGCTCTTGTGTAGCCTGCACAGGAAGGTACAGTTTTTAGCTGTAGGTTACAGGTGAGAAAACTTCCACATAGATCCCAGAATTGCCTGAGTCTAGCAAGAAAACCCAGATTCGACATGGCCACGCCAACACAAGGCCTGAGCTCCTGCCACCATGATGTTCTCCCCCTAAGAAAAGAACCAGCTTGATAAACGGTCCCCATGGAGATCTGGGTACCCCATCTGCCAACAAGTTATTTTGCTTCCCAAGCTGCTGTCACTTAGCGTTAACTCTGAAGCTATCAGGTAGAGGCAGATCCCCTGCTCTTTACACAGGGCCTCTCTCATTCGTTTGCTAAAGGTATTTGTGAAATAGTTTAGTGCCCCAGACATTCTTGAAGCAGTCATTTCCTTCCCTTCTCGTTTCTTAATGGGCTCATTTCTTTCTCCTCCCCAGTGTTGCTCTGAGGCCCTCGTGAAAGGCCTGTTTATTGCCTTTGGCTGACTCTACCTTTCTCCTTCTCCACCCCCAGCCTTATCTTCTCCCTGCCAGGGGACTAACCTTTGTGCCTTTCCTCCTGCATTCTCACGGGGGAGCCTTCTACCCCGAGGATTCTGCATGCTGGCTGCTCAGCCTGTTAAATTACACACGCTCCTGGCCACGACTGTGGGGAAATCACACTCTGGATGGAAAATGTACAAGCTCTGTGTGAAAGACCTGATCATCTTAAATTTTCTTCTGCACTTGATCTTTTGCAGGATGCAGGGCTGGAATGCATGCCCTGAGCAGCCAGGGGCTGGGGTTGGGGCTCTTTTTATTGGTGATATAGGACAGGATCATGTACCACTCAGCAGCGTCACTTGGCACAAAAGGAACTTGTGATCCACTGGGCTTCTGTCCAAACCCTCTCCAAAGAAGCCCCCGGTTTTCATCTTGGCCATTAGGAGACACCTACTAAGAGTGGGCCTACCTGGTCTGACAAACTGGCTCACCTGCTGGGGGACCTCCCACATATGATTTTACTTACTCTCTTCCTTTCCTGTCCTCACCTGTAAAATGGGAATGACAAGGACACTAGCTGACCCATCAAATTGTGGCAAGGAGGAGGCTGATTAAGTGAGTGGATGAAGCATCCTGCACATGACTTCTCCCCTCTCCCGACACAGAGACCCCCCACTCTTTGGTGCTACAATACAAGGCCCTAAGACCTCCAAGGCTACAAACGACAGTGTGAGACTGTCCCCACCTTTGTTGTTGCTGCAGACTTCTGAGAGTCATTTGTTTCAGACATGACAGGAGCATCAGTCTTCCCCCTGATTGATCTCATTTTACAGATGAGGAAAGAGGATTCTCTAAACTTGCCAAGAACAGGACAAACCTACAGGTAGGGCTAGAACTAGAAGCCAAGTGTGGGGTCTGGGGGATTCCAGCCGGTGCTCTGCACTAGGGTAACCAGCCACCCTGGTTAGCTGGGGACCCTCACATCCCTCTTCCCAGAAAACCTCAGTCACTGGTAAACTGGGGCAGTTGGTCCCCTGAAGCCTTTGGTACCTGTGAGCTGTGTTACTTTATTAATCAGAAGAGTGTGTTTAGTGTCCTCAGAGTGTTTTTATGGCAGGGGAGAGAGAGCCCCACAAATGTCAAACCTGCGTGCAGGCAATATTGTGAAGTTACTGAAAGCTAAAAATTCATAAAATTAAGCATTTTCAGTTGGCCCTGTGGCTTTTCATACTGACTTCCCATGTCACCTTGCATTAGATTATTCCAAACCTAGAGGGTCATCCGTTGCTGGCTGTTCAGAAGAAGGAGATGCACTTTCAAACTGAGAATGAATTCAGCACTGTTAATGAAGAAGTTCCATAAAGTTCTAACTAACTTTTGGGAGCAACTCACAATCCATCAGACTTTATCCTCTATGTTTGAAAATTTGGGGCCTTCTGGAAAACATTACGAGGAGCTTTGATTGTAGCACACACCAATGGAGTGGAAGCGCTATACAAACTGAAACGTCAAATGATGTTATTCATCCAAATATCTTACCACGGTGGCTGTTTCTTTTGGAAGAGAGTGGATAAATCCAAGACCTCAGTTGGTCTGAAATATGCAGGTACTCAGGGAAAGTGATTATTGCTCCCTCTGGTTCAATCTATAACAAAGGTTTATTGCATGTTTAATATGTGCTTGTCACAGGGTTAGCTATTGAAGTCAATTACATTGAATGAGACCGAAAATGGCTGCTGGCCTTCTGGAGCTCCAGTCTGGTGGAAAAGAAAATTATATAATTAAGCGGGAGTGGAATTATAATTGTGATAAATGGTTTGACACAGAGGACTGGGTAGTCTGGGAATATTTGACAGAGCACCAAATCTAATCTGAGCAAGTGACATTTAAGCAAAAGTCTGCAGGATAAAGTCACCAGATTCAGACTTTGTGAAATAAAATTCAGGGGACAGGGGTGGAATGGGGGGACTAGCATAAGCAGAGGCTGTATGGTGAGGAAAGGGTCCGGCATGTGTTAAGATGCTGAAAGAAGGCCATTGGGCCGTGATTTGATGAGCACAGGGAAAGTATTCCCACAACTGAAGATAATAACACTTTTGCAAACTCCACGAGCAATCAGAACCTCTCAGTGGCCCATCAAGTCCACACCCTTGCACAAGACCTTGCACTGCACTAGACTAGAGTCAGTGCCAGTGACGTCATAGCATTGTCATTCCTGAAGGAGACCTTGACATCCAAACCTCCTTCAAGCTGAGACTGGGTCTTAGAATGTGGAAAAGGTTTGTCAGGACGCACACAGCCTGTGAGAGGCAGAGTGGGAGTTACAAGCAAGGTCCCTCGATCCTAAGTTCCAAAACCTTCCCATAGCTCCCGATTTGCCCCCATCATAACACAAAATTTTCTTCTGAAGTTGTCCACTCCCAGAGCCTTTTTATCTTTTTTATTTATTCTAATTGTGTATATATGACAGCAGAATGCATTTTGATTCATTGTATACATATGGAGCATGACTTTTCATTTTATTCAGCATTGAAAGAGAATAAAATTATGGCATTTGCAGGTAAATGGATGGAGTGGGAGAATATCATGCTAAACGAAGTAAGCCAATCCCCCAAAAACCAAAGGCCCTTTTTCCTCACCAACTAAAAGACAGCCTTCTTCCCTGTCCCCTGGAGGTAGCAAGATGTCACAGCCCTTCCTACCCTGGTTGAGACGTTGTCCTCACCTGAGTCAGCAGAATCCCAGCACCTACAAGGGGAGTTCCCGGTGACTCCATTGGGAGTCTCAGGAATTTCTTGCATAATCACCATTTTGCTTCTCCCTCTTATCTAGTATTTCAAGACCACCATTGATTTTGTCAACAGTAACCAAGGTAGGAGACAAACCTGTTAGATTTGAAAATCGCTCACCTCTTCACTATCCTCTGGGATTCTACTTCTCCTTAGAGCCCAGTCTCAATGTTCATCTTCATCCGTTGCCATGAGTGACCCAATGCACTATGTTAAGTTGGACACTTGTCATTCAGAATATGCAGCAGGAAAACCCCACAGACCTAGGTCACTGGGACAATTTTGAGTATCAGATTTTTTTAAAAAAATATTTTTTTAGTTGTCAATGGATCTTTATTTTATTTATTTATATGTGGTGCTAAGGATCAAACCCAGGGCCTCATACATGCGAGGCAAGCACTCTACCACTGAGCACAACCCCAGCCCCTGTTTTTTAATGAACACGAGGAAAGAACAGGAACAATCCTGCCTCCATCCCAATGTATTCCTGCAAGGAAATGCTCTGAGAGAGATAGGTGGGAACCACGGCAGTCTGTAGTTGGAAAAGGCTTCCTGCCAGCCTTTTTTAGAAATATCTGTCAATTTGTGGTATCCCTATTTCCCTTTCCAATAAAGTAATAATTTGGAAGGGTTTGAGATGAAGAGAGTAAATCAATACCAGATGGCAAAAGTTGCAAGAATCTTCCACCAATTCATCAAATAGCATCTAGCTTCCCAGGGAAAGAAGCACCGTTGTACTTGGAGGAATCAGTGAGCATCCATCCCAATATGCTATATAGTAGCAAGACTCATGTTTAATCTTCAAGGTGGTTATGCAGATGTCATAGAAGACCAGAATGATTCTGCAAGACTATGCTTTTGAAATTGTTCTTTCAGCAGTCACTCAATGCTGCCATGCTGGATTTGGAGAGGCAAAGCCTTGGGAGACCTTTACTATAAACCCTGGGAATGAAGATGAGGGTGAATCGGTTACCACCACTCACACATTCTTAATATAGCCTTTAGATTAGGAATCCTTTCTACATGTAGGATCACTTTGTCTTTGCTAATATAAACAAGTAAGCGTTGAATGCCTCTTTTCAGAGTTAGTTGTAATTTCTAAGGTGGGACAGAACTGTGAACACAACACCAGCTTTAGGAAATACAGCATATCCCGATGTTGAGGAATTGGGGCATGATTCTTGTAGAAGAATCAACTGAGTTTCATGTTGTGATGACATGAAACTTCAGGAGGTTAACTAGTTATTGTAAACCATTTTGGAGAAAAGCAGCAAAAACTCCGCTACTGGAAAGGAAATAGAAGAGGCTATTTCTACACAGGTCTGTTAGTAGCCACACACGGAAACCTGGCTGGAGAACTGATTGCATCTCAGACTCTGGGATGTCTAGCATGATGGCGCCTCCACCCAGACATTTCCCACAGGGTCCAATGATGGGAGACTGGAAAGGGGAGTTCTTGTAGTTATTCTTACTTGTTTTCTCCATTCTCATTTTCTTCTTCCTACTTCCTACCCTCAGAAAAGTTTATGAAGTTGCAGGGTTTTTTTTTTAAGTCAATGGATGCAAATATAAACTTTTTCTCTGAAATAATATGACAAAAAGGAAATATTTGAAGACTTTTGGCATGCTTTTTCATAAGTGGCATTTGTTCTCTGAGTTCTCCCATAGCTTCTTAACACTGTCATGAAATAACAAGACCCGCCAAGTGGTGTAGTCTGAAAGTTCTCCATTTCCATTCTTGGAAAGTAATAATGGAGGCATCGGGCACTCCAGAGTTCGAGCCAACACAGCTCAAGGGTTGTCTAGTCTACCCCCACAGCCTTGGGGCTCAACACATTCTTTCAAACTAGGAGAATTTTTTCATAATTTAGTAACAATGCTACAGAATCAAACCCTCAAATTTGTCTCCTGATGAGAATTTCCTGGGAAATCGCAAATTTTGATAGATTGATTTCTTTACTTTTACTGCAGTAGGTATTTTTGCACTATATTATGGTATGGTGCTTTGCTTTTTGCAGGGGGTGGGGCCAAGTCCTGGAAACCAATAATCTACCTCAAGAAAATAATCAAATGCACCCTTGAACATTTTCTCTGTATCTTTTGCTGCGGTTTGAATATGGTTTGTCTCCACCAAACACATGCTGAGGTTTGGTTTTCAATAGGACGGTGTTGAGAGGTGCTGGCCCTTTAAGAGGAATTAAGGCTTTTCTCTCAGGAGTGAGTTCTCACTCTCAAGGAACTGGATTGGCTCCCTCAAGAATGGGTTCTTATAAAAGTGAACCTGGCACCTCCCCTCAGCCTCTTTCACACATGTGCTCTTCTGCTCATGCCTGCTTGTCACTCTCATACATGCTCCTGCCACGTGAGGCCATCGACCATGCTATGATGTAGCATTTGATCTGCACCAGATGCAGCCACCTGTCTCCAGAACTGTAAGTTAAATGAATCTCTTTTCTTTGCAGTGTACCTAGCCTCAGGTATTTTGTCTTAGCAATACCAAGTGGACTAAAGCATATTGACTTTACTCATGTAGTTCCCTCTGCCTAGAAGACAGTTTTCACCTGTATCTTAAACCTGCTGACCTTTCTTTTCTCCAGGCCCTGACTATTAACCAACTCCTCCTTTTTCTCATTCACACAATTGAAAAGAATTTATCTGTTGCTATTGCTTGAATTTGCACTTTTGTAATCAAACATTTTAATTACCATTTAAAAATCTTTGTTCTGTGATATACTTGTTCATATACTTTAGACTTATATCCTTATTACTGAGATATTTATAAACTTTTTTATACACAGTACTAAAGATATCAATCCTTCCCCTACTCTGATTTCTGCAGTTATCCTTGAGATCCTCTTGTTGTTGGCCTTTCTCCGTTGTTTACAGTGGTTTGCAAGTGCATTCATTTGGTGTTGCCATTATTTAAGTGTACAACTTCTGCTTTTGATGGCCATCCCACCCACTTCTATTTTCTTCTAACATTTGTTTCATTCACTTTTTTTTTTTTTTACATTTAAACATAAACTCATCTGGAGTTTATTTTGCTATATGATTTCAGGAACAGATTAAATTTCCTCCTTGCCAAATGGTTAGCCAAATGTCCCAACAAAATTTATTGAATAAACTATTCTTTCCCTAGTGATTTATGATGCCAACTTTATTATACACTAGATATACATGAGTGTGTGTATATTTTAAACTCCATTCTGTAATAGGATTTTATTATACTTCATAATTCTTTTTTAATGTTCAGCATTATTACATGCTCGTTCTTCTAGATTAACTTTAAAATTACTTTTTTCGAGTCCCTCCTCAAATTTCATAGAATTTCAATCAGCTTTTATGGGTACTAAGTTAAATATATATATATATTAGTATATCTACTTTATCATCTAGTATCTACCTGTTTATCAATATATCTACACGGGCTTTTTCTCATGCATAATGTCTCTCACTTATTCACTGTCAGTGTTATGGACCTGGGATGTCCCCCAAAGGCTCATGTGTTGAACACTTGGAAGGGTCTTTTGGGAAGTGGTTGGGTCATGTGGGATTTGATCTCATTAGTCCATCGATAGCTGAATGGGCTACTGGGAGGTGGTGGGAAAAGTAGGCGGGTGGAGCATGGTTAGAGGAAATAGGTCACTGGAGGCATGCCTTTGGGAACTCTGTCTTATCTCTGGCTCCTTCCTCTCTTTCCCTCTCTCTCTCTCTCTCTCTGCTTCTTGGCTGCCCTGAGCTGAACAGCTTCCCTTCACCATGGTGTTCTGCCTTACCTCAGCCCCAAAGCTATGGGGTCAGCCAACCTTGGACGGAGACCTCTGAAAACCATGAGCCCCAAATAAACGTTTCCACCTCTAAGTTGTTCTTGTCAGGTATTTGGTCACAGAGATGAAAAAGCTGACTTACATGGTGAGCTAACGAAGATTTTTATTATATTTTGTAGATGAATGAACTGGACCTCAGGAAGCTGAAATTACTTCTTATCTAAGATCACAGTTGATATTTTTAGGGCAGTGAAACTCCCCTACATGATACAATAATAATACCAGATACCTACTGCTATACCTCGTTCAAAATTTATAAAATGTACAACAGCAAGAGTGAACCTTGATGGAAGCTATGGACTTTGGGTATCACTGATGTGTCAAGGTAGGTTCATTGATTGGACCAAGTGTTCAACGCTCAGGTCGGGGATGCTGATAGTTGAGGAAGTCGTGAATGTGTTGAGGCAGGGAACTCTCTATAGTTTCTGCTCAGTTTTTCTGTGAACCCTAAATTGCTCTAAAATATTTTAAAAATCTGAATTTGAAAGTATATTTTATTTTCTCAGTCTTTTCAGTGACCAGTAGAAGCCAGATTCTTGATGAAATGTTGTTCCTGATTGAGAGTCTATAAACCAGTGTACATGACTTGATATCAGTTTTCTCTTACAAGTACCACTACAATTTAGGAGTAATAGATCCTCTCTGCTTTAAAAATCCTCTCTGCTCCACCAATTCATCCTTCTCTCCCCCCATGACTATCTCCATAGTTTGCCTTTTGTAGATGACATATAATTGAAATCATTCCATACATGTCCTTTTCAAATTGACTTTCTTCACTTAGTTACATTCATTTAAAGTTCTATTACGTCTTTTCACGGCTTGATAGTTCATTTCCTTTTAGTGCTGATATTCCTTCTATGGATGTATCAGTTTGCTTATCTCTTCTTCTGTTTAAGGACATATTGGTTGTTTACAAGCTTTGGCAATTGTGAAGAAAGTTGCCATAAATATTTGTGCACAGGTTTTTGTGTGATCCTAAGTTTTCAATTCATTTGGGTAAATACTAAGGAGCATGATTGCAAAGTGATAGGATGAGTATGTTTGATTTTGTAAGAAACTGTCAAAGTACTTTCCAAAGTGGTTATCTCATTTCGCATTTCCATCAGCAATAATCAAGTTCTCGCTCCACATCCTCGGCAACACTTGATGTTGTCACTGTTTTTGGATTTTCACCATTCTAATAGTTTGGTTGTCATTGGTATCTTCTTTTCATTTGTATTTCTCTAATAATCTATGATGTATCTTTTCACAGTTATATTTATTGTCTAACTTCTTTGTTGAGATGTCTGTTCATATCTTTGGCTCATTTTAAAATCAGGCTTTGTGTTTTTTTCTTCTCATTGTTGAGTAGTTATATAAGTTCTTTTGTGTTCTTGATAATACTCTTTTATCAGATATGTCTCTTGAAAGTGTTTTCTCTCCATCTGTGGATTTTCTTCTCACTATTTAGACAGTGTCATTCACAAAGCAGGAATATCTGTTTGCTTATCTCTTCCTCCTCCTCCTTTCCACATTAGGAATTTTTTTATTTTAATGAATTCCAACTTATCAATCATTTCATGGATTATGCCTTGGGAAGTGTACCTAAAATGTCATCTCTAAACTCAAGATCATCTAGATATTCTCCTGTGTTATCTTTTAGGAGTTTTATGGTTTTGCATTTTATATTTAGTTCTATGATTCATGTTGAGCGAAGTTTGGTAAAATAGGCAAGGTCTGTGTCGTGCGTTTTGTTTTTTTTTTTTTTCCACATGAAGATATCCACTTGTTCCAGAAACATTTGTTTAAAAAAAAAACTTCTTTTTTGTCCAATGTATTGTCTTCTTTTTTCTCCATTGAACTTTTTCGAAGTTCACTTGAATATATTTTTGTGGGTCTATTTCTGGGTTCTCTCTTCCATTAATTGATCTATTTGTCTATTCTTTCACCAATATCCTGCATTGCTATAGCTTTATAGTAAGTCTTGAAATCTGGTACTGTCAGTCCTTCTTACATTGTTCTTCTCCTTCAATATTGTATTGACTATTTTGGAATTTTTCCCATTAGAGACCTTAGGATTACAATATTTGCAATATCCATAATTTGCTTTGATTTTCTAAATTGAAATTGTGTTGGTAAATCAAATTGGGAAGAACTGACAGTATTATGAGTCTTCTTAACCATGAAGGTTTTTTTATTTTGTTACTCTTTGATTTTTTTAATCTCCCTATTTATTTTGTTATTCTTTGATGTTTTAAATCAGAATTTTATATTTTTCCTCCTATAAACCTTCCATATATTTTGGTAGATTTGTGCCTAAGTATTTTGTTTATTTTCCTCAATAAGGTACTGTAATTTTCCTCACATGAACACATTTATTTAGGCTTATTCTTAAGTATATTATACATTTTGATTATCATGTTTTCACTTGGAAAATGTTTAATAATCGACTTGGTGACAAACCCTTTGCTAGGTGTCAGTGATACATGGGGACAAAAAAAGACGTGGTATCTGCCCAGATGGAAACTAATACAGGAGGATTGTGCAGGAGAATATATGCATTAACAAATATCACATAATGCAAAATGTTATTTTAATGAATTCCAGCTTATCAATTAGTTCATAGATTATGCACATTACATAATGTAAGATTTAACTGTGACATAATATGTAAAGGAGAAATGCATAGCTGCATGAGATTATATAACAGGGGAATTTGACTTGGGAAGGTCAAGGATGATTTATCAGAGGAAGTGACAGCTGACAGCTGAAGGACCAGGCTGTAAAGAAAAGAGGGGAAAATTTTGTGCAAAATTGAGGTAGGAAAAAGTTTGGGGTTTGGGAGGGGAAAAAAAAAAAAAGACCAGTAGCTGGAATAAAGAGAATGAAAAGGATGTGCTGCAACTTGACTTTTAGGGAAGGTCTAACCCTGTAGGTTCTGGTAGTACAGTCCAGGATATGGTCTTTAACTTAGGAATGGTAGGAAGTCACTGAAGAATTTTAAGAATGGCTAACACAGTGAGATTTTTGCCTTTAGGAAGAGTTTTCTCTGATGGAAGGTGAAAAAAAAACAGATGGAAAAAAATGTGCTCTATATGTGTCTCATGAACTGCAATGCCTTCCACTGTCATATGTAACAAACTGAAAATTAAAAAATGAAAAAAAAAGTAATACCAATGAAACTGATGTTGCAGTATCGAACATTACATAGTGTTATAGGAAGTAAAAAAATGAGCCCCGTTTACTAATATCCAAGCTCTATTTCCCATAAGGATGGAAACTAGAAGAGATGTAAAATTCGAATTAATGATGTGTTTGGGTAGAATAGTGAGTAATATTTATTTAACACATTTCTTATTTATCCTATAATGCTACATAGTTTTAAAATTTCAGAATTTTAAATTAGAATTTTATAATCAAAAAATTAAAACTCTTATTAACTAAGAAATTAAAAAAAAAAATCCAGATGGGGAATGAGTAGATATGATGAGACCCTGTACTGATGGCCCAAGAGAGAGGTGATGGCAGCTTGAACATCAGCTAATTGCTGGCAGGAAGGTGACATGAGTAGCAAATGGGTTGAACATCAAGATGTGGGGGATGAAGGTATCAAGGACCACTTTGCATGAATATAATTTAAAATAAATGTGTATTAATATGTTGACGTATAATCACTATGTTCATCCACACTGTGCATAAACAAAATCTACTCTGTAGGTATTTGAGAGCACTAGAAAAGTTCATGTGAGGCATGAAGTGCCTAATGAATAACTAAATAAAAAACTCTGACTTTTACATTTGACACACAGGCCTCGTTTACCGTCCTATTTCTGCCTATTTAACAGTCGCTGATCTATGTTATACACAGTTATGTGCACTATTATTTAAGCACTATTTTCTATGAAATGTCTTGTTACTGTCATGGTGTGTTGTTACTTTACTGGGGACCACACACAGCAGTGGTGTTTTGGTTGGACAGATTACTTTTTATGTCCCTCTGCTTCCTCATTCATAGTTAATGATGGTGTCTATCGTAAAGAATAACTGTAGGTATTAAATTAAATTACGTTAGCAAACATCTCGCATGGTGTTTGACACTTAGTGATGAATAAACACCACCTATTATCTTTGTAGAGAGTTCAAGAGGAACCAAAGAAGGAAGCCAGTTATCAAAGATAGCCATCTTATGGGTCTCAAACCATCTTCATGAAACTGGCCAAGTCAAAATACTTCAAAGATAAGGTTATCTACTCACTCTGCTGTTACTAAAAGCACAAATGAAACTGTCTAAATAGAAATAATACTCAACTTGAACAAATAAACATTAAGTAGTAAAAAAGAAAAGTACAAGGAAAGTTGTTTGGCCTTTGAATTTCCTTTCCCTGTAAATAGACATACTCTAGATGCTGTATGACAAAATATTCTCTAACATCTCCGTTAGATATCACTAAACTTGGTAGGATTCTGGAAAATAATTGCTGTGAGTGGCTGCCACTTTCTTTGGGGATTGAATTCAAGGGCACTCAACCACTGAGCCTCATCCCCAGCACTGGTTTGTATTTTATTTAGAGACAAGGTCTCACTGAGCTGCATTATGCCTTCTTTTGCTGAGGCTGGCTTTGAACTCACAATCCTCCTGTCTCAGCCTCCTGAGCTGCTGGGATTACAGACATGTACCACTGTGCCCAGCTCAGTCGTACTCTTCTTTATACTATAATCTGTTCTTTTGACTTGCCTTTCCCCATTCCTACCTTAAATCACAAGTATGTCTATCATTTTTCTGGTCGTTTGCATAGAGTGAAAGTTCAGTCCAGCATATTGCTTGTATATCTGTAATATATCATCTAATTAGAGTATGTCCCTTTCTTCTGTGACTTGGACGTCTGTAGTGGAAACAAGAGCTTTGGCCAACATTTTTCCCTTATCAAGCTTCACTACCACTTGCAAGTTCCACTACTTGCAAACTGTTGATCTAAACCTCTCCAGGGTTGGGCATGAGCTAGGAGTTTGGGGAAAGGTAGAAGAAAGGCAAGTCAAGGGACAGAAGGCTTTTATCTGGCTAGCTGGTATTAATGTAACCTGGGTAGATCCCTCTGTATATTGTAGACTTCTAGGAAGATGGATTCTTTCTTGGTCTGCTCTTCAGGGTTTCCTTCTTTTCAGTACCCCAGTGACAACTGCTAGAACCTTCCGCCTCCATCCCTTCACAAAGATAAGACTCTCCCTCTGATTGGCACCATGATTTCTAATGATCTCTTTCTCCATCGGAGTCCCCTTTAGTGGAGCTCCTCTCAAAAATGATACAATCTAGATCCGTTCCACCAACTCCACAGTTGGCCCATGAGGAACTCACACCTCCTTTTCCCTACTCAGCTCAGTAAGTCAGGTCTTTTTTTTTTTCCTAATCCACTTCTACCTTTGGTTTTCCTGATCTTGGAGTTCTTCACCAGTCACAGATTCTTGCCTTTAGATTTTTCTGGGGGTCAGTCAGATGCCAGATTCTGTCCCTTTCTATTCAGAGGACCAACCTCAAGCTTTTCAAATGATAACTTTCAAAACCTTGCCTCTTGATTTGAATACCCTTCTCCTTTCCTCCGTATAGGAAATATATGGGTTACTAGCTATTCTTTAAAAAAAAAAATAGTCAACACAGGCCTCTTTCCATTCTTGTCAATTCTTTGCCTTCTCTTTTTCAGTCTAGAGAGGACTGATGCACTAATGCTGTCAGAGCATTTCACAATTTCTTAACCTGTGCTATATAGACAGTCTACCACCCTCAAGGGGTGCAGGCTATAGGGAGAGTCAAAAACTACTGTATTCATTCTCAGATTTGAGGGCCTTAGATAAAACTCTGAGTCAACAGGAAAAGTTCCATATTAACATAGTATTTCTGTGTGTGTGTGTGTGTGTGTGTGTGAGAGAGAGAGAGAGAGAGAGAGGGAGGGAGGGATGTGGGGAGGGAGGGAGAGAGATGTGCTCCTACTGGTAGTTCTTCAATACATTATAATTTAAATCATGTTCCTTGATGAAATACATTTGGAAATGATGTGCCCTATCATTTTGCTCTTAAGTATGATGTAAGCTACTAGTTTGAGATCATTTTTTATCTATGTTTGGGGAATCTTCTCTATGTAATTTGCTTAACTTTTATCAGAAATGGATATTGAATTTTGTTAAATGCCTTTTGACATTCATTAAGATGAGTATGAAGTTTGTTTCTTTTGATTTTGATATAATCAATGATATTTTTATATTTCCTAATATTAGATCATTTGTGGTTTCCTAGAGCATTATTCTTTTAATACAATATTAGATTAGATTTGCTAGTGTCTTATTTAAGCATTTGTATCTGTAGTCATAAGTGGTTTTGTTCCATATTTGGTAGGATTTAGCATATGCTATCTGTTTAAAGGAAAATAAAATATAAAGTATTCTACATTTTATAACTTCTATAAAAATGTTTAAGTTGAAGTATAATATATGTACAAAAAAAGGACACATAACAGTGAATTTTCACAAAGTAAACACATACAAGTAAACAGCATCCAGATAAAGAAACATTCCATTATATTCCCTCACTCTCCCATCTATGAACTATCCACCCAAGGATAACTATTATCTTGACTTTCAACAACATAAATATTTTATCTGTTTTCATACCTTATGTAAATACACTCTTACATATCTCCATTTTTGTGTGCCTCTTTATTCAATATTTGTGACATTTAGCCATATTATTTTATGTAATTATATATACTTTATTTTCATTGAAATAGAATATATAGATAGATGGGAGTGTGTGGATGTGTATGTATACCCCAAATATACTTATCTGTTCTACTATTAATGAGCATTTGTGTTATTTTCACTTTGAGACTATTATAAACACTGGATCTTTCAACAGTGTAGCACATGTTATTTCTTTAAATATATGCACATTTCTCTGCTACATCATAAAAGTAGAATTTGTATTGCTTCTATTGTATTCTCATATGGTATATTCATCATTATCTATTGTTTTGTAAGATTCCTTTCTATATACTCAGGGTGAAAAGAGATATCCTAGGCACATGCATGACTGCACATGGTATGGTATGACTCTACATTGTGTACAACCAGAGAAATAAAAAGTTGTGCTCCATTTGTGTACAATGAATTGAAATGCATTCTGCTATCATGTATAACTAGTTAGAACAAAATTTTAAAATTACTGTTTTTTTTAAAAAAAAGAATTATATCATGTAAACAGTAACCATAAGAAAGTTGAAGTGACTATATGCAGACAAAATAGACTTTATAATATCAGATAAAACAAACTTGAAAACAGAAGTTGTTACCAGAAATAAAGAAGAACACTTTATAATGATAAAGGGTCAATCCTTCAGGAAGTTGTAACAATGATGAACATATATGCACCCAATAACAGAGCCCCAAATACACAAAGCAAAAATTGATAGAATTGAAGGGAGAAATAAACAACTCAAAAGTAATGGTTGAAGATATATATACCACACTTTCAGTAATATAGAAACTGGAAAAAATAACAAGGAATAAATACAAGATTTTAATATAGTGGTAAATTTTTATGGCTTGAGATTATGCAAAGTCTTTTTATACATGACACCAAAAGGAAAAATTGCAAATAAAAAAATAAGCAAACAAAAAACCTAGGCTAATTCAACTTCATCAAAATTAATTTTTTTGTTTCAAGGGAAACCATTGAGGAAATAAAAAAAATCAGAGAATGGGAGAAAATATTTGTAAAAGGTAGATTGAATAAAAATAAACTTGTATCTCGATTACATAGACAACGCTTACAACTCAACAATAAAAAGAAAAATGACTCAGTTTAAAAATGAGTAATGGATATAAATAGACATTTCTTCAAAGAAGAGATACAACTGGCCAATAAACCCATAAAAATATGCTCAGTATTAGTCATAAGGGAAATGCAAAACAAAACCACAATGATACAATACTTCACATCCACAAGGATGGCTCTAATCAAAAATACAGATTATAAAAAATATTGACAAGGATGTGGAGAAAGTACAAATTTTCTAGATTGCTAATGATGATTAAAAAAAATAGTACAGGCACTTTAGAAAGCAGTCTTGTATTCCTCAGAATTTTACACATAGAATTACCACATGACCAGCAACTCCACTCCTAAAATATACCCAGGAGAAGTGAAAATATATGTGGACAAAAACTTGTACACAAATGTTCACAACAACATTATTCATAATAGTTAAAGCATGGGCATGATCCAAATGCCCATCAATTAGTGGATAAAAGATATAGCATAGCCTTACATTGGAATGTTATTCAGCAAAATAATAATAACAATACTACTACTACTACTAAATTACTGGTAAATGTTGCATCCTGGATGAACCTTGAAAATATTATGACCAGTGGAAGAAGCCAGTCACAAAGACCACATATTGCATGTGTGATTTCATTTGGATGAAATGTCCAGATTAAGCAAATCCATAGACACAGAAAGTAGATTAGCAATGGCCTGGGGCTGGAAGATTTGAAGACGGGGAGATAGGGAATGATTACTAATTGGTATAAGGTTTCTTACAGGTGATAAAATATTCTAAAATTGATTGTGGTGATGGATCCTGCAATTCTGAATACACTAAAGACCATCAGATGGAGGAATGCTATCATATGTGGATTATATCTCAGGAAACTTGTTTAAAAGGAATAATTCCCATCTCAAGCCATCCAGGTTACACTCCTTAAAGTACCATCATTCACTTTTACTTCCCATAGTACTCACAATGCATTGCTAAGTGGTTAATAAATGCTAATCAACTAAATTAAACCTTTAGTCAAATAAAACTAACTGATTGGACAGGATGCTTTAAGGCCTATCCTGCACACACAGACTTGGGCAGTGTGTGAGATTTTTATCTGATGAAGAACAGAACCCTTTCCAGGGTTAGATGTGAAGGGGAAGCACCCCAAACAACAAGACAAGCAAGCTACAAGCAGCGTACTCCTATCTGCATGACTGATAAGGACCATCTGATGCCGCTTGTTATTCCGTGAGGGCCATTCTCTCCGCAAAGTCACAATATTTATTTTAACACCAGTGACTATTGAGTGTGTGTATATATCTTTATAGTGATAAAACATTGCTCTCATATGTATACAGGGTCTGAATTAGATCAATTCATCAAGACAATCACGCAGGCCCACGAATGAGGGAGGTTGTTTATACAGAGGGTTGATAGAGTTCTGTGATACAAGCCACAAGGGAAGCACTAACTAATGCTCATAATATGTAATATATATTTCACAATATGGGCATCCTATAAATAATGAATCATGGGGACTAGAGATAGCACTAACAGAATAAAGAGAGAGAGTATGCAAAAAAAAAAAAAAGTCTGCCTAGATACCCTCCTCTTAATAGGTGGGCTGGAGATACGCAAGGTGGCCAAGTACACAGCTCACAGTGAGGGATATGCTTTCTCAATCATTGCCTGGTGGGATGGCTGATTTCTCTACTCAGCGGCTGCCATTTCCGCAGGCCTGATATTGTAGCATTTTATGTATAGATTAAAAAGAAGAAGAAGAAAGAAAGTTCTCATTGTCTATTTGTATGAAAGTCAATGTGGAAAGAAATTGCCCCCATGAAATGACACAGTAAGATACAATTGTTTGAACTACTTAGATGCCAGTATTTTTCTCAGAAATGTTCTGTTCAGGAATAGAGTAAGCTTAATTGGCAAGATATTGACTAGCCTATATGTAATTTATCTTTCAACCATTACTCAATGCTTCCCCAAGTACCCTGTTGTCTACCTAGAGAGGAGAAGTGTACTGATATTTAGCTCATGTCCCCAAGGACCCTCTCCTTTCCCTAATACATATGTATTAATTTCCATTAACCTCATTAGAGCAAGGAGTAATGTGGGTATGAAGAGGAGGCCAGACAGCCAGATGGCAGTGAGCGTCTGTTACGGTACATGAGTAACTCTTCCCATTATCATTCAGCCTTGATTCACTGAATGAATTCACATTGTGACTAACTCATCTGTGAGGCCTGAGGCTTTTCTTCCAGGATTACTACTGGCGATGCACAAACACCCTTATACTATTTTTTTAGAGCTAGAATTTATAATAGCTATAAAATGCATGAGAAAAAAAAAGCGGCTCTGGAGAGGAATGCAGACATTTGTAGGAGGAGCACTTACGAAAGCCCATGGGGCTAGTGGCACCCAGTGATTTTCACCTACTGAGAAGCCAGGCCTATGAATCATGGCTGTTCCCTGTCAGTCCACACCCTGGAGCAGGGGCAGTCCATCATCCCACCCCCACACACTTAGACCATGGTGCAAATAGGTATTTAAGAATCTCTTCTTGAAACCCTGTAAGCCAGTCGTGCAATTCATGCACTTCTCTCCTCAATTCTCGACCCTTGAACAGTAACAAGGAGGCACCAGCTGATGGCCGACCATGAGACAGATGCTAAGGGTAACAGGAACTGCTGATTCTCTCAGCAGTTTGAGTTTCTTAGTTTCTCAGGCACCCTAGGTCTAAGGCTGTAGAATCTGCAGGAGCAATTTAGAGGTCTTCTGGATAGTGACAGGATCAGAGGGGCTCTGTCCAAACTTTGAAGGCACTTCAACTTTCTATAAAATTATTAAGTCCTGCTTCTGTGGAAAGTGTGATCATACTTCTTGGATGGGAAAAAAGAATCCTAGTTTTAGTGTAAACAGTGAAGCCAAGAACTTGAAAGTCTATTCTATGGTAGTGTTAAGAAGCCCAGAAAAGGGGAGTATCCAACAGGGTCAAATGGTGCTTAGAGCACAAGAGAAACAAGAGTGGAAACAAGTGTGAGGTTCTTGAATCCAATTGTGCAGATGATTTCTTTCTTGCATCCATGAATTGGGAGAATTAGTGAGAAACTGAATAATGTCGCAGTGGGTTCATGTTAGGTGAGGGGTTTTTCAAGTCAGTACAATGGAGAGAGAGAAAGAAAAGAGATTCGAGAGTGAACATCACATCACACAAGTCAAGCTAGAAAAGGAAAGGTGTGAACATATGGGGGCTGATGGATAACAAGAAAGTTAGGGAATTGGTGAGTTGGCCGTCCATAGGTACATTTAATCTACAAGAATACCACAAAGTAACTGAGGGCTAAAGAGATTAGCTAGCCTGACCGATGCAGTATTTAAACATGCCTTGTCTTATCTAATACATTAGCCACCCCTATACACTGTCCATAGGCACTGCAAGTAACTTCCATTCTGCCTCTGGTTAAAGTGCCAACCCCAAACAACTGCTATTGGAGCCAGAGGGGGAGAGTTCCAATTCTGGACCAGGAAAGAACTATTCCAATTAAGAGATGGATGTGCCTTTGGGGTGTCCTGATCCTGTTGTGAGAGATGATCCCCTCTGTTGGAGCGTATTTACAAAATGTCAAGTAACAGGATGGTTTAGAAAATCCACACTTTATGTCAAATTCTATTTTAGTCTTTCAGTTCTATGTTCATTCAATATTTTTAATTATAATTTTTAGGTCCTAAAAACAATACATATATATGCTTTGCTTTTATAACCATATATTCAAATTTCCACAAAATATTCCAGATTTTAAAAACAAAGCATAATTTTAAAAAGACTTGAAGTTACACCCAATCTTTTTTTTTTCTTCACAAAAATCTCCCACTTGTGGGGCCAGGGTTGTGGCTCAGTGGTGAAGTGCTTGCCTAGACTGCATGAGGCCCTGGATTCAATCCCCAGCACCACATAAAAACATAAACAAATAAAATAAAGGTATTGTGTCCATCTACAACTAAAAAAAACCCTTTTTTTTTAAATCTCCCACTTGTTTGATGAATGTTTGCTAACCGAGGAGTTATTCTACACCTTCTTTCTTCTTTGTTCCTTCCAGTTAACAAGAGTACAGGAGCTTAGCTATGTTACCAATCTTAATGTCAGTGATGATAGATTACTATTTTGCTATTGATTTGAATATGTAAAGTAAGACTTATGAGTTTTTTTTTTTTTATTGCTTTGGGTTTTGCAGTTACATACTTTTAGTCTTTTATATGCCCTTTCAGGGGCAAAGTGGTACAAGAACATTCTGCTTCTCCATATAATGATAACTCACAGGCTTATAGCATCTCAAACTTGGAAACAAATGGGAAACCTGGTTGGTGTTCCTCCCAGCCACTCTGACAAAGACCTATGGGACCTCAGACCACCTTCTCACTGCTGTGATTACAGCTCCTGGCAACAGGACAAGCCCCCAGGATGAGGAAACCGTGGTGTCCCTAAACCTAATGACCCCATTACGGATCACTTAGGAAGACAACTGAACCTTCATCATTAACTAACGATATAACATTTTTTTCTCTAGTCTCAGCCACCCTCCAAAGAAATCTCTACCAAGAGAGACTTCAGGTGTTGTCTGGGCCCAGCCGGCAGGCGCACTAGGCCCTCCTTTGTTCTTTATCTAGCTCACTGCATGTTTTTTCTGCTATGGACTTTTTTATTATTCTAAATTGTGGGTGAGATAATAGCTTTGGTTTCTCAAAGTGCAAAGGCTAAACCTACTGATAAACTGCAGCCGCTACAAGGGAATCGACACCACCCAAACTGCCAAAGCAAGCATGATGTCACTTCCTGCGTGGCTTCAGGCCGGGAGGTCATCAGGGCCAAAGGCAGGAGGGATCAGCAAGCCACCAGGGCAGCTCCTCAGTCCATTCTTCTGAGGAAGAAACACACACACACAGAGTTCTTTTCCTCCATCCCAGGCCTCATTCCTTATTTCTCAGGAGATTTGCAGTCAACCAAGCTTTTCAAAGACTTAAGTTTGATATCTACTGTTCCTACCAGGAAAACTTACTCATAGACTGTTAAAACATCAGAGCTAAACCCGAAACAACGTAGACATTCATTTCCTCCCCAGCTAAAAGTTTTCTCAGGTGTGATGTAAAAACCTCTAGCATAGTTTGGCCAGAGAGCATGCATTCGATTCATAATATGAGTTAGAAAGTTTTCTAAGGTGAGAAAGCACCACCCTGTGAGCTTTTGAAGGTCTTGGAAAGGAACAATAACATTTGTGTAGTTTTGAAGTTCTAAAGTTCCTGAAACAGATAAAACAGTAGTTTTCTATTCCTGAAGGTGACCAAATATTGTTGAAAGAGCCACCATGTAGGGCTGGGGTGTGGCTCAGTGGTGGAGCACGTGCTCAACAGCAGGAGATCCTAAGGTCAATTCCCATTACCCACCCCACCCCCCATATGGAGCATCTGATTCTTGGAAGGCCCAGCAATAAAGCACTGAAGCTAGCCTGGATCAGGGAAAGAGGAACAGGGAGGACTTTTCATGGTGGGGACTCTTATTGGACAAGTAGGAATTAATGGATCAGGCCATGGAATGAAGGAGTAAAAGGAAAGTAGTAATAGTAATTGTCATCAGAAGATCTTTGTTGAAATCTTGATTCTTGTTAGGGACTGAAATATTTTTACGTTCCCCCCCACCCCACCCCACAAATTTATATGCTGGCTCTCTAACCTCCAAGGTGATGATATTTTCAGATGGGGCCATTGGGAGTAATTAGAGTTAGATTAGGTCATGAGAATGGGGACTTAGTAAACTTATAAGAAGAAAAAGATCTCCATGCTGTACACACACGCACACACATGCACACACACCTTTCCTCTCCATACACACACCAACAAAAGGCCAAGTGAAGAGGCAGAAAGAAGGCAGCAATTTGCACACAAGCCAGGAAGCAGCCCTCACCAGACACCAGATCTGCTGGTGCCTCTTCTTCCTCTTGGACTTCCAGTACCCAGAATGTGAGAAGATGTATTTCTGTTGTTTAAGCCTCTATAATATTTTGTGACCATCCAGGAAAACTAATACAATTCTCTCCCTTATCGCCTGTGTCAACTTCATAGAAAAGTAGCTTTTCTCTATGGAAACAGACCTTGTTTCCACTCTTACCATTTCCAAAATGGAAATAGTTCTCACAATCACCCCATACACTGAATGTGCCAGTGTTTACATTCATCTGAAAATCTGGTATTAAACATTATTGCCTTTTTTATAGACGAGTCTTTTTTATAGATGAGGCTTAGAATCAAGAAAATATCTGATACCGTAGTTTATTTTACCTGGAAAAAGGTGGCAAAAAGAGGCAAGGTTGTCACAGGAGAGGAGGCTACAGAAGTGAGCAGGGCTCATGATACATGGGCCAAGGCTAGTTTAGAAAAGAGTGAAGACAGGATAGAGTTCACATGTTGGGGCCAGGACGGGCTGAAGGAGATGCCAAAGTCTTTGCAGCTTTCTTCTCCTGAATTGCCAACTTGGATGAAAGGAACCATGTTTATCTGGTTATCCAAGCTGGATTCCTGAAATGCACAAAATCTCTTTCCTTTCCCCTTCCTCCAATCACTGAGTCCATTCACAGCAGAAGAGGAGGCCATACAGAGCTCCAGTCACGAAACTAAGCCATGCAGCCTGGGGGTATCTTGGTTCTTCCTTTTGTAGCTTCATCAAGATGGGACCCAAGCACTAGGCTTCATTTTGAAGCCTTACTTGCTTATCAACTTACTTGCTTTTAAGTCGATAATATTAGTACCTGCCTTAGAGAGCTGTTGTGGTGAATTATGACATCAGACACATAGCAGAGTACTTAGCACACAAAGAGGACTTGATAACCATGGTGTAACCATGCTAGTTGTCAACATGATGGTGTTGGTTGGTGTTTTAGGATTCTGTTCCAAACACAGAAAAACTCAGAATCATTCTGTTGTGACAGAGGAAGACTACAGATCTTGGGTAAGAACAATGTATGGAGAGAACAGCATCTGACGTACTATACTGAATGGAGGAACTGAGGAGTAAGTATTAGAAAATCCCCTAAGGGTGGGAACTGACACTGTTCAGTTTTAGCAAATTCCCTGAGAAACCAGGAAGGTGGGAAGCCGAAAGGCAGCCTGCATCTTCAGCAGGATTGATTGCATATGCCCTTTAGGGACGCGGTCAAGGAGGGTTCAGGAGTGAAGGGGGCTGGCAGATTCCCACTGCCTAGGTCCAGCAGGAGGAAGTAGAGGGACTGGAGCGACATGGAGCCAAGCTGGCCCCCCAGGCTCAGGTTGAAGATCCCTGGGAAAGCTGGGACTTTCAACACCAACACCAGTGTCCAAGACGCATGGCAGTCACCAGAGAAACGAATGAGTTCTGCAGATGAGGTTGCCTGGGAATTCTTGGTATCTACAAAGACATGAGGTATTTCAACGTCTCAAATGTCCTCAGCTCCTTATTATACAATTTCCCACATATTATTTTTTTTTTCTGAAAATAGAATGTGTCTTGTTGTAATTGTTTTCTTTCCCCTACAAATATGTGTACAAAAATCCATGGTGCTACCCCCAGTGGCAGCTTAGACCCGAGGAAACAAAACACATTGTAATGGTGTAACTTAAAGAAATCAAATACACTAGTTAATCTTCTTACATAACTCTGTGGCATTTGACCTGAAAGTCACCTACTCCGAGGAATGCTAGGAAAATGCTCTGACTGGAGATACACAACGCAGCTAATTACCTAGGGAAATTCATGTTCAAATAAATTGATTGGGAGGTCACACATAGTCAGGAAATTGGCTCATTGGAGGTGACAATAGCTAAGCCCCCCCCACTGCCTGGCCAGTTAGAGTGGATGTCTTCATGCTCCTGCCCAGAGCTGCCTTTCCAGGAAGCCCTTCTGAATATCTGCAAGTTTAATGCACAAAAGCTTTGCTCATTCATCCTGAAGCCTTGACAAATGTGCCTTTGCTTACTGGGGCTTCCAAAAGAAAAGGTTAAATGAAATCTGAATGGAATACAAATAGTTCTTCCTTTTAGGGGCTTCATTCTCTGAGAGCTCATGCCAGAAAATGAACTCCCTTCATGACCACTAGGGAGCCCCCACGGGTGCTTGGTCTTCTAATGGCTGGAGAAGTCCCCCAGGTTCCCTCTATCAATTCATGTGATTGCATATATATTTAATCAGTTTCCACCATGTTCCTGGAAAGGCATTTAGCCGACTGCCAACAGACTCCTCCTCCTGTTCCCCTACATTCATGAAGTCAGTTGGCGGAACCCTTGATCAGCCACAGGGACTCCATAATGTTCTCCCAGCATCACATCAGGCAAGACTAGCTTCTCATCTTGGCTTAGCTCCTTGTTCTGAGGGGACTTGTTATCTTCCAAAGCTTACCTACAGGAAGTCACCTATACCCTTTACCTGTCTAGGTCAACCATGCCCAATATTAAAATAGAAAAAAAATGCACAGAGGGAAAAGAAGACCCTGGGTAGATATGAATTAAAGCACAGTGAATCCTGGCTGACTCTGCAGATGGTATTATGGGGCCGCAGAGAGACACAGCCCTACAGAGAAGGAAAATCAATTTTCATTAATGATTTTGAGTGTGCCATTGGCCTTGGGTTAATTATTTATTTGCATGAGGGTTTAGATTTATCTCTTGGATATGCCAGATTATTTGAAAGGGTTTTAGTGCTTTTGACCTATGCTCAACAAATCTTCTTGACCCATATTTCATTTCACATGCAAAAACACTAAGCAGTGATTGGTCGTTTTGTTTTTTTTTTTTTTTTCTTAGCTGTTATTTCAATCAACTAATAAATGAGGCTGACTATGTGCTGGATATTATTTGAGATTCTAGGAATGAAACTGTGAGAAGAGCAATGTCCCTACTGTGATGTAGCTTAACATTCTAACAGTGGGAGAGACAGAGGACCAACTAGCAAATTAAAAAGAAACATGAACCCTGGATAGAATGTGATAAAGAGACATTTTACCCTTGCAATTTATCTCCCCAAAAATTCATGCTTCTGTTTGATCATGAGAAAAGCCTCACAAATTCCAATAAAGGGCATCCCACAAAATACTTGTCCAGTACTCCTCAAAATTGTCAAGGTCATCAAAAACAGAGTCCAAGCAACTGACATAGCTAGAAGGAGCTTAGGGGAACATGACAAATAAATGTGATGTCTCCTAGATATGGGATCCTGGAAGAGAAGAGAACGTTAGGCAAAAGTGAATGAAAACAACGAAACAAAAGCCAATGAAGGCAACGAATGTGAGCATTGTGCTTTCAGAGAGTGATAAAAGTGACAGGGAAAATCAAAAGCCACGATGCTGAAGACCCGATAGAGGCGGGGAGGCTTCTGTGGTGTGGGAAGCCTCCCCGAGGAGAAGACAGATGAGGTGCCACTTGAGTCCTGAGAAGGCACCAATCTGCAAAGTAGAAAAGAGGAATGGGGACAAGTAAGGAAAAAGGCCCTGCCGGTGGCATTTCCTGCATGGTCAAGGGACACATAGGAAGCTTGCATGGCCAGGATCTAGCAATCAAGGGGAAGAATGGCACAAGATGAACCTGGAAAGGTCAGCAGGGAGCAAATCAGGACGGGTCCAGCTCCCGTGAAGAAATTGGCATGTTACTCCAAGTCATCAGAAAGTTTTAAGCAGTGAAGGGGCATGACCTGGTTTCCCTTGGAAAGATCATTCCAGCTGCTGTATCAGTGGTTACCAGGGGTGTAGGTGGGGGATGAGGAAATGGGGAGTAGTAGACTATTTAACAAGTATGGAGTTCCTTTGGGGAGCAATGATCATATCCTAGAAGTGGGTATTAGTGATGGTCTGACAACATTGGCAATATTCTAAATCCCAGAGGAATGTACATCTTACAACGTTTAATATGGTAAGTTTTATGTTATATGAGGTTTATCTCAATTTTAAAAAAATAAGTGATTGTAGGAGCCAGAATAAGTATTAAGCAGGTAGCTTGGCTACGAGGCTATGGCTAGAATACAAGGGAGAATGATGGTGGCTCAGGTTCAGGGGACAGCAGTAGAGATGAGAAGGGTTTTAGACTTAGACATATTTTGTAAGCAGAGCTGGTAGGATTACTTTAAAGTTGATGTGACTGAGTGGGTTATTGAGGGAAGCTAGGATGACGTTAGGATCAGAAAAGAGACACTTTGGACTTCTAGTTATTTTAAGACATTCTCATGGGGATTTTACATTTTGTATGTTAGTACACATTTGACTACAAAATAATAGAAAACCCTAACTCCAGCAGGCTTAACTAGCTGGAAATTTACCATAAGACATAAGAATGGATTCAATAGTAAAAGAGCTTTATGCTGGCACAACCAGTGGCTCAGCATGTCATCAAAGACTCAGGTTGGTAACATCCTCCAACTAGATCACTCTTGCTGGGTCAGCCTTGTCCTTACAGGAAGCTATCTTCATGGGTTCAAGGCAGCAACAGCAGTTCTAGGGGTCACGGAGAAGAAAGACAGTGGAAAAGGGAAGAAATGGCACGTATCTTTCTTAGGACTGAAAAAACGTAGAAGATCCCTAGCACTTCTCAGCATATTATACGACTATTCCTAAACCAGTAATCAGCATGGAGATGGGGTTGCTGTGAACAACTTAAACTACCCCAGATCCACCCCCTGTAGCTGAGAAGGAGGTTTGGTTTCCCCCAAAGGACATGGAAGCAGGAAGATGCTCAGAGGGTTCCTTAAGAAGGGTACTGGAAAATGCATGTTAGGTGAGCAAGTACCAGTATCTACTCCAAGGTGGGTGAACTGAACATTTCTTTAGTTCAAACATTTATTCATTGTAAATAGAGGAAGGTGCAGAAAACATAAGGTATATTATTATTTCACCAGAACTATGTCTGATGAGCTTCACCATCTTTACATATTTATTAGACCTGCAGAAAAAAAATGCATTTTTTAAGTACACCAAACATTTGACAAGAAATTGAAGATGCAAGAACTTGAAGCTCCTAAAAGATTAACAAGAACAAGGGAAAAAAAACAGAAAATCAAAGAATAGTGTTTCATATTAATGTCTACAATCAGTGGGCATTTCCTATGTACCTAACACTTTCCTACTTCACATAAATTGTATCATTTATTCCCCAATGCACCTTATAGTGAGGTCTTATTACTACATTTTTTGCTTTACAAGGGAAGAATGAAGATTGAGAAAGTTTAAGGCAACTTGCCAATGTCACACATAAAGCCAGGATTTGAATCTAGACAGTCTGGCTCCAAAGCCTGCATGCCTAATCTCTGAGCATCCTACACACCAAGCGCTCAATCTAGACTGGAAAGACTAAAAACTTCAAAGCAATATTTCTCAAATCAGCATCCCCCGCCCTTTGGGAAAAAAATCCTTCTATCCTCAATGAGATTTTTATTTTGATTAATTGGTGTATGAATTCAATAATTGGTGTAGGTGAGCTTTACTATCTTTATATATTCATTAGAAGTGCAGAAGAGTGCAGTTTTGAATTGCACTCATAAAATCAACAGCCATTTTCTTTTCTTGTTCCTACATACCGAACATCATGGAATTGACTTGAATTTTCAAACTTTCCCCACTTCTCTGAGATTTCAATTTGTCTAGACACCCTGAAGGCAATCTTATGGAATCTGTCAAACTTCAGTGAATCACCCTTCTAGGGCATTTGCAGGGTTACCAAGGAAAGAGTCCATTGAATTCTGGATCTGATGGAATTCTGGTCCCGATGAGCTGTGCTGGTTTGTTTGTCAGTGTATTACTTAAGTAAGCTAGATTATTGCTCAACCTTCCATGTAACTTCAGCTGAATAGGTCTAGTCTTGGGGTCAAAGACTTTGTAGAGCTGACTTCCTGTTGTGTAAGAGAGGTCGAGCCACTAAGCCTCTCATTTGTTAAGTGGAGAAAATGCGTAATACTTAACATCCCCAAAGAATAAATGGGACTAGCTATGGGTCAACTATTTGGAAATAGAATTGTGTTTTCTCAGAGGATCACCCCCAAGGCATAGAAAATGCATTCCCATTTCCTCCAGGAAGAGAGGTGAGATTGAAAGAGTGCTTTTACTTGTTCCTTCTCTCTCTCTCTCTCTCTCTCTTTTTGCATGATTATTTCTTAAGGGCAAGGGGCAAGTGCTAATAGTCAGCTCTTGTGTGGAGTTGAATCATAAATACAATAGATAAGACTTGCAGTTCCCCCGAAGTGAGTAGAAGCACCACGCGTACCCACAGTACTGACCCTGCCTCAAGATCAGCAATTTATCTGTATCCCAGTTAAAGATCATTCAGAATTGCTATCCAGGCTACAACTGTTAAATGGGGCAATAAATATTAATATCTGGCTGTTTGTCAACCTGCACCCATGGGGACTTAGCCCCGGCCCCTCTCAGGTCACGCATGTCATTGCAGGCACACATCGGACACCCAGTGTCACCATTTCTCCCACACACCCAGCCCCCAGACAGCTTGAGGTGACTGTCCGCTGTGTAGTGCTTTGAGCAGAATCTTTAGGCTCATAAGAGAACTTGACTGATTTTTAAAAATTAACACAGTGTTTGGAGATCAAATTCTTGCTTCTGACAATACTGCAGTATATATGACATTATTGGTTCACTTTGTCACTTTTAGCACTTTTAGTGTCATCGCTAAGTTAGTACCATGGAGAATTCAATGAGTTTCTGTAACTGCTCAGTACAAAACAGGCAGTATGGAAGTCTTAGCAGTTGTTGCTGTTGCTCTGCTAATGGTTGCTGTTGTTGTTGGGTTAAGGACTTGAACGGTGGCGATTCAGATGATTTCCTCCAATGCCGCTGACTGGTGCCTGTCAACGGAGGCTCATCACACTTTCTTTGCTGCTTCTTCAAGAGGTACCCACCATTTGTCTCCTGAGGTAACCAGTCAGTAAGGGGTAATTTGGAATATTTATCAAGCCGTAGCAGTCATTCCCCTGTTCCTTTCCAAGGAAGGGCAGTCTGACTGCTGACCTCCATGATCAGTCTGTCTCCTTGGCAGTGAATCATGGGAATTTCCACAGCTTGCTTTGACAACTTCTATGTTTGTCAAACTCTCCACCCAGGATGGAGACTGCCAGACTCTATTAGAGCAGAAGTAGGAGCTTTGAAGTCATCTCACCTGGACATAAGACCACACTCGGTTCTTGCCAAGTTTGAAACTCTGGGCAAATTGCTCAGGCTCCTCTATCCTCTCGTTTACCTTGAAAAGATTTTCTGTGTAAAACTGAAGGTACAGCAATTTGTAGGAGTGTGGTGAGATATAGGAACAATGTAACACACCTTGGACACTGACCTGGCAAATAGGAGGTGCTCAATAAATGGAAAAATTGTTAGAATCTCTCTTTTCTTCCGGGGGTTTATGCCATTAAACAAACTTATTTTAAGTTTCTATAAATGTTGCATTCAAAATGATACACAAACAAGGCATGGGGGCATGTGCCAGTAATCCTGCCTACTGTGGAGATTGAGGCAAAAGCATCCCTTGAGCTCAGGAATTCAAGGCTAGCCTTGGCGACAAAGCAAGACACTGTTTCTTGGGTTGGGGGGGGGGGCTATACACATACACATAAATACATACACACAAGATAAAATATGCAAAGGAAAATATCAACATATTAATAGTCATTATTTTTGGAAGTGCTGCTTGAACACCAAACTCTAAAATAAAAAATAACTGCAGGGACATATTTATTTTAAATCACCAAAGTGATACCTGATGAATATATTTACCTTATGCTCCCTTCTTTTTCTTGCCAGATATGAACATGGTTAGAATTGTGTGGAAAATACTTATACCTTCGATTTTAATATCTTTATATTCACATATATTTACTTGAAGAGAACAGCATTGCTTTATGTTTTTTCTTTTATCACTTGCTTTCGGTATTATCTCATATGTGTTATTCTGTAATTTACTTTTTTCATGCAACATCTTGCTTTTGAAATTTCATTATGTTGCTAAAATGGATCTAATTCATTCCTTTGAACTGCTATATTTTTATATGAATATTCCATGATTTACTTAATGATTCTAGTTTGGATGGACATTTAGGCAGTCCAAATTTTTTCACTCTTACAAGCAACATTGCAGTGAACTTCCTTGTATATCTCTCTCCTGTGAGCATAGAGGTATCTCTGATGGAACACCCAAAATCTCTTAAAAGACTGTGGATATGTTTATTTCTGATAGAACACTATCAACTGTCCATCAAAATTAGTGTCACTCTTCTCTTTTCCAAAACTTAATTGTACCAAATTTTAAATCGCTTTCCAATCGGATGGATGAATAAAAATTATATCCCACTGTTGTTTTGTTTTGTTTTCCTTTTTTATTTTGAATAATTATTGATTCAAAGGAAGTTGCAAAGATAGTACAGAGAGGTCTCCCAGTCCCTTTCAGCCAGTTTCTCCCAATGGTTACATCTTATACCATAAAGCTATATAGCACAGCATCAGAACCAGAAAATTGACATTGGTATAAAGTCTGTAATTTTCCCATATGTGTAGATTCATGTAACCATAACCATAATCAAGATATAAAATCATTTCATTACCTCAATAATCTTTATGCTACCCCTTTGTGGTCTTACCTTCCCTCTTCTATCATTCCTAACCCCTAACACCTACAGTTGTCCCTCCTAATTAGAGGAGAATTGGTCCCAAAACCCCTCTACAGATGCCAAAATCTGGGATGCTTAAGTGTCTTCTATAAAATGACACAGTATTTTCCTATAACCTACATTCTTCCAATATGTTAATTCATCCTTAGATTACTTACAATACCTAACATAATTAAATATTATGTAAATAGTTGTTATACTATTTGCTTAGGGAATAGTGACAAGAATAAAAGTCTCTACATGTTCAACAGAGATGCAATTGTTAAAAAATATTTTACACACAAGTTTGATTGAATCTAAGGATATGGAACCAGTGGATATGAAGGGCCAACTATATTTATCTGTCTTCCATCTTTATAATTGTATCATTTTGAAAATGTTATACAAATGCATTCATGAACATGTGACCTTTTGAGATTGGCTTTTTTCAATCAGCATAATGCTCTTGAGATCCATCCAAGTTGTTGAATTTATCAATAATTTGTTCCTTTTTATTGCTGAGTAGTAATTCATGATGTGAATTACTGTAGTTTGTTTCATTATTCACTTATCATAGGACATTTTGATTGCTTCTAGTCTGGGGATATCACAAAGCTGCTATGAGCACTATGTATAGGTCTTTGTGAGCAAAAATTTTCATTTCTCTGGGATAAATGGTGGGAGTGCAATTGCTAGGTCATATATATGGTAAACATGTATCTAGTTTTTTTTGTTTTTTGTTTTTTTTTTAAGAAACTGCCAAACTGTTTTCCAGAGTGGTTGTATCATCTGAGCAATGCACAAGAGATCCAGTTTCTCCACATTCTTGCCACCATTTGATCCTTCACTGAGTTTTATTTTAGCTGTTCTGATTAGTATGTAATGATATGGTTCTTGATTTGCATTTCCCTAAGGCTAGTGACATCGAACAATTTTTCAAGTACTTATTTGCCATCTGATCGCCCACTTCATGAATCTTTTCATGTCATTTGCCCATTTTCCGACTGGATTGTCTGATATTTTGCAGTTGAGATTCAAATGTCCTTCATATATTTCTTCATCCTCCATATGAGCCTTTGTATAGGAGTGGAGGTTCAGGCTCCCCATGGGACCCCAATGATGATGAGAGTGAATCATACCTCCAGGCATGGGTGAAAGTCCCCACACCTCCCTTGGCCTTCTCTGACACCACAGGGATGCTCATCAGAGCTCGTCAAGGGTGGAACTTTAAGCTTCCCTCTTGGACTTTGCTGGCAGAAGTGGGGGTAAACCACAGGTTCTTTTGGTAAGTCTCACTGGGGGAGACCAGCTAGTGCCTAAGAGTTTTCTGTTTTGCTGGGCTGTCCTTTTTGTGATTTCTGACTAGAGAAAACTGACTTTCTTTTCTTTTTTGAGAGAGAGAGAGAGAGAGAGAGAGAGAGAGAGAGAGAATGAGAATGAGAATATTTTTTAATATTTATTTTCGGCGGACACAACATCTTTGTTTGTATGTGGTGCTGAGGATCGAACCTGGGCCAGAACTGGCTTTCTTTGGGCTTCTTTTGATTCATTATTGTTAGCATTTTCTAGTTGCCCACTTCTCTAATATGCAGTCTGGAACATATGAGGCCAAAAGAAAACCCGAGAACTCACCATGCTGTTGCTTCTCAGGTTCCAAGGTCTCTAACTGGTCTTCCTTCTCTCCATCTCTCAGGGTCTCCTTATGTTGTTTCATATTTAATGTTCATAGGTTTTAGCTGTTCTTAGCAGAAAGAATAGGAAGAAGTACTTCAACTTCATCTTTCCAGAAGCAAAATGCATACTTCATTTTTTAAAAAATTTGCCTCTTTACGTGAATTTGATTATAATTTTACAAGTTCATTGAGCACTTGATTTTCCTCTTCTAGAATTTCCTGCCTCTTCATACACACCCTTCCTCAATTTTCCCATTAGATGTTTTCTTTATGATTTGTAGAGTTTCTTTATATATTCTGAATATTTTTCCTTAGTTGGTTTACATATGTTGCATACATTTTATAGTCTATTGCTTATTTTTGTCTTTGTTTATAATGCTTGTGTCTTTCTGAGGCTTTTACATTTTAATGCAGTCATCGTATCATATTTTAATAATAAAACTATAGGAACTATGTCAATATGCATCAATTGGAAGATAAAATTCTGTGTAAGTATTAAAAAGATGTTTCACCCTAAATCAAGAAAAACCTAAATCTATGGTAGAACTGTTGTCTTAGAGATTTCATAGACTCTTTTAGTACTTTGAGAGGGTAAATCATTTGTAGCAGACAGTATTCATCTTCCTCTCTTCCCTCTGTTTTCCTCAAGAATCATTTCTTTATCTTCTCTTCAAAGCTATGATGATTCCTTTTTTTTCTTGTTGTCTTATCATTGCACAATTGTGGTGTCATTTCTCTGATCATATTCTTATTGGATAGCGACAGCTCTATCCAGACCAATATATTAGGTAGAGAAATTTTACCTGATTCCTTTCCTTATCCTTTCCTCTGTGGTTCTAATCGTCTTGTGTTCTTCTTTCTGATCTTCTCTTGCTGGGGTAAGGAGAAGGAATAAATCTGCGATAATGTTTTTGAGTTGGTGAATGTGACCTCTGATTCAATTCTCTTCTATGGGATTCTGTTAAAAGGTCTAAAATGTCTTTTTCACCTGACAGATGCTCTCAAATATTGGATTATTCCTCCATTTCAAGATAAGCCATTGCTTGTGTTGAGGACAACGTGTCCTAATTTAAAAAAAAAAAAAAATTATCCTGGGTCACACGCTTCTCCCCAATTGCTAATACATATCAGTTTCAGCATAAGTAGAATAAAATAAGGGAAAATTAAAGAGTTTTGGATATGATGTCCTCTATTACATACTGAATATTTCTGTACATCTTCCCTTGGATCATTACCATCCATGGTGACTTTGGTTATTTCTTTTATCTTACTGTTTTGTTAAAGCCCTCTTTGCCATTGATAAAAAAAAAATAATAATTCCTAGTAATTTTTCCATACCAGGTCTCCTGCTTTCCTTTCAGTCAGGGAAAGACAAAAGAGGGAATCCTAGCGGCTTGTTTTCACTATTGGACCTATTCCCTATTGAAACTATTCACTATTGAATCTGTTCACTATTGAATCTATTCAGCATGCCCTACTCCCCAAATGCAAGTAAGATGAAGGTGGTTGAGATTAAGGAGATTCTTCTGAATTTTATCAGAACTCTTTTTAGGGGTATTTTACACTGGGAAAGGCATCAATTTCCAGAGTCTTAGATTTCTAGATACTTCCCAAAGTTAGGACACTGTATACTATTTGTTGGCTTATTTCCTTAGTTTTATGTTTTGGTTTGGATTTTTGTGTCTCCTCCAAAGTTCATGTAAAAACTTAAGCCCTGGGGCTGGGGATGTGGCTCAAGCGGTAGCGTGCTCACCTGGGCATGCCTGGGCCACTGGGTTCGATCCTCAGCACCACATAAAAATAAAATATAGATGTTGTGTCCACCGAAAAATAAAAAATAAATATTAAAAAATTCTCTTTCTCTCTCTCTCTCTCTCTAAAAAAAAAAAAAAAAAAAAAAAAAAAAAAAAAAAAAAAAAAAAAACACGTAACCCCCAATGCATTGATATTAAGAGGAAGGGTCTACAGGAGATTATTAAGCCAGAAGGGATCCCCCCTTGTGGATGGGTTAGTCCCTTAGTAAGCATCCAAGACAACCAATCCAGCTCTTCCATTTCTACTTCCTTGTGAAGATGCAGCATTTGTCCCTTTGGCCCTTCTGCCTCCCTCCATGTGAGGACACAGAAACAAAACACCATCTTGGAAGAAAAGACCAGGCCCTCATCAGATATCGTATCTGCCAATACCTTGTTCTTGGGCTTCGCAGCCTCCGGAACTGTGAGCAATAAATTTATGCTGTTTTCAAATTACCCAGCCTAAAGTGTTGTGTTATAGCAGCAGAAACAAACTAAGACAGCTGAAGGTGAGAGAGAGGGTAACCGTGTTAGGTCTGCTTTGCCACCTTTCCCCAGAATCGACCTGAATCACACTGGAAATACCACTTCAATTCCTTATATCTGATATTGCTTTTCTACAAGTAGGAGAAATTATGCTTGCTTTTGTTAAATGACTACTAAATGAATTCCATGAACTATGGCACAATAAACTAAAAAGAGTTAAAATAATGAAAAACAAATAAGTATAAAAATCTACATTGTGTCAATTTCCATTTGCTTCTTTCAGAAAGTTTTCCTGCAAGCTTCCTTACCAAATCGATTATTCCTATTACATTTGAACTGGATTGCCAATTTTTCACGTTCTCTTCCTTCCTTTCCTCCTTCCTTCTTTCCAGCTCCCCTCCCTCGCTTTCTCCTTCCCTCTCTTCTATCTTTCCTTCCTTCCATTCATTACCCATTTCCATTTTCTTTCTTCCTTCCTCCCTTCCTCCCTTCCTTGTTTCTTTCCTTTTCCAAGATAACTGTGCAAGGAGACCTCACTTCTAAAGCTGTGGAGGGAGGACAAGGTGTCTTTCCCCAAGATAAAACTGGCTTAAACCAACTGAGCTGGTTGGTTTTACTAATATCCTGTGTTCATTTTCTCCACTGCAACTTTAAAATGACAGCTCCTATGTCTAGCATGTCCTTACCAAGTCCCATTTCTGCCTTTGAATGACTTCTACTCTCCTTTAGCTATCAGTTTAGCTATCATTTAATATAATCCCTCTTATTACTCAAGACTTGATTAGGTGACTCCCTATGAGTCTTTTTCCACAAAATACTGTGCTTACCCTTATTTGCACCCTGCATAGTGGTTGCTTGTGTCTTTTTATCTGGAGCATCCAGCTCAGTGCTTTGCATATAATTGCCCCTCAGTGAATATGTGTTTGTAACCAATTTTCTAAAATTTTAATAACATTTCAAAAGTTTTGAAAGTGCTCTGAAGTTCAAAAACAGTGTGTAGTTATCAAGTTGGTTATCATTCCACTCTCTGTGGTTTTTTTGGAAGAGGTGCATAAATACATTTAATTTACAAAAGGACAACCAAGCCGACCAAACTTGCAATGGAGTTTGGTCAAACACCAGAGCTTGGGTTACATCCTGAGCCAGCTGAGAAGCCACAGGTTTCATCACACTGTTATTAATGGCTTTATTTTACCATTACTATTTCACCATTCCACACTTTGCAGAATCCATCAAAGGCATAATCTCTGCCCCCAAGGCTTTGGATTTTGTCATTCTATGGACTGAAATCATCCATCTGATAAGCAAAGGGAAATACACATCTAACTCATAAGGGTGTTGAACATTCATTAGGCAATGATCAGCTGTCTTCGATACAAAAGCACCCGTAAGTGAACAAGCTCGGAGTCGGTTTTAATTACGTGCCACGTGTGAGCAAGGTAGACAAGACCCCAGAGCTTTGCAAGGGCTTTGAAAGCAGTGCCAAGCCTATTGTCTCTAAATACAAAGTATCAATAGGAGGCATTAAAATGTCAGCACCTTTTTAGGGATTTTGCTCATTAAAACAGCTGTAAGCCAGGGACCTGGCACTTGCCTGTAATCCCATCCTCTCAGGAGGCTGAGACAGGAGGATCGAAAGTTCAAAGCCAGCCTCAGCAAAAGCAAGGTGCTAACCAACTCAGTGAGACCCTGTTACTGAAGAAAATATAAAATAGGGTTAGGGATGTGGTTCAGTGGTTTAGGGCTCCTGAGTTCAATCCCCAGTACCAAAAAAAAAAAAAAACTGCAAAAGAGTATGCCGAATAAGTAACTGTAGACCAAGCTACAAGGGTTTTAAATGGTGGGTGATGTGGTGAAAGGGGGCTCTGGGAGAATCTGAATTTGCCCAGCAGTCCTACCCCCCTGCAACACAGCAGTAGATCAACTTGACACTTCCCGGCTCTAATTTACTTCCTCCTGGTTTTTATTTTACGGCATTCCCAATTATGCAGCTGCCAGGAAAGGAAGCAATGGAATTTCAATATAGAAAAGACCAGACCACTTTTTTTGTGGACTGCACATTTCTATGCAAAGAGCCAATGGGTCACATCTTCTGCCCATTCGGAGATGCTTCCAGGACAACCAAGCAAGGTCGTGCGAGCGACAAGCACCAGCCGTTTTGGCTTTGCTCTTTTCTCTATGGCCACACGTTCTCCGCTGCCTGGGGGACCATCCATAACAGGCCATTTTATTTGGTAAATGTTTCCCTACTTACTGAAGAGTGTTCATTATTAATGACCAGAAAGGGAACTCCTGCCTCCCGTGGCAGAAGTTGATACATTTGCTTTGTATAATTGCCTTGTATAGTTACCATGCGGTCGTTCAGCTAAAATAAATTGCCTTCTTCCCATAAGAGTCTCCCCTGGTGTCACGGGAGAGCTAGAGGGAAGTTGGCCACAGAGAGTAATCTCTTCACGAACACCATAGAAGCGTTAGTCCAGAAGCAGCAGGCGGATGGCAAGTTGGAGATGGATAGCATTTTTTAATGGCTTCAAAATAGCTCTGTCTGAAAACGGCTTTGCTGAACGGCAGCATGCAGAGCGATTTCATTTATCTATTGCTGCCATGGTTACATCTTCTGAGAACTTTCCCCCAGTTCCTCTATTGGGACAAAAAAAAAAATGACTTCACTTCAAAGGAGGGAAATTTAGTTTATAAAGCAAGTAGGGTGGAAGGGTAAGAAATCAGACCTACAAATAAATGACAGGTATCCTTCAGATGCCTCTGCAGGCTCCTGTCATCTGGCATTTAAAGAAAGTCACTCCAAGCTGAGATTTAATGGCAGAAGTTGAACTCTGAACTTTGAAGTGAAATAGGCCCAAAGTCTAGGAGGAAAGGTCATGATAAAGACAGCATCCCTCCGTCTGTCTCTAATTAGTAAGAATTCACATTCCATTGATGAGATTAACCCCTCGCCATCCATGCAAGTGATTGGGAAATGCTACTTCGGATGGGGGTTCTCTACGTGTGATCAGGAAAATATGCATGTAGAAGGTAATCCATGTTGAAACTGAGTGAATCAAATAACTTCAAAGGTACCTCTAATTATCAATTTCTAGAAATATCTAGAAAAAATTATATTTTCCATAAGAAGCCGGTTTAAAGGAGCGTACTAGAGCATTAGCAGAAAATATGGCACTAGCATTTCTTAAAAATTAACTAAGCATGAAATTAAAGAAGAAGAACAAAACAGAAAAGGAGTTTGAGTGAGCCAAAAATTTTATGGCAAGAGAAAACAAGTCACAGATCATTCACAGAAAACGTTAGACCATGGTCAGAATTTTTCTGTTCTGATGTTTGAAATGAAATGATGCAGAAAGCTGTTCTCTCTTATTCTGTGACACATCATTCTTTCAAAACATACACAGGTGCTAGTAATTAGTCACCACTTGAAATTTATGCTTGTTGCTTTAATAGAGCATTATTTTTGGATTTAGATAACATTCATATTCTCTCTCTCTCTCTCTCTCTCTCTCTCTCTCTCTTTAAAATCTGAAAGAAGTCTGACTTGTTTGTCTGTCTTTTTCAGTTTGATTTTACAGATACTTATTGATTGCCTGCACTGTTCAAAGCACTTGTGTACACCGTCCACACTTCATAAGCCCCTAATTGGGTCAAAGGTACTTATTCGTAAAGTGGAATAAAATATTTGAAATTGAGACTTTCTCCAAAATTCAAATTAGAAGCTTGGTGCCAGAAGCTAAAAAGGAAAAGGTCCTCAGAGTTGGCCTACAAGGGAGGAAAATAAACACAAAAATAATTACAGAAGAAGGCAGAATAAGAGTGTGCTCCAAAGAGGTATAAACAAAGCGGTGTGGTCTCGTGTTCAGACTCACAGGTCCACCACTCACCTGTTGTGTGACTCTGGGCAAGTCCCCAGACCTCCAGGAAGCCTGGTTTTCATGATAGAGTGGAGAGAAGGCTATTCAGTTAACAGGTGTGCTGAGGAGATATCATGAGACCTTGGAACTGTGTCTGTCACATAGGGCTGTTCAAGAATTGTCTCTGAAATGTACTGTGAATTACTTAACCACTGAGCCATATCCCCAGCTGCTTTCTTTATTTATTTATATTTATATTTTGAGACAGGACCTCACTAAGTTGCTAAAGCTGACTCTAAACTTGCAATTCTCTTGCCTCAGCCTCCTGAGCCACTGGGACTACAGTTATGTGCCACTGTACCCAGCTAGGGGCTCAGGTTCTTAAGTCTGGACTTTGAGAACAATTAAACAAAGACTTGGGAAAATGTTCTCCACTACAGGGAACTAGCTAGACAGGAAGGTATTCTCACACTGACAGTTCTACAAGAGAGGTCCATTTTGTTGGATACATCATTGGCTTGGGTTATTACCTTCATTTCTTTAGCCCAAATCTTCAGTCCTATCTTGTTTAAAGGTTTCCAACTGGACTTAGTTGTACTGGGAGGGATTACAAAATGCATTGTCTGAGCTCATCAGGATGGGGGTGTTGAAGAGATTACAGCACCCCTTGAGGCTCCTGTGGGGTGATGCCCTCTAGGAGAACAACCCCAGCTGAGAGCTAGGTCCAGGGGCAGCCAGAAAGGGAGATGAGGTAACACGGCAGTGAGTTTAGGCAGAGGTGAGAAACAGTATTTCCTCCCTAATTGGTACTCATACACGTTTGGGGTGAGAGTGATTAGGGGTGAGAAGAGAGACCACTGAGTAAGACAGTGTCCTCAAGTAGCCTAAGAAAATCTGCTGAGGGCCTCACTTCAGATGCATGGAGATTTGGCACGTTTGTAAACAGTAGGGGAATCCATAGGTGAGTAGATCAACAGGCAAGACAGGGGAAGGATGCAATGAGGAGCTGGGAAGCGGGTCCAGGGCACAAGTGGGAGGCGGGAGCTCACCTGTGCAGATTCCTCTTCTGCAACACAAAGAAAGACTCAGAGGGAGAAAGAAAAGACACAGTGAAAACAGAGGACCTTGGCCTTCCTTGCAATGCAGAAAGTTAAGGTCCGTGAAAGGCAGGGCCCAGGTGGAGGGCTGTGAATGCTCTCTGGAAAAAGTAGGGAGGAAAGGGATGCCACGCAGTCCCGAAGGCCACATGTCTAGGAGCACGGCAGTCATTGCCCAGTGACAGCTGCCAGAGCTCCACATGCTGGGTGAGGGAAGTCCTCGATGGCCTCTGGCACACACTCTGGCTGTCTCAGGTTGAAGTCTTAGAAGCAAATGGTTAGAGACAGGAGAAAATGACTTCTCACCAAGCACAGCACACCAGACCTTACCACTTGCCTGGACTGCCTCTCAGATGTCTCACAACTCTCATTCAGCCACAAAGTGTCCATTTTAGAAACCCCAGCTCCATGGTCAAGGACGCCTTCCTGAATCTCCCAGGCAGAGCTAGTCTTCCTTCTGTGCTCTGTCTACATCTTGTCCTTACTGCCGGTTTTTTTCCCAACATTAATTTGCTCTGTGTTCCGCCCCAGACTGTGTGTAAGCTCCCTGAGGGGAGAGACTGCCTTTTCTCCTTTGTGCCCAGGCTTTGGGGTGGCCCGGATCTGCAGTCCAAGCTTCCAATCTGCACAGAGCGTCACAGTCAGGAGCTCCAGCCCACCCCAAGGCTGCTCTAAGATACTCACTGTCCTTCAAGTTCACCTTCATTCCCATTTAAACTACCCCAGCAGTTTGCTTTTCTCAGCCTCAGTATAGTGAAGCCGATCGGTTTTCATATGCTGATTTAATAAGTCATTCACAATTTTTTGATTACTTTTTTCATTTGTAATTGACACATTAGAGTTATACATAAAGGTGGAATTGGCTGTGACATGTTCATACGGGCACATGGCATAGTTTGCTTGATTTCATTCTGCTCTTCCTCCCCTTCCCCATCCTGCCTCCCTCTCCTTCATTCTCTTTCCTCTACCCCACTGTTCTCCCTTCTATTTTCATGAGATCTCCTACAAATTTAAATAAAGCTTTATTTAGACATGATAAAGGAGCAAGTGATTGGTAGAAATCACAGATGAAGATATATTCCCCCTTTGATTTGTGAATCCTGTCTTCATCACATCCTCACTATAATTTGTAATAAGATAGATGATAGATAGATAGATAGATAGATAGGTAGGTAGGTAGGCAGATAGATAGATAGATAGATAGATAGATAGATAGATAGATAGATAGATAGATAGATAGATAGATAATTACTCACATATGTGAGCTATAAGGACTTGCTCTTCAAAGTATGATCCATAGACCAGCAACAACCACACCATGGAAACTTGTTAGAAATGCAGAATCTCAGGCCCCACTCCAGAGTCAGAATCTTCATTTTAACAAGATTCCCAGCTGATTACTGTGCACATTTAGAATTGAGATGCACTGATAGCTTAAAAAACTGATTTAAGCAATTTATTATTATGGAAGATGCAGTATGACATTTTAATATTCTGTTCTATTATGTTTCGATTTTTTTTAAAACACTGGTCCTGACCCAAAATTTACTTTGTGCCTCAATAAATGTCATGAGCAGACACAACATGAGTTCATTTGCTTAATGAAATGCTTAGCCCATTGATTATAATGTCCCCAGACCTCTCAAACCACCCTTAATGGCAGAAGACAAAAACCCAAGTACCTCCTGGTAACTTACACTTAAGAATCTGCCTTTAGTTTGAGATTTTGTTTCAAACATTTGTTTTGTTTTGAAATTTTATGCAAATTTTGAATACAAATCTGGCTTAAAAGATCTGCTTGCTTTGGCACAAGAATATTTTTTTTTAATGTGGAAAATTCCAAACACACAAAAATGGAATAGTGTAATGAACTCTCTTTCATTTAACACACAACTCTAAAAATTAACATTCTATCATTCTCTTTCAACTCTATGCCTCCTCCAGGACACACAGAGACATAAACACACACATATTGCAAGCTCAGTTTTTGCTGGAATCGTTTAAAGAAACTCTAAGACACCATGCTATTTCACCTCAAAATTTGCTGATAGATGAAAACTCTTTTTTTAACCACATCTCAATATCATTAACAAACCTAACAAAATTCCAGTAACTTTACCATCATTTTATTCTCAGTATTCAGTTTTCCTTAGTTATCTCAAAAAAGAAGTCTTTTTAATATCTGAATTGTTTGAACCAGGATCCTAAAACATCTACATGTTGCATGTGCATCCTTTAAGGGTGTTCTACTGTTTTCCTTTTATTTATTCTTAAAATGCAATTTATTTGGGGAAGAAACTGAGTAATCTCTGCTCTAGTGTGTCCTTTGTTATGTTTTGGCTAATTGTATCATCATAGTGTCATTTAGCATGTTTCTCTCTCCTCCTGTATTTCCTTAACCTGGTTGGTAGAAGCTTGAATAGAATTAGGCTTAAATTTGGCATGTCGTGCCATACATTGGATGGTTGGTACTCTCTACTTTGTACTGCGTGCCATCGAGATGCACAGACTAGGTTCTTATCCCACTTTGAGGGGTTTTAAGATTGACCAATGGGCTTAGGAGGTGTGGTCTGATCCATTGATTATTAAGTTTCAATCATATTTCACCTAATGGTACCAATGGCCCCTGAGGATTGTTACCTAGAACCATGGTTTCACCAGGGATAACAAATGATTTGCTAATTCTGTCATTACTTAAGCACTTATTAGCTATCATAGAAAAACTAAATTTCCCTCTTGAGCTATTTGCTTACTCTGAAATATTTCAAAGGGAAATCAACAAAGGTATTTCTAGAATAAAAAATGCAAAAATGTATGGACAGAGAATACATTTGGCATTTGGTTTTTTTGGGGGGATTAGCTAGCTTAGCATTATCTTCTCCAGTGCCATCCATTTACCTGCAAATGCCATGATTTTATTCTCTTTTATTGCTGAGTAAAATTCCACTGTGTATATATGCCACATTTTTTTTATCCATTCATCCCATTCATCCACTGAAGAGCATCTAGATTGGTTCCACAGTATAGCTATTGTGAATTGTGGTGCTATAAACTTTGATATGGCTGTGTCCCTGTAGTATGCTATTTTTGTAAATATGCATAGGGAAAACTGTGCAAAATGTAGGTATACATCTGAACCAACTTTTCAAAATAAACACAATTATGTAATCAATACCCAACAACAACAAAACCAGAACACTAAGTCATCCAGAAGCTTCTTCCTGACCTTTCTTGTCACTACCCTCCTTTGAGGAGAGCTGTTAGCATAATTTCTAACACCATAGGACTTTTTTTTTGCTTATATATGTCTTTACCTATCTGTTTGTCTGCTTGTCTCTCTGTCTAAACCTCTATCCATCTGTATGTTGTTGTAGCTCATTCATTCTCCCTGCTGTATAATATTCTATCATATGAATATAGCAGAGTTTGCTTAACCACACCAATAAAAAATGGATATTTGGGGAGTTTCCAGCTTTAACTTATTATGAATAGTGCTGTGAATATCCTTGCATATGTCTCTTAGTGAACATATGTATACCTTTCTGTTGGATATTTAAGAATGAAATTGTGGGGTCATATGGTATGCATATGTCTGTCCAATTTGAGTAAATTCTGGTCCAATTTTTCGTGTTTCTTTGTATTCATGCTTTTGTAATGCCCTCCCACGTGGATGCCAGACTTGGTCATGTTACTTGCTTTGGCCAATGGAGCAACCAAAAAAAAAATGATGTTAAGCAAAGCTCATACAAGCATTTGTTGGCGCCTCCCCGCCCCCTCCTCGTTAAGAACATATCCAGACTAGCCTGCTACAGGATATGAGAGACATGAGAATGGAGTCATCTTGGAGGAGATCTTTCCACTAGCCATCCCCCAGCCATCCTGCCAGCTGCCCACAGCTGCATGAACAAGCCCAGGTGGGGTTAACTAAGTCTACATCAGATTAGCAGAACTGCCAGCCTCACTCATAGGCTCATATGAAATATGAAATCATTGCTTTTAAGTCACTAAATGTTGATATACTTTGTTACACAGCAAGAGCTACCTGCCACATTGTCGAACGGATTTCTAATAGGTTATGTGACACCCCACCAATAGTGTCCAAAATTACTCAGTTTCGCATTCTCATGGATACTTGGTATAGATTAAGCTATATGAAAAATAGTATTCACACTTGTTTTCATTTTAATCATCCTTGGGAATGCATAATGGTATCAAATTGTGGCTTTAATTTAATTTTCCTAATAACTAACGATGATGTGCACCCTTTCATTTGTTTGTTAACTAACAGTATATCCTCTTTTGTGAAGTATCTGTTTAACGTTTTTGTCTGTTTTTCTATTGTATCATTTGCTTTTAGCCACTGATTTGTAAAAATAAATACACACACACAGACATCCTGGATAGGAATGCTTTGTAGACATAGGTATATAAATAATCTCTCCTGCTCTGTGAATGTCCTTTCCACTTTCTTCATGATACCCCTTAATGAGTAAATATTCTTAATTTTAGTTTTGTTCCAATTCACACATTTTGTTCTTTATGGTTGGTAACATCTCTTTGGTCTACCCCAAGGTCACGGAGCTATTCTCTTGTTTTATTCTCAAAGCTTTTGTTGTTTTGTCTTCCTGGAATGGATTGTGTAAGTATGGTATGCTACAAGGGTCAAGATTCATCTGGGTCCCAAGTAGATACCCAATTCCTCCGGGCATTCTGGAAAAGGCAGTGAGTTGTACAGGTAGGTGGTGCAGCTCTCACTGAGACGCAGTACTGGGTCACAGGAAGAGCTCCCAGCGTGGTTCCAGTCCCATCTCTGTTATAAGCTCACTGGCTCTGTGGCCTTAGATGGGTCACTAGAGCTTTCTGTTTGTCCACACATAAAATAAGGAGGTGAGATTATATTATCTCCGTTGTTCCTTCTAGACACATGGGATCAGGCAGAAGTGACATCAGACTTCAACTATGACATTATTAGTTCTGGGACCTCAGGGAAAGTATTGAATTCTGGAGTCCCAATTTCCTTACCTATAACATGGGAATATTCATACTCATAAATAGGGCTGTTGGAAGAAGAAAAAAAAAAGGTATGTGAAGTTCTATGCTTGGCACATTATATTGCTCAACAAAAAAATAGTACCTGCAGTTGTTAATAGTCATGCTATCAGAGAGAAGTTGCCTTCATTTAACTTCAGCCAAAACATAATTGCTACTTAATTAGTAATACAAGTTGGCTTGGCGATAGAGTAAACTAGCCCTGTGAGGAGAATCTTGATTTTGACTCGTTCTTTCCATTCCTAAAAAGACGTTATTTTGTGAAGAAATCTAGAAGTTCGATAGATATAGAATCCACTTTCATGGTATTGCTATCAATGATCTTTGATTTCAAAAGTTTATCTTAAACATCTGTAGAGTCCAGGAAAGGACAGAATGTTACAACGACAGTCACAGTGACACTTGTCCATGATGAGTTAGGAAGTCTTGAGTCATTAAACTTCCATGAAGAGACTAACTCAGGACTTCCTTGATTTCCTGACCATTCCATCTAAAATAGTTCCCCCTCCAATATTCTCTCTCTGTTTTCTTCACAGCAATTCCAACTACCTGATATTTCCTTGCCTTTGTGTCAATCATCTGTCTCCCTTGACAAGACTGTAATCTCCATAGGAGCAAAAGCTTTAGTTTACTGTGTCTCTTCAGCATCCAGAAGTATATCAAGTACATAGTAGATATTAAGGAAATATCATCAAATAAATGAGTGAAGGCACAATAAGAACCACATAAAATACGTATCAAAAGTAGTAACAACATTCAATTAGTCCATTTACTTAATATGACATAGAAATCAATAACGTACTCAAACTACAATACCTCTCTCAATCCAAACTCCACTTATTGTAGATGTTCGGTAATAACATTACCACAAAAAAAAATATTAGCCCTGTTAATAATCAACACATTTTTCTTAACTGTACCTCTGGGAACCAAGAGAAGGAAATTGATATTTCCCACATACATATGCTGTAATTGTTTTTTTAAAAGAGAACTGTTTAATAAATACAGTTACTGAAGGAGAAAATTATCCAGAAAGCTGTTGTTCCTTTCTTTAAATAAAAAGCAGACATGGGAATCGTGTTTTTACTATAAACAAATACCCAGTTTTACATGTTGCCTATTAGAAAGTTGTTCAGTTCTTCCTTTACCAAAATAAATTATTAATTAAGATAGACAAAAGCCAGGAAACATGGAAATTAGTCATTTAATTTCCTCACTTATTCAGAGCTGCCTGGAGTCATTTCCTGCAGGAATTCCACATCTTCCCATTGAAGTGTTTTAGCAGCTGGTAACGAAATCATCAGCAGGCAGTGGGTGATACTCCAGGCTCCAATTACAAATCAGATGTTTTTTTTTTTTCTTTTCCTTAATGCTTATGATGGAACAGATCAACTTTAAAAATAAATCTGAATACCTTTTAGAATGTTGTTTCTGCATTGCTCTAAGAGGCAAATTGGTCTAGTGGGAGGAACTGCAGACAGGGAAACCTGACTTCTGGGTTTGGCTCAACCACTGATTAGTTGTGTGACCTTAGATTTCACCTCCTGTGCCCTAGTAGCCTTGTCTACGTGAGGGTAATAACATTCAAATTTTTACCTAGCCAAGCTGTTTTTAAGATGGAAGGAACCACCAAATTCAGAATGTAGCTATTGTTGTAGAGGTGCATGACTACAGTGCATACTGACAGGCTTGTAGCAACCTCATCCTGTAGTCTTAAAGATAGCGACCTTCATTGAGTCCAACCTTGGTCATAGAATGTGCTGTATATGAAGTAGATAACTGCTCAATCAGAGAAATCAATATCTTTTGCAGCAGTATAAAGATTTTGAAAATTGTTTCTTATAGATCTAAAATATACAGGCTTTCCCCTATTCCCAACTTGCTTATTTTCTTGCTCACCTCATGGTGTCTGAGAAACAATGAGGGGGGAATCTGAACTGCTATAGACTGACTGTCAATCCCCCAAAATTAATATGTTGAAATCCTGACCCTCGATGTGACAGTTTTAAGAGGCGAAGTCTTTGGGAAGTGATTGTGACATAAGGAAGTGCTCCTATAGGAAGACTCTGAAGAGCTCTCTAGCCTCTTCCACAACAATGAGAATTCAATATCCATAAAGCAAGATGTGGACTCTCACTAGATACAAAATCTACCAATCCTGCGTCATGGACTTCTTAGCCTCCAGAACTGCGAGAAATAAATTGGTCACTTATCAATTTCTATTGTGCGTGCTCTTTTTGTTATAGCATCTCAAATGTACTATGTCCAAATTTTCCTGTCCAAATGTTTTCCTGACTGGACCAGTGGACTAGATAATGAAGAACACTGCTAATAATTGTTAAGCTGAAAGAAGTTTAACCTAAACCCATCTCTGTATTTGGGTAATCAAATTGGGATCAAAGGGACCTCCCTGCCTGGTGAACTATAACCTAGATGTATGAACAATGTTAACCTATCCTGAGAGCATACCCTTGGAACCCAGCAAATAAGGTCCAACCATCATAGAAACTTAACTTCCAGCCAATCAGTGAGCAGCTTTGTTCCTCCACATGCACACCACCATGATGTCCTGCCTCAGCATGGGCTCAAAGCAATGGATCCAGCTGGCCATGGACTGAAAGTTCTGAAACTGTGAGCCAAGATGAATCTTTCCTCCTTTTAAGTTGATTTGCTCAGGTATTTTGTTGAAGTGTCAGAACGCTGACTAACAGTGGATATAAATATATCCTGCACATGGTGGTAGGTTGGGGCATTCTGAACCATCTTTGGTCTGGGAAATTTTTTCTTGCTCTAGTAAACAGTTAAATTTAACTGGTCTCAATTTTTCTGTTAACATAAGTCCTATTGAAGAGTTTATTTTGTCTGGTTTGGCAACCAGAAGAAATAAAGCAGTCTGGATATTTCCTGAACTGGGTGAGGACATACTGAATTTTAGAGAACTCAAGTCTGAATAAGCTGAGAAAAAGTCAAACTCCAATGTCAGAAGAACTTGGTTTCTATAGTGTGGATCCTCTGCCTCAAAGACCATCTCCACTCTACTGGTCCCAGTAGCTTCCCCTGAAGGTAATTATTGGGAAATTCAATGAACTTCTGAGTGAAGACACTATTTAGATAGTATAATAAAGGAGAGCATAAAACTTGTATTGTTCTTCTCTTTTGAATACATTTATTGGGAACTATAATTAAGCTACTATAATTAAGCTATTATTTTTATCAGTTAAGTAAATCATAGATGTCAGATACACATACACTCAGAGTTTTAGGTGACTCAAGAGAAGAGGCAAATGTCCACCCACTTGTCTAGTCAGAAGTTCATGCTTTGTTTTCACATCAGTGAAGAGTAGAATCTGTGTGATCTGTCACTCTTGAAAACTTCCAAACAGCCTGTATTCGTGGAAATTTCCTCATTTTGGTTAAAAATGAATATTGCCCCAAATTAGCATTGAAATGATTTCATTGATCTTTGCCATGGGTTCTCAAATGATGCCAGTGTTTTATAAATTATGTAGATGTTTTTTTTCCCCTGATAAAGAATTAGGGATTCTTTATCTCTGATTCATATAATAATGAGTAAGATTTTACATGTTTAATGTGTCTCTCCACATTTTTCTGTTCTTTATCTACTAGCAAATTCCAACAGAAAATGAATGATGCCTTAGCAAGCCAATATCAATAGAAACTCATAAAGAGCCAATCACACTTAACTGATGTGTGTGTGTTTGCATGCCTATGTTAGTAATTTCATAGTATGGTTATATTCCTTGTACTCATTTTTTTTCCTATTATGTTTTGGAACTAAACATGTCATTCTGTATTATTCTGCAATGAGCATGGTTTTCTCTATTAAGAGTATCATGATTTCCAGAAGCTTCTCGACTAAAACTTGGAGAAGCAGTCTAAGAGATAACCTACCTCAACTTTAAATGGAATGATAAATAGGTGAATTTAAACTTAATGTCATTGATATGTTCGCCATGTCAAAACATTTTGCAACATAAATCATGCCCTTATATCGGTTATCAGAAAATGAGCTGGCAAAGCAGATCATGGTAGCACAGAAGTTCTGCCTAACTAAGGAGAACATCAGCTAATGGAGACAGCTGTCTTATAACAACAAAACACGTTTTATAAGCAAAAGGTGACATATACTTAAAACCTAACCAGAGTCTGCATTTCTGTAGTTGTAGCAGACGCTACATAAACGCAAGGCTGATCCCAGGCTCTTTGAAGTCTATTCTACACTGTCCCTTGGAAGGTCCCAGGATTATGTCCACTTTCCCCCAGAGACACATTTATTGGTTTTCCTCTGTTCCCTGGCTCACATATCGCTGCATTTCCTGGGACCAGCTTCCAAAGAAACACTGCACACAAATTCTTGTGTCAGACTCTGCTTTTGAGAAATTCATAGCATGATATTAACATACCTAATAAATAGGCCATTGATCCCTAGAGTAGTCCAAGGAAATAATAATAATGAACATGCATCAATTAGAATAATCACAGGCATTCTTACTGATGCCAGGCATCATACAAAAAGGTCTACGTACACTTGTTATCCTCCACAACATCATAGGAATTAGGTAATATTATTCCTATTTTTCAGATAATAAAACTAAAGCAAAAGGAGGGCAGCTCACTTGTTCAAGAGGACTAGTCAGTGACAGGGCTGGATTCAAGCCAAAAGCCTTTGTGTGTGTGTTTTTAAAAATAAGCTCTTGCAAAGATGTGGTTTAGTCATTCATACCTGTAGGTCAACTATAATAATAATTTAAATAAAACACAAATTATCAACACACAAGAAATATTACAAATTATTACCCTTTGTAATAAGGGTAAGAATGAATCCTATAAGATTACTTCCATTCTTCAGAAGAACTGTTCTCAACCTGTGTGTTTTTAATCTCTGAGGAATTTAAAGACAAGCAGTTATGCAATTTAAGGGGAGCGAAAAAAATCATATTAGGCTCATTCAGATTCCTTTTCATCCCAGGCCTCTCAATTCTGTATTTTGAATCATAAAGAATTTGTTTTCTTTATTTTTAATATATCATATTTAATTGGCATAATAATTATACGGGGTGCAGTGTGATATTTCAGCACATGTATACAGTGCATAATGATCAGTTCAGGGTAACTGACAGGCCACTCCCCTCAAACATTTATGATTTCTTTGTGTTGGAAACATCCAAAATCTCCTCTACTACCTTTATAGAAATATACGATTAATTGTTGCCAAGGTCTCTAGTGTAAGTCTAGAATCTAAGATATTTCTGTTGGCTTAGCCTCTAGGCCCCTGGGCTCCCCCATAGCTCTACGACTGGTCACTCACACCAATGCATATGCCCAACAGACCAGGGACTGACATGGAAGAATCCAGAGAGATAAACACTGGTCCCCCTCCTGCCATGTGATAGAGCCTTGTGAGCAGGGTCAAATAACCTTCCTGTGCCCTGGCTGCCCTCGTTTCCTCATTCATTAAAAGAGTGGTTTCTATGAACTCTAATCTTGCTAAAAGTCTCTGGAGATCCCTAAAACTTTTTTCTTTTCTTTTCTTTTTCACAAGACAGGGAACACATATTTTTTTTTTATTATCCCAATATGCAAATATATAGAATAAAGTATGGCATGTCCCCCAGGCCACTCACTCTACCACCTTTGTTCACTCCCTCCCATGGAGGTTGCCACTGTCACCAGGGTGATGTGTATCGCTCCTGTCCTCTTCCCGTTCATGAAACCTCCATGTTTTGGAGGTACGATATTGTGGCGCCCTTGGGACAGACCAGGTTCCTGAATGTGGCTAACATGCATTATCTGCTACATGTTTGGGGAAAATGGAGCCTGGAGCAAAAGAGAAAGTGAGTTACTAATTGGATTTATGGCCATGACTCCCAGAGCAGCCCTCTGCCCTCAGTAATCTCAAGAGCAGTTCAGATAGAATCTCTCTCTGCAGAAGATCCAGAAGACTCTAAGGAGAAAGCTGGTACATCTCCTACTCACCCTATAAAAAGTCAGATTGTTATTAAACTGTCCCTGAAGCTACTGTGATTTACATTCATGTTAATGGGTCTCTTTGTAAAGCAGTCCCTTTCATGAGGGCTGCCCTCCTGTTCCTATTGGTTGCATCTAAAATAAATATTACACCATCTCCAGCTGTCCGGCTCTCCTTTCATGCTTTGACTTGCCACTGAAAGTACAGTGATGAGATATTTCCCCCTGAGAAACTCTCACATGTCCAAGGATGCCCAACACCACATTATTTGTGTAGCAAAGAGGTAGACATAACCCAGGTGCCCGCCATTAGAAGAACGTACATCTATGCTATGGAATAAGATGTCACAATCAGAAGCAATGAACTAGATGCATATAAAGCAATGTCTGGAGAACCTCAAATTATTGGGTAAAAATAAACTGAATGAAATGTATAAAAATACGGTGTATACAATTTAGCACACATTTAGGTAACATCATGCTATATATATATTTTTTTTCTGATATATGTACACCCAAAGACACACATCAAATAGAGTCATGTGGTGTCTCTGGGGGAGAAAGAAATTAGATGAGAAATAATAAACTAAGACAGAAGACAGCTCTTCCAAGAAACGATGGATTGAGGATGCTGTTAAAGCTTTGCTGTTGGGAAGTAGTAAATAAATAACAAGGAAATAAAGGCCCAGTCAATTTTTCTTTCTTTTCAACTTAACTGTCACTCATAGGCCACTTTCTGTGTATGTGACCATCCCAGTTCTGCCCAATAACCTTGGACAAGTCATTTCATCTCACTGAGCCTCAGTTACTTTAGTGGTTAAAAAAAATAATAATGAAAGGGAAAATGAATGATATCATTACCTGCATCACAATGTGGGAAGGTTGGAAAGATGGTGCATTTTGCAAGACTGAAACGAGGTAATAGCTGAGGCCCGGCACACCGTGGGCAAAGGGTGAGAGAGTGATTTTTATCACCCATGGAGAATGGGAACTCTTTTGAGACTTACTCCTAACTTACTGCTGGAATTTTAGAGAACTGAAAGAGACAAACATGTATGTCTGCCACATGACATTCAATATGACGTGTTCCTGCATGAGAGAGAGGCAGATCTGGCCACAACTATCCCTCCTTGAATTACCAGAATTAATCTGGCATAACTAGCCCAGCCCTCTTTCCTCCTCTGCCACTATACAGCAGCCATCTGGGTCAAAGGTGACCTGTCCTATCTGAGGCAGGACCCTTCTGTAGATTATGAGGTCAACACTTCTAAGATTTAAGGTCCAAGGTCTGAGACATAAATAGAGGGCAGCACATCACCCTTAAGATTACCAATCCGCAGACACCTGAATTCTCTATATTTACTCCAACCCCAGGAAGTCCTCCAAAACCTTATAGGCTGTGACTAGAGAGGAAAGCAGCATGTCCCTAACTCTCTCTGTTAATCAGAATAAACAGGCTATAAGAGCCTGAGAGAAAATTCCCTCCCTCCAACTGAGCAATCCCAGGTTTTTACTGCAAACCCAAACAAAACAGCCACAACCAGGCAAACAAACAAGCAGAGACGTGCTGGATGAAGGGGTGGCCTAATCCTCTTGCTCACTCTGGGCAGCTGAAGATCAAGGGGAGCCTGGGCCTGGCCTCTTCATCTAAGGAGGAGCAGGGGTGCTCAGACTTCTGGGAAGGAGGGGAAGTGAGCTATCACCATCCTCAAGGCTGAGTTGGACCTGGTGGGTTTTAGGGATTCTCTTAAGCACGACTTTAAGTCCAATAAAATCTCTGCAAAAAAGAATGGAGAAGATCATACAGAGAGCTCAATCACACCATGTTCTTTTCTTTCCTTCTTTGAAAAGAATGGCCATGCCAGAGTTTCAAATGGACACTAATGAGAGTCCCTGCCGAGTTCACCTTAGGCTCTCAGTGGTTCAAGAGAAAACCCTTGGTTCTTCATATTGGGTACATAGGGCACCCAGGAACCCAAAGAAGCAAGCTGCCAATGACACTTAAAGTCAACCCGAGGAAGATCACTTCAAAAGGACAGTCTAATATTCCTGGTCTCCTCACCCTTCGCACCAACTTGCACCTAGGTACTGATTTCCACCACAGCCTGGTAGATTTCCAAGTCACAATAAAGGTCCCATTTCTTTACGTTTTTAAGAAAGAAAGCCAAATACACTGGCCTGGGTAAGATCATTTCAGTCAGTCAATCCCCAGGCCTGGAAGCAGAAGTCTTTGCAAGCTTTTTTCACCCTAGTTATGTCTTCAAAATGCTAAGAGGATATATGCGGCCTGGTTTTTCAGACCCTGTCACTTGGAGAGGGAAGCAGACCAGAAAGCAAAATGGAGGTGGAAGAAACCAACATTTATGCTTGCCCACTGTGAGTGAGGTTGGGGAGAGGACGGATATTTTTGTTGTTGTTGTTGGACTGAGGGAGGCCAGGAGAAGACTGCTCACTGCCTACCACCTGCCAGGCTTTCACAAAATTCAGAAGAGGCAAGGGTGGAGATAAGGTCATGGAGTGCTCAACCTTAGTCAAGAACGAATTTTTTTTTTTTTTTTTTTTTTAGGGATATTAGTTAATTCCAACATTCTAAGATGTCCACAGAAAAGAAATGGAAGGATGAAGTCACCAAAGAATCTATTAGCAAAGGCCTATAAAGCCTCCATGACATGACGTGGGGCTGTGTAAATAGGAGCCCTCATTAGGCAACACGGAGGAGCAACCAGACAGACTGAACTTCAGCCATCCCCGATCCTTGTCCTCCAGAGAGGGCCAGGGGAGATACAGCCAAGGAATTTCAGAGCAGAAGAGGCTTGCAGCACTGTTAATTAATCCATTAAATGTGTTTTTGAGTACTTACTATGTCATCGTCACTGTGCAACAGATACCTAAGATATAGCCCTTGTCCTCAAATAAGCTCATATTCTGGTGGGGAAATCAGCATTTAAAAACCTAAAATTCAAATTGGTTGTAACAAAGGAGTGTATATATTCTGAGTATATTCAGAAGTAGCAAAGCCAGGAAATCCCTCAAAATCCTTGGGAGTTTTTCTCAACCAGTTGCTAATTTCCTTAAAATGCAGAGAACTTACTTCCTGATTCTTGCATTATATTGTCTGTCACCTTAGATTTTTATTTTGTTGGAAGTGTGGAGGTTGTACAACCACAAATATGGGAAGTTATACCCCATGTGTGTAAAGATGTCAAAATACATTCTACTGTCATGTAAAATAAATAAATACTCTAAAAAAATAAAAGTATGGAGATTGTTCTATATCTTCATGGGTATCTGGAACACAAATTGGTGCAACCACTATGGAAAGCAGTATGAAGATTCCTCAGAAAACTTGGAATGGAACCACCATTTGACCCAGCTATCCCACTCCTCAGTTTATACACAAAGGACTTTAAATCAGCACACTACAGAAATGCAGCCATGTCAATGTTTATAGCAGCTCAACTCACAATAGCTAAACTATGGAACCAACCTAGGTGTCCTTCAATAGATGAAAGGATAAAGAAAGCATAGTATATATACTCAATGGAATATTATTCTGCTTAAAAGAAGAGTAAAATTATGGCATTTGCCAGTAAATGGATGGAGTTGAAGTATCATGCTAAGCAAAATAAGCCAATCCCAAAAAAACAAAGGCTGAATGTTTTCTCTAATATGCAAATGCTAATTCACAATAAGGCAGGGGGCACTAGAGAATAGCATTACCTTAGATTAGGTCAAAGGAAGTGATGAGAAGGAAGGGGAGGGGATATGGGGATAGTCCAATGAAACAGACATTATTGCTATATGTATATATGTGACTGCATGACCAATATGATTCTACAACATGCACGCTCATAAAAATGAGATATTGTATTCCATCTATATATGATATATCAAAGTGCATAAATGCATTCTACTGTCATGTATAACTAATTAATAATTAGTAAAAAAAAAATAAGATTCTAAGGAAAACAATCAGCAAGTTAAAAGGCCAATTGTTTTTTTTAAAAAAGGTGGTTCAGGACCTCACTTGTTAGACATTAAAACCTTCCATAAAGTTCTTTAAGACATGTGGTACTGCTTGAGCAATGGACAATTCAGTGGAATATACAGCATACCTGGAAAGATTCTTGAATATATGTAGTAGTTTTAAACTACGGAAAAATTATAATTCAAGTCATGGTAAAGACTGCGTCATTCAATAAAATGAGGGTGAGTGTCATTTGCAAGGATAACTCTATAACGGTACACATAATGATATGTATAAATGATGCATGTAGAATGATATATGAATATATAATGATACATGTCTCCTATTTTAAAACAAAATTAATTCCAGATGAACTAATAATTTCAATGTTTGTAAAAGAAACCCTATAATTGCTAAAAAATGAAATATGGTGATGCTTTTATACAACCCGAGATGAGTTTCCTGAGAAGACTAACAGGACAGAAACGTCAAAGAATAATGTTGATAGATATTAGTCCATATAAAATGTACAGTGCCTCTCATTGATAAGAAGCAAAGGGCAGAATAGTTTCAGCAAGACACTCTGATATTGGTTTGTGTGTGTGTGTGTGCGTGCGCGCGCGCTTGTGTGCGTGTGTGTTATTTTCATTTTTCGATGATTATGTATTATTGTACAATAAAAAATAGAAACACATTGTTTTTGTAATAAATTCTAGCAACCCTACTCTCAAAGTGTTTTTCCTTTGGCTGACCTCAAAAAACAACAACAAAAACAAAAACTGGGGGTTGATATGTCTCCAAGTTAATAATCTTCTTTTATACACAGCATGACATCTTCCAAAATAACTCAGTGAAGTAAACAACTTTATTATTATATCTACATTTGGTTAAAGAGGATATTAAAACTCAGAGACAAGAAGCACAACTGTCTAGCATCCCCAGACTTCTCGCTTTCCATGTTTTATGTGACTCCCCTACACCCACAGTGGCTGTCCTTAGTGTGGTGATATCTTAACCCAAAATTCAGTCCTCTCAGGATTCCGTTCTTACTTTTATAGTAGTTTCCCTCTGTATCTGTACATTCAGGAAAGACGTACTGTTCCTACCATTTTCATCCTCCTATAGTTTGGATCTGGGATCCCTCAAAACCCATGTGACTTAATTTCCAGCTTGGCACTATTGGGCTGTGGCAGAAAACTATTGAGAAGTGGAAGCACAGTGGGAGATCTTCCAGTCATTGGAAGTGTGCCTTTGAAGGACATAATGGTACCCAGGCTTTCCTCTCCTTTTCCCTTTCAACACTGGCCATAGGTGAATAGGATTCCTCCACCATGTGCTCCCATCATGATGTATGGCCTCATCATGGGCCCAAAGCAGCAGAGCCAATTAACCATGGGCTGAAACTTTCAAAAACCTGTGCTAAAATAAATGTTTCCTCTTTTTAAGTTGATTATCTCAGGTATTTTGTGACAGTAATGGAAAGCTGACAAACACACATACCCAAATTTCCTAGATGATATGTAATGAAAACGCATAACCACAAATAAACAATAATTTAAAAGAAAAAGTCATGTAAATTTATACATAGGAAAAAACTGCATTGTTTTAAGAAATTAGAAATTCTGAAGCCTTAGTTCTTTTTTCTTTCTTTATTTAATTTATTAATTTATTTATTTATTTTTTTTGGTACCAGAGATTGAACTCAGAGGTACTTGACCACTGAGCCACATACCAGCCCTATTTTGTATTTTATTTAGAGACAGGGTCTCACTGAGTTGCTTAGTGCCTTGCTCTTGCTGAGGCTGGCTTGGAACTCTGATCTTCCTGCCTTAGCCTCTGGGATTACAGGCATGTGACACTGCACCTAGCTAGAAGCCAAAAATTTTTTAGGTTAAAATATATGTTTATATACTGATAAAAACCATTTCTCAGTGTGATACATCTACTGTCATTTTTCTCTAAGAATCTGTGAGAAGGAATTAGTTTTGCATTTATATAACTGAAGAGCAAGGGTTGGTTTTACCAAACTAAAGGCATACGATCTCTTAGAAGCTACTTGAGAACCAGGACTATTCTATCCCCAGTCTGCATCATGGTAGGCACTCAAGAAACATGAATGAGTGGGTGAGAGAGTGAAGGGAAGAAGGAAGATCTGGTTCAAAGGAAAGGTAAGACCTCTTTCTCTCAAGAAGCCAGAAAACGTGTATGACTTTAGTTTGGCATTATTTTCAGAAAGTTACCCTCTTTATATCCTAGTGACTGAAAACAGAAAACTACCTAAAGATCGAACCATAGGAGATTGGTTAAGTGTATTACAGTTCAGAAGCCAACCTGGTCTATCACTTAGAGTGTTTTCAGTTTCAAGTAACATAAGGCCCTGACTAAACTGACCTCAAAATAAGTACCGCAATGGAGGAGATTCAGGGTTGGCTGATTCCAAGCTTCCACAGAGCCACCAAGGAGCAGGTTCTTTTCACCACTCTCTCTGTCATCCTCAGCGGGTCACATCTGCCTCATGAGGTTCTACTTTACTGTTTCAAGATTGTTAAAAGCTCCCGGGCATCACATCCAAGTACAGCCATGTCCAGAGGCTGAAAGGACTGTTTGTTCAGGTTCCTTTCCCACTGACCTCCTATTACATCTCAGAATAGAGTCACATGCCTACCCCTGAGCTCATCACTGGGAGGAAGACTAAGTGGCAATGATTGGTATAGACAAATCGGGGTGAGCCCTCTTCGTCATGAGTACAGTCACCCACATCTCAAGATGAGTAGCAAGCCTCTGAACGAAAGTGAGGAGTGGGTGTCAGATGGGTCAGTTAGAATAGACGAGGTTACGCTGTAGTAACAAACAGTCCCAGAGTTCCAATGGTTTGAAATAACCAAAGCCCATGTCTCTCTCATGCTTTGTGTGCATCACCTCAACAAGGGCATCTTTTCATCTTGGTGTCTCAGATACCCAGGCCAATATAGGAGTTCAGTTCAAATACTGCCTCTCACCTCAACTTAGGAAACAGCTCTGAAAAGAGTCAAATCAGCCATTGAAAGCAAGCTCTGGGCTGGAAGTTACCCGTCACTGCCACACTCAACTCATTGACTGAATAAATCTAAGCACACGGCCCCACCCCTCACAAAGGGTGTCAGGAGAGCAACTCCACTTTACACCTACAAGTGGGGAGAACCAGAAATATTTGCCACACAGCATCCTACTAGGTAAGCAATGGGGAAATAGTCATGAAATTCTATTCTGTGAAGAAAGCAATGTGCCAAAAGACCATCCATTGTGTGATCCCAAGTATAACTCAGTGGGCAAAACTCAGAAGCTGAAAATGACCAGTATGTTCTGTGTGTGTTAAACCCCTTCTGGTGGAGGTGTGATGCTGGAAGCACAATCTACTGGGGAATGGGAAAACCAGGGCAGGGCTGGTGTGTTCTGTGTTAGGAATAGACAGAACTCTGGAGAAGGAAGTGCAATGAAGAGGGAGTGTTGAAAGGAATCAGAGAGAACTGCCAAGCACCATTGCATACTGTCCAAAACTTCTAGATAGCTTTTTTAAAAAAAAAAAAATATTGGTTCTTGTTAGTTATCCATGACCGTAGAATCCATTTTGACATAATTATACAAGCATGGAACAGATCTTGTTCTAATTCAGTCCCCAGCACCTCTCCTTCCCCTTGCCTCGCCTCAGCCCCCGCTCCCTTCCCTCTACTGAGCTGTCTTCCTTCTAGCCACAGTTATTTTTCAATTAACTTCTTGGGGATGTATATGATGGAGAGATTCACTGTGTGGTTCATATATGTTTCTCGACCAAGGCATGTTGACATCTGGGGTTGGATAACTCATTGCTGGTGGGGGCAGGGGCTTGGCCCTGTGTGTTTTAGGGTGTCTAGCATCAGCCTTGGCCTCTATTTCAATGTCAATAGCACCTGTCATATTCAATGATGTTGTGACAACCAAAAATGTCTCCAGTCATTGCCAAACATTCCCTGGGCAGGAAAAATCAACTTCCATTGAGAACCACCATATTACAGGTCTAACAAATGTTCTGTTTCATTGGTGTTTTGACCGTGTAAACTCTTCCCCCCTCCCTATATCCCTAAAACTTTAGGAGAGCTAGCCAGACACGGGAGGTTCTATAGGTATGGTTTCCTTTGAGATATTCAAGGAAGGAGTAAAATGCACAGTTGGGTCACTATAAATCACAGGGTGGAAAGCAAAGATCCAGCAGAAGCAGGAGCTAGAAGGGGACACCTTCTCTTCTTCCCATAGTTCCAGTTAATCTCCATAGGTTTATCCTGAGTATGCAATGAGGGGTCCAACTAAGTATCTAAGATTAAAAGGGACATGGAAAAGATAAGCAGACTCAGAAATAACGAGTATGAAGTCTGCTTCCCCAACATCCCTTCCTCCTCTCATTGCTTCTCCTCTTGGGTGAAGATATCCCCCCATACCCAGCTCTGAAGGATGCTGGTAGCTCAAGCAGGGTAATCCCTAGTGACTAGTTCAGGAGTGGGTCAGTCAGAGCAAAGATCAGGACTCGTGTTCAAAAACTGAGCATTGGAGATGAATGGATAAAGAAAATGTGGTCTATATACACAATGAAATGTTACTCAGCCGTAAAGAAAAATGAAATTATGGCATTTGCTGTTAAGTGGATGGAACTGGAGATGATCATGCTAAGTGAAATAAGCCAATCCCCCAAAATAAAGGCCACATGTTCTTTCCGTTATGCGGATGTTCACACAGAATAAGAAGGGCAGGGAAGAATAGAAGTTGACTGGATTAGGCAAAGGGAAATGAAGGGAAGAGAGAAGGAATAATAATAGGAAAGACAGTAGAATGAATTGGGCATAACTTTCTTATGTTCATATATGAACACACCACCAGTGTAACTGCACATCATGTACAGCCACAGGAATGGGAAGTTATATTCCATGTATGTATGATATGTCAAAATACACCCTACTGTCATGTATATCTAAAAAGAACAAATTTTAAAGCATTGGTGCTCTTTCTGTTATGAAGATGAACATGAAAGCCTGTATCCCTAGTCTTGTGACCATACAGGAAGCCAGCTGAGAACAGAGCCCATCAGTACAAAAGGGACACTATAGAATGGCACAGAATCTGAGCAGGAGGTCGGATCAAGCCAGGTACAAAACCTATTCTGTCACTGAACCCCTCATGTACCTTCCATTTACACATGCCAAAAACTTTCCATTTTACTGTTTAAGCAAGTTTGAATTGCATTTCCTGCTAGTTGCTATAAAAGGCCTTTTAACTGATTAACACATGGACAGATGGATATGATATACGAAGTGTGTGTGTGTGTGTGTGTGTGTGTGTGTGTGTGTGTTCACACATATGGACAATTTAAAGATCTAGAGAGGAAAACATCAAAGTTAACAGTGACTTACATTATAAGAGTGTAGGCAACTGTCATATCCCCTTTATAAAGCTTTTCTAAATTTTCTACAATAAACATGCCAAATTAGTTTTACTATCAGAAAGAAATAATTGAGAAGAATGTAGTCTTTATGGGTAAACTGTCATAGTTCTGGAATTTATTTTAAGCAATCTTAGCAAAAATAAAAGGTTGGAAAGAGACGAAACAAAATTGGCAAGATACAGATATTGATATTGAAGCTCAGTGACAGGAACATGAGCATTCATTATATTATTCTATTTTGTGTAATTTTGAAAACTTGTGTAATAGGACAATAAAAAAAGAAGGAGGAGAGGCGGGGGGGAGGGACAGGGGAGAGGGCAAGCAAGCACGCATTTGTGAAGGTTTCCTCATGGCCATTGCTGGCTTCGCTGTGTGCTGCAAGTGTCCTGGATAAGTCCCGACAGCGCCTATCCACTGCCTGGACCCTTCCTGTGTGTGAACACATCCTCCACAATTTTTCTGTTCTCCACCTGAATGTGATGCTTTAGAGGTTGCTGTGATACCTGCTCACATCAATATGATGCTCACCGACCTCCCTGACCACCTATCTATACCCCTACCACCAAAAAAATTTTTTAAAAAATTTAATTAAAAAATGATGTGTGCACATATGTATTTTCATTTGTATGAGCTCTGCAAAATATTAATAATTCTATCTTTAATATTGGATTTCTTAATTGATTTTACAAAAGTATTCACAATGATATTGGATGTTCCCACTGTGCACATTTATTTATTTATTTGTTCTTTTTAGTTATACATGACAGTAGAATGTTGGGGGTTTTTTGACATATTACATATATTTGAAGTATAACTTCCCATTCTTGTGGTTGCACATAATGTGAAGTTACAGTGATCATGGATTTATATAAGAACATGGGAAAGTTATATCCAGTTCATTCTACTGTCTTTCCTATTCCCATTCCCCCTTCTTTCCCTTCATTCCCCATCTTCTAACCCAATGGACTTCTAATCTTCACTCCCCACCTTATTGTGTGCTAGCATTCATATATCAGAGAGAACATTGCCTTTGGTATTTTGGGATTGGCTTATTTCACTCAGCATGATAGTCTCCAGTTTCATCCATTCACTGGCAAATACCATCATTTCATTTTCTTTAGGGCTGAGTAATATCCCATTGTATATATGTATATGCTACATTTTCTTTATCCATTCATCTGTTGGTTCACGTAGGTTGGTTCAAAATAGCTCTGCTATGGTGAAATTGAGTTGCTATAAACATTGATGTGGCTACATCACTATAATATGCTAAAAAGTCCTTTGGGTATATGCTGAGGAATGCAAAAGCTGGGTCAAATGGTGGTTCCATTTCAAGTTTTCTGAGGATTCTTCATACTGCTTTCCATAGTGGTTGCACCAACTTGCAGTTCTACAAATTCTGTGTGAGTATACTTTTTTCCCCACATCTTCACCAATATTTATTGTTACTTGTATTCTTAAATAGTTGCCATTTGGAGTGAGATGGAATCTCAGTGTTGTTTCAATTTGTAATTTTCTAATTGCTAGAGATTTTGAACATTTTTCATATATTTGTTGACCATTCATATTTCTTCTTTGCCCCTTTATTTGTTGGGTTATTTGGTGGGTTGTTTTTTTTTTGGGGGGGGGGGGTTGTTGTTGTTGTTGTTTTGTTTTGTTTTTTTGGTGTTAAGTTTTTCTGAGTTCTTTGTATATCCTGGAGATTAATGCTCTATCTTAGGTGTAGGTAGCAAAGATTTTCTCTAATTCTGTAGACTCTCGGTTCATGTCCTTGACTGATTCCTTTGCTGTGAAGAAGCTTTTCAGTTTGATGCCATCTCTTTTATTGATTCTTGATTTTGCTTCTTGCCCTTTAGGAATCTTGTTGAGGAATTCAGTTCTGAAGCCCACATGATGGAGATTTGGGCCTACTTTTTCTTTTAGTAGGCTCAGGGTCTCTAGTCTAATGCCCAAATCCTTGATCCACTTTGAGTTGAGTTTTGTGCATGGTAAGAGGTAGGGGTTTATTTTCATTTTGCTGTACATGGATTTCCAGTTTTCCCAGTATCTTTTCTCCAATGTATGTTTATAGCACCTTTGTCTAATATGAGATAACTGTATTTATATTGTTTTCTATTCTGTGACATTGGTCTTCATGTCTGTGTTGGTGCCAATACCATGCCATCTTTGTTACTATAGTTCTGAAGTATAGGTTAAGGTCTGGTATTGTGATGCCTCCTGCTTCACTCTAACTAAGGATTGCTTTGGCTATTCTGGGCATCTTATTTTTCCAAATAAATTTCATGACTGCTTTTTCTATTTCTATGAAGAATGTCATTAGAATTTTAATAGGAATTGCATTAAATCTGTTTAGTGCTTTTGGTAGTATGGCCATTTTGACAATATTAATTCTGCCTATCCAAGAACTTGGGAGATCTTTCCCTCTTCTAAGATCTTCTTCAGTTTCTTTCTTTAGTGATCTGTAGTTTTCATTTAGAGGCCTTTCACCTTTTTTTTGTTAGATTGATTCCCAAGTATTATACTTTCTGAGGCTACTGTGAATGGCATAGTCTTCCTAATTTGTATTTCAGTTTATTCATCACTGATATATAGGAACAGAATTGATTTATCAGTGTTAATTTTATATCCTGCTCCTTTGATGAATTCATTTATGAGTTCTAGAAGTTTTCTGGTGGAGTTTTTTGGTTCTTCTAAACACAGAATCATGTTGTCAGCCAATCAGGATACTTTGCGCTCTTCTTTTCCTATTTATATCCCTTTAACGTCTTTCTTCCATCTAGTGGCTTTGACCAGGGTTTCCAGGACCATATTGAATAGAAGTGGTAAAAGAGGACATCCCATGACAGGGAGCTTTCATGAGTTAGATTAATTCGGTGAACTGGGATGAAATAAATCCAGACATCATAGAAATTAACTGACTTTTTTTCAAGTAATGGATGACAGTGAGCATTTAATTGTGTTTAATTGGATGACTAGTATCATTTAATTGTATTTAAAGTTCTTTTCCTGCAAATGGAACCAAGTCAAGTATTAAGGGTTATAGCTTCGTTTTCTTACATGCAAAGAAAATTCAGAATTGAAAGGGAGTAAAATGAATTTTAAAAACATATTTAGTCAAAGTGAGAAGTTATGCTTCACAGAATAATATGTAACCCTCCTTTTATAGAGTTAACTGTTGATCATTATGTTCATAATAGTCTGCTTTAGACTTCTGGTATTCGTTTTCAATGCTTGCATAAGTTATTGCCACAAACCTGATGTCTTAGAAGAACAGATTTTTGCCAGGCATGGTGGTGCACATCTGTAATCCCAGGGGCTCAGGAGGCTGAGGCAGGAGAACTGCAAGTTCAAAGCCAGCCTCAGCAACTTAGTGGAGCTCTAAGTAACTTAGAAAGACCCTGTCTCTAAATAAAAAAATAAAAAGGGGGTTAGAGATGTGGTTAAGTGCTGTCGGGGTTCAATCCCTGATACAAAACAAAAACAAAACAGAATTCTTTCTCTCACAGTTCCGGAAACAGGAAGTCCAAAATCAAGGTGTCCATATGGTTGTACTCCCTGTGAAAGCTCTGGGAACACTTTTTTTTTCTTCTTCTTCTTCTGCCTTCTGATGGTTGCCATCATTGCTTGGGTCCCTACCAAGCCATCTCCCATCCTCATATAGCTTTCTCCTCCATGTCTCCCTCCTCTTCTTCTTCTTATAATGACATTTGTTATTAGATTTAAGGTCCACCTGGATCATCCAGAATGATCTCATCCGAAGACTCTTAACCTAATTACATCTGCAAAAGACACTTTTTGCAAATTCGGTCACACTCACAGGTTCTAGGTGGTCATATCTTTTTGAGGGATCACCATTCAACCCACTACACTACTTAACATAACTCCTGACTTGATGCTAATATTTCTTTGTCAGTGTTGGCAGTGTTATCACTACAGCCCTCTGAATGGCTACCAGTATCTTGTGTCACTTATACTGTCATCATTAATATTTCCCACACATACCTAACCTAAAATTTTCTTCATTTCCATTAAATGACAAAGACCTGTGGTCTGCAGGCTTTGTGCACCTCATAGGTTATAGCATGAGGTATGGCACAACTAGCTGGTACACCAGCAGAGGTAGTAGAATCAAATGCCACCTTAGATCAGAAGGAATGAGCTGTCATGAGCCGTGCATGTCCCACTGCACTTGGTTTATCTTGAGGCCTTGAAGGCTATCCTTGAAAAGGCAGTGTTAATTATGCTTCATCTACAAGGAATGGTAAAAGAAATCCAGAAAAAGAAAGCAGATTTTTTTTTTCTGGTACTCTTTCAAAATCACTTGCATGTTAAAGTGAGAAATCCAATTGCTGATATGTAGCCTTGGAAGAAGTTCTCATTTTGATGAACAGTTTTGCCAAATATCAGCTTTATTTAATGCAATTAATGATCAAAATACTGAATTTAAGATTTAAAAATCAAGGCTGGGGCTGGAGCTGGGGCCCAGAGGGAGAGTTTCACCTACTGTGCACAAGGCCCTGGATTCAATCTCCAGCACTAGAAAATAAATTAATTTAAAATCAATAGAATTATAACTACATGCAAACGCAGGATAACCAATTTAATTTAGGGCCATCCCAGAGAAGCAAGGACATAGATCATCTCACCTGAAATCCTTCTCATATATTTTCTATCTCTGCAGTTAAGGTTTTGCCAGAATATTATATGTAAGGAATCTCAGTGGGCAACATTTGAGTCTGGCTTCTTTTAACTTAGCATAATGTATTTGAGAATGACCTATGTTGTTATGTCAGTGTTCATTATTTTGTTTCAACAGTCAACAGTGTATCAATAGTTCATTGTTTTGTATCAATAGTTTTATCAATCGTTCATTATTTTGTATCAATAGTTGTATCAATAGTGTGTCAGGAGTTCATTATTTTTGAGTATTTCTATTGTTTGAATGTACCACAATTTTTTTAATCCATTTACCCACTTAAAGGTATTTAATTTACTTTCAAATGTTAGTGATTATGAATTCTTCTGCTATAAATATTTATGCACAGACTTTTCTGAAAATGCTTCATTTCTCTAGATAAATATCTAAGCGTAGAATTGTTGGGTCATCTGTGTCTTTCAAGGAATGATCCATTTTATCTAAGTTGTTAAATTTATTTAAAGTTGTTCTTAGTATTTTCTTATGTGCCTTTTAATTTCTGTGGGGTCAGCAATGATGACCCCTCTTTCATTCATGATTTTGGAAATTTACATCTTCTCTGTTTTTCTCAGTTAGTTTAGTTGAAGGCTTTTATTTCTTTTTCTTTTCTTTTCCTTAAATCTTTTCAAGAAGCAACCTTTGGTTGCTTTGATTTTCTCAATTGTTTCTCTTTTTTCATTGACTTCTGCTCTAAGTGCTTATTTCTTTCTTTAAGTGTATCTGGGATTAGTCTGCTCTTCTTGTTTCAGGTTTCTTAAAGTGAAAACTCTCTTATATTACTGTTTACATGATATATTTTTTATATCATTTTATTTTCAACCTATGTGTATCTTTGAACCACAAATGTGTCTCCTTTAGACAGTATAGTGATAGATATTGCTTTTTATCCATTTTTTTAACACACTGTTTCTTTTTCTTCTAACATCTCAATTCTGCAACAGAGCCTGCTGGTTTTGACTTCAGTTATTGTACTTCTCAATTTCAAATTTCCATTTAATTCCTCTTTGTAAGTTCTGTCTCACAGAAGTTCTTTATTCATCCGATCATTGCAGTCATACTTTCCTTTAATTCTTTACATATAGCTTTCCTTTAGTTCTTTGAAGACATCTCTAATACTTGCCTTGAAGTCTTTGTCTTCTAAACCCAACATTTGACACTAAGGGACAGTTTCTAATCACTGATTTTTTCTTTCCTGAGAATGGGTATATCTTCCTGTTTCTTGGAAGCTCTCATAATTTCTTGTTGAAAACCACATATTTTAGATAATATATTATAACAACTTCAGACTCTGTTTTTTTATGGTCTGAAGGTGGTTGTTATTGTTGCAGCTGCTGCTGTTGGTTTGTTTATTACCTTGGTAATTTACTTGGACTACATCTGTGAACATTTTCCCCTCTTGAGGAGTTCAGCTGCGGATGTCTGTTTTGCTGTTGGTTGTTTTAAGCCACCCTATGGTCATACCTGTGTCTGCAAAGCATAATAGTAATCTAGTGACCAGAGAAAGGTTATGCTCCCCCTCCCTGAGTCAGTAAGACTTCCATCCTGTTTCAGTGGATCTGCATGTGGGTAGAGGATAAAATAAAAATATGGAGCCCTTTTTGAGTCTTCCCAGCCATTACTTTTCACTGAGCCCTTTTCCATCCCCTGGGGAGAGAATTTGGCCAAATTATGTGCAGTTGTTCAGAATTGTGGCTGGCTTGGGCACTCTCCTGTCCTGTCTTATAGCCTCAGCTAGGAATATGTCATCCCAACCACCACTGTACCCTCCTACTGCAGCCAAGGACATGGTCACACACCTGCCTGCAAGACTGTCACCTCCCCCAACACTATCCTGGAGATGAACATTGCCTGCTGATCCAAATCCAAATCAAGTGAGCTCTCTTTGTCCATGACAAAGGAGCTTCCGCTTCTCATCTGACAAAACCTGGCCCCAGAAGAACCTCTTTGTGGACTGAACTTGGTGGCAGGTGGGGAGAGGTGAGGTGGAGAAGGAATGAGAGCACCTGAGGTCAGAACCTCATAGAGCTTCCTGTTTCTTACTCAATGTTGAGGAGTTTCTCAAGTATAAATGCTTCTCAGATTATTGAATGCTCCCCCTTTTTTTTGCCAATTCCAAAGTGCAAAATCATTCTTTTTTTCCATCTCCCATCCTGATAGTTGCTTTTTGATTCTGGGATGCACCATTCTCCTCACTTAGCTGTAGTCAGAAGTGAACCACTAACTTTTTTTTGAAAGATACAGAAAGGATCCACTAAGCCTCCAATTCTTAATTACCTCTGTATAATTCCTTCTATTCATGATGTTATACATCTATTTTACATGATTGTAAGATTTTATACATATTATTTTTAATCTTTTTCCTTAAATTGGTACTTCCAATATTCTTTTTGATACATTGGTTTAACTCACAGAATGCCATCCTGTTCACATTCTGTGCATAACAACATACTTCTAAAAGTCTGCAAACACACAGATCCTTCCAATTTTGTATGTCAGTTTGGAAACCAAGTTAAGTATTTTCAGATTACTCATAGAGCTACTCACAAGCTTTATGAGACAAGTATTGTCACCATCTCAGTGGCTTCTATAGACTCAATGAGAGTAATCTGTTATAGATTGTGAAGAAACTCTAACATGCAGCACATATTCTTGACAATCTTTAAAACCCATCCTATTACTATGTTAGTGAACAATTGCAATAGTTATAAAACCACAATAGGTGGCTACGATTTACAATGGTTTGAATATTAAGTAACCTATTCTGTATACAAATTTTCATAAAATCTTCCACCCTTCCTATAATTTCTACATGTCATCTATTTATCTAGATTTATCTGTATCAATGTATTTATCTATAAGGAGAATTGAAATCACTTGTGGTGATAATTAATATTTTATGACAACCCCAGAGATGACTGAATATATGCTGGCTATCACAAAACCAGACATGGTTATTATATATAACCATTAACACTTCAACTTTCCAAGACAAACTAATCTTATATTGGATAAAAATGCTTTGGACCAATAAACATTTCATACCAGAATTCCATATTTCCTATAATTTCATGAAAGACTGTAGTTCCAAAATATTAGCTCTCCGTAACACACTTATTTTTGAACATACTGAAGTCATTGTGCTTTACTTTCTATTTTCCACCCTGTTACTGCATAAATCAAATTGATTTGGTGTGGCCTAATGGTAGCACACAATAATGAACCAGAAAAAAAAAGTGTTTTAGGAAAAGCAAAAAGAAATATAAAGAGGTGACAGTATTGCTTTTAAATCCATACACAGTAATAAATATATCAATGCTACCTATGAATTTTACAGAAATTTTTTAAAGATTCCTTATAGAATTCATATCTTAGTGCTCTTAACAGATTTCATTAGTGAACAGCTGTTTGAGATTAACCAAAATAAGTCTGCACTGTAGTTTAATACATTGGCTTCCCAAAATTAGCATGTTATAGGCTTCATTTAGGGTTTTTTTATACATCAACTACACAAATAACTGGTTAGGAAATATGACTTGTGGGGAGTTCCATGAAACGGAAGAATTGACCGCAAACTGTTCGAGACAGCCCATGACATGACTGCCACCAAAGTCAACAATATGAGTGGAAAATACACAATCTGATCACAGAGAAATAGGCCCACCGCACGACACCCCAGTGCCAGGCACACTGGAAGACGGGGCTGAATTCCAGGCACACACGAGAGCCATCCACAAGGGGGTCAACCCAAAAGGTAGAAGGAGAACTAAGAAGAGAATCTGGATGTATTTTGACATGAAACAGAAAAATTACAGGGAAATTTGAGAGTGATCTTCAGATCTTTTAAGTGTGGTTGTAGGAGATTCGGTACCCATGATGCACCACTGTCCTTCCCTGTTCTCCCTGCTAACCAAACTGATTTGCACAGTTCACAACAGAGACTTCAGGAAGAAGAGGCCCTACCCAAGTCCCAGACACAGAATCATGATGGATCTACACCAATCATAATATTCCCATTTCTCATGGTAGTTGTCAGTTTTGGCTAAGGAGAAGTCGGATAAAACAGGGCTTCAGAAAGTATTTTGCTTACTATATAAAAAAGGAAAAAGTTGGTTAATTATTTTTTCTCTTTCTTGCTATCTGAGGATACAGCAACCAACTCAAGTCTAAGAGGTGACACACATGAGCACCAAAGCTGGCACTCTAGGGGTGGCAATGCAAAAAGATAGAAAGCACCTGCATCCTAGAGAGAGGACCAGCTGGACTATCTACCTGCAAGCATTTAGATTCAGGTAAAAAAAAAAAAACAAGCTCCCATTAAAAACACTATAGTTGGGTCTTCTGTTCATTGCAGACAAACACATTTTTAGTAGATATATTTGTCATGAGAGGAAAAATGCATTTGCTTCTCAGATTTTCTAGAAGGTGAATCTGTAGCCATGGAATAAGAGTTGCAAGAAGAAAAATTGGGGATAGATATTTAAAAAATTATTTCTAATGCTGGAGAGGATGCAGAGAAAAAGAAACACTTTTACCCGTTGATGGACTTTTGTAAATTAGTACCACCACTGTGGAAATCAATATAGATGTTCCTCAAAAGGCTAGACATGGAATCACCCTAAGACCCAGCTATACCACTCCTCCACATTTATCGTAAAGATTTAAAGTCATCATAGTACCATGATACTTGTATACCCATGTTTATAGCAGCACAATTCACAATAAACTAAGAACCAGCCTAGGTGTTCATCAACAGATGAGTGGATAAAGATAATGTTCAATGGAGTCACCCATAAAGAAAAATGAAATTATGTCATTTTCAGGAAAATGAATGGAACTTGATACCATTGGGTGATTTCATGAAAAGCAAAGGAACATCAATGAAATAGAGGAACAGGACAAGGAGAGGGAGAGAGGATGTGCTGGGGAGAGATATTGGCCAAATTATGTTGTTATTTTGTGAGCATGTACTCATACATAACAGCAAATCCCACCAGTATGCACGACTCTAATGCACCAATAAAAAAAAATGTGGGAAAAAATCATTTCTAACAAACAGAATTGATGGAAAAATAGGTCACCTCTGAAGTCAAGGATCCCTCTCCCATTCCCAAGCACATTCAAGTAGAAGGTGGGTGGGCACCTGTGAAGGGTGATGAAGAAGGACTTTCTGCATGAATTGAGAGGTTCCAAACTCCTTCTGATTCTAACTGCTGTCCCATGTCTTTAATTTTGTAAAAGGAAGTACTGATTTACGAGTCCTAAATGAGAAAACTGGCTTTAACAGAGAAACAGAATACCCAATACAATTCTGGACTGCTCATGATGAAGAAGTAGGCCACCCTGGCATCAAGTATCTCAATATTTGGAAATATTCAGATTGGATCCAAGTTTTTTTCACCTTGGCATTGGCATTGAACCCGTCACATGCCTTGATTCACTGTCAGTTATATTTGAAGTAAAGCCGATTGTTTGAATAAAGATCGTTCTGCTTGAACTCCCAATTTGAGAACAATGCTTTGCTCTGGATGATTCACCTCACTTCTAATTGCTGATGTCAGAAGAACTCTTCTTGTGTGTGGCAATCTTCTCGCCAGCCCCAGATGTTCTGTACATTATCCTTCTGTGCCCTGCAGGGCCTCCTAACAGAGGATGTCCCACGAAAAGCCACTTCCACGTACTATGACCCGGGTTCTGCACCTGTCAACAGGGTGAAGGCAACTTTTTAATGGCCACATTCTTATTACTGTGTGGAACGGCAATGAATATGAATTTAACATTAAGTTTGACTTTCAGGATCTGACACTGAGAAAATTACTCATGAATGTGTCATTTTGATGGCACATCCACATGCAGATCTCACAGTGTTTATTAATTACAAGTTATAAAAAGGCAGATCAGGGGAAGGGAAAGGTAATGAACTAGGGAGCAAAATGATCAAATTATTTTATGTACAAATGTGGCATAATGAATCCAACTATTATATATAATTATAATGCACCAATAAAAATGGGATAAAGGCAGTTCTGGGCAGAGACTCCAAAGCAACTGAAATCCAAAACATATTAGGATAGGTGAGATGAGAGAAGTAATAGCAATGATGCTTGTAATTTTCAAAATTTTTAGTTCATAAGGCAGGATAGACATCAGTGTTCTCATTTTAGAGATGAGAAAGTTGAGGTTCAGAGATGAAGAGTTAAGTGGTTAACTACTACAGGTAGAATGAAACAGTGCCCTTGCAGAGGAACAGATTCACTATCCCTTAGCCAAAACCCTCAGAACTTGCATGGAGGAATTTTGGGGATTCTAGAGAGAGAAATTAGTGCATAGGCATTTATTAACTAATATTCACATCAGAGTCTGAGCATCCTTCTAGCATCATCACATTAATATATATGCAGAACTTATGTATGAATCTTTGTACTCAATGAGATAAATAAAGCTATAAAGGGCTTTAAGAGAAGTAAGGTCAGATTTTATAGCCAAATAAATGATGCAACTCTTCCCACTTTCCGAGCATTTTGAATTTCAGGAGTGCGGAAAAAGAACCCTTTGGCCTGATCCAGAAGAAGAGTTTATCCATTCAGATTGCAAAATAGATTCGGGGAGATTTCACAAAAGAAGTGACATCTTAGCTAGACCTGCAAAACTGGGCAGGATTTCAAACACCACAAAAGTAATATAAATCCAGAAAGGGAGTTTTTTAAAAGAACTAACAGGAGACATGGTACAGGAACAGCACTTTAGGTTGTCACAAATTAACTCCACAAATTCTGATGTTTGCCAACCATCCCAAAAGAGATTTAGCATTGAAAGTCCCATGTCCTTGGGAACCCACTCCCCAGTTCCAGACACACTTAGGCAGTTGATCACCTAGGAACCTCATGACCCATTTCCTTCCTTCCTTCCTAGTACTAGGGATTGAACCCAGGGACACTTAATCACTGAGCTACATCCCCAGCCCTTTTTTTGAAATAGGGTCTTGCCAAGTTGCTCAGGATCTTGCTAACTTGTTGAAGATGGCTTTGAACTCATAATCCTTCTGCATCAGCCTCCCAAGTTGCTGGATGACAGGTATATGCCACCACACCTGGCCTCGTGACCTGTTTTCTTCTCATTCTGCAGAACTCAGGGTTGTAGTTTGGGTCTGTGCTGCCAGGAGAGCCCACGGCTGTGCCTAGTGCAGCTCCCTTTTGGGGAGCGAGGCCATGCCACAGGCTGTGGTTTCATTAAGAGGGGTCCTCAGCCCAGGCACTGCACCCATCTTGGTTGTGCGCCTGGAGTCAGACACAGAGCCCACCAATGGACATCATGAGGATTTCAAATGTAGAATGTGGAAAGAGAACACTTTAGGTAATTAATATGAGAGAACACTTTTTTGTGCAAATAAATTCCTCCTTGGTAAGGAAACTTTGAATTTGAAGCACACCTATAGTAATTACTTGGGTGGCTATCATTCAAACGTGTCAAGGAAAGCCAGAATATACATACCAACCAATTTGCAGTCAAAAAACTGAAAGTTTGTGAACATCCAGATGTTTAGTGTCCTGCAATCTCCGCCTCAATGTTGATCATTTGGAATTAAACTCATGATATGAGGCAATGCTCTTAGAGCATGTCACACACAAAAATGTAAAGCTGGATTTAATATAGTGAAATGATAAAAGCCAAATCCAGATAACATTTTCTCCAGAAGAAGTGAACAGGCCCGAACAACTTGGCTGACACCTATTTTTAGTCATAAGGATCATATTAATTAACACCAAGTGCTCTTGTCCTTCGTTAATAGGACATGGCATGGAATGTTTCCTGTCTCTTGTTTTCCAGAGACTGAACAAGAAATGTCACTATATTTTACCCAAAACCCAGATTTAGGCAGCCTCGAAAGCACTGGGCCAGCAAGCATGGAAACAGCAGGTCCAGCCAAACACCTCCCTAATCCTAATGGCATCGTGGAAAGTGTTGATAGGAACTGTTTTAATTCCAGTGGTTACCAAGCTGCACATACTCTTTAAATGACACAGCCAGTATTGACAAACGAGGGTGTGTCTGCCTTGAGACATTGGTGTAGTTTTCACAAATGATCATAACCACAACATTAGGCAACGTGAATAAGAAAACCGAAAGAAGATACAATACACTAACAAAGCAGGCTTTACAAAATCTGATTATTTGGCACCGTTTCATTCTCTAGAAGAGAATTGGTGACATTGAGCCAACAGAAGGAGGAGCAGAGGAGGTTAGGAAATAAAGAGCTAATATGTTACAAAATAACCAAGAGGCAATAAAAAGTAAAATACAGTTGACATCGAAATAATCTAGAGTCTGTGGACCTCTTTACCAATGTAAAGAAAAGAGCAACACACACACACACACACACACACACACACACTGGTAAAATACTGAAGGTCAAAGAGTGAGTTACTCTCTTGGCCTTTCATTCACCCATTTATTCACGTGTTCATTTAGCAAATATATGTTCATAACCTACCTTGTGCCAGACATATAGTACACCATAAAGTTGAAAATATATGATTCCTGCCCTCAGAGAGTTCACTCACTCAAACAATCAAGGAATAAAATGGTGAGTGATGTGACTTAAATAAATAACAGTCCTTCCCATTTGGAAAGAACATTATGGTTTACAAGATTCTTCCACATCTTTTCGTGTCTTTCTGAATCATTATGTTTAAGGCATGTCTCTTGTAAACAGAACATGGTTGGATACATGCTCCAACACAATCCAAGATTTCCTGTCTGTTAAGTAAAAAAATTGTTTTCAGTACTTCAACTTATTTCTACCATCAAATTTTGTGTTCACTGTTGCTACGTTTCGTTCCTGTTTCCCCATGACCCTGTCTTCTACAGGACCATGTTTTCTTCATTCTCTTTTGTTCCCTTCTCCTGACTTGAAGTTGAAAGTTGTATTCTTATTCCTTCAGAAAGTTGCCATTTAGAAATCTAATGTGCTTCACAATAGCCAAGATGTAGAATCAAACCATGTGCCCATGAACAGATTAGCGGAGAGAGAAATGGTAGTATATAAACACAATGGAGGGCTGGCAACGTAGCTCAGGGGTGGAGCACTGGGCTCGCATGCACGAGGCCCTGGGTTCAATCCTTCATCCTGCAACCATCAAAAAACCAGTAGAATATGATTCAATCATAAAAAGAATGAAGCTCATTCACAGCAACATGAATTGAGTCTAGGGGACATGACATTAAGTAAATAAGGCAGGGACAAAAAGATGAATACTATATATTCTTCTTTATATGTGGAAGCTAAAACCAATGATCTTGCAGAAATAGAAAATAGTCTAGTGGTGCCAAGAGGATGAGAAGAGTGGGGTAAAGATGGAAAGAAGATGGTTCATGGGCACAGAGAAGCAATTAGTTGGAACTGTAATGTTCTACAGTATGGTAACTATGCTTGATGACAATTAATTATGGATTTCAAAATAGCTAGTAGAGAAGGTTTTTAATGTTCCCAGCACAAAGAAAATTAGAAATATTTGAGGTTATAGATATACCAATTACCCTCATCTGATCATTATATGATCATCATATATATGTATATGTGTGTGTATATATCACTGTATCCCCATAAATATGCATAACATTATATCAATTAAAACATTTTAATTAAAAAAATTTAACATGAGCACATAATAAAGTCAAACGTCACCAATGGCTCAATCTTCTTCCCAAGTAAAATGAGGGACACTCACCTGTCTTGTCATCTATGTTATCATCCAGTGTTTCAATTCTTGGGTGAACATTTTTTTTCTTTTTATTCTTAAACTGCATATAACTTAGATATTTCTCAATATGGTGGGGGGTTTTGTGTGTTTTAATAGAAAATGTATGTGATCTATAAATTTATATCAATATTCTAAACAAAACAAGGTGCAAGAAGTATCTGAGATTTTTTCCAAACATAAATGGTAGAATGTCAGGGTCACAGGGAGCCATATTGAAAATCCTGCCAAGCCTGAGCTGGGTGGATCTCAGGGGGCAGTGGTTAAAGAGAGGCATTCCAGTCTATCTCCACGGGAGTGTTTGTTAATAGCCATATCATTGTTTTGTGGTCATAAAGGGACACTTTTGACATTTATTTAAGCATATGATAGTTGTTACTTACATGTCAATGTTTTATGTGTTTTACTTGCATTATAGGAAAGCAGTTGGTGGTTTGAGATTAGTGTGCAATGAATTAGAATTTTTCCCATTTTAAATCATGGAAAACAGGCTTGGCAGTGTTTTCATTTAGAACGTCTGATTTTTTTTTTTAAGAGAGAGAATTTTAATATTTACTTTATTTTATTTTTTTTAGTTTTCAGCGGACACAACATCTTTGTTTGTATGTGGTGCTGAGGATTGAACCCAGGCCGCAAGCATGCCAGGCGAGCGCGCTACCGCTTGAGCCACATCCCCAGCCCCAAACATCTGATTTTTGAGGACAACTTGCTGAAGCAAGCAAGGAATGCATATATATTTTAAAGTAAGTCTTAAAAGTTATCCTTTGCTGTGTCTTCATTCTATTTTAACACCAGAATAATTTACTGGGCACTCATCATATGTTGGCTGGTTTTTATTTCCATAATTTAATGATATTCCACCATCTCTTGGTGTTATTTTTGATAAGTCTGTTCTCAATCTAATTATCATCCCTTTGTAGGTAATCTGTCTTTCTCCTCTGGATTCTTTTAATATTTTAGTTGGTTATCTGATGATGTGCGATTTTCATTCTGATGTATCTACATGTGATTTTTATTTATGTATCATGCTCAGGGGCCCTTCCTTTGCTCAATATGTATTTATTGTGTAACTATTTTTGTGTCAGCTGACAGGAAGGACCAACAGAAGTCATGTGGGATAAAGTCCCTGTGTTCAAACAGTTTATATTCTGAAGGGAAGAAATGGAAACAGCAATCTCATACAAATACACTACATCTAGCAATCCTAGGTACTGTGGAGAAAAATGAACTAGGGTAGGGATGGTAACTTCTGGGGGAGCACTATATGTAAGGCAGCCAGGAGGTCCATTTTAATGAAGTGGCATTGGAGCAGACAATCCCTAGGTAAAGAGCATTATGGCAGAGAAGATGGTACAAGCAGGAGCCTGAGGTCAGAACATGCCTGGTGTTGTCAAGGAGCAGCAGAGAAGCCCATGTGATTGGCCTGGAGAATGGAGCTAGATTAGGTCAGGCAAGCGGAGAGGTAGATAATGCACATTGACCCTAACCATCCATTGTAAGAATTTCTGAAAAGCTCTTAGAAACCCAAATCTTAAATGATGGAGCAAGACACCTGTCTAAGATCCACTGTGTCTGTTGCACATCTTAGCAGGCCTTTGGTTGTGTAGCAGAGAGCAAGTAGGAAGCAGAATGATCAATCCTAAGACTGTTGCAGTAGTCCAGAGGCACATTGATGGAGTTTGGACCATGGCTGTAGCGATGGAGGTGTTGAGAGGGAGTGAAATTCTGGGTATGTTTTGAAGGCAGAACTGATGGCATTTGCTGAACTGGATGTAGGATGTGATGTACAGGAGATGCAAAAATCATACCAGATTGAGCTTAAAACTGAAAGAATGGAATAATCATTTTCTGAGATTGGAAATTTTCTTAAAAGGAACAGCTCAGGAGGAGGTGGGGATGAGCTTCAAATGTGGTTTGTCCCTGCCAAAGCTCATGTCGAGGTTTAATTTTTTAACATGGGAATGTTAGAAGGTGGGGCCTAGTGAGCAGTAGTTAGGTCATGGGATACCACTCTTAGAAGTGATGAATGCCCTTCTTGCAGAAGTGAGTTAGGTCTGATGGGATGAGACTGGTTGTCAGAAGAGTGAATTGTTACGAGCATATAGTCCCCATATTCCCTTCTTTCTTCTGTTGTGTAACTCACAGCTTTTGCATGTGCCCCTGCCAGGTGCACATCCATCTGCCATGAGGCCTTCAACATATGTCAATGCCATGCTCTTGGACCTCCAGAACTGTGAGCTAAATAAACTTCGTTTCTTTATAAATTACTCCACCTCTAGTATTTTGCTATAGCAACACAAAAGAGACTAAAATAAAGGGGTTTTCAGGAGTTTCCCTTGGGGTACATTCCTTTGGAGTACATCTATTAGGTACACAATATATTAGACATATAGTACAGCAAATTGAATATAGGGATTTGAAGTTCTGAAAGAGGTCCAGTACTGGAGCTAATGAAGTTGGTGTTTGATACTCATAGTCATATGACAGGGATGAGATGAACTTAGAGAATGGGGGAGGAGACCAAGCCTTCAATGACTCCAATGTTTAAGGTCAGGGATTAAAAGGAACCAACAAAGGAAAAAGAGAAAAACAGTAAGAGCAATATGAGGAGAAAATGGCACCCCAATAATCAAGTGAAGAAAGTGTCTCAAAGAGTCGGGAGCAAGCTCTGCTGTCCAAAAGCTGCACAAAATGAGGATTGAGAATGTTGAATTCAGCAATGTAGAGATCACGGGTAACCTTAATGAGCTGCCCTTGTGAAGTGACAAGGAAAAAATCCTGATTAGAGGGGTCCAACAAAGAGTAGGAGCAAAGTGTAGATGGGAATCACAAGCAACTCTTTGAGGGAATATTGCTATGAAAAAGGGGAAGAGAAATGGAGTAGTACCTGCAACAGGGCGAGGGACAAGGGAGGTTTATTTTACCATGAAATATTATTGCAATATGCTTATTTTCTGATCATAATAACAGAGGTGGGGGGATTGATTGAGACATAGAGAGAGATTATTGGAATGTGCTTCTTCATTCTAACGACTCAAATTTTTGTGCATTTCCAGAAAATTATCTACCTATCCATCTCCAAATATTACATTTCCCTGATTCTCCAAATACTGCTATTCCAGAACTCCTAATTGAGTAGTTATTGGGCCTCCTTAGTCTATTGACAATATCACTAAATCTATCTAGGAATTTCCATTGCCTAGTTGGGTTCAGAGGTGCACACCTATAATCCCAGTGGCTTGGGAGGCTGAGCAGGAGAATTGTGAGTTCAAAGCCAGCCTCAGAAACTTAGTGAGGCCCTAAGCAACTTAGCAAGACCCTGTCTCTAAGTAAAAAATTAAATTAAAAAAAGGCTGGGGATGTGGTTCAGTGGTTAAATGCCCCTGGGTTCAATCCCCAGTCTCCTTCCCTGACCAAAAAAAAATTCTGTTTCCTTATCTCTAAGTCCTGGGTGATTTCATGATTTCCTCAACTCTACTTTTTGGTTAAATAATTCTCCCTTCAACTACGACTAATTTGTTCTTGGACCCATCTACTGAATTCTAATTTCAATACTTTTCATTTTTACAATTTCTACCTTATTTTTCAAATCTGCTTATTCTTTTCTTATAAAGGTCATTTTCTATTTCTGAAACTTATTTCTATTAATTTCGGGCATTTCTATTTTATATCTCTTTTGGGTTGTTATGTTTTCTCACATTCTCTGGTACCAGTGTTCCTGTTTATTACATCTGAGGAATGCATCACAGTGGGCTGGCTCTTCGTGTCATTTGTCATTTACTTTAGTTTGCCTATGTAGCAAAAGTTGTTTTCCAGTAGGAATCCCATGTACCTTTGTTTGTGGAAAGGTCTCTTTGAAGAAATTTAATCTTTGCTTTTGCTAAACCAGAGTTTTCTGTCTGACCCAAAGATGTTGTTGGTAAGTCTCTTTTTCAAAGCTCAGTGGCCCCTTTGAGAGTCCCACATTGAGGGCCTTGTTTCTAACCCTCAAGACTGAGCCTTATCACCATGTAAGAATTGAACTGCTGCCCCCAGCCCCTGAGACATTCACCTACAGCACACCTCAGGATCAACTCTGCCTCCCTGTCAAGGTTCCAGTTCCCTTTTTTGTTTTCAAATCCCAACACTTTCCCTTTCTTTCTACCTGGACTATATATTTCAAAATGTTTTCTTAACACTTTTTAATGTAACATTTTTACGCATTCTCCTGTGCCCCCATAGGGTCAATTTATCAAATATGGTAAACTCAGAAGTTCTGCATAAAATGTTGGTCCAATGATACTTGGATTAAACTTGAAATTGAAGTTGACCTCAAAAATTCTTCTTAACCCAGGAAACAAGAAATTAAATATGCACACACCACATATAATTTTATAGCATCCTTTGGCCAACATTTACACCTTAGGGATAGACACATCCCTAATTTAAAAATATAAGTCAATAACAAATCATGATTTAACTCAAGAAAATTAACTCTATCCATGATAACTCAAGAATGTAATAATTTTATGCTTGAGAAGAGGTTCATTTTGCAAAATGACACTAAAAAAACCCAGACCATTACAGAAGGTGAAGAAACAGGCTTTGGAGTCAGCCTCGCTCATTCCACATCTGACTTTACCACTCAAGCTGTGTGTCTTTGGATGAATGTTAATCTCTCTGGATTTTTCTGTAAATAGAAAGGAATAATAATAATACCTCTCAGAACTGTGACCAATAAGGTAATAATGTATTGTAAAGTAATTAGTCCAATCTCTGGAACATAATAAGAACTAAAAATGCTAGTTATTATCATCTCTATCATTTTTAGGAGAGGCCACTCTTATTTCACTATTTTATTTTCCCCCAGGATCAAGTATCATGATGCTTTTAAAGTAGTACTGCAAATGTAAAACCAAATCCTTACCTGTTTAAGAACAGCATTACTTCTGTGAATTCAAAACAAAATATCCTTTAACCATTGTATTCTAAATGGAGGACTTCAGACCACATTTGTAAAATACATGTTATCATGAGATACCGGAGGTGGATAATATTTTGCAACAAGAAACAGAGAACACTATCAGGTGGACATCACTATTCCAATTACTTGAAAAACATGAAGTTTGCGATGATGACATAAATGTATTTGTACTTTCATTTGGGGTCATCTCTATTATACAGTTTTTTGGTTTTGGTTTTGATTTTGTTTTATCTATTTTCCAGAAATGGAATCACATTATATATTATGCACAGTTGCTTATATTTTTGTCTCACTTACCAACCTTTTGGAAATCCCCTCAATCCAACTGGTTTAGCTCCATCGCATGCGCATTACTGGCTATCTAACATTGTATTCCTGGACAATTGCTTTGTCACCAGATCCTTGTTGTTTTTCACTGGGACTTCGTTTTCCTTTTGGTTTTGCTACTAGGAACAGTTCCTCAATATGTTTTCCAGCTATCCCATTCCTGGAAATCTGTCTCATAAAAATAAAAACACCAGTTCCTAAAAGGGACTTCTGGCTCAAGAAACATAAATTTTAAATTTTAGTGGATTCTACCAGATAGCCTTTCAAAACATCTAAAATGACTCAAGTTTTCTATCAACACAAATATTCTGAAAAGAGTTTGAAGGCGTCTGGAGAGAGCACCAATTTTGTTCTGCTATAGAGAGTAGAAAAAGAAAATTAAAACCTAAGAAAAAGAGAAAAACGCAGCCTAACAAAACATATGTGGAAATAAGATTATAAATATGAAGACTACACAAATATATGAAAAAATGGAAATTCTTAAATAAGTTTATGAAAATGTATGCATATATGCCCTTGGCATGTGGTAATGTACTGCAATAGAGTAAAGTGCTATACAGGATTAAAACATAGGATGGGGTGTAGCTCAGTGGTAGAGCACATGCTTAGCATGTGCTGGGTTACATTGCCAGCATCACAAAAATAAATGAAAGAATAAAAAAAAGCTCAAAATTATTCTGCGACATATAAAAACCTTTGTTTATATGAAAATACAGTTCTTTGGAGATAAGTTTATAATTTATAAATAAAATCATTTTGCTATTAAAAACCCTTCCATTGCCCAAAGAGGCCCAACCCACACCATGCAGCCCAGAAAGAAATACCATCCGTGCTGCAAGTCCCTATTCACCAAAGTGTGGCTCCTGGCTCCACCCAAACCGCCTGCATTTTGGGACATTGCAGCCACTACCATATCCCTCCCCATATGGTAATCTCCACCATGGAACACCAGACAGGGCCAGAAGGAGCTGTGCATTCCAGCACTTCATCCACAACACTGCAGCATCCCTGAATAGGCCACCCGGCACCATCGCAGCCCATCCTTCCAGCCCCATCTCTGAAAGCAGTTGATGTCATCATGGGACACCGCCACTGCCATTTTGGGTTACCTCCACTGCCACCTCCGCCATCTTTAGCTGAGGCAACTTCCAACTTGGGACACTGATGGGGCTTGGAAGCCCAACATCAAGGTACCTACAGGCTTGATACTACTGCCGCCACCAATTAGGGACATGGTCACTTGCATCTAGAACCTGTAAACAATCACCAAGGTCCCTGTGGGCCCCGCTGCACCAGAGGTACCTCACTAGGAGTGCTAGCAGACACCATCCGGGGAGCTTGCATGGGGTTGCCTCTCTCTCCTTTTTCTCCTGCTAACAGCCAACTTTTTTTGATTACCCTTTCACTAGTCCTATAATCCAATAACTTTATATTTTCACATCCTACCTCATAAACATTTCAACCTAGTGCCCCCCATCTACCATTAGAAACTGTAAACTATTATGCAAACCTACTTGCTATATTGTAGAAGATAAACAAACTCATCATTTCTGTTTATAGCAACAAAACTGTAAATGTCAAAATATAAGCTAATTGATCTATGGCTGCTTGGTTGCATTGGGTGCTGCAAACATTGATATCCCCCTTAAAGGTGGGGTATTGGTAACCTGCAGGGACACTACAAGACTATAGGTTAGAAGCCGCAATACCTCAGATCTGCACTGCAAGAGAGGAAGACACATAGGCAACATGAAAAAACAAGGGAGGAAAGTGCCAAAAACAAACCAAGATAGTACAACAATAGAATCCATCGACTGTGCAATAGAGGAAACGTCAGAGAAGGAGTTCAGAATGTACATAATTAAAATGATCTGTGAATTAAAGAATGACTTAAGTGAGCAAATATAGGCAAAAATGGATCACTCTAACAAAGAGATAAGAAAGCAAATACAGGTAGTAAAAGATGACTTCAAGAAAGAGATAGAGATTTGGGGGCAAAAAAAAAAAAAAAACACCAAACAAACAGAAATTCTTGAAATGAAGGAAACAAGAAACCAAATAAAAAACTCAATAGAAAGCATCACCAACCAAGTAGATCACTTGAAGACAGAACCTTAGACAATGAAGACAAAATATACAACCTTGAAAAATAAAGTTTACCACACAGTGAAGATGGTAAGAAATCATGAACAGAATATCCAAGAATTATGGGATAACATCAAAAGACCAAATCTAAGATTTATCAGGATAAAGTAAGGCATGGAGATTCAAACCAAAGGAATACACAATCTCGTCAATAAAATAATATCAGAAAATTTCCCAAGCATGAAGAATGAATTGTAAAATCAAATACAAGAAGCTTACAGGATACCAAATGTACAAAATTACAACAGATCTACACCAAGACACATTATAATGAAAATGCCTAGCATATAGAAAAAGGATAGAATTATAAAGGCCACAAGAGAAAGGAATCAGATTACATATAGGGGGAGACCAATTCAGATCTCAGCAGATTTTTTTTCAACCCAGACCCCCAAAGCCAGGAGATCCTGGAACAACAGCATACACCAAGCTCTGAAAGAAAATGGATGCCAACCAAGAATCTTATACCCAGCAAAATTAAGCTTCAGATTTGACGATGAAATAAAAACTTTCCATGATAAACAAAAGTTAAAAGAATTTACAACTAGAAAGCCTGCACTACAGAACATTCTTTGGCAAAATATTCCGAAGGAGGAATGAAAAACAACAAGGAAAATCTGCAAAGGGAGGAACTACATTGAAGGAAAGGCCAACCAAAGGAGAAACCAAGTCAATGCAAAAACCAAAAATAAAGCAAAATGACTGGGAATACAAACCATGTCTCAATAATAACCACGAATGTCAGTGGCCTAAACTCATCAATTAAAAGACACAGACTAACGGATTGGATTTAAAAAAAAAAAAAAAAAGACCCAACAATATGCTGCCTTCAAGAGACTCATCTCACAGGAAAAGAAATCCACAGACTGAAAGTGAAAGAATGGGGAAAAAACGTATCACTCGCATGGACTGTGTAAATAAGCAGGGATTTCCATCCTCATATCAGATAAAGTGGACTTCAAACCAAAGCTAGTGAAAAGGAATAAAGAAGGTCATTTCATACTGCTTAAGGGATTCATACTCAACAAGACACAGCAATCATAAATATCTAGCCCCAAACAAGGGGGCATCTATGTATATCAAACAAACCCTTCTCAACTCCAAGAACCAAATAGACCACAACACAATAACACTGGGTGACTTTAATACACTTCTCTCACCACTAGATAGGTATTCCAAATAAAAACTAAACAAAGAAACTAAAGAACTCAATAAAACAATCAATAATTTAGACTTAACAGATATATGTAGAATATTCTATCCATCAACAAGCAAATACACTTTTTTTTCAGAAGCACATGGATCCTTCTCCAAAATGGACCATATGCTATGCCACAAAGCAAGTCTTAGTAAATACAAAAAAAGAGAGAGAGATTACCCTGCATTTGATCTGACCTTAATGGAATGAAATTAAAAATCAATGATAAAATAAAAAATAGAAGCTATTCCAACATCTGGAGAATAAATAATATGCTATTGAATGACACATAGATAACAGGAGATATCAGAGAGGAGATAAAAAAAAATTCTTAGAGGTAGATGAAAACTCAGATACAACATATCAAAATCCTGGGACACTGAATGCAGTACTAAGAGGAAAGTTCATTGCATTAAGCTCATTCATTAAAAGAATAAAAAGTCAATAAATGAATGAACTGACATTACATCTCAAAGTCCTAGAAAAAGAGGGAAAAAACACCAAAAGAAGCAGAAGACAGGAAATAATTACAATTAGGGCTGAAATCAATGAAATTGAAACAAAAAAGATTTTAAAAGTTGACAAAACAAAAAGTTCTTTGAAAAACTAAATAAAATGAACAAATCCTTAGCCACCCCAACAAAAAGAAGGAGAGAGAAAAATCATTATCATTAAAATTCGTGATGAAAAAGGAAATATCACGACAGACAATATTGAAATACAGAAGAGAGTTAGAAACTATTTCGAAAATAGAAAACCTCAAAGAAATTGAAAATTTTCTAGAGGCATATGGCCTACCCAAACTGAACCAGGAGGACATACACAATTTAAACAGATCGATTTCAAGCAAGGAAGTAGAAGATGCCATCAAAAGCCTACCAAGCAAGAAAAGCCTGGGACCAGATGGATTCTCAGCTGAGTTCTACAAGACCAACAAAGAAGAATTAATGCCAATATTCCTCAAATTATTCCATGAAATAGGAAAGGAGGGAACTCTTCCAAACTCATTCTATGAGGCTAGTATCATCCTGAAATCAAAACCAGAGACACATCAAGGAAAGAAAATTTCAGACCAACATCCCTGATGAATATAGATGCAAAAATTCTCAATAAAATTTTAGCAAATCACATTCAAAAACATATTTAAAAAATTGTACACCATGATCAAGGGTAGTTCATTCCAGGGATGCAAGGTTGGTTCAACATACAGAAATAAATAAACGTAATCCACCAAATCAATACACTTAAATATAAGAATCATATGATTATATCAATTGATGCAGAAAAAGGATTTGACAAAATACAGCACCCTTTCATGTTCAAAACACTAGAAAAACTAGGGATAGTAGGAGCATACCTCAACATTGTAAAAGCAATCTATGCTAAACCCAAGGCCAACATTGCCGCAGTCTCTGGCTGGGCACAAATCACGAATCTCCACACAGCTTGTAGATTCAAACAGCAATTCTTTATTCCCGAACTCACACCGGCTGTCTACAAACACGTTCTGGGGAAATCCACGTTCTCTGCCCAAATCCACTCCGCATGGGCTTCTGTCTCCCAAAATATACTGTCTGACCCTAAGAACTCAAGAGGAACTCAGCAGCAGGATACGCCCTATTCTAAAGGGGAACACCCTAATCTCCTATTATGCTAAACTGCCCTATTCTAAAGGGGGAACACCCTAAACACGGATCCTGCCCTGGTCCTTGAGCAAGGTCACCTTTCAGAAGTCCTTCCACTAGACAGCATGGGAGTAAGCTGGCAAGGAATTTGTCATACCTACTTGGCTGATGGCTCCCAGCACAACATCATCCTAAATGGAGAAAAAATTGGAATCATTCCCTCTAAAAATGGGAACAAGTCAGAGATGCCCTCTTTACCACTTCTGTTTAACAAAGTCCTTGAAACCCTAGCCAAAGCAATTGGACAGATGAAAGAATTTAAAGGATACAAATAGGAAAAGAAGAACTCAAACTATCATTATTCACCAATAATATAATTCTTAGAGGATCCATCAGAAAACTTCTAGAATTAATAAATGAATTCAGCAAAGTAGCAGGATATAAAATCAATACCCATAAATCAAATGCATTTCTACACATCAGCAATGAATCCTCTGAAAGAGAAATTAGGAAAAGTACCCCATTCATCATAGTCTCAAAAAAAAAAATGCTTGGGAATCAATATAACAAGAAAGGTGAAAGACCTCTACAATGAAAATTACAGAACCCTAAAGAAAGAAATTGAAGATGACCTTAGAAAATGGAAAGATCTCCTATGCTCTTAGATAGACAGAATAAATATTATCAAAATGTCCATACTACCCAAAGTACAATGCAAATTTAATGCAATTCCAATTAAAATCCCAATGTCATTCCTTATAGAAATAGAAAAGGCAATCATGAAATTCATTTAGAAAAATAAATGACCCACAATAGCCAAAGCACTATTAGCAAGAAGAATGAAGCAGGAAGCATCACAATACCAGACCTTAAACTATACCACAGAGCTATAGTAACAAAAATGGCATGGTATTGGCACCAAAATAGAATTTTAGACCAATAATACAGAATAGAAGACACAAAGACAAACCCACATAAATAGGGTTATCTCATACTAGACAAAGGGGCCAAAAACATACATTGGAGAAAAGATAGCCTCTTCAACAACTGGTGCTGGGAAAACTAGAAATTCATATGCAGCAAAATGAAAATAAACCCCTATCTCTCACCATGCACAAAACTCAACCCAAAGTAGGATCAAGGACCTCGGAATTAGTCCAGAGATCCTGCACCTATTAGAAGAAAAAGTAGGCCCAAATCTTAATTACATCAGATTAAGCCCCAACTTCCTTAACAAGACTCCTAAAGCATAAGAAATAAAATCAAGAATTAATAAATGGGATGGATTCAAACTAAAAGCTTCTTCTCAGCAAAGGAAATATTCAATGAGTTGAAAAGACAGCCTACATTTTAGGAGCAAATTTTTGCCACACACACATCAGACAGAGCACTAATCTCCAGGATATATAAAAGAACTCAAAAAACTTAACTCCAAAACAACGAACAATCCAATCAATAAATCAGCTAAGGAGCTGAACAGACACCTCTCAGAAGATGATATACAATCAACCAAAAAATACATTAAAAAATGTTCAACACCTCTAGTAATTAAAGAAATGTAAATCAAAACTAAGATTTCATCTCACTACAGTGAGAACGGCAGTTATCAAGAATACAATCAACAATAAGTGTTGGCGAGGATGTAGGGAGAAAGGCACACTCATACATTGCTGGTGGACTGCAAATTTGTGCAACCAATCTGGAAAACAGTATGGAGATTCCTTGGAAAACTTGGAATGGAACCACCATTTGACCCAGCTGTCCCACTCATTGGCCTATACCCTGAAGACTTAAAAACAGCATACTACAGTAACTCAGCCAGTTCAATGTTTATAGCAGCACAATTCACAACTGCTAAATTGTGGAACCAACCTGGATGCCCTGCAATAGATTAATGGGTAAAGAAACTGTGGCACATATATACCATGAAATATTATTCAGCATTAAAAGAGAATAAAATATGGCATTTGCAGGTAAATAGATGAAGTTGGAGAATATCACACTAAGCAAGGAAGGTAATCCCAAAAAACCAAAGGCCAAATGTTCTCTCTGATAAATGGATGCTGATCGATAATTGATGGGGGTGGCATGGGTGAATGGAGGAACTTTGATTTGGCAAAGGGGAGGGAGGGAAGGGGAGGGGCCATGGGACAGGAAAGGTGGTAGAATGAGATGAACATTATTACCCTAGGTACATGTAGGACTGCATATATGGTGCAACACTACATCATATACAACCAGAGAAATGAAAAGGTGTCTCTATTTGTGTACAATGAATCAAAATGCATTCTGCTATCATGTATAACTAATTAGAACAAATAAAAAATTAAAATATAAAAAAACCTTCCATTGACAACAAGAAAATATACCAAATTGGTAACAGTGTTTATGGTAGTGATCTGTGGGGCCTGTTTTTTTTCTTTTTTCTTTTCTTTTTTTTTTTTTTTTTTTTTTTTGTGTGTGTGTGTGTGTGTAATTGGCTGCTTTGCCTTTATTTTCCTTCTTGAGATACATTATTTGAAAACTTTGTTCAGTGTAAAAGTACTTCTGGCAGCAGAGGGCATCTAGCTTTCCAACACTATCCTTGTGACTTATGACCCAGTGCAGCTCTGTTAGGAAGAGAAGTGCTGTAACATCTTACAGCATCCACATCCTTGTTTCCCAGGACACACAAGATGGCTTCCTAGAGCACATCTCAGGGAGGCACAAGCCTGGACCAAATTCTAGTCAATGGGACATTAGACCTACAGAGACCAAGCCTGGGAGAACCTGTCCTTTCTCACTGAAAAAGAGTTGTTTCCTGCTGGGCGTGTGGTACACACCTGTAATCCCAGCAGCTCAGGAGGCTGAGGCAGGAGGATCACGAGTTCAAAGCCAGCCTCAGCAAAAGCAAGGCACTAAGTAACTCAGTGAGATCCCGTCTCTAAATAAAATACAAAATTGAGCTGGGGATGTGGCTCAGTAGTCAAGTTCCCCTGAGTTCAATCCCTGGTACCAAAAAGAGAGCTGCTTCCTGATCAAAAATACTCATTTTACATTTGATGTGAGTATGACATTACAGGTCAAGTATCCCTTATCTGAAATGCTGTGACCAGTTTTGAATTTGGAAAATTTTTGCCATATTTGTTATATACATAATGAAGTGTCTTGGCTAGGGGACCCAAGTTTCAACACAAAATTCATTTATGTTTCATATACACCTCATACACATAGCCTGAAGGTAATTGTTTATGCTACTTTTAGTATCCTTGTGTTTGGATTTCAACCCACGGTGAGGTCAGGTGTGGAATTTGACACTTAGAGCATCATGTTGGTACTCAGAAAGTTTCAAATTTGGGGGCATTTTGCATTTCAGGTTTTTGGATTCGGGATGCTTAACCTATACCTTTACTCATGTTACACTACTGAGATTTGGGTCTTTGCAAAAAGGAAAATGAAAATAAAAAAGAATAGAAGGAAGGAAGGAAGGAAAGAAGGAAGGGAAGAAGGGGAAGAAAAGGAAGAAAGAAAGAAGGGAATTCTCAAATAAAGGGGAAGAAGAGAGATGGCGTGACAACACATTTGGTTTGAAAGTACAATAAAAGTCAACTTTGAATAATTGGTTTTCTAGGGCTATTCTCCATCAGTGATGTTTACATAAGAGTAGTTTCCTGCACAGTCTTTAGCAACTCATGAATCACAGTCCTTATCCTCACTTAGAGACAGCGATTGGGACAAAGGAAAGCAGCATGGGATGGAGTGAACAGACCTGATCTCCCCTAGCCTGTTTGCCGACTCCCACAGGCTGGTGCTAAGGTCCAACCTTCATCCTTATCACGAGGGCTTCTGAGAACCAGCAGGTGTGAGCTGCTATTATCACTTCACCCCAATATTCCAATATTACCAGATCCCCATCATTCTTATACTAAATGTACAGACGAACCTGGACAGTGAACCTGGTAAAGTTGTATGAATCATGCTTCCAGAGGGCCGGGGCTCCCAGGACCAACCCAGAAACGCCAACAAACGGAGCCCCTTACTTATCCATCTCTAGAATGGATGTCTAGGAGATTACGGGTCATCCACCTCTCAGAGGGGCTGGGAAGAGCAAGTGAGATCATAGGCTTAAAGTAAGAGGCTAAGTATTGTATTTATTTCTAGAACTGGCAGAAGTACAAAACTGACTGACTTCCTAGCTCTGAGGAAGTTGACTGAGTACTGTTTCATGTGGATTTTTATTCCAAGGATCCTGAAGATCCCTGAAACAGTTCCTTGCTTTGTCTAACTGAGCCTGCACAGGGTCCATCTCTACTTCATGAGGAGTTCATGCAAACCTGAGAACACAACTTTACATAGCACTATCCTCGTCTTGACTAATCCACCAAGGCAATGGATTGGACGACTACTCAAGAGTTACTATGTTAATAAGTTTTGCCAATTATTTCCCATTCTTACTCAGTGTTCAAGGAAGGGCATACACTTACCAGAGGATGTTTTCAATGTTCAAAAGGCATATCTCTTTCTCTGGAACATCATATGGTTGCTATACAGCCTTTTTCTCTATTATGCTCTTTGCCTCAACTGTTAACACATGTACACAAAGCCTAAAAATGTTCAGCTCACCATCATCACTGAAGCTAGATTTGCAAGGATGCTTGCAAATGCAGGAAGTTCAAATCTGGTTGGGCTCTTAAGTGCGTGTAGAGGAACACTGGCTCATGGTCACATTCAGTACAGCTGCTCAATGTATTAACTTGCATTCAGGAGACCAAAATTTCATCTGTAGCCACTTCCTGTTTCCATTTTTGAAGGAACTTGTCAGATCTCTCTGCAACACACATCAGCTGGAGGTGGTAAAGTTGGCTGATGGACTCTCTGCTACTTGAAGACTGGAACTGGGCACTTATTCACCCTGAGCTTCCACAAGGCCCTAACCAGTAGGCAGGAAAGTGGGTGAGCTGTGCAGAAGGCAGAACCATCCTCTGTGGTTTTATGCCCCACACAGGAGGGTCAGAACAGTACATCTTGGGACAATTCACACAGGACCTATGTTAATAAAAGTTTCATAAAGGCCAGAACCTAGAACTGCATGTAGATCTCTATAGAAGTTTCAAAAGAGCATGGTTTGATGCTTAAACTTGGTTCTATTCCATAATGATTAAGAGTAAAAAGAAGTAAAAAAAAAATTAAAGTAAGTTGAGAGAGAGAGACAGAGACAGAAAGACAGAGAGACAGGAAGAGGAAGACATGGAGGAGGGAATCCACACAGAACTGATTAGAAGTATTGACCTTGACTTGTTGAGTCAAAGGTCAGGATTACACACATTAAAGATATGACTGTGTGTGGTGTGGAGGCAGTTGGACCAATTTTCAACTATTTGTAATAGTCCATGATGTAAATGGCACACTGAAACTAGAGTGCCTGAGATTAAATCATCGAGGGAGCCCAAATTGGCAGAGTGAGCTCAAGCAGTTTATTTAAGATCTGTGCATCATTTTCTTCCGCTGAGTATAATACGCATGCTCACTTTAGAGTGAGTTAAATGAACAGAAGTATCATAAAGCACTTGGAGCAGTGGCTGGTATACAGAGAACTGTGTGTGTGATCACAGGTCTCACCATGCCACTCTTTTTATCAGGGACGTGGCCCATGAACTCTGTCATTTCTCCATTTAAAACTATCTCTTGACCGTGGAAAGGAACTGGTGATTCTGAAATGAGCATGCAGAGTAGGAGGAAGAGGGTAAAGCACCTGGCCATGTAATCAAGGGAAACAGAGTACACGGGCTGAGGATGTCTCAGGCTGGATGAGGTTTTGCTGGTTTGACTCAGTTCACCCTGACATTTACAGAGCACTTACTTGCCAGACATGAGATGGGGGTGAATAGGACATGATGACAGGCTCAGCTACACTCCTTGACCCTAACCTCAGGTCAACCAGACTCATCCCTCACTGCCACACCCATTTAAGCCATCTCTTTGCAAGGTTGATCCCTCTGCACCTCCCACCATCCCAACCTTATCAGTCCTTCAAAACCCAACAGTCCTCAGGCCTCCTATATCCTGAGACTCCTGCCTACCCTCTCTTTCCACTTCCAGGGAACACAGCAATTACAGTAATTGGATATGATGTGAAGGAGGGTGAGAAGGTTTCATTTCTTGCAACTTACCCTTCCCTGTCTCCCTATCCCCAGCACATGTGCATGTGTGCATACACACATACACACACACACACACACACACACACACACACAAGCCAGGGAGCTCAGGGTGCCACATGTGGCAGTCAGGCTAACAGCACAGGTACAGGAGTAAGTGGACCTGGGTTCAAATACCAGCTCAGTCCCTATATGATCTTGAGACTTCTATTGTTCCATCTCTGAATCAGGGTTGATCGGGGTTGCCTTGAGCAGCAGCTATGAGGTTAAGTGCCTAGTTCATATGAAGTCCCCAGGTTAATGGTAGTTAGAATCAGACATGTGGCAGATATTATTTTATTTCTTGATGCACCTTGCCAATGACTTTTCAATATGAAGTCATATGGGAGGCAGAAATAGGAGTTAAAAGTGGCATTCTAGATTCATGTTTCCTTGCTAGGTGGTGGCCAAGGGGAAAGTCACACAAGCTCCTTCTGACTTTACATTTAAATTAGGGTTATGGGGGCCCAGCTCACTGAAGCCTTGTGAGGATTATAAGAGATCATATTCGGAGAGACTTGGCACAGGGCTTGGCACATGATAAGTATTGAGTAAATGTTAATGGTATTATTATTATTATTATTACTATTATTATTATGCTTAAGCAAAAGCAAAGATATACTAAATAGAGATGCGTTTTGAGAACTCTATGTGTTTAGGAAAATACTCATTTTCATTTCATTTCTTACCTAATCCCCAACATTATCAGTGGGCAGTCAGAATCATCTGCTTGATGCCCCAAAACTCTGCTCCATGGACCATGTATTCCTTGAAGTACTTATTCAGTGTGCTGAACAAAGAGTAATCTGATCTCCTTTCCTTTGCAGAACATCAAGAGGAAAATCCTGTGTGCTGTGTATGTAATGATATCATGATTTCCTTCTAAATCCGATGGAGCGAGAAGATAACAATGCTTAACCCAGGGTTGTTGGTTAGCTGTCTGAAGAGAGGGTTCCAGGCCACAAAATCAAGATCATTTACCATGGCCTTCGAAGCAAAGTAACTGTTAAACATGCAGTAGAAAGAGTCTCTGGGGGAACTTTATCACTCTGATTAGCCCATTGGTCTTGTATGGTGTTATCCTTACCTGGTGTGCCTGGATTACTTACCAGGCACACCCAGTGCCTCTAACCTCACCAGAGCTGCTCATCTCCAGTGGGGGCCATACGTTTTTCATGGGCTGTCCTTATATGGAATTTGAAGATAACCCTCTGCAAAGGACAAAGGACAAAAAAAAAAAAAAAAATTCTCTGCATTGGTTCCAACAGCTTTCTCCATGTTCTCATTTTCAGCAAACACAGAACTCTTCCTTCCATCTTTCACCAGCTTGTAGGAGTAGGGGGACAAACAAAATGTTCTGACAGGAGCTTGTTTCAAAATTTCTACTAGGGAAGCAACTCCAGGGATTTCGGAAAGAAGCAAAGCAGTGGGTGTTTTTCTAGTCTAGGCCTAAGGAACTTGGAAAACAGACTCAGAAAATGGGGTGGGGGTTGGGGGGGAAAGTTGTGCAGAGATAACTTGGCAGAAAAACAAAAGCAAACCAACAAAAACAACCTAGAAGGGAATTGAGGAGGCCAGTGGGGAAGAGGGGCATCAAATTGACAACTTGGCCAGAAATCTGGACACTGTAAGAGACAATTTAGTGCTAGATCATGCCCTGAGCTGAATTTATAGCTGCTTTCCTTGTTAACTCGCCTCATGTTTAAAGTCAAAACTGCCATAGGCTCCAAGGGATTTTTATCTTTGTCATTTGTAAGATTGTCCTCAAAAATACATACTCCCAAGTGAGGAGAAAAATCCCTCCTCCTACCAGGGCAAAGAAAGCAGACTTTTTTTTTAAAGCAATGTCGAAATCGATTTGTTAAAGGTCCTGCATTTGGGGAGGCTCTTGATGAGACTGTGCTCTAAGAATGGGGACAGGACTGAGCGATGTGGCTGTGGAAAGGTGGCAGGTGATGCCACACACCACCTGCGGCTGAGCCTAAAGACACGCGCGCACCCTACCCGGTCCGCAGATGGAGTTGGAGGGGCCATGGCTACGTGCCATGGCTCTTGGCTGAGAACACTTGGTGGGAAGAGATTCTGCTCTCCATTCCTGTCCCCCCAGGGAGATGAAGAGTAAACCTTAATACGATGCTGCGTTTTGCCAGTTCCAGGTGAGTAGGGAAGACTCACTCCTGAGCCAAAGATAATGTTACAAATGAGGTGCGGTGAGAATCCAGCACTCAGAGAGCGGCTCCTCTCCCTTGGGGTGTTGGAAGGCAGGGAGCTCAGGAATGCCCCAGAAAGGCGGGGAGTCCAGGTCTGCATCCGCTCCTCCAACGCCAGGAGGCCACAGTTTGTAGAGTGAAATTAGAAATGCACAACGCGGCGGCTCGGAGGCTAATGATGTTTATCCAGACATACCACACGGATGGAACCGGCCCAACATTCCGCGCGCAGCGCAGGGAAGACGGGGAGGGGGCGCGGCCGGCCCGCCCCTCCCCCGCCGCCTTCCTGCGCTGCAACCTGGACTTGACCCCCGCGAGCCTGGCGCGGCGCAGCCGGGGCCGCCCCGCCGGAGCCGGGCGCGGAGACGCGCCTCCCGTGCCGGCGTCGCCGCTCGCGTGCCGACGGGGACGGCCCGAAGCGCCCACTGCCCCGCCGCGCGCGCGCACAGCCCCGAAATGTACCGCCAAGTGGCCGCACCCGGGCCACTCTGGCCGTGGAAATATTTCAAATGCCTGGAGCTCTTGTTTGATAGGAGGGGTGCGGGATACGGCGACGGGGAGCAGGAAGGGCTTTGTACCGGAGTGTGGCGGTGTATAAAAGGAGGACCTCCCCTGGCAAGGGGAAGAGCAGAGAATTGGTGACTCCCGGAACTCTGGCCCTCCCGAGCTGTACGTGGCTGGGTGAGCCTCTGGGCCTCAGGGTCTCAACTGCAAAATGAGGGCTAGGGCGTTCCCAGGGTCCTTTCCACTGTGGCATTCTGAGATTCAAAACCTGTCTGCTTTGTGTCACGTGTTATCCATCACAAACAAACAAACAAAAAATACTCCAGAATTAAGAATGAGCTAAAGTGCAACTCTAGAAAGACACCCCCCCCAAATTTTAAGTAACCCCAAACACTGGAACTCAGCGAGTTCTACCTTTATTACACTTCAGAGATTGTTTTTTTTTTTTTTTTTTTTTTCTTTAGTAAAAAGGTAATTGATTAGAGTTAGTGCTGGGGGGTGGGGGAGAAAAGGTACTTGGGTCATTTTTCTCATGGAGGAAACATAAATCCATAAATCCTCCCGTCTCTAAGAAATAAAATTCTTCATTTCCAACATAGAGTGTCCAGATCTTCCAAACAGGTTTTCTTTCTTCTCTAATCTTCACTCTTAGCCGCCTAACATCGGTGACTTTCCTCTCTTCAGATCTATAGAATCTCCCAATAAACGGGAAAAAGAAAGTCCCATTTTGCGATAGCAGCCTGGAAAAATTATGTCCAGGAAGAGATCATTAGAGTTTATTTTGAAAGGAGGTTAAATCTCAAACAAATTTTTTTCTCATTTTCTAAAAATGTGTGTAAAATAATTTCTAAAGTAAGAGCCACACTCATTTATGATATAACTATTAAATTATCTCTGACTGGGAAGAGGAACCTAAGATCTTCACCCCTTAACACCACAGAATGTACATGTGAATGATTCAGAGGCAGGCTCTTTTCTCCTTCCCCACATCCCTCAAAACAGTAATGCCAACAACAATAAGGAGTATGTTTCTGACCTGTGTAGTTTTAAAAGTAATGAGTGGAAAGGTAATTGATTCAGACCCTATTAATTGTTACCAAAACAAGATAACAAGGTGTTCTGTGATCTTAAAGTGTTCCAGGTGCAAAAACTCATTCCAATTAACAGCCTGCTGCTGGGTGATCCTCTAAAGTGTCCAAATGAAGTCTTGCTCAAGGTCAAGTCTTCCTGCCCTCCCTCAGGGTTCCCACTCCAATCAGCTGCCCTCTCCATGCTGGCCTCAAAGACAGGAATCTGGAGACACAGAAGCACAAGCCTGCTCCTCCCCCAGCTTCCCAGGGACAATCCTTGCAACGGGATGCCTTTGTTGTGCTGACCTTGTGAGCAAGTGACCCACAGAGAAGGACACTGTGTGCAGTCACTGGAGTTTTCTGACCTCATTTGTCCATGTCCGTATCCATGAGGCAGCCAAGGGGAGGGGAGAGGAAGTGGAAAAAGATGATTAGGAGGACATGCAGGACAAGGGACGGCAGCTGCTTTGGTGACAAAGAATAATTAGACTTGTGTTTCCTTGAAGAAATTGTTTTGAATTGAAGGTGAGCCTGGCGTTCCACTCTAGCCAACCTATCCTTTTACTTCCCTGAATGTTCCCAGTCCCTTGCTCCTTGGAAAGTTCTTGTTCAAGGTTGGTGCCACATTCTCAGCCCCAGACCCCAGTATCACAAATCACAGGTTCGGATTCCACTTCTGCATGACCTCTCAGTACCAGTTTCATTACCTGCAAAATGGGAATGGTTTAGTTGTAGCATATAAGAATGCTATGCGGCTTAACAGAGTTATTATATGCTTAGAACTATGTCTGGTGCTGTAGGCAATTTGCGAAGCTCTCTGTCCATGGTTTTGTTCAGGTTTCCTCTCCTGGCAGGAGAGCTGCCTGCCTCACGCTACTATGAACAAGGATCAGACCTGTCTTCTCCGGAAAGCAGGGAAGTGTTATCAGTTTTTATATTTGCAAAGATATCATAGAGAATCTGAGACTGTATTAGACTCCAAAAAGCTTTAAAATGAATTGAAAATACAGATATTGGGGCGGGGGGGAGGATTTGTGTCTGTACTGAACATGTACGGACTTTTTTTTTTTTTCCTTGTCATTATTTCACAAACATTTCATAATACAGTATAACAACTGTTTACATGGTGTTGTGGTTTGGATGTGAGGTGTCCCCCAAAAGCTCACATGTGAGATGGTGCAAGAGGGTTCAGAGGGGTAGTGATTGGGTTGTGAGAGCCCTAAGCTAATCAGTTAATTATTCCCTAATGGAATTTATTGGGTGGTAACTGGAGGCAGGTGGAGTGTAGCTAGAGGAGGAGAGTCATTGGGGGCATGGCTTTGGGATACATATTTGTATTTGGCAAGTGGAGATCTTTCTGTGTCAGCTTCCTAATCATCATGTGAGCCACTTCCCTCTGCTGCACTCTTATGCCATGATGTTCAGCCTCACGTTGAGCCCTGAGAAATGGAGCCTGCTATCTATGGACTGAGACCCCTGAAACTGTGAGCCCCCAATAAACTTTTCCTCTTTTGCAGTTGTTCTGGTTGAGTTTTTAAGTCACAGCAGCAAAAAGGCTGACTTAAAACAGAAAATGGTACCAAGAAGTAGGGTCGTTGCTGTGACTAACCTGATCATGTGGTTCAAAACATTTTGGAGCTTTTTGGAATGGATTGGAGGAATTTTGAGATGTTCAGCAGTGCACAGTGGAATGCTTTAGATTATTGTAAGCAGAGATTAATGGCTGATTCTGGTAGGAGCTCAGAAGACCAGAATGCCAATAGTATTGTGGACAGTAAGGCAGGCTCAAGAGGGTTTATAGGAAAAGGAAGACACAATTGGTAATTGGACTAGAGGTCATTTGTATTATGTTCTGGTTGAGAAGTTGTCTGCATTTTGCTAGTGTCCTGAGACTTTCTGCAAGGTTGATTTTAAAAGTGATGGACTTCTTAATCTGGCAGAAGAAATGTCTAGGTAAAATAACATTCAGGCGGTGGCATAGATGTTGCTGGCAGCTTTTAGCCAAATTTATTGTGATAATCAGGAGCAGAAAGCAGAGCCGAAAGATTTGAAAAGCTTGGACTTGAAATGTGGGAGTAAAACTGGAACTGAGGAAGTTGCAGTTTTAAAGACTTTACTGATAGGGAAGAAATGCTAAAGACTTTGACACCAAATTCACATCTTCATATGCATTCCACTATTGTCATGTATGTTAGAAATAAAAAATATATATAAATTTAAAAAAACCAGATGTACTCATCTCTAAGCTTCTGGTGTTATGGGATAATTAAATGCTCACTTTTAACTGCCCCCCCCCCCTCAAAAAAAGAAATGCTAAATTCTTTGCCCAGAGACAATAAGAAAAATGGCTTGAAGGCATCTCTGGAATTGGTAATACCACACCCATCTCAGACTCAAGGAAGTAAAAGTAAAAATTCTCTCGAAAAAAGAGACCAGTGGGGCACCCTTCTTTCGCCAGGAGACCTAGGAAGTCTTTTCAGTGTGCTCAGCCACCCAATCATTCTGAGGCTGCTGCAGCCAGGGACCCTGGAGGCTTGGCTACTGCTTGAAATGGCGGCAGACCTTGGCATCAACCTCGTGGTGCTGGTTCTGCAGGAATGCAGGATGCTGGAGTCAGGGGGTCATGGAGGCTTCCACCAAGACTTCAAAGGCAGGATTTGGAAGCCAGGTAAAGTGCAGCAGGGTTGGAGTCCCTGTGGGCACTCCCTGAGATGGCAAGCGTGGAGATTTCAGGAGGAAATCCCAAGCAGCAGTGGAGACCCCCCAGATTAAGAAATGCCAGTAATGTGGGACATCATCCCAGGAAAGCTGCAGGAACTGAGCAGAGACAAGCCAACAAAAAGGCCACTTGGGTTGCAACCAACGAGGCCACAGGGGAGGAGCTACACAAGCCCTTCGGAGAGAACATCACCATACCATGTGCTCCAGATGCTGGATGTGGAGCTACAGGACTTGTTTGCCCAGCTGCATTTTGGTCCTGTTTTGGTCCTGTCCCTTCTTTCTATGCCCCTATTTTTCTGAATGGAAATATTTACTCTGTACCATTATATACTGGATACTTGTAAATTGCTTTTAATTTTACAGAAGTTCACAATGTGAGATTGACTTGAACCTCAGAGAGGACTTTGGACTTAAACTTTGAACAATCTTGGAACTTTTGAGACTCTGGGGACTCCTGGGAATGGACTAAATATATTTTTGCATTTTCAGAGGATTGTGAGCTTTTTGGAATCAGGGGTAGAATATCGTGGTTTGGATGTGAGATGTCCCACAAAAGCTTGTGTGTGAGACAATGTGAGAGGGTTCAGAGGGGAAATGATAGGGTTGTGAGAGCCTTAAGCCAATCAGTTAACTATCCCCTGATGGGGTTAATTGAGTAGTAACTTGAGGTGGATGGGCTGTGGCTGAAGGAGGGGAGTCATTGGGGGCATGGCTTTGGGATATATATTTGTATCTGGCAAGTAGAGATTCATATTCTCATATTCTCTCTCTCTCTCTCTCTCTCTCTCTCTCTCTCTCTCTCTCTCTCTGTGTGTGTGTGTGTGTGTGTGTGTGTGTGTCTCTGCTTCCTGATCATCATGTGAGCTGCTTCCCTCTGCCACACTCTTCTGCCATGATGTTCAACCTTACCTTGAGCCCTGAGGAATGGAGCCTGCTGTCTATGGACTGAGACCTCAAGCCCCCAAATAAACTTTTCCTCCTTTGCAGTTGTTCTGGTTGAGCTTTTAAATCACAACAGCAAAAAAGCCCATTAAAACACCTGGTATCTATATGGTATTAGGTATTGTAAGTAATCCAGAGGCAATTTAAAGTATACAGAAGAATAAGCATAGTTCATATGCAAATACTATGCCATTTCATATAAGGGACTTAAGCATTTAGGGATTTGGGTATTTGGAGGAGGCGCTGGAACTAATTGCCATTACATACAGAGGGAGAGCTATAGAAAAGGTTGCTACTTATTGAAACCAATTCAATATACACCTTCTCATTTAAACTTTACAATGACCCCAAGGTAAGTATTTTTACTCAGTTTTGTAAGAAGGACGTGAAGACCAAAAACAGTTATAAATATCCCCCTGGTTGCACAACTAGGTTGGAACATAATAATATGTAACACACAAGTGTTGGATATGTTGCATATCTTCATTCATTAAGTGCTCACAGCAACCCAGTTAGGTGGATGCTATTATTAGCCCCCATGCTATTATTAGGAACTCAGGCAGAGAGGATAAATCCCTTGACCAAAGTCCCAGCAGTAGAGAGTGGCAGAGCTGCCCCTGAGTGCTGGCCTGCCTATCTGCCCACCAGGGATGGGAAGCCCCAGCCACACTGATCCCCATTGCCACTGGCTGGGTCACCCTGCAGAAAGTCCTAGAGAACTGCAGCTCCGTGGGAAATAAGAACTACCATCTATCATTGCCTTGTGCCTTCTTAACTATTTGAGACGAATGAATGTTGATTTTCTTTTGTTCTTTGTTTTGTTTTGGTGTGGTTTCCAGGAATACAGTTTCTATATATCAAGAAATGATGGCCTCCTTCTGTCACTTGCAAGGGTTCCCCCTCCACTGAATATAATATGAAAGGATCCTCAAAACCTTCTGCACAGCCTGAGCTAACTCAGATGTGAAGGCCTAGTCCCCAAACAGAGCCCACAATGAATCTTCCAGAGGGTTCAGGAAAAAGAAGTTCCTGTGACCAGGCAGGCCAGGGCAGATGGGGAAGGCACAGCCTGTCCTGAGCAGGCAAAAAAAAAAATGTCATTCACCCTCGAAGTCACAAGCTCAGCTTCAACTCCAGTTCCTAACTAGTCCTGCACCTTGACCTTGAGCACTCTAAAGTCCGTGGAAAACACAGCCAACTGAGGCTTCCTGTTGTTCTTTTGCAAAGTGAACCATTTGCATGTTGTTTCCCTTTCCACCAAACAGGCTTGTATCTAGAAGAAGTTATTTAAAGCATGAAAAATAAAACTTTAACCCCTTCACCCTCCCAAAGGTATTCTTCCAGAATTGAAATAAGCAAGCCCTTCAGAACAAGTTGATAAGGTAAAATAAATATCCTTTGGAATTGGTCAATAAGTGTGATTTCCTGTGTTTTCATTTTATTATATTGGGACATTGGGAAGCCCTTGGTTTCTGCCTGTAATCTCCCTCTGTACCCTGGGGAAACACTATTGCACAAGGATGACAGTAAGCCCTGTTAGAGGCTGTCTTTGCCAAAAGTGTGACACTATCTACTCCTATATAAAGAGACCATGATCTGACCCTAGAACTTAATCTAATTCAATTAACATAATGAGATTCTTTAATGAAAGGTTAGCAGCATGTTGGTGAGATAAAATAATAATCATAGTGAGCATGTGCCAGATGAGTCCTTTTCATGCTTTAACTTATCTTCACAATAACCCTAAGAAGTAGGTACTGTTACTATCTCCATTTTACAGATACGGAAACTGAAGCAGAGAGAAGTTAAATAACTTGCCTGAGATCACACAGTAGCTAAGTGTTGGAGCTGGGATTTGAACCCAAGAATTCTGTGACCAGAGTCCATGGGATGAACCTCCACAAAGTTTCCCAGTTTAAGCAGAAAATTCATATCTCACTGGAAGTAAAACAGAAAACACAGTAGCACAGACCCAGCTAAGACAAAAGGCTCAACGCTCAGCTGCCTGATCCAGCTCTAACTCTGCACTTGTTAAATGTGCAGCCTTGGCTTGGTTTCTTGATCTTTCTGTGTGACCTCTTCCGTCAAATAGAGAACCTATCCATGGAACCGTATGGGGACTAAGTGGCATAGTCCGTGGAGGCTGGACGTTATTACAATTGCACAATCTCTTTCTGAAACCCAGGGCTTCAAGTGGGTTTTCAACTTTTAGAATAATTGAGTGCATGGCTTGTATTAAGTGGGTTCTGGGAGTCTGAGGCAGCATCCTGGGAGCAAATGCATTAGCAACTCTACAGTGAAGTGTTTGGCTCTCTACATGTACAAAAGAAGACTCTAGTTCAGGTTTGGGCACCCAGTGAGCTACAAATAAACTTGCAGAGTTCAGGGCCTTTGGGATCGAAGATGCTGAGCGGGACTGTACCAACCGTGAGTTCTGAAGCATTTGGAGTCACAGCTGATTTCACTAGGGAGTGTGGTGCTAAGGAAGGAAAACACAGTAGGCGCTCTCATAAACTGGAAGGAAGAGCCAGGGGGTGACCATCCGGGGGAGAACAGATACTGGGGGTCCCCGGGAGGCAGAGTCTCACCACTGTGGTGGCAGAAATGGTTCCAGAAAGTCACAGTGAAAGGTGAAGTGTCAGCTTAGCCACAGAACACGGATGAGTGTGCAGAACCAGAGCAGTCCTCTGTCTGCAGCGCCCCTATAATCCCAGAACAAATGGACACTTACTCAAATATTAATGGCGAAGACACCAGTTAAGAGGTGGACAGGGAGAGGGGGATTTGCATTCCCTGGAGATGGACTCTTGCCTTCACGCCTCTGCAAACAACAGAGATTTTGAGGGCCTTTCCACAGATGTCACTGGTGTCACTTGCTGGCACCAAATTGCATTATGTGCCCAACATTTAATCCTCAAATAACTGAAAGTAGGTATGATCATTATGCCCGTTTTATGCATTGGGCACTGTTCTGTAGAACATTGTTGCCCAAGATCTTGAAGTGAGCAAGGGAGAGAACTAGGTTTCAAACCCAGTCTCCTGACTCAAAGCAGAGCTCCTAGCGAGCCGGTTACCAATGTCCTGGGGCTCACAGATGCAAATAAAATGATGATGTTAAGGACTCAAGGCTGCCCTAACTAACTCATTTTCATTCCTATTGCTGCAATTCAGCTCTCAAAAGATCAGACTGACCTTCTAGTAAAAGAAAAAAAAAAAAAAAAAAAACTGAGCCCGGCTTGCACACAACTCTGATTTTCAGCTTTATCGTTCTGACAGCTAAAAGAGACTGTTTTGAATTGAAGAGTGAGGCAAACAGAAGCCCTGGTTATTATAGTTAATTCAATTTAATTAAAGCCATAAATGCAAACCACAGTTTTGCAGTGGGTACCGACCATTCTGATTGCTTGGAGGATTCAGAGTCATGCTCTTAACTGATGGGCAGACTCCCAAGTTGCCACATTACTCAGCCCTGCGCTAAAGGGCCTCTTGCCTTGACTCAACCAGCGGTTCCTTTCTACACTACTGATTTCTCTCTGGATTTTTTTTTTTGGTTTTGAAGGTGATTTGCTCTGGTTCTTTTCAGCCATAAAAGAATTGCATTTCGATTCCCTTTCCCTAAGAAAAATCTGAGTGACTTTTTTTTTTAAATTTCCTTCCCTTTTTTATCTTTTTCTTTCTCACCTTCTTTCAATATTCTGTCCCTTTCTGCCTGTATACTTTCTTCTGATCCCCCTTCTTGTTAGCCACCTGCAGCTGGCCCCAAAATGCAATCTCCCAGAAGGCCCAGTGGCCTGCTTGGTGAGGGAGTACACAGACAGTCTCTGCTCTCAGCTTGCTCACTGCCCAGATGGGATAGACACAGAACTCCGGTGATCCCTGTGCATATGACTTCAAGGGCAGTGGAGCAGGAGGGATGCCTAGCCCTGAATGCGGACATTACCTAAAAAGGGCACTCCCTGGGCAGAGGGAGTGTCAGGTAAGATGGCACAGGGGCGAGGGAACCTGTAACCAAGAAAAGACCTAATGGTTTTGTAGCTTTGTTTACAAGGCCCCCATGACCTAGCCTTAGCCTATCCATCCAGCTCCACCTCTGCCTCTTCCCAGCTCATCGTCTTCAAGACACATATGGGAAATTTTGTTTCTTGCTTCAGCCTTAGAACTTGCTCTCTGGATCTCTCTTCCCACCATCCCCACCTCTTACCTGACTCTGATTCACCCTCTAGGTTTCCAATTAAAGGTCCCTCCTCTGGAAAGCATCCCCCGTCCTCCAAGGGCAGGTGGCATCCCATTTACTCATTCCATAGCACCCTGTACTTGGGTACCTGACACTTAGCACCCTGGCATCGCCCGTCAGTATTCCATCCCAGACCAAAAGCTCTGTGGCCACTCGCGTTGTTTCTCTTTGTATCTCCATGCCAGAAACGGGGGTGGGTGCTCATCCAGGTTTCTGGATGAAGAAGACACTTAGGGAAGCTAAGGTGGGGAAGTAAGAAGGAATGCTGTGTTTAAAAAGGAAACAGAAACTGAGGGAAAGGTGACATCAGAGCAAGAGAAGAGGAGAACATATGAAGAAAGAATCCTCATGGAAGGGAGCCATTCTTCAAAAAACAAACAACAAAAAAAAAATAGGTCCTCGAGGCTCTCCCTGGAACCGAGCCAGAACCAGTGAGTGCATCCTGATTTGACTGCATTCTCTTGAAGGAGAGAGAAACCCCCAGCCAGCCCAAGTCCTCTTGGATTTTCTTGTAATGACAAGAGAGCAGTGTTAAATGGAGCTGGCTACTGCTTCATATCAGCAATTTCTTCATGCATACATAACCAGAAGTAGCATCTGTTCCGATCTTGAAACAAATGAGACACTTTTGGAGACATGAAAGACATAAAAGTAAGCAAGAAGCCCAGACTGCCGCATCCTCAGGAGAGCCTGGACGTCCTCCAGAGACCACTTCCCTGTGCTGCCCTGCTGATACTGCCACTGCCATCTCTGTGGAGGCCTCCCAGATACCAGTGCCCACCATGTCTGCAGGCAGGACATGCTTGGGAATTTGCAACCTGTGGCCCCACCCCTGGGAAGCCCTTAAACAAGCACAGATGATGGAAAATAAATATTCCATCCATTGGCCCCTGAGCAGGATGGCTCAGATATGTGTCCTTCCTGTCCCCAGAGCTCTGCTGCAGAAGCTTACCTCATGTCACCTCCTCATGTGGCTACTTACCTTGCCTGTCCCACACCACATTCCCTTGCCAATCTTTCCTGCAAAGCACTCATACAAAAATTCCTGCACAGAAGGCCTTGTCTTGGGGTCTCTATCTGGTACCCCACCTGCAGCAGACATTGCTCCTAAACTCAAGGTGGAGTCAAGCTTTCTGCTAGAAAAGGTGACACCCTGTCATGCTTCACCCCAGCCGCCCACATACATGTCATTTCCCTCAAAACCAAGGTCTTCAGGGTGAAGGGCACCCACTGAGAATGGCTTCCAACCTTGTGGGACATTGTTAATTACAAGGAGATGTCCAATGCTTCACATCCAAGAAGAACTCCATCCTCCAACCCCATGAATCAAAGCCCTGTGCTTCTGAGTATTCATGACTCTGTAGCCTCACGTTTCACCCCGGGGAGAAAGACGCCAACACCTGAACAGAGCATGTCTGGGAAAGGGTGGTGCATGTGAGACCATCTCAGTTTTCACAAGAATGTGGCAGATTCTTTAAAGGAGCATGGGGGAGATGACTGAGCCTGGGGTGTGTCCATTTATACTTAAAATAAAGCTGTAAAAGGTGAGTAGTTCTCACTTTCTGTAACAGGTAATTACTGATGGGAAGGTTTTCAAATGTCTGTGGATGGGGAGGAGAAATCACCCAACTTCCTGTAGTTGACTCTGGGGAGTGAGCCATGGTACCAGCATGTGACATCATTTACCCATCTTCTTCCAGAGTGTTACCTGAGGTTTATGTCTCAGTATTATACACTACTCCACTGCCATGGTGAACAACCAAAAAAAAAGATATAATAATAATAATAATAATAATAATAATAATAATAATAATACAGGTTAATTAAAAACTTGGGGAAGCAAGGGATTTAAATTAACAAAACAGGAAAATACAACTTAATACTTTAGTCCCTCCAATGAGAAACTGGTAGAGATTTCTGAGCTATTATTTAAACCTTCAGGTTTGGCTTCAACCCAGGAACAGTTAAATCATTTTTGAGCCATCATAATTATTTTCTTAATCTGGCAAATGTAAGAGAGATTAGAAGCAGTGTATATGGTCACACGGCCACTCTAGATGGCAAGGCTACGCGTGCTCTTTGCCCCTTCCAGGCTGGGGTTGGGCTGACTCCGCACCAGGTCAAACTTATGGTGACCACCTACATCTGGCCCCAGGTGAGCATCCCAGCATCTTCTTCAGTGGATGTCTGAAGACAGAGATTCCTATCTCGCTCCTGTAAATAGTGAGTATCTCTATGATTTACTGAGGGACAGCTTCATGCCAGGCACCCTACTGGGTGCTTTAGGCTCTCTTCTCACAAGAGCCCCCGCCCCTTTGTGTTGGTCAACTAGAATCAGCCGAGCCCCCATTCATGCAGAGCACCGTCTCTTTGCTCCTCATCAACCCTGACACTCTTCTGAGTCCTCTGGTCATCACAAAAGACCCCATTGCAAATCATTTATGAGCCTTGAAAACCTGAGGGATCAAGAAGAGGAGACACAATGAGCCCCGGACAGCTTCCCACACTCACCAGCTTCCATGTTCTAGGGCTGGACATCTTCCCAATAGGAGCCATCCAGATTTCCCACAAAGCCTGCGCCACCTCATACACAGAACATTTCCCAAGCTCTCCTCCTTCCATCCATGCCTTGCTCTTGACACTGTAGCCATCTCCCAGGGCTCTACCTAATTCTCATTTTCTTCCATGGAGATTAATTGCTTGGCCTGTCCCCAGCCTCCTGTCTCCATGCTGTCTCTCTGTTTTTTGGGGCATGCTTCCATGACCTGTAGGGGGACCCCCATCTTGCCCCATCCTGCTCAGTGCCTGTATACAGCTCACTGCTCCAGCTCCCCAGTTCTAAACCCCTTGCTGGTCATACATATTCTGACTTCAGAGAACAATCAATTTCTCATTTCTGTCCCCTTGTCCTTTCTCTTTGCCTTTCTCAGGCAGAGAATGTCTGTCTTACCAAGAAAGACTCCATACTCCCCTGTCCCTCCTTACCAGGGTGCTCTAGGGAGGGTCTCGTGGGGGTGGAACAGAGGGTATGAGCTATGCTACCTTCCTGCTCTCCTCTTCTGCTTCATGTCAGCTGAGATGGCTGCTGTCCCTGAAAAGATTTTTGGCTGATCCATTTTCTCCCTGCTCCCTCGGACTTTCCCATGCAAAGCTAAAAATAGCAACCCATTTCTCTTCTTGAACTAAAACACACAAGCAAACTCCCCAGCATCTGGCCAAGGAAATGGTCATTGTGCTCATTGGGTGGCCAGGTGCTGGTGCCCAGCCTCTGGGAGGCAATAGAAACAGCATGAAGGAACAGAAGGAGTTGGGATTGCTGAACATTGAGAGGAATGCACCACAATCATCACAGGTAGTAGCTCTGAATGATAGAGTCGGAGTTGGATTTCTGACAACCTGGCAACCAGTTGGGACTTTCCAAAGGTCCTCATGTAGACCACTGAAGCACGTGACCCTGGAAAATCCACTGAGGGTCAGAGTCCGCCCCAGATATTGCAGCTCTTGGGAAGCATCTCCAAGCTCTGGAGGCTGCAGATCAAATTGGAAGTCATCCCTGAAGATTCTTGCTGATATCAAAGAACTGGGCTACCTGCACTTGTAAGACACAAGCCAAATTATGCAACTGCTCCTGTTCCGTCACTGCTTTCTCTTTCCTTCTCCACGAAGTCTTCCTAGACTGACCCTCCCGGCAGCATCTTTTCCTCCTTGCAATTTCTGTCTACATCAATCATTAGGCATGTAATCAGTTATAGGCTTGCAACTGTCAGTATTGCTAAACAGAACTTTGACTGCTGCACTATTCTTTAAAGAGGGGTGTGTGTGCACATGCCCTGGTTCAAGAGCAGTGGCTAGGCTTTGCAAGCTTGGAATCAAAGGTATTCAGCTCCTCACTCTGGATCTGATATTCATGGGGACTCTTGATTATTGATAAGTTTCTCTGAGACCCACCTGGAAGTTGTGCTCAATAATGCTGGAGTGGAAAGAAACCATTTCTTCCCAAATTTATCCATTTAGGGAATTCCTGTATCCTGAGCCAGAAAAAAAAGTGAGCAGAAGTTAAAGCAGGATTTAAGAGATTCCTGGGAAGAAAGGAAACTCAGAAAATGTTATCAGGTAAGGGCCTGGGAGGTGGGGAAATACATAGATGATCGCTACAGAGATACAGATTGATAGGTAGATATGACACATAGAGATACATAATTGATACATGGATAGAGATAGATAGAGGGGTGGAAGATGGATGCTAGATACTGTTTTAAACAGAGAATTAAGGAAGACTCCTTTTTGGAGGGACTGGAGGAACAATCAAGGAGAGTGTCCTAAGTCAACCCAGGAAAATCTCCAGTTAAAGACAGAGAAAATGGAGAAGCCACCTGACTTTCGAAAGATCCCCACCAAGATGCAAGAGGTTGGTCCACCAGGTCACAACTCTTCAGGCTGAAAACAGAAGAATGTTTCCTGGAGCCCTTAGAGAGCTCCATGAAAGAGGTGAGAGGACTCAGTGACTACGGAGAGGTCCTTTAGGTCCTTTAGGAAATAAGTTTCCTATATCCTACTTGTCCATGTCCTATACCAGCAAACCCTCTTCAAAAAGCTTAATGTCAAACATGGCCCACTGACTGGGTGGGTCCCTCCTTCCCTCTGCTTTCCCCACTCCCTCCTCACAGTTTGAAGTGGCCTCTCTCTCCTCTGGACTCCCGTGGCTCTTCATGAGAACATCTCTTTGTGCTGAATGACCCTTGAACTCATGCTCTGTGTTAATCAGAATAATGGTCCCCATCCTAGGACCATTATTTAGGTTTAGTATGTGGACATCCTAAACCCTGAGAAGTTTTGAAGATGTGTTTCAGGACCTCGGGGTGAGGAGCTTCTCCTGAATTTGCTGGTTGGCCTCAATCTAATCACATGAGTCTTTAAAAGACAGAAATTTCCCTGGCTGTGGTCAGAAAGAGGGAGATATGATGACTAAAGGATCAGAAAAAATGCAGCCCTGTTGGCTTTGAAAACAGAGGAAGGGGCCACTAGCCAAGGAAAGCAGGTGGCTTCTGGAATCTATAAAAGTCAGGAAATGGATTCTCCTCTAAAACCTCCAGAAAGGAAAGCAGCCCCGCCCACACCCTGAGTGGAGCCTGTGAGGACAGGAGCTGACCCCCAGAACCATAAGAACCAATTCTCCCCAAAGTGGACCCACCCTAAGCTCTCTGAGAGCAGGAGTCCCTTTCCTTGGAATAGTTACACCCATGCTTGATCCATGGTAAGCAGTCAATAGATGTGTTGGAAGCGTGGATGCGTGAACAAACAGCTGACTAGATAGCACTGGGCAGAAGGAAAGGAAGCAAGCTCAAGGTCAGCCACAGAGCACAGTCTCCAGAGTCTTTGGAGAGGGAAATTACAAGTTGTCACGAGTGACCACCTTTTGCTGAATGGCCTGCCCCTTTTGTCACTTAGGAGAATGTCATTGACATAGGGAGAAGAATTCCTGAGAAAGGTTAAGTCCATGTGTGGTCAAGCTCTAACCAGAAGAAAAAGACTGTGGGATGGCAGGATGAGGAGAAAGGGATCTGGAGAGGGGGACATGCTGAGTGTGGATCCTGACCAGCACTTGGAAGGATGGCCAGGACTTGGGTCAGCAGAAAAAGAGGTAGGACAGAGCTCACAAAGAGAGAAAGTGTGGCTTACCAGGAAGTGACGGGCTTGGCCAGAGCAGATGGACTGAAGATAGTCACATAACTGCAATGGTGGTCCCCTACCAAGTGTTCCCCACGTAAGCACTCAGTATGTTCAGCTCACTGGTCCCCCTAGCTACCCACTGCAGGAGCGTACAGGGCACTTGGAGACTGTTCTCCTGGCTGCCAGGCATTTGTCCACCTTCTTAGGTATGGGGTTCTGTTAAGGTCTGTAAACAAGTCAAGATGGCGCCTGGCATTTTGCCAGAGGGAGTGGTTTGTGAAGTAACGCCAGCGAGCCATTAAGTGTGGAGATTCCTTATTGGTTGACTGCTGTATCTAGTTTATGCTAATTAAGATAAGCTGTGTGGAATGTATACATACCCCTTCTGTCCTACAATAAACGGCTCCCACTCCTGCTGTATCAATCTACACAAGTTGTTCGTCACCCCCCCCCCCCCCCGTTATTTTGCTGCAGCTGGACTGCGGCAGGGTTTCCCCTTTCCAGCCCAGGTGTTCCCTCCCTTTTCTCACAGCTGCCCAGTCCTGGGCATGTGACCTGGTTTGGCCATCGGATGAGAATCAAAAACAAGTAGCAGAAAGAAGGGGATGGGGAGAATTTGTTCCAGCAGCAGCAACGGCAGCAACATCTGGATCCCAGAGGCAGCAGCCAGGGCTTCTGCTCTGTTTCTAACACATTTTTGGAGTCCAGTGATCATCTCAGCAATTCTTTTTTTTTTTTTAATTTTTTATTTATATGTGACAGCATAATGCATTACAACTCTTATTACACATATAGAGCACAATTTTTCATATCTCTTGTTGTATACATAGTATATTCACACCAATTCGTGTTTTCATACATGTACTTTGGATAACAATGATCATCACATTCCACCATCATTAATAACCCCATGCCCCTTCCCTTCCAGTCCCTCTGCCCTATCTAGAGTTCGTCTATTGCTCCCATGCTCCCTCTCCCTACCCCACTATGAATCAACCTCCTTATATTAAAGAAAACATTCGGCATTTGGTTTTTTGGGATTGGCTAACTTCACTTAGCATTATCTCCTCTAACTCCATCCATTTACCTGCAAATGCCGTGATTTTATTCTCTTTTATTGCTGAATAATATTCCGTTGTGTATATAAGCCACATTTTCTTTATCCATTCATCTATTGAAGGGCACCTAGGTTGGTTCCACAGTTTAGCTATTGTGAATTGAGCTGGTATAAACATTGATGTGGCTGCGTCCCTGTAGTATGCTGTTTTAAGTCCTTTGGGTTCAGCAGTTCTTTAATCTCCCCAAACCCATCATAAAATTTATTCCAAACCTAAATGGGTAAGAATAAATTCCTGTTATTCATAATCAACAACCCTGCAAGATAGAGTAGATATTAAAATTCTTTGTGTGTGTGTGTGTGTGTGTCTGTGTGTATGTATCTCAAATGAAACTTTGTTTAATTATTTTCAACAATGGTATTTTAAGACTCTTTTTCTAAAGACTCTTAACATACTGATTTTTCTTTTTTTAATTGATTTTATTTTTTAAATACATGACAGTGGAATACATTACAGTTCTCATATGACAGGTTAGGAACTTGAGGCTCAGAGAGGTAACATAACTTGCTCATAGTCACAGAGCTCATACTTGTCTGGATGGAGTTTATATTATACAAGGTTGTAGAAAACAAACTGTTAATATGTATCAAGCTTATTAAAATATTCAAGCCCTTTGAGTTAATGATTCCATTTCTGGGACTTTGTTCTAAGGTGGTGTTTCTTTTTTAATATTTATTTTTTAGTTGTAGTTGGACACAATACCTTTATTTTATTTATTTTTATGTGGTGTTGAGGATCGAAATCAGAGCCTCGCATGTGCTAGATGAGCACTCTACCACTGAGCCACAAACCCAGCCCCTAAGGTGATGTTTCTTAATTTTTTCTTTTTATTAACACCCCTCTGTTAGGGAACCTTTTAAAATACTTTTTCCTGGTGTGCTTTCTGCACTGCCATTAAATCTTATGCCACAGATATACTATATATTTGATTATGTATATATATACTTAAAAAATGGAATTTACTTTACTCCCAAGAACCAATTTTAGCACCCTTATGGGAGATTATCACCTTCCATTGGGAATTCATGTTCTGAGGAAAAGCTTTATGTACAACATTAATTAAGTAGTTGATTTGAAATACAAAGAAAGAAAAATAACATTTCTACAATGTAATAGTCATTTTCAGTAATCTTTCACAAATAAAAACCTACTTTTTAGAGACTTAAAAAATACTTTATAAACAACTCTTAAGTCAAATTTGAGATATAAAATATACCATTTCCCAAAGGGACTTTTCCCAGAGGAAGAGTCATTGCCCAAAACACATGGCCAAATTATACAAGATAAAAGCAAGTCATTTGAATTTAACCCAAGAAGTTGGGGGGAAAGGCAATAATAATAAATTTTACAAAATTTGTAGTAACTTTTAAAAGTCTTACATATTCATAAGAACTTTTTTTAGACATAAAATAATTTTATTCTATGGTTATAGTTTCATAAATATGGTTTACATTTCATAGTTTCATAAATAAGAATTTTAAAATGTAATATCATCATTATACAGGTAGCTCCGACTGGCTTAATTATAGGCAATTTTTTCCTCATTTTTTTTTTATTTTCTAACTTTTTATAATGAACTTGTATTATTTATCAATGAAAATCAGTTGATGTTTTTGAAGCAGGCTAATTCCCCAGCCAGTTATGGATCACGGAGGTCCTCAGGCCACTGTCCTCCTGGCTGGAAGAGGAAGGGGCGCCTGCTCATGCTGTGTGTGGCCAACCTGCTCCCTCCTTTGCTTTAGATGGCTGCCCCCACTTCCATAGCCCAAATGGATGCTGTTATGGTTTGAATGTGAGATGCCCCCCAAAAGCTCATTTGTGAGCAATGCAAGAAGGTTTTGAGGAGAAAAGATTGGGTTATAGCCTCAACGTAATTAGTGAATTAATCCCTAATGGGATTAACTGAGTGGTAACTGGATGCAGGTGGGGTGTGGCTGGAGGAAGTGGTTCACTGGGAACATGACTATGGGGCATGTATTGGAATCTAGTGACTGGAGTCTCTCTGCTTCCTGATTATCATGTGAGCTGCTTCCTTCCACCATACTCTGCCACCCTGATGTCCTGCCTCACCTCAAACCCTGAGGAATGGAGCTGGCCTTCTGTGGACTAAGACCTCTGAACCCGTGAGCCCTCAAATAAACTCTTCCTCCTCTACAACTGTTCTGGTCAGATCCGTTAGTCACAGCAGCAAAAAAAATCTGACTAAAACACACACCGTACCACAGCCCAGGGGTGGGAGATGGGGAGCAATTGGAAGAAGAGCTCTCTGGGCTTGAAGCAAGTCAGCTGGCCCTTGGAGAATGTCCCAACACCACCACCATCACCACCACTACCACCACGTGGGGAGACCCAACACTCAGGAGTTCAGCTCTAGTCGGTCCACAGCCTCCAGCCTTCAGCTAGGTTTTGATGGTGTGATGCCTGGCCCATCCAGGACATCACAGTAGAAGGGAGAATGGTATGTGATGGGGTGAGCACTCTCCTCCCACTGGTATTGAGGTGAACTTGCACAATGACCTCAGCTGAATAAAGGGCCATCTCTGCAAGCATACACCCCAAGGCACGGCAGCATCTCTATGACAACATCTCAGGAGCTACCGGTCTCTCTCAGCTCTGACCAGTGCTCTGAAATGTCACTTAGCACTGCTGGGCCATTGAGTCCTTTCAGATGGAGAGTCAGACATCCCATGCCCTACTCAGGGCTCAGGATGCATACCCTGGCGCTGGAAAGAAACCCCCTTCTTAGTGGGGATATGCTGACAACCCCCCTCCTCCTACTCAACAGGCCCCAGAGGGAAGCCCTGCCCTGCTCATCCCCTCCTCCCAGAACCAGCCTCTCCTTGCTCACCTGAAGCTCGGGAAGCTTCCCCCAGGCTTGCTCCCCAACCCCAGGCTTACCCCACTCGAAGAACCCTACTCCATCCAATCACTTCCTTCTTCTCCTGGATCCCCATCAGGTACAAAGCCAGAGCCACTCTGGAATGTGACCCCCAAACTGGTCTTGATCTGTCCTGCTGATGGCTGGCCCCAGCCCACAGGGATCCCTACAGGCTTCTCCCAGTTCTCCTCCTCACCTCCCAACCCCTGGACTTTTTTCACCTAATTCCTCTTAGTCCCCCTGGCCTGAGCCAAGGGCAGCCTTTCCAGAAACTAGCTTCCTGCCATGCCAGCTGTCCAAAGCATGGCCCAGCTTCCTCCAGCTCTTCCCAGACCACTGACCATACCCTTGGCAATGGTCTAACAGAGGCACCACTCCCCACCAGGCCTGGAAACTCTTGCAGGAGTCAGGATCGTTATCCTGTCATTTCATAGTATCACCTAATTTTGATTAAATGCTTGGCCCTTATCAGAGGATCTATAAGAGCTTGTGTAATGCCTAAGTAGCCTAGGGCTCCTGTAGGCATTCCCACCATCCCTGCAGGGGACAAGCAGGAGCAACTTCCCAGCGAGGCCTCCCTCCATGAAGGCCTTTCTGTTTTCTTCTTGCCAACCAAAGCCGACAACACAAGAGCACTCTTCTTTTTTGGTTTTTTAAAATTTATTCTTAATTTTTAATGGATAAATGAAAGGGATATATATTTATCCCATGCAACATGTTGTTTTGAAATATATACACACACAGTGGAATGACTAAATCAAGCTAATTGATGACCATATGCATTAGTACTTCATGCGATTATCTTTTATTTAATGGGGAAAATACTCGAAATCTACTCTCTTAGCGATTGTCAACTTCACGTTGTGTTTACCTACAGTCTCCATGTTGTGCAGCTCTCTTGAAATTATTCCTTCTGTCCAGCTGAAATGTCGTGTCCATCAAATTTTGTGTCCTGCATCTCCTCAATTCTGCCTCTTTCCCCAGCCGCTGGCAACCTCAACCTTCTCTCTGTTCTCCGAGTTTAACATTTTTAGATTGCATATAGGAGTGAGATCCTGGGACGTTTGTCTTTTGTGCCCGGCTTATGTCACTTAACATCATGTCCACCAGATCCATTCATGTTGTCGCACGTGACAGGAGTCCCTTCTTTTTTGAAGGCGGAATGGTATTCCTTTGTGCATGCATAGCACATTTTCTTTATCTATTCATCCGTTGAAGGACACAGGTTGATTTTATACCGTGGCTATTGTGAATAGCACTGCAATTCAAAGATGTCTCTTTAACATACCTTGCCTTTAGGTGTCACCCATAGTGAGATTTCTGGACCTACAGGAGCACTTTTATTTAGCACATTAACAAGCAACAACCATGAGCCTCAAACTGCTGAACAGCAGGCTGCAGTGTTAATCAGACATACTTAGGGAGCCCAGAGAAATGAGCCAACAAATAAGCAATAGGAAATTTAAAAGAAGGTAAAAATAGGGTTATAATATCTTTAAAATGAGTGGGGAAATCTCAAGTGCTCATTGTGGTCCCAAAGCATAATCCTATATTACCTAATGAGCTTGGCGTGAGTTGGAGCACTAAATCACCTTCCATATGCACTTACCAGTTTTTTACTCTCTTCTGTCTCTGTTCTGTCCCAAAGTCTGTGGAGGCCAAGGTGTCCTCCTCTCCTTGTTGGCCCACTTCCCAGCAACCCCTGCCACTGCCTTTAGTCTTTTTTTTTTTTTTTTAAGAGAGAGAGAGAGAGAATTTTTATTTTTTTAGTTTTCGGCAAACACAACATCTTTGTTTGTATGTGGTGCTGAGGATCGAACCCGGACCACACGCATGCCAGGCGAGCATGCTACCGCTTGAGCCACATCCCCAGCCCTGCCTTTAGTCTTAACTGGGCCTTTCTCCCATTGTTTCTTAAGCCCTGGGAGTAGCAGGCCTGGGCCTCCCTGCACTGGTGCTCTTACACCAGCCCCACCCTGGGGCTGCTCACACAAAGCCCTGACCCGCTCTACAGATGGGACTTTGCTACAGGAAATCTATAAGAACCTTCCTCCTGCCTCTCAGCATCAAGATGCCCCCAATTAAGCCACATCTTTTCTCCCCCTACATTCATTCATTCATTCCCTCATTTTGCTCATTTGTTTATTCATTCATCCCAATAGCACGTTTTTTTTTCATGATTACACTTTGTGCTTCACCTGGGGCAACTGGAGACAAGTACTGCTCTTGTCAAGGTGCATATACGGTACCAGGCAGGGAGCTGAGCACAGATGCAAACTGATCAAAATGTGGGGAGCGGAGAGTGCAGACAGGGCCCCAGCAGTGGTGAGTGGTTTATTTTTGTTTCAATGAAATCTGGTAGCAGAACAAACTGAATGATGGTCTTTTCCATAATTAGTGAAGTCAACTTCCTAGGCTTCCAAAAGGTCTAACCCAGTGCTGACAGTGAATACCTGGGGGGAACTTCTTGCCTCTGATGTTTATGGAGATTGACAGAAAAAAAAGAAATACTTGCACTCTAGGTTTATAAGCTATGAAAAGTCTATGCAAGGTCCAGTTGGGCCCAAGAAAAGAGAGGTCAAGTTCAAATGAAGGAGGGTTGTGGGGAGGGTAGAGTAGGACCTGCTGAAGACATCATGTTTGTGCTATATCTTAATGATGAGGAAGCCAAGAAGGTAATAAGGAGGTGGAATAGGGTTTCCCAAACATCAGGAAGGCCATGAGCAAAAGCACAGATTCATGAAATTTGAAGAAGTCTCCATCAGTGTCTATTGCTGATAGATTATCCACATATTTAGTGGTTTAAAGGAGCACACATTATTATCTCAGTGTTTCTGGGGTAGCCATCAGGGCATAACTTAGCTCAATCTTCCCTTCCAGGGTCTCTCACAAAGGTGGTAATCAAGGCATTGGCCAGGGCAGGAGTCTCATCCGAAGGCTCAAGGGAAGGATCCATTCCCAGGCTCCTGTGGTTATCGGCAGATTTTAGGTCTTTTTTTTAAATATATAATTGTATCTATTTTTAAAAATACAATACCTTTATTTTATTTATTTTTATGTGGTGCTGAGGATCGAACCCAGGGCCTCGCACATGCTAAAAGGGCACTCTACCGCTGAGCCACAATCCCAGCCCCAGATTTTAGGTCTTTAAGGGCCATTGGACTGAGGGCCTGAGAACTATACTGGCCAGAAACTACCTTTAGTCCTTTCAAGTGGATACATGAGCCAGGAAGGCCATAGAGAGTTTGCTGGCAAGACAGAAGCTACCAGCTATCGTGACCTAATCACGGAAGTGACATCCCACATCCCATCACCTTTGCTAGGCCAGCCCACACTTAAGGGGAAAAAGTTCTACAGTGATGTGGCTACTGGGAAGTAGGGGTCACTGGTTTTTTTTTTTTTTTTTTTTTTTTTTTTTTTTTTTTTAACCTGACAAGAACAATTAGAGGAGGAAAAGTTTTATTTGAGGGCTGGTGGTTTCAGAGTTCTCGGTCCATAGATGGCTGACTCCATTCTTTGGTACCCAAAGTGAGCAGAACATCATGGAGGAAGAGTGTGACGGAGGAAAGCAGCTCAGGACATGGCACCAGAAAGCAGAGAGAGAAAGGGCTCTGCTCCACAAAGACAAAATATATACCCCAAAGGCATGACGCCAGGGACCCAGCTCCTCCAGCCACACCCTACCTGCCTACAGTCACCTCCCAGTTAATCCCTATGAGTGCGTGAATGCACTGATAAGGGGAGGGCTCTCATAGCCCAGTCGTTTCACCTCTAAACTTTTTTTCATTAGTTCACACGTGAGCTTTAGAGGGACTCCTCACATCTAAACCATAACCAGGGCCAAGTGGGGTTCTGCTTCCTTACATCCAACTTGGGGAAGTGCAGGTCTTATATGCAGGGAATATAAGGGTGGGGGGTGTACAGCAGCACCAGGGGCTGGAGGATCACAGACCACAGGGGTACTATGGTACCACAGTACTATGCCAAGGTACTAAGGCACCATCCTGCAGGAGTTGGAGCTCACATCTTTTTCTTTCTTTCTTTTTTTTTTTTTTCAGTTGTAGATGAACACCTTTATTTAAAAAAAAAAATTATATTTTAGTTGTGAATGTACACAATACCTTTATTTTATTTATTTATTTTTATGTGATGCTGAGGATCAAACCCAGGGCCCCGCACGTGCTAGGTGAGTGCTCTACCGCTGAGCCACAACCCCAGCCCTATACATTTATTTTTTTAGATGGTGCTGAGAATCAAACCCAGTGCCTCACACATGCTAGGTATGTGTTCTACAACTGAGCTACGCCCCCCAACCCCTCACTTATTTTCTTTGAACTCAATTTTTTCTGCTTGGTTTTATTTCTTAAAATCATTTTTATCTTACACACCCTACATACTCAGGTCCCCGACAGTTTCCCCTTGTTTCTATCCCAAGGTAGGTACCAGCACATCCCTGATGCAGACCCTCCAATACTTTACCAAATGGAGCCGAAATCATTCAACTCCTCCAACCCCAATCTGGTGACATCCCCAAAATCCATCACTTGGACTTCTGGAGAAAGTTGTTCCAAGCTTTCTGAAAATCAACACAGATGAAGGAGGAGAGGGATTTGCTTAGGCAGAGGCTGAAATGCCTCCTTGGGAGTCCAGCGCTTCCCACGGGATTATTCCCTAATCAAGGTGCTACTACCAGGCCATCAGCATCCCAAATCCATCATCAGTTCTACTGTTTAGATAGAGGCCCCAGAACAGCCCCACTTCCCAACTGCAGCCAATTTTCCCTGAGGAAATGGCCTAATGTCATGATCCCTCATTGCTGGACATGTCACCTGATTTTGGTTGTCACCACGATGATGGTTCTCTCTTCATCTTGCTTGAAAAATGTCCATGGTTCTGGCTCCTAGAGATTTTCACTGGCTTTCTTACCTTGATCACTTTTCCTGTGAGTATAAGAGTGTGTTCTTGCCAAAGCTCATTTGTCCATACTTAATAAAGCATTTTATGGGGCTACTTCTTGGGCATAAAGCCCCGGATCCTGCAACCTTGGATCTGTGCACCCTACATGTGCAGAACTGGTATTGAGCACGAATTTCCCTTCCAAGAAATCACAGCCATGTTCAAACTACAGCACTCCACTGTTCCACTTGGAAGCCCCGAGGACTCATTTCCTAGGATCCTCAGATCCCTTTGGCCTCCATCCTTGCCCCACCCGTTATTCATCTCCCAGGGGAAAGAATAAAAGCTGCCATATATTCATGGATTTTGATGATTTCCCCCCAAGCCCTTTTTTCAATCACATTTACTGGTTACTGCACATCCATTTGGAGGGTGGCCGCCTTTTTAAAATGGATCATGACCATATTCCAAATGCAACAGCTTTGATCTCTCAGCCAGAAGACATCTGCTTGCCTCTTTTGACATTTTTACCTTCTAGACTCAGGCCAAGAGGGTCCCCTTGCTCCGCAAGCACGTCTCCCCCGCTGGAGTATCATCCCCACCTCCTTTTGTTTCCTTGGCTAAGTGTTATCACCTTCTCCTTTCCAACACTTTCGCCTCATCAGGCCTTGCAATATTTTACTTCGGACCAAGAGAAATCCCCCAGCTGACAGGCGACTGCATTGTCTTTGAAGTGTGCTGGCTCTAAGCTAGCCTCTGGCTAGAGAAGTGACTTACTGGAACTACTTAGAAGAATCCTTTCCGCTTTCACTTCCATCTCTGTATCCACTCCTGGATGAGATTGTCAGTGTCCAGGAAAGAAAAGGACCAGACAGCCAATCCTCTCTGTTAATCTGAAGATGCATTCTTCCCCCTACTCCCCTCCTACAAAAAGTGACAGTATTGAAGGAGTCCCTCCCTCACCATCCTCCTCCAGTTCCCAACTTCCTCTTCCCAACCCCCAGGGCACCTGCTTGAGATAGGCCTAGATAATCAGGTGTTACCCACCTGGCAAGAAAAGCCAGAAGAGACTCCTCCTCCCTAAGAAAACATTTCCTGTGGGCTTACCTGGTCCCCTGATCCCTTGGCAAATTACAGAGACATCCCTGGGCTTCAGGCGGGTGGGGGGGGGTTACAAGATTTGTTTCGATGTTTCAGGATTATTATTTTCAGGCAGAAGACCTTGAAACAAAAGCCCTTAGATGTGTCAAAATGCCACAGGATTAAGCTTCAGTTTGGGGCCCTTCTAAATAGAAATGTGATCACATAAATAGCTAGGGCACCCTAGAGCTTGCCATGTTTCTATCCCAAGATAGGTACCAGCACAGATCTCCAAGGTTTACCAAATGTAACTGAAATCACTCAACTCCTCTGACCCCAAAGTGAGGAGTGACATCCCAAAACTCATCACTCTGACTTCAGGAGAAAGTTGTTTGAAGATATTCAAAGACCAGAATAGATGAGGAAGGAGAGGAACTCGCTTTGGGGGTGTTGCCTTAGGAGACTTGGCTAAGGCACTCTTCTGGGTGCACAGTCTCTGTGGCAGTGGGCTCTGGCTGGTCATGCTTCACCCGGGTCCTCATTTCTTGATAAGTTGTGATACTCTCTCCACTGGGAGTTTGCACCCGGGCCTGCTGGTGGGCAGGAAAGACGAGCATGAGAGTGGAACTCTTTAAGGATGGAAATAGCAGCCCAGAGTGTCTGGCACTTGCAAATTCCCAGGAACTGTTACTTAATGAGCCATTGAACCTAATAAGACCACAGTTCACCCATTATCAAGCCGGAATGAATAAATTAGAGTTGAAGTCAGCCCTGGGACTCCTGCAAGTCTTAATTCAAACGGGAACAAAACAGCAGCATATCCTACGCTGTATCATATCTTCACCCCTAAGAAAGTGTCCCGGGAGTCACAAAAATCCCTCATAAAAGAAATCTGAGACTTCTTGTAGCCTTCCCCTCCCTTGGACAGGAAGTTCTGGAAGGTGAGAGAGAATACCCAAATTGCACTGCCATCCGCTCTGAATGAGTTAAAAAAAATCTAAATTGTAGCAAGTGACTTCCACTCTCTCAAATGCAAGCTCTTTTAAAAGCTTCCCCAAAAGGCTTTCTCCCCAAAACTAAGTAGTTCAGCCACCCTCCATTCTACATTCTTGGATTTGACCAACCACAGATCAAAAATATTCCTCCCCAAATTGTTTCCATACTGAATATTACAGACTTTTTTTCTTGTTATTATTCCATAAACAATACAGTATAACAACTATTTACATAGCATTTATGTTATTATGTATGATAAGTCATCTGGAGGTTATTTAAATACATGGGAGGATATGCATAGGTTATATGCAAATCCTACATCATTTTATATGAGGGACTTGGGCATCTGTGGATTTTGGTATCTGCAGGGGGTCCTGATGTCCCCCATGGTTATTGAGTAATGACTAGAACTATAAAGTTTTTATTATTAAGCAGCACTTACAAATGTCTCCTGTACCAGCTGTCTGAGGAACAACGAAACAGTAATTACCCTCTGTCTGCTGGGTAGCTCTGGTTTTCCCATGGGACTGCACCAGAGACCCCAGACTCATCATATTTACAATTGAACTGTAAAGGTCACTTTGAATTGTCAACTTGATTGGATTAAGAGATGCCAATGACTAAGAGGCTTCTGGAGGTGATAAAGAGGGTGTGTCCAGGAATGATTGGCATGGAGGATAGCCAATTGAAAGACAGACCCTCCCTAAGCATGAGCAGCCCTGTGCAATAGGATGGTGGCTTGGATGGAATAAAAATTGGGAAAATAAGGAAGCAGCAGCAGATGCAAGCTTGATTCTTCTTGAACAGGTTCTTGAAAGCTTCTGTGATCACCTGAGGATATCAGCCTCTCACTCCTTCACTCTTCCAAAGCAGACTTTGCCAATGGTTCTCCTGGGAGTTTCGAGAATCCTTCAGTCTCAGACTAGGGTAACACTTCCTCCAATTCTCCAGCCTACAGGCAACCATTGTGGACTATCCAACTTCTGGTCATGTCAGTCCATCTAATAAATCCCCTTTTTGTAATCATACTTCCTGTTTATTCTGTTCCTCCAGAGAACCCTAATACATGAACTTGTTAGCACCCCTCAACACCCATCATCGCCATCAACGTCCATCATGATGGGCACCACTTTGCCTGCATCCTGAAAGTCCACCTCAACTCACGGAAGCAAACAGTGAAGTATCCAAATGCAAACTTGAGTGTATTTCCAAACAGGTCACATTCCGAGGCTCTAAAGGGACCTGAATTATGGAGGGACACTATTCAACCAACTAAATGGAGATAATATATATTAACTCAAAGGACTATCATAAGAATTAAATTAGATAATGTATACAAGGCACCTAGCACAATATAAGCATTTAATACATTTTAGCTGCTAATATATTTATATATATTCATCCTTCATCTCAGGGGAAGGATTCTATTTCTAAAGACATTTGAAGCTAGCTAAGGTGACCACACACAAGTGAAGTTGTCAAGCAGACCTAAATTCAAATGGTGGCTCTTAACACCTATGAACCCTCTGGAAAATTTCCAGATCTCCTCTATGAGCTTCAGTTTATCTATTCTGATGGGGATTATCTATTTTATCTATCTATCTATCTATCATCCATCCATCCATCCATGCCATGGCATTTACTCTATTCTAAGAGATGAGTAAATTTTGTGTCAATCTTTAGAACAACCTTGTGAGTTAGGCATTATTATTGTCTCCATTTTACAATTGAGGACATTCAATCACCAAGTATTGAAGTGGAGGTGGCAGAACCCGAATTCAAACCCAGGCAGTCTGGCTCCAGAATCCCTCGAGGATACAGACAAGTTTCAATAAAACACATTGCTGACACTTGCAACATCTGGTGCAGACAAGAATTGGTGGCACGGTAACTCTGACTTCCCTTTAGCGAACCTCCCTGGGTCCCAACCTCAGGTCTGCCTTTCCTCTTCCTCTTTCTCTCAGTGAGAAGCTCCTGTTGTTATCCACGTTGACACCAAGCCAGAGAGAAGTTCCACATTCAAATGTTCAGGCTACTCAAGTTCCATTCTGTTTCCCGGGGTTTCTTGCCCTCTTTTTAATGTATTCTTTTTCTCTCCAGTGTCCGATGACCATGGTGACTGGAAGGGTTAGAGAAGGAGAGTAACAGTGGTTCTCTCCAGTGACCAGTGAATGTGAAGGTGCTTCTTTCCCAGGATGGGAACAGAGTTAAGCAACCGACTGACAGACACATCTCAGGACATCCACTCCAGAGGGCCACTCATTAAGCCCAAGGACTTATGTGCTGGACGTGGCATAATGATCCTAGAAAGATCCATCAAGGAACAAAACATCTCTTAGATTTAGCAATGGTACCCAAGAAGGGAAAGAGGGCATTTCCTCTCCTATGGAGAATCCTGGCCTATCACATTGTCTGGTAGGGACAGTGAGCTCACTCTTGAGCTTCCATGAACATGTGGACTTTCAGCCATAGCATCCCTCCTGCCTCTCTGTCCAGCCTATCCCAGGCAGGAGGGCTCCCCACAGTGCTGGTGTGATATTCTGAGACTTGGCATTAACTTCTTTTGCTGCTACTCAGCTTCTGCCCTGGGTCCAGCTCCTGACAACTGGTACAGTAGAAAGGGCACCCCCTAGTTCTCCTTCTGCCTTTCTGGCTCAAAGTCCCAGCACACACACATGGCAGCTATCCTAGAAACTCCATCATGAAGAGGGTGGGCACATATAACCAGGATGGGAGAACTGGCCAAATCCAACAATAGCTTGAGCAACCTCTGGGCAAGTCTGTTCACTCTCCCCAAACTGACAGCCACAAGGACAGGATTCTCCAAGAGGTAAAGTAAGGGGCAGGCAACACTTGGCCAATTGTGAAGCAAGCAGTCTGAGGCCTCTCCACCCTTCCCTTTGGGGTTCCTCCCTTCCATGTGGAGGCAGCTACCCCTTAGACAGCCCTACCTTCCCTTCCTCATGGACATAATAAGTTGCCTATAACCCAGCTTTTCAAGGGCTCAATTTCACTTTGGTCACAATGGAATTTATTAACCAATCCCTGCTGATCTGCCAATGAGCTGTTGGGCTGCACCTCCCACAGGCCATTATGGTTTATGCCAGGTACGGTGTATAAAAGACGAGGCCAGTGGAGAGGCATTAGGCAGTCCCTAAGTGGCCGGCTGCTCTCTGTATTCTGTTAAGATTTACGCCGAGTTTACACTTCACGCCATGTGGAGAGACAGTTCTCTATGAACTGGTTACCAAGTCCTTGAGAACCACTAACAGAGCAATAAAATCTTCACACCAGAGCTGTGGGGAAGCTGGATGAGCCATCTCACCCCACACATGGCCCAGCTCCAGGCGGGAGTAGGGTCCACTGTTGTCAAGACTGCACATGGTCACAGGACTCAATTCAGCCGCGACACGTTTCAGGAGGCACTCGGGGTTCCAGGGGTTTCCAATGAACTGCAGTCTCCAGGAAGCAGAAATTACAGCCTGTTTTCTTTTTCTACCTCAACTCACTTGGTTTACCTTTCTATTCTGTCTGAAATACTTGGAAAACCTCGGAGTTCCTTAACTGGACCCTCCTCTTCACACTGGCTGCTCTATTATGAATTAAGTTAAAATAAATAAACATGCCAGGCATGTGATGCACACCTGTAATCCCAGCGGCTCAGGAGGCTGAGGGAGGAGGATCACTAGTTCAAAGCCAGCCTCAGCAAAATTGAGGTGCTAAGCAACTCATCAAGACCCTGTCTCTAAATAAAATACAAAATAGGGCTGGGGATGTGGCTCAGTGGTCTGGTAACCCTGAGTTCAATCCCAGTACCCCAAATGTAGATAAATAAATAAATAAATAAGCAAGCAAACAAATATATATATTCTTTGACAGTCCCAGGTATCTCAAATAAGTAGAGTTATACAATATTTGCACCTGTGTATATTTCAACCACACATCTATATCCATGTATTTGCATACCCACAATACACCCCCACATATACACAGCACACCCAATCCCACTTATATGAGGTACCTGGAATAGCCAAATTCATACAGACAAAAATTCTGGAGATGGATAGTGGCAGTGGTCATACAATAATGCAAATGTACTTAACTCTACCATTAATGTCACCATCTAAAAATGGCTAAAATTATAAATTTTATGTTTATGCACATTTTACCACCAACATATAATATGTACAATTCACATATATACACATATATGTATACACACACATACACACATATATATATGAGACCTCAACTCTTATTTAGGTCTCCCTATATAACTAATTTCATACTGTATCCTCTTATTTTTTTGTTCTCTCTCCTCTTTATTCGTATGGTATGTCCTGATTGGTGCCTTTGTCTCCTAAATATTTTCCAGATTCAGCTTTTACCCCAGCAGGAGGATTGCAGCTCCCCAGCCCTCCCCTCCTTCTGCATCCCCCCACCACCACTACCTCTGCCCCGTTGCTTTTAAGCAGAAAGCTTTACTGGTTCAAGGGAAAGTCCGTGGTTTTCAGTGGTACATTTAATAATTCATAAATCATGAGAGGTTCAAAGAGTTCAAAGTTTAAAAGTTTAAAAGTTTTGTTGAAGCTTTAAAGTTTAAACTGTCAGAGGCTTTGACAAAAAACTTTTCCTGTCTGGAATATTTAAGATGGTTGTGCCATATTAGATTCAGTACTCGACTGTTGCTTTCCCTCGCAAAGTGCTTCTCCCAAGGAAACCGCAGCATGAAGGGCGGCCAGTATTCTCCTTTGTGATGGCGAATCCACTGGGTGCTGCTGACAGCAGCCCCGAGGAGCCCGACAGGTACAGGGAGGCAGCCTGGGGAGGGGTGGGCACTAGGGGCAGAAGTCCTTAGAATCGCCGCGTGTGGGGATTTCTCTTTAAAAGAATGAGAAATTGTAAAGTGAGATCCTGGCAAATGTGCGTAATGAGGTCTTGGCGGAAGACAGTGAATTGTGTATAATCTGCTGTTTCAAAATCTGGAAGCAGAGAAACCCAATCTTTTGCTGGCCTCCAGCTGACCTCTGATTTTTCAGGCATTAATGACCATATCTGCATGTGCAATTGAGTGTGGTGTCAGCCACCCACGCCAAGGCACTCTGGGGAGTTTCTTGGGACCACAACAAACACAGTCCCTTCAATTTCAGAACTGAGTTGGACTAAGCAAGCGTAGAAGGTGCAGGTCATTTCTGACACCCTGACCTTGTGCCCTGATTCGGCTTGCACTGTGTTGGTATGAGCACTCCATTTCTCAGAAACCTGCCATGGCTCCCACTGACCTTTTAGGTCAAATCCAAATGCTTAGTCATGACCTTTCCATGCCATCATGTCCCATGCTAGACTCTCGCTGTACTTCCCTCCCCGCTGCCTTGCTCACCGCCACCTCCCAGCCCATCCAGTAAGAAGTCCTTTACACCGACACTTCTTGACATTTCTTCAAACAGTCTCCTCCTGCATACAGGACCAGGACCAGGAGCTGCAGCGTCAGGACAGGAACAACTTTAGCATCATCAAAAGTACCAGGATTCGATGACAGGGTCTTATAAAATGACAACTGACATATCCTGGACTTCCAACTTTGGTGCCTACTCTTTGATAGTATTAAGTGCACCCTCTTTAACCACCCACTGTGGTCCTGAAGACCTCCCCTCCAAGCCCTGACCTCCTGCAGTGAGCCTTCAACACTGGGTGCTCTGTGGGGCTCACTGGGATTCCTAATGGGAAAACCTGGCCCTGATTTTCCAAGTCTCTTTAATGTGGCCTCTTGGTGGCATCTGACTCTACCTACCACTGTCTGTTTGGATTTTTCTATTCTTCTGATTTTAATTTCTTCCTTTTTTTTTCAGTACCTGGGATTGAACCCAGGGGTGCTTAACTACTGAGCCACATCCCCAGGCCATTATTTTTTGAGACAGGGTTTCACTAAGTTGCTCAGGGTCTCACTAAGTGGCTGAGGTTGGTTTTGAATTTGCAATCCTCCTGCCTCAACCTCCCGAGTGCTGGGATTACAGGCATGTGCCACTGTGCCTGGTAATTCCTTCCTTTGTTGTGCCAACCTCCATGACTCTTCTGGGTCCCATTCCCTGCTGCCCTGAACATTCCCACCCACCCCCACTTCACTCCACATAGCTGCTCCTAGTCAAGCTCATCTGCCCAGGCTCAAGGTTCAACCCCTTACTAGTGACCTCCAAGTCTAGGACTCTACTCCTCAGCTCTCTCCTGGACACCAGCACCATCTTTCATCTCCCCACAGGCTCCTCAAGCCACAGTCCAGCAAGCTCAATGACCACTCATTGATTGCCTACCACCTGGGCTCTCCCATAGTCACCTCAAACTCAGTATATCCTTTTGGGGGGGGGGCGGCAATTTTCCTTTTGTATTTGATATTTAGCCAAGTATCCATCTGTCCATGACAGCATCTCATAGTCCCCTTGAGATCTTCTTCCCCTTGACTTTTCCGTCTGACCTCTGAGCAATCCCTGTGGCCGCAGCACCAACAACCTCCCTGACTTCCCTTAACCCTCCTCTACCCCACCACCACTTCCTCAGTCCAACCTTACATCATCTTTGGTCTTCACTATTGCAACAACCTCCTTTCTTGTTGTCCCCTGTCCCCCACCCTGGTCCTTCCCTCTTTCAATCTTTACAAGAACAAGCATGGAAACAGTCATGTTCCTGTCTGATCTATGGTACCCTCTTTCCCAGCCATGTGGTCCATACTCCTAGAAGCAAAACTACGGGACCCTTCCCAGTCTGACCCCCACTAACCTCATGTTCTACCACGGACCCCTTCTCTCCCTCCACCCTTTGCTCCGCCCAGACCTAACTACCTGCTGTTTCCTGACCACTCAGTGCTTCAGATCCGCACACCTAGGCAGATACAGTGTCTCCCACTGGACCACACCTGAACTCTGCTCTCTGCCTGGTGAACCCCCACTCATCCACTGGGCCGCATTCACTCCCCCCACGACTTTTTAAGGGTTCCTGTCAGCAAAAGACTCCCCGCCTCCCTAGCCCACCATGCTCCACGCCATGGTCCCTCCATGAGACATATTTTCCTGGCTCTTAGGACTCTGCACTGCTTAGCTGTGATCCCTCAGCCCCAGTACAGGGCCCCTCTTTCTTGGGAATGAATTAAACTTCATAGCACTAAATGATGCAGCTAGCTAGCACAGTGCCCAGTTCAGATTCTACATTCCTCTCCAGTTGCTGATAAAATTGTCACTCTTCCTGGGTGATAAGTATGGCCTCTTGGAGAGAAAAGAGATGAATTCTCATTTAGATGAAGGCTCCCCCAGCAGGTTTACCTGCCTTTCTCTGTAAGTTGAGTATACACACACATACAGAATATATATAAATAATACATATATATATATATATATATATATATATATATATAATATGTTTATATAAATAAAACATAAATGGATACTGTATTATTAACACATACACATTATCTGTAACAACAACCTTACAACAACCTACTGATGGAGGTGCTATAATTATCTGCACTTTACAGATGAAGAAACTGAGACAGGTTAAGCAACTTGTCCAAAGTCACTTAGCTAGTAAGTAGCAGACTTGGAATTGAAACCCAGGCAATCTGGATCCAAAGTCTATGCTTTATTTTTTTTTCTGGGGGTGGGGGTATTGGGGATTGATCCCAGGGCCCTGAACCACTGAGCCACATCCCCAGCCTTTTTAATATTTTATTGACAGGGTCTTGCTAAGTTACTTAGGACCTCACTAATTGCTGAGGCTGGCCTTGAACTTGGCAATCCTCCTGCCTCAGCCTCCCCAGCCGCTGGGATTACATGCACTTTTCTGAATTACTTGTGCTTTGGGAATAGGCAGATCTGTGTTTCAATTTCCACTGTGCCCAGCTAAGTCTGTACTCTTAACAGTCCATTAAATTGTCTCACAATGCCCCGATGCCATTTTAAAGTCAATAAATGGTAACTGTCATTGTCATCATCATCATCATCATCCAGGATGCCAACTTCGTCTTTCCCATATTACAAAAATGCACTCGCAAGGCTAAACTATTCAGTCGTCTCTAGGGTAATAACTTTGTTGCACAAACAAAACTGTATTCCTCTGACAGCCTCTGGGGCTGCCCCAAAGACCAACCCTGTGTGACAGTGATACTTGGGTAGTAGGAAACACTGTCTGGGAAGTCTTGGAATTGCAGAGTCAAGCCAGGAGATAAGTGGGCACACAAGAGAGTGTGACCCTGGCACAATGTCACCCAGGGCTTGTCGCCTCCTTCTTTCATCTAGAGAAACAGAGACCAATTGATTTCTGCCTCCCAACCAACTCCAGCCAGACTGAGGATTTTGTAATCACATCTGTCTCGGACTGCAGACCCACAGACATGAGACGTGGAAGTATGGCTTGAGTCGTCCCTGCATTCCAGCCTGAGCCAGGGAATGAGGACTTCTAAGCCCTTGGTTACTATTTTATTGTAAAAATCACAACTACTTATAATACACAAGTGGAATTAACTGTGTCGTGGGCTTATTGACCAGAAATGTCACTTAGCCTGTTTTCTTTTCCTTCTTGTTATCACTACAGTTCCTAACCCTCCCTCACTCCTCCCCACCACCACCATCTCCAAGTGGGTCATTTGCCTTGACCTCAGTTAGGGTCTTTGTCTGCTCTAGTCTATGCAAAGATACGCTTTTCTGAATTACTTTTGCTTTGGGAATAGGCAGATCTGTGTTTCAATTTCCACTGTGCTTGGCATGAGGCCAGTTGCCCTCTCTAAGCCTAAATTTTTGCATATGTAAAATCAGAATAGAAAAGAACCCAAGTTGATGGAGGTGCTGTGCTGATCCCAGCCACGAAAGCAACAGCTCACACTGACTGAGAATCAGCACCTGTTGACTACAGGGCCGGGCGCCTTCTCCCAGTCTCACAAAGTGGTCCTATGTAGAAAGAGATTAAAACATCCTACTTGACCCTGGCCTATCTCCAAAAGGCACAGTTCCACCCTGGTGCAAGAGATGAGGACATCTCATCTGTCTCTGTCACACCTTGGTCATAGCACTGAGTCACAGGCGCATTTAATCCCCACAAAAAATCCTTCAAGGAAGGGATTGCTTCTGTCCCTGTTTTACAGATGAGGAAGTTTGGTTAAGAAGATAACCTGGCCAAGGTCACCCAATGACCAGAGGAGGTACACTAAACTACCAAGAAATGTAGAGTAACCAGTAGTAAGAACTAGAGTAGCAACTGGTGATTTGGGGGCATTTACTATATTCTGGGTGCTGTCCTCAGAGCTACACACAGATAGTTCCATGTCAATGTCACATCAATGGTAAAAGGCAGACACTCTTATAAGCCCATTTGATAAATAGGTAGCCTGAAAGGAAATGGCTTTAAGTGACTTGTTGAAGGTTGTGTAGTTGGTCAGTCGACAGAGCCAGCACTTAGAAACTGGGAGTCTGAATTTGGAGCCAGAACTTAACATTATCTTATCTATTCAAGATGAAAAAAGAAAGAAAGAAAAGAAACACTTCCTATGAAAGACAGCCCAGTACCTGGCCCAAACTAATCTTAAATAGACTCTTATTGTCATTATTGTTGCTATCATTATCATCACAAACTTAGTGACTTGGAACAACACACATTTGTCATTTCCCAGTTTCTGAAGACCAAGAGTCCAGGCATGGCTGAACTGGACTTTGCCAAGTAACCTAGGGCTGTGGTCAAGGTGTTGGCTGGGTCAGAGCCTCTTCCAAGGGTCTATGTTGTTGGTAGAATTCAGTTTCTTGTGTCCATAGGACTGAAGGCCGCTGACTTCTTACTAGCTGTTGGGTGGAGGCCACTCTCAAGTCCTAGAGGCCCCTGAGTGTCCAGCTGTGTGATTCTCCAAGGGAAGCTCCCATCAGAGCTTATTGCAGCAGGGGTTCAAGTCAAGGCCTCTCATTTTACCTAAAATGGTAGTTTATTCTTTCTTTTTTCTTTTTCTTTTTTTTTTTTTTTTTTTTGGTACAAGGGATTGAACTCAGCAGCACTCGGTAGCTCAGCCACCTCCCCAGCCCTTTTTGTATTTTATTTAGAGACAGGATCTCATGAGTTGCTTGGGGTCTTGCTAATTTTCTGGGGCTGGCTTTGAACTCAAGATTCCACTGCCTCAGCCTCCTGAGCCACTGGGATTACAGGTGTGCATCACCATGCCCGGCTAGCTTATTCATTTTTAACAGCTCTATTGATATATAATTTGCATGCTGCTATGGCTAAATATGGTTTGTCCCAGAAGTTCATCTATTAGCAGTTTGATCCCAGTGCATTGGTGCTAATGGGGTGGACCCTTTAAGAGGTGGAGCCTAGTAGGAGGTGATTAGGTCATGGGGGGCTCACATGCATGAGTGGATTAACACTAGTCTTTGGGAGTGGGTAGGGTTTCGAAGGAGTGGATTAAATCTCTCTAGAACAGGTTGTTATAAAGGAGCAAGCCTGGCCTCTCCCTGTCTCTTGCTTCCTTGCTTACCCACAAGCCCCTTCTGTACATGGCTGGTTTCCTTTCCAGTTCTCTGCCATATTATGACATGATGTGTAGCTTGGACTTTCCAGCCACAAGAATCACTTGGGAGGCTAAGGCACGAGGATTTTGAGTTCAAAGCCAGCCTCAGCAACTGTGAGATGCTTAGCAACTTAGTGAGACCTTGTCTCTAAATAAAATGCAAAATAGGTCTGGGGATGTGTTTCAGTGGTCAAGTTCCCCTGAGTTTAATCCCTGGTACCCCCAAAAAAAGAATCGTAAGCCAAATAAATCTCTTTTCTTTTTACATTACCCAGCATTAGGTATTCTGTAATTATAACATAAAACGGATGAAGAGACACACCATAACGTTCAAAGCACATAATACAGTGTTTATTTACAGAGTTATACAACCATCACCATAATATAATTTGGGGATATTTTGTTGCTATAAAAAGAAATTTCAAGCAGGGCTCAGTGGTGCATGCCTATAATCCCAGCAGCTTGGGAGGCTGAGGTAGGAGGATCTCAAGTTCAAAGCCAGCCTCAGCAAAAGTGTGGCACTAAGCAACTCAGTGAGATTCTGTCTTTCAATAAAATACAAAATAGGGCTGGGGAATGTGGCTTAGTGGTCAAATGCCCCTGAGTTCAATCCCTGGTACCAAAACAAAACAAAACAAAAAAAGCCTCAAACTCTTTATCTGTCCCCCTCAGTCCTAAGCAACAACTAATCTATTTCCTGTCTCTATAGATTTGCCTGTTCTGGATATTTCATACGCAGATGGCCTTCCTAATCTTTGAATTCCTCATCAGCAAATTCCAAATATTAAAAATATTCAAAAAATTCTAAGATGATTGTCTACAGTGAACATCTACAAATTTGTTTTGTCATTATTCCCTAAACAATATGGTACAATAGCTATTTACATACATATTAGGTATTATAAGTAATCTAGAGATGGTTTAAAGTATACGGGAGGATGCACATAGGTTATATGCAAATACTAGGCCATTCCATATGAGACTTGAGATCCACGGATTTTGGCATCTGTGGGGGTGGGGGTGGGTCCTCAGGAACAATCCCCTGCAGATACCCAGGGATGACTATAAATAGCATCACACAATATGTGGTAGTCATGAGTAGCTTCTTTCACCGGCATGTTTCTGAGGTATTATTATGACTGCATAAAACGTTTCAAGTACTGGAAACAAAACAGTCAGGAAAAAGAGGATCTTAACTTACTAAAATAGGGATAGAAATATGCATCTTTAATCATCTTCCCATCTCACAATTTTTGGGGAGAACCCCCACTATATGTAAGGCCCTCTGGGAATAAAGAGATGGGTAAGATCCATCTCCCCCGTTAAGGAGCACAGGAGATTAAGACCACAGGCAAATACACAACTCATCAGGAGTCTGACTTGTTCTTCGACACATAGACACACATGCCACAGAAGGTGAAATTCATAATGAATTTTCTAGAAGAAAACAGAAGCCCCAACTAGTCTCTCTGAAATGCGAATTGGTCTTTAGGCAAAACATTTTTTTTTTTAAATGTTAACACAAACTCTGCTTTGTGTTATATGGAGCTGGATGAGTTTTGTTGTTGTTGTTGTTAAATAGGGTGGGGTTTGTTTTGAGAGGTGTCACCCTGGGGCAGCATGCAGGACAGGCTTGCCAGTTGTGTAAGAGAAGCCCGGGGAAGGGCAGGCCTCTCCGTGGCGCTGGCATTGGCTGCCTTGACATCAGCCCCAGTGATCTCACTCTGCAGTGATGTGCTCGTGGATGTGTGCTCCAAGCCTAGAGGAATTTCACTGCACTTGAACAATTTTTCATTTACCCAGAGGTCAGCGTTTGAATATCGAAAACACTTCTGATTTAGACAAGCTGACGGATGATGAGGCTAAGAGGATTCTGTCAGCAGGAACTAACCTATACGTGGGAACTCGGAGATGATTCACCAGCGTCCCGAAAGGGCAAGTTCAAGAATCCTGAAAACTAAGAGGTGTCTATCAAATCAATGGAAGAAAACAGTAAAATAATGAGACATTTACCACAAAGGCGAATATTCAGAGGGTTTCCAAGCATTCCTCTGGGATAAGCAAGATTCTTGCTCAAGATTTTTTAGACAGGGCCCCAGGATTTCCAGCTCTGGTCATGGAGCAAGGCCAGAGCTTCAGGACTGGGACCAGCCCCTCCCACAGCAGCAGCAGCTGGGCCTCCCATAACCAGCTGCACCTTGGAGGAGGCTGTCCTCCAGAGCAGACCCCATGGAGGCCTCAGGATGACTCTTCACCCCCAGTGCCTCCCCTACCTAACTGGCTGATCTGAAATTCCACCTGAAAATTTATATCCTTATTTCATAGCAAAAACTCCTGAGAGAAGAACTGCAGCTTTTATCAACCATTTACACCTCGGTGCAAATGTGTTCATCAGAGCCTTTGCCAAAGAGTCTTTTTTAAAGGAGAAGCAAAAGAAGCTAAGTATGAAAAAATGCCTGAGGATGAAAAGAAAGTGACCAGAAGCCACAGAAGGACAAAAAAGAAAGAATGGTCCAAAGACCCACTCAGCCTGGGCTCAAAGGTACCTGCTTGAGAGGATAAAGGACTGACCCAAACTTGTTGGTATGAGGGGATTACCCAGATGTGGGGAACCTCAGAGCTGAGTCTCTGGCTCTGAAGAGCAGAGATTAGGACCTGAGCACTGGTTTGTATGAAGGGTCTGTCTTTTCTCAGAGGAAAAATCTTGAAGGAACAATGGCACTTCAGGTGTTTACCTGAGCTGCCCAAATAAAGGAGGAGGAAGCAACCACCTGCCTTACCAATCATTGGGAGCGCTTTGTTTCACTTTAGTAAGCCACCAGGAGACTTAAGTCTATTTAACCGCACACAGACTTTTTGCATTTAAGGAAAGTGAGCAGTGTTTGTTTAACAAAATGTGATCTTGCACCCCAGGAGGAAGGAGGCCATGACCCAGGACTCACACTGAGCTACTGTTTCAGACCTATCAACAAGGTGACCCCCAAGCCTGGCAAGAGGGTTGCTTGTTTATATAATATGAGGATTTCACAACACTCACCAGTGGTTACGGATCAGAGCAGTCAGTACCATCAGAGGTCAGGAAACCCTAAAAGAGATCATCGTAGAATTAGTTGCTTTAAAAAAAAAAAAATCTTTATGGCTTTTTATAGTTGACATTATTCCTGAGAATCATCCTTCAGAGTCGTGCCTTATTTGATGAGCCCCAACTACCCAAATTTGGAGTCAGTTTAGGTCACTGGTGGCAAACCTACAGAATGACCCATGCACACAGACCAAATTTGAGATACTGATCAGTCGTGGCGAGAGAAGAAAGATGCTTAAATTAGTTCTCAGTATGTCTACCTCCACATCTTACCAGATGCAGGTGTCTAAATAGTTCTATTTCAAAATGTAGGTGAATTGCTGTGTTCAAAGAATAGGAGTGAAAGATTGGCCCATGATACTCCCGGGTAATTTTCCCCCCTGAAGACAGCTGAAAAGCCTCCCAGGGAAAGCTGCAACTCTTTTTCATTTGATTCTCTAAAGAGTCTTATTCTTCTGGGCTAGAAGCAGGAAAAGGTCTACCTCAGGATGCATGGTGTAAAGTCCCTCCTTGTTAGTGAATGCTTAATGAACTGGGAAGCTTCTTAAAAGCCTCTTCATAGGGCTTCAGTTACCCCATGAGCCAAACTGCATCAGACACACAGTTATACCTTGCTCATCTTTTCAGATTCCAATAGAACATTCCTTGTTTCCTATCGCAGTGTTTAAACACACACACACACACACACACACACACACACACACAAAGAGACTTTCTCTCTGTCATGGAGAATCCATTCCTATTCCTCTGCTTAGAGAGGGCTGGTTCTGAAATACTTTTTAAAAATGTGTTTGCAAGTATCTGAGAGTTTCCTACCTCCCACACTTAAGCACTAAAGTTTGAAAGAATACATCATTTCTAGTTTGATGTATCTCCAAAACTGAGAACACAATGCAAGGGAGTGGAGGCCATATTTCACTCCACAATGGAGTCACAGTTTTTCCTTAGACGTGGTTTTAGCATAAAGTAAATTGTATTTCCAGGATGGCTGCCAAATACAACAACACAAATAATGATGACCAAAAACAGCAAAATGCAAGTGAACCAGAAGTGATGATGTTTCATAAGGAAATCCCATAAATGTTCTAAATACGCTTTGGTTTTACTTGAAGATTAATTAATTAAACCAGGTTGGCCAAACACCAGCATATGGAACTGTACCAGAGGAGAGTTCAATAGAAACCCAAAGGGATGCAAATAAATCCTTAATATTTCTTAATGCAAACAATGAGTTGCATCCCAACTTTCCTATGATTCTGAAAATGGAACTCAGAAGAGTTTATTTCTTCCTCTCTCTCTTCTCTCCCTCTCCCTGCATGTTCTCTCTCTCTCAGCACTGACTATATACTGACAATTTTTCAGAATCTATATATTACTCCATTTCTGGGTTATAAGGATTTCTAGAAAAAAGTGACTGGTTTCCAGCATCAAAACATTCATGAAGCATCCATATGGATTTGCCTCCCTAATAGTCTTCAACCAAGTGAAGCATATTAGTGATTCAGGAAAAGAGAACTAGCATTTACTCCACACAAGAACTTTCGCTAGGCTATTACATGACTTTCTTATGTAATTCTCACAACATCACATAATAGGCACTATCGTCTCTATTTTATAGATAAAGAAATTTGAGTTCTGAAAAGCAAAGTATGCAAATCCAAACACAGAATAAGTTTTTGGAAGTGGAAAAGATAAATTTTAGAGGAATATTATGCTCAGTGTGTCCTATTTTACATTATTCAGGAAATTTGATGGAAGGATTCCCCTTGGTTTAAAACTTCTTTAGACTACTGAGGAAGTGTAGTCTATTTCATCCTTATAACAAAATGCTTGAGGCAGACTAACATTATTATAAAGAAAAGAGGTTTATTTAGCTCACAGTTTTATAGGCTGAAAGTCCAAACATAACACTGGTTCGGGTGAGGGCCCCATGGGGGTGGTGCAAATGTGGGGATCATGGCCAGACAGGAAGCCAGAGAGGCCCCTATCCCACAGTTCTTTCCTATGGCATGTCCCCAATGATCTAAGGACCTTCTGCTAGGCCTCACCTCTTCTTTTTTTCCCAGATTTTTTTATTGGTACCTTATATTTGTGCATAATGGTGAGATTCACTGTTACATATTCATATACTCACAATTTAACAATATGTAGGCCTCACCTCTTAAAGTTCCTACCACCTCTTACTTCACCACACTGGAAACCAAGCCTCCAGCATATGAATCCTCAGGAGACAAACAACATGTAAACTGTAGCCATGGACCATGGGTCCCTCTGAGACCATACCACATGCATCAGCTTTATAAGCACTGCACCTTTGCTGGTGTGAGGTTTGCCAAAATAAGGTATAAAAGACTTTAAACAGTCCTACAATATGGTATTAAATAACACTGAATCAAAAAAATCAATTTTACTTTTTTTATTAAGTAAAATTCACATACCTTGAAATGTACCTTTTCAGCTATTGTAAAGTATGTAATTCAGTGGCTTCTAGAACATTCATGCTGGGCAAAAGGCACTTTCCTTTGATTCCTTCAGAATGTATCAAAGAAAAAGTCTTGGTTAGATACTAGGACATCTTTAATGACAGAAATATTTTATAATTATCCTTTCTAATAAAAAAGAAAGAAAGCTTAGTAGTGCTGGTAAACAAGTATACCACAGGAATTTGATATTAAAACCTTAGTTTGGGGTTTTTTTAGTTGGATTAATATTTTATTTTTGTCTTGATTTTTTTTATTCCAGCCAAATTTCTATTTGTGTGGTAACAAAATTTCCTACTTAAATAAATATTTAAATAAACAGGAAAGTGTACTTAGAGAAAAAAAATTAGTAAATAATAGTAGTAATGATACATCGATAGGTCAAAAGAAGGAGGAGGAGGAGAAAAGAGGTGTGTGAGTAACTGAAGCTTTGGAGCCACTTTTCTGGTGATAGGGTGATCTATGATTTGAACCTCATGCTGGAATTTCATCTTCATTTTTGAGGTATTGAGAGGATGGGAGCTTAATGCAACTATGGATTTAGAGGTAGCACCCATGAGACGTGATTAGGATAGGAAGGCCCTTAGAGCAGAGCCCCAGGATTGAATACTGGTGGCTTCATGAGAAGAAGGACAGAGAGCAGAGGAGACACCCACATGTGCTTCCTGTCTGTCATCATGTGATGCCCTGTGCTGCCCTGGGACTCTGCTAACAAGAAAGCCATCACCAGATGTGGACCCTCAACCTCAGACTTCCCAAGCCATGGGTCAAAATAATGCCTTCTTCATCACTTACCGGGTAGTAGAGTGGTATTAGCAATGGCAACCGGTGGACACGGATGAAGGGCAGTGTGAAGAGTCACGTGGTCATGTCAAGAGTACAGAAGAACAGACTATGGAAAAACCAGTCCAAAAAGATGAGTTTGAATTTGGAAGATAAGAATCTGGCAATAAATCCTAGAATATGGGCCGGTCCCGAGCCTCTTTCCTGTTGGAAGTCCCTGGCCCATCTGCCTTCCCCCGTTGTTAGGAAGATATTGCGACCGAAAAATACCCACCTCAGAGCAGTAGTAGATGCCCCAGACTGGGATCAAGAATAAAGGGCAGCCAGCTGTGAGGGGAAACAGGAAGGAACTTAGAGATGGGCAAGAGAGCTGGAGGAGCAGGCACAGCCCCACAACGTCAGTCTCCTGTTAAGAAAGGAGGTAGACAAGAGAGGGGAGGTCAGGGACTGGGGAGGTGCTCTTTAAATGGAGAGCTTGTCCTTTTGCCCTCGGGCTTTCCGTCGAAGACTTGTGAGAGCCAGGCTGTGGGAGTGGACACATGTAATGAGTTGACACCCCCCACCCCACCCCCATAGATCTGTTCTCAGGCCCAGTTGTGCAGCGAACTGACTGCATGCCTCAGAAGTGAGGCTTTGCTGCTGGAGGATGCTTCCCTGCCTACAAATCTGTTTCTAATGATTCACCATTTGTAAATGGAACTCCATCCCAGGCTCTTCATTAGTAAGAGGTTATCAAGAAGAAAAATGGGGCACCCATCTGGAGATAAAAATCCCTGATGTCTAACAGATTGTCAGGAAAATTTCCAGCCCACTGGATCTGAAGACAAGGCCTCTCTCTCTCTCTCTCTCTCTCTCTCTCTCTCTCTCTCTCTCTCTCTCTCTCACACACACACACACACACACACACACACACACACTCATACTCCAGAGCTAGTCTTGGCTGAAGATTCATTCATTGTAGGTACTCAACATATATCAGGCTTATTTACTACATGAAAGACAAAAGTTTCTCCTTTTTAAAAAATTTTTTTCCAAGTTCCTCTTTTTTAAAATGTGAATAAAGAGAGGAAACAATACAATGTCATTGTTCCTGTACAGATTGGTAAGACACAATGTAGAGGGATGCTTTCCCGACATCTTGGAGAGATCCAGTGATCTGAGGAACAGGAGGTTGGATGCAGAGAAAATGCACGTCCCTCTGATCCCTGCCACATTGCTTCGTGTTCCTTCCTGCAAAAACTTGTCACAGGAGTTTTTTTGTGGCTTTTTCTTTCACCTCTTCACCCTCACTCCTACCTGGTTTCCATCTGCACCACACCATTGAAAACTGTCTCACCAAAGTCACCAGTGATTTCTTATGTCAAATCCAACGGTCCTGTCCTTACCTTTCTTGATTCTTGGCAGTATTTGACACAGCTGAATTCTAATTTTAAAGACACTTTGTCACCTTGGCTTCTGTAGCACTGAACTCTTCTGACACTCCTCCTACCTCCCCATCACTCCTTCTCAATCTCCTTCTACTCTATGCTTCTTGTAAAATTAGGAGAGCCCTAGGGCAAACCTCAGCTCCATCTCCTCTCTGTCTGCAGTCTGGACAATCCCACCTGGTCTAAACGTCAACTATGTCTAGACTAACAACTCCAAATTTCTATCTCTAGGATTTATATTCTGATACCTTCCCTGAGTTCTAGACCCAAATACTCAACTATCTACTCAGTATTTCTAATTGTATGTCTGGTTGGCATTTTACCTTCAATTGTCCTCAACAGAACTTGGGTTTCTCTTCCCATATTCCATCCTCTGTCCCTGTTGATGAGAGATGTTCAAACGGTGGTTAAAACAAAACCATTCCATCTTGCCAAGACAACTGCCTTTCTATCTGGTCTTTCTGCTACAACTCTGTTCAAAACTCGCCAGGAGCTGGGGGTGCAGCTTAGCAGCAGAGCCCTTGCCTAGCACACTCTAAAGAACGTACACACACACACACACACACACACATACTCACACCTGTTCAATGGGTGTCCCATCTCAAAAATGAAATGAAAATCCTGATCTTAGTCTGAACTTTGCCCACCCACTCACCCCTCCCTGACCTCGTCTCCTCCCACTTCCTCTCTGGTTCCTACCATGATGCCTACTCCTCTTCCTCCAACACCCCACGCCACGTGCACGTGTTTCCACCCACCCTGGCCTCTGCCCTGCTGTTTCCTCTTGCAGGAATGCCCTCGGACAGGACTCAGACTTCCCCACTTCCTTGTTCAACCATCGCTCCATCACAGAGGACTTCCCCTGATTATGTTGTCTAAAACTAGAGTGCACATCCTTCTTTGCCCCCTTACCCTCCTAACTTCAAAGCTCTGATCTCTCCACTAGAGTGGAAGATCTCAGAAAACAAGCATCTGTTCTATCACTGCTCTATCTCCAGAGTCTAGAAAAGCAACTGTCACATAGTAGATACAAATCAATATTTTTTTAACTAATCTATACAACATTGTCCTTTGTTCTTCTGTCCCCCTACTCCTTGTGTTCAATTCACTTGAAAAAAAAAATCATCTTTTCATTTAATCCCAGATTTATGCAACTTTGTCTCAAATTAAGCCACTATCCAAATACACTATATAAATGTTGGTATTGTTTTCTTTATTTGAAGATGGGTGGTTATTCATCAACCCTTTATTAAAGTGTATGAAATTTGGTAGCTTTAACATATTTTATGAACAAGGATTTCTTTTTAATTTTTTAGTAAAACTGTTCTAAATCTTGGGAAGAATAAAAGATATTGTTATTCATGTTAATTAATATTAATGGTCCACAATAGAAGTTCAGAGGCTTAAACCAACGAAAGTATATTTTGTATTCACTTCACTTGTCAGTGAAGGAGTTATGGGAGCAATATTCCCCTAATGATTGCAGGTTCCCTGTTCCTTCCACCTGTGACTGTGTCATACACTACTTCAAATCAGTTTCTTCCTTTGTATATTCATTGTGAGAAAGCTCAGGATCTCCACAGAGATTTGGGGAGCCAGGCCTAGAATTGGCCAACATTACTTTTACCCACATTCCACTGTCCAGAGCTAGTGTTATGGCTCCAACTTAACTATGGAGGAATCTGGGACTGCCCAGGAGGAGGAATGGAAACTGGAGGGCATCTACTCACTCTCTGCTACACCATTTTATGATCTGCAGAGCTCACCATGATTTCCAGGCATCTGCCCTCTGAACAAGTGTGGTCATTACCTTCCAGGTAGTAGGGTGCACAGAAACTGATGAGCCAACCTCAGCAGATAAGGAAGACCAAAAGCTTCCAGGCCCTTCAGAGCACATGAAAGGTCCCAATGCCCTCAGCCTGTGCTTCCATGTATCCAGCATCTGCAGGAGCACTATATTCGGGCCCCAGCTCTGCCTATGACATCAAGCCAAACTCACCATCCTTAAGATCTCCTTTGTGTCTCTGAATTTTAAGGCCTAGGTTTTTGCTAAGACAAATGAATTTTGATAGCCATAGTTTTTAAAGTTTTACTGGTAGTTGTTTTAGCTCTTCTTAGACTTAAACTATTTTTGTTTGGTTATACATGATCTTGTCCACGATCGTGGGAAATAGCCTACATGAATTAATTATTAATAGTTCAGCCAGGGCTGGAACAAATTCAAATAGACAGCTGTACCCTGGTCCTAAAGGAGTAGATTTGAATATTTTCAAATTGTTGTGAATTAAATCCAATGAGGGTTGGCCAAAGATCCCCATAAGGTAATTTTTGCTTTCTCCTATTCTTTCTCAGGTTAATCCCATTCACCTTGAACTTGGCCTGTGATCTGCATCTCATCATTCTTGACTCAAGTAGTTAGTGCAAATTGCAAGGCCATCAAGACAAGAAACAAAGCATTTGAGAATAATGTAGCATTCTATGAATAAAACAAGAAGAGCTAAACTCTAATCCCACTCCAGGAACAAGTATGGGGAATTCAAGCAAAGTAATGAAATAAATGTATGAAATCTTTTATGATTTTTCTCTTCATTGATCTGTTCAGGAGAAATTAACTAACAAATGTCATCCAAAGCAGATAAAATAATGGAGGAAAGGATGTATAGGAGTAGTTACATAACAAACACAAAGTCATCTCCAGTTCATTTGAAGTAACTGGGTAAAGGCAGACTGAAATCAGAAATATTACACAAAAGAATGGGTTGAAAGCAAGAAGTCTCAGGATGTTGAACACAAGGCATCATGTAGATTGCAGGAGGGGACAGATGGTTCTCCAGGGAGGGCCTAGTATATGGTAAGACATGATGGTGGAAATCTATGGTAAAAGAGGAGAGCAGAGGAGGCAGGGGATATAGCTCAGCTGGTATAGTGCTTGCTTAGCATTCAAAAAGCCCTGGGTTCAATGCCCAGCACCACCAAAAAAAAAAAAAAAAAAAAAAAAAGGAGAGAGAGAGAGAGAGAGATAGCAGAGCAGCACAAAAGCTAACTGACTAGAGTATACATGTGTGTTGGGGTCCTCTGTGATATAAAGTTAAGAAACAAAGTTCATTGTTACTGGGCTGTCTCCTTCCATTTTATGCTACTGTAACAGAATCCCACAGTCTGGGAATTTATAATGAAATGAAATTTATTGGCTCATGGATCTGGAGGTTGGGAAGTCTGCGATGGAGGGCCTGGCATCTGGCAAGGTCCTTCTTACTGCTTCATCCCATGGTGGAAGGGCTAAGAGGAAGGGAGAGAGCCAGCAAGCGAGAGGGGGCGGTGCATCAGGTCCATAACAATGGCATTGGTCCATTCATGATAGCCATGCCCCGTGACCTTGAAACTTCCCACTAGGCGTCACCTCCCAACATTCTCTCTTTGGGGATCAAGTTTCTGACACATGAACTTTGGGGGCACATCCCAAGCTCTTGCTCAGGGTAAGGAGTCCAGATTTGGAGTCATCAGAAATAAGGCCATATTGCAGGGTCTTAATCAGAGGAGAGGGATGGTGAAAGCAATGATGAATCTGGCAGCAGTAAGAAGGATAAATTGAAAGTGAGGAGTCCAGTAAAGAGGCTTTTGCAGTAATTTATATGGGACTTGATGGGGACTTGGCTCAGAGAAGTGACAGCTGAAAGTGAGACCCAGGGACAAATCCAAGATACTCCTCAGAGGAAGAAAAGATGTTTGTGAATGACTGGACACATGGAGGGAAAAACAGGAAGGAGGGAATGAAAACCCTGGGGACCAGGACAATAGTGGTGGCACCAAAGATGAGGAATTTATGAAGTATATGATGCACTTTCTCAGATTTAATTTTGTAGCATTTACTACTGAGTCCTACACGAAATAGTTCTTTTTCAATTTCTAATTCTAAGACACATGGTTAAAATTAAGGTTCATATTCTTGTTGGCTTCAGTTTCATATAACTTTGAAATTTACAAGGTTGGGGGGATTGAGCATACACATCAAAATATTATATAGTTGCCAGGTCATGTTTTAATCTTTAACAGAATAGCAGAACAGTGCTACATGTAATCAAAACATATTTTACTAGGAGAGGCAATCAGATCTCAAGATCAAAATGATTCTTGAACAAGCATGGCCAGTGTAAGACAACTAATTGATCTTGTAAGTATCATGTGAACCTTTTACCTGACATTTTCTGTTCCTGTTTAATGGTTACTTCTGTAGCAAATAAAAAAAGAACCAGCCGATGCCAAAATCCAAAGAAAAATAGACACTCAATCGGAGTAAGGTAGACATCAGGAAAGATGTTTTTTAAAACCCGGTGAAAAGCAAAACATGCAAATTTCAAGAAGAGAGAATGTCTATATGTAAAATGAATGTAAACATGAAGATCTGCCAGGAGCAAATGGGAGGGGGAAAGAATGAGTAAAACCACCCCCACCAGGAGCAGAAGAGGTAGGTAGTTTTAGTATTTTGAAGCAAACCGGAGATCCAAAAATTAGAAATGTAAGATTAGCATGAAATAAAGTCGAATAAAACATTTGGCAGAGACATGTTAGCCTTTGATGGTGTCAAAAGTCCCATCTTTTCTCAGATTCTTGAGCTTCCAGTTTACTAGAAGAGTGCAAGCTTCAGTGTGGGGACAAAGGTGTCATAACCCTCTAAAAGGTTGTGGAGGTGGGGCAGAGCTGATTGGAAGCCAGTGGGTAAGTTCTTCATTAGAAAAATCATGTTCAGGACCTTGGCCATTGTGTTCCCAAAGGCAAGACTGTAGAATTCAATCGTTCTCCAAATTTGGATTCATAGATAGAATTACAGAAAGAAGTTGGAAGGTTATTTAGAATCAAGATTTGTATCAGAGATTTCTGATTGATCTCCAATATCTCATCTTCCCTTCTTGCTCAGTAACAGAACTATCAAAACCTTAGCTTCTCTGCAGCTGGGGCGCAACCTTGCGACCCCATTTCGGCCAATGGATTGTAAGAGGAAGTGGTATTAGCAATTTTAGGGAGCATGCCCTGTATCCCTGTCTTTTCCCTTTGTACTCACTGAAATATACATGTGATTGCTGAGCTGGAGAAGCCATCTCAGACCACAAAATAAAAGCTACATAGCAAGGCTGGTGAAGCAAGCATACAGGAGCCTGTCTCCTGGATGGTGAGAGAGCCACCATACCAACCTACTGGAAAGTGAGATCAACTTGTTTAGTACAGTCCCTGACAATTATATAACTAAGAAAGTTATCCTTAGGATGACCAGGACCAGAGGCAGGACAGGCTTAACCCAAACTGAACTGGTAGGAGGATTTCTTGCACTAAGAAGGAGAAAGCTGTTTTCAAAAAAACTTTGGGATAAGTCTGATCAGTGTGAACGGACATGAACTTTATCTTGACAGTGAGGAGAGAAAAGGGAGAGGAGGATAAGGCAACCACTTAATTAGACAACCAACAAGACAGAACTTGGGGAAAGGGAAGCCAGCATATATAGCACTTTCTATGCTTAGAAACACAGGAACTAGATTAGTCTCTTGGGCTGAAAGTGAGGGCAACCAGGGATCAAGAGCTTCAGGCTTACAAGGGAGAGAATGGGGAAAGGTGAGCAGAAAAGAGGAGCAGGATCGATGGCAACTTTGGACAACTCGTGCAGAAAAAGAAAAAGAAAAGTACAGTAGAATTTATTTCCATGGAAATTTCACAGTAAAATCATGAATGTGTAGCAATAGTGAGTCAAAAAGTCAGTGAATGAAACTGAAAACGTTAAATGAAAGTGAAGAAACCACAAGATCAGGCAAGGTAAAAATAAAAATCGTGTAGCTTGTTTTATCCTACGAGTCATGAAACACTGCCTGATAAGGCAGGAGGCCCAGGGTGGACATCAACCAAGCAACTGCTCTTTAGAATTCACAAACAAAGGGGATATTGTGGTCTTGGCTTTAAGTGTCAGGGAAGAATTTATACAGAAAGCATTTTCATAGGAACCGCAATGTAATAGTGGTTTCAACACAACCTAGTTCCACATTCTGGCAGAAAACTCAAAAAATCCATTATGCAGTTACTCAACTTTAAAAGGGAACTGTAACTGAACCCACAGCGGTAAACTGGAAACAACAACAGAAACACTCCAAGGAATCACATAAAGAGAAATTAATTGAGAAAGCTTAAACATTATTAGAAGCCCAAGGAAAATATTCACTAGGAAAAAAAAAAATTCTGACACTTTAAAAGGAAAAAGATCCACATGTTCCCTAACAGTTAAAAGCAAACAAACAAAAACCACCTAAAAGAGGAAAAATGTTTTTTTCTCTTTTTTTAAATATAAAGATGGACCAGAGGAAAAGGGAGATGTACAGACTGCATAGGGCAGACATAAACCAGAATTGGACAGCAAGAAGAAAGTCAAGTAAAGCCTGCTACGGAGCTTCCAGCACAGGACTAGGAGCCCAGAAGTCCGTGGGACCCCCCTGGATCATGGCATGAAAGATTTGATAGGAGATGAAAGAGAAAAAGAAAGACTAAATGGTGATTTGAGGGAAACTTTGCCTTCCAAGATCCATTTAGAAGTATGTTGATTAGTGATATTAAAACAAGCAGTCATAAAGGTCTAGAATGTTCTCCAAGGGGCTGATTGAACATAAGGCATCAGATTTAGACAGCACCTACTCATGAGCTGTGAAGGAAGGGTTACCCCAAACATAGAAGAAGCTATGAGCTAGGTGTGACTATCAGAGGGCCAGGAAGAGTCTCCCACAGGAGAATCTTCAAGAAAAAATGCAAAGTAAAGAGGAAATCTACCCACAGGACACATAAATCCATGGGAAATAAAAATGAAGCAGAAACCCTCTCTATTTTTAAAAGGTGGAAAAATGGAGGAAATCATGCTAAGTTAACACAGTAGTTAAGGAGAGAAATCATCATGAAAGTCGGAGGAATTGGTGGACAGAATTTATTTAGGGTCTCAAAGTTCTTTACATAGGTACCTAAAATATATCTGGGTCTGTTTTGAAAAACAAAACAAAGCTCAGTCATGCCTCAGGCCATACAGAATAATGGAGGTTTTCCTTGATGATTTCTTGAGAATATACAGGAAAGATGCCATATGGCATATCATATAGCAAAGGAATACAATTCTTTAAATATCTCTCCACTCAGAATTCGTCTCCCTGAAGCTGTCTTTTGTCCCTCCCTCAACACCTCCCTCCTTGCTCTGTGGGCTTCATATTGGGTCTCCCTTCCCCTCTCGCCAAATCCTGGTCTCTTATACCCTCCCACCTCACCCTCATCACTCACCGGGACCCAAAAGTTAGCTCAATGGCACTCAGCAAGAACTTCCCCCAGCTCCCCCCAAACATTAACCATTTATAGTTCCTTAAATATGTTCTTTAAATATGATTCAAGTCACCTAACTATGTAAGATAAAAATGTCTCAAAAAATCGTTTTATTGGGACTGGGGCTGGGGCTCAGCGGTAGAGCACTCACCTAGCATGTGCAAGGCACTGGGTTCGATCTTCAGCACCACATAAAAATAAACAGAGGTATAAAAAATATCAAAACATTATTCTATCTTTGCACACATGGAAAAGAAAGTGATTGTGATAACAGTTAACATTTTTATAGCATTTTCTGATGCTCCATGTATGTCAACTTTTGGGGGGTCTCTGATTGTTATGACTACCATCATCTTCTGGTTTCATCTTCTGGTCTCATCATCTTCTGGTCTCCACATGTGAATATGGAGACACTGAAGCCATGCAGATTAAGTAAAAGGAGATGTTTCTGGTTCCAGAAAATGCCTTCTCTCTACCACACTATGCGGACTCTCCTCTCTTTCCAAGGGTTTCCCTTCCTGCATTTCATATCTGTGGATGGCACCTCTACATTCCCCCTCTTACCCTCTCCCCGATCCCCCCCACTCAGCACACTGAACCTGCATGGATTTCTCCAGCAGCCCCTCCCTGCCTGGGTTTTTGCGAGAAGATGTACATTCACTGTTGCACTCACACATGCACACACAAACTCACTCTCTTGCACTTCCTGCAAACTCACCTATACACACTATCCTTTCTCCACAGGTAACCAGAGAGTGGGGGTCGAGCACCTGAAGGCAGCATTTCTGCTCCTAGCTGAGGCAGATTAGTGAACAAACAAACAGGAACACAAAAGCTTCACTTTTCAAATTATTGAAACAGATTTTTGAGTGTGTAAGTGGAGTGTTATGAGACTAGTTCCCAGTGTTTTTGAATGTCTGAGGGTGAAATTAGGAACAAAATGTATTAAACTGTTCCAGCACTCTACTTCCTGCAGCCCTACAAATGGAAGGATGTGTCTTCTGGGCAGGGTCTTGGTTCCGGAAGGGAGTACCTCAATGACCTCAGGGTAGGGGCCACTCTGGGTCCACACAGCAGTGGCTGCCGGAGCTGAACCAAGCCCACTCCTCTAAGATCACTAGCGCCCAGGGAATCGGCAGTGGAGAATAAATGGTAAATGTAGTAGTGCTGGGAGCAGGCCAGTCTGGGTGGGAGTTGGGGTGTGTGCTGGGGGCTAGAGAGAGCATGTTCAAGGCCGAGGAAGGACAAGTCAACAGGAGCCAAGCTCCTTCATCCTTCAGAGAACCCGTGTGCCTACTGCAGGGATGCAAAATAGAGACCCAGGCACAGCAAGACCAGCAACAATGAAGTGTTCTTGAAACTCTGCAAAAGGGTTCCTCCAGCCCCAAGAGGGCACCTGAGTCCAGGGCCCAGCAAAAGTAGATGGATGCACATAAGACCCCATAGTTATTGGTCACTGGTCGTGTAAGAGAGAGGGGCTAGGAGAGAAAGACTGGATTTCCCACTTGTCTAGGCATGTGGGGAGTAGTGAAGGTATTAGCTTCAAAAACATGAAATGTGACTTTGTCACTCTGCTCATAAGAAATGGGTCATACCAATTACATTGTTATATTATCATAATGGCTTCCTTTTCCTTCTCTCCATTTCATCTCAAACGCTACAGACTGGATCTGATGCCTTCTCTGTACTTTTGGAGGTAATGCTGTTTATCACTGACCCTATTCTGCGGTGACATGATTTCTTCATCCAACAGTACCTATGCCTAGTGAGATGTTTGTGTTCTAATCTGGTTCTTGAAATTTGTAGACCCACAAATGCATCTTATCTATCTGTTTACTCTGTGTGATTCAGTGGTTGGTAAATTGATTTATACTCATTAAACCCACAAGAGGCTGATTCATAAACTGAGAGGACGATGTGTTAAATTACAGAAGAAGATAAAACTGGCCTGAGAAACAAGGACACATATTTGAACAAGACGCTGTGTCTGGGGTGAGTAAGTCTACCCTAGAAGCCAAAAACAAAGCCAAGCATTGACTTCTCAACACAGGTCAAAGCCAACATGTTTGTACATTGTCGTGTGATATTTCTAGAAAGCTCTGGTAAACGGAGGAATTTGCCCTCTATGATTACTATGCTTGAAAAGCTAAGAACAGTATTCCTCTTCCTTGAAACCCTGGGGGTGCCAGAGGGATTGTAATGAATTCTTATAACCCAACCCTCATTTTCCCATTGTCAATGAAAGAAACTCTTGTTCTATGGACACTTAGCACTTTTGCTTAGAATTATCAAACTTACAGGTAATTTTTATCAATCACATTTTAATGGGTAACCTAGATGGTGGCAAATAAGTACAATCACCTCATCATGGCAGCTGAAAGAACACCAGCAATCACCTAGCTTGATGGTGTTCAAATCATGTCCAATGAACCCCAGGGGCAGCCAGGTAAATCAAAGGTTGAGTAGTCAGCGGGTAGCCGGCCATCCCCTTGAAGGGAGTTGGAATTCCCAAAGTGTAGCAATCACTGATACTTTTTACTATACAATAACAGGAAGAAATTGACCTTTTAAAGAACCAATTAATTAATTGGAAAAGGCAAGAGGAGAAGTAACAGGCCCACCTAGGAACTTAGAGCATTTGTATAGGAAGCATTTGTGTTGGGGACCAGGGTAACAGCAATAGACATGGAGAGATATGGTTAGATTTGAGGTGTAGTGTAAAGGTAGAAAAGATAGGGAGTAGCTAGTAGGGGAAGAGAATCAATCAAAGAGTCATTGATTTATTTATCCCATGCAGAAATTTACTGGATGCTGATAAAGGGCTAGACACTGGGCTGGGGGCATTCCTGCCTTTCCTGGAGTTCTTGTGCCAGTGGAAGGAGACACACCACAGATGGCCATGCAAATGGGTAAGATGTTTATGAGCTCTGGACGAGCATGGAGGTCACATCTTGCTTCCCTTCTCCCAGGGATCACTACCTGCAGCATCTGCTTCCAACAATCAGCTCTCCAACCCCCTGAAAACCATTTCATATTTTTGCCTAGTTTTTCATTTTATACAATGAAAGAATGAATTTATTCCCTGTTGTTTTTATCATGGATAAAGGTGGAGATGACTTTTTCTAGGGGGGAAGAAATATATATATATATATATATATATTTGATTTAAGGAATAAAAGAAAGGGAGGAGTCAAAACTGGCCACCAGGTTCTGGCTTTAATAGGACAGTGAGTGGCCCTGAGACACAACCAGATGGATACAGATTTATTTTTCTTTCTTCCTTCCCACAAGGATGTGTGTGTGTTTTAAATTTGTTTGTTACAGAGATTCTGAAGAGATGAAACCAATAGAACTAGTCTGGACACATTGAGTTTGAGATGTCTAAGATATCTGTGACACTAGAGTCCAAAAGGAGGCCAGAGATATCGTTGAACACCCAGGCACGTGGGACACAATTCACTGATAACTATCGGGTTTGTAGAGGGAGATCAGAGCTGAGATTCTGAGATGCTAAGTTTGAAATGTCTATAAGAACTTCTAGGAAGTATACCAAGTGGGCAGTTCTAGGGTTCAGAAAAGAGCTCTGATGAAAATATGAGACCCTTTGATAAAGAGGTAGAATTCAAATCATGGGAAAGGAGAGGTCACTTAAGAAGAGATAAGGGAAAGAGGAAAGGAGAAGAGAGGAAAGTAGAGGAGAGGAAAGAAAGAAGAAGAAAGTAGAGAAGAGGCCAAAAATGAGCCATGAGGAAGATTTGCATTTAGAGGCTTCACGGGGAAAGAGGAGCCATCAAGAGGGAATATAAAGAGCTGGCCTCGGAAGAAAGGAAACAGTGTATTTTCAAAGAGAAAAAAGAGTACTTCAGAAGGGAGCAGAAATTGGTTCAAATGCTGTGGAGAGGTCAGAAATTGGTTCAAGTAAGGTAGGAATTTCAGAGTTCCCATTGGATTTAGGAAGATGGAAACCATTAGTGAGCTTTTCAATAGGAGTTTGGGTGGGTGGAAGATTGAACCGGAGTTGATGAAGAGTGAATGAGGTGAAGTGGAGCAGCCTGTGCAGATGATGGAAAGGGAGGCAGTGCTGGAGAGACGATGAGTTGGGGGAGATTTGATGCTTCACTGTTAAGGTGCAAGGCAAAGAGAGTTTGGATGATAAAGCCAAGAAGTTAAAGATGCAGAGAGAGGTGTTGACAAAGCAAAGCACCTGAGAAAGGATCCTGAAAGGTCCAGAATCTAGAACCCACTTTCTTTGACAGGGCATGGCGGGGTGGGAGAGGGGTGATCATGGGGATGGAACTCAGGGCTTTGCACATATTAGCAAAGTGTTCTTCGCTGAGCTGCTTCTCCACCCCTTTTTAGTTTTGTTTTGTTTTGTTTTTTGTTTTTTTAAACTTTGAGACAAGGTCTCATAAAGTTACTGAGGTTGGTCTCAAACTCAAGATCCTCCAGCTAGGTTCAGAGGCACTACCACAACCAACCAGAACCCACTTTCCAATTACCCTTTATATACCCTTTTCTAGAGATCTCCCCTAATGAATGAAGACCTCTCTAAATGCAGGGATCCCCGCCCTTGGTTCTTCTCTGATTCCACACTGACATGTCATATAAGTGTTTGAAATACTTCTTTAATGGGTTTATGTATGTGCTGTTGTTTGAATGCACTTTGTCCCCATCCAAACTCATTGAGGTTTAATTCTCCAATGTAATAGTATTGAAAGATGGTAGGATCTTTAAGAGTTGGAGCCTAATGGGAAGTGATTGGGTCATGACTACCTTCCTAATGCCTCTCACTCCAAAGTGAGTAATGCCTCACAGGTCCTGGATTAGTTATCACAAGAGCATATTGTTCTAAAGCAAGGCCATTACATGTGCTTGGCCCTCTTTTACACACACCCACTTCCCCCCTCCATTTTTCCACCATGTTGTAATACTTCCAGGAGGCCCCTACCAGATGCCAACACCATGCTATCTGGGCTTTCCAGCCACCAGAATCATGATCCCAATATATCTCTTTTCCTTATACATTAACCCCTGTCATTTATTCTGTTATAGCAACGCAAAATGGACTACTACAGTATAAATAATGTAAATGAATGAACAAATGAATAAATTTATCTATTAAAATCTGCTCTGAAAAGAAGAGCAATTATCCCTAGAGTAAAAATAATAATAATTTGTATTATCATTTTTTGTATTATTGTATTTTTATATTATTTTATTGTGTCGGGTAAGAGGTACATTCATACATTGCTAATGGGACTGCAAATTGGTGCAACCACTATGGAAAGCATTATGGAAATTCCTTAGAGAACTTGAAATGGAACCACTATTTGACCCAGTTATCCCACTCCTTGGTCTATACCCAAAGGACTTAAAATCAGCATACTACAGAGATGTAGCTACATCAATGTTTATAGCAGCTCAACTCACAATAGCCAAGCCATGGAACCAATCTAGGTGCCCTTCAACAGATGAATGGATAAAGAAAATGTGGTTATATACACAATGGAATATTATTCCCCCATAAAAAAATAATGAAATTGTGGCATTTGCCAGTAAATAGCTGGAACTGGGGAATATCATGCTAAGTGAAATAAGCCAGTCTCAAAAAACCAAAGCCAAATGTTCTCTCTGATATGTAGATGCTAATCTATCCACATATAGAAGTCCACTGAATTAGACAAAGGGGAATGAAAATAAGGGAGGGGTGGGAATAGCAAAGACAGTAGAATTAAGCGGACATAACTTTCCTATCCTTGTATTTGAATACATGACCAGGGTAACTCCACATCATGACAGCCATGAGAATAAGATCCTAATTAAAATAATTTATACTCCACATGTGTATAATATGCCAAAATATACTCTACCATCATATATATTTAAAAAGAACAAAAAATTTAAAGAACTAATAATAATAATAATTTCTGCAGACTTAGGCGAATTTCCCCAGAGTAAAAAATAAGAACAATAAAAACAAAATTGTTACAACTAGTTTAGAGACAGGAATGTGATTTTTTTCCCCAACTTACTCACAATTGATGAATAGCTACTTCCTGTGTAGATCTGAAGGCTTCTTTCATCGGTCTGGGGCAAAGAGTAATTGCTGTATTTTACATCTAAAGTCCATTCTCATTTATCAAAAAATACTTCAGTTTGGAAAGTGCTACGTAATTATTTCCATAATTTCCATGACATCTCTATATGTTGACATAGTATTATTATGCCATCAATTCTCAATCATTAGGCTAGTGATAGAATCACATTCTGGGATGTCTAAGGCAGTGAAAAATAAAGTGGGGGACAGCAGGTTTGTCATCCTAATTTAGGCTCATTTGGGCTAATAGTCCATGTCAACACACTGATGGCAGGGGTTCCACTCAGAAGCTTTTTTGTGTGGGGGCAGAGAAAGGGGTCTACCCAGGATTTTGTAACTTCTGAGATTTATTCACAAAGTGAATCAAAAACAGTCTCAAAGGACAAAACGCTCTACAAGAAGAAGGCTCTATAGTTCAAGGACATGTCAAAAGGCAAAATTAGATTTGTAAAATAGAGAACTCTGCACTAAGAACCAGAATTGAGGAGTCATTCCGTCCTTTCTCATCATCTTACAGACGATAATAGAACCCAGAGTAATTATATGGCTTTCTCAAGGGTGCATAGCAAGTTCAATGAGCAATCCCCACCAGAAGTAGCATCTGGTGGTTCCCTGGTCCAGGGCTCTACACTGTTTGGCATTCCCAAAGAGTTCTTGTTTTACTTTGCCTTCTCTATCCAAAAGAATGTCTTCCGAAGGGTATTTTCAAATGTAAAGAATAAGTTGAGATCCAAGATAGAGAAGTCATTAAGGAAAATTTGGATCTTTGATCCTTATGTTACTCCAGACACCTTCACGGCTGTTAACTCGTTCAATCCTTTCAAACCCTTTTGAAATTTTATTCCCATTTACAGATGAGGAAACAGAGGTTACACAGAGTAAGCAATTTATCGCAGGTCACACAACTAGCAAATGATGCATCAAGACAAGAATTTAGGGCCATGACTCTAGGTGCACTTCTCTGTTCACTCTTCAAATGAGATCATACCTTCTACCCCAGACAGATCATAACCCGAAATACTGAAAGACTCAGAGAGGTAATTATGCAACCACTGTTGGCAATCTTTGGGGGGAAAACATGAAGAATAAAGAGGTGCCAGAAGACTGAAAAATAGTTTCTGATTGTGAAATGCAAAAAAAAAAGCCTGGATTCTGGGAAATATGGTCTGGTCAAAGCAAATTCTTGATGTCAATCCTTGGCAAAATTCTAGAATAAATTGCTAACCATGGTTTGTGAACCACTTAGAAAAGAATGTTCTGATCACATGAAACCAGCCTGGGTTCACTAAGGTCATGCCATGGCAAACCATTCAATTTATTCACTAGGAAATAAGGCTGTCTGTTGGGATCTAATCAATTTTAAAATATGTGGTTATGATTTGGACGATAGTACAGATGGACATGTTCACAACTGGTTGAAGTTGCCATTGATCTGCCATATGCCCTGCCTGGGAATTATTCCATTAATAAGTTTACCAGTGTCTGTTTTAAGCCTTGAAAACTGTCAAGCTTTTAAACCTTGAAAATTGTCAAATTTGTGGGTAACTCAAAGTTCAAAGGGAAATGTCGAGTGATAGAAGCCAATAATCACTTTGACATACTGAAAATATGATTAAGCTCTCAGTTTTGGATTTAATAGGGAAAATATAGTTGTGTCTTTAAGTAAAAAATAATAGATGGTAAATAACAAATAGATGATAGACTGATAGATAGGTAAGTAAGTTTGTTATTAAATGATAAGACAGAATCACACAAGTGAAAAAAATACAACTTGTTCAAAATTGATGCAAAAAAAAAAAAAGACTGAAGTCAATTTGACCACAAGTTCAGTTTGAACTCAATTATGTCATAGGGCCTGTGCTCTGTAATGTAATGGATAAAGTGGTTGAGTTTGGGCATCAGAAAAACTGGACTCACAGCCAAGGCCACTGCTTGATAGCTATGGTAACCTTGAGCAATCTGCTTAGCTTTTAAAGCCACATATTTCCATCCTTTAAAATGAGTGTGTGTGTGTGTGTGTGTGTGTGTGTGTGTGTGTGTGGTATTTCTAATACTCACCAGTAATAGATGTTGAGTTACAGCTCTTGAGTCCTTCTGATTCCTCATCTAGTGCTATCTCCATGGACGACTGCCTTCAAATGTTTGAAAAAGACTTTTTAGGAAAAAAAAAAATAAGTATTAATCATTCCATATGATCCTAGAGGTATAAGTATTATCAAGAAGCCAAAGTAGTGATCTGAAAAGTTAAGTTGGTAGAAACACAGAAATTGTTTTTAAAAATGAATACATTTTTAAAAGGAGAGGATAAGAGATATACAAAACATGGGAGAAAAGTCTAAGATTCATCTGATTTGAATCCCGGAAAGATTTAAGATTCATAGAACCAGAGACACAACAAGGGAGATGCTAGTTTGGATCTTGAATGTCCCCGCTAAAAGCCCATGTGTTGACAACTCAGTCCTCAGCCTGTGGTGCTACTAGAAAGAGGCAGAACTTTTAAGGGGTGGGGCCTCAGAGAAGAAAAGGGATCTTAGGACCCCACCCACTTCCCTTCACTCTCTGCCTCCCAGCCACCATGAGGTAAGCAGCTTTGCTCCACCATGTGCTCCCTACATGATGCTTTGCTTTGCCACAGGCCCCAAAGCAATGAGATGGCCAACCATGGTCTAAAATGTCTGAAATCATAAGCAAATTAAACCTTCTACTCACAAATTAATTTATCTGATGTAAGTTGATGTTTTGTTTATTTTGTTTTGCCTTTTTGAGATAGGTCTTGTTACGTTGCCCAGGCTGGTCCAGAGTCAAGTGATCCTCCTGCCTCAAGCTCTCAGGTAGCTGGGATGGTAGGTGTGCACCACTGAGCCCGGTTTATCTTGGGTATTTTATCTCAGGGACAGAAACCTAGGTAACAACACAAAATGAGACAGAAACAAAATATGAAGAAATAACATCTTAAACATTTCGAAAACGCATAAAAGCCACCAGGGAAAAATTCAAAATGTTCCAGAACCGCTCTTTGGTATATCAACATAAAACTGCTAAAAACAAAGACAAAGAGAAAATCTTAAAAGCAGCTAGAGAAAATAGACTTTCAGAGGATAAACAATAAGATCAAAAGACCAATACTTTACTTCTCAATAGAAACAGTGAAAGCCCTCCCTCACAAAACACACACACACACACACACACACACACAATCAATAATAATAATAAATTATATCTTTAAAATGCTGAAAGAAAACAAAAGCTAATATATACCTAGTGAAAATGTCCTTTAAAAATGAAGGTAAATGTGTTTTCAGATAAATAGAAACAAGTAATTCATAGCCAAGAGACTCCCAGGAAATATTTAAATTTTTACATAAGGAAAATAATATCAGGTAAAAACATAAAAATTCAGGAATGGAAGTTAATGTAACTTTAATTTTTTACTATATCAAGTGGTAAAAGGTAAAAGTGCTTTTTAGGATTGGGAATGTATGCAGAACTAAAATGCAAACATAAAACAGGAAAATAGGAAGTGTCAAACTACTGTCTAGGAAGTATTATTTAGTCAATCTGAAAGTCAAGGAAGGGTAGTAAAAGTCTAATGCACCAACTAAAAAAATTAAATAAAAGACTATATTGCAAATAAGATAACAAAAGGGAATTGGAAAAATAAAAATACTTAAGGCAAAGAAAAACACTTAAGGGAAAGAAAAGAAGCCATTTGACAACTTAACATAAAGAAAATAAATATTGAGAATAGCTATAAGCCCAATCATCTCAGTAATTACACTAAAACTAAACAGATTAAGGGTTAGGGGGTGTAGGTCAATAAGAGAGAGCATGATCTGCATGTACAAGGCCCTGGGCTCCATCCTCAGTGACAAAATTAACAAAGACAGTATAAGTGCTCCAATTAAAAGGCAAATATCATCAGTCTGTATAACCATAATCAAACCAAAGTAACTATCAGCTTACAAGATACAAGCCTCATATTAGGATGTGAAGTGAAGTATAAGTGAAAGATGGAAAATATAAACCATGCAGAGGCTAACAAAAAAGTTTTATATTAATATCAAGCAAAGTGGACTTTGAGGCATAAAACATTACAGCTTCAAGACATTGGATATGGAAATGAGTTCTTGAATGGGCCATAAAATGAAACTGTACATCAAAAGATAGACACTATCAAAACAGTGAAAAGACTACCCCCAGTGTTATGGGTTAGATGTGAGGTATCCTCTAAAAGCTCATGTGTGGAGCATTGCAAGAAAGCTTAGAGGTAAAATTACTGGGTTATGAGAGTCTTCACCTAACCAGTGCATCATTCTGCTGATAGGAATTAACTGGGTGGTAAGCATAGCAGGCAAGATGTGGCTGGAGGAGGTAGGTCATTAAGGGCATGTCTTTAGGGTATATATTCTGTCCCTAGTAAGCCAAGAGCAGAGCTAGTGTGGGAACTCCCCCTCCCTCCCTCCCTCTCCCTCTCTTTCTCTCCCCACCCCCCACTCCTCAGGTTCAGAGCTATGGAGTTGGCCATCTATAAACTGAGACTTCTAAAACTGTGAACCAAATAAATTTTTCCTTCCCTAATTGTTCAATGTGCTCAATTTTTTGTCCACAGTGACACAAAAAAAAAAAAAAAACTGACTTAAACACAGAATGAGGAAAAAATAATTGGAAATCACGTATCTCATAAGGGGTTAATATCCAGAATATATAAAGAACTCCTACAATTCAACAAGAAAATGAACAAAATATCTGAATAAATATTTCTTTAAAGAAAATTAGCAACTAGCCAGTAGGCACATGCAAAGATGCTCAACTTCGCTAATCATTAGGAAATGCAAATCAAAACCATGAGATACCACTTCATACTCTTTAAGATAGTTACTATTAAAAAAAAAAAACAGAAAGTTGAAAGTGTTGGTGAAGACACGGAGAAACTGGAACTCTTACTCTCTCTTGCTTTCCTCTTTCCACTCTGTGAGGATGTAAGAAGGCCCATAATAGAAGTGGCCATCTTGATCTTGAACTTCCCAACCTCCAGAACTGTCAGAGAATAAATTTCTATTTTTTACTCGTTATACCTAGTCTCAGGCATTCTGTTAAAGCAGTCCAAAATAGACTAAGAAAATTGACTACAATAAAAAAGTTACACAAAATAATCAATGTAACTCCATCATATTCAATTATATTCATGTATAATAATAGAATATATAAGTAAAATTATTTGATAAAATTCAAAACCCAAGGGCTAGGGGTATAGCTTGATGATAGAACTTTTGTCAAACATGCACAAAGCCCTCAGCACTACAATAAATAAATCAATAAATACATAAATAAAGTGATTCAATACTCCTTTGTGATTTTGTTTTAAATTCTTGTTTTCTAGGAACAAAAACAAACTCCCTTAATTAACTAGAATATATTTTGTTGGTTGGTTTGTTTTTGGAGTACTGGGGATCACATCCAGGACCTCAAGCATGTCAGCTAAGTGCTGTAACTACATCCCTATCCCTGAGAGAGTTTAAAACAAAACAAAACAACAAAAAGCAACAACTACAGCAAATGTTATGCTTGATAGCAAAATATTTAACATTTCCCCCTCTAAGACTTGGAATGCCCACTCCCACTCCTTCTAGGCAACAATGTTCTGGAATACCTATAAATCAAGAAAAAGAAACAAAAGTTATAGGAATTGGAGTAAAGAAATAAAACTGGCATTATTTGTAGATGACATGATTGATACATAAGAAATCCACTCAGAGCTGGTGAGCATTTCAGAAAAGTTCAACCACTGGAAAGTGGTACCCACCTTCCTCTCTTTCATGTCTTCTTCAATTAGCTAAATTATATCATCAAGAATGGTTAACAGAACTTTTTCTACAAAGCAAGGTCAATGTGCTGAAAAATGCTTTCAGAAATTGATCAGAATAAGAACCCCCACGCTGGATATTTGGGTTTGATTCTTTATTTGCTTGTTTATTGTAGTCGGGATTGCACCCAAGGACACTAAACTACATCCTCAGCCCTTTATTTTTAGACAGGGTCTTGCTAAGCTTCTGAGGCTGGCCTTGAACTTTCAATCCCCCTGCCTCAGGGTTCTGAGCATGTTGGAGATTTTGGAAGGAATAAAACAAAGTTTTTTTATTTTGGTCCTCATGTTGAAACAAAGAACTGTTGAAATATAGTGAATAAAGTGAGATCTATCCCTTCAAATCCTGTGTAAAGGAATTCAAGATAGAACTCTCCCAAAATTCATGTAAAGAATTTAGGAACATCTTTTTTTTTTTTTTTTTTTTGAGGGAGGTTTACTGAGGATTGAACCCAGAGACACTTTAATACTGAGCTATAGCCCCACTTCTTTTTATATTTTTAAGAAGGGTCTCACTAAGTTGCATAGGACCTCACTAAGTTGCTGCAGCTAGCTTTGAACTTAAATCCTCCTGCTTCAGCCCCCTGAGCCACTGGGCTTACAGGCATGGGCCACTGTGCCTGGCTAGAATTTGGGAACATCTTAATGACCAGCTTCTTACAGTGTGTTTCTAGTGAAGGAAACACACCCAGTCATGAAATCAATTCTTCCTCTGTTCTTTCCAGGGAATAATGAGAACAGGAAAAACAATGCTTCCTCCAGTGATGCAGAAATTCCTTCATGGTTACATTGATCTTCCAGCCAGTGCCATGTTTGCTCTGCAGGTGCAGTGCAACCACAGAAACTGTGCAAAAGGCATGTTACCCCACTTTTTTTGTTAGCTTCTATAAGAAAATGATTGAAGAACAAAATCTCTTGGCTTGGAAAGAAGATATAACCCAAGAGTTTCTGGGAAAAGGCAAAGGTTTATTCCAGGCAAATCTGTGACTTACCTGGCTAAGAACTGCAGGAGGAGGAGGAGGAGGAGGAGGAGGAGGAGGAGGAGGAGGAGGAGGAGAGGGAGAGGGATAGGGATAGGGATAGGGATAGTAGCAGTAGTCAGCAGAAGAAGCTGGCTAAAGAACTTGCCAAAGCCTTAAATTGTGAAGAACATACTATTGCTATATTATAACTGCATGTGACTTAACCACTGCTAAGATTCATTCTGCTGTAATGTTTTCACAATATTTGAAGGAGAAGCACCTCAGTTAGCATTTCATTCTGAGGCTTTTTGTAGAGTAGTGTCTTGATCATAGACTTCTGTCAAATATTTTAGGAGTATCTTTAATGCTCAGTTGGTACATTAGCAGCATGTATCAATTACCTCATACAATGAGAAGACCATCTATTGCAAGGACCTTCTTTGCTGCCAGTTATCATAGGCTGTTTAAAGTTGGAAGACTGACTGGCAATAGTAAATACTGTGGAAAGTAATATTTGTGTTATTGCAATATTTGATTATCTAATTGGTTGCTACAGAAAAATTCTTAACTTTAATTGATGTTTGTTATTATCATTATATATTGCCTGTAATTCTACCTCTACTAATCAGCTTTATGTGCTATATTTTAATATCTGTGAGCATGGGAAAATGCACAAGTCTTTTTAAAAGAAACATGATTTACTTGCACAAAACTGATCAATTTTAAGAGAGCACTCATGCCCTTGAAGGGATTTTTGTGGGTGTGAACCAAATAATGAGATTTGAATTTATCCTTCTTATCATAGTATTGAAATTAAATCTACTTAATTTTAGGATTTTTATATACTTGTATATATCAATACACATTGTGATACTTGAAAAAAGAAAGGTAAAGTATTTTACAATTAGAATTACTAAGTTAAAAGCAAGGTCTCCACTTACAAAATCAATATATAAAAATCGTATACATGATAACCAAAAATTAGAAAATGAATGTTTCAGATGATAAAATTTATAATCTCATTAAAAACTAAAATAAATATAACAAATGTGAATAAGACATCCACAGAGAAAACTGTATATTATAATTGTGAAAGATAAATAACTTTTGAAAAAAATGGATGTGTATACCATGTCCATGAAAAGCAGAAGCATGATCAAATTACTAAATTTATCTATAAATTTAATGTAATACCAACCAAAGCCCCAACATAAGTGTGTGTGTGTGTGTGTGTGTGTGTGTGCACGTGCTTGGGCGCACATGCACACATGTGGGCATAGCATGTATAAGGTTGGAAAAACAATTCTAAAATGTTTACAAAAATACAAGAACCAAGGATGATCAAGGAAATTTTTAAAGTAAAGAAAAAAGTTGGAAGATTTATGTTTCTAGATACCAAGAAATATTATTAAGCTATATACAATGTGTTTTGGGCAGCAACAGAACAAAATAGAGAATTCAAAACTGATATATATATATCAGGTCACCTGAGTTATGACAAAGATGATACTACAGTACTGTAGGAAATGTGCTGTCAATTGGGAATAAAAAATGGAAAAAAATTAATTTTGACCTCAGAAGAGCCGCAGAAATCTATTCCCAATGGTAATAGACTTCAATGTACAATAAAGCTTCTAGGAAAAAAAAAATGTTTAGGAGAACAATCTTGTAGGCAGAAACATTTAATGGGACACAGAGATAAAAGTAGTCTAGAGGTAAGAATGTGAGTTCTGAAGTGAAACTGCTTCAGCATGAAATCTGAATCCACACTCTGGTGTTCTTTAATCATTCTGTGCCTCAGTTCTCTCATCTGTAAAGCACTGATAGCAATAAGTAAAGAACTATTGTGAGCATGAAATATAATAATGCATGTAAAGAACAGTACCCAACACACAGCAGGAGTCTATCAAGAAGGACTATCATCATCCTGACTTTAGGAAGGAGGTGACTGCTACCATTTTATGTAGAAACCTTATGCTCAGCACATTGACATATGGCTTTTTTTTTTTCCCACTAAGAGCTAATCATATTGAATGTGCTTTCTTTTCAATCCATAGCACTTGTTAAATACCTGCCTGCCATTTGCTGGCCTCAGTTTTGGGGACAGGGAGACAAAGTGAGGGGGATTTTTATATAGGAAGAAGCTGACAGTTTTCCTCCCGATCACTAAAAGCTTCCCAGTGAGCTGAGCAGTAAGACACAGCCTCAGAAACTCCTGTAGAATATGACCATGGATAAAAAAGAAGATCATTAGAATCCATGACAGGTGTTACAGGTGTTCTTTGTACATGAAGATGTGATTGTACACGGAGATGGAAGTGTTTAAGGAGTTGGAGGAGGAAGAAATCAAAGGCATCGAAGAGGTTGGTGACACTGAGTCACAGAAGTCAAGATTACTTGCCCTGGACCACAACTTCTAAAAGGTGGCAACCTCTAATGCTGGCAAGATTTGCTCTATTTGCTTAAGAAACGCCCAGAACTGGAATTGCCTGGGTGGGGATTACAGGTTTGGACGAGGAGGCCCTGGCAGGAAGAGGAAAGAGAGGAAGTCAGTCGAGGGACACCTACCTACAGCCCTCTCCTGCTGACATCAGCCCTCTTCCTGGGCACTTTGTCAAATGATAATTCTAAGAAGCCCTTTGTGTGCCTGGATGCTACTACTTATCCATTTTCAGCAAGAAAAAATATGTATTCTTCTTCTTACTTCCATTCTCTTATTGAACTAAACCAAACACTATTTGTCTCTACTATCCAGAACCCTGTCCCCCCCCCCAAAAAAAATAAGATAACTGACTGTAAAAGAAATAAAATTTGGAAAACAAGGAGGCATTTTATGGTACTAACCCACACAAGAAGGCAAAAGAATTTGAAGTTCATAGATTCACCAATCTTGCAGCTCTCTTCCTTAATTTGTTCTTAATTACTCCCAATCCTGCCTTCTTGGTTCTCAAAGCTCTCTCTGACTTAGGTGGGTGATCAATCTGTGGATTATCCAAGTCTCTATTTCTCCTTCTTTTTATTGGCTTCATTTTTTGCTATTCCCTTTTTATTCTAGAATCTTCATCAGAGGATAGTCGGGGATGGAGGGGAAGATTAAAATGCAATTAACTCAATGTCAGGGAAGATACAGTAACTAACACCTGAAGACGACCCCAAAGGTGTTTTTTTATTAGTATTATCATGAGGGCTTTTTCTTTACCCAGCCTTCCTCTTTCTCAAGTTTTTAAAACTCTCCTTATTTTAAATTATGAGAGTAATTTGGGCTCAGGGGTTGCCTGCTTCCTGTTTAGACTTGGCTTTCTGAGGATTTGGTTATTACAAATAACTTCTTGGATTCCTGAATTCCAGATGGGATGAAAGAAAAGCATGTTTGAATCTTTATCTTCCTAGATTATAAACCTGTGACTAAAATTTTTTTCTACAGGAACAAATTATTTTCTCCTCTCAAAACCTGCTCTTCCTCTTTTATTCTTAAGGGGGAAAAAAAATCTTCCAGCAGAACCCCCATCCACTCAGTTGCCTACCCTGGATACCTGGGGGTCAGCCTCAACTCCTCCCTGCCCCTTGCTTTGTACCCTCAGTAATCACAGGTGCTGCTGAAGTTAGCCAACAGTTCTTTTCTCACGATGCCTACCCCCTGTCCTTCCCCAGGGGAACTGCCCACGTCCAGCCCTACCCAGCCCTCCAATGGCTGCAGCCACCTCCTGAACAGACCCTTGCTTCCAATCTCTACCTCCAACCTGTCTTTCATACAAAATGATCTCCAGTGAGAATATAAATGCAATCAGCAGTGTCCCATGGCCCTCAAGCTGGAGATCAAAGGCCCTTGTGGAGCATGCAAGGGCTCCAAGATCAATCAACCTCTCTTCCCAGCCTCTTTGCCCACTAATCCCAGGTCCAATCTGGGAACCTGACATGCTTGGAATTGCCCAATGCCCCTGGTGTTTCTCACCTCCTTGACTTTCTCATTCCAGTAGCTCTCCCTGGCCCATTCACTATATTCTGTACCTATGTTCTCCCAGGGTCCCCCATCATTCCACCCCCCATGTGGCTGGAACTTGGCAAGCTATGTGTCTATCTCCTCCATGGTGCAGGGACTGGTTCTTACCTCTGCATCACCAGCACCTGGCTTGACCCACAGCAGATGGTCAACAAGTATTCACCAAATACAATGAATGAATAGTTGCATAAGTAACATGTAAATTTAAATACTTTAGAAGTTAGGTATATAAAACACAACATGTGAAAGAGTAGAAAACAAATATGTTTTTCAAACATTTTCATAACTTTGGATCCAGAGCACAGAACCGGCCTTTTGTTCTTCCCACAAATCAGTGGCGTAGAGCCAAAGTACTGGATTGCTTTTGCTTCCTGAATAATCAGAGTAAACATCTATTGCATTGCTTATTAAATGCAGGTGCTCCGTGCTGCACAAGGATTGTCTCATTTAATCCACAGCACTACTCTATTAGGCAAGAAGTGCTGTTTTGAAGAAACTGAGGCTTGGTAAAAATGTTACTTGTTTGTAGAACTGGGATTTTGGAATCTGGCATCTGAACCAATGTTCATGCTCTTAACCATTACAGTTTCCATGGGAGACAGGGTCAGAAGGTAGCAAGCACACTGGTGGAAGAATGTAGAGTTAAAAATAGTTTTGAAAATTCCTTTTCATCAGAAATCTTTACCTCTTTGGCAGGAAGTCGGAACACATTAAAATTCATAGGTGGGGCTAGGGGTATAGCTCGGTGGTAGAGCACATGCCTGAGTCCAACCCCCAGCTTGCACACATGCACATGCGTGCACACACACACACACACACACACACACACACATTCATACTCATAGTCTGAGTTCTCTGGTTACAAGTCAAATGTCATTTCTTGACTAAAATCTTACATGTGTTGAACTTGTCTTCATTATGCAATTGATGTCATAGCTTCATGATTTTTTTCTTTTGCAAATCTTTTTGTCTGTCTGTTGTTGTTTGGGGTACCAGGGATTTAACTCAGAGGCACTCGACCACTGAGCCACATTCCCAGTCCTATTTTGTACTTTATTTAGAGACAGGGTCTCACCAAGTTGCTTAGCGCCTCACTGTGGCTGAGGCTGGCTTTGAACTTGAGATCCTCCTGCCTCAGCCTCCCGAACTGCTGGGATTACAGGCATGCACTACCACACCCGGTGTCTCTTATAAATCTTTATGATCCTGTTAGACTGAGCAAGGTCATAGCAGTGAACCATGCTGGAGACAGACAAACCATCTCTCAGGAAGCTCAGCCCAGCCAGTTCTTGTACTTCAGTGGAAACTAATCACTGAATATTAGATGAAAGCTGTGATTTGCACATGGGAGCCATTCTCCATGGAAAAAGGAACTACCACAATCACACTCAGCACATGAGAAAGCCCAGTTGTGGGGAATGGAAAACTTTTGCATCCGCATCCCAGTCTTGTGAGACCTCGGGTTGAATGATAGGTCTCGCTGCCAGCTCCCATCAAATGACTCCCTACTCCTTGTGTGTACCTACTGGAGTCCCTGTATACTAAATATGCACACAATTGATTCAATTGCTTCAGGATTCTCCCATTGCCCTGGGGGTCAGGGCATCTGATGTAGGCAAAGATTTATTTTGAGATCTCTCTTTTGGAGAAATGTTCGTAATTGACTGTTGACGCACAGGGAAGTTAGTTCTTCCTTTCCTCTGGCCTAAATCTTTAACGTAGGGTTTAAAATAATCTCTGCCTTTTTTTTTTTTAAATTAGTCTCACTATGTTGCCCACATGAGTTTCAAACTCCTGGGTTCAACTTATCCTCCTTCTCCATGCCTTATTCTTTTCAGAGGTGGAGAACTGATATCCCAACCCCAGGAAGTCAAAAGAGTTACCTGCAACTCTTAAAACTTACCTGTGTGGTCTGCATTTCTTTCCTTCTCAATAGGATTAAACCTGATATTTGCAGTGCCCTTGCACCATAGGTAGATATATAGACAGACAGATGCAGAACTGAAAATATGGGCCAATCAAATTTATTTGAGAAAGTATAGGGAAGCCCACAATTTTCTTATGATAAATTATAATTCAGACCTTTGATTTTTGATGTTTAATTTTTTTCTGCTTACATCAAGTACATTATGCTCTAATTAACTTTAGGTAAAGGAAGTCAAGAACAAAAGGGCTGGATTGACATTGAGAAATTATCAACTCTCACAGAGCACGAAGAATACAATGGAATCTACTATATGATTTTATTTTTTAGGTGGACATAGTAGCCTAGCCACATGTTTTTACTTCCTGCTATAAAAAAAGATGGATCCTATCAAATGAAGAGTTCCTGCAAGATATATCATATGTGAGGCTACAGTGCTCCTTTAGAAATTGTGTAGAGTCTTAGAAGATGGTCACATGTCATTCTCCTACAGGAAAAAATATATCAATAACAAGATTGAGAATAGAAATGAAAAAATGCCCCAATGATAAGTCCGAAGATTCTAGAAGAAGCATTCCAAAGGCAATCCAGGTATTCCTGGAGTTGGTTCTTGGTGTCACAGCTGCTCCTCACGGCTCAGGGAGAAAAGCCCAGTAGGATGGGCTTCACCTGGGTTCAGCCACAATTCACAAAAGCTAGCATTTGGGATAATGCCTCCTTCTTCCACACTCCCCCAGGGCATCCTGTTACATCCCTCAGGCTCCACTGTCCTAAATGCTTAAATGTGCAGGTGGGAGGGTTTTAAAGATTGTGATAAAATACATATGACACCAAATTCATGATCTGTTATGATTTGGATCTTAAATGACTCCCCAAGGTCATATGTTGAAGGTTTGTTTATTCACCAGTGTATGGTGCTCAGGGAGGTGGTAGAACCTTTAAGAGGCTGGGCCTAGTGGGAGGAAGTTAGGTCATTGGGGGTGTGGCCTTGGGAGAGATACTGGGACCCTGGCTCCTCCCACACCATGCTCACTCTCTCTTCTTTTGCTTCCTGATCACTGTGAGGCAGGAACTTGGCTCTCCATGTGCTCCATGCCATGATGTTTTCTGTCTTACCACCACAGGCCCCAAAACAGTGGAACCAATGGAGTGAAAACTTTAAAATCATGGGCCAAAATAAAGACTTCTTCTTTTTAAGTTGATGATCTTAGGTATTTTGTCCCAGTGATAGAAAGCTAACACACCATGTTAACCATTTTAAGTGTACAGTTTAGTGGACATGGAGTATATTCACATTGTGCAACCAATCTCCAGAACTCTCTTAATCTTGCAAAACAGAAATTCAACACATTAAACACCAACTCGGCCTTCCTTCCCTGGAGCCCCTGACAACTGCCATTCCACTTTCTGTCTCTATGAATTTGCATTTTCTAGCTACTTCATGCAGGTGGAATCACACAGCATTTATCCTTTTGTGTCTGGCTGATCTCAATTATCATAATGTCCTCAAGGTTCATCCATGATGCAGCATGTGTCATAATTTCCTTTTTTTAAAAAACTCCTGAGTAATAGTCCATGTTTCATAATTATTCTGTACCATCTGTAGATTATTTGTGTGAGGGGAGGGCAGTAAGAGGCCAATTAAGGAATATTTCCATTCTTCTCCTACCCTATGGAATAAACTTGATACTTGGGATGTGACCTTGCTTCTCTCACAAATAGGACCAAATAAATCCAGAAGAGAAATCCCTTACACAATATGTTTTGGGACCATGGACTCAACTAGAAATGCTAAAATGGAATCCATGGATCCTTAACAGGTCTATAGTTGGGCTTTGAGAAGTTTGTGAACTACCTAAAACTGAAATCAAAATTGTGTGCCTTTGCTTCTTTCTTTTTTTCTAATATATTTTTTTAGGTATTGATAGACCTTTTTATTTTATTCATTTATTTAAATGCAGTACTGAGAATCAAACCCAGTGCCTTACATGTGAGAGACAAATGCTCTACCACCGAGCTACAACCCCAGCCCCCTTTGCTTCTTACTATCTTTTCTTAAGGGTCTTTGATCCCCAGGACTAAGCATCACTGGTCAGAACTACATGTCATTAAGGTTGAATGGAGAACTGGGATAAATGGCTCATGTTCCCTTCCTTCATGGCATGAAGTTCCATGAGAATGCTTCTTTAAAACAACTCCATGTTGGATGGTGCCCCTGCCCGGGTCTTGAATTTGGAGAGTGCTTGCTTCCCACTTCTTCCTTGTTCAGGGATTTACAGATGCAACTGTGCTTCTGCTAATTATTCTTCACAGCTTCTAAGAAATGACCTGCAGTGTTGTAATTTCCAAAATATTTTCACCAGGTTCAACTTTAAAATAGTATGGTAATAGACATGCCAAGATAGAAAAAAAACATGTTCCCTGATCTCTAGGAACATGAAATCATGAGGGAGAAGCAGTTCTTGGACACCATCAGGGAACATGGCCTGTGAATAGCTCACAGAGGAGCCAAGTATGTGGCACAGGCCTGAATTTACTGGAGGAATTTTCTTAGGGTCACAGTCTGTTTAACTGATACTGCCCCATGGAAGAATTCCTCTTCATGCTAGTCTGGAAAAGTCTGGCATCCAAAACAAACGGACATGCTTTCATTTCTTCCACAAGGAAATCTCTGTAACTGACCTCATCTTCCTTTAAAACTTGACCACCAGGAAGCTCAGTGCTGTTTCTGGCTCGGTAGTGGCAAATATGTTCAGTCGAAGTGTCTGCCCCCTTTGGTTTTCTCACCCAGTCTTTTTTCTCCATTTCTGGTTTTGAATCTGGAGTGATTCCTTCACGGTGTGTCTCAGCTGCATACTACCCCAATCCATTGTTGAATGAGATTTGTGGTCTGTGACACAGACGGTGAATGAGAGCACAGGTAGAGCTAGGAGACTAGAGAGGCATCTGCCAAGCTGGGTGTTTTCTGCTTCCTTCAAATATACCCTACTCCCTCCCCCATCCTGCTCTGCACTTCCTGGCCAGGCTATTGGGTGACAGTAGCTAGGTCCTCTTACCAAACTCCCCCAATCCTGTCCAGCAGCCTTCTCCAACACTTGGAGCTATAGCTTTCTTAGGATTCATATAACTATTCCCTTCTTGTGGACCCTTCAATGCCAGGGTCGTGCCCCTTCATTGCCAGGAGTGGTTAGAGCTGCTCCTTCTTCTCCTGCTGCCTCCAGGGTGCATCCCCAACCCTTTCCAGTTCCTTCTATCCTTGCCCATACCTATGTTAGGATAGCCGTTCACTCTTCTCAAGGAAGCACTGAGTGTGAACTGGGTCTGGGGCTGACAAGTCCATCGGCCTGGGTGGGGTTTGTCTGACCCTTCTCCCCACAGTCAGAATGTTCTAGCCACACTGCTTTGCATGTATTTCAATGAAGACCCCAGCTCTCACTGGTCTCTGAATTTTTTTTATGGGTGATATTCCCTCCACCTAAGCCTCCCTCTCCTCTGCTCATCCTCCTCAGTTCCCATAGGGATGCTACTCCTCAGACTTATCCCACTGAACTTCAATCCTTCCTTTTCAGGTCTGTCTCCTCCACTAAGTTGTTAAGTTCTCCAGGGCAGAGTTGTGCCTGATTATTTATTGTGTTCCCAACACCCAGTATTCATTCATTTTGACTCAGGAGGCTGAAGCAAGAGAATCACAAGTTCAGACCAACTTCTTCAACTTAGAAAGTCCCTTGACAACTTGCAGAGACTGTGTCTCAAAATAAAAAATAAAATAAAAAGGATTGGAAATGTGGCTTCCGTGGTAAAGCGCCTCTGGGTTCAATCCCCAGTACCAAAATGGCCAAGGGTGTATCCCACAAAACTAACAGCTCCCACTCTTTTCTCACCTCCCCAAAGTTTTCCCCTATGCCTTGGGTAACCATGACGACCTTCACAACTGCTCTGACGCATGAAGTTACAACAGCAGGCTGCTTTTGAGCAAACTCCAGATGCTTTAGTGACTAAGAATGTGGCTTCTGATATCATAAAAACTTCAATTCGAGTCCTAATTCTTGCCTTGTGACCTTGACGGAGTGACCCAAACTCTACAAGAAGATCCGATTCATTCATCTGCAAAGTGGAGACAATAATGGTACCCAGTGCCTAAGGCGGTTTGGACTGTGAATTGTTTATACATGTAGAGTATGCAGCCTGCTATTTGGCACATAACATAAATTCTATTGTTTTTATCTCTATCTTCTAAGATAATCTACCAAGGGGAAATCAGCTAAGATACTGAGCAAACACAATAATAAAAGTTCTACTTAATCTGTCCATCAGACACCAGATAAGAAGGCAAGGGGGGAAATTCTGACAACAGCTTAAGATGCTCAATTATAAATACCATATGATTTACTTTTCCAATAACAAAAGGTTCCAGGTTTTGAGTTTTTACCACCATTGGGCCTGGGCTCAGCCTTTCTCATACAGTGTTTTCACTCTTCACAATGCCTTGCATTCATTATAATTTCTTCCACTTTGAAAATGAGGAAAGTGAAACTCATAAGGGAACTTGGAGCTGTAGGAATTTCAGGAAGAGGTTGGCCCTAAAGTCTGTGTCTGTTCTGCAGGTTCACTGAGCCTTCTAAATGATATTTTCTGCCGATGTCCTGCTGGGCAAAATAACCAAGAGGTGACAAGCAACTTGAAGGTTGGAGTGGGAACTACTTTATTGCAAGTGAACTCAGCGGGAACTGAGCCAGAACTCAAAGTAGCGGGCACCCAAGGTAACAGGAGCCGCTTCTCTGCTGGACCACAGAGGTACATATACCCAACTAATTACACACAGCTTAACTTAATTAACATCATCTAGTTACAGCAGTCAGTCATTAAGGAATTCTCATCATCTTAATGGCTCCCTGGCATTGGCTCACAAACCACTCCTCCTGGCATATTGCCAGGAGCCATCTTAATTTGGTTGTGGCCCTCAACATCTTTCAGTGTCTATTTATTGACTTACTTACATTTTAGAGGCAGGGTTACATTATGTTGCATTGGCTGGCCCTGAACTCCAAAGCTTAAGAAATCCTCTTGCCTCAGCCTTCTGCATAGGTGGGATTACAAGCAGGTGCCACCAGGCCCAGCTTTCAATGTTTATTTAAATGCAATTATTTCCAAACTCAATGACTATGTCTAGAAGAAAATCCCTGTGAACTAATTCAAAAGAATTTGCTGGTTAATGGAGGTGATGAATTTCTAACTGCTAAGCCATGACACCCATCTGTGTGTACAAAGTTGTGTTCTAAATTCTTCATTTAAAGTTGAACCTGTGTCCTCTTGGTCCCCTTCTCCTGTACTAGCTGGGAAACTTCAGCCCTTGGGAAATGTTTTGGGCCCCATCAATGTTGCAGGCACTGGGCGATGGGCCTGCCAGGAAGCCAGGTCTCATGCGCGTCCCCTGAAACATCTCTAAAATTCTTCTCTCCACATGTAATGTTTGGACCGTTTCTGAGCACCACTGACCAGCCTGGGTTACGTCCTCAACACGTCCACAGGTACTTTGAGAGTGGTGGAGTTGAGCAGAAAAAAAAAAAAAATCAAGCCCAGGAACAACAGAGCTTTAAAAGTTTCAGTCCTACACAAGGGCTGTTTTGGTATCTTGGCCTTGGACCTGACAAATGAGTGTGAATTCCGAGTGGAAATATAGCTGCCCATTAGTATGAGAAATTTAAAAAGGGGTGGGCCCTCACAGGGCTCTCTTGGATCTCAGCTCCCCATTCACTTGAACTTGTCCCCTATAGGACAGAATGCCAAGGATCTTTCCAGGTCCAAACCCAACTGCCACTTTCATTTAGTTTGTCCTTGAATGTCCTGAGAGACTATAAAAGCCAAATTATGATGGCATATACATTAAGGTCTACAAAATACACTCATGATTTATATGCTCTTCACAGCAAACTGGAGAGGTCAGAGGAGCAGATATATATATTCCTAGGCTCATTTTATAGATGAAGAAACTGAGGCACAGTAGTAAAGTCAATTTAGCCAAGGTCATGGAACTGGTTGAATCAAAACTCAAATTCAGGGTCCATTGGTCTAATCCCAAGTCCAGTGTTCTATTCTGTCTGTCCATGTCTCTCTCTCTATATATACACACACACACACACACACACACGTACAAATATACATATATATATATAGCGTATACCTATGTGTGTATTTTCATATATGTACATATATGTGTATATATGTATATACGTACACATATATAAATGTATGTGTGTGTGAGTGTGTGTGTTTTAATCACAGCCACCAGTACTAGAAGAGAAAATGCGTAGATAAAATTTGAGAAAGCATTAGGACAGGTGTTAGAGTGACTCACTGTTCCATTCAAAGACCCCAGGTCATAGCCCTATAGTGGGCAATGAGCACTCCTTCTGACCCACTGTGCCTGCTCCACCATGCCCGTAGCTATAACTTGGCTGTTCTGACAGCCACTCTCCTCAATAGGCCTGCTGACATCATAACTCACATGGGGCTATACATAGAGTCCCCTTGTATCACCCCCAAATCATAAGAAAGCAGGAACAGAGCAAAATGACTGAACCCAGGTAGCGCAACTTGGCCACACTCCACTCTTGCCCAGCACCCCACCACGACTGGTCACACTCCATCTGCCTGGAGAGGCTGACCAAGGATGACACACAGAACTTCATGTACTATCCATCATCTGCTGGCTTCTCCCATGAAGGGATGCATACCCTTTCCCCCAGATTACAGAAGAGAAAACTGAGACTCAGAGACAAGAATGCGGATGGCGCCCAAGGTCCCCTGGCTGGGTCATGGCCGGATTCCGTTGCAACAAAGGCTGACCTTTTGTGATGTCCGCCTATCTCACAGGCACATTGAAGGCCTCATGCATTTGAGCAGAGACCTCAAATCCTCTGCAGAGGACTAGTAGACAGGCTTGGAAAGGGGACCCAGCTTTCCTGGCTTCCATACTGGGACTCCAGCCACAGGACCACACCACATCCCCCCAGTAAACAACCCAGAGGTAGACAGTGGACCTCACTAGAACAGGGCAGTAGGCGTGGGGGTATTTTCCAGATGAGTATTAAAGGGGAAAGGAAAAAAAAAAAAAAAAAAACAAGAGTTGAGGTTAATAATGTACAGATCCACGGCCCAAAATACGAAAAGGGAAAGTACGGTAATTCACAGAGGACTGAAAGGAAAACAAAGGAGGGAAAGTTGAAACAAAAGCTATCTCTTTGACAATCTGCCATTTCCCTTTTTCCAGTTGTTTCTCCCCACCCCCTTGGGAAACTGGCATCTGCCTCTCCCCTCACCAAGCACATAACATGTAGGGACAAGGGCTTGAAGAGCAGGGTCTAATGAGGCATTAATGTAATGTCACTATGGAGCCAAGATACCCGCAGCCCTCTGCAAGTACTCCAGGCTCTCTGTCCCCAGCCAGCGGTGGACTTCCATAGCTTCCATGGAAGCATTTATTGACCAGTATGACTTAGACAAGGCTACAGTTTTTGACAACCGGCTCCTTTTCTGAATTGTATTGTCTAGTTCCATATTGGTGAACTAAAATTAATTAAAAAAAAAAAAACTTTCCATAACATTACTTACTCTAGGTAAAAACAATGTTTAAAAAAAAAATGATTCAAAGGAGAGCTTAGCATAAAACAAATAAATAAGCAAATAAGCGAGAAAGAAGGAAAAATTCACCTCTGGGGCATTTGCCTTTTTAAAAATTTGTAGGAACTACTAAACGTTCCTGAATTGCTAAACTAAATAAGCATTTAAAAAGAGAGACCTGGGGTCAATGCTTTCACTGGGTCAGCCAATGAACAGAGAGGAGTCTCTTGTTTTCCTGCCTAATGGCTGTAGCTCAAAGGGGCCCTCCTTCCCAGCAGCTCTGACTGCTCTTTTCATCTGACGTCACATCTGATGGTGGGTGTAGCAGGCAGGATTTCTAGGAGTGGCCCCCAAGATTCCACATCCTAATGCCCAGGTGCTGGAATGTTATGAAATAGCACATCAGGCTGTTAGAGAGCACCGTTGACCTTCAGAAGGGAGGATATCCAGGTGGGTCTAGGCTAATCTTATGAGCCTTAAAAGCAGAGAGCTTTATCAGCTTGTGGCAGAAGAGGAAGGTTAAAGAGGTGAGAGGAATGGAAGTATAAGAATACACCACACTTGGCTTGAAGATGAAGAAGACCACAAGGCCAGGCACGATGGCCCACGCCTATAATCCCAGCAGCTTGAGCAGCTGAGGCAGGAGAACCACGTGTTCAAAGCCAGCCTCAGCAACTTAGTGAGGCCCTAAGCAACTCAGTGAGACCCTGTCTCTAAATAAAATACCAAAAAAAAGGGGTGGGTGCTGGGGATGTGGCTCAGTGGTTAAGTGTTCCTGAGTTCAATCCCTGGAGGAGAAGAAGAAGGAGGAGGAGGAGGAGGAGGAGAAAGAAGAGGGGGAGGAGGAGGAGGAGGAGGAGGAGGAGAAGGTGGTTACATGGAAAGAAGGTGAGCCCCATCTTAGAGGAGGTAGTGGCATAGGTTGACAGCCAGCAGGAAAACAGGGAGCTCTATTCCACAACCACAAGGAACTGGACCCTACCAACAGCCTGAATGAGCTTAGAATCAGCTTCATCACTCAGAGCCCCCAGGTAACATCCATGATCTCTGCCATGTGAGATCTCTGCAAAGCCCACCTTGACTCTGACCTTCAGAACTGTGAGACAACAAGTGGGTGTAGTTGTAAGCCCTCAAGTTTGTGCTTATTTGCAAAAGAGCAGCAATAGAAAACTTTATAGTTGGCAAAGATGAATCGTGGTATCAAACAGAGAAAAAGGGGGGGAAAAATCAAGGCAAAACTGTGAAGAAAAAACAACAAGGACCAAATTTCAGGCTGGTGCTCTCTAAATAGCCACCAACCACATTTTCAAGTTCCAGTCTGGTCACTCACAATATCAGAGACCTAAAAGATTATGAAGGCATCCTCTTCTGATACCTAAGAAAGAGAGATTGTATCTTCCTAGATACCATTATCCTCAGATTCTGCAACCATAGATTCCACCAACCACAGATGAGTAATATCCAGGGAGGAAAAAAATTGCATCTATACTGAACATGTACAAACACTTTTTTTCTTGTTATTACTCCCTAAACTATACAGTATGACAACTACTTACATTGCATTGGCATTGTATCCGATATCATAAGTAATCTAGAGATGATTTATAGTCATGCATCACTTAACACAGGGATATGTTCTGAAAAATGTCAGTCTTATTGTAAGAATATCATAGGGCATGCTTACACCAACTGAGGCAGCTACAGTGACTCTAGGTGATAGAATATATGAATCCATAAGATAGTTGTACATGTATATGTTTTATTACTGACCAAAACAATATTATGCAGGGAATGACTGTACCTGGGAGATTGTGCATAGGTTCCATGTAAATACTACGCCATTTTATATAAGGGACTTGAGCATCCACACATGTCATTATCTAAAGGGTCTTATACCAAGGGATGACTATGTGAGTTTTTCTGCTTTTGACCAATAGGTACCAGATTTTATCAGCCTGAAAGTGCTGCTAAATGTTACATCAAATAGCCTCATGGTATGGCATCTTGGTCAGAATGGATGGGTACCATCCTCCCTCAGCCTTCTAGAATACTCTCCCATGGCTCTCTGTGCTTGTAGACATGAGCTCATTTTCCAACTTATTCCATAAATGTTTCCCTTTTTCTATCAGCTTTCCTCCAGATCACAGTCTCAGCCAAATTCAATTTATCTTCTTAAAGGCCGTTACAATAGCTAACAAAGAAATAGTATTTGCAAGGGGTAACGTTATTTTTGAAGGTTTCATTCTCCCTACTCAAATCCCATCTTTCCCTTGATGTTGATTCAACTTAAAATAAAGTTGAAGTAAGGAGGGCTTATGAAAGGTTTCAGGGGCATCCTGAAATGTCAAATCTCATATTCCTCCTTCTATATTTCATCGAAGGGCTCTTCCCAGGTCAAGGAAGAATATGCTTGAGGATATTCAAGCTTTTAATTGAATGAAACATTTATTGAAGACTTCCAACGTGTGCTAGGAACAGGTACTAATGGGATTCACTCATTGCAGGAAATCTTGGCACAGATCACTAAAATATAATCAATTGGCTCAGAATCTGGCAAGAATATTATAGAGATTGTAGCCCTCATGCTGTTGCCCCAGAGCAACAGGGCAGGGAAGGTACTGCAGTGGATCCCAGAAAATTGCATGCACCCCACCCAAGTGTAAAAGTGTTGGCAATTAGCAATCCAGTCACCCCACAGATCCTCCTTGAATATGGTCTCTCTCCCTGTGTGGACACGGCTATGGGCTATGAGCTATGAGGACCACAATAAGAAATCCATGGTGTCTGCCCTCCAAACTTCCAACCCGATGGTGGATAGTATTGCCCCACAAGGCAGACTTGCCAAAGGGAAACCTGCCTAGTTAAAAATTTAGACAAATAAAAGAATGAGCCATTCATTTAACAATGAGAGTATCTTTTGGATGCTGATCCAAAAACAGAAGGGAAGGTTTTGTGTTTCTAGCTCTCCATATTTCATCTTCTGCTGTCCATCTTGCAGATGCAACCTCCCAAGACAACCAGCTCGGTGTGGAGACTTAACAATTGCTTTTTTTTTTTTTTTGCTGGTCCTATGAGGCTAAATACTCAGTGGAGGTGGCTTTATAGTTCTGGGGAAAAAAATTATCAATCATGAGCCAGGCACAGTGATGCACAACTGTAATCCCAGTGACTTGGGAGGCTGGGGCAAGAGAATCTCAAGTTCAGGGTCAGCCTGGGAAACTTAGCAAGAATTTGACTCAAAATAAAACAGGCTGGGGATGTAACTCAGTGATAGAGTACTTGCCTAGCATGTGTGTTTGGGTTCCATCCCAAGTCCTGAAAAAAAATCATATATATCATATATCATATATATCATATATCATATATATATATATATTGGGCAGAGGGTATAGTTTATCACACTTTCATAGTGTGTGTGAGGCCTTGGTATGATCCCCAGCATTGCCAAAAACTAAAAAGCAATATCACAGCAGTGGCCCCCACCATCTACTACTCAAGTTCTTTCTCAACTTGTGACAGTCAGGCTATCAGAGATGAGCTTATAAATGGCTTTTTAATGGCAGATGGTCCCCCAAGTCTTCAGAAAACAAATCAATATGTCCACTGTTTGGTGAGTACCAAAATATCTCCCTATTTTTCTGTTTATTCATAAAATAAAGATAATGTTTCATATCTTTCTATAGATATCTGCTTATACTGATCAGAAATATTTATATAAGTACCCAGCATAGTGACTGACACATCGTGCATACTCAATATGTGGTTGGTTTTATGACTGGTATGATTTTGATTTATTCCCAACTGTCTTCTGATATCTTTGTACCTAGATGTCTCAAAGAATCCTCCAGCTTGATGTGGCTAAAACTACACTCACTGTCTGTAAACCCAAATCTGTGCCCTCTCTGCTGTATTATCCTTTGGTCTAATGATACCATCCGATACCCAAGCTACATTCTGCACTTGGGTATCAGGTGGTATCATTAGACTTCCTCTTCTCCTCCACTTCTCTTCCTCTTCTTCTCCACTTTCTTCTCCTCCTCTACACTATACAAGCTCAGAATTTATTATTTTCTACTTGGACAACATCAACAACCACCTAATTCATCTATTTCCACCCCACTACAAACCACCCTTTTCATTACATTCTGCAACTGAAATCAGTCACAAGAACCTCTTTGGTAACAAAGCCCTTCAGCTACTTTCCACTATTGACCAGACAGTGCCCCACTCCTAAGCACACTCAAAATGCTTTTCACAATCTAGCCCCTTGCTACTCTTGTCTGCTGTCACTCGCCACCACACATCTCCACTCCAGCCACACCCACCTATCCTCAAATGTGCTGCTCCCCTTCATTCCTCCAAGCCTTTGCAAATAATAGCCCCTCTGTTTAAAATGATTTTCCTGTACCATTCGGCTTGGCCACTTTGCCTCTCAAGAGCTAATTCAAACACTCCTCCATTTTGAAGTCTTTCATATCTGGATCAAAATTAATCTTTCCTTCAATATATTTGCATGACATTTCCTAACAACACTAATGAAATACGATTCACAGAGCACAAACTTGCCCATTAAAGTGTACCTCAGTGTTTTCCAGTATATTCAGAGTTGTACAACTGTGACCACAAACTAATTTGAAAACATTTCCATTGCCCCTAAAAGAAACCTTCTACTCATTCACAGTCACTCCTCTTCCCCAAGTCCCAGCCCTAGGCAACCACAAATATTTCTCTCTATCCACTTGTCTCGTGTGGATGGTCCATAGAGATGGACTCATACAATATGGGGTCTTTTGTAACTAGTTTCTTTCCCTTAGCATATTTTTAAAGTCTATCCATGTAATCCATGTGTCAGCACTTCATTCATTTTAGTTGCTGAAAAATATTCCATCGTATAGGTGTGCTGAATTTTGGTCATCCACCCCTCAGTTAGTGGCAATCTGGATTTTTTTTTCTACTCTTTGATTATTATGAATTGTACTACTATGAACATCTGTGTATACATTTTCTGTGTCCCACAGAATTTAGCACAAAACTCCATTATAACATTGTTTGCTTTATTATTATTTTTATATTTCTCCCCTTTGAGTTATAAAATCTTCTAGGGCCCTCCCCTTCTCACAACCTGCCTTGTCACCAGTAAATCCAATGAAGGAATGAATGAGCTGAACAAAAAGTGAGAGGATAGTCTTAAGCCAAATGGAACATGCATGATTATATTTATTTTCAACCAAGGAAAAGAAAAATTTAGGCAATAAGCCAGGAAGGCAGTGTCAAAGTGGAAGAGAATAATCCTAAACTCAAGTAACTAAATTTTAGAAACATCCTCTCCCACATGCATATAGATACCGCCCTGGGCTCCCTTTGTCCTTCCTAAACATCGTTTCATTTGAGCATGTAAGGCTGCCAGAGAGGCTGCTGGGAACCCCAAGTGAAGGGCCTGGTTGAGCACCTACTCCACAGAGGACCCTTAGCAAGCCAAGTCTCTTCCTTGCTGTGCAGTGAACACTGGGCACCTCCTAAAGCCTCCCAGCAGGAAGTAGCAGGGTGGGGCTGGGATTCCAGCTTTCTCTCCCCACCTTCCATCACCACAGCTCCCATTTGTTATGGTATCAAGACCCATATTATTCTAATCCCATCATTTCGGTTCCCTAGGAGCATAGGACTCCAGTACCTACAAGAAACCACAAGACGCCTTGTGCCCACACTGAACAATGGAAGAACGGCCCATTTGGAGGTAAAGGGCAGAAGGGTTTTGGCCCAGGCACAGAATGAACACCCGTGGCCAGCAGAGCACTGGCTGGAGGAGTTCGATTCTCATTTGAAGATGTGGGCATATGATAAAAACCCCCATGAGCTTGTCCCCAGCCCAGCCTGGGGTTCACTCCATGAGAATGTCTCCTCCTGTTTTGAGCAGATTACAAATGCCAGGGTACATTCAAGGAAGAGAACAGGAGACTGGCTGGTGCTATTTAGAGACCCAGATGGCTGCCTGGCCTCTGAGTGCCTCCTGGCCACCTGACCCTGTGTGCTGAGAACACAGGATGACGTTGGCCCGCTGGACACCTTCAGTCGTCCCAGAGACTCAGGAGGTTCCTGATGACAGCTCGTGGTGCACAGACCCTAAAATAACTGATTAAGTGGTGCATGCTATTTCTAAAAAGTACAGCCTGTTCTGTTTTGAATGCCAGCGGGTTACGTCACTTTATCTGTTCCCATCACAAAGGGATGCTTTTCTGGAGTGCGGTTCCCTACGCCTACTTCACTATGGTTCCTGTGTCGGCCGGGGCCAGGATTGCCACCTTGGCAAAAGATAGGAGTTTCACCTTCAACCTCAAGGGAGGGAGATTCAAAAACATTCAATGCAGAGGGCAGGCATTCCCACGATACAGGGTGGCAGAAGGCACCAGATCCCTGACACTCACAGGGCACCCAGCTGCCCTAGAACAGCCGAGGAAGGAGGCTTACTCCCAGGCAAAAGAGACCCCTCCCTTCAGCAGGGGAAAGGTGACAGAGGGAGGAAGGAGTTGCCCAGCTCGTAGGCCAAGAGTAAGAGTGCAGTGTCTGACCTCACCAGGGGGAAGAATGGATGTGACCTGAGGCCACCAACTGGAAGTAAAGCGGGGTCTTTGAGACAGCAAAGTGAAGTGGTAAGAGCCAGACTCGAAGTCCTAATTCTGCTATTTATTTTTTCCTATGAAAAAATAAAAATAAAAAGGGTTCATTTAGATGTTAGAATCACCTAGTGATTGCAGGAAACTGGACAGTGAAACACCCAGCTGCAAGGCTGAGATCTCACATCCAACCAGGACTGGCCTGGTCAGTTTGTTTCCTGGCCACTACACTTCAAAATGTTTTACTAATCAAAGGCTGTGATTGCAGCTTTCAGGCGGTGTAATCCTGCCATTTCTTAGCAATGTGTCTTCCAGGCCACTAAACTAGCCCCATCTCTGTTACTATCTATCATGTAGATTGTTACAAGGAATAAATGAATTGATATGAACATTTTACACCTTTTAAAAATAAACATTTTAAAATGGCACATAATAAGTGGCCCATAAGTATTTGTAACAAAATTTAAAATTTTAGCCTGCCACCCCGACTCCAAGATGGAGCCATCACACCCAGATTCATTCCTGGGTGGATAAAGCTGTGGGCCTCAGAAACCAGGCATCCCTTTGTGCATCTCCTCTTGTTAAGGTACTGGGAATGGTGACAATTTTAACATGGCCAAAAGGGGCTGGGGGTGTAGCTCAGTGGTAGAGCCTGTGCTTAGCCTGGGCAAGCTCTGGGCTCAATCCCCAGCACTGCGAAAACAAAACACACACCACAGAAAGGGAGAAATAATACATGTTGATGTTTGCCAGAAATAAAATATCTTCTCAAAATCCAATTAAAAAAAAAAAAAAAGTCAAAACGAACAAAGGCAGACCCTGACCTGTCCATATAGGGTTAGAATATTGAGGCAGCTTCCCACTTTCTAAAGATCAAAAGGCAAAAAATACATGTGATCTGGGGTGCTCTTCTAAAAGAAAGCTTGGAAGGAAAGAACAAAGTCTTTTTTTCTCAACCCTTAAATATTTCAAACTAAACAATTGTTTTGGGGGGAATTATCACAATGGTCAGTTTCTCTCTGCAGCAGAAAGATAATCCCTGGGACAATGGAAGGCAAGAATGTCTTTGGGCCCAAAGTGTCAAATGCCCTGCAACCTATTCAGTATTTGAAGGGAACACATGTTACTGTTGTTGTTGTTGTTGTTGTTTTATGTTAAAAAAAAAAAAAATTAGCTTTTATACTCACGGACTCTCTGTGAGCCAGATTTCAACCCCAGGCTGCGGGGCACACCTGTGAAAACAGGCTCTCCCACCTGGACCTGCCAATGCCTGCAGCATGTGCGGCTGTCACCATCCCATGGCGTGTGGGAGGGAGAGGTGCAGGCAGGCCCAGGGTGAGCATCTGCCCACAGCTGGGGCTGAGGTGGCTTCGCTGGCACCCACAAGGGAGCCTCCATCACAGCAGGGGCTTGACTACAGATGCTGCTGGCCTGGCGCCGGAGGGCAGGGGATCTTCTCTTCCCCCAGACCCCCAATTTGTCATTATTCTTTTAACTGAATATACACAGTTACAAGGATCCCCACCTCCAGAGTTCTACCTGCCACCTGCAGTGAGACGTCTCCAGGATGTGAATGTCCTTGCTGCTGGGACACACCTCCCACGCCTTCAGTTGCCATTCTAAAATATACAATGAGAGAATCGGGAACGTGTGTTTTCTCGAGAAACATCTCAAGATCAGACCACCAAACACACACCAGGGTGAACAGAATTTTTTTTTTTTTTTTTTTTGGTACTGGGCATTGAACCCATGGGCACTAGACCACTGAGCCACATCCCCAGCCCTATTTTGCATTTTATTTAGAGACACGGTCTCATTGAGTTGCTTGCACCTCACCATTGCTGAGGCTGACTTTGAACTCGCTGTTCTCCCATCTCAGCCTCCCGAGCCCTCTGGGATGCACCACTGCTGCCGGCAAGGACAGATATTTTTAAAGCATGAGGAAGAAGAGGAAAGACACTTTAGGTAGGAGCAGGTATAACCAGGTCTTCTTTCCTCATCTGTGAGAGCAAAGTCAATTTTCATTAATATTCTTTATTTTGACCCACAAAATGTAGAAGGGGGACAGACAACTCATTCCTTCACTACATAAATACCTATTTGGTGTGTTCCATGTGCCAGTCCTGTTCTAAGTGAACCACACACAACTCTCTGTTGTCATGCGCTTGTTCCTTACAGAGGAGGCTGTTGAGGAACATTTTGCAGTACTAAGTGCCACCAAGAAGAGTTAAGCAGAGAAGGGAATTACTGTTACTGTTGTCAGTTTCTGTCTGGAACAGGAAGAAAGTTCCACTGTGATAGTGGGAGACAAGGGCATTCTTTCAGTTCAAGTGTCAAGTGGCTGGGCATGGTGGCTCATGCCAGTAATCCCAGCAGCTCAGCTATGAAAACAGACCCTCTCATCTGGGTATGCCAATGCCTGCCATTTGGAATAGGGTAGAGGAGGAAGGTCTCCATGAGAAGGGGCACTGGGCATTCTGCAGGGAGTGAGCTGTCTGGACTCTTAGCAGAGGGACTGAAACTACAAAAGTCAGCACACTTGCGTGTGCATATTGGACCTAGAGGGGGAACTCCAGCAGAATGAGCCACAGGAGAGCAGAGAGGAGACAGGCTGAGTCCACGAGGCCTCAGAGAGCTCATTCTTCACTCACAAAATCTAGAACGAGCTGGGGAATCCACATATAGGGCCTGGTGAACACACTCCTCAGACAAAAACAAATAATCCCATCAATAAAGGTGAAAAAGATACACCAATAACTATGCTAACTTCTTGAATAAAAATCCCAGGGCCCCTTGAAGGTATAAAACAAGGTCACTCAAACTGGAGTGAGGTGGAGAGGCACTAGGAAGCTTCTCCCTCCCTGAGAACAAGATATCGTGCTGAGATCTGGAATGTAACCAGGGCTTATCCAGGGGAACAGGATGAGGAGAAAAAGGAGGAGAGCTGATTGCAGGCAGAGGGGTGCAGGCATGCGTTTCAGGAGAACAGTGGCTCCCAGGGCCAAAAGAGGGACAATGTGGCTAGAGATGCAAGATTTGGGATCCAGAGGCATGTGACTCAAAGTCATCTGAACAGAGATCCTGAACTGTAGAGCAAAGGGACACCAGAAGGAGTCTAAGTTAGAAGGGACATCATTTTTTTTCATCCTACTTTTAATAGCAAACATGAATCAGAGGAGGCCTTGCAGGCAGGCCCAGGGTGAGCATCTGCTCTCACTGAAAGTGTGCATGAGAAGGTCAGCAGGTGGGTGGAGGCAGTGGTGAGGCTCTGAAAAGTCTTCCATATGCAAAGCACAAGGCAATGATGGGTGACATATAAAAATGGAAAGCCAAGAGCCTATTCTCAAAAAAAAAAAAAAAAAAAAAGTTCAATGTCACTGCAGCTAGAAATGGATTACAAATGCAAAAGGAGTGAACGGAGCTAAAGCAACAGACTCTGGGCCTAAGAATCTGTCCACACTGCTGTGATACATTGTCCCTTGGTTGGCCCTGGGAGCCACTGTTTTCCTGGACAGGAAATCCAGCTGCTGTGCTCCATTACAGAAGACAAAGGTTAGACTAGGACTGCTCGACTGTACTAAGTGAAAGGAATAGAGAGGGAAAAATCATAATAATAACTAGTGCTCGCTTTGGTGTGAGGCCAAAGCTTTGACAAAGTTACTGGCTCTGAGGACAAAAGACACAGATGGAGCCTCCCCACCAGGGACGGGCCTAGCAACCAGCCAGCTCTGTGACTGTGTCTGTGAGACCCTCAAATCTTGGTAGGACCAACATTCTAAAAATCCTTGTGACCGTGGCTCAGGCCTACGGGTCCTGGGAACTGGTAAAGGAGTTCTCAAAGCCACGAGAGAGGGGCAAGCCAGAGAGGGAAGACCTGATTCCATCACAGAAAAGCCAAATCAACGGGATAAACTCTAGTCTGGATACAACCAAAGAGAGAACAGGGGAAAAGGAAATGGTCCTGAGAAATGTTAAGGCCTGGCCTCTTTTTAAGACCGTCAAGGCCCGGATCTTAAAGGAAGGGAAAGACTAAGGAATTTTCCCAGACTGAAGGACACGGAAGCAGCACAACTCAATGCATCCTGCACATCTGGATGGGATTCTGGACCAGAAATGGAAAAGACATTGATGTGATGGTTGGCCCGATCAGAACAGGGGAGTCTGCTGACGGAACAGCAGTGTCTGGCATCAGTACTCATTTCAGTGTGAAGTGGGGAAGTCGTTTAGTGAATGTCTAGAAAATTGAGGGGAAATACACCCTAGAATATTTAGGAGTGATGAGGCATTGTATCTGTACTTTATCCTTAAAAGGTTTAGAAAAAAAACAGATGGTAATGATTGGAGGAAGGGAAAGAAAGAGAAAGAAGGAGAGAGAGCTAAATGGGAGGGAAGCGGATGGTACATGCAGATGCAATGAAATACTGATAATTGGGGGATCTAGCTGGGGAGATAAAGGAGTTTTTGTACTCTTTTTTTTTGGGGGGGGGAGACTGAGGATTGAACTCAGGGGCACTCTACCACTGATCCACACCCCCAGCCCTATTTTGTATTTTATTTAGAGACAGAGTCTCACTGAGTTGCTTAGTGCCTCACCATTGCTGAAGCTGGCCTTAAACTTGCTATCCTCCTTCCTCATCCTCCCAAGCCGCTGAGATTATAGGCATGTACCACCAAGCCTGTCTGGAGTTTTTGTATTCTAGAAACTTCTCTATAAGTTTTAAACTATTTCAAAATAAACTATTTTAAATATAAATAGGAATGTAATCATATTTATTAAAAAGACCACTATAGCTTCAATCAGGAATAGCTGATTCTTGATACCAGTGTTTCTTAATTTTAAAAAAGTCTTAATATTTAAGAACTATTTGTAAAATGCAGAAATAGCACTTTACTCCTTTTTTTTTTTCTTAAAGATAAAAATAAAGCAAAACAAAAATCGTGCCCAATTAAGCTTTATCTCAGAAAGGCAAAGAAATTAGATTGTCAACAATGATTTGATTTTGACTGTTCGCTCCTTGGAGGGCAGAGCCTATCTGACCAGGTGACCTAGCGGAAGTTCATGGGGGGAAATGGCCCTACTGTCCTTGGTGATTCACTTTCTCTACCCTCGCCAGCTGTTCTCTCCAGAGGCCTTGCTTGTGCCGTTTTTAAGTATGCATATGTATCTAGTATTAGTCATTTTAAATTAGTAGTAATAATAAAAACTGAACCTCTATCGAGTGCTCACTATGTGGATGAAGTGTTCCTATGACATCTTTCTTACGTGCACTCTAGGGAGGAGGAAATGAAGAGATGTCACTGCACAAAAGCAGGACACTGTTTCAAGTCTCTAAATCCTACGTGTGGTTTATACAGTGAGGTCAGTGGAACGACTCCGTTGTTGTTTTTCTGTCTGTGATAACTGAGAAAATGGGGATGCCACATTGTCTGAGTGACATGTGTAAACGAAGAGTACATCCTGAGGAAGTGACAGGGATGGCAGAGTCTGGGAAATGAGGGCCCCGAAGGAACCGTCAAAGGAAGCCGAGGTGTTTATACTAGAAAGAGAAGGCTTCCAGGGAACACGAGAACTGCAGGCAACAGCATGTGGAGGAAAAGGACTTCACTTTTTCTCTGAGTCGTTCAGAAGAACAAAGACTAACCGATGAGTGGAATTCATAAGATGGAAGATTTGAATAAAGGAAAATGCCAATGGTCCAAGCTCTCTAACAGGGAGTAAGCTATGACCCTGAAAATCAGAACCTCTAGTCCCTGGTTGTCCAAGAACATCAGAGCTTTGGAGAAGTGATTCCTAAATAAAGCAAGCAAACGTGTGTGTGTGTGTGTGTGTGTGTGTGTGTGTGTGTGATCAGATGATGTCACAAGTCTATCCCAAATCTAACCTGCTACTTTTTTTTTTTTCATTTTTTTTTAACCTGTTATTTTGACTTCTCCAGAATTATCATCTTTTTTGGGGTGGGGGCGCAGGGATTACCTAAGATTGAATTCGAGGGCACTCAACCACTGAGCCACATCCCCAGCCCTTTTTTTTTTTTTTTTTTTTGTATTTTATTTAGAGACAGGGTCTCCCTGAGTTGCTTAGGGCCTTGCTAAATTGCTGAGGCTGGTTCTGAACTTGCAAGCCTCCTGCCTCAGCACTACTGAGCCACTGGGGTTACAGACATGTACCACCGCACCCGGCTCAAAAGTATAATCATTCTGATTCATCACACTTTGAATTGGCTATTGAAATATGTGCTTTTTATTTAAATTTCAGAAATGTACTTACGGTGAGGTCAGTCTACTTGTAAGTGATATTTATGAACTTCAAGTACACAATAGACTAAGAAAGGCTGGAGAGTCTGTTTTTTGAACAAATGATTCCTTATTTGGGAAAGAATGGGCCTCTTTGAAGAAACGGGAAAATGAAGTCTATAAAATAATTGTGTATGAGGCCCACGTAATGTAAACTTCTTGTGCACCTCTATGATATATTTAGAATCATCCATATCCAGGGGTGTAGCTGGGGTGTAGCTCAGTGGTAGAGCCCTCATCTGCATGTGCAAGGCCCTGGGTTTTATCCACAGCACCACAAAAATAAATAAATAAATAAATAAATCACATCCAGTGCTGACAGGCCTCACTTCTGTCTCTACCAAGGAATCTGCTTTGGGCCAAAACACAGTGACCACCATCATAGTCACGTTCTCTAGGGAGAAGGGTGACCCAGACCGAGTGAGTGAGCAAATGTCAGAGGTGGAAATATGCCAGGAAAGGTTTTTTTTTTTTTTTCCTTTCTGAGTTGGCAGAAGTTCTGAATCCATGCTTTAGAATTAGAATGGTCCTTCAGGACAGGGTGGTTGGGTGCAGCTGGAAGTCAGCATGAGGGGGCCCCTGGAGGTGATGGCATAGTTGTTTTGATTAGGGTGTTGGTCACCCAAATCTGCATGTGTGATAAAATTGCATACAATCACACACACATAGAAAATGGCAAAATCTGAATAAAGCCTGCAGCCGGATTAACATTTTTTGACTGATGTTATTCTGATTTTGATACTATAGCAAACAGCAAAGCTGTGTGGAAGTTCAAGGAGACTCTGTACTACAGAATCTCGGTACCCACTTTTTCTACCCTCAATTTCTTTGTAGGTCTATAATATTTTAAAATAAAAAGTGCAGAACAATGGGTTGGGGCTGGGGCTCAGTGGTAGAGGGCTTGCCTCGCACATGTGAGGCACTGGGTTCAATCCTCAGCACCACATAAAAATAAATAAACAAAATAAAGATTTTGTGTCCATGTATAACAAAAAAAAAAATTAAAGTGCAGAACAAGAGAAAAGATGGAGGAGGAAGAAGAGGAGGAACATGAAGAGGGGGGAATGAGGTAAAAAGGAAGAAGCTGGCTCTTCAATCACTGGCCTCCAAGCCTTGGCAGAAGAGGGACATGCCTGTGAATGGGAACAAAGGAAAATCGCATGAGGAGTGGCTGCCTATTTCCTGGACAGTCATATTCCGTCCCTTACTAGACTTTGGACTTCTCTCGTCTCCCCTTCCCCAACTCTGTCCTTCTCTTGGCCACCAGATATATATTTTTAAATTTTTGACTAAGTCCCCAGGCATTGAGGTGCATACTTTTAACCACAGCAACTCTAGAGACTGAGGCAGGAGGATTGCCAGCCTGGGCAACTTAACAAGACCCTGTCTCAAAATAAAATAAAAAGAACTGGGCCTGTAGCCCAGTGGTAGAGTACCCTTGAGTTCAATCCCCAGTATTAAATGGCCAAGTCTCTCTCAAGCTTCACAACAGAACATCCCCCCAGGGTCCATGTGATGAGGGCTTTGTTCCCAGCATGTGGCACTATTGGGAGGCAGTAGAACATGCCTCCCCCTTCTCTTCATCTCCCACCAGCTCAGCCATTGGGAAACATGCTACCACCCAACCTTTTCACACTGATTCTCATTTGGCTCATGTTGGTACCACTACTTGGTATATCCTTTCCCTCTTTCCCTAACTGTAGAGAGCCACAGCCCAAGGGGCCCCAGCAAACTTCCAGCTGCCAGCTGATGATTGGCTCACAATGGGACTCAGGAAACTTCCAGCTGCCAGAGGAGCTGATTGGCTCCTCTGTGGTGATGCTCATTGGGTTGTTTCCCCGCCCTTTCAGACCACGGAGCTTCTCATTGGGGGATTCTTTTGGCTCCGCCCATGTGATCCAGCCAATCGGCCTCAAGAGCAGGAGGAGTGGGGGGCGGGATTGAGAGGCTTGTGGGAAGCCAGTGGTGGCAGTTGGGCTCTGAGGGAATTCCTGAAGAGCTCCTGTGGTGCGGCACCTAACCCCTTCTCCTCCTTCCAGTCATCAGGTAACTGAGACTTGGGTGCCTATCCTCCCCTGTCCTGCAGTGGAGATAAGTCCTCCTCCTTGGTGCTCTGCTTGCTTCTGTCCAGGGGATGCTCAAAATATGGAAGAGCCCATTCTGTCTGAGCACCATTCAAGCAGAAGAGGATCCCACATGATCAGAAAGAAGGCTGGGCATGAACACCCATTTTCACTGAACCAAAGATTTTGGGTGAATCTCGGTACCCACTTTTTCTACCCTCAATTTGCCTCACACCATTGTGAAATGATATGTGCTTTAATTTGAACCTTGAACATTCCCCCAGGGCCCATGTATTGACGGCTTGGTTCCCAGTATGTGGCACTATTGGGAGACAGTAGATCAACTGGGAGGTGGAGCCTAATGGGAGGAATTAGGTCTCATGGGCACACCCTTGAAGGGGATATGGGGACCTTGGCTTTTCTATTTCCTCTCTTGCTTCCCAGCCACCATGAGGTGAGAAGCTTCCTATATCATACACTCCCCACCATGATGTGTTGCCTCATTGCAGGCCCAAATCAACAGGGACAATTGATAATGGACTGAAACTCCCAAAACTGTGAGCCAAAATAAACCTTTCTTCTTCATACATTGATGATTCCAGGTATTTTGTAACAGTGAAAGAAATTAACATAATGTATTTGTACCTCACTGTCCCTCTGAACAGAGATTTCCTCAAAGAAGAGACCATTTCTCATCTCTGACCCAGATGCCTAACAGAGCACCCACTGCAGGGTGGGTATGCAACAAATCTATGTTAGCCCTCCCTGACCTAGAAGACAGAATTCCCGACCATACTTTACTTAGCAATAGCTACTGCACATCCAAAACCAAGGGTAGGATGAGTGTCATTTCCTGTGATTGGGAAAAAATAGAGGATTCATTGGCGCCCAATATCAATGGAGATCAAAGAAAGCATGGGGCATGGCATCCAAATAGACTCAGGGAGGCTGTGGAGGCTTCTGCACCATATCTGATGGTGTGGCTCCTGGACAGCAACCAACCACACAGCCAAGTGGAAGCCTCCTTAGAGATCGAGGAATGGGATCAAAACATGGCTTTCCTGAGCACAGAGAGAGACAGAGAGAGATGTCCTCCATAAGATAGAGAAATGCCTGAACGTGCTATTGCAATAAAGATAACAGCTGCAGAAGCACAGGAGCAATTAAGGTAGAAAACTGGACACATTTCAAACACTAATATGCCCCTGCATCTAGCCAAATTCTAGCCATGCAATAGTTATGGTAAAAAATCAAGTTCATCAAGGACTGGTGCACAAGCCATGGAGGGAGTGACATAAAGGAAAACCCGGAGCTAGAATAGCTGAGCACTCTTGCTGGTTCCCAAGTGATGCAGACACCACCTTCAACTCTCCTGGCAGATGCCACTTCAGCATGCTCCAGTTTCCTTTGGTCCTTCTCAATCTGGGTTTCCAAACTTCTGAGTGACAGACTCCCACCTCAGTGCTGTTAAAGGATAAATAATTTGAAGTGGAATGAGTCATCAGCTGATCCTGATCTTACAGCCCTTCCTGTGACTTCCCACAGTTGAATCTTTCAGGCCTCCAGTCTCAAGTCATCGGTTGCCCAACAGGCCTCTAATGTATGAATTTTAGAGACCCAGACATCATAATACCTTGCAAAAATTTATATTTTCACTTGGGGAAGCCCTCAAATATATGTGGCTCAGGGCACAAGGGTAGAATTCAGTAATTGATGCTTTAAAAAGGAACTCTAGCATATAAGTATAAAGTCATTTAGGCCACAAGAGCGAATCAGGCAGGTCAAATTTGGATCCTTCAGATAACTCTCAGACTGTCCCTTCTCCATGAAGGCTGCTCTAGGAATTCAGAGACCTGGCTATTTTAATACATTCTCTCTTTATGGTCCATTATTTTTTAATTGGGGGAATCTGTATAGAAGTATCTTTGCCTTTAGCTTTTGCATCTCATATGGAGCTTCTGATGCCACTCTCCTACCAGAGTAAAAGAGATATTACCCTCAAATCTGCAATCATAGGACTTGGGCGGTGCCTAAGTACCAGTCTTCTTTTAAAAAAGTATTGACGTTTCAAGGGAGTTGGTAGGCAGTACCTGGAAATTAGTCAGGGAAAAAGTTATTTTTGGAAAATGCCAACCTCCAAATTAAAAAAAGCCCATTTTTCCTACTACTATCACAACAGCTAAAGAAGGAATGAGCAATCAAGGGAGGGCAAAGAGAAACATGCCAGATTATATTCCAACTGGGCTTTGTGCTCTGACTGGACCCAAGGAGGACTGAAGAACTTAAACAAAAGAAACAAAGCAAAGTTTGGGAACAAAGCAAAGTTATTACAAGTAGGTGCCATCTTTGGGCCCCATTTGTGATTCTTGAACTAAAATTAAAATAATTGCCCTGACAAAGATTCTGGACATGGCTTCGTGAGAGTTTATTTGCCATGTCACAGAATGCTGCAAAAGACACTTGAAGAGTTCAGTCCCAGAAGCAAGAAGGCCTCCGAGTAAAGAAAGGAAAGGAGGGCAGAAGACTCAGAGAAATGATCTCTGGCAAAGGGGCTCTAAGCACACCTGAGATTTATTGCCCAAGAGACTACAGAAAGGCTCTGACTCAAAGATCATTCAATCTGATCACTTACTGGCTCCAGCCCCTTCCTTTTACAAATGAGAACCCTGGGAGAAAATGACATGACACACCCAGAGGTGCGGGACAGCTGGCAGGGGGTACCCAGGGTATGAAGGTGTGCTCCCAAAGATAAAGCACCAATTTGATCAAATGGATCTTCCAGATCCTGAGCAAAGGGGGCTGCCATGGGTTCCTCCTATGTAGAAAAGGTCTGGGGGTGACCTGTCCCATTCCTGTCAAAGGTATTGCCAACAACTGGGAAGGGACTTATTGAGATCAACCCTGGCCCTTGACTTTTTTTTTTTTTTTTTTTTTTTTTTTACCCTCCCAGAAAATGAAAAGAAAACGTATATAATCCAGAGCCTTCGTGACTAATAGTTTTCAACAGAACTGTGCAAAGTGTTTGCAGAGAGCTATTCACAGGACCATTTGGAAAGTTTGGTATTGTTTTCCTAAAGGCCCACGCGCTGCTGGGAGCCGACTGTGAGCTTGAAAGACAGCCTGACACTTTCCACTTCCTGCTCATCCTCCAGTCACCAGGATGTGAATGGGGTGAGGAGGATGAGAGACTTCCTGCAGCCAGGGAGCCCAGGCTGGGCGGACCCGCGCTGGAGGCGGCTCTGTCCAGCACAGCCCAGCAGGAGGAAATCTTGTTTCCTTTTTTAAATAATCCAAGAGGGATATATAGGAAGTAAGTTCATTGTTGTAGATGTCACAGTCTGTTTCTTAAACACGGGGACCGCGACTCTGATTACAACCAAGCTGGGATAGGGGAGGGGAGCGGAGAGCAAGGTTTTCCTCAATCCCTTGGAACAGCGGCCACGTCATCGGCCTGCCCTGCTATTGGTTTAAGAAGGTCACGTGGGGCTGTCAGCCACAAAATGCAAAAACCAGGCACCGTGGGAGCATCGGGCCTCCTCTAACCAAAGGCGACGACGACGCTCCGATTGGCTTAGGTGCTGCCAAAAGCACGCAGGAAGAAGTCGGATTTTGAAAGCTGTTCCTCTAGAGCTCACAACGGGACCATTCAGCGTGTCTGGGAGGGGGCCTAGGGAAGGAAGGCATTCGAGAACCACTGTTAGGTGGAGAAAAAAACACTCACACTATAAACATGTCTAAATGGCCCGGGAAACTTAGTTGCCCAAGATCCTGTTGAAAACTTTTACTCATTACTCTTGTTATTGTTATTAACAGAGGCATTCCCTCCTACACATCCTTCCTTGCTCCTGGCAGGAGATGAGTCTTGATCAAAAGCAAAGAATGCTCAATCTACCTTTTCCATTATTAAGGATGGGCCTGCTTGAATGAGAGGGAAAGCATTCTCTCAGAGCTGTTTTCCACCATTAGTAATGCATGGGATTTTTACAGGCACTAGCTGATCTGAACAACCTAATTCAAATAGTGACTCAGGAAAAAAAACTTAGAAAGCAATGAAAAATAGTTTAGGAATATTTCTCAAGAAGAAGACATTGAAAACAGGGTTTCCATCAAAACTTACAAAACTACAAGTGGATGGATGAAAGATCTGAGAATTATACTGTGCAAATTTTATGTTATATTGCATGCATGTACAAATACGTAACAACAAATCTCACCATTATGTACAATTATAATGCACCAAAAAGAAAAATAGGGGGAAAAGATGTGAGAATTGTGGACAAGTTTTTTGAAGGTTGAGCTCAGCCCTTATTTTATAAATGCTTTGGAAATGCTTATCCACTATAAATCCTAAGGGACAACCTTTCTATAGAGCCACATGGTAATTCACTTCCTAAACATTAGAAATTAAATACCGTATACAACCAAGTACTGGAGGTTCTCAGGAAGAAATTTACATTGAAGAAGTCTTAAGATAGTAGGGCAATCAGCAATAGGTTCTTTTTCCCCCAAGAAATAGGTCTTGGTCCAATCTTATTTTGTCAACAATAAAACTCTGATATCAAATGTGGAAGTTCCTCCCTCACGGTCCAGATCCAAATGTTGCATCCTCCTTGAGCCCTCCCTGGATTCCCCAATAAAATCCTCATCTTTTATTTATGACCTCACCACATTTCCCATGTCCATCTGAAACATTGCCTTTGGAGTAAGATGAAATTAAATTGCAACTCAGCCTCTTTTGAGCTCTAATGCCTTAAGCAAGTTCCTTAACCTATAGAAGGCTCAGGTTTATCATCTGCGAAGGGGACATAATGATATTACCTACCTCATTTAACTTTTTTCTTTTTAAAAAAAAAATACTTATTTTTTAGCTGTAGTTGGACACAATATCTTTCTTTTATTTATTTATATGTGGTGCTGTGGATCTAACCCAGGGCCTCACATGTGCTAGTTGAACGCTGTACCACTGAGCCACAACCCCAGACCCTCATTCATCTTTTTCAACAGATATTTGTATGCCATGCACGTGTTTAGGTACTAAAGACAAAACAGTGAGTAAAAGAGTCAAAGTCCCTACTTTGACTCTTATACATGGATCTTGCTTAAAGGAATTATTCTAAGAGGAAATAAAACATCTAGAAAGTTCAGCCTGGCACATAAATGTTTACTTAATGGATTATTAAGCCAATGAATAAGTGGATAGATGAAAGACATGAGAAATGTATACAAGATGAAAGCTCAGTCTTCATAAATGCTTTGGAAATATTTATCCACTCTGGAAGTCTATACCAAGGAAACCACCTTTCTGTAGAGCATACCATAATTCACTTCCCAAAGACTAGGAATAAATAAAGATTGCATTCTGAGATTTAAATATGAAAATCACATTCAAAGCAAAGAATAATTACAACTTATTCTTCTGATTGATAGAAATTAACACTTTCACCTCTGAACCTCAGGATCTTGGTGAAGACACATTTCTTATTATTAGTTCTATTTAGTTATACATGACAGTCAAATGCATGTTGACACATCATACATATATGCAGTATAACTTCTCATTCTTCTGGTTGTACATAATGTAGGATCACACCTGTCATGTAGTCATATATGTACATAGGGTAATAATGTCTGATTCATTCTACTATCCTTCCTGCCTCTTTACCCCCTCCCCTCCCTTCACACCCCCTGCCTAATCCAAAGTACCTCTATTCTTCCCTAGCTGCCCTCCCATCATTTTGCAAATTGATGAAGACTTGGTTTAACTAAATGAGAATGTTAGAGGCAGCAGAGACACATTTGTGATGTAATATTTTTTGAAGTGAGCATTAATGCTAGAAAACCCCTTCCATCTTACATGCAAAAGAAAAGAATTCAGGCATTTTTGTATTTGCAACAGGCCCTTCTGGCTCATCCCACTGGGGCATGGGTTTCTATTACCAGGACCCTCTCTTGTCCCTGACTAACTCTTTTCGTTGAAGAAGGGGCAAGGGTGTGGAGAGCTCCCTTCCTTTCCTTGGACCCACCTTCTCTTCTGGTGCCAACTCCCATCTGGAGGAGAGTCACAAGGAATTGTTTGTGCAGGGAGCGGCTGGGCCTTCCCTTCCAGTCCCTGTAGCCACCCCCTCTCCCTCTGATCTTTACCACTTAATTCCCAGCAGCTGGCTTTGTTGCCACAACAAGTGGGAACTCTTTCTTAATGTAGCACAGAGGTGTCTACAGGCAGCCAACCATGGGATACCGCTGGCCACAGCTGGCTAGATGTGGTTTTCAAGACTTGTTTGTGCCCCTGTGTGACTAATACTTACCTACTGGCTGGCTGGGATGAGACCTCTCTCCTACTCATCTGGCACTCGGAGCACAATTGACTGGCTTCCCAGCCACTGCCAAATTCATTCATGGGCAAGGTGGAGGGATGGGGTTTGGGTAGAAATGCACAGGAGGATGGCGGGTGACTAAAAGGACTCAGAGGCACCCAGATGTGTTCTTCTTTACAGGCTCAAAGCCTTCTCAGCTGATTGGGATAGCTTGATGATGGTCCAGGGAAAAAAGAGGGACTATACAAGATGGCCTTTAACATTCTCATTTAGTTGAACCAAGTCTTCCTCAATTTGCAAAATCATACTGCATTAAAAAAAAAACAGGTTTAAATTAGTCAAAAACTCAGGATGATATGCAGCATGGAACAGGCTTTGAAGCTGAATAAATTAATAAATAAACAATGAGTGAGGGAGTGACTGGATGGATGGGCTGATAAGACAAAGGATCAGGAGAAGCAAACCAGGTCAATATTCTAAGAATTTGCCCAACAAGTTTTCTCCATACCTGTCAAATTACTGAACAGACCATATAACTTAGACTATGTCAGTGTTGGAGAATATAATACTTTGTGACTGCTTAAAATGTCCAGACTGAGAGAGAAGAGGGGAGTCTGTTCAGAAACTTTTCACTGCTGCCCTGTTGATGGACGAGAACTGTGGAGATGAGGAAGGGGAGAGAGAAGGACAGCAGGTGCTGTGAGCCACGGCTGCCATGCATTCTCTTGGACCTCGTTGCAACTCCGTGACCCTGAGCACCAGAGTGGAGTCTAATGGCAGAGGTGTCAGTGCTTCCCCACAACAACACCCAAGTTCAATGTGCTCTCAGGTGGGCTGGCTGAGGTTCTTCTCTGGAGGATGCCCTCAGGCTACTTGAACCATTCTGCCCAAACAGCAGAGAACCATAGGGAATGGGAATTCTTCCCCAGGACAGGGCCTATGACTGGCAGGTGCTGGGATAATTCTGTAGAATAATAACAATCTGTAGAATCACTTATGTTTCAGGACTGTCCTGCAAAATCAGGCTGTAGTAACCCTCTGGGATAGATTGTCTTTTTTGTTTTAGTTTGTTGTTGTTGTACCAGGGATTGAACCCAGAGGTGCTTAACCACTGAGCCAGATCCATAGCCTTTTTTATGTTTATTTCATTATGAGACAGGTTCTCGTTAAGTTGCACAGGGCCTCACTAAGTTGCTGAGGCTGGCTTTGAACTTGCAATCTTCCTGCCTCAGCCTCCTGAGTTGCTGGGATTACAGGCGTGCACCACTATACACAGCACATGTTTTGTTTTGTTTTAATTTCCTAAAGTATCCAAGTTCCTTTGTCCCTTGGGAGTGATGGCAACACTAGGAGACACAAGCTGACAGATGGTAAGTTGACCTCCCATTGTGCTTATAGCTTATTGACTAAACTGGACTATAAGCTGCCAAGGTCAAGGGCCAAATATTAGACTTCACGTGCAATCATAACTACCACTTACTGTCCCCTCACTGTGTGTCACACAAGTGCTCATTCATTTTTTTTTTCCATCATAACAGCATCTATTTTATAGCTTAGGAAACTGAGTTTCTGAGAAATGAAGTAATTTGCCTACGGATATGCAGCAGGGAGCCTGCTTGCATTCCCCCATCATATGCATGTTTGGCCATGATTCTAGGCTCTCTGCATCACTCCCTCCCAAATCCACCACAAGACCTAAAAGATGAAGTTTGTTCAAACCCTTCACTAATGCACTGACAGGGAGACCCTAAAATAAACCAGAAAGTGCTAAGAAGATTGCAAAGCAAAATAGCCTGTTACTAAAATCTTAATCTGCAGGGAGAGGAAAGAGCATTAAAAACAGTTGGGGTTGTTGTTGTTTGTTTGTTTATTGTTTTTTGTCTTGCTGTTCTGGGGATTGAACCCAGGGCCTTGCACATACTAGGCCAGTGTACTGTCTCTAAGCTAAGCCTCAGCTCTAATTTTGTTTTAAGATCATAGAGTCCATACACAGACCACAAAATATATAGGTAAAAAATAGATCTGAGGCCTCTATGGTTGTTTTGATTTAAACTTCATAAATCTATAAAATCCACTTTTTCTCTAGTTATTTGTGAGTTTTACCTTCTTTCCATTTGCCTTCCCCCCCCCACCCAAAAAAAATGTAAGAATTTTTATAGAAATGTTTTTGGTACACTTATAAAAGAGTGAAGGAGTGGGAGAGATGACCACCAGCTTTTCTGGCTATAAGGAAATGGTAGCTACCTTTTAAAACCCAACTCAAAATATGTTGCATGATTATTATTATATTTTAACATGGTTATTAATATATGCTAACAGCACAGTGTCATTTATCAGAAATGTGTCAGTGTGAGCTCATGATTTAATAATACATACAGAGAAACATATATAGATATGCCTGTGTGTATGTCAATATGTGAACCAGACCTTGGGTTTCTAAATACCATTCTCCAGCAAAATGAACCAGAGAAATCCATGAAGGAACAGCAGATTCCTAGACTCGGGCAATAAAATTAGAATGTGTTGTTCCAGAAAGTAAGGAAAAGCTAAAAGAAAGATAGATATAATACAAGAGCTAGTTTAAAAGGATCCCCATGGTCAAATATAGGTCACTTTGAGCATCAAAATAGAAGAGTAATCATCACTAAATAATGCACCTATTCGTGTATGCAAATAATATATTCAAATATATAGTGAAGGTAAAGATCTGTTTACAGAAGAAGGTCAGTGGAAGGCAGATGGAATGATAAAAATACAGAACCATCACTTGGGAAGCAACACAGTGGTGGCTGATTCAGAGGGGGGTCACCAACAGAGACTCAGGATGGTAGATGCAGATTTAATGAGGAACAGGAGGTTGCTGTGGTCTCCTTACAGAATACCTACCAGTTGTGAAGAGGAAACGGAAACTTCAGGTAGAGAAAACAAGGTGATGGGGGAAGCTAACCTAATATCTGCAGTGGTGAGAAAAAGTGGACAACAAGTACATTCTCAAGGCACATGTCATTTCCATAGTATTCTTGCCAAGAATGCATGAGGAAGTATCAGACAGACCCAGGATCGGGTCACCCTAGAATGAAAGACCAGTACTCATTCCTATCAAGGTCCTGCAAATTAGGGAAAGGCCAAGGAACCATTCCAACTCAAAAAAGACCAGAGACTTGACAACCCAATACATATGACCCTGTATTGTATCTTGGACTAGAAAGAAAGAAAGAAGTAACATTGTTGGGATAGTTGGTAAAATGGAGTCTATGGTATATGAACGGTCACCTGATGTTTTTGCAGGGGGCGGGGTGGGCAGTAAGAAAAGCCGGGGATGTGTCAGCAGGTCAGCAACTTGTTCTCAACTCATCCAGAAAAAGATGATGTATTTATCATTTATAAATGTTTAATATGCATAATTAAACTATATAATATATATTGATGGAGAGAGGGGACAAGAGAGCCTTCAAAAATAAAATATTAACAATTGGGGAATCTGAGTGAAAGATACAAGATTCCTTCAACTTCTCCAAGTTTAAGATTTTTCTTAATTTGGGGGGATTCTGGGGATTGAACCCAGGCCTGATACATGCTAAGCACACTCTCTGCCACTGAACTGCACCCCCAGCTCTGAAATACATTATTATTTTTTAAACAAAAAACTAGGCAAGCCTTCAGAACCTGGCTAGGTCCTATGACCAAGAGAGGACTAGAAATGGGGACAGGGGGAGCTAAGGAAATGGGAGAAGAGAAGAAAGCAATAGAGCAATTTGTGATCTTGTCCCTTTTAAAAAAATAAATTAATTGGGGAATAAAACCCCAGCTGGTTCCCTCCCATGCTGGACCCTAGTCTGTGTGTTAATTATTGGGCAGTAGAAATAACATGGGCTTTGCTGACGGAGGAACTTGGATGCAGATGCTGCTGAGGCACTCACTGCTATATGCTCTTGGGTACATTGTCTGCTTCTTGAGCCTCAGTATTCTTACCTGTGAAATGGGAATAAACATACATACCCCACAGGTTGTTATAAAGATTGAGGGAGATTACTTATAAGCCACACCAGTTCACCTAAAAGCAGTCCACATGGGATAAGATGGAGAAGTAGAGTTGAAAATTCACTTTATTTGGAGCTTCCATGATGCATTAAAAACTTTTTGATTAAGCTGAATTGTCACTCCTAAACCTGTCACTTGACAGTTTGTGTTTAAAGTCATCCAAAAAATGATGATGTTAGGGATTAGGATGGTTATAGCCAGAGAATGGTATATCTCAGGCACATTTACGATTCTGGTAACCAGTTGAGATAGTCACTGTTTCAATTTATAACTTGCTGAGTAGTATTCATTGAGCATGTACTTGGCAGAATGTGCACAGCAAAATCTCACCCACTTCTGAAAGTATTCGTCAGTCACAGCCTATTATATACAATATGTTACATATTACATTCCAAATAAAATGTCTGTTTCTGACTTTGGCTGACCTTGCCATAGGGTTACAGTATTTGGCCAGTAATGACCCTATCAGTTTTCTTAACTGTGAGACCCTAAAATTCCATCTTTGTAACCCACAGAGATGTGGCTCAGAATGAGTCCAGAATCTTTATATGGGTTTGGATAAGGTTAAAGAGGGAGAAATAAGGAACTTATATTAAAAGGAGCATTTTTTATAGCAAGCATACTTACGAAGCAAGTCTAATATAATATTTGTTTGTTTAATTATTTATTTTGGCACTGGGGATTGAACCCAGGGGTGCTTTGCCACTGAACTACATCCCCAGTCCTTTATTATTTTGAGCCAGGTTCTCACTCAATTGCCAAAGTTGGCTCAAAATTGCCATCCTCCTGACTGCCTGGCTAAAAATACTGTTCTTCAGAACTTTATATAGATTTGAGAAACAGCAATTGTCCAGATCAAATAGCATTATTAAACTTGTCATTATTATTGGGTAGCTTTAGCAGGGACTGATGGAGCCCACCAGGGATGATAAATCCTTTTGACTTTGCCACTGTCCAAAGCTCAGCACGTGGCAATTAGCAGACTCTCATGCTCACCATCCCTGTCTTGCCAGCTGAGACTTAGAGAATTTTAGACCCGGATTTCAATTGAAGATGAGATAAAGTCAATCACAGGCCTTGACTGTGCCAGGAGGTACTGTTCTGTCCTGAGATTCTTACAATCCTAAACTTCTCCAATCCAAAGCAGGAGATGAGGCAAGCACACATGGGAAATAAAGACGAATGTAACCCAAACAAGGTACAACTAATCAGAATGTGTCATCCTGGGTGGAGTAGGATGCTGGAATCAAGGACAAGGGATGGGGCCAACTGGGATTAACCTAGAAGACATCTGGACAAGGGGAAGGTCCAAGCTCTCCATGTTATTTTCTGCTAATTGAAAACAAAAGAAAAGTGAATATTATTTCAGATCCTCTGGACAACATAGATGATTGAAATGGTCATGGGAAACTGTCTTTTTCGTTTTTGTGTTTGTTTTTGTTTGGTACCAGGGATTGAATCCAGGGGCACTTGACCACTGAACCACATCCCCAGTCCTTGATGTTTTTTATTTTGAGACAAGGTATCACTAAATTGCTGAGACTAGCTTCAAACTTGCATTCTTCCTGCCTCAGCCTCCTGAGAACTGAGATTATAGGCATATGCCACTGAGCCTGGTTTAATTCTTTTCTTAATTGATAGCATCTCCCCAAATCGCCCAAAGTGTTGAGCCACTCCCTAAATTCCCAGATGCAGCCCTGTCTTCTCTATAAGGTCTACTAGTAGCCACTTGCCTGTCTCTAGGAACATCTTTTCACCAAGAATGGAGTCAGGAAAACCAGGATTTTGCAGGTTTGGACAAACAGACCTGATGGCAGGCTACCTCCAATGGTTATGGTGCATCTACACTTGGGGTTTGTGGTTGTAGGACCAGGTCACAAACCTCAGGTTCCAGCCTCTCAAGAGTCACCATCATTTCTCAGAGGGACTTTGAGTGGCTAGAAAGACATCCTGAAAGAGCAAACATGTTCAAAACTGTTCTCTCCCCTCCACAGAAGCCATCCGTAGATCTGAAACGCTGAACTAACTGGTCATTCATCATGAGAAACAGGTTTGTGGACTGCACTCCCGTACAAACACCCACTGCCATTAACCTGGATGGCAGATGTGGAGAGGTGAGAACTCCGGGTTCTGATCAACAGGAACGTGCATCTCTTGGGTTGGAGGATGTTGAAGTGAAAAAGAGATTTGTGCAGTGCAAGCATGCATCTGCCCACCCCCCCCACCTCATTTCCTCCCCACCCTTATTTTTTTCCCCCATGGATTTTTCTCTACCTTGAGTAAAGTTCAGTTTTTAGAAATCCAGCCTGGTTGTAAACACAGTCTTTAAAACCTCTGCACTGCTTTACTGCAGAATTTATGATTTGTTTACCCTCGAGGCGAGGAGCAGGCAAGAGGGGTAATCCTAAAGCCTTTAGTAGATTACCCAAAAGAAAAAAGGGGAATCGGGCACATGCATAAAAATACTTCCTTGTTCCATCCGTGATTTGTGGGTACAGAATTCTTCCTGAGAGAGAGGTCGTGCCCTAAGGAAATTAGCCCAAACAGCCCTTTGAATCCTTTAGAACAAGTTCCTGAGAGCTCAGCAGAAACTTCTAGAAAACCATAGATTTGGGGATTTGGAAAATGTGCACAAGAAAATCTGAGGCAGGTGCCTTGGTAGCGATTTGGAATTTTGCCAGCACTAATGCCTTCTGGGAATTAAGCATGGCTTCCAGTCACCCTTATGTGGGGTTAGGTTCAGATGAAGCCAGGGCCACATAGCATTTACTTCACAGGAGAAAATTCTGAACAGGAACCCAGTCATGACTATCCTTTTGCTAAGGACTTTTGAAAGAGACCAAAGAAAGTGTCTAATAAGAATGCATTAATATAAGTTTTTTTTTCAATATAAATCACAGGAGGTTTAAATTCCTCACCCGCAGTTTCAGAACTAGTTGTCACCTCAGTAACAGAAGTTGTAATATAAATAATATACAGGAGAGGAATCTAAAAACCCAGGGTCTAGGAAGAGCCCATACCTACTCACTGGTTATGTGATCTTTACTGAACAACACACCAGGCTTGGAGTTCCTCACCAGTAATATGGGAACAGTAATACTTGCCACTCAGAGGAACCACCAGGATAAAATTGTGCATGTGAAAGGGCCATGAGGATATTGTGTGCATGTACAAATATGTAACAACAAACACCATCATTATACAAAACCAATAAAAATGGTACCAATAAAAAATGTAGGAAACAAATGACTATGTAGTTAGCCCTTTGAATGAAAAATATTTTCATTACTACTATGGTGATGATGGCCATGATAAATACTTTTGAAATACACTATTGGGCTGAGGGTGTAACTCAGAGGTAGATCTAGTATATGTTTAGCATGCATGAGATGAGGCCCTTGGTTCAATCCAAGAAAGAAAGAGAAAAAAGAGGAAGAGGAATCTGGGTGCAGTGGTGCATACCTGTAATCCCAGCAGCTCAGGAAGCTGAGGCAGGAGGACTGCAAGTTCTAAGCCAGCCTCAGCAACTTAGTAAAGCCCTAAGCAACTTGGCAAGACCCTGACTCTAAATAAAATATAAAAAGGCCTAGGATGTAGCTCAGTGGTTAAGTGCACCTGAGTTTAATCCCCAGTAGCAAAAAAAAAAGAAAAAAAGGAGGGTGAAGGAGAAATAGTATCAACCCCTACTCCAGAATGAGTTGGTTTTACATTGTGGTGAAGAAAAGGAAATTGACATCTTAATTAGCCCATAGTTAAAGGAAATACCCTCAGGTGGACACCCTGGACAACTGAGACTGCAGGCAGCCTCAGCCTATCTGGCCCTATCATAAAATGGGACAGTCTAAAGTTATATAGTCCCTTTTGACCATCTTTAGGTGTGAGATAAACCATAGGTTTCCTAAGTTTTTCCAGCACTAAATTCCTATTATTTCCTATCAGGGAACAAGGAAATAAATTCAATAATAGTGAGTGGTTGACTTCAGGATAGTTTTATAAGTTATATATTAACTAACAAAAGAGATTAAACAGATCAATTATGAATTGACATCAGGCAAGGATTCACTTACTTTTTTGTAGAAAGATTTTTTTTTTTAAGTTATCCTACAACTCATATTTCTACTAGGCTTGGCAGCTCTTCTTACAAGTGACACTTTCAGTATGCCGTTTGAAAGACAAGATTAAAAATCTTTAATCATTGATTTAAGGAATTTGAGTAATACTATTTGGCTTTCTACCAGGCATCTTAAATATTTAAGGGAGAATGTGTCAATATTTGGATTAAACAAAAGAAAGATACAAGAACACATGTGTCAGGTTGATTACTGACATTTCAGAAAACAGTTGAAGTTTGTTGCTAGCATAAAGTTGTCTGGGTATCAAGCAGGAAGAAATAAAGTAGCAAACAATTCAAATTCATGTATGTCTCTCCTCCTTAAGGTTACTTGGAATCTGCTAATATAAGTTCTATAAAGTAAATTGACTATTGGAAGGAACGGGTTGCTTACAGGCTTAGATTGTATCATGCGATTCCAAAGCACAAAGGAGAGAATGTGAATGGAAAACTTTCAACAGTAAAGCTACATATACTAAGACATCATTCATTTTTATCTTTGCTCCATGCATGCCAAATTTCAGAAGAGTTGAAATTTCCAAGAAACATGAGAAGATATAAAGATTTGTGAAATATTTTCAGTTGTTTAAAAGGGTGTGTTTTGCCATCACCTACTTTCTGGAAGGCCACATCATTCACTCACGGGTACAGCCATTCACTCCTGCCAAATAGACCGTATGCCGGGCTGTGCGAGTTGCCTTCAGGGGGCGCTCTGCTATCTTTCCCGCCATCTTTCTCAACATTCCCAAGAACTGGAATGTGTTGCTATGGACTTCCTTTAAGGAAGGTAGGGTGGCAGGTGGATTCTCCTGTTTCCAGTTCAGGTTCTCATGTGACAGGGCAAAATAAGTAAACGAGGACAAACAAGGTGTTGACCTCTCCCACCCACCCCCAAGAACAAAGGAATCAGTCCAGTAGGGTTGGCAGAGAAAGAATGCTAACAAGGGGAAACTTTTGCTTCCTTGCCCCAAAGGAAGGGGCAAGTGGAGTACCCGACCAAGTAACTGAGACTACAGGCACCCCAGTAGCCTCCCAGGACTTGGGAGACTGAGGCAGAAGGACAGCTAAGAAAGAAAGAAAGAAAGAAAGAGAAAAGAAAAGAAAAAGAAGGTAGGAAGAAAAGGAAGAACGCTTACAAGTAAAATCAGGTAAATATTATCCAAAATCCAAGAGAGATAAAAACTAGCTTCAGCAACCAATCAGTGAGTGGCAACCCCTGTACCCCAGGGTGGAAACTATCCTGGTTTCATAACTACATGGCAAACAAAATATTCAGAAGCACCCAGATCCTTTTCCAAAATCATAGAACATAAGAGCACTGTCTCTACTCAGACACGACCTGTTGGCTTAGAACTTTAGCAAATATATTTTCATATCTGTGTGAATCCTGCTCAGAAGCCCCATACCTCCACTTGAGCCCTAGGTGCCCCTAAAGGACCTGATATTTGTAATTTTTAAGAAAAGTAGGATATATTTATTAGGCTGTCTTGCAACATTTCACTGTTCTTCTGCATTAACACAGTGCAGTATCTCAGTAATTTAGGTAAGATTACCCTGTCTATTGGTGATCAACCTATGAATTTCCACTCTAAGCCCCAAGTCCTCCCTTGGACTTCATCCTGTAACTAGAATCTCCTACCCTCATCCAGAACATCTTCCCTGATGTCACTCCAAGGTCCCTGGTGTCCACTGTTACCCTGAGGCATCCTTGATTTCCTTAAGGACAGGGAAATTTGGATACAGGTTCTCTGAAAATGAACTTGACAGAATTTCCCATCACTCAACAACCCACAGACTCCATTGACCATGATGGGAATACTTTATTTAACATAGGTATTTGTTAATGTCCAAAATAGATGTATCTATATATTAGATAGATAGATATAGATAGATAGATAGATAGATAGATAGATAGATAGATAGATAGAACCATTGATCATAAGCTTCTAAAGGGCAAGTATCTGGTCAGAGTCATCAAATTGAACAATAGGGAAACCCCCCAGAGCAATCAGAGGTTCCCTCTTTATTTTGGCATTCTGCTTTGCCAACATCTAGTGCCACAGAATACCACTGGCCTCTGGTCTTATGTTTCCCATCTCCTCTTCCCTATTTCAAAACACACCTGTCCTTTGTCTCGGAACCTCAAAGCTCTGCTCTCTGCTACATTTTTTATTAAGTTACATGATACTTGATATGTCTTACTATGTTGTTATCCCATCCAGTTGATATCATAGCACAATAAATGATGGGAATTTTAAGTAACATAACAAAGAGGCATTTTGGCTCTTGGAGCCTGCAGAGTTCCACAGTGTGAGCATCTTTCTACATGGCTTAGGTATTAAAGGCAGTCTTAGAAAAGAACTCACCATGAGCAGGGTGCAGTGGTGCACGCCTGTAATCCCATCAGTTTGCAAGGCTGAGGCAGGAGGACCACGAGTTCAAAGCCAGCCTCAGCAACAGTGAGGTGCTAAGCAACTCAGTGAGACCCTGTCTCTAAATAAAATACAAAATAAGGCTGGGGATATGGCTCGATGGTCGAGTGCCCTGAGTTCAATCCACAGTGCCCCTCGAAAAAGGAACCCACCATGATACTCCAAAAAAATAAAACAGAATTTTAATAGATAATAACAGGGCGACAACAATAATACTCAATTTCATACATATGCTTCCTTTACTGTTTACAAAGCACTTTCACATATGTGACCTTATTTTGATAATGGTGATACATGCACACGGATGGAAACACAACCTTGAAATCCAAGTAGCTTTAAACATGGGGATCAGCAAGTTATCAGGTGAGAGCTTTGAGGCATTTGTATTTTTAAGGCAGCTTTTACACATTATGGGGAACTATAGTTTGTAGGTTCATCATTCTATGTCCTCTGGAGAAGTAGCAAGGGCCTGAGGCCAATCTCATCACATCTCTTTTCTGTAGCTCCATAGCAGGGGCATCTCCGCACCTCTGCATGTCTGTGAGAGGGAAGAAGTAGCCACTACTTCCTGCTAAGAAATCTGATAGCAAGGCCACCAGCATGTCAGGAAGCAGTGCTCCTCTGCAGAGGAGACCTTTTGGCTCTTTGACCCTCAAGGAACACATAAAGGGACCTACCCTCCCTTGATCCCTCCCCTCCCCCACCTTATTAGCCCATTTAGGATAAGATGAGAGAAGTGATTTGGGGAAGGAAGTGAGAACTCAAGAAAATAAGTGGGTATTGCCAACATCCTAAACCCAACACAAGTGACAAGGTTCCAGCCAGGACCTGGACACCCTCACACAAACAAACACCGCACGGGTGTGCCGAACCTCCAGGTGGTAGGGTGATTCCTGCCTTCTCCCCAGACACGTACATTTGCAACCACTGGATGCCAATTGGGAGTGGGAGGCAGAGAGTAGAAAGGCAGGTCAATCAGATACTTAGACCTTGCCTGAGATGAAACATCCCAGGTGTGAGGCCAGAGGCCAGGTGGCTCCGCATGAAAGAAAAGTGGCAGTTTTTGTTTGTCTAGAAAGTGCAGAAGGGGAGTGTTGGCATACTGTGTCCCTATTCTTTTGCTCAAAACTAAAACTCAACTCTTCAGTCTCTGAAGAAAGGTGGTCTTCAAAACATCTTGTGGATATAACACACTTTAGCTGCAGTTTATGAAAATCCTACTCTTCTCAGAAAACCCCAGGAAATATAAAGGCTAGTGAGGTGGAGGGTCCTAAAGGAACTGCAAGAGTATTGTTCAGAATCTTCTTTTAGTGTTTCTAAGTCTCTGTTCCACACAATACATGGACAGTTCCACAGTCAGACTGGGATATGCTACAGATGGTTCCTCCTTATAAAAATTCCCCATGTCTGTGAGCATTGTCAAAAGCTATTGGATAAATGGATGGGTGGATGGATATGAGGATGGGTAAGTGGTTGGATGGATGGATTGATGAAGGGTACATGGGTGAATGGCAAGTAGAGGGATATATGGATAGATAGATGAATGGATAAATGAACAGATGATGAATAGATGGATGGGTGGGTAGATGAATAGATGGATGGATAGAAGGGTCGATGGGTAGGTGGGTAGGTAAATGTGTGGGTAGCTAAGTTAAATCACTGGCCCCAAGATAGTTGCATGTAGGTATGCCCACCTGAAACCTCTAAGCTTACTTTATGAGCCGTAAGTAACTTACAGATGCAGTCACCTTAGTTTAATAGTCAGCCAGCCTATGATCTTTTGGATTTATTTATTTTCCCTATTTTTATTGGTGCATTATAATTGTACATTATTGTGGGATTTGTTGTAACATATTCATACATGCTTTTGGATATTTTTAAGTGCTTGTATCTGTTTGACTCCTGCAAGCTAAACAAGACCAGAAGAGTTAAATAAAAAATTCAGGAGCTGGGGTTGTGGCTCAGTGGTAGAGCACTTGCCTGGCAGGTGTGAGGCACTGGGCTCAATTCTCAGCACCACACATAAATAAATAAATTAAATAAAGGTTCATCGACAACTAAATATATTTTTTAAAAAAATTCAGAATTAGGGAGACAGGCATTTTCTGAAAAGTTACACATTAGAATTCCTTACAGTAAACCTTCTCTGAGGGATGATGATATCCTCCAGTGATTGCTACACTTTCTGGCACATTCTCAATACTAAATATTCTTTGAAAACATGAATTAATGAATGAGTGAATTTCAAACCATCTCTCTGAGGTTGAATTTGCAGACAGGTACCAAGCTTTGGGTCAGTCACTTTTTAGCTATTCTCATGCTTACTAGCTCCATGGCAAAGATGTCGTTAATGACCATTGCCACCAACAGTTTGAAGAAACAGTCTCAGAAAGCCTGGAGTATAGGGTTTTCGTTGTTATTAAATTCTATTTGTTCCCATCTCCTTTAAGAATCTGACCTATGAAACTTCTGACCTTATCTACCTCAAGGAATGCGGTAAAATCGCTGACTTCAGGCCCACACTTAATCTAGGTGTCCTAGAAGACCTGCAGTATGAACCTCTGAACACGCTATCTGAGACTTCTAGATGGTTCTCTCAGGTACTAATCTACTGCTATCATAGAAGACATCAACAAAATGGATGAGCACCCAGGCTTTTCCTTTCCAGGGACAAAGAATTGATGAAGATAAAATTCAGTAAAGTGTATAAAAATCAAAGCAGAGAGGTGACACTAACTAAATGTGGGAGTGTGTACTTCTCAGCAGCTCACAGAATACCCAAGACCCTTGCGTGGCTCTCCTCCAATGACCACTCACCCCTCACTCCTGCCCTGTGCCTGGCCAGCCATGCCAGCTGGACACAGAGCCAAGACTCACCCTCTGAACACGCAGGCTCAGCCTGCATCCATCCCTTTCTGGGTTTGCTCCCCCGACATATTCCACACAATAATGTGAATGGCCTGGTGCCACTGAATTATACATCTAAAAAATGGCTAAAATGGTAAATTTTATATTATGTATATTTTACCACAATAAAAAAACAAAGGCATGTATTCATTACCAGTTGAAGAGCAAACCTAATGTCTTTAGAGGACAAGTTAACCTTTAGAATAACAATAACAACAGTAATAGTTAACATTTATTGAGCTCTCAGTAGAGTTCTCATTTAAACATTCAATCAATTCAATCCATGGGATTACTTTATGTGATAGATACTAATATTATCCCCATTAAATAAATGAGGAAGTTGAAACCTAGAGAGATGAATTCATTTGCCCAAAGTCACATAGTAGTAATAGTAGATGTAGCCCCCAAACCCTAAAGACATAGAGAAGGAATGTATGTGATTCAATTAAAATGCAGTTTAAGCCAGGCGGGGTGGTGCATGCCTGTAATCCCAGTGGCTCAGAAGGCTGAGGCAGGAGGATTGCAAGTTCAAAGTCAGCCTCAGCAAAAGCGAGGCGCTAAGCAACTCCTTGAGACCCTGTCCCTAAATAAAATAGAAAATAGGGCTGGGGATGTGGCTCAGTGGCTGAATGCCTCTGAGTTCAATCCCTGATACCCTACCCCCCAAAAAATGTAATTTAAGGGCTGGAGACATAGCTCAGTGGTAAAGCACTTGCCTACCATGCACAAGGCCCTGGGTTCAATCCTCAATACCACAAAAAATAAAAATAAAAAATGTAAACACTTATACTTATCCACTGTCAGGCTACAAAAGGCTCAGAGTCTCTTCTTGATATCAAGGAGAGCCTCAATCTCCTAGAAACTCGAATCAATGTTCTGACCACAGCTTCTCAGCATTTCTAGAGCAATTACAACAATTCAAAAACAGTTTAAAAAAGACAACTCCCTTCCAACCTCCCATCAGAACATTTCCGCACAAACGCCTCATGGGCTTCACGTGGTGTCTAATGGGTGTTTTTAGCTGACTAGGCCCTTTCTCCTTCCCCTCTTCCATCTCTGTGTTCCACAAAAATACCTGAGGCTGCCGTTTCTGGGCCTCATTTATTGACTATTCCAAAGTCCAGTCATTTCTCTGGAATTTTAACAGCCCAAGAATGATGTCCACCAGACAAACAGAAATAATAAGAAGGGCCCAATGGGAGCCAATAAAAGAAAAGGCTGAAATGGCCATCATTTCCCATGTCAGAGAGACACTCATGACACTGGACAAATAGCTCATGCTGAGTCTGAATTCTGACTCATCAATGCACAGCCCATACGGGCTACTTTCTTTTGCCTCCTCTGCAAAGCAGAAGCAGACTTATTACTACTATAGGTGTTGTTAGGAGAATAAAAAGCAAAGCGTATATATGCTAAAAGTTCTTATTAAACTATAGAATAGCAAGTGAATGGTCATAGGGATCCCTCCTATGTAATTTGTATAAAAATAACAAGTAGTGAATAAGCATCACCCTATTTCAAATATAGGAACAGAATCCAGGTACATTAGAAAAGAACCCATTTAGCGGGGGGCAGTGGCGCACACCTGTAATCCCAGCAACTTGCAAGGCTGAGGCAGGAGGATCGTGGGTTCAAAGCCAGCCTCAGCAACTTAGTGAGACATTGAGCAACTTAGCAAGACCCTGTCTCAAAATAAAAAATAAAAAGGGCTAGGGATGTGGCTCAGTGGTTAAGCACCCCTGGGTTCAATCCCTAGTACCAAAATAAAAATTAAATAAAAAGAAAGAAAGAATCCATTTAGGAAGAAAAAAAAAAAAAGCTCAGGGTGGATCTCCTAAAATCAAAGGGAGATCAATAGAAGAAAAGGACAAAGGGTGACAGTGGGGAGGAAAGAGGGAAGTGCTGGGGAGTGATATTGGTCAAATTATATTGTTACATTATATGTGTGTGTGTGTGTGTGTGTGTGTGTACAAATACATAACAACAAACCCCATCAATACCTACGACTACAGCGCACCAATTAAAAAATGTGGAAAAATAAAAAGAACCCATTTATAGAAGCATCTTACTTTATTTTATTTTTATGTGGTGCTGAGATTTGAATCTAGTGCCTCACACATGCTAGGCAAGAGCTCTACCTTTGAATCAGGACCCCAGCCCCCAATATGACCTTTTCTCTTTTATTTATTTATTTATTTGTTTATTTATTTATTTATTTATTTATTTTTGTGGTGCTGGGGATTGAACCCAGGGCCTTGTGCATGCAAGGCAAGCACTCCACCGACTGAGTTATATCCCCCGCCCCCAATATGACCATTTTTATACTTGAAAAATCCTTTCTATAGTTCATCTCCCATTCCCAAGCTACACCTATTAAAATGGAGATATTGTCAGGGTGTTCCAGTCCCATGACTTAATGTCACTGAAGGATTATCCCAGAGGCATTTATCACTGTCTCGTCCATGGCCCCCAATTTAACTTGGCAAGACTCATAGTGCTCCGTGAGGTTCTGTTGCAGTGGACAGCACCCCATTCAAGCGCTCACATCAGCGTCAGTATCTCCATTGGTTAATGGTCTTCCCAGGAAGCCCTCCTCTTTTCTAGCACTGGTTTCACCTCCTCAGAACATCGGCTCTCATCTTCCCTATTATTCACACCCTACAACAACATTACACGCTTGCCAAGTGCCAGCAGCAAATGTGTTCTCCACGGCACATGTAAAGGCATGGCCCGTGCCTGGAGGGCTTGTGATGTAAGTAGCACAAGAAATAATATTTAGACAAGTCACCAGATCAAGAGGCCGATAAGATTCAAATGCATGCTGTCCTCCTCCTCCCCCTCCTTTCCAGGGCAGATCTTTTGAAAGGAGCCAGGAGTGAAGAGGGAAGATGAGACCCAGCCAGAGGTGGGAGAGAGAAGTTCAGGAAGAGCCAGGGGGGCAGCTCTGGGCTGAGAGAAGATCGTGAGATGGAAAGCAGGAGAAACTGAAGGCAGATGCATAGAAGGAACGGAGGAGGACATTTTAAAGGGGCTGAGAAGGCACTCCACAGAGCAGCCCCATGGGGTGGCCTGGAAGCACTGTGCATCTCCCTTGGAGGGTACAGAGGCAGAAGAGTGTCATGGTCTCCCCCTAAGTCCCTTTTTCAATTGTCATTGCTAAGATCTCTATAAGGACACAGTTTCAAAATATCGGCGCACACACACACACACACACACACACACACACAGGTCCTGGCCACATCAAAAACAGAAGATCTAGAAACAACTAAAATGTCATCAAAAGGACTGATTAGAACTACATCTTCCCATTCCCACTTGCCTATAACCCCGACCCCAACCCTGGTAGCCACCATTGTGTTCTTTGTTTCTATATATTCCATTATCATTATTTTTAAGATTCCACATGTGAGATCATGCACTCTTTTCCTTTTTTTGTCTGGCTTATATATGCCCTCTAGGTTTATCCATCCTTTATTTCTTCCTTTCTTTCTTTTTCTTTCTTCTTTTTGGAGCTAGTGATTGAACCCAGGAGCATTTCCACCTCTGAGCTACATCTCCAGGCTGACCTCAGCTTTGTAATCCTCTTCCCTCAGCCTCCAGAGTTTACCTGGTGCATCACCATGCCTGCCTTTAACTGTGTGTGTGTGTGTGTGTGTGTGTGTGTGTGTGTGTGTTTTAATAACAGAATTTCCTTCTTTTTTAAGACTGAATAATATCTATCATGTGGGTATGCACAATTGCAATTTCTTTATGCATTCATCTGTTGATGCACACTTTGTTTCGTTCCATGTCTCAACTCTTGTGAATAATGCTACAGTGAACAGGGAAGGGCAGATGCCTTTGAGAAATGGTGATTTCATGTGTCTTCTCAAAGGGTACCAAGTTGCAGTTATGTAGGATAAAGAAGTCTAAGAGATTTGATGTACAGCATGAAAATGATAGTTAATACCAATGTACTATATTGGTAATTTGCCAAGAGAATAGATTTTAGATGCTCTTACCACAAGGAAGAGGAAAGAAAGGAGGAAAGAAAGGAAGGAGGGAGGGAGGGAGAAAGGAAGGGAGGGAAAGAAAGGCAATTGTGTGGGATTATAGGTGTGCTAATTTGTTTGATTCTAATAATCACTTCAATATCTCAAGGTAAGTACATCAAAACATCATGTGATCTATCTTAAGTATATACAAATTTTAAAAAGAGGAAAAGTTTGGAAAAGAGAAAGAACACATAACACCTCTCTCTATATTTAATTTTGCCTATCTTCTCATCTTTACCAACATATATTATAGCCATTATTTACAATAAATATCATATTTTAATAGTATAAAAGAAGAAATTGGTTAGTAAATTTAAGATGTCAATGTGGTAAATATTATTCAGATGCTGAGAAGGGTCATCATGAAGACAATGTATAAATATAAAGATATATGATATCATAAAGCAAAGAAAGCATAATATTAAGTGGTATGTTACATTGTGTTTACCACAATGTCAAATAAATGTACATTTTTTTAATGGCCAAAGCCTAGAAGATATGAAAATGTAAAAATACTAGAGTCATATGTGGATGGGAGTGTTATAGGTTTTAATTTTTTAAAAAAAACTTTTTAGCATTATTCTTATAGCCATGTTTTCCACTTAGAATGTCTTTAACAATCAGGTGGATTCCTTAATGGAGATAGCCTTCCCATGTTGATTCAAGTATCTCAGAAGAGAAGAGGTTGGGAGGAGAAGCTGTTTTCCTTTTTAAACACCCACCAATAATCCAGACTGCTTTAACGTGGTTGAAGGGTGCTAATTAGTAATTTCTCACATCACTGATGAATAAGCCACCTGGGGGTGGGGGGAATGGATGGGGGAATACAAGTCACTTGGGGGAACCAGAAGTGAGTTATTGGCTTACAATAGAAACTGCAAAAACCAAAGACAGCTCCTGGGACCATTACCTCAAATTCTGATAATCCATCTTGTTGGCCAAGACCAAGGGACTCAACTCACTGAGGGCACCGTGGTTTTACCAGGTTTTCTTTTTATTCAGATGTGACCTGTGCTTGGCATCGTAAAGCCAAGCCTAGACATTCTGCTCCATTATTTTCTTGGATAGTTTACTTCTTAAAATTTAGCACCATGGAAGCCAGGCAAGGTGGTGCATGCCTATAATCCCAGCAATTTGGGAGGCTGAGGCAGGAGGATCGTGAGTTCAAAGCCAGCCTCAGCAAAAGCAAGGCACTAAGCAACTCAGTGAGACCCTGTCTCTAAATAAAATACAAAATAGGGCTGGGGATGTGGCTCAGTGGTTGAGTGCCCCTCAGTTCAATCCCAAAACTTAGCACCATGGATAAAAATAAGAAAGGCTCATTTAGTACTCAGCAACAACAGCAGAGCCCAGTAAGAAAAAAATGACTTTTGAAAGAATGGCTTTGTCAATTTTTTTAAAACAAAGAGAAGAAGAAGGAAGAGGAGGAGGAGGAGGTGGGTGGGAAAAGGAGAAGAAGAAAGAATAGCTTTGGCCTGTTGGTTTCTATCCCCGATCCTAAAATCCCCATGAAAATGCCAACTTTGGAAGAATCCCATAATTGCAAACACACAGGATTAACATTGTCCCTCTATTGAGAACAAGTAAAACATTACATATTTTACTGACCTAGTTACTACGCATGCAGTGCAAGTGAGACCCCAGGGCTTAGAAGATCTTAAGAATTGAGAGGAAGAATCCCCTCAGCCTTCGCCACAAAGCTGTGTGACCATAGGCAAGTCACTTCACTTCCTCCATTTCTGCTTTGTGCAGAGAATGAGGGACATCCAGTCTGTCTCCCTACACTATCAGTTGTCCATTGACCAGACACTGACTTGAGAATCAAAGGAGAGAGCAGGAAGAAAAAAGAAAAAGGATATTAGCTATATTATCTGTGTATATTGTCTGCATGGATTTTAGATAGTATTATTTTAAAACAGAAAAAGCAGATGCACAATAGAGAACAGAGGGTGCCGACTCTCTAGGAACTGACAGTTAGGACACAACATTGCAGTAAACCAAGGTCCAAGGCTGCCTGGTGTTAGCAGAGCCCTTGAAAAAGCCACCACAGGTCATGACCATCCATTTAAGAACAAAGAGAGAAATGCAGCCCAGAGAGAAGCAAAAAATAAAATAAAAAATAAAAAGAGCAGCAGGAGCTTCCAGGGCAGGCAGGAGAGCCCAGCCTTCGCCTCCAGGCTCTGGTGACAGAGCAGGCACCAAAAAGAGCTGGGCACTTCTCCGGGTTCCTCCCACCCATTCCAACCCAGGCGGCACCTGAGTCACCCACATGTCAGCACCCTGGGCTTCCCTGGGACTCCTCTCCCACAGGTGCTGCCAGATGATGAGCTCATGGCACTTAACAAAACCCTTTCTTTCAAAAGCACCTTTCATCCAGATGATTCAAAAAAAAGATCCTAACAGGAATTATCTTACCAGCTGTCCCACACGGCAAGGTCTGTGTGGGGCACCTATTCGGTTTTGAATAGACTTCATATTTGGCAGCCATGTAGCTTCACAGCAAATTTGGACAGAAATATAGAATTCCCATAGACCTTGTCACCACACACCCAGCCTCTGCTGCTACCAGCATTCCAGCATCCCATGCCAGAGCAGTGCAGTTGTGACAACCCATGACCCTACATTGACACATCTTTCTACCCAAACTCCACATTAGGATTCAATTCTCAGTTGTGTGCATTCTTTGAAATTTGGTTTTCAAGGAAGGAAACAGGCAAGAAAAGTCAGAAATTCACAAACATCAGGAGAGCAAGGATCCTACTCTCCCCAACCAGAACATTTTTTTCTCCATCTGTATTATGAAGCCCTCCTTCAACCATAAAGCCAGGGAACATGATATACTAACATGTGGGACAAGTTAAAAATAAATAAATAAAGAGTCATCTAATTCAGTGCTTCTCAAACTTCCTCATGAATATAAGTCCCTAGAGAGTCCCGTTAAGTCCAGATTTGGCTTTAATATGTCTGGGGTAGGGACTGAGATGCTCCAGCAAGCTCCTAGGCATTGCCCATGATGCTGGTCATGAGAGCACACTTTGAGGATGAGGCTCTGCTTCCCAGTAGCAGCCCCAGGACAGGGAGCTTCCCAGGTAAGTGGATTTAGTCAAACTGGAGCTCAGCCACAACTGAATCCAGGAAATGTAGTGATCAAAACTACCTTGCCAGATTCAGCAGGATAATGAACGTAAAGTTCAGGCACTCAATGAGCTAAACAGTAACTATTATTGTTTCCTTTTGGTCACTATTATTGTTGTTTTTGTTATAGTTGATTATGGCCAGTTTCTCCCTTATCCATTTTTTTTTATATTTAAAAACATGTTACCACCTGTAATCCCAGCTATTTAGGAAGCTGAGGTAGAAGGATTGCAAATTTGAGGGCAGCCTCAGCAAGTTAGTGAGACCCCCCTTCTCAAAATTAAAAAATCAAAGGACAGGGGGTGTGGCTCAACGGTAAAGTGCCTGTGGATTCAATCCCCAGTACCTCACTCTCCAAAACCCATTTTACCTACTTTTGGGCAAAAGCCTTACACTTTGCAAAAATTTCACATTCAATCTCACCAAGAACCCTTCATAAAACAAAGATAGCATATGAGTTAATAGAATAATCCAGAATTTTATTTATTTATTTATTTTTTAAAGAGAGAGAAAGAGAGAGAGGAGAATGAGAATTTTAATATTTATTTTTCAGTTTTCGGCAGACACAACATCTTTGTTTGTATGTGGTGCTGAGGATCGAACCCAGGCCACACGCATGCCAGGCTAGCGCGCTACCGCTTGAGCCACATCCCCAGCCCATCCAGATTTTAAATGCTATACATTCCAAAACATTTCTTCTGCTCTTTTGAGATCAATCAAGAGATAGGGTTTCCTCTCTGCCCTTTCCTTTCTCTTTCAAGGTTCTTGATGTAACTCCAGCCTTTCCTATCTGACCTCACATGTGTTCACTTTAATTACACAATGTTAGATTTGGATGGAACCTTAAGATGTCCTGGCTCAAATCCCTCATTTTAATAAGAAAATTAAGGCCCAAGAAGATTCGATGATTTGCCCATTGTGACTGTGTGTCCTTGAGTTTACATCACTTTTCTTTTGCACATAATAAATTCATGTCCAGGAGAGAGTGGGAAAAATAATTCACAATAGCACATTGCTAAATAATGTGCAAATATAAAGGTAACCTTCTGAATTAACAGTTCTCGGAGTCTGGGTTTTCACAGCTCAGGAAAAAAAAGGGGGGGACAAGAAATATAATTCATAACATCAATAGACTTAAAGATAAGAATCAAATGCTTATAACAATTTTTGCAGAAAAAGCATTTGACAAAATACATTCATGTTCAAAACACTAGAAAAACTAGGGATAACAGGAACATATCTCAACATCATAAAAGCTATCTATGGTAAGCCCCAGGTCAACATCATTCTAAATGGAGAAAAATTGAAGGCATTCCTTCTAAAAACTGGAACAAGACAGGGATGTCCTCTTTCACCACTTCTATTTAACTTAGTTCTTAAAACTCTAGCCAGAGCAATTAGACAGACAAAAGAAATTAAAGGGATACAGATAGGAAAAGAAGAACTCAAATTAGCAGTATTTGATGATGATATTATTCTATACCTAGAAGACCCAAAAAATTCCACCAGAAAACTTCTAGAACTAATAAGTGAATTCAGCAAAGTAGCAGGACACAGAATCAAAGGCATTTCTGTATATCAGTGACAAATCCTCAGAAAGGGAAACGAGGAAAACTACCCCATTTTCAATAGCCTCAAAATAAAGAAAATACTTGGGAATCAACATAACGAAAGAGGTGAAAGACCTCTATAACAAAAACTACAGAAACACTAAAGAAAGAAATTAAAGAAGACCTTAGAAGATGGAAAGGTCTCCCATGTTCTTGGATAGGCAGAATTAATATTGTCAAAATGGCCATACTACCAAAGGCACTATACAGATTTAATGCAAATCCCATCAAAATCCCAATGGCATTCTTCATAGAAATAGAAAAAGCAACCATGAAATTCATCTGGAAAAATAAGAGACCCAGAATAGCTAAAGCAATCCTTAGCAGGAAGAGTGAAGCAGGTGGCATCACTATACCAGAACTTAAACTATACTACATAGCAACAGTAACCAAAACAGCATGGTATTGGCACCAAAATAGACTGGTACACCCATGGTACAGAATAGAGGACACAGAGACTAACCCACATAATTGCAGTTATCTTAGATTAGACAAAGTTGCCAAAAACATACACTGGAGAAAAGATAGCCTCTTCAACAAATGGTGCTGGGAAAACCGGAAATCCATATGCAACAAAATGAAAATAAACCCCTATCTCTCACCATGCACAAAACTCAACTCAAAGTGGATCAAAAACCTAGTAATTAAACCAGAGACACTGCACCTATCAGAAGAAAAAGTAGGTCCAAATCTCCATCATGTTGGATTAGCCCGCAACTTCCTTAATAAGATTCGTATAGCACAAGAATTACAATCAAGAATCAATAAATAGGATGGATTCAGACCAAAAATCTTCTTCTCAGCAAAATAAACAATCAGTGAGGTGAATAGAGAGCCTACATCTTGGGAACAAATTTTTACCCTCACATATCAGATAGAGCACTAATCTTTATGGTATATAAAGAACTCAAAAAGCTAAGCACAAAAATAAATAAATAAAAATAAAAAACAAATAACCTAATCAATAAATGGGCCAAGAATCTGAACAGACACTTTCCATAAGAGGATATACAGTCAGTCAACAAATATATGAAAAAATATCCACATCTGTAGCAATTAGAGAAATGCAAATCAAAAGTACTCTAAGATATCTTCTCACTCCAGTCAGAATGGCGGCTATTATAAAGACAAACAACAATAAGTGTTGGCAAGGATGTGGGGAAAAGGCACACTCATACATTGCTGGTGGGACTGCAAATTGGTGCAGCCAATATGGAAAGCAGTATGGAGATTCCTTGGAAAATTGGGAATGGAACCACCATTTTGCCCAACTATCCCACTCCTTGGTCTATACCCAAAGGACTTAAAAATAGCATACTACAGGGACACAGCCACATCAATGTTTATAACAGCACAATTCACAATAGCTATACCATGGAACCAACCTAGATGCCCTTCAGTAAATGAATGGATAAGGGAAATGTGGTGTATATACACAATAGAATATTACTCAGCAATAAAAGAGAATAAAATCATGGCATTTGCAGGTAAATAGATGTAGTTGGAGAATATTATGCTAAGTGAAGTTAGCCAATCCCCCAAAAAACAAATGCCAAATGTTTTCTCTGATATAAGGAGGCTGATTCACAGTGGGGTAGGGAGGGGAGCATGGGAGGAATAGACGAACTCTAGATAGGGCAGAGGGGTGGGAGGGGAAGGTCAGGGCATGGGGATAAAAAAGATGGTGGAATGAGATGGATATCATTACCCTGAGTACATGTATGAAGACATGATTGGTGTGAATCTACTTTATATACAACCATATGAAAAATGGTGTTGTATATGTGTAATATAAATTGTAATGCATTCTGCTGTCATATATATAACAAACTAGAATAAAAATAAATAAAAAAAGAAGAAATTGTAATTGGAGATGGAACTATATTTTTTAATATTATTTTTTAGTTGTCGTTGGACACAATACCTTTATTTTATTTATTTATTTTCACGTGGTGCTAAGGATCTAACCCAGAACCTCACACGTGCTAGGCAAGCACTCTACCACTGAGCCACAACCCCAGCCCCTGGAACTGTCTTTTGACTTTGTCAAGAGAAAGTCTTAGCCAGGGGCAGTGGCACCCACCTGTCATTGCAGCTACTCAAGAGGCTGAGGCAGAAGGATCACCAGTTTGAGGCTATCCATGTCAACTTAGTGATACCCTGTCTCAAAATAAATAAATAAAATGAAATTTAAAAAAAAGTCTGAGAATGTAGCTCAGTGGTAGGTAGAACAGCTCTGTGTTCAATTCCCAGTATGAACAAAAGAAAAAGAGAAAAAGAGAGATAGACAGAGAGACGAGGGAAGACAACCTTTTTAAAAATTACCATTCATTAGCACCATTATCCCATAAAAGGAAAGAATATTTTAATATCAAAAAAAGGAGACAATCTCAAAATTAAGGGCATTCTTATAATTTTAGGTTTATTTAAAAAACAGTATATCCTTATTTTCTCATTTTATTACACACTAGCAATCAGAAGTGATTACTGGTTCTTAACTCCTTTGGGTTTCAAGTGGCTTTGAGAATCTAATGAAGTCAATGGAGTTTCCCCAGAAAAATGCGTAGACCTGTACACATACAAAATTCCACCAAAAAATCTAAACAATTGAAGGCCCCAGGTCAAGGTCACCTGCAGCTATCTGATGATTTCACTTCCACCAGATTGATCAGTGACTTCATCCTCTGGGCCTTGTTAATAGCTCTGAGATCCTCTACCAGCTATAGGGGACTCAGGACCAGGTCCTCTGCTGAGGCCCTAGAGTTGGCAGGACGCATAGCCCTAAAGCAATTGGCATTTCCATGGACAGTGTCTGGGAAGAAGCAGCTTCTCTTCTTCCCAGACACTGTCCATCAATAATAAGGAAATACAAAAAGGTTATATAGAAAAAGGAGGAAGAGGAGAAGAAGGGAAAGAAAAATCATTTCTGGCAACCTACCTATCCCTTCCCCACCCCAACCCCTAAACTAGATACATCTTATCTGTGCTATTGGGGGTTGGGGGTAGGGGGAGTTGCTCTGCCTTAAGCCTATAAAGATTCCTGGCCCTAGTCACCCAGAAATTAAGAATGGGGGAGCTAAACATGTTATTAACAGGAAGAGGTCTCCCTGTGTGCACTTTCAATCCTTTTTTGTAGTCAAAACTGGGGAAAGTCCTCAGTGGTGGCCAGGATTGTGGGGAAGCTACTGGGAAGGTTTTGGGGAGGGAAGAAAATCCTTCAAATCACCAAGACCAGTTGTTATCTGGAGAATGCCAAAGAGGTGATAGTTGGACATATTTAAATGTAACGATGTGGTGGATTCAGACATTTGTCAGTACATTAAATAGCCATGGGCACCTGAAAACTGACCCCAGCCCCACGAAGAAGAGTTCAAAGACGGATGCCACTCTACTCTGAAGCTGCATGGTGGGACCTGGGTATTTGTATTGTTATAATCTTTAAACTGTGCATATGGGTGATATGTATCGTTTTGTTTGTGTATCTCATTAAAATGAAAATATTCAATTAAGAATTAACTCCTCGATTCCCATTGCCTCCTCTACACAGAGTCAGCAGGATGAGCCTGTTGGATCTGATTTGAAAGTACCTCGCTCTTTCCTTGTCCTGCTCTCTCTTGGTCCCTTCCTCTGTGCTTCTGTCCTTTGTTTGGCTTCCTGTTTCCTGACCCTGCTGGAATGTGAGCACAAACCTCCAAGAACAGAATTTGTGAACAGCCCTTGTCTGCCAAAGGACTCAACCTTTGTGTGTTCAGGAGTGATGCTGGCCCAGAGACCCTTTCCCTGAACTGCCCCAAGGAGAGAGAGATCAGATGAGAAGAATAGAGCAATCCCTCCCTTGGGTCCACCTCAGAGGCCAGAGACAAGAAGTGGCTTTGCTCAGCATAAAGAACCCATGGACAGGCAGCAAGTGACAGTCCCTTTTAGTCTCATCCCTCACTAAAGGGGGACCCACAGAGCAGACTGAGTTCTCTTTTGTGTTTTTTCTCTCTCTCTCTCATCTCCTTCCCTCAACACATAAATGTCAGTCTTAAAGAAGTTGCTTAGGCCTCAAGAGAGGGAAAGCATTCAGTACAGGGAGAGACCCGGAGGGAAGAGGAAGCTGGCCTTCCCCCTCTGGAAGACAAGAGCATGGTGCCCAAGTCCACTGGCCCTTGGATGAAATCAGTCCTGTTGAAACAGCTTTGCTTACTCCACGCAAAAGGGGAGTTGAGCCCAGTGGCCATGTTAGCTTAGCTGATTTGGAGCAGTAACCAACTCAGAAAAGAGGAACCAAGGGCATCTTGACGCCCAACTTCAGGCATTTGGAAAGTGCCAATTAATAATATGCAGAGGCTGAGTGTGGAGGCACACATGTATAATCCCAATGGCTCTGGAGGCTGAGACAAGAGGATAGCAAATGCAAAGCCTCAGCAACTTAGTGAGGCCCTAAGCAACTCAGCAAGAACTTGTCTCAAAATAAAATAATTAAAAAACAGGCTAGGAATGTGGCTCAGTGGGTAAGTGTCTCTGGGTTCAATCCCTGGTACCCAAAAAATTAAAAAATTACACTCAGAGAGCTAGAGGTGTGGCCCAGTGGTACAGTGCTAGTCTAGCATGCATGAGGCTCTGAGTTTGAACCCCAACACTGCAATAAATAAATAAACAGCATGAAGACTATATTGAAATGTCCTCCAACAGTTTCAAAGGAAGGAAAAAGAGAGAGAGTCTAGCTCTTTAAAGAATGAAATAATTGAAAGAAACTAATGAATGGTAATTTACAGCCACTTGGGAAAATTGGTTAATGGTTATTAACAGCCATTTGGGGTTTGAAAGAAAGCAATGAAGAGAAGGGATGAGTACATTCTGGCCCAACCTAAATGATTCTCTAGAAAAAGGAGGAAAAAATCCTCAGGCTCAGTCCTACAGAGAGCAGTGTGGACCAGCCTCAGCCCCCCAAACAGCCCAGCCAATTCTTATACCATCACTTTTTTTTAAATATGCAATTGACAAAGATTGAACATATTCAAGGTGTATAACATGTTGATTTGATATATCTAGACATCATGTAATGATTACTACAAATAAATCAACACATCCATTATCACTTGTACCATGCTGTCTTTGGAAACTGAAAGGATTTTTCTTTTATGTTTTTAGTTAGTTTTGGAGAGAAAAGTATTCACCATGATCCGCATACATTACTGATAGTATTTCAAGTCTAAAAGTATTATGCAGGGGAGGGGCAGATATTTTGTTCTGTTTGGATTAATATTTTGTTTTTGTAGTGTTGGAATTAAACCCAGGGCCTGGTACATACTATAAACTTTCATTTTAATTAATGTTTTTCAGTATAATATTCAAGTCTTTTGAGGTCTTGGAGAGACTCTGACAGGGATTAAAGCCTGGAATTGACACTTTCAAAACTGGTGACTTCAACTCTAGTAAACCCACCTCTACTCTGGCTCCTCCCAAAATTGTTCTCAACGGAAGGTTCTATTTTTAATGACTTGCATTGGTAACATACTTGAGGAAAAAAACAATATTTCCTGTAATGATTCATCATTTCTTCCTAGAAGGGAAGAACCGCTGATTTCCTAGAGTACAGACTGTCTGTTTTAAAAGTTAAGTAAAGCACTTTAGGGCTTGACCCTCCCTTTCAGATGTGACATGCTCCACTGGTGACCACACCCTGGTGTGGTTTAAAAAAAAAAAAAAAAAGAGTCAGATAAGTTCCTAGACACTTGGACACCTGGGAAAGTGAGCCTCTTTTATTTTTTTTTTAATATTTCTTTTTAGTTGTAGACAGACACAACATCTTTATTTATTTATTTAATGAAATGGCATTGTTTATTCTTCACTTATTTATTCTATTTTATTGTGGTGCTGGGAATTGAAAATATAGCATATATTTTTATGTGGTGCTGAGGATCAAACCCAGTGCCTCCCACATGCTAGGCAAGCGCTCCACCACTGAGCCACAATTCCAGCCCAATCCCCTTTTCTTGAACTTCCTACCGGCACAGTGCTCTAGGATTCCAGAAACTATCCAAGGGGAGAGAAAGGAACTCATTTTTATTTTGAGTTAACTCTGTGTCAAGGATTATGCTTGGCAGTTGACAGACAGTATTTCATTTAACTTCACAGCCCCTCTGTGAGATATCCTTTTACTTCCATTTGCAGATGAGTAAACTGAAACTCAGAGGAATTAAAAATTCTGGCCAAGCTCACAGAGCTGATAAATAGAAGAGCGACAATGGAAATCCAAATCTATCTCATTGAAGAGCTTTGGTTCTTTCCAAATGCTATAGTTTGGATCTTCAATGTTGCCCAAAGGTTGCTGTGTTAAAGGCTTGGTCTCCAGCCTGGGGCACTACTGAGAGGTGGTAGACTCTTTAGGAGGTAAAAGCTAGTGGGAGGAAATTAGGTCATTTGGAGCATGCCCTGGAAGTACATTGGCACAAACCCCTTCCTGTCCCTGGATTTGCTTCCTGGCCACTGTGAGGTGAACCGGCCTCCTCTATCACATGCTCCTACCATGATGTACTGTGCTGCCACAGGCCCAAACCAACAGGAACAAATGACCAGGAATTGAAATCTCTGAACCATGAGCCAAAATAAGCCTTTTCTACTATTAATTTGATTAGTCTCAGGCATTTTGTAATAGGGACTCAAAGCTAACACACCAAGACAGCTGATGCAGAGAAAGGGTCTATCTACCATTGCCCAGGAGCTTCTGCTATGAATATAAACAATGAGATATACATTAAAAAAAATTTAATCCAAAAAACATGTATCAAGCTACTAGATGAATGATAGCATCACATCACTGATAAAAAGGTATCACTTTTCCTCTCAATAAACATGTAATGTCAATTCTTAATGTTGCTTAAAAATATGGAGCTATTTCCAAAAAAGTGAAGCAATCACAAGCCAGAAATTCCTAACAAGTCTCTGCAAACCTGGTACTAAAAGAGGAACAGAGAAAAGCAGTGTTAAAAGGGGAAAAGAGAAAATGCACCAAGTCCTAAATGTTCCCTTTTATAGATGGATGAGCTGAGGTCCAGAAGAACCCAGTGACTTGCCCAGGGTCACACAAGGCAGAACTAAACCCAGACCTGAGCCAAAGGAAGCTCCTGGGCTTCAGGATGGCACCCCTCTACCTAACTTCCCCTAAGTAAGCACCCCAAGGGAGGCTTCAAGAAATAGCACAGAACTCTGATCCCAAGAGAATTCTAATAGAGATTCCTAAGGGTATCACCTCAACATCCTTTAACTTTGAACTGGAGCCCAGTTGCTAAGGATCAGTGACCCAGCTTACAGAATGTGATAGTTAATTTTAGGTATCAATTTGGCGAAGCTATGGTGCCCAGTTGTTTAGTCCAACACCACCAATCTAAAAGCTTCAGTGAAGGTATTTTTTAGAAGAGATTCATATTTCTATTATAGACTTAGAGCAAAGAAGATTACCCTCCATGGTGATGGTGAGCCTCATCAGTCAGTGGAAGGTCATAAGAGCAAAGACAGGTTTCCCAAAGAAGAAATTCTCCAGACCGCAATTTGGAAATTCTCCCTGATCCCCCAAACTATTGCCCTGAAGAATTTGGACTTAAGACTCCAATATCAGCTCTTAGCTGAGTCACTAGATTCGTGCTGGCCTGAATGACAGATTTCAGACTTACCAACCTCCACAATTACATAAGCCAATTCCTCAAAATATATATGTCTATCTACATATTTGTAAACACATGTGCCTGTGTGTGTGTGTGTGTGTGTGTGTGTGTGTGTGTGTGTGTGTGTTTCCCCTTGGTTTTGTCTCCCTAGAGAACACTCATACTTTGTACATGAATAAATAATGTCATGGCAGGTGCACATGGGAAGCAGAAATCAGTGAATGTCTATCTTGTGGAAGGCAGTGTCCTAGCATCATGCCCAGAATTTCAACCCCTGCTCCAACATTCACAAAGCTGAAGCTGGGTAGAGCATCAAGGCTAATGACCGGGATGTGAGATGGGCAATGTTGCCCTCTTTTTGAGGTGAGAACCCTGTGAGCTGGGTGCAGTGGTGTACACCCGCAATCCCAGAGACTGGGAAGGCTGAGGCAGGAGGATTGCATAAAGGAAAGGAGGGATGAAAAAAGGGAAGGAGGGAACCCTGTACCCTGGGGAGATTGAGTAACTTGTTCAAGCCTCAGGGTTAGTGTATAGAATCAAGATTCAAACCCACATTTTCATGACTGCAAATTCATAGTCTTTCCACCTCCCCATACTCCTGATATATCTATAGCATCCTGAAAGTCAAATGGAGAAAAAATTTCAGGAAAGACAGAGTGGGCCACAGTGTCAAATGTCCCACAAAGCGATCAAGGAAAAACAAATTTGAACTGGGGGGCAGCAGATCCATCAGATGCTCCCATTCAAGATATAAACACTGGCCAAAGACTTCTCATGGTCACTTCTGAAATAAAAGTATCTTTAACCCATTTATAAAGGAAAGGAGGTATTTCCTGGAAGGACCCAAATGGAAATTATACCACTGAATTGAGTAGTATCAAAAAGTAAGAAATTTTTGTTGGAGATTCAAACTACCAACAAAACTTAAATGGAAGAATAGATCAAACAAAGCCACAGAAAGGAAGTCCTGGTATAAAAACAAACAATAGTAAGAGTACAAGAAAGAACTGCAGATGTGATCCTAGGTTCAATCTTAGCACCACCAAATTAAAAAGGAAAAAAAAAAAGAGTACCAAAAAAAGCATATATAAATAATGAATTATGAGAAGTGTTAAATACATAGCAATCTATACCAATATACCACAGGTAACATGAAGGTGCTTCCAACATGGTTTTCCATGAATAAGATGCCTTGTGTTTTCAACATCTAGGGTCCTCTGAATAAAGTATAGCGGACTGACCAAGCTTATTCAAATGAAGTCACCACTCTCTCCCAGGTGGTCCAGCTACTGGTCATCCCCGCTGATTGGAGCCAGAGGTCCTCCCTCTGCCAGCTTCAAACAAAAGGGGAGCATGAGGAATGCACCCTCTTATTTACAAGCTGTGAAGCCTGTAAGAACTTTGCAGAGCAGATCTGTCCATTTGGTGACAAATGATCTCCAGGGACTCAGAAAGGGAAGCTGTTTGATTTAGCAAGTGTAGGTGTTTGTCCTGATTTCCTGCTCTCACAGTGGGTTCATTCATTCCAGCAAATACAGCCTGATGATTCATTGGAGACCAATGGTCATTTGCGCTACTCCCTTGAGGAAACTTGGAGCTAGTGTTCGGAGACATTGCAATCTCTGAAATGCAAGTTTCTGGCCCAAGTTTCAGGATTGTGTTAATTCCTAAATCGATTAATAAAGAAGCATAGCTCAGAGTAATGAGAAGCTACCAGTCTTTGCCAAAGTCAAAGCTTTTGCTCATGGTGTTTGGTTCTTGAGTTTCATACACTGACCTCTTAGCCTAACCCAGAGCCCAAGCTATTGAGCCACAAAGTCTAGAAACCTAGGTTCTACACTGATCATCCAAGACTTAACCTCTCTGAGGCTCAATCTCCTCATCTAGACCTCAGCAAGGATGAAAGAGTCAATCTCTAAAGTTATATAAATCCATAATTTAATTGAGTAATTACAGTATACGATGTGTATTTATTTCCTTAATCAAACATCAAGAGCACAGTTTCCACCAACACCTGAACCACCAGCCATACAAATAAACTGCCAATTCCCTCAGAAAACACAAGAGAATTGGCTGAAGAAAGATATGGGAATTCAGAATGTTTCTGAGGAAGAAGCTTAATATATTATTAATGGACACAACAATGAGTTAGAAGTTATACTGACATCAAAGAGTGTCAAACACCTAGAAAAAACTTAACCAGAAACATGTAGAAGACATGTATGAAAAAATATTTAAAATATTAGTGGACACAGGAAAAGATTTAAACAAATGAAAAGACATACTTTATCTTGGACAGGAAGATTTAACAAAATAAAGATACTAATCCTCCATGAGCTAATCTAAAACTTTAATATTATTCCAATGAAAATACCAACAGGACTTTTTAAAACTGAACAAGATGATTCTGAAATTCATGTAGAGGGCTGGGGGCGTAGCTCAGTGGTAGAGCCCTTGTCTGGCATGAACAAGGTCCCAGGTTCAATCCCCAGCACTGTGAAAAGAAAAGAAAATTTGTATGACAAAATAAATAAGAATAATGACCAAATATTTTTAAGTAAGATTAATGAGAAATGACAAACCCTCTAAATATTAAGATTCATTATAAAATATAATAAAGCAACATGGTATTGAAGTATTAAATAAATGGATCATTAGTACAAAATAGAATATCCAAAAAAAGTCAATATAGTTGTAGTAAATATATATTCACATAAGAAGTTACATAAGAATACATATTCATATGAGATTTTTCATATTTTTATTGCCTTTTTTTAATTAATAGAAGGGAAATGCATTATTCAGGAAATAATGCTGAGATAATTAGGTGGCCATTTGCAAAAATATAAGATTGAATCTATAGTCTACATATCATAAGAACTAACAACAAAAACTCCATATGGAAAAAATTGCAAACCTCCAAAATAAAACCATAAAAAAAAACCATAAAAGAAAACAGATCTTTAAAAGTAATCTGAAGAGTGGGAAAGGCCTTCATAAATATTTCACAGAATTTTGAAGTCATAAAGACTGACAAATTGAATTACCTTAAAAAAAGAAAATAACATAATTTTTTAAAAGTATAAAGTCAAATGGAAAACCAGGAAAAAACAACTTTAAAATACATTTGAAACAAAAGCCTACTTTCCTTAACATGCAAAAAACTTCACAAGTCAATAAGGCCAATAACCCAATCAAAAAAAAAAAAAAAAAAAAAGAGGCAGAAGATATAAACAGAGATGGGCAAAGAGTTCACCAAAAGGAACAGGAACTACCCCTGGCTCTTAGTCACAGGAAAAGTTGTTCGCTCTCACTCACAATAAGATAAATGCAAAACAAAAATCAGAGATACAAGATTGACAAAGATCTGCTTGATAACAAATTCATTTGACTAAGAGAAAACAGACAGTGTCACATTGCCAGGGGGAGTACAAAGGAGACAATCTCTGAAGAGCTATTTAGTAATAACTATCTAAATGGAAAGAAGATCCCCTTGATCCAGTAATGAATGCCACTTCTAAAAATTCACCTTTTAGATATGTGCAAAATGACACAGATACCGCATATTAATTGCAGCATCACTTGAACAGATCAGCACAGGCACTGAACTAAATAATGAACGCAGGTGTACTGAGAGAAAGAAAAGCAAACTGCAAAGCAATGTTTATGACATGCTACCACACATGTTAAAAGAGTGAAATATGGATAATTGTATACACTTATGTGTGCACTGCCAGTTAACAACTATAACCTATGCAAGAAGTCACAGTTCCATCTGGGAGAGGAACTGAATGGCTGGAGAACAGGGGTGGAAAAGACAATTATTTTCCACTGCATTTCCAATTTTTGACTTTTGAATTTTGTACTAGCCAAGAAATTTGATGAATGTGAAAGCCAAAATGTGCCATTTCATCAGCATGACACAGAGCCTATAAAACCAGATTCTCTGGGGAAGGACTGAAGGACATTGCAATTTTAAATAAGCACTGTGTGTGATTCTCATGCACACAGGAGTTGGTGAACCCCTGGCGCAGAGCGTCACTGGTAATGCACACTTATCAAAGTAATAATAGCAACAATGATGTAAGCAGTAATGAACACTCACCAAAGAAGATAAAGCCAAAGACACCACTGCCAAAATCTTACGCAAGTTTTCCTGAAAAAAAAAAAAAAAAATTCTTTGGCACAGCTGAGCACAGAAAGATTTTACACCAGCATGAGGTATTCCTCATGTTCTCTGGTGCTGTTTTAGCCACTATTAATAATTCCTCCATCTTTCTATATTTTGCAAAATGCTCTCCCCTAATTTTTTAAGCTAGATAAGAAGATCACAAGCCTTACTTGAAGTTACATGAAAAAGAGAAGGGAATTGCTCCAGAGATAGAGAAAAACCTCCAGACTCACCATTATCCAGCTAACAACCAGGCACTTAGAAAGCAAATACCTAGGCCAGGGATGGGAACACACACCTGTAATCCCAACTACTCAGGAGAGGCAGGAAGATTACCTGGGCCCAGGAATTTGAGGCCAGCCTGGGCAATATAGCAATACCCTGTCTCAATACAAACAAACAAAAATAAAACAGGGGTTAAACATATAGCTAACTGGAGGAAATATAAATGTGTCCTAATTTTCTTCAATCTAGGCATACCTGTGTTAGCAAATCACCACTGTGCATTTCTGAGATGTTAGAAGAGAGAACCATAGCCTCAAATCCCAAGCAGGGCTAGCTTTCTCTCTGTGTTCTTTCTTCCATTTCATCATCTTTCAATAAAAATGAAAAGATAATATTCTGTAGTGATTAAGGTAGCTCAGGAGCCAGACTTCAGGGTTCCAATCACAGCTCTGCCACTGCAGAACCTTGGACAAGTTACTTTACTTCTCTGTGCTCAGTAGATACATCCGTAAAATGGGGAGAGTGCTGCCTTGTTTACTCAGTGTAAAAATTAGATCAGTTGGTATATGTAAAACATTTTGTATGGAAACCAGCCCATGGGAAGTACTATGTCGATATTTGCTACTATTATCCCAGACCAGTCTTTGGAGCATGAAAGGAATAGAGTTCACAAAAAAAATATATATTGGTTAAAACCCATGGAAGCAGGTGGAGTACTCTGTATAGAAACTGGCACATCGGAAGTGCTATCTAAATATTTACCATTATTGTCTCAGTCTTGGAGTGTTAAAGAACAAGAATTTACAAAAAATATGAGTAAAGTCTGCGGAAGTAGGAGAAAAGAGTGAGGAAAATTTTGGAATAGCTAAAGAGAAGGTACAGAAAGCAAACAACAAAAAGTTGGTATTTCCAAGAAATAAAAAACCCACCAGAAGATATTGAAGCAATGGGCCAAGCAAAGCAAAACTGTTTTTTCCTTGTTCTACGGACTGTGGTGCTACTAGACTTTTCCATTTTCCGGTCTGGGTTTGTATCGCTGTATGTTTTATATCAGAAGCCTCAGACCGAACAGGCTGGGTGTTGGGGCAATGGCACTTCTTACCATCCCTGTGTTCATGAATATGACCAGGACTCTCATCCTCTGTGGCCTTGATCTCCACAGACCATCTCTTGAGGAGGTGAGGCGGCAAGAAGAGAGATAGAAGACTCCAGTTCCCTCCTACTCATGAGGTACCTCAAACTCAGACCACATCACAGACGCACCATCCCTAAACACAGAATTTGCCTTGGGACCATGGGATGCAAAGGAAGGTAGAGGGAACTTCTGAGACAACACTGCTGGATGTCTGGAGGTCCAGAGAGAGGAAACACTTTGTCCAAAAATCACTAGATATCTAGATAACTATCTTAACAGAGGGGACCACTGATAAATGAAATCCAAACACTCCTACTAAACAAATATTATTTCATTTGTAATTGTTATAATTTAACCATTTTTAAAATGTTCATTTAGGAAAAGAAAAAAAAAAAACAAGTACCAGGCGTGGAGGTGCACATCTGTAATCCTAGCAACCCAGGAGGATGAGGCAGGAGAATCGAAAGTTTGAGGCCAGTCTGGGCAACTTAGCAAGATCTGGTCTCAAAATAAAAAGGACTATGGATGTGGCAGCTCAGTGATTTAAAAAAAAAAAAAAAAAGCAAGCCACCAAGCCAAGTACATCTCTCTTTAATTAAAATAGCAACATCATCTATGAAACAGTCACTTACTTCCCTGTGACAGTTGCTGAGAACAGTGTAGTACCAGCTGTCATCTGGCTCATACAGATGTGGGAGATGCTGTAGGATACTTGGGGGAACATGGATGCTCACTCAGATATGAGTCTCAGAGGTTCAACATGCACCTGCAACATGCTAACAACTGTCCTTTAGGATCTGTTTGAGAAGACTAGAAATGATATACACCAGGCCCTATGAACTTACATAGGCCTCCAGCCTACCTATATCTTGTAGCTGAACCAACGAAAACATCCTATTTCCTCTCTTCTGTGTCTTACAATGTCTATCATCTTCTTGCAGGTCACAGTCAAAGGCGGCCTGCTCAGAGCCCAGCTGCTGAAGGTTCAGCCACAAAGGATCCAGGGCAAGGCCTCAGGTAGCCACAGCCAGAGGTACCAGATGTTGACCCACAGATCCTATTTCAAAAAATTTTGTCTAACAAATTATTCTATATTTGTTTCCCACTTATATAATCAAACTCTGCTGGGCATAGTGGTGCATTCCTGTGATCTTAGCGATTCAGGAAGCTGAGACAGGAGGATCAAAAGTTTGAGGACAGCCTCAACAACTTATTGAGACTCTTTTTTGTCTCAAAATAAAAAATAAAAAAGGGGACCTGGGATTAGCTCAGGGGTAAAGGGCCCCTGGTTTCAATCATCAGTATCAAAAAAAAATAAAATAATCAAATTCCTGACTGCTAATTAGGGCCTCCAAGCAACAAGAGATAACTAGTATTGCCAGACTGATTTATTATTTCAATCCAGAAACAAAAATTAGCCAGAGCTGCCTGATTGTGAATGATAGTCTGCTCTCCGCCTCCTCTTTGTCTCACACTCAGCCCCTCATATTTTCTTCTGAGTCACTGGGATGCAAGAACCCGTAGATGATGTGGGCCCGTAAAACTTAATACTCCAAAGCCACCACAAGGCCCCAAACTGGAATCTAGCAGAGCCACCACTGAGTTGCCCTCCCAGCAGCTCATTTATCTATGATCTGAAATTACATCAAATTTCCAAGGCCTCGGGAAAACATTTCCCATGAGCAAGAAGTTAATTTATTTGCAGGGGGAAATGAATGGCTCCCTTTGCTTTCCTGACCCTCCCATAGGAACCAGGAAGCAACGTTAAGTGACCCTTAAGAGAGACTCCAGACAGAGCCTTCACTTATGTAAGATGGCCTAACATCAGCCCAAGGGTGACAGAGGACATAAATTCTGTAACCCACGCTAATGGGTCTAAGGATCTCTTAAGCTAAGGAGCACCCATGAGAGATCATCGGTTTTTATTTCTGTATGACATACTTTAAGGGAGGCGTGTGGAGATTGTGTATTTGGAACCAATTATGGAACTTTTGCTTTATGCAACCACAGGTAAGAAAGTCGTCATTTAAAAGGTCCAGATTAGGAGAGTTTGTTGTATTAGAACAGACAACAAAAAGAGCCCCTTCCCTTTCTTCTGCCTCTTGTAATTTATTTCATGACAACTAGAATTTTTCTCGCTTTGTATTCTAAAAGAAAGGAAGGGGACTTAGCAATTTAATGTCATCTTAGGATTGGAAAAGAGCAATAGTTAAGACCACCCCCAGCCCCCCAAAAAAAGATTATTTGGAAGCCACAATCAGAAAAATTCATTTTTCAGTCAAAGCATATTAATTTTATCAAAGCACATTAACTTTAACAACTCCCAACCCACCAGAAAGCACTCAAAGTAATAAGAACCGTAAGAGAAAAGAAAAAAAAAAAATCAGTTCATGAGGGTAATAATTTTCTTTTGCTGTTAGAGCAGCCCTGTTCTATAAAACTATCAGCCCCAGGCAGACTGGAATCTCTCAGGCATCCTCCCTCCAACTCTGCCAACCCCCTGGGTTGAGAGAATCCTTCATTTCTCTCTCCTCAGCCTTATTCAAGAAGTGCGGGTGACCTAAGGGACATTAGACTCTGAGAGACCATAAACTTCTGAGACCAAGATATTATTCAAAGCACCAGCATTGTGAGAGCTCTTGCCACTGCCTTTCAAAGTCAAGTTAACAATTCATGCTTACTATATACCAGGCACTGTGTACTTTATATGGATTATCTCAGGTTAGCCCATGAGTTATACTCCATTTGCCTTATTCTACAATATTAGAAAAATGAAAGTTGGACAACTAGCCCAAGTTCACAGAGCTGGTTCAATGCCCTGAAGAGATTTGAAGGTCTAATTCCATTCTCAGCACTATGAACCACTGTTCTAGTCCTTGGGGTTAGAGCAGGGTGTCTGTGGATTTCCGTGAAATCCCCAGATCCACACACAAGCACATACACCAGCCCAAGTCTGGCCACCAGCATCACCTACCATTCCTTACATAGAGAGGCATCTCCCACTAAGGAAGATTCTCTTAAAGATTCAGACTGAACCTCACAGAATGGCTCTAATAAATACATGGAAAAAAAAAAAAGTTCAAAATGCCTCACATTCAAAAGAGCCCAAAGTTAAATACCACCATTTCATATTATGGAACTGACTTCTGATTTCCTGAAATCCACCCAACAATGAAAAAAACAAACAGGCCGTTCAGACCATTTGTGAGCTTATATGAGCTTTGAGAATTCATGGCTCTCTACAAAACAGCGGAACCATAAAGGAACCCATTCTGTTCTTGGGCCATGGAGCCTATTTCATTTACAAGGAAAAAACACCCCGGACTTGGGAAAATGTTCTTCAAGCATTGATCCTAAACAAAATGCTGATATCTCAGACAATGTCATTTAATAGTGGGTCCTCTTCACCTATAAAATTGTCTCCAGTGCAACTGGAAAGTGACAACTAACTCCATGTGCCAACTTCAAGTAAACCAAAGTACACAATAGCTTCCAAAGGACAATTTTTTAAAAAAAAGACAGCTTGCAGACACTATGTGCCTTTGTTTTATATGAAGATCTATAACCATATGCAGCATCCAAATGAAGTAAAAGGGAAAATACTCGCTGTACAGGACAAAAACAATACCCTTTTATTTTTTTTAAAACTCTGGTGAAATAGTTTTCAATGACATCCCATTTTTTAAAAAAATTAATGTAAACCAACCTGTGGGTTAGTCACACTATACAGACTTCATCAGAGTGTTTACAGATGCCTAGAATATTTACAAATGCTATTTGTTAGGTAGTAAAGTTTTGTTGCAATTTTTTCCAGCACATATTCCACAGTAAAAGAAAGGGTGTAATGTTGGTGTTCTTGTATAAAAATTCTTAACAAATGGAGAAAGGCAAATTTTCCTGAGAGAAGATTTGTTCTTGAAATAGTTTTTCTATTGGGAATATAGAAATGGGATGTGGATGTACAAGAAGCATAAGAATGTCTAAGTTAACATTTTTCTTTTAAATTATTTTAAGTACCATTAAGTTAAAATGTTTACATTCATTATAAAAATGCTGTTAAATCTTATGCAAATGATTTAACACTGATTGCTGCAACGCAAATTGCACTTTTTAAAAAAATTATTGTATACATGGAAGAAAAATATCTTGTTTGCTACCCTGTTTACAAATTCCGACTGACCTCAGATCAGTCACACAAGATGAACTTCGAGAAATGTCAGTCACAGTGTACATTAGAGTTTACTATGCAGTCTTGCAAATTGAGGAATTTTGACAAAGAGTTCCAGGAACCCACTCAGCCTCCAGGATGTGTACCAAATGGCCTCCAATGATCTTCTCCATGAACATTTGTGAAATCTGCATGTGGAACGGGTATGAATAAATTCTGGAATAACCAAAATCGATTAGAAGAAACACATTTGGGGCAATGCACGTAAAACCTTGTTTTCAAGACTCTCTGTCCATCTTCCTTAGCAGGCAAGGCCCTGGCCCAAGTCTCAGTTTTTGCAAGCTATGCAGGAGCTGACCCAAAGAAAGGCTGGCTGGAGGTGGCCCTGGCTAGATGAAGCAGTCCATATTCCTGCTGCACCAGCCCTTCCCCGGAAGAGTCGCATCTTCTATTCTTTTAGCAAGCTTCATGGGAAATATATCTCTTTCAAAACAAAGGCACAGAAATCACACATTGGAGGAATGTTCTGTCTGCATCGTTGCCACCATCTGGGCTGCTGGACAAAAATCAGACATAAGAGATGCAAGGACTTTGGTGGAGCCCTCCCTGCCTCTTGGCAGGAGGGGCTCAGGCCAGGGCCAGAGCACACCAGGAATCCTGTCGCACTGAGGATGTGACTTCGGCTGGCGAGGCCAGACTGACGCCTATGTAGAGCCCATCTTGACCTGAATACTTGAGCTCGCTGTTCTCAGGGTTGGTGCCCTCTCCTGCACCAGACATCACTGGGGCACCCGCCTGGCAAAACAGGGGGACAGAGAGAAAGAGAAATGGTCATTATGCATCACTTTGTCAGCTGGCCCAATCCTGCTAGTTCAACACAGAAAACCAATGAGCAGGGTAATTCCAGGGAGCCTGAGGCAGGAGGATCCAGGCCAGCCTCAGTAACTTGGCAAGGCCCTATCTCAAAAATAAAAAATTAAAAGGGGTAGGGATGTGGCTCAGTGGTTAAGCATCCTGGGTTCAATTTACCCCCCACAAAAAAAAAAAAAAAAAAAAAAAAAAATTGAGAGGTCATTGCAGCCAGAATAAGGGCTGTTCTCAGGAGCATCCCAGGACAAAGAAAGAAAGTCTGCCTTGCTCATCCCTACCCGGAACAAGCAGGAGCTTGTCACCATGTCACAAGATGATTCACAGTGCCATTGACCTGACCCTGGCAACTTAAGCTCTGATCCTATTCACTTTGGAGTGCTCAGTAACTAACCATTCAGCAAGGAAAAGGGGGACTGAAGGAATCCTATTTATAAACGTGCCAAACTCAAAGATCTCTGACAGTGAAACAAACCAAACCACACAGGTAAACACTGCATGGCCTAAATGATGCTCACACAATCTAATCACTTTGAAAGACAAAATGCAGAGCACTGCAGACACAGACAGACACGCACACACACACACACACACACACACACACACACACAGATTATGTCAAAGTCTAAAAAGGAAAGCTACACAGCTCAACATTCCCTGATACATGAAATTTTTGTGCACTGACTTCATGGAAATAAACCCATGCATAGACAGATTTTAATATCGACCTCATTTACCTTAAGTCTTTTTTTTTTTTTTTTTTTTTTATTGTTGGTTGTTCAAAACATTACATAGTTCTTGATATATCATATTTCACACTTTGATTCAAGTGGGTTATGAACTCCCATTTTTACTCCGTTTACAAATTGCAGAATCACATCAGTTACACTTCCATTGATTTATATATTGCCATACTAGGGTCTGTTGTATTCTGCTGCCTTTCCTATCCGTTACTACCCCCCTCCCCTCCCCTCCCCTCCCCTCTTCTCTCTCTACCCACTCTACTGCAGTTCATATCTCCCCCTTGTATTATTTTTCCCTTTCCCCTCGTTACCTCTTGTATGTAATTTTGTATAACCCTGAGGGTCTCCTTCCATTTCCATGCAATTTCCCTTCTCCCTCCCTTTCCCTCCCACCTCTCGTCCCTGTTTAATGTTAATCTTCTTCTCATGCTCTTCGTCCCTACTCTGTTCTTAGTTACTCTCCTTATATCAAAGAAGACATTTGGCATTTGTTTTTTAGGGATTGGCTGGCTTCACTCAGCATAATCTGCTCTAATGCCATCCATTTCCCTCCAAATTCTATGATTTTGTCATTTCTTAATGCAGAGTAATATTCCATTGTGTATAAATGCCACATTTTTTTTATCCATTCGTCTATTGAAGGGCATCTAGGTTGGTTCCACAGTCTTGCTATTGTGAATTGTGCTGCTATGAACATCGATGTAGCAGTGTCCCTGTAGCATGCTCTATTTAGGTCTTTAGGGAATAGACCGAGAAGGGGAATAGTTGGGTCAAATGGTGGTTCCATTCCCAACTTTCCAAGAAATCTCCATACTGCTTTCCAGATTGGCTGCACCAATTTGCAGTCCCACCAACAATGAACAAGTGTACCCTTTTCCCCACATCCTCGCCAGCACTTGTTGTTGTTTGACTTCCTAATGGCTGCCAATCTTACTGGAGTGAGATGGTATCTTAGGGTGGTTTTGATTTGCATTTCTCTGACTGCTAGGGATGGTGAGCATTTTTTCATGTACTTGTTGATTGATTGTATGTCCTCCTCTGAGAAGTGTCTGTTCATGTCTTTGGCCCATTTGTTGATTGGGTTATTTGTTATCTTGTTGTCTAATTTTTTGAGTTCTTTGTATACTCTGGATATTAGGGCTCTATCTGAAGTGTGAGGAGTAAAGATTTGTTCCCAGGATGTAGGCTCCCTATTTACCTCTCTTGTTGTTTCTTTTGCTGAGAAAAAACTTTTTAGTTTGAGTAAGTCCCATTTGTTGATTCTAGTTATTAACTGTTGTGCTATGGGTGTCCTATTGAGGAATTTGGAGCCCGACCCCACAGTATGTAGATCGTAGCCGACTTTTTCTTCTATCAGACGCCGTGTCTCTGATTTGATATCAAGCTCCTTGATCCATTTTGAGTTAACTTTAGTGCATGGCGAGAGAAAGGGATTCAGTTTCATTTTGTTGCATATGGATTTCCAGTTTTCCCAGCACCATTTGTTGAAGATGCTATCCTTCCTCCATTGCATGCTTTTAGCCCCTTTATCAAATATAAGATAGTTGTAGTTTTGTGGGTTGGTTTCTGTGTCCTCTATTCTGTACCATTGGTCCACCCGCCTGTTTTGGTACCAGTACCATGCTGTTTTTGTTACTATTGCTCTGTAGTATAGTTTGAAGTCTGGTATCGCTATACCGCCTGATTCACCCTTCCTGCTTAGCATTGTTTTTGCTATTCTGGGTCTTTTATTTTTCCATATGAATTTCATGATTACTTTCTCTATTTCTATAAGAAATGCCATTGGGATTTTGATTGGTATTGCATTAAACCTATAGAGAACTTTTGGTAATATTGTCATTTTGATGATGTTAGTTCTGCCTATCCATGAACAGGATACCTTAAGTCTTTACAAGAAGAGGCCACGTTTGCAGCAGACCACGTCGTAAAGAAAATGCTAACATCCTCTATCTGTCGTGAGTATGGCCATTATATCTTGAGGCAAAAGTTCACCTTTCCCATTTCATTCATTCCTCCCATCCAATGTCTCGAGAAGAGCCAAATATTAAACATTCCATAATTGAGTAGAATTAAACCAAAATAACTGGAATCGGTTTAGACTACAGTTTGAGAGACAGTTGCATTTGAAAGAGTTTCTCAAAAATCTAGCCATAACTATGTACTTTTTAATCACATATATTTCCCTAAGTGCTCAGAAGCTCCTAATTGCTTCCAAGTTTTTAGGGTTCCATTTCATACCTTATAGAATATTTATTAGACAAATAGAATGTTTCATTCACTTTTCAAATGTTTACAACCACTTCAGAGAAACCCAGAACACCAGACACGGGAGAGCCTTCGTGCCTAAGAAGCAAACATAGTCCTACTGGACTCCTTTTCCCAAGCAAGATCTGGTTGGCTTTATGCTTCTCACAACACCTCTATGAAACAGAGGCACAGTGTAGGAAAGAAGCCTGGCAGTTCTAGTCCCCCAACTCGCTCTATGCCCACCCAAACGTCCTCCACAGGTACCAATTGATCCTCCCCTTTCCTAGCAAAACTAGGGTTTATGAAATTAAGAACAATGGCACCCCACACCCAAACTTTCGTTTAAATAACACAAATGTAGAAACAAAAACCGAGCAAGGGCTTTGGATTCATGAAAAAAGGCTATTTTCACCAAGTTATTGAGATGTCTGAAATTTAAAAACCAAAGGATGATGAATATCATCAAAAGATTACAAAAGAATGGTTTGTTTTAAAAAGGAACTATCAAGCCAGGCACAGTGGTGCATGCCTGTAATCCCAGCAACTCGGGAGAGTGATGCAGGAGAATAGCAAGTTTGAGGTCATCCTGGGCAATTTAGAGAGACCCTGTCTCAAAATAGGAAAAAAAAAAAAGAAAAGAAAGGGCTGGGGATGTAGCTTGTCTGGAGAGCACTTTTCCTGGGTTGGTACTAGTATTATTTAAAAAAAAAAAAAAAAAAGGGCTGGGATGGGGCTCAAGCGGTAGCACACTCGCCTGGCATGCGTGCGGCCCGGGTTCGATCCTCAGCACCACATACAAACAAAGATGTTGTGTCTGCCGAAAACTAAAAAATAAATATTAAAATTCTTTAAAAAAAACTAATTACTTTAAAAAATTTTTAAAAAGGAACTATGGATTAAAAGAAAGCAAATTCCCTTATAATGATTGATGTCAGACCCAGCCTTGCATAGATCTACCTCTTCCATAAAAGCACATCTGCAGGTCTCTGTCTAAATGACTGCAAGTGCTATTTTGGAAGTAGCCCACTGAAACAGCCAGAGGTACTAAGACAGTAGAGGGCTGACTTCACCACACAGCCAGCAACCAGGAACACTGTTAGCAAAGCCCTCACTGAGAGCCCTGCACTTGAACTAGGAGCTCCTGGCTTCGTGGAGAGCCAGGACACTTCTACACTAGACAGAGCAAGACCACCCAGTAGCCTATCGTGGCCAGTAAGTCACTAAGACAAGGAAGTAGTAGCACAAAAGTCAGAAAAGGAACTGCAGAGGCTTCCTCCGTGATGGGCGAAGGCAATGAACTTGAGCTGCAAAGTCATGCCCTGGATAGGTCACCTGCTGAGTGCAGTCACCTCCTGCAGCAGCCTCCTCTATTTGGTTCCTGAGTTACCTCCCACAGGTATGACTGCAGCAATTAACTGAGCTCATGGTTGTGACATCCTCAGCAGGATGCCCTATTGTGCTGAACAAGCCAAAGAGGAGGTTAATGTGACTGGTGAGAAAAAGATTGTTCTAATAAGAGGACATGCAGGATGTGGGGCAGCGGGCACTGTTCAGCAGAGAAGCCAGCTGGAACAGAAGGGTTCAGCAAGGGCATGGAAAGTGATCAGGTGGGAGAGGTAACTGAGCAAGACTGGCATCAAGCATTCTATGCCTCAGTGCCCTCACAAAATGGAAATAAGAGGCCCTACATTATAAGGTCGTTATAAGAATGAGCTAAATACCTGACGTATAAAGCCCTTACTAACATGGGACATTATTCTTTCACCTAAGAAATTATCCCAAAAGCCACCTATTGAATTAACTACTGTTTTCTTTCTTCAGATTAAAAGTTAAACTCTATAGCAGAACCATAGTCAGACATATGGCCAATGGACAAACAAACCACAAATTATGTGAGTGATCTCTGGGGCTATAGCTAAGTGGTAGAGAGTTTTTCTAGCACGCTCAAGGCCCTGGCTTGGATGCCCAGAATTGGGGAGAAAAAATGGAAAGAGAACTTGTGTCCATGACTTGATAACCTTAAAATGATGATATAATAATATTTAAATGTGAAATATTACAAATAATATTCAAATATAATATTTAACATAATATTTAAATATAATAATATTTAAATGTGAAATATTATTGTAAGGTGAGTACCCCAGTCCCCTTGTCCATAGCTAGTGGGGCTATAGAGTCTGGTACAAGCCTTAGAGAGGGTGGCAGTCAGCAGTAGAATAGCAAGTGCCCAGGGCCATCAAGAAGTTAAACACAGCTTAACCCTGTAACTTCACTTATGGAAATCCCTTATAAGGAAATCATTTAAGAGAAAGGAAAATCTCCACAAAGGAAGCCAGCCACTGCCAGGCTTCTCCTGGTAGTGGAAACCATGGACACAATCTAATGTCTAATAACATGGAAATGATTTGGAAAAGCAGGGTACACTCTCAATGAACGATTATGCAATTATTAAAAATAAGATCATGTAACAAAATGGAAAAATCCAATCATAGAATGTTAAATGAAAAACAGCAGGATATGAATTCTTTGTCCCATGCACAAGTACTACAAGGGAATCCATGAGCAGCAGTGCTACGAGCCTGTAATCCCAGCATCTCCAGAGGCTGAGCAGCGGGAGGCACAACAACTAGGGGGCCAAATCTACGGCTTACCTTATCTTGGAAGTTTTTTCTATTGTTTTTGTTTTTGTTTTGCTTGTTTATTTGTTTGTTTGTTTTTGTACCAAGGCACTGAGCTACATCCCCAGTACTTCTGAGACAGGAGTCTCACTAGATTGCTTCAGGCTTTGCTAAATTGCTGAGGCTGGTCTCAAACTTGCGATCCTCCTGCCTCAGCCTTCTGACTTGCTGGGATTTAGGCATGCACCACTACATGCAGCTAAGACCATCCAACTTCAGGGAAGATTAAATGAAGATTAAATATGCATAAGCACTTAAGGGTCAACCCAGCCAGGACAGGGTCATAAACTAACTTGAAAAACTAGGGAGGAATCAGAGTGAGGGGACTCACAGAGGGAATGGAGTGCCAGAAGCTGCCCCAGGAACCCCTGAAATCTCTCCATGTGGGAACTGGCTAAGTATGCACATGTGAAACACACTGCAGCCAAGTCAAAACACGGAAAACACTACATCCATGCATCAGAGGAACATGGGATCAGAACTGGTCTATGTTACTGCAGCAACTCTCCTGAAGAAACCTGGCTCATTATGCTCTGCAGCCAGTACACATACACACAAACGCACATGCGTTTGTAAGAATTTCAGTTGGTCAGTGTTTTCCCACATCTAATTAAACCCTTCAAAGGACTTCAGATGGCAGACATCTCAACATAGCAAAAGCAGACACGCCACAAACCTAATCAAACCTAAACAAATGTTCCTGAACAAAAGTAGAGAAGAGCTCTTCGGAATGCCCAGCAGCTGACCCATCCTTCCTCCCGAGGCTGGGCAGGCAGCTCGGGTCAGGCAGAGGTCCCTGCTCCCTCCCGATCAAAGTGCAATATGAGGGTGGAGCAGAAATCTGTTCTGTGTTTCCATTCACAGCTTATCTGCCCTCCACCCTCCCACAGACAACTGAAAATGGAGGCACTTCCTGTTGAAAGAATGTGTTATCAGCACCAGACCCAGCCCGGGCTTAGCACTGCATGCAGGCCAGGGTAGGTGGGAGACAGGCAGCGCCACTGGGCTGGAAAAGCAGCTGGAAAACTCCCTCCCAAAGGAAGAAATGACTCCGGGGAGAAGCTGAGCTGCTATACATTGGGAAAATATGCCCCAGCCTGTGAAGCAGGCACAGTTATCTGTAGATCACCCAGATTGTCTCCTGTGAGAATAAGCCTTCACTGACTTTGGACACTTCTCTAAAAAAGCAGACTTCTGATTTGATACACATGCAGTTAAAAGTCCAAGAAAAGTTTCTGGTTGGGGCTGGGGTTGTGGCTCAGAGGTAGAGTGCTTGCCTAGCAAGAGTGAGGCCCTGGGTTCGATCCTCAGCACCACATAAATATAAAATAAAGATATTGTGTCCACCTAGAACTAAAAAATATTAAAAATAAAAATAAAAAAGTTTCTGGCTCCTGCCGGGCGCAGTGCTACGTGCCTGTAATCCCAGCGGCTCCAGAGGCTGAGGCAAGGAGGATTGTGAGTTCAAAGCCAGTCTCAGTCTCTAAATACAAAATAGGGCTGGCGATGTGGCTCAGTGGTTGAGTGCCCCTGAGTTCAATCCCCGGTACCTCCCAAAAAAATGTTTCTAACAGGCTACTCAACAATATTATTCCTCTTTCTTTTATCTCCCTGAAAGATGGACTGAAGTTCGGCCTCTGTGGGGATTCATAGAGACAGCATTGGAAAAGAAACACATCCAAGAAAAGGGAAACCAACCGTAGGCCCTCTTTTCTTTTTTTACAGGCATATCCTTTCCAGAAGGATAAAGTGGGTTCTCCGGCTTGTGTACAGGTAAGTGTGTGGTCATTCTCAGGGATAAGACCCTGATGGAGATCACACTACCTCCAGAACTCCCAGCAGGCTATGGCCACTAAACGGCCCTTCTTACACGGATCTGAGTGAGTTTGAGGTTCTAGCTCTTTCCTTGTGCTGGGAATCAAGCCCTGGGCCTTGTGCGTGCTGGGCGAAGCACCCTTCCATTGAGCTACACCCCCAGCCCACAGGTTTTTTGGTGATGAGGGGAAGCCAGTCATCCCTGCCTGCCAGACAAATCTCCTCTGCTTTTGTAACCTCTAGGTTAGACTCCTGCGGAGCTGCCTTCCTCAAAATAAAAGCTCCGTATGAATTCCAGCAGAGGGGAACACTTCCGTGGAAATCTTCACTTCCACTACAAAACTGAGGCTCACTTCAATTTGGATGGATGGGGGAAAACAGGTCCAGACACAGACGTGACAGGAAAGACACAGGAACAAGGACACGTGAAAATCGTCAATCACAACAAGACCCTCGGATTCTCCCATTACAGGAGGATTGTGAGTTGAATAAAGCAAGAGAACTTGAGCACCTTCTCTCGCCAAAGAATCTGTCACCTTTAGCTGATGATGTGACTCAGTTTTCAGCAGAACAGTTTCATGATGTTTTTGTAGTTCGGCAGATTCCTTACTGGGGATTTCTCTGGCTGCCCTTCACCCCCGGGGGCCAAGTTATATCTCTGCCACAGGATGGTGCCCCTTTTCAAGGAGGGGGGGCTCGACGCTTTACCCACAAGTCGCTCTGGGCAAAGGAACAGAGTGTTTGACCAGGCACTGTGTTTGTTGCACGCTTGTGATCCCAGTGGCTTGGGAGGCTGAGACAGGAGGATTGCAAGTTACAAGCCAGCTGCAGCAACTTAGTCTGACCCTGACACTAAATAAAATATAGTAAATAAAATATTTTTAAAAGGGTTAGGGATGTTAGGCTCCTGCCATGCTTTACAGCTGCCTTCTTCAAAAGCTGCCTATGAATTAATTGCAGCACAGAGACAAGGCTTTCATGGAAATCTTCACTTCCACTACAAAAATGAGGCTCATTTCAGTTTGGATAGAGGGAAAATAGGTCCAGTGGTTAAGCACCCCTAGGTTCCAATACCCAGTACCAAAAAAAAAAAAAAAATAGCGAGCATTAGGGGTAAAGTCGGCACTCCAAATTTACCAGTCCACTGCAATTATCAGCAAAATGCTGATGTTCAAATATAGATAGATGGCCGGGGGGGGGGGGGGGGGGGTCTGTCCCCTGGCTCAGGGCTTATCTTCTGAAATGACCAGAATGGAGTACTCTTATTCGAGTCCTCAAATGAAGTGGTCAAGAATCCTGAGACAACCTGGTGAATCTTAAGTTTTGTAACAAAGCTGGCTTTTCAGAGGATTGGCTGAGTATTTTCATCTTTCCCATCACAATGACAGAAAACACAACCATGAACCAAGGACCAAGTAGCACTCACAGAGCACTCTCTCACCACAGAAAGCATTGGGAGAGTACCAAGCATCAGAGAAATAAAAAGCTTTAAAATTCGGTTCCTTCTTAACATAGTACTCTACATCTCTAAATGTCTCCTTTAGGAAGGTAAGGATTCATTTCTAATGTCTTGGGGTGACAAAAAAAAAAGACATACAAATAAAACACATCACTATTGATTCATGATTAATTCACTATTAATTCATGATCAAATTTAAGTAGTGCTATTCTTTTTGCTCTTCAAAGAGGTCTGCAGGCACCTCCTGATTATACCACACAATACTCCTAAGGGCCAGAGAACAGGACTTACTCACCCCCACCCCACCCCACCCCCACTGCCATAGAAGAAAAACAGAGGCTTCAAAAACCCTTGGCAGTTCGCTATCATGGCATGGACCAAGCCGGAGCTATCTCCTGGCTGCCTGAATCTGTTTCCTTTCAGCAGCTAATCCACAAACCCCAGATTGAACTTCAGGCCACAGACAGGCCTCACTACAAATCGAGCAACTAAATTTATTGAGTGTTTTAAACGTAAAGTCTTTGTGTTCAATAAAAGAAAAATAAGATTCTGGAGCGTGTGGCCCGGCTCTGGTAAAACCCTATGATGCCAGCAACCCAAGCAGACAGCACACCACCAAGCCACTAGTGATCAGTGAAACCTCAGCAGTTACTCGCCTGTGGTTCTGTTTACCCCCACCACGACATGGATATCAATGCCTTGTTATTTATTTGCTCAAATGGTTCTTAAAATTCTGAGGTCAAAATAACCTTTTGGTGCTCTTTCTCAAAAATTCTGAGAACTGGGTCTTGATAAAGCCCCATATGGTAAGCAGCTAAACTAGGTGTTGTCTATTGACAACACCTGTCTTTGGAGGTGCCTTTCTAAATTATTGATGTTTCAGAGAAAATTAACAGGTAGCGCCAAACGTAAAGAGAGCTACCAGTTTGTACTTAATTCATATCCATTAGATCTTCATATTGCTAGTAACTCTTTTGGCAGACACCCATGAAATGCATAATAAATTACTTTGGTTCCAGTAAGGGAATTCATTTTCTTCGAAGATTCATTTAGCAATAACATTTCAGAGCATCCTAAGCCAGATTTCTTAAATTTGGTCATGTTTTCCCGTAACATTATTTCATGTTTTGTGACAATTTTGTATATTTTTACAGAGGCAGGGGGAAACTGCAAAAAAAATAAAATAAAAATAAAAATTCTATAATTTGCCAAGAAAAGAATATCAGAGATGAGGCCAAATGAAAAGGCAAATAACTTCTGCCTACACTTACTCCTTACCTAGTACTCTGACTTCCAAATTGTAATAATGAGTCACTTATTAAATAAACCATAGTTCTGTGTTACATCTGGGGAGCATATATATTATAATACAAGCTAAAGAGCAATATAGTTCTACTGTTTCCTAACATATAGACCAAGCCATTAGCTATTAATATGGTACAATGTATTACTACTTCTTATCATTCTCCTTAGTACATGTACGTACGTACACACACACACACACATACACACATACGTCCAAAAAAAAGCCTTGAGATCAAAATGAAAGTATGCAAAGTCTGCATGCTGAAACATTCCTTGCTAGGGTGACGTGTGACTTTCACGTGAAGGCCAAAGTGTTCAAACAGGAATGTGAGTTTTTAGAAGGGGCTGTGAATGGAGAGAGAAAGGGAGCCTGGCACACGAGGAGCATGAAGATAAAATGCCAAAAAAATATTTATGTTCATGGCTTGTAGCATGTGGCAAGTGGGATATTAATAACTGTGATGACTGGTCAACTCCCTGGGAAGGGTAACAGCCCTGGACGGGGACTGGGAGGCAGGAGACGTCGGTTCCAGTCCCGGCTTCAACACGGGCTTGTTTTGTGACCTTATGGAGTCACTCGGGATCCTGGTTTATAAATGAGGCAATAATAATACCTAACCGCAACTCTTTCTCAGACCCTTGTCAGAGATTAATGATTTTTTAACTCTCTTTTTTTTTACTATTATTATTCATTTAGAAAAGAGTGTTTTGGACCATAAAATTCTGGAAAGGGTGGCGGGAGTTAGGGATACTTGCCTATTATGGAATACTTGTTTAATGAGTCCACAAAAACTGAAGGCAATTCAAACATTCTGAAAAGTTACACAACTTAGCCTAAATTACAAAACTTATGTCTAAATTTAAATCACACCACTAGGAGGATGTCATTATTGCAATCTTGTATTTTAAAAGAACCTTGTTATAACCATATCAGGTACATCAACAACAGAATTTTTACCATTTAATAATACTAATAATTTTACTAAAATAATAAACAGCAGTTTTTCACCTATCATCTACCTGTCATATTCTTAGTCCTACACTACATTTTATTTCTAAGTATAATATTGATAAGAAAATTTGTATTAAGGGCTTTACATACTTGGTCACTGTTTTCCCATCTGCTTTAGTGGGAGGATATTTGATCCTGAAGTTAGTAATCAAAATTAGTCAAATTTTTTTTTTTTAAGAAAACATTATTTCTTCTCTCTAAAGATTTCAAAGAGATGCACTAAGATCACAGTAATCTCTATGTTCTAGTGGGAACAATGCTAACTCTGCATCAGTCTGACCTGGGTCCAAATGGAAGCCTTGTCTTCTCTTAATTTGACACAGTCCTTGGGCCTGATCAGTACCTTACTCAGGAGAAAGGTTAAAAGAGAAAAACGCACTTGGCACATAAAAGGTACTTGATAGAAACTAGTTTCCCACCTCCCTACTATCTTATAAGTGAGTCGATGATAAAAGACTAATCCAGGAGTGGTTGGCTCCTCCAAAGAGTTTTGCAGAATATTCAAATGAAGAGTGAAACAGAACCATCTTAGTGGCACACACCTGTAATCCCAGGATTCCGGAGACTGAAGGCAGGAAATTCAAAGCCCGCCCCAGCAATTTAGCAAAGCCCTAGGCAACTTAGCAAGACCCTGTCTCTAAATAAAAAAAAAAAAAAGGGGGGGGTTAGGGATATGGCTCAGTGGTTAAGCACCCCTGAGTTCAATTCCCAGTATCAATTAAATAACAACCAAAAAAAAAAGAGTAAAGCAGGGCTGGGGAGTAGTTCAGTGTGAAAGCCCTTGCCTAGCATGTGTGAGGGCCTGGATTCAATGCCCAGCACTGCAAAAGAACAAAGAGTAAAGCAGTGATTTTCCGCCCCAGCCCAGGAAAAGCAACTCACACTATCAGTGCAACCTAAGTCCTTTCTGAATTTACCTTTCAGCTCTTTAACGGTCTTTATCTTGTGACCAACCGTAATGCCATGGTAAATCTAGGAATATCCCAAAGCTTAAGAAAGAAAGTGAAATAAAAATTTGCCAAGAAAAAAAAAAAACTTCCTGATTTTGATTACTAATTGAATGCATTTTTTAAATTTATTTTTTAGTTATAGTTGGACATAATACCTCATTTTATTTTTATGTGGTGCTGAAGATCGAACCCAGGGCATCGCATGTGCTAGGCGAGCACTCTGCCACTGAGCCACAATCCCAGCCCAAATTTAACGCATTTTTTCAGGAAGAAATGAATAGTAAGCTATAGGACCAAAGTGGGTATTTTCTAATTTCCTTCTTGGGATGCAAATGTTCATACAGAAAATAAAATCTAAAAAGCAATTTTCCTAATTAGCCTACAAAGTGCCTAAGCTTTCTTCAGAAGACCTTATAAAGCACCTGTAATCCCAACTGTTAACAACAAAAAACACAAAAGTGAGGAAACCTATTTCTTCTCACCAACACACCAGGCCTTATGTTTCCAGTAGAAGAAGTGACCCAGGCAGCCACCCAAGCCATTCTGCCCATGGAGAGAAAAATTTCTGCGTGAGGTCAGTGCATATAATCGACACTGGGGAAACATTTTTCTCCACTGACATGAAAAGAAAAACCTTCTTTGTGAAAGGAACAAGCAGGCGCTTACTAAGTCAATTATCAAAACACTCTCAATTAAGCCAGGCACAGTGGCACACACCTGTAATCCCAGTAACTCAGGAGGCTGAGGCTAGTTCAAGGCTAGCCCCAGCAATTTAGTGAAACCCTGTCTCAAAAAATAAAAAGGGATATAGCTCAGTGGTAGAGAGCCCCTGGGTACAATTAAGAATGTTTTTTCATTGTTGAATTCCAACAGACATAAAAAGCATTAATCACCAAAGCTGGGGTTAAGTCCATCAACTTGAAATGAGCAGAGTCTGAGTCCTGCTTTCAGGAGACTTGAATGGAATTGAAATATTGTCATATATCTTCTTTCCACCTGTTTCACTGAACAGACTCATGTCCCGCCTTTGGCTTCCTACACCCTGCATTCCAGCCACCCTGAACCTACACCCTTTAGTACCATGGATTCCTACACCTACTGTGCTGCACACTCTATCCCCACTTTTCCCTGAACAAGTCCCACCCAATTAGTTCAGATACCTTCTACTCCTGTTAAGGTATTTCCACCTCTGTAGTCAAGGGCCAGAGATGTGGCTCAGAGGTAGAGCACTTGCCTAACATACATGAGGCCCTAGGTTCAATCCCAGCACTGGTTGGGGAACAGTCTACAACCAGAATTCACTGCCTCCTCCAGTATTTCAGCAGATCCAAATCTGACCAGCAGTGATATCTATCTACACCTGCCCCCACCTATGACCAATCCCAGGCATGGGACCTATGGGACCTGTTTCCTCGTTTGTAGACAATGCCTCCCAGCCAGGGGCACACTTATAATCCTAACCACTCCAGAGGCTGAGGCGGGAGGGTCACAAAGCCAGTCTCAGCAATTTGGCAAAGCCCTGAACAAGTTAGTGAGATCCTGTCTCAAAATAAAATATTAAAAAGAGGATTAGGGATGTGGCTCAGTGGCTGAGTGCCCCTAGGTCCAATTCCTAGTATCCCTCTCCCCACCCAAAAAAAAACTGCTTTCCATAGAGTAATGCTTAACAACTACAAGCAAAGGCTAGTCACATATTTTTCATCTCCAAATTTATTTCAGTATTACACATTATGATGACTTCAATTATATATGCAGTTTTAACATCAACCTAAGAAGGTTTTATTTTTTTAAATAATTATTTATATAAACTATTTTTAGGCAAAGTATGTTCAGTGACTACCTATTCTCTGTTATTAAGTCTTAGTGATAAATCCCTAAATTACTCTCTCCTATCCCAAAGGAAATAAAGAAAGACATTTTTAATCTACAAAATCTGGGGAGTGCCAAGTGCTGTAGTATACTCCTGTAAATCCTAACTACTTGGGAGAATCCTAACTACTAAGGCAGAAGGATCACAAGTTAGAGGCCAGGCTTAGTAACTTAGAGACATCCTGTCTCAAAATTCAGGAAAAAAAAAAAAAAGAGGGCTGGGGATGTTGTAAAATGCCTCAGGATTCATTACTCAGTACCTCAAGAAAACGGGATGGGGGGAGACTTAGCTATAAAGTGTACATAAAATATCCTACAGTTTTAGAGTTTTAAGCCATAGATGGATGAGAAAACTTACGGCATGCTTATTAAATGAGAATGGCTAACATAGAATACATTACCAAGTTTTTCTCCTAAATAACAATAATCAAAAAAAGGGAACTCAAAATACTTTAATATCCTTATATTCCATAGTGAATAAATGCCATAGGAAATCTGATGTCTATTTATGTCAATTAATTATGTTTTTCAGTAAATCCATAACAATATGAAAATTTTAGCCAGAAAGAAAAGGCTAGATTTTTTTTTCACAAAATTAACCAGCCATCTATCAAAAATTAAGTTTAATACATGTAAGGAACAAAAACAGCAATATTTTAATACCAGACTACCTGGCAGTAAGTCTTCCTGATCTCAAGCAGAAAATAAATTGCTGTCTCTCTACCTCGAACGCATACACACCTCACACACACAGCAACAACAAGAAACTGAGAAAATGTGACCAGGTCATCAACCAAGTGACTTATCAGAAGGAATGTCTCCTTTTCTCCCAAGCAGAGGTCTGTTGAAGCACAAATCAGCAGCAAGTACATAAAGCCAAGACCCAAAAATTAGTCAAAGAAATAGTGTCAGAGATGGGCAAAAATTATTTCTAGGACACTTCAATGTTTACCTGCCCTGTGCTAGGAATCCTGCCCACACCTCCATTCCTGCTTCTCTCAATGCCAACTGCTCATGGCAACAGACAATTAGAAGAGTCTCCCTCCAGGACACTCAGCTGCTGGGGCCCCTTTTACCTGGACCAACAGAACCCACAAACCTGTGCCTACATGTTAAATGGCCCACAAGCAAGAAGCCTGCTGAGAATGCCAACTAGGGTTCTCCTGCAACTTGTTTCTCAAAGTGGGGATTTACGTGAACACAGGGTTTGACATGGGCCTCTGGAACCATTTTCTTCAACTTCCTTACAGTAACTCACAGTCACTTAGGAAAGGCAGTTGTATTGCCATGTACATTCTTCAGTGGTGAGATGCGTGGTCCCTGGTCCCCATCTTCTACTGACCGTGTGCCTTAGATTGTCCTTTGTTGGCAGCCTGGTAGACCCATAAAACTGGGGCATCGGCACTACTATTTCTACCACATCAGTCACACAGAGCACCGAAAGTCAGTGGGATGGATCCAGTGTTTAAACCCTAAGCCAATGAAGGCGCTGTATGATGCACTCACTTTCTAAACCCCAGATTCAACCTTGCTGTGGGGTTCTGTGATTTTCCTTACCTATAGTGTTTTACACAATTATAGGTGACCAGTCAAACCCAGTTGCCCTTCGACATCAGATACAGGCGCACGCAGGCATTCTGGCAAAACCACTCCACCCGCTGCAATTATTTGTAGAGGGGGACAGAGTTTCCAAATGAAATCAGTAGATGGGCATCTGCCAAATAGGCCTGGTCCTGCCCCCCGCCCCCCAACAGCCAAGTCAGGTAATAACCTGGAGTCATCCACAATAAAACAACACCATCAGAGGAAAACCTGCAAGCCCGGGTGTCAGCCCTGTGCCCTCTGAATGAGGAGAAGAGAAGTCCAGGGGCATGGGCAGGTGGGAGGGCAACCCCACCCCTACCCTGGGAAATGCTCCCAGGAAATTCTACAGCCCAGCTTCATCTTCAGGCACTGCCCCCCAGCCTGCAGCCTACACCAGCCACTGCTAGCTTCCAGGGTCCCGTGGAGGCTGCCTGGGCTGTGGGAGGAATGAAGATTACAGTAAAAGACCTTGTGTGAAACTACTCTCAAAACTCCCCCAACCTGAAAAATCCAATTGCTTTGCCTCCTGGTCTCTAGTGAGGAGTTAATCTTTCATCCAGGAGGGCACTGACCTGTAAGCTACCTCTAGGAATTCAGTCCCAGGTTAGAGTCCTGGACACCAAAGGGACTAGGGCTCCTTTGGGTGCCTTTCACCCTCCTTTCCCTGGAGGGCAACTGATTGAACTTGCTGAAAGCCAATTTTGAAATTTTGCATCACAAAACCACAAGAACAAACCAGACTCCACCTACAAAGTCATCCAGAACCCAAAGCCCATTCTTGGTCAAATATGTTTCTTTGCCATTTATCATTTAAATTAGGCTCTTTCTACACTCCACAGAGATGGCAGCATGCTCATAGGAGATAGGACACAGACACTGAGGCCAAAAACCTAGCCTCCCCTCAATACCTTAGTTTCTGAAACACCATTTTGCCTCATTCAGTTGTGCAATTGCTTCCAAGGATTAAATAATTTTGACCACAAGTAACTAATTCTATTTACCCCTTTAGATCCTCAAAGTGACATCTAATCCTCCTGCTAAAAAAAAAAAATACACTTTATCAAGTCTATAAAGGTTCTTTAACATGTGTCTGTGACAAATGAAAAGTTTTTTCCATTGTGAAATTAATTAGATATTTTATTTCATTAAAGAAAAAGCTCAAGAGAATTTGTATTGGTGAACAAAAAGAAATAGCAAATATAATTTTAAGCATCATTTTTGTTTGTTAAAGTCAGCTAAAAATATGACAGGAGAGGGGAGAGTGGGGGAGGCGGACAGGTCCTTAGATTCGTGGTTCCCCAAGGACTCCAGGGTAGCAGTTTCAATTTCACCTGGGGCGCTTGTTCAAAGACACAAATTTCCAAGCCCCACCCCTAGAGACTTAAGATTCAAAAATCCAGGGCAGGGCCCAGGAATCTGTAGTGTTTTAAAGTGCCCCGAACAATTTTAGAAGAAAACTAAAAGTAGAAAACAATTAAACTAATCTTAGAGTAAACCTAAGAATCATCGCTAGGGCACATTTTAAAGTCCTTCAGGAGAACTGGGAATACAGCTTAGTGGAAGAGCACTTCCCTAGCACGCAGGAGGCCCTGGGATCATTCCTGAGATCACAGAAAGTAAAAGAAAAAAAAAATCTGCTTGTCTGAGTTCTTGCCCTTGACCTCACTGAGGTCTCAGGTAAAACCAGGTGGGTTTCCCAGGTGAATCTGGAAAACATTAAGGTAGGACAATGCTCTTTACTTATGGATGGCAATTTTGATCATAGCTCCACAGAAACTAACTCTGTGATATTCACAAAGACCCCTCCATCTCCTGTCCCAGGCAGCCCTCACCGCTGCTGCTGCCGCTGCAGCCCAGCCCGGTGACTGAATTAGGCCTGTGTACAATGAAGGCAGAAAGGTCTCCCAGCAAGAAGGTTGGGGGTATACAAAATTACATACAAGAGGAAGTGAGGGGAAAGGAGGAAAAATATAAGGGGGAGAAATGAATTACAGTAGAGGGGGTAGAGAGAGAAGAGGGGAGGGGAGGGGGGAGGGGGGATAGTAGAGGATAGGAAAGGCAGCAGAATACAACAGACACCAGAATGGCAATATGTAAATCAATGGTTGTGCAAATGATGTGATTCTGCAATCTGTATATGGGGTAAAAATGGGAGCGCATATCCCACTTGAATCAAAGTGTGAAATATGATATATCAAGAACTATGTAATGTTTTGAACAACCTACAATAAAAATTAATTTAAAAAAAAAAAAAAAAAAAAAAAAAAAAAGAAGGTTGGGGGAAGTAAGATCCGTGAATGCAGAAGCCCAGAACACATTAAGAAGAGTTTCACTTTGGGCAGAAACAAAAAGAAAGACAGCCAGAGTTGACTGGTTGCAAAAGCAACCAACTTCAACATCATGGGCCCAGGACCTGTGGAACCACAGGCCTGGCAATTTTCCTGATCTATATTAGAAATACACATAGCGAGCGAAGCAACTCTGATTAGGAAAAAAAAAAAAAAAAAAAAAAAAAAACCTAGAAATAAAACAGTTTAAAGCTCTTCAAAAGTTCTTGCTTTTCTTTGGGTTAATTTAACCATAAAAAAAATGATAGAGATCTTAATTAAGAGGTTTGTAAAGTACTTAAGTTTGTCATTTTGTTGACATTTAAATGTAACTTCCTCTAAAAACTATTCTTAGGTATCAACTAACTAAACTGTTGGTTTAGGTTATTGTACTGCCAGATAAGATAAAGTTTGAGATAATTTACTAGAGAGCAACCCACGAAGTTGAAGGAGTCTATTCTGTTTTAACACTTACCCCTGAGGCTGTTGGTTGTGTTGGAGGGGAATTATTTTTGCTGCAATCTTCTGAGTTAGAAGAGGTGGAAGTTGGAGTCATGGGAACAGAAGTATTACTATTACCTGCAAGAGTCAAAATGAACTTTATAAACATACACATACCTACTGTGACAGTAGGCAAATACTTTACAATCAAAGGGCATTTTTATTATATTTACCAGAGCAAGTCTTTGACTTATTTATGTTTTTAGGTTTTCGTTTCCTGGTTTGAATCCCCTCTTTTTTCATAGCAAGTGGTCGAGGCACCTAAAAAATGTCCACATAGGCCTTAATAAGTATTATATGGAAGGAAAACCAAACTAAACACCCAACATTGGTACTACAAGGCTTCATGCAAAAGAACTTGGCATCAACCATTTTTGTATATACTCCATAGATCCAAGTACACAAGACTACACTTTCCCCATCAAATGTAAAGATTCCTTCAGAAAAAAGGGGATGACTGGGCTAAGGAATGAAGCCCACTGGTAGACAGCTCAGTGATAGAGTGCCTGCCTACATCCTGGCACAAGGGTTTGATCCCTAGCTTCGCAAAATGCTGGAATGGGCGGAGGGGGGCGGAATACCAAGGAGAATTTAATTGTTTCAACTTAATGATTATTGTTTGAAATGAGTTGTTAATTATACAATAAAAATTTATTGGGTTTTTTATTTAAAAAGGAGAGCATGTACTCTTCCTCCTATAAGGTAAGTCATTTTTCTTTGTGTGATTGAGGTAATATTTTGTGTAATCCTTGAAGATGAAGGACAGAGTCATTCTAACTAAAATATCAAGTGTATTCCTCCTTTGTACAAATGTCTCTGGTTGCATTCAAAAAATTTAAGATATAAACTAGTTATTGTGCATTTCTCATTGGTGTTCTCGCTCAAAAAATTAAACAGTTACTAACACGTCATCAACTCTTAAAATGCACATTTCACATTTTCATATTTCTAAAATTGGAATGTGTCTCACGATGAGTGTTTCTGATTAATAGGCAGCAATTTGTTTTTTACTGGTACATATTGTAAACTGAAAGCCTCTTAGATTCAATGAAGTACATCTATCTACACATTCAAATTTCTCACTTTGGCACCTTTCATTTGCTGATTATGTTTTGTAATGGAAACCAGACTAAAGGTATATACAGAATAAAGGGCGTACCCCGTGGAGTTTCATGTAGAGTCCACAAGCGTTGCACACAGGTTCACCCTCAGCATTTCTGCGCCATAAGGTGGTGGTTGTGGTGTGACAGTTGGCACAGGACAGCCCCAACCGCCGTGATGAAGGCTATAAAAGAACAAAAGAAAGTAAGTGGAAATATGGAAATATATACATGACGTTGAGGAATTTTAACTGTAATGTGTGTCCCATATATACACACCTGTATATCATGCCCATCTTTGCTCTGCATGTTCCTAATTTATGAATATTTATAATGATATGTATAAATGAAATATCATTTGAGAAAAAATTTTGAAATATAATTAGGTTGAGTTCCCTGAACCAAGAAACTAGGTTTGCACAGGGTGCTAGATGCCATACCTTCCATTTGCTCTTCCAGCCTGTCCTTGTAAACTACAGAATAAATGGGAAGCAGTCACACAATTACTCCATGCAAAGATCTCTCCCCAGCATCACACACAGAGAGTTTCAACAGTAGTTACCTCTCCAAGAATTTAGTTTTCCACTTACTGCTGTTTTTTAAAGGGAAACTAGAAGAGTTTCTAAAAGTTGCCAAGTAAGAGTTATATTCTGAAATTCGCCAAAAGTATCAATACAACTGGACATTAAGGTGGGAGTCCCCCCCACCATGGAGAGTCATGCTCTACTATCATAGGTTGAGACAGTCATGAAATACAATCACAAAGCAGCTACATGTACTAAATAGCTTTGGGTAGTGTCCACCTGAAAAACTGAGATAACCAAGTCAATTTTTCATTCAGCTGTAGGGAAATCAACCAGAAACTTTAAAAAGGCCTGCATACATGAACAGAAGCAGATCTTAGCAAAAAAAAAAAAAAAAAAAAAAAAAAAAACTAAACCGTTTGGAAAGAAATATGCTCCATTTCCTCTAAATAACTACAAATGAATTATAAAGGAGAATTTAAACTAGTATAATCTCCTCCCCAGCATAACAAAACATAACATTTGTTTTTCAACTATCAAATTTAAAATGCCTTTAAAACTTGTTTTAAATTACTCTTAAAGCTTAACAAGATTTGGGGAGCTAGCAATACTGTGTAATTTCTTCTTTTAATCTTCTTTTAAACAATGGACAACAAAAATATTAATTGAGCTTGTATCAAATATATTCCCAGATTAGAAAACAGAGATGTCTAACTCTCTGCTGGAAAATTTAAATAATGACATTTAATTTAGCATTTACATTTTGCATCCTGTTGTATTACTTTAGTAACATTCTTTACAGTCATTTTGTAAAAATAGACACTAGTGAGCCTCAGCACTATAAAAATTAGCACTGATAGCACTGACTTCTTAGAATATGGTTGAAATGATCATGTTTGGCGGATAGGAAAACTATAGGGGAATTGCTTTGTTTGAAAGTTGAGAACATTACAAAACCTTACACATCGGAGCTGCTTTATGGTTAAAAGAAAACCATTTTCTAGGCAAGCACTATTTTTTCTCCATAAATGTGAATCAGTAAAGGAAGGATGGCAAGATTCATTTTACAAACAGGCCATTTATGACAGTTTCCAGTGGAATTTGGAGCCAATGTGAAGCAAACTTGTTATCAGAATTTGCCATTATAACAAAGAACTTTATGACTGTCAACTGCAGATCATAAGTGAAGCCAGTCCTCATAAACATGTGAAATGAAGGTGAATGGGTTATAAAAGTTCCTTGTAACAAGTGATCTCAGTCATATTCCTCACTGACAAGGAATTCAAGTTACACCATAAATCTCTTATTTTGCAATGTATTGCAAGTTCAAATTCACAGTGATTGGTTCTATATTGCTGGCTAAACAAACTTGGGTTCAACATTCTGTTTCTGAGAATGAAGTCAGATCCATCAAAACCATATATAAGAAGCCCATAAGGAGAACTAATTGATAATGACACACCCTACAATTGGTATCATTTACCCAAAGCACACAGGCTGACCTTGGTTACCATCAAGACACCTGCCACAAAGCAAGAAAACCGATTCAGAAATGTTAAAAACGGGTTTCTTGCTAGTAACAGTTATTTTTACTGCTGCACGCAAAAATAAATGGCACTATCTACATAGGAATGTCACTAGATCAAATTCATACCTCAACTAGAACCCAAATTGGCTACTCTTAACAAGGTGTTTTTTTTCTCAATCTTGACAAAATGTTACCCTTCAGAGCTCAACTAGTGCTTAGCTCAATGTAGCTTTACAGAATTAATAATAGTTTCATTGTTCATGTGTTGTCTAATATATGAAAACAAGGAACTTCCTTGGAATATTTTCCAGTGACTACATTTAAAATAGGATGCATATAAGAAAAATAACCTTATTAGAGAGTCACACACTGAAAGGGACCCCTTAAAATTCTAAGCTGTGGGAGACTTTAACAAGTTTAAGGCACATACACTCATTAAATTAATGCCAGCCACTTTATTTTAAATGCATTAAAAACAAACCAACCATAAAGCTAATTACTTCTCTTTAAGGTGTCAGACTTACATTGTGATGCAATTACGCTCTAATCTATTTAACACAAACAACATGTGTAGCATTTGTTCTGCTAATTAGAGTATAACAATTAAATAAATTACTTGGATACTTAAAATGACTGACATCTAACTGTAAAATATTTTACTTTTAAAGGCATTTATACTATTGAGCATTTGGGCTAAACAAATGTTAGCCTTAAAGTGGGGTTCCTGGAAGATTTAATTTATTTTCTCTGATCACTATAATAATGCATACCCTCTCTTACTACGCACGCATAACAATGACAATGCGAGATTAATGCCTGAAGAAAATCAGGCATCGCCATACTTTAAAAGATGATTAAAACGTGATCACATTTGGTGAAAATCCTTAATTTGAGAACATACATATTCTCAAGTACTATATGGGTGTTTGTTTGTTTTTCAAAATTACTAAGGATTGGGTAAATCAATTTTCGCTGGAGTACAGGGCAATCCAAAGACATCAGGAACCTAGAGGGATAAACCTTTCTTCCAGGATGAGCGGCAGAAGGGTAAAGAAGTAGAAAGAACAAAGTAAAAGGGACCCAGAGCGCTCTGTGAGGAGCAGAGGGAGGCGGGTACTGGCGGAGGGGGTGTTAGAAGAGAGGATGGTCTCCCCAGAATAAAATCCAAACCAGATCAAAGCTTCCTTCTCCTGGCCTGGGTAGGTCTACTCCGTTTTCCACTCCCTACGTTCGCCATTCCCAATGTCTTGCGTATCCCTCGAGAATTAATTCGCTGCTTTGGCAAGTATATCTAGAGATATGTAAATACTTTTTGCATTTTAAAAAAAAGCTAGCAGCACCTTCCTTTCTTGCCATTTAGGAATGTCATTTTCAATAGGCAAAGGAGGAAAGGCTGTCTTGGCTTGTGGCTTCTGGGTAACCTCCACGGGGGCGCCGGCGAGCGAGGGTTGGAGGCCGGGGAGTGACTGCGCGGCGTCCGCACCTGTCCCCGCGGGGCGCGCCCGGCGCTCACACTCACCACGCGCTTCTGCGGCTTGATGAGGGGCCGGCTGAGGCCGTTCATCTTGCTGTAGAGGCCGCAGGCGTTGCACAGGTAGTGGCCAGTGCCGTCCCGCCGCCACAGCGGCGTCTGGATGGAGCCGCAGTTCACGCACTCGCGGCTATCGGGCAGGTCCTCCAGCAGGTCTGCGGCGAGAGCCAGGACAAAAAGCACCGTGAGGCCGCGCGGGGCCCGCGCCTCCCCAAACACCCGAACGCCCCCAGAGCCCCTGCACCCAGCGCGGGAGGTGCGCTGCCGCCATCCCCGCCCGCGCCCTTGGGGATCGCGCTTTTCCCCTTGGCGGCCAAGCCGGAACTTGATCCTGTCGCCGTGGATTTGCTGACCATTAGTCCCATACTTCTGTACCATCGCGGTGCCTCCGGTAGAAATTCCCAGGAAAGTCGTGGGCAGTGCTAGAGTCTGAGATGAGCTACGGGAAGGTCAGCCTGACCCCTAACTCTCTGGCTGTCCCCTCGATTTTTAAAACTAAAATTCATCATAATTACAATTTCCCGCTTGCCAAACCGAGCCAGCCGCACAGTGTTAACAATGATTACTCACCCCGGCTGCAACCCACAAATGCCCCAGGACACGCTGCCGTATTTATACTTATCAAGTAATTTTTAAAGTATTTTCTAAATCTACAACTTTTCCTTCTTATATGGCTTTTTCCCAATAAAAAAATAGATGAGTTAAAGTAGAAGTACTGTTCTGAAGACACTTAACGTCAATGAGAAAGTTACTCAGGTCTTCTCAAGGGGGAAAAGGCGCTGAGATAAAAGTTCTATTTACGTGCCACAAAGATCAAACGCTAAAATATTTCTATTCCATTCTGAAATTTTTTTTTTTACAAAAGGTCAATACTTTACTGGTTGAGAAATTACTAAGAACTTCTCAGCGATAAATAAAACCACCTTTTTCTACACTAAAATTTTAATTTATGCAATCTATTCTAAATGTGATTATTTTACATTAATTAATCATTTGATTGGATTTTGGAATTTGCAGTACCCTAGATCTGCTAATTAAAAACAAATCTGAATTAAGGGTAAATGGTTGTACATTTATTACTTCCCTTTGAGAAGGTTAAATATGAAATAATAAATATCCTCTAAAATTAGATTAGTATTACTAAATAAATTCTTGAAAAACAAATGTTTCCTACTGTTTAGGGCTCTTTATGTTATAGAGGGTTCAAATGTTCTAATTTTGCATTCTTGAAGCATATTTCTGAATTACTGTTTAAAGTAAATAAACATTACACTTGAGGTTTTATTTGAAGATGAAGTGTGCTAGCAAACCTTTCTATTCCTTCTCATTCTCCTGCAGCTGATAGTTTGCTTCTACCAGCAATTGTGCAGTAAAGACATTTGAGCATGACTTTAGCATTAAAATGCTTTAATCCATTAGTAATATTTACCCTACAAAACAAGTGGCCTTCCTCATTTCAAGTTATTTCTTAGGTTTAAACTAGCATCCTACACCAGTTCAAAGTTGTCGTTGGGATACTGCAACTTACAACACATCACAAAGATTTATTCTTCTCCGCCCTAAAAGCCACTATTGACTGCGGTAATCAGTAAAATGCTCAGGACTTCAAGGACGCTGAAGTTAAACAAGGTATTTGTCTTTGTTGTTGACTTTAAAATGTTACCTATCAGAGCCCCTCTCCATAGAAGAGTGGGGCATTCCCTGGAAAACCCGACTTGCTAGGTGCCTGGCCTCTTCCCCTCTCCTGGGAACAATAAAAACAGATTCCCTGGAAAAAGAAGAGTGTGAACTCCCCAGGTAGACCTCTTTAGTTACCTGAAAATCCAAAAACAAATTTTAAAGTCCTTTTTGGAAAAATAAAATCTAGGAAATTTGCTTTTTAAAAATTAAATAAAATTTCTCTTTTTCCTTCCCTTTCTACCTCTTACTCACACCCAGGCAGCTAGACTTTTCTAACTCTAAATAGGAGGCGGGGCACTGCCTAAATTTTGCAAAAATCTAATTGTGCTGGAAGCTTGTGTCTGCTCTCCTGAGATGGCTGTTTGAGATGCTCTTGGGAAGTGACAGATTCCATCACCCAGCAAATGGAGCACAGTTCTGGGGAATTGAGAACCAGGGAATTGAGAACCAGGGTATGAGGGGCTGTGAGTACTCAGAGCTCATCCCTGAATGAGCCCAACCCATCCACCACCAATCAGGGAAAGGTGTAGGGGGAGTGGGTTTCCAAAAGCCTCTAAACTGTATGGCGTGATAAAGCTCAGCACTCGGGTTTTAGCCCAGATGTTTGCTCAAGTCAATTAAAAGGAGCCTGCCTCCAAAAATGATTTGTTTAAAAAAAAAAATAAAAGAGAAGAAACAGGAAATCCAGATAGAAGCTGGCATTAGAACACCTGTGAGGACAAGCAAAGTTAGGGCCACTCACCCTCTCACCTCAAATACTGACTTGGTCCCTGACGCTTCCTACTTTCTTAGAAGACTGCAAAATCTGGGTGTTTCAAATCCCTTCACCCCCCAACCCTGATTTTTTTAAAAAACATTCTGTCTGCAATTTCTTTATAATGTCAAGCCCAGAAGGTGTAAAAATTAGGAAAAGAATAGGCTAAGTTTAAAACCAAAAGAAACCTCTAACTTGCCTGCGACCACATTATACTCTAAAAATGATTTTTCAAACAGAATCAAGTTATTGTCAACATCTAAAGACTAGAGTGTTTGTGTTCTCTCTCTCTCTCTCTCTCTCTCTCTCTCTCTCTCTCTCTCTCTCCCTCCTCCCCCCCCCCACCTTGACGTGACCTGTTAGAAGCCTGGGGGAAAGGAATCTGGAGATCAAGTTAGGGTATGTCAATCAACAGGCAGAGTTGCAGGATCCTACTCAAACTGCAGCTACCGCTTTCTCAACATACCACGTCAGATTCCCTACAGGACTGCAGACTGAAAAAACGAAGCTTCACATCCTAACCACCACCGGCTTCCCATTCTCTGAAGAGTCCCTTACAGGCAGCCTCTCTGTTTCTGGGAGCCAAACATGGGTTCCTATTTGGAAGGAAGGGTGGCAATCTTTGGGTCTCTCAAGTCCTAACCCAACAGAGCAAATCTCAGCAGAGTCCTCTGCCTCTGCTCCAAATAATGTTGGTAAAGATGGTTCCTAGGGCCATCTTTGCAGGACTGGAGAAGTTAGGTCAGTCTTGAAAGAAGTGAAGAGTGGCTGGGGATGTGCAGTGGTACAGCACTAGCCTAGCACACTCCAGGCTCTGGGTTCAATCCCAGTACCTGGCAAATTAATTAAATTAAAATGAAAAGCCTATATGTAAAAAAAAAAAAAAAAAGGCTGGGGATGTGGTTTAGAGGACAGCAGTGCTTGCCTGGCATGTTTGAGGCTGCGGGTTCAATCTCCAGCACCTCAAGGAAGAGAGAGAGAGAGAGAGAGAGAGAGAGAGAGAGAGAGAGAGCGCACTTGTTACCAAAAAGTCTTACCCTGTCCCTAATGTTACAAGGGCGAGCTGTTCAAATCCCTTCTTTCATTTTCAGGCCCCTTTTTACTTAATTAGAATCCCTAAAAGTCCTCCATATATGCCTAAATGGAAGCTCCTAGGAGAAGCCCAGACTTGGGGCACAAAAGACACCAAGATAGAACACTTTGGACTGATATGCCTCCTTTCTTGCCACTTCTGTTGCCAAGTTCTCCCCACAACTCACCTCCAACAAACAGTAAAAGTTTTGCTTTTCTTTAGAAACAACAGGTGAAATCAAAATGACCCGTGAATGCACCAAGGACTCAGAATGCTGGGACTGAGAAAAGCAGTCAAACAATCTGACTCAGACCTTCTCCTGCTAGGGCAGAACCAAACACTTTCCAAAATAAGGTATTTCCCCCTATTTGACAATTTTGTTTTCCCACTTTATCCTAAAATGGTCCCCAGACACAGTAATGAGAATATGAATGGAACAACTGCAAAAATGATGGGCTAAACTCTGGAGGAAGAATAAAATAGGTGGCCCTGCTCCTGGATCCCTGGATCCCAGCCTGGCCACGTGGAAGCAGCAGCCCCAGACCCCCACCCACCCTAACACATATCCACCAGCAGACCATCAGTATAAAGTCACAAGGCTGTCCAATCTAGGTGTCCTCTCATCTTTTTCCTCTCACTTTAGCGGGCAGGAATGCCCACTGGATCCCCGGTTCCTTTACTCTCCTGGAACTTGTGTTCCCTAGCCCCATAGTGTAGGCCTGTAATCCCAGCCACTTGGGAGGCTTAGGCAGGAGGGTAGCCAAGTTTGAGGCCAGCCTCAGCAACTAAGCAATGTTATTTTTAAATAATATTTTTAAGCGGGCTGGGAGTGTAGCTTAGTGGTAAAGTGCCCCTGGATTCAATCCCCATTTCCAAGAGGAAAATACACCACACGAGTGCTTGTACATAAATACGTGTGTATTTGGGGAGGAGAGAGTAAATCAACATTTCCTCCAAACTTACCCCAGAGCAGAATCTCACTATTCCGTTTGTCCAAACTGGGGTATGCGGTAAAACTCAAGGCAAGGCTCTGGCATTTCCCTCCCAACTTCAATTTTTCCCAATTGCCCACTCAATATTCATCAAAGACCCCGCAACTTCTGCAAGGCTCAGAGATACAGAAGTGTTAGTCTTTTTCCTAGAAAGAAACTGGGATAGTTCGCACAACACTAGTCTCTGGTCATTCTGCCACAGTCCTGCAAATCCATTCCGGGACACCAGTCAAGTAGCTGCTCCAGACCCCCTTGTGTTCCAGCACCTCGGTCACGCACCCTCTCACTGCGGCGCGACCCTTACCTGTACTGGGGCCCCGAGGCACCGGGAGCGGAGCTCCCGCGCGGCTCTGCAGGCTGTGCAGCACCGGAGTCTCAAAGGGTCCAGCCGGCCAGGCAGGCGTCAATGGCGCTCCCATGTAGGGCGAGTAAGGACTCGGATGGTGGTGGTGGTGATGGTGGTACGTCCCGTTCAGCGGCCGCGCCGCCGTCAGCGAGCTGTACTGGTGCTCCCGGCCGCCCATGGCCGCCAGGCTGCCCCCGCCGCCGCCGCTCACGCTGCCCGCGCCCCCGCTGCCCGCTGCAGTGTAGCCCCCAGGCTCCCGCGCTGCGCCGTTGGCCATGGGAGGGCTTGGCGAGTAGGGGAAGCGCGCAGAGGCATGCGCCGAGGCGGAGCCGGCGCTGCCAGGGCCCCCGGCCCCACCGCCGGCCGCGCCGCCTCCGCTGCCGTATGGGGGACTGTCGGCTGAGGCCTGGGGCCAGCCAGGGTGCGCCCCCGCGCTACCCGCGTGGTTGGAGGGCCCGCTGCCCGCCCCTTGCAGGTACGGCAGGCCTGGCAGCATGGAACCCACGCGGGTGGTGGGCACGTAGACTGGGGAACTGGCTGCCGCCGCGGCTGCAGCTGCAGCTGCTGCAGAATGTACGAAGCCCCCGGGCGCGCCATCGTAAGCGGCCGGTCCCTGGCTGGAGAGGGCGGCGAGGGTCTGGTACATCTCCTCGGGCTGCTCGGGTGTAAAGGGGCTCAGCTTGGCGCCACGGCTGGACCACAGCAACTTGCTGGCGGTCGCGGCCTGGTCGAGGTCAGTGAAGAGCAACAGGTCCTCCCAGCTCGACAAGGCACTCCCGGGGCCCGCGACCCCGGGAGCCGAAGGTCCGTGGGGAGCCCCGAAAGGGTGCGAGGCGTAGGGGCTGAGCAGCAACGAGCGGGCCGGAGGTCCCGCCACCGCCTGTGTGTCGAGTTGTGGCGTCCTGCAGTTGCTGGCGCCGCCGGGGCCACGATCCCCGCCCCGGGAGCAGGAGGACGAGGACGAGGAAGAGATGGGGGAAGGCGGCGTGGAGAGGTCCCGCGATTGAAAGGCCCCGGAGTCGCCCGCGTCCGCGGCTCCCAAGCGCTTCGGCAGACACCAGCCGCCGTCAGTCAAGGCCATCCACGATCCGGCGCTGCTCCTAGCTAGCTTTTAGCTCCTGAGGCGGGGTTGGGAGGGCAGGGACGGTAAAAGAGATGAAGAGGCCTTACTAAAGGTTTAGGCAGTGCACCACCTCACCTCCACTCCCTCTGCTAGCTGAAGAGATCCCTCAAAGGTCCCTTTCTACCCTGGGCCCCCGCGTCGAGGAGGAAGGAGAACGGAGCCTGCGCAGCAGCCACAGGGTCCCCCAAGGATACCCTCCTTCTTTCCCCCGCACGGCTTTGGTCCCCCTAGCCCTCTCTGCCCACCCTCTCCGCAGCATCCTTCCCCCGCACGCGGGCCAGATGCTAGGAGTGACGGCCAAACTGGCCGAGGTTTTCCTTCCGCCCCAGAGTGGCTCCCTCCGGGCTGATGACACACAAAAGAATAGTAGCTTTGCGTGTCGGCGGCGTGGTCTCGTCCCGCCTCAGGGTGCCCTTCTCCGGGAAGGCCTCCCTGTTCTCCAAGTGGAAATCGCTAGCTCAAAGGAAGGCAACCTGCTCCTGAAAACGAAACCGCCGCTTGTCCCCAGAGCTTTCCGAACCGTGCCGACCAGACCCCACACAAACCCGGGAGAAATGCACTCAGCCTAGGGAAACTGGGGTGCCAGGGCAGGGATGGCAGCCCAAGATCTTCCTGGCAGGAATAGTCAGGAAAAACTACGGGGCAGGAGCCTCACGCCCCACAGGCGTCCCTGCGGGGCCGCACACCTTAGCCACAGCCCGCGTCTGCCGCCACCAGCGCGCGATCTCACGCCGGCCGGGCCACCCGGGCCCACCCCGCGGTTATCCCCAGCCAGGGAAAGGCCAGACCGATCCGGAATAGGACGTAGCGGGGTGGAGCAGAAAGCCGAGAAAAGGAGGGGGAAAGGCAAGGGAGGGGGCGGGAGACCGCCCCGCAGTCGAGGCCACCCCAAAGGGGAGAGCAGGAAGAATGACAGGGAGACTTAGAGGGGGTGGGGAAGGAAGCAAAAAGCTGCCAGGCGGGCCTCCTCGGGGCTGCTTTTCCAAATCGCTTCGGCTCATCAGAGATAACCACACTAAAAATTATAATGCCCACACACAGACCCGGGCGAGATAGCCAGAAAGAAGTTTCTCTACCAGCCTGACCACCGGCTCCCGCCCCTTTGCACTGAGATAACTCGGAGATAAGGCTGCGCGCAGATAAGCACTTAGGGGAGAGGAAAAGACACCAGAAGTTGGTCCGTGGTGTCCCGGGAACCTGGGAGCCGCTGCAGCCCTCCCAGAGAGGAGGAGGGAGACACCCTCGGAGCCGGCCGCGGGCGGGAGAGGGCCGGAGGCCGAGAGGCCCGCGACTGGTAGGGGTAGAAGGGAGGAAAGTAGGGAGACAAGCAAAGGAGGAAGCAGCCGAACCTCGGGCGAGCGCTGAGCATGGAGAACGGCCGCGGCGGAGGGTGCTCCCGGGCTCGGAGAGAGGCCGAGGGCGCCGGTGAGAGAGCACGAGTCCGGGGTCTGCGCGGCGCTGCTGGTGAATAAAAAGGAGAGAGGAGGCGCCTCTTACTGCTCTGCCGGAAAACTGCAGCCTGCGCTCCTGATTGGACTCACCGAGCCCTAAACAAACAGCGCTCGCCGAAGGGTGCCAGGCTGTGGGTCGGAACTGCGCTCTGGGAGCAGCTGGGCGCGGAGGTGAAGAGGAGGAGGAGGAGGAGGAGGGATCGAGGGGAGGAGAGAAAAGAGGGTGGGGAGGGGAGGGGGAGGGGAGCGCGCCGCCCCGGCAGACAATAAGCGCCGCGCAGCCTACGGGCGTGGGCTGAGTGGCTAGCACCGTCCCCGTAGCGGGGGAGATTCCACCCAGGGGGCGCCGAGCCTAGGGAGCCGGGGGAGGGGCGGAGGCGACAGAACGCCTGACCTGGCTGGCGACCCACACCCATCCTGCCACAGAGCACCCTCTCGCGCCCCCAGTTACACACACACACACACACCCCGGAGTAGGGGAGGGAACCTTGGCACGGAGAACCTGTGTCGCGCCGCCACCGCTGAGGGAGGGGCGCGCCAGCTCCTGGGTCAGCGCGCCCCCAAAATGAGCCGGGAAAGTGCTTTGCTTCTCTGGCGCTCCTCACTCCTCCCTCAACATTAAATTTAAGTTTTTGCTCCGCAGTTGTGTGTAACTGACCTTAAACTTTCCCCGACCCTATTTCGGGATGCTAGGGTTCAGGTCGTGGTGGCCGTTGGGGATCCGGGCTCCTAGGACTTGGGAAAGAAGGGGCCTGGGTGTCCAACTCCCTACCTCTCCCCTGTTCTTAAAATATATACTAAATTCCTGAGAAGTTTCGGGAAGTTTTCGACGATACTCTCTAGCCAACCTTAGGGAACATTTTAACTCTGGAGTTGTCAAGTACGGAAAGGTTAGGCTGTGCGATGCGCAGGATGGAAGAGGGGTTCCCTTCCAGTCCTGTCCTAGGGCGCACGCTCAGTTTTGTTGTCATGTTTACTCAGAGCTTTTCCTGCGCTTCAGGTAGATTGCAAATAAGTAGTTGGAAAGGGGGTGGGGTGGTACCTTCCCTGGACACAACGCAAAATATTGGTTCCCCACCCCCATTCTCACACACGCGCGCGCGCGCGCACACACACACACACACCTTCTCTCCCTCCAAAAGATTATCACAACTGTGTACAAACTGATACGGTCCTCAGCCAAGGGACTGGAAATGAACATCGCGGGGTTATCAGTGCCGATCTGTCAGCAGCGAGTCGCGCGGCCGCAGGCTCGTCCGCGGCAGGAGCCGTGATATATGTCTCGCTCCCTTTCGCTCACAAAACGGATTTCTTCCGACAGGCGTGACCCCAGAAGGCTGCGGAGAGAGCATTTAACTAAGCAGAAGGAGTTGTCTTGTGGGATTGGATTTTTACACACACACACCCGAGGTAAATCAAAATAAATGATTTTCCAAAGGTCAGTCTCCCTGAAAGCGTTTGGGCTGTGTTTTTGTTTTGTTTTGTTTTGTTCATTGGGGAAGGAAGAGGAACCTAATCAGAGTTGAACAGGGATAGATGGGTGCATTGTAAAATATGGTTTCGATTGATTGTGAGATCTGGTTGCGAAGGGTAGGTTTCCTGGCAATATAACAGTGAGTGGTGAACCTGTGGATCCCTAGGGGACGGGGGAGGGGAAAAGCGTTTCGCGTTGACCCGGAGGTGGGGGCGCGGACTCTAGGAAGTTGGGTAAAATTCTCCATTTTTTAAATTCTTCGTTGTAAATTGTTGCTAAACACTTCTGAATTTTAAATTGCTACAGAGAAAGTCCATAAACCGTTCTCGTTCAATTTAGTCCCTTTTATTACATTCCTCTTTGCCTCCCCCAATCACTACTTCGGCTCCCAGTTTCAGCGTGGCCGCATTTCGGAAACGCTGAAGGTAGAAAACTCTGGAATGGAGAGATGGGTGACTGGAGCAGGATCCAGGGCCTTTAAAGTTTAACCTGAGTTCGATCGAATGCAACTACCGGAGTAACGTTGGCCGGCCGCTCAATTCATGGCTTCAGATGTCTTGCACTCGGTTCTTTGCTGAGTTCCGACCAAATGGACTGGGTTTTGCAGAGTTCTTTTGTAAGCGGTTGTTTAATGTTCTGGACATTTATTTTCCTTTGAGTCCAATTGTTTTTGAAATGTTTCTCAGATTTACTATTAAAAGTGATTTTTTAAGTCCATGCTTGCTAAAAAATAAATGCTTTGGTTAGGTTTGCATCCAGGCTGTGAATGGCCTTCAAGCCTGAGCCCCGGAGGAGATCAAGCCCTGGCACGAGCTTGATTCCTACCTATCCTCTGTGATTCTTTATATTTGCAAGTATGGTATCGTGTGGATTTCCTGGGCGATAGCTAACCCCCACTGTCCTGCCTTTCTTGCAGCTCCCCCGCAGCATTAGGAGGGCCCACTGACCCGGCGCCGATGCGACAGAGGTGAGCTGCTGGACGGATATTGACCAATTCAACAATGTTCGGGCTGCTGTAAGGGTTCAAGAGAGAACCCAGCATTTTTACCTTAATATTCCCAATCACTTAAGAGTACCCAAACCAAAGGGAAAAATAAGTAATTGTTCCTTTTCAGGCCACAAGTTATACCTCTTTATAATAAAGATTGGTTTTCCAATCAAACGAGGGAATGGGTAAAGAAATGCTTTCCATATAAGTTAATTTTAAAATAAAACAAAACTATTAAACCTGAACAGTCGATTAAAACAAAACAAAAAAAAAAACAGGTTGTCTGGCTGTCCCAATTTGCCTTTTTCGGACGCAAAGACTTTGGCGCTGGGGACAAACACCCACCGACAGAGGCGGGTTTTCCAAGCCAGCCCCCATGGGCTCCAGGCCCCAGGCACTGAGATTCCTCTAATCCACTCTGAAATGTCAGCAGAATCCGGAGTGCAGAGGAAAGAGGCACACCCCAAACTAAGGAGGAACCCAAGAGCTGTATAAAACCCAAGAGTGCCCACATAAACAGATAATTCTCTTAAGAATTTCTCCTTTTATTCTTTTTTTCCCCTATTTTCTTTTTCTTTAAAAAATATTTTTCTTTTCGCTTCTCCTGTCTCCTCTTTAGGAACCTGCTAATATTGAACGAAACCGTTTATCTCAAGACTATTTAGACCCCAAAAGCGACCATTCCAAAAACGAGCCGTACTCCTCACCCTTGGAGAGGGCTGGCCCTGGGGCGCGGCCTGTCCCGAGGGCTGATTTATTTGGGCCGCGCCACGCCACTAGACGCGATTCGAATCCAACCAGAACACAACAGCCAATTGGGCAGGGGGCGGGGGCTCTGCTGCCAAAACGGAAGGGGTGTTTGGGGACTTTGTGGTGCGCTGCTTCCGGAGGAGCGGCGAGACCCAGGCAAAGACTTGCGTCACCTTTACCCCCGCAAAATCAAGCGCCTTATATTGTCATATCATTGTCTTTCCAGCGCCTTTTTAGAAAGAAAAAGAGAAAAAAAAAAGAAAACATGGTTCTAACTAAAGATTTTTTTAAAACCGGTTTTATGGGGCCTCTCGCTTATACCATAATCCATTTTGTCCCTGAGACGCTTTTCGTCCAAAGACACAGGGTCACCTTGGCGCGCCCCCAACCCCCAGCGTCCGGCGCCAGTCGCCGGGTCCGGACGGCTTGTCCCCCTACTCTCAGCGACCTTCAGTCTAGCGCAGGCCAGAGTCCCCACAGGCAGAGTTCTCTTTTCCTTCTTTACTCCCTTCTTACCTCCCTTCCTTCCTTCTGATCTTATTCTTTCTTCTCTCTCCCTCTCTTCCTTCCTTTTGTTTTTTTTTTTTTCCTCTTTTCCTTCCCTCCTTTTATTTTTAATTCTCAAAAAAAAAACCAACATATTCTAGAAATGTCAGGTGGTGGCGGAAGCGCGAAGGTCGCCCCAACTCCCTGTCCCGGCTCCCCGCCCCCCTCCCTTCGCCGCGTGTGGCTTGGGGTAAAGACCACGCAGACCCAACGCCGAGGTCCCCAAGGCGGTGGGAATCACGTCCCAGGGTGCGCGGGACCCGGCGGCCCCTCTCCCGGCGCTGCCCCGGGCCGACCCCGTGCGCCGCCGGCGGCCGCCAGCACGGCGCGGAGGTGGGCTCACTGCTGCGGCGCACGAAAGGTCACCGCGGTGGCATTCCTCTCCGCGCGCTGTTTACGTGACTTAATGTACTTCATACGCCGCGGGTAAGTTAGGGCCGCGATAAGGGGGCGACCGGGGGAGGGTCGCTATAAAAGCCCCACGCTGGGCGCCGCTCGCCCACCCCGCATCCATTAACCTTTTTACTTTCTTCTTCCCCTCTCCCTTAAAGCTCGTTATCTAGGCCACCCAATGACCGACGAAAGATCTTCCCTCCCTGCTTCTCCCGTGGCCGCTTTAAACCAAATAAATTTAGCTATTAAGGGCCAAGATGTCTGACAAAAGATCGAAAGGTGTCTTTCTGTGATCGCTTAAAGAAGCGAAGGAGAAGCTTGCAGCTCTCAAAGTCCGATAAAGAAATTCCACACCGGCGCCGGCCTCCCTCCCCGGGCCTGCTTGAGTCCAGAGACCCTGCGATCCCGACTTCGGCGACCGCAGAGCTCGGGTAGGCCCAGAGGGACTGGTGGCCGCTGGAGGAGGGGAAGTGGAGACGCCCGGGCCACCTCGATCAGGAATGCCAGGACTTGGGGGCGGGACGGACATTGGGGTCCCCTGGGAGCTGCGGACTCCAGGTCCGAGCTGGGGTTGTTGAATCAAACGTCCTCCCCTCCTGCATTTGGCTGAAAAACTAAAGCGAGGTTATCGGGCCCTAAATTACTGTCCTATTTTGATGATGTTCCAAAATTAAGTAAAGACAAAGCCAGAGCACCCCCTAAGTCTCCATCCCACTCCCTAGGGTTCTGCGTAGGAGCACTCTGGTGTCCCGCATCTCGCGGTAGTGGTGGTGAACAGATTGTCCTTTGAACCCCACGCAGGACCTTGTGGGTGGAACTGGGCAGTTGGATTCGACTGAGGCTAACTAAGGGTGTGGACTCGCAGGCTAACAGCGTGCAGGTGGGAGGCAGAGGTCCAATCATTCAGTCATGCTCAGGTTGGGTTTGGTTGTGAAGTGTGGTATTTATTATCATTATTAATTACCACTGGCATGGCTACATAAAGCCTGGGGCTGCCAGCTGGGTGGAGGCCCTGCTCCTGGAGCAATGGCGTTCCTCACCAAAGGGAGGGAATATCCAGTTAAGTTTCCTGATTCAGGACTCTGGAAGTGGGCTTGGGGAGTCAGATTCCAGTATTTTTGATATTTTCTCCTCCCTTTCTGTAGATGGAGAATTCCCCCATACTCCAGGCCACAAAAAGCAGAAGCCTTTTTTGCCTCCTTGAAATAGGACAGACCAGAAGTTGGGGGAGCATGGAGGTGCAGCTGAGACCCCTTGGGGTCCCTGCTCATAACTCCTTCCCACTCCTCTGCTCTCTCAAACTGTTCTCTGGAAAATGTTGGAGATAGGACTCTTAATTCCAAAAGGCAATCCAGGATGTCTGTCACTTCATGCTGAGACAGGAAGTTAAAGATGCCCCTCTTCTCTCCTGGTCCCCTCCAAATAAGGTGAACTCCACAATCATCCCCTTTATCTAATCTGTACCCCTAACACAGGGATGAGGAACAATTAGGGCATCAGAAGGAAAAGTACCATTTCTATTCCTAAGAAGGTAAAAGAAACAGAAATTTCCAACACCCTAGGCAGGTAGGAACTGGGCCCTTCTTGGAATTTGCTACAGTCATGCCAAGTCTAAGGTCAGGGTCCAGCTACCACTGCCCCAAAGATCTTGGCTCAGAGATCTTCCTTGCCATTTGGTAGTGTTTTTGTTTTCATTTTTGTTTTCAAAGAAGCAGCAGTAATTGCTAAAGGGAAGCAGAAAAGTGGAGGAAATGAGCTTTTGGAGATTTGTTACATTGCAAATACCTTTCTTTGAGTTGATCTTAGAAGGAAAAAGTACCCAAGAAATTTTTTAAAGTTGCTACATTGGACACTCAGAAATATGACCTCTCTTTTCAGCTATGTTGCAAATATGCAGAGAATTAGGACGGAAGACTTGTCTACCATTATAAAGTCCCCCAGCTTCCTGCCACTTGCCTGACATTCACTGAATATGCACTGCATGAAGAAAAAAAATTAAGAGGTAGGTCCTAGTTTTGAAGTGTTTACAGTCTAGAAGGTTGGCACCTCTATAAAGCCTATTAGGCAAAGTTCCACAGACAGCTTCCAAGATGGAAGGCTAGAAAAGCACTCGAATACTGATTTTTTTTTTTTTCTAGGCTTCATGATGGTTTTGAAAAGATGGCATTCACTCTGGCTCATGTATTGATGAAATTTCTAGGTGCCACTGGATCAGCACAGGACTCTGGGCCAGCCTCCCTGGGTTTGAATGTGATCACTTGCTATGTGATCAATTCAAGTTGCCTAATTTCTTTGTACCACAGTTTCTTCCTCTGTAAAATGAGGATAATTAAAGTACCTCTTTCACAGGATTGTTGACAAGATTTAAAAAAAAAAAATGTCTTCAATGGAAGGCGCTCACAGTACCTGGCACATAGTAAACAGTGTATTAGTGGGATCTATTATGACTAATAGACTTGCATGCTATGCCCAATGCAATGTCACATATAACCTAACTATTAATTAGTTCCTGGGAAAGAACTTCTTCGAGTGCCTATTTAATTTTGGGACCCAGCATCCATGAGACTTTAAGCCTCCTCTGAGTAGCAGTAGTGAAGGTTTCATTTATTACATTCTGGTAGGAAAGCACAGGGGTGGGGGCATAAGTCCTTTACTTGTTTTTGCTTCCTTTGAAGAGGAAACAAGGAAACATTCCTTGCTGTTTCTGGCAAATGCCAGCAGCAGACTCCAGTGTCTTCCATGGGACAAAGATAGTAATCTTGAGGCTTCTTCTTGCTCCAACAGAAGAATCCCAGCCCTCTGCAGTACCTTCACTGGGAGTAGATAGGATGGAATTAACTGAAAGTCATTAAGGAGGGCAGCCTTGATGACTAGCATTTGACATTAGGGGGAAAAAAGAAGAAAAAGAACTAAGTAAATTGATCTGATCCTAACTTATTTATTTAATCTATTGTTTGGTGCTGGTGATTGAACTCAGGGCCTTTTCCATACTAGGCAAATGTTCTACCAGGAAGCTACACCCTCTGAGCCAGAACACATTATTGATAGGGAAAAATCTAGACCACTTCAGATATTTTCCATCTTATTTTTCTTTCTGGTTTCTTCCTCCTCTCCTTCTACTTTGTCTTCTAAAACAAGGTCTAAACCTCAACAATGAATACTTTAAAAGAGAAATCTGTGAAACATAACAAAGAATACTGTTTCTCTAGATAAAACGACAGAGAAAGAGATTTGTTTTCCAGAAAACAAAGTCTGGAGGGAACATAAAAGTCTTCTCCTCCCTGTAGATTTCCAGCCGGGTTTGTGCACAGAGCCTGTTTTTCTCTCTTTGACAGTCTTGATCTTCTCTACGTTTGATTTACGGAGTGCTGTCATTTCTCTGCTCTTTACTTTCACAATCACACATTCAAACCTGATAAAGTTCAAGACCTTGAATACTTGCAGCTCTCCCAGAGTCACAGTCCTCCTGCCCCCCACCCTGGCCAGCCGGCCCCTGAGGCTGATTGAATCCTCATGGACAGAAGCCACTGGGGATCAGCAAAGAGCCAGCCAGTCCAGGAGGGTCATGCTCATGGGACAGGAAGCCTGAGCTCCTATTTGCTGTTCTCCACAGCAAACCTTGGTAGCTTCCTTCCCCTAGGCAAATTGTCGGCATCTAGTTTATAACCTACCTGTGGGCAAATACAAGAACTGTAACTTGCAACATTTGCAAATGTTTAAAATCAGGTGCAAAATCAGGGCCTGCATGAGTGCTGGATTTTGCTGGATCTACCAAACAGCCTTGTGATCTAGGGCAAGGCACTTAACCTCTTGTGCCTCAGTTGCTCCATCCATAAAATGGCAGAAATATTACTTTCTACAAACATTCATCACAAACTAATGACTCGGGTGCTCCTTCCCATACTCTGTCCTTTGTCAGGGTTTCAGGAAGACCATGTGCATCTGTCTGATCTGGCTCTTTGGTTTCTGTCAGGTTAAATACAAACTTAGTCATTAATCTAAATACTCCACCAGTGGGCCAAACAAATGGAATGATTCATCTCCAAAGGCCGAACAGTTAACTTAGACTCACGTTTTCAAGCCACCGAAATATCTCCTGATGGAAAATGCTATCTAAATAATTTATCCTGGGCTTGTACATATAGAAGTCCACTAGATCACATTACACTGACCAAAAGCCACCACCAAGGATGGACAACTTTATTCTCAATATGGATCCTATATGAGAACTTCATATTTACTAAGTAAGTCATTATTTTGCATGAGTTGACATTTGCATTTATCTTGAAGTATTAGAATTTTCTGGTCTGGGACTGTAGCTCAGTGGTAGAATGCATGCTTAGCACATGCAAGGCCCTGAGTTCAATCCCCAGAACCACCAAAAGAAGGAGAAGAATTTTCTGATTAAGGTAGACACCTTAAGTAGTAGCATTTATCTCTGTGTGTGTGTGTGTGTGTGTGTGTGTGTGTGTGTGTGTGTGAGAGAGAGAGAGAGAGAGAGAGATTACTGTTCCAAGTCTGTAAACTAAAAAAAAAAATTATGATCTCCCTTAAGATGTTAACTGTCATAATATCTAAGGGAACAAGTATATTAATCAGGGAAGGAAGCAGTTGTCACCTGCTCTACAAGGCATTTTTTTTTTTAAACCTGTCTGGTCAGGTTTACAAATATTAACAAATATTAATATATTACAAAGTTAACCTTTTCCTGATCATAATATTATTCAATTCTACCTAAGCAAATAATATCCAATAACTTTTTCTGGCTACTTCTAAGCCAGATTACTACTCTGTTTATACTACCACAAATTAAAGGCATGCAATTATCCAACAAAAACAGTGTGAATATTACATCCGTTTAAAAGACTGACCACCTTGGAGCTTGAGCCCAGCAAAGTCCAGCCAAAAACCACAGTGTGGATACACTAATAAAGCTGTCCACCTTTCCATTTCAAAGGCATCTTTCTGTCAGAGCTCAACATTCTGATTGGGGGTGTGGCTCAGTGGTGCTGGGTTCTATCCCCAGACCACAAAAAACAAAACAAACAAAAAAACCCCCTCAACATTCTCTGGCATCAATGAAATAGGCAGCCTGCAGGCATGAGTTCAAATCTCAGCCATGCATCTCCCTGTCCCTCTTTAGTTTATGCAACCTTATGCAAATCCTTAATCTCCCTACTTCTCATTTTCCTCATCTGTAAAAAAGAAGGTGGTAGTAACAGTAGCTGATTCATAGGATTGGCAGGCCATTTGAAATATTTGATAAGTAAAAACATAAATTTCTTTTCTTCTTTTTCTTGTTTTTGGTTTTGGGTTTTTTTTGGGGGGTGGGGGTTGTACCTGGGATTGAACCCAGAGGCACCTAAGCACTGAGCCACATCCCTAGCCCTTTTCATTTTTTGTATTTTGAGACCAGGCCTCACTTAGTTGCTTAGGGCCTCTCTAAATTGCTGAGGCTGTGTTTGAACTTGAGATCCTCCTGCCTCAGCCTCCCAAACCACTGGGTTTATAGGCATGTGACACCACACCCAGCAAAAACATGAACTTCTATTTCAGGCCATTTGTTAAGGAGAGGGAAGTAAGGAGAATAGGGAAGGCATCAAGGGTTCAAAACTGTGAGGTAGGAAGGTGATCCTGAGAATTGCCAATGAGGAAGGAAATTATCCCTGAGTACATTCACTAGAAGATGGGCCTCAAGGATGAAAACCTTTTCCAACAAAGAGATCACTGTTGGGTAGTACGAGGGCCAAGTAATGACTGAATCTCTCAAAGCAAATTAAAGTGAGATTTTAGGCATTAAAGTGGACCCAAAACTAATAAAACTAGTACAGAATACTAGAGTGTAAGCTCTACAAAGCTGGAATTTTTCTTTTCTTTTTGGTACTGAGTTTCTTAGAGCCATATTCACGTATGTGAAGACTCATGCATGGCACATAAGATCTCCGTAAACTTACCCCTCACTTCTCTGACCTAGAAACGTACCATCACCAGCCTCCTGGATGTGCCATCAGCTATGGTTTGGGTGTGTCTCGAAATTTACCTGTTAGAAACTTGATCCCAAAATGCATATGTTGATGGGTTTCAGAGGTGGGGCTTTGAGAGGTAATTAGGATTCCATGAGCTCATGCAGAAGAGACCAGAGCTAGTGAGAGGCTCTGTCTGGACATGTAACGACCTTGTGTCAGATGTCATCTGCAGGGTCCCTTAGCAGATGCAAGCCTGAGTTCTTAGACCTCCCAGTCTCCAGAACCCTGAGCCAGACAAACTTTTATTCGTTAAAAACTATTCCATCTCCAGCATTCAGTTATAACCACAGAAAACAAACGAAGACTGCAGCTAATATAATTCTCACTTACCAGCAGCCCTGCTCTGCACGCCCAGGCCATTGCCAAATCAATCCCAAACCACTGTTGCTTACTTTTGTTTACCTGTAGCACCTTCTCTCCAGACCCTGGCCATCTCTTCCCTGGACTATGCAGGCCTCCCAGAAAGCAGAGAGTTGAGTGCAGGACCCTGATGTTGGAACAGCAAGAAAATCTACCTGGCATTCAGACTTGACTGACCAGTCCTCACCTCTACTTTGGAAGTCCTTCTCTCTGTCTCTCCTGAGGTCTGATTCTCACCCCAATCTTCCTCACTGCACCCACCTGTTCCTTCATTTGTTCGTTCTTTCTTTTTCATGTAGGGGGTGAGGGTGCTGCGATTTCAACCCAGGCACATGTTAGGCAAATGCTCAACCACTGAGCTACCTCCTGGGCCCTTCTTTTCTTTTCTTTTTTTCCTTATTTTATTTTGAGACAGATCCTCACTGAGTAGAGTTGCTGAAGCTGACTTCCAACTTGCAATCCTCCTACCTAAGCCTCCTGAGCTGCTGAGATTAAGGCGTGCACCACCACGCCTGACTCTGTTTCTCAAACTGTGGGATAGAATTTAGATGCGATGGCAGGTACTGGAGCAGTCATGTACTACGAGGGGACAGCAGCCACATGTTGCATCAAATGACAGCAGAATAGAGAGTTTCGGTCTCAGAGACCATGGAGCTTTAGAAGAGGATCACTTTGTCTCAGATCAAAATAATTGTTATCAAAACAAGTTGGAAGTAATTTCTGTCTCATGTAATAGCCTGACTATATTAATAAATATGAATATATATATATGAGTCTGTCTGACTATGATGTGTGGTCTCCTGATACTGAAACAAAGTGTAGCCATCATTCAATTTAAGAAATAAAATATTATCAATATTTTTGAAGCCCCTATGAGTGCGTCTCTGATCATTTCCCTCTTGCTAACCCAACAGCCAGCAGTAATCAATACGTTGATTTCTTTGTTTTCTCCTTGATAGACAGCTCAGGGGTCTGGTGGGCAGCAGCTAGCACAAGGTCCTGTACATCCTGTACATTTGAGCATTTAATGTGTTTTTGGTAATGGGGATGACATTACTGTGGTCTTTGGGGGTCTCTCTCTCTGTCCATCCGTCCAGAACTCAACACCTCCCAGACACCCCAGAGAGTACTACTCTTGCCACTCCTACATAGAATCCTTGGTTCCCTGTACCCCACTGACTCAGTCAATACTGAGACATTGTGTCTAAGGAAAGTACAGAGTTAATTTCTTCAAGCCTCTTTCACTACATTTTCATCAATCTTGCTTCATTAACACTTGGACACATAGCCAAAAAAAAAAAAAAAAACCCTGTAATGTATTCCTTTTTTTTTTTTTTTAGGTGCTGGGGATTCAACCCAGGCCTCATGCCTGTGTGCACGCTAGTCAAGTGCTCTACCACTGAGCCACACCCCAGCCCTGAAATTATTACTGCATGAAGCTTCACGAATGCTTGAATTTTCTCCATAAGGCATATCCCAGGTTTCTTGCATTTTGGAAAGCTAGACAGCACTTCCATACTATACTCAGGAGCCATTTCAAACAGCAAAATCACAACAACAACAAAAAATGCAAGGAGTATGGCACTACAGAGACTTTGAAAACCACACCTGTTCACAGTAGGAGAGATGAAAGGAGAAGGCAGAGAGAGCCCTGGCGGCAACAAGCTTCTTGGTCAACTCAAATTTTTACTGCTCTGCGCACATCTAAGAATGACCATGAAAGCACCTAAGTTTTGATTGAAGGTTACTGATAAATTTTGGCAAGTAGGAGAATTTGCAAATATAGAACTCAAATAATGAGGATCACAAATTTATATATATATATATATATATATATATATATATATATATATATATATATTGCCATCTTTAAATAATGGATGCTCACTGCAGAGCTGGATCTGCATTAGACAATAACTCCATGCTGCCTGACCTGATTCGAAAAAGAAAACATTTTATCTTCCTTCCAGTGTGCTGTCCTCACAATGGCAAGTGTGCCAGTTATTTCAAATGTGGGATTTTTTTTTTCTGAATACTTAAGAGATAGTAATACTAATAGTAGTAGTGACAGTAGCTACAATTTCCCAGGTGTTTTCTATGAGCCAAGCTCTTCACATGGATTATTTCAATGTCATTCTTGTAATATAATCTAAGGTAGTACTACTGTTATCCTGAGGGTCCAAGGAAGAAATAGAAGCCTGAAGAATTCATCAGCTTGGCCAGAGAGCAAGTCACCTCAGTCATCTCACTCAGGTCTCTTCGTGACTAGCCTGAGGTTAATCCCTTTGCCATTTTATCTCTCTACTTTCATTTATTTACTTTTTTCGGTGTGTGCTGAGGCTGGCCTTCAACTTGTGATCCTCCTGCCTCAGCCTCCGGCATTGCTTGGCATTGCTCCGATTAGAGGCCTGCACCACCACACCCAGCCATTTACATCTTTCTTCTTCATTGCAGTACTGGGTACTTGTTGCTGGGCATGATCGGTCATGGCTGTATTCCCAGCAACTAGGGAAGCAGGAAGATTGCAAGTTCAAGGCCAGCCTCAGCATTTTAGCAAGATCCTGTCTCAAAATAAAAAAAGACTGGGGATATAACTTAGTGGTAAAGTGCCTCTGGGTTCAATACTCAGTCCCCCCTTGCCCGGCAAAAAAAAATCCTTACTTGTCAATGACCATACAATAAGTAGTAACTGAGCAGAGAGTGGGAATAGAAGAAGGTATGCTCCACCCGACTCAGGGCCTCACATATGCTAGGCAAGCACTCTATCACTAAGGTACATCTCCAAACCTTTGGTTTCAGACAAGGTGTCACTGGCCTCAAACTTGTAAGCCTCTTGACTATAACCTCCTGAGCAGCTAGGATTACAAACCTGCACCACCACACCCCGGTCTCCATCTCAGGGATGAGGATGCAGAAGTAGGAAGCTACCAACTGCCTAAAACCAATCATAAAAATGGGCAAATATGTCCATTTGCTACCCAAGTGTGTGAGATCTGAGGGGCACCCATCATATCTCATTCATCTTTGCATTCCCACTGACACAGTGTTTGGCACATGGAATTCACTAAATGCCAGTGGAATAAAATTGTCGACCATCTTAATGTTGACAGTTTCAGATAATGCTTCAAGTCCAAAGCATAAATTCTGGAGTTATCCATAATGTACCATTCCATACTAAATCAATGATATCTCTCTCTCTCTCTCTCTCTCTCTCTCTCTCTCTCTCTCTCTCTTTTCCTAGTGCTGCATTTAGGTGTTGAACCCAAGGGTGCTCGACCATTTAGCTACATCCCCAGCTTGTTTTTTAGTTTTTATTCTGAGACAGGATCTCACTAAGGTGCTGAGGACCTAAGTTGTGTGGCTAGCCTTGAACTTGTGATCCTCTTGCCTCAACTTCCTGAGTCACTGGGTTTACAGGCGTAGGCCACAGCTCCCAACTGACAATGATCTCTTTAAGTTTCAACTTCCTTCTTCCTCATCCTCCCAAATAAAATCCTAAAGTGGAAAGTTTGGACATCGGCTCTTGGAAGGAATCTATAGTGAGTAGAGCTTATTATCAAATGCTTTCATTACATGTCGTTTTCAGATTTAATAATACTAGTGCAGGCAAAATTATCTGTGGAAATTTCCTGGTCCCAGGCACTGTATGATGGATCTTTAAAAGAACTATTATTTCAGAAGGGATTTTCCTTTACTCCTCAGGCTTCCTTTTTTTTTTTTTTTTTTTTTTTTTTTTTTTTTGTGCATGCAAGGCAAGCTAAATGAATTCACAAAGTAATTGGATATAAAATCAACACCCATAAATCAAAGGCATTTCTGTACATCAGTGACAAATCTGTTGAAAGTGAAACTAGGAAAACCATCTCATTTATAATACCCTCAAAAAATAAAATAAAATACCTGGGAATATATTTAACAAAAGAGGTGAAGGACTTCTACAATGATAGCTACAGCATGCTAAAGAAAGAAATCAAAGAAGACCTTACAAGATGGAAAGATCTACCTTGTTCTTGGATGGGCAGAATTAATATTGTCAAAATGACCATACTACCAAAAGCATTGTACAGATTCATTGCAATCCCAGTCAAGATCCCAATGACATTCCACATATAAATAGAAAAAGCAATCATGAAATTCATCTGGAAAAATAAGAGACCCAGAATAGCTAAAGCAATCCTTAGCACGAAGAATGAAACTGGTGGTATTACTATTCCAAACCTAGAACTATACTACAGAGCAATAGTAACTAAAACAGCATGGTATTGGCACCAAAATAGACCTGTAGATCAATGGTACAGAATAGAGGACACAGATTCTAACCCACATAACTTCAGTTATCTTATATTAGACAAAGGTGCCAAGAACATACTTTGGAGAAAAGATAGCCTCTTCAACAAATGGTGCTGGGAAAACTGGAAATCCATGTGTAACAAAATGAAATTAAACCTCTATCTTTCACCATGCACAAAACTCAACTCAAAATGGATCAAGGACCTAGGAATTAAACCAGAGACCTTGCACCTAATGGGAGAAAAAGTAGGCCCAAATCTCCATCATGTCAGATTAGGCCCCAACTTTCTTAATAAAACTCCTGTAGTACAAGAATTAAAACCAAGAATCAATAAATGGGATGAATTCAAACTAAAAAGTTTCTTCTCAGCAAAAGAAACAATCAGTGAAGTGAATAGAGAGCCTACAGAATGGGAGCAATCTTTACCACAAGCACATCAGATAGAGCACTGATCTCTAGGATATATAAAGAACTCAAAAACCTTAGCAGCAAGAAAACAAATAACCCAATCAATAAATGGGCCAAAGAACTGAACAGACACTTCTCAGAAGAGGATATAGAATCAATCAACAAACATATGAAAAAACTTTCAACATCTCTAACATTTAGAGAAATGCAAATCAAAACTACTCAAAAAGATATCATCTCACTCCAGTCAGAATGGCAGCTATTAAGAATACAAACAACAAGTGTTGGTGAGGATATGGGGAAAAGACACACTCAAACATTGCTAGAGGGACTGCAAATTGGTACAGCCAATATGGAAAGCAGTATGAAGATTCCTTGGAAAACTGGGAATGGAACCACCCTTTGACCCAGCTATCCCACTCCTCAGTTTATACCCAGAGGATTTAAAATCAGCATACTACAGGGACACAGCCACATCAATGTTTATAGCAGCACAATTCACAATAGCTAAACTGTGGAACCAACCTAGATGCCCTTCAGTAGATGAATGGATAAGGGATATGTGGCATATATATACAATGGAATATTCTCAGCAATAAAAGAGAATAAAATCATGGCATTTGCAGGTAAATGGAGTTGGAGAAATCATATTAAGTGAAGTTAGCCAATCCCAAAAAAGCAAATGCTGAATATTTCTGATATAAGGAGGCTAATTCATAGTGAGGTTGGAAGGGGGAGCATGGGAGGATTAGACAAAGTCTAAATAGGGCAGAGGGGAGGGAGGGGAAGGGAGGGGGGAAAGGGGTAGGAATGATGGTGGAATGAGTTAGACATCATTACCCTAAGTACATGTATGAAAACACGAATGGTGTGAAAATAGTTTGTGTACAATCAGAGTCTTGAAAAATTGTGCTCTATATGTATAATATAAAAGGAATTGAATTCTGCCATCATGAATAACAAATCAGAATAAATTTTTTTAAAAAAGAATATATGCTGCACATTTTTCTCTCCTTAATTCAGCCATTTTTTAATATTACATTGTCTGTATTAAGCATTTTGCATTACTCAATCATTTAGTAAGCCTATTAGAATGAGCACTTTAAAAGAAGAATTAAGGGCTAAGGGCGTATAGGATCGAGGAGTAAGAATTTAATCATCAAAAATATAGTCAGCACCATGTACATGCCGCACAGAGATAACGTCTGTTTTCAGTGCTGACACACACTCCTCATTTGCTCTCATCATTCTAATATTAAGGAGCAATTTTCAGTCTCAAGAGTGGCCTCCTTTTGGCCATTGGTTATAGCATAAAAAAATCGGATTCTCACTGGTACCTACCAAAAAATGAAAAAGGATGAGGTGACACCAAAAGAAGGAAAAGTACAAGAAAATCAAGGGTTGCTCTGAAGGGCTCATTCAAGTGAAAAGTCAGACTTCTTTTGCTTTTGCTGAACTCAGTTTAAGAATACTATCACTCAGCTGGGTACAGTGGAGCATGCCTGTAATCCCAGCAACTCAGGAGGCTGAGGCAGGAGCATAAGTATGAGGTCAGCAACTTATTTAAAAAAAATAAAATAAAAAGTGCTGGAGATCTAGCTCAATGGGAGAGCATCTCTGGGTTCAATCCCTAGTATGAATAAAAAATTAAATAAATAGAATATGGTCACTTAGTCTGGGAGCAGTGGCACACATCTTTAATCTCAACAAGGCAGGAGGCTGAGACAGGAAGGAGATTCTGGAGTTTGAGGTCAGGCTGGGCAACTTAATGAGACCTTGTGTCAAAATAAAAGAAGAGCCTGTGCAGTGGCACACTCCTATAATCCCAGCAGCTGAGGAGGCTGAGGCAGGAGGATCTCCAATTCAAAGCCAGCCTCAGCAAAAGCAAAGCGCTAAGCAACTCAGTGAGACCCTGTCTCTAAATAAAATACAAAATAGGGCTGGGGATGTGGCTCAGAGGTCAAGTGCCCCTGAGTTCAATCCCCAGTACCAAAAACACTAAAGCTAAAAAAAAAAAAAAAATAAAAGAAGGACTGGGGGTATTATAGCTCAGTGAAAAGTACAAGCTTAGCATGCCCAACACTGTGTCTCTCCCCAACATTGCAGCAAAAATAAATAAACAAACAAACCTATCACATTTTCCATTGTTTTATTCAAAGCAATCCAGATTTCTTCTCATTTGTAGGGGAAGTGTGCAGTCTGAGAACTGGTGACCTATATGAGGAAAATCATCCACACCCAAATAGAGGGCAAAAAGGGCCAGACAAACACATTCTCATACAAGGTGAAATGTAGAACACTGTAAGAATGGTGTGGGCAAAATTTCTGAACTACAGAGTTCTTTTTCTTCAATTGTCAGAACAAAATATTCAATCTACTAAGATGCACTCCAGGTAGGGACCTAGCATGAGCCCAGACCCACCTGAGTTCACCCGTACTTCTGTTCCACAGTGTCAAGAATAGTCTCTCACTTCTTTCCAGAGAATCCCCAAAAGTTCATTCTAAGTTGCTTATGAGCTGGAAAAAAGCAACTCTGAGTTCAATCCCCAGCACCAGTATGTTGCTTATGTGAAACAGATTTTCCCAAAGACAGAAAGGGATAAATGATGGTTAGATCCCCAAATACTGTCCTTCCTGCCCTCCCTCTACAGTCTTCTATGCCTGAACAGTATTGTTTCCTACTATCATCCACCGCAAGTGTGTCTGTCCGGTTTAATCTGTATTCTAGAAGAAGGTGCACAGTTGACTCCCATTCATAACATGGTGTCTGACGGAAGACATGGCCCCCAGGGACGGATGTGGGAAGACACTTCCAATCTTCTGTTAAAGGTCAGAATATTTTTTTGGTTCCGAGACAGAGAAAATTTTCTCTAGTTATAGGTTAAACAATAAGGACATTCATGTGGTCATTCCTGTGACTGGCAGTTCAGAATGGCATAGCCTTACGTCAGCTTCTCTAAGAGCACCTGTTCCCATCTCTGCCCCTTCCATACATGTGCTTCTCCCATATTCTGACTTCCTCGTTAGGTTGCTTTTCCCGGGTAGCAAAAGGATCATGATTATTCCCGCACATCCTGGTATCCAGAGGAGAAGAGGGAAAGACCTTGGTCCTAGGATCCCAAGGAGGAATTCTGAGATTCACCTTGACTGGACCTTGTAAGTTGTGTGTCCACCCTTGAGCCAATGACCTTAACTCAGAAATGGAATGGGCTGACTGGTTTGAGGTCAGGTTGAGATCTCCTCCCGAAAGGTACACGGGCAATGAAGTAAACTAAAATCAAAATGTTGGTTCATCAAGATGGCTGAAGGGGAACAATAGATAACCAGCAAGGTCCACCACACCAGCTCTCCTGGTTGTCCCCAGCCTTGACCACTGCAAAAAGGTATTGTTTGGCAAAGTTAAGAAAACTAGATTAGCAGGGGCAGCACACAGTATGGAGAGGAGAAAAAGAAATAGAAAGATTCTACTTCTGCTCACCCAACCCAAGAGCACACTCTATCCTTCTATCCTTATCCCCTAGGAGCCCCAGACCATAAACACCCCACTCCTTGTCTCAAATCCCAACCACATAAATTTGCAGGACAGCTGAGAACTTCAGGATCTGCCACTAAAAGGAAAATGTCAATAGAAGCATGTCTCTTTTCCTGGGTCATTTAGAAGTCTTCTACCTTCTTCTCGGCTCCACTTCCTTGTAGAAGAGCACTGGAAGCATGACTTATTCTTTGTTCCCTGTGAAAATAGCTTTGGTGCCCATTGACTTCCCAGCATGCTTTGGGAGGAAACCATGGTGGCTTTTGAACCCACTTGTTAACAATGTCTTTTCAGGTAAGTTACATCAAGAATTTGCCAGGTTAGTCAGGCATAGTAGCACACGCCTGCAATCCCAGTGACTGGGGAGGATGAAGCAGGAGGATCACAAGTTCAAGGCCAGCCTCAGCAATTCAGTGAGACCCTGTCCCAAAACCAAATAAAAAGAGTAGGAAAAAAGCAACTCTGAGTTCAATCCCCAGTACCATACACAAACTTTTTTTTTTTAATTTTTTCTTTAGCAAAGTTAACCATAAAACTATCAAAGAAATGTATAAAGAAAGTGAAATCAACATTGCTTTCCTGACTATGATTACTCTCACATTAATAAAAGTAAGTGTGCCTAACTCTCTAGAGTGTTTCTCTCTCTCTCTCTCTCTCTCTCTCTCTGCATTAAGGATCAAACCCATGTCATCACACATGCTAGGCAAAGGTTTGACCACTGAGCTACACCCCCAGCCCTTCCTTCTCTTTTTAACTTATGGCGGTTACAGTGTTCACTCACCAGCCATTAATCTGTAAGACATAATAAATGGCCTTGTGATTAGAAAATATGCTGGAGTTGGATGCCTGACAATCAATGACAACACAAAAGTAAAATAAAGAAAGGGCCAATTACTCAGGCTTCTCAGCAAAATTGTCCCCTGTGAAGGCTGCTTTCCATCTCACTCATCCCATCCTCCCCAAATCCCACTTTCTAATGTGGTGGTTTCCCACTGAGGGACTGGCTCAGAGCCCAGGGTTCTATCTTTCCCCAGGGTGCCAAGTAATACAGCCAGCTCTTTGCTCAACTAAAAGCCTAGAAATAAATTGTCCTATTAATAGTTAAATTTCAAATAGTTAAGCTAGTCTACTGCAATAATACCACTTTAGATATTTGTAAAGGCTTGCAGTCATTTTAAATGCTGACTAAATAAGGAGATGTGTATCTGCTGTGTTTAGGGTTCAGGTGAAGCAGAGCACCTGCAATAGGATCTAATGAAGCTTCCATTCTGACATCTATAGTTTCTCAGGCTCTGTAGCAGAATACATAGAGGCAGAAAAAGACAAGTACCAGAATGAAATTTTCCTTCCTCTCTCTCTCTCTCTCTCTCTCTCTCTCTCTCTCTCTCTCTCTCTCTCACTGCAGATTGAACCTAAGGGCATTTTACCACAGAGTACATCCCCAGCCCTTTAAATTTATTTTCATTTTGAGTCATTTTGAGACAGGATCTCGCTAAATTGCCCAGGCTGGCCTCAACTTTGTGAACCTCCTGCCTCAGCCTCCTGAATTGCCAGGATTACAGGTGTGCACCATAGCACTGGAAGAAAAAAATAGGTTCTTTGTTTTATGAGAAAATAGGTTTTAATGTGGAGTCATGCACTAAGTGACATCAACCTGCTTATAATGATATTACTTGTTTGTGTTATTAATAGTTCAGTTTGGGGATCTTTGTTCTTAGGTCTATGAAGTTCTAGAGGCCTAGTTTGGCAAAGGTTCTTGGCTTTATCTTATGAGCTTTTTATATTTCAAATTTATTATTTTATTGATAACTGAAACATTGCTCTAAGTGACTTGAAGCTAAAGTCCAATTTTTTTTAATTGGCACACATTATTCATACAGAAGGGTAGATTTCATTGTCATAGGCTTCTTTAAAAGGGTGAATGCTTTCTTGGCTAATGCTCTGGTCTAAATTTAGGTTGAGGTTTCAAGGTAATCTTTCTGAATGATCTACTCACCTGTGATTTACCCTTCCCTGCACAAGCACCCAGAGTTAAGTCTGGAGGAAAAGCTGAGTTCACTCTTATCACTAGAGGCTGCTTAAATAGAAGGGATTGTTTCTAAAGCCTCATTTCTCAACTGTCAACATGTGCAATATATGGGCCACTACAAAGTGTACTTGAATGGGTATCACCTTTTTGCAAAGTAACTTGATAATCAGCTTTAATAGAGTGTTTTTGTGTAATGTTACAATATGATTTTAGTGATAACAAATCAGAAAGAATTTACATATTCCACAACATGGGAATGGTTATATATAGCAAATTCATAGAATATCATTCTATTAATCTTAAAAGCATGGTTTTGAAGAATATTTAGTGAATGGGGAAATGCTTGTCTTGTGCTTTGTTTTTTTATATGTAATTTTTCTGTTTTTAAAAAATTTGTTTTAATCAGTTATACACAACAGTAGAATGCATTTTGACACATCATACATAAATGGAGTAAAACTTCTTATTCGTCTATTGTACATGATGAGAGTTATACAGGTCATGAACTCATATATGTGCATAGGGCAATAATGTCCGATTCATTTTACCATCATTCCTACCGATTTTCTGGTTTGTTTTTGTTTTTGTTTTTAAATATTTATTTTTTTGTAGTAGGACACAATAACTTTATTTATTTATTTTTATGTGGTGCTGAGGATCGAACCCAGGGCCTCGCTCCTGCTAGGCAAGCGCTCTACCACTGAGCCACAACCCCAGCCTTATTTTTGTTTTTGTTTGGGGTTTGTTGTTTTCATTGCTGGGTATCAAAGCCAGGGCATCGTGCATGCTAGGCAGGCCCTCTACCACTGAGCCATATCCCCAGCCAGAGTTTTTTTTACAAGCAGATATTATTTTTTTGAAATGAGAAAAACACTTCCAGGAATTGAGGACAGCCCAGCCGGGCCCTCATTTGGGGTGTGAAGTCAGTCTGGCTATCAGTGGGTCAGTGGATCAGTTGGCACATATTTATCCCGTGCCTACTTGGTGCCAGGCCTGGGACACACACTGGGAGCAAAAAGCTTAAAAGCAAAACAACAACAACCAGGAAGGGGTGTTGCACTGAGAACAGAGTTCAAAATGAGTCTGAATTGTGTGCATGGGTGTGAAAGCCTGCTGTCCCCATTGGGCTGTTATGCTAAGAAAAAGGAGCTCATTTAACAATGGGTCTAATAGTAGCTTTTTAAAATCCAAGATTCCAATCACCAGAACTTCCAAATAACCTAATATTTTTCTCCTCCATGCTATTTTAGGGAGAAGGGGATAAATGACAAGAAAATGAAGCAACATAAAAGATGAATTTACAAAGCTCAGCTAATTTGCATCTCTTTTAATGAGTCTGTGCAATGATAGTTGCTGTTCATACTGATGTAAGATACTGTCCAATTTTAATGAAGTAAATGTTTCTCCTTTAGTTTTGTGTTTAGATTCTGTGAAGAGTTGTGATCCTATTATATATGACAACCTTCAATTAACCAGAATCTCATAATCATTCCAGAGGAATGGAAGATTTCATATTTAAGATTTGTCAAGCCAAGATGTGGTGGCATACGCTGTAATCCCAGTGGCTCAGGAGGCTGAGGCAGGAGGATCAGAAGTTTCAAGCCAGCCTCAGCAATTTAGCAAGGCCCTAAGCAAATCAGTGAGATCCTATCTCTAAATAAAATACAATAAAAGGGCTGGGGATGTGGCTCAGTGATTAAGTGATCCCTGGGTTCAATCCCCATTCAAAAGGAAAATTTTAGCCTGAGATTTGTTTTTTTGATTTTTGTACCAGGAATTGAACCCACGAGACACTTAACCACTGAGCTACATGTCCCCAGCCCTTTTTATTTTTTATTTTGAGAGAGGGTCTCACTAAGTTGCAAGGGCTGATTTTGAACTGGTGCTCCTCCTGTCTCAGCCTCCTGAGTCACTAGGATTACAGGCATGTTCCCCTGTGCCTGGCTTAACCTGAGATAGAAATGCTTTTCATAATTTAAATCTGCAAGAAGCTTCGTTTGGGGCTGAGGATATAGCTCAATGGAAGAATCCTTGTATGGCCAGATCCCCAGCACCACAATCGATCAATCAATCAATCAAAACATCTTTTTACATATCATGTTATTTGTTTACAAATAGAAGTAATGTAATTTTTAGAGAAGTTCCAGATAGGAACTAAAATCTTTGGGCATTGAAAATTAGCCCCAGCTGTGCCCGTTCTGACCTGGGACAGTGTATATTCATCTGTAGAGAGGAAATGGCATTACTATTTCCATTTCATTTTTTTTCCAGGGCTGGGGATATAACCCAGGGCCTTGCACAAGCTATAAGCAAGTACACTACACCCTAGCTCTCCATATTGCTTTATAGTGATGATTAAGGATAAATGATATATTTTTTTTAAGAAAAGAGAGAGAGAGAGAGAGAGAGAATTTTTTAATATTTATTTTTTAGTTCTCAGCAGACACAACATCTTTGTTTGTATGTGGTGCTGAGGATCGAACCCGGGCCGCACGCATGCCAGGCGAACGTGCTACCGCTTGAGCCACATCCCCAGCCCATAAATGATATATTTAAAAAGAACCTCTGATTCTTTGGCAGAACGATCTATAATTGCTCAGGAAGACTCAGAACATCAAGAGTTAATACAGAGACCCAGATGAAGTGGCACAGGCCTGCAATCTCAGCTATTTAGGAGGCTAAGGCAGGAGGATCAGAAGTTTAAGACCAGCTTAAGTGAGACCCTATCTCAAAATTTAGAAAATAAAAAGGGCTAGTGAGGTAGCTTAGTGGTAGAATGCTCACCCACCATGTGAAAACCTGAATTCACTCCTCAGTACTGCAAGAGAAAAGTAAGGCAAAGAGCTGGGGGTATAACTCAGTGGCGGAGTCTTGTCTAGTATGTACGAGACCCTAGGTTTGATGTCCAGCACTGCAAGAGAAGTTAATCAGAGACTCCTTCATCTGGATGCATTGTGTCTGGACATCTCACTTTTGAGGGTCCCTATGTGTTTTGATAACAGGAACAACATAGAATGAACAGAAGACTAATATTCTTTTCTTTTCAAGATATAGTACCCCTACTAAACATAGAACAGTGAAATTAGAAAACCACCATCCAGAAATCACTGTAATAATAGATCCAGGGAAGATTCACTGATGAAAGCAAAAATTAGTCCAAATGTGATGAGAAGTCAGTGGGGCCCAGTGGCATGTACCTGTAGTTTTAGCTCAGAAGTTTTAAGACCAGCCTAGGAAACCACAAGACCCCCTAACAGGGGGTGGGGAGAGAAGGAGAGAGAGAAATAATGATAAAAAACAAGATTTGTACATAGTTACAAAAAAGGGTCCTATAATACTTACTAAGGAAACAATAGTAGCTTTTCAGTCCAGAAACCTGAAAGATAAGGACTTAACCAGATCATTAAAAATTAACATTAAACTGGGCACAGTGGTGCACTCCTGTAATCCCAGAAGCTTGGGAGGCTGAGACAGGAGGATAGCAAATTCAAAGCCAGCCTCAGCAACATAGTGAGGCCCTAAGCAACTAAGTGAGACCCTATCACAAAATAAAGATATAAAAAGGGCTAGGGATGTGGCTCAGTAGTTAAGTGTCCCTGGGTTCAATATCGTATCAAAAATAAGTAAATAAATAATAAAATAAAATAATAAATAAAAATAAACATTACTTGTAATGAGATGAATCTATATCACATACAGCCTGATACAGATGCTCTGGGAGAGATCCAACCTCACTGTGAGGGCATAAAAAAAATCCATGAGAAAATAGGAGACAACCCAAGTTGAAGGCCACTTTATAAAATAATTGACCTATACTTTTCCAAAGTGTCAAGGTTGTAAGAAACAAAGAAAGATTGAGGAACTGTACTAGATTATAGGAGACTAAGGACAGAGAATCTGACTGTGATTCCTTCATTAATTTCTAGAGCATCATATACAACCACGAGACTAGGTCCTAATTAGAATAAGATACACTCCATGTTTGTAGAAATATGTCAAAATATACTCTACTGTCATGTATATCTAAAAAGAACCAGGAAAATGAACAATTGGAGAAATACAAATCAGGCCTATAATCTGATAAGAGTATTGTATCAATTTCCCAGTTTTGATCATTCTGCTGAGATCACTGCACTGAGATCATTACTCTGTTAGCTTTGGGGGAATCTGAGTGAAGGGTACATAGGAATTATTCATACTGATTTTGCTTTTTTTTTTTTTTTTTTTTTTGTACAACTGAAAAGAAAACCTACCAAAGATAGGCAACTAGATGGAACTTTATTTTATTTATTCATTTTTAAAATTTTAGTACCAGGGATTGAACCCAGAGGGACTTGATCACTGAGCCACATCCTCAGCCCTTTTTCTTTTTTATTTAGAGACGGGGTCTCACTGGGTTGCTGAGGACCTCACTAAGTTGCTGAGGCTGGTCTTGAACTCCAGACCATCCTGCCTCAGCCTCCAGGGCTGCCGGGATTACAGGTGTGCACCACCACACCAGGCTAGCTAGAACTTTCTTAAGATCATATTTGTGGTTTTAATGGAGGAAATAAACAGACATCTGACTAAAAGTAGCACAAGGTCCTTCTTAAGAGGATTTAGACAGAGAAAGAAGATAATTTGCGAAATGGTTTGCAATGCTTTCTGCCAAAGAAAAAATCATAAAATCTTAGGCTGGGAAGATATATTAAAGAGAATTTTGATAGGAAGAACCCAGGCATAACTGGACCCTCCAAGCAGAAGAACAGCTCATTACAGGTCACCCTCTGTGGACTTGACCACTAGACATTATGCTTGGACTAGAGCATAGTTCCGGGTGGAGCTCTTGCCCACCCTACACAAGGCTCTGGGTTAGGTCCCTAGCACCACAAAGAAAAAAGGAAAAAGAAAAGAAAGAAAAACTTACTTATGAGAAATCACATAGCAAAATGGGAAAGCGTTTGTACCCTACGTTCTTTCTTTCAAAGTCAAGATGCAAATTAGAAGATTGTGGGGAGTTTTTTCTTCTTTTCCTGTTTTCCAAAATTTCCTATGGCATTTTATGAAAAAAAATGAATGTTCCCTTAATTTTGAGCCCAAATTCCAAACATTATTCCATAAAACTACTTCACATGCATCCCCTGGGTCATAGGTGCTTGGGGACTTTTTTTTTTTTTTTAACGCATGTACCAATCTGACCCAGTCACTGGGCTACTTCCCAAGGAAGTTAGTTCTGGGGAAGCCCCTGAGCTATGGTTTTAACTTCACTGAATTTGCCTGAAATTCTCTAGGGCTTGGCTTGGTTCCTCATTTTCATTTCTCTCCTGGGACTGAAGCTTTATGCCTCTGCTTGGATATTACTCTAACATACCTCCCGGATCGAACTGAGGGCCTCACGCATGCTGGGCAAGAGCTCTACCTCTGAGCTGCACTCCAACCCTCAAATTTCTTATAAGAACCAAGTCAGCCAGGTATGGTGGCACACAACTATAATCCTAGCAACTCAGGAGGCTGAAGCAAGAGGATTACCAATTCAAGGCCAGCCTCAGCAACTTAGCACAACAGTATCTCAAAAAAGAAAGGCCTGGCCACGAAGCTCAGTAGTAAGTAGCATTTCCCTGAATTTAATCTCCAGAACTGGGAAAAGAAAAGACAAAAACAGATGCAGTCATCAGATTACGAACCAACTTAATCCAGTCACTCTCACCCTGATTATATCTGCAAAGACCTTGTTTCCAAACAAGGTCACATTCCGAAATACTAGGAGTTCACCCAGGAATTTGGAAAGACAAGGTTGTAGGCATTCCACCCATATTCCCAGGTACTAATGGAGCATCGCTCTTCCCAAAGAGACTACCTGAGCGCACCTGTATGTCTTTGGTTTGGCTCTTCCCAGAGACTCTCATTGAACATTTTTTATAAGATTTCTTTGTTCATGGTCATGATCCTTGGCTGGAGGGGTTATTAACCGGATTGGAAGGCCATCCCTGAAGAGGAGACACACGTGTTTACCCCATCATAAGACTCTTTGCCTTATCACATGCATTTCAACATTACATTTGCCAATGGTGGAGGGAGGGGATCCTCTATATTATAAATACTGCACATTTTAAAATGATTATTAATTTTTTTTTTCTTTTTGAGATTGAGTCTCTGTTGCCCAGGCTGGTCTTGAACTTGTGGGTTCAACTAATCATCCTGCTTCAGCCTCCTGAGTAGATGAGACTACAGGGGCATGCCACCAAACCTGGCTAAAAGTATTTCCTTCTTATGCAAGGAAATTTTTTTATTGTTGATGGTGACTATTGGGAATTTTAAGACATTGTGTGAGTGTATGTGTATGTGCACTACCACTGAGTCACACCCCCAACCTTTTTTATTTTGAGACAGGGTCTTGCTAAGCTGTACATGCTGGCCTCAAACTTGTGATCCTCCTGCCTGAGCCTCCAGAGTCACTAAGATTACAGGTGTGTGCCATTGCACCTAACTGAGATCATATTTTAAAAGTCTTGGTCAGGAATTATATGAAGCCACTTCAAGCATAAAAATGAATATAAAAATATGATGTTCATAAACCCAAATATATTTCTCATTAAAATGTTTGAAAATTTTATTTAGATGCTTTGTACAAATGTGATATTTAATATTTGTCCTATTATTCTCTACAAGATGACATGTATTCATTGCTTTAATGTTCTCATCTGACTCTCCTTCCTGCTCTTCCTCATGCTCTTCAATGGGCCTCCATTGAGTTCCAACACACACTGGTCTCCTTCCTCAACCCATAGGTACACTTCTTCAAACAGGATATAGGTTCAGTTTCAAACTCAATGTCAGTCTTAGGTCCCATCCCTTTAGGTTCCAAGGAGATGACCATGTTTACCACCTGGTGCTATAATCCCAAGTTTACTTTGCTGTTACCTCTGCCCTGTGTGCCAGTACACAGACAGCTAAGGCCCCGAGGATTATTTCTGGCCTCTTCCCAGCTGTTTTCTCGTATGAATCATCAGGCACCTCCTGCTCCCTTATTCTTTCTGCATTACGCTATTACTCTGCAGAGCACTTAAATTCACAGGTTTACCTGTTTGACTCCTTTCCCTTACTGACTCTCCTTTCAAGCTCCATTGTTTATCCAGTGAAGCTCCATTGTTTACCCATTGTTTATCCAGTGGAGCTTGAAAGGAGACTAAGTAAGGGAGCTAACTTAGTAACTAACTCCTGGGTTAATTTTTCTTTTTTTCTTTTCTCTTTCTTTCTTTTTTGGCTGTATTGGGATTGAACTGGATCCAGGGGTGCTGTACCAGAGAGCCACACCCAAGCCCTTTTTATTCATTTATTTTTTTTGAGACAGGATCTTGCTAAGTTGCCCACTCTGCCCCAAACTTGCAATCATCCTGCCTCCATGTCCTAAATTACTGGGGTGATAGTCACGCGCCACCACACCCATTTGTGCCAATTACATATCCCCATTTTTTGAGATGCCCTTCGTTCCAAGTCAAAATCCGTCATTTTAATAACATCACTAAACAGAATCAAGATCCATAAATCGGGCAGGGGATAGAGCTCAGTTGGTAGAGTGCTTGCCTTACATATACAAAGCCCTGGGTTGGATCCCCAGTGATCCCCCACACAAAAAAGATCCATAAATCCAAATTTGGAAAAAAAACAAAACATCTCTATGACCACCATTCATGTCTCAGATCTTCTCTCTTTCACACTTACAAATGCCAATAAATAACCAACTGGGTTTCTAAGTCCTAAATTACATAGTTTTAAAAAATGCTTTCTCTCCCGGGTGTGGAGGCACATATGTGTAATCCCAGCAGGAGGATGGCAAATTCAAAACCAGCCTCAGTAACTTAGTGAGGCCCTAAGCAACTTGGAGAGACCCTGTCTCAAAAGAAAAAATGAAAAGGACTGGGGACTGTGCTCAGTGGTTAAGCACCCCTGTGTTCAATCCCCAGCGCGCGCGCACACACACACACACACATTTTTAAAAAAACAACAACTTTTTTTTCCCTTGGGTACTGAGTATTGAACCCAGGAGCTCCTAACCACTGAGCCACAACCCTGCCCCTTTTTAATGTTTTAGTAGAGATAGGGTCTCACTGAGTTGATTAAAGTCTTCTTTATTTTTTTACAAAAGCCATTCATTCCCACAGAAGGCAGGGTGATTATTCTTCAAAGTCCTGTGTATTACATTCAAGCAACCTATTCCTCCCCATAGCCAATATGCTGTCTTATCAAGTCTTCCCCCTTAAATGCATCTTGGATCTGCCCCATTTCTACCTCTACTGTATGGCTTCAAGTGAAGCTCTTATTCTCTCTTGCTCAAAACATTATAATGGTTTCCTTGGAACAGGTCTCTATATCAGTTTCATTTCCATACTGCAATCAGAGTTATTACCTAATGCTTCTCAAAACTGTCAGTAGCTTTCCTTTCTGCAAGAGAAATGCAACCTCTTTGATAACATGGCCCCAAATGCTCTTTTCTGGCTTCATCCCCCATTTCTGCCAATAATCTTGTGCAAAGACAGCAACTTACAATTCCCAAATATCTCATGTACTTCCATGTTCTGATTCATCTTTCAGAAAACCTTCTCGGATTCCCCCATTTCTCCCACACTTTTCCAAAGTTAACTTTTCTTTCTTCTTTTCTTTCCTTCCTACCTTCTCTCCTTCCTTCTTCCCTTTTCTTTTCTTTTTGTGGTACTGAGATTTGAACTCAGGGGCATTCCATCACTGAGCCACATTCCCAACCCTTTGAAAAAAAAAAAAAAAATAATAATAATTATTATTATTATTATTATTATTTTGAGACAGAGTCTCACTACATTACTGGCTGCCCTCAAACTTGCACTGCTCCTGCCTCAACCTCATGAGTGACTGGGATTAGAGCATGCACCACCTCCCCTGGCCCCTGGCCCCTGACGTCCTTCCCTCAATTCTTCCTTTAACTCCTCCACTGTGTTTCTGTTGTGTGGCAGATAATGGCTGCACCCTAACTTTTTCTCCATCTTCCTCAGCACAGACTTGGAACCTGACACGTAATAAGTGCTGAAGCTGTTAAATTTCCAAGAATTTGTGAGCTGCTCAATCTCACATTGCTTTCTTGAAATCTTCCATGGTGGGAATATTTACACCAAGGAACTTGACAAACAATAGGGACTGACACTATTGACAAACAGTAAATAAAAATAAATAGTCTCTACAATAGGGACTGCTTGTTTGTTGGAGAGCTCCTTCTGAAATATTTACCAGCACATCACTGAATGATACAAGTAAAGCATAAATAAGACCAAAATCCAGTGTCCTCTTTAATGTTTCCCATGCCTGATCCCAGTTTTCTTCCCAGAACCAAGTTTAGTTTGTATCTTCCAGACCCCCTTTCACATGTGTTATGTATAATATTTGCTGAATTCATTTTTGTTCTTATCTTTTGATGCCGGGATTGACCCCTGAGCCTCCTGCCTGCTAAATCATACACTCTGCCACTGAGCTGCACCTCACCTCTATTTGCTGAATTTAAAGCCTGCTAGCTCCTTGCCTGAGATCTGGGAAGTCTTCTCAGAAACTGCTCCTGCTGTCACCATTGTGACTTTCCTCTGGCCTCCTTCAGCACCAACTATATAGCATTTCTAATTTGGGAATATGTGGTGTTTGTAAGATTTTAAGTTGTTTGGAAAAGGAAATCATCACTTATTTAATTTTTTATTAGTACATTATGAATATTCATAATTTGTTTTATTCTAATATTTTATTTATTTATTTATTTTGGGGGGTACCAGGGATTGAACTCAGGGGCACTCAACCACTGAGCCACATCCCTAACCCTTTTTTGTATTTTATTTAGAGACAGGGTCTCACTGAGCTGCTTAGTGCCTCACTTTTGCTGAGGCTGGCTTTGAACTCATGATCCTCCTGCCTCAGCCTCCCCAGCAGCTGGGATTACAGGTATACACCACAGCACCCAGCTATGTATTTATTTGGATACTAGGCATTTAACCCAGGGCTGCTTTAACACTAAGTCACATTCCCAGTTCTTCTTTGTTTTGATATGGACCCTCACTGAGTTGCTGAGGCTGGCCTTGAATCTGTGATCCTCCTGCCTCAGCCTCCAGTTGCTAGGATTATAGGCATGCACCACTACTCCCAGTGGAAATTCTTCATATTTAAATTCCCATACTTCCCACAGAACAGTCCTTTAAAAAATGCCAACAATTGAATTATTTGAATCAAAACAAACTAGTAATCATGCATGATCATCTGAATATACACTAACCACGAATGTATGCAAATAATGACCATTAAATTTGTGGGGGTTTTGTTGTTGTTTTGTTTTGTTTTACATTAGGGGGCCTTCTTTCAAGGCACTGCAATGCCAGAGGCAGGAGGCACCAAAAGTTTTGATCTGTTAGCATGTCTCAAGGTAAGGAGAGATTCCACTTCTCACCATTCTACTCTGGAGCCCTGGAGCTACAGGTGGGCGCCATGGTGCAGACCTGTAATCCCAGCGACTTGGGAGGCTGAGGCAGGAGGATCATGAGTTCAAAGCCAGCCTCAGCAATGGTGAGTCACTAAGCAACTCAGTGAGACCCTATCTTTAAATAAAATACAAAATAGGGCCGGGGATATGGCTTTGTGCCCAGTTCAATCCCCAGTAGGAGAGAGAGAGAGAGAGAGAGAGAAACTTCTCCTTCCAAGAAAGGATTCTAATGCCAATTGAGGGCCAAAGTGAGACCCCAGCTTGGTCTGCACGTGTCAAAGATGGGAAAAGGGTCATATCTAATAAAGCCCCTACGAGTGAGCTTCTTTATGATCCCAGAAGCAGAAAGAGTGGGGGTTCTACCCATAACCCCTGCCCCACTCTCAGCCACAGCCCCTCCTCCAATGAAACTACCTCGCCTTCTTATCTGAAGGACACCGAGAAAAAAGGCCATAGCATATTTAAACAAATTAAGTAAGCCTAAGCAGCCCTTTCCACAGTAAGATTATAAAATTCAGATATCTGAGGAGAGGCTGCAGGGGTCACAGCTTTTAGTCCTTCTGAGCTGTTTTCCTAAGTGTTGCATGAAAAAGTCAGAGCAAATATGGTCACACACGGAAGGACTCAGTCCCCTGGGCTACGACAAGGGCGAGGCAGTCGGATCCTCCTGAGACAAGAAGCTGCTACCTGTGCCCTGAACCACTTCAGAGCCATTTTGGGAAAACATCACCTTGGAAGGAGAAATGAGTCCTTTTAAACATCTTTCTTACTTTTTCTTCCTTGGTTTATTTTCAAACAGTTCCATTCCCTTTCATTCAGACCCTGGTTATAACCATCCAGGGTGATTGGATTCCAAGGCTCAGTTCTGACAGATTCCAGGAAAAGGGGAGCAAGGCTTAGTTAGAAAACAGGGGCCTCCAGAGCTCATGGAGGCCCCCATGGGATGTGGGCACTACAGGTGCTACCGGACTGACAGCCTGCAGAGCAACTCTGACTCAACAACCTTGGAGTCACCTTGAGTAACTCAGCAACTCTTGAGCTTCAGGCAAGATCTCTGATAGCCACTGTCCTAGGAAACATTTTATTTTTCTTTCCTAAGGAAGCATAGGTGAATCCCTTACATATTTCAGAAAAGACTTTGGCTTTTTTTTTTTTTTTTTTTGGTACTGGGGATGGACTCAGGGGCACTCAGCCACTGAGCCACATCCCCAGCCCTATTTTATATTTTATTTAGAGACAGGGTCTTACTGACTCGCTTAGGATCTCACTTTTGCTGAGGCTGGCTTTGAACTTGCCATCCTCCTGCCTCGGCCTCCTGGGCTGCTGGGATTACAGGTGTGCATCACTGCACCCGGCTAAACTTTTGTTTTTTAAAAATATTTAGAGCAGTCGGCTTCACCATCCCGTGGAGCAGACAGCACTGTATAGATCTTGCCTTGTCACATACTCTGCTTCCCAACATAGAGCCATAATGGTCCTGCTGAAAGCTAGTCCCCTGCAGAGCATGGGTAGTGATATCTGATCACTTCACCATGGAGTTGAAATTCCCCAAACCTACCAGGCCCGGTCTAATCCTCCAGCCTTCCCCCATGCTACTCCCTTTGCCCCGATCTGCTCCCCTGGAATACTACTGTCACTAGAGGCATTCTCTGATGTACAATCACAAAATGACTCTTCATCTGCTCCCTCAGTTCTTTATGCCTGCCAATAACACAACACTATCAGCTATATTGATAGTTTCTTGGTTTATGGTCTTCTTTTCCCCATAAGCCATGAGCCACTGGAGCTTTGTTACTGACACCTTGTTTTGTGTATGCAAAAGTTGTCAAATGCCTAGCACCCAGTGGGTGCTTAATAAGTGTCAACTGAAAGAGCTGATGGGTTTAGGTGGAGACTATCCTGTTGTCTAATGTATCCTTCTTTCTGCTTTTACCAAGTTTCGAGAAAAAAGATTAATGGAAAGAAGATCCAGCTGGGCGCAGTGGTGCACACCTGTAATCCCAGTGGCTTGGGGAGGCTGAGGCAGTAATTTAGCAAGACCATCTCACAATGCAAAGGACCAGGATGTAGCTCAGTAGAGTGCCCCTGGGGTCAATCCCTAGTACTGAAAAAAAGGAGGAGAGGAGGAGGAAAAAGAGAAAGAAAGGAAAGAAATAAGGAAGGAAGGAAGGAAGGAAAGAGAGGGGCTGGGGCGGTAGCTCAATGGCACAGCATTCATCTAGCTTGTGTGAGACACTGGGTTGGATCCTCAGCACCAAATAAAAACAAACAAACAAATAAATAAAGTTTTTAAAGAAAGAAGAGGGTGGGAGGGAGGGAGGAAGGAGGGAGGAGAGGAGTGAGGGAGAGAAGAGGGCGGAGGGGAGGTAGGAAGAGAGCAGGGAGAGAGGGAGGGAAGGTAGGAGGAAGGGAGGAATGAAGGGAGGAAGGGAGGGAGGGAGGAGGGGAGGGAGAGAGCAAGGGAGGGAGGGAGGGAGGAGGGGAGGGAGGGAGTAAGGGAGGGAGGGAGGGAGAGAGGAAGAGAGAGAGGAGGGGAGGGAGGGAGTGAGGAGGGGAGGGAAGGGAGGGAAGGAGGGAAGGAGGGAGGAAGAAAAGAAAGATGATCCCTAGATTTCTCAGTCGCTGTACCTAGGATGTGGAATCTGATGAGTTTAGTCCTTTCCAAGGAGCAGCAGGAGCTGGATCTGAAAGCCCTCTGACATGCTTATGGCTATGCACTGAGGGAGGGGCCATAATTACTGAAAAACAATATTCCAGCTTCTCTCAGGGGAGAGGTTCTTTGGATGCACCCTTGCCTGCCAAGTTGACCACCCAAGGAACCTTGAACCAGAGCCCTCACTGGAGAGCAGAAACCTGAAATCAGAATTCTGTACCTGGCTAGCAGGTGTGTAAACCCTGCCCCAGGGAAGTGGCCCCCGGTGATGATAGCATCATTACCAGGCAGGTGGGTCTGTAGGCATCATTTTCTAAGGTTTAAATCCCCTGCCACCAGGCAACGCCTACTAATCCCAATGAGTCAACAGTTTTGTCCCCACCTAAAGTCTTAATCTAGGCATCCCACTACCACCACCACCGTCACAGAACTGAACCCTCACTTTGTTACCTATCTATCTGTCATCTTTTGGCACTGGGGATTGAACCCCTGAAGCGCTTCACCACCAGGCCACATCCCCAATCCTTTTTATTTTTAACTTTGAGACAAGATCTCACTATAGGGCCTCACTAAACTGCAGAGGCTGGCTTTGCAATTCTCCTGCCTCCCATGCACCACTGCGCCCAGATGAACCCTTACTTTGGAGGCTGTGTGCACCTGAATTGCTTGGCATTTGAGACGTGAAGGGATTCACAGTGTATCTTTCCTCACTCCTTAGAAATCCTCAGTCCCAGGATTCAACCTAGTCTTCTCTTTACTTAATGTCAAAAGGTGACCTTGTTCCACAGATCTGTCCCTTACCACACCTCCAGGCACATTTCTAATGGAATTTTTCCTCCCCTAAATAGTGGCCTTGCTTTGTTGGATGTCAAGAAACCTGCAGGAATCAGACACTTAGCTTGAGAGTTCTTACCTAATAAAATGAACAGCTGTTCTCTACTAAGTCCAATAGCCTACCATCCTACTAAACACTAATTGCAATAACAGTATTTGGTATTTATTGAGCATTATGTGTGTTTAATGTTATCTAAGTTTCATCTTTGAATCCAAATATATATATATATATATATATATATCATTCCTGGTTATTGCTATTATACACTGAAAACTGAAACCTAGGAGCCAATCTGTGGTAAAACTAGAGGCTGAAGCCAAGTCCTATGCTTCTCCTATACCATGCCGAAGTATCTTTCCCTCAATAATTTAATTTATGATGGAATGAATAATTTGAGTTCTAAACTGTGTTGAAAACTGTGCAAAACTTTTCTCACGAAAAGGGTGGTATTTAGCATTTCTTTCTTTCTTTTGTTGTTGAGGATTGAACCTAGGGGAACTATACCACTGAGCTAAATTCCTAATAATTTTTTTTTTTTAATTTTATTCTGAGACAGAGTCTCTCTAAATTACCCACTCTGGCCTTAAACTTGCAATCCTCCTGACTCAGCCTCCCAAGTAGATGGGGTTAGAGATGTGTGCCCTAACAAGGGTAGCATTTCTGTTCCCTTTTCTTCTTTTGAAATGTTAATAGTATCTTAAAGAAGTTAGGCCAGTGCTTCTGACCCCAGGACTTTTAAATTCTTTGAACCGGAGTAATCCCAACATTTTTGCCTCAAGGTTCTGGGCATAAGACTGTCAGGAAGTTGTCAACAATGGATTTGAAAACAAGATCACTCAGATTGTCCTCTCAGAGCTGACTTTGTTTACCTCCGTGAAACCTTTTTCTATCTTTCTTTCTTTCTTTCTTTTTTTTTTTTTTTGGTACTGGGGACTGAAACCTGGGACACTTTAACACATTGAGTTACAGCCCCAGTCCTTTTTTTATTTTTAATTCTGAGACAAGGTCTCACCATGTTGCTGAGGGCCTCATGACATTGTTGAGACTGGCTTTGAACTTGAGATCCTCCTGCGTCAGCCTCCTGAGTCATGAGGATAACAGGTGTGTACTACCACACCCGGCAGATCTAACTACTTCTCTATCACAAATAACAAGAACTGCCTCGGAATGAAACACATCGAATGTCTTTGACATCAGAATGATACTAAAAAGCGAATAAACTCATTGTTCACCTGTGGAAAATAAGGGTTGAATATCCCTTATCCAAAATGTTTGGGATCTCAAATATTTCAGATATTGGATTTTTCCCCCCAGATTTTGGAATAAATGCATAACATCATGTCTGCATTTAAAATTTTTCAGATTTCAGAGCACTTTGGATTTTAAATTTTTGGATTAGAGATGCTACTTAACCTGTACCAAGGAACCAAACCATTGTTTTAAAAACCGGTAGAACATTTAATCTGCATTTCCTACATAAACACTGTCTCAAGGTAACTGTAGAGTTAAAGAAGATTCTCTTGATTGAGGTAATTCATTAGAACAAATGGAGAAGAAATGATAAAATTCACCATCATTTGGCAAGCCCTAATGAATTCATTATTATCAATGAATTATTATCAATGATCATCAGTGGTTACAAATATCAATGATTATAAACATCACAAAAAGACAGCCAGTAGACATTGTGTAGCTTATGAGACAAGTGTACATGACTACCAGTGAAGTAAATTTTGTGCTGAGGATTGAACTCAGGGCCTTTTACATGCAAGGGGATATACATGAACTATATCCCCAGCAATAATATATTTTTAAAAAGAAGTCTGAATTTTGCTGGGCACAGTGGTGTATGCCTGTAATCTGAGTGACTTAGGAGGCTGAAGCAGGAGGATCGTGAGTTCAAAGCCAGCCTCAGCAATTTAGCAAGACCCCAAGCATCTTAGTGAGACCCTGTCTCGAAATCAAATATTTTAAAAAGGGATAGGGATGTGGCTCAGTGCTTAAGCACCACTAGGTCCCCTAGGTTCAATCCCTGGTACCAAAAAAAAAAAAAAAAAAAAGGCTTTTTTTTTTCTTCCCTTCTGGTACTCTGTTGAAATTAAACCAACTGAACTAGGTCCCCAGCCCTTCTAATTAATTAATTAATTAATTATTTAATACAGGACTGCCCTTGAACTTTGGATCTTCCTACCATAGCCCTCCAAGTAGTTGGTATTACAGACAGGCATGTACCACCAAAAATATTGGCATTTTTAAAGCAAGTCAACATTATTTGTGTAAAAAAAATCTTATTTTAGTAATAAATCTATTTTGTGACACATGTAATGAGACATTTTCAGCAAATGCAGTATTTTTGGAATGTGTTGATTTTCACAATAAGATATCATCTTTCACAAATCAAATGATCAAAGATTAAAGAAACAGGAAGTCAAACTGGGCATGGAGGTGCACACCTGTAATTTGAGTGATTTGGGAGACTGAGGCAGGAGGATGGCAAGTTAGTGACTCAGCAACTTAGTGAGACCCTAAGTAATTTAATGAGATCCTACCTCAAAATTTAAAAAAACAAATTTTAAAAGGGCAGGGGATGTGGCTCAGTGGTTAAGCACCCCTGGGATCAATCCCTGGTACCATAAAAAAGAAAGAAAAGAAAAAGGAAAAAAAGAAAAGAACAGGAATTCTGGAGGTATGGCTCAGTGGTAGAGTGCTTTCCTAGCATGTACAAGACCCTGGGTGAGATTCCAAGCATCACAGAATAAAAAAAAGAAACAGGAAAAAACATAGTGTAAGTGAAATATTTTAGTAAAGTAAGCACAATCACACATTGCTAGTAGGAACATATATCAGAGCAGCCTTTTAGGAGAGCAATTTGATAATATATATTAGGAATAAAAAATCTCTATACTCTCTAACTCAATCACTCCACATCTGGAGATAATTTGAACTATAGAAAAATGTATGCACCAAGATATTCATTACAGCATTTTAAATAATACTTCTAAATTTAAAATTATTCAGTCTTTCAGGAAAAGGGTTTATGAAGTTTGGTCCTGCATTTGACATCAGAAATTATATTTATGATGATTTTTAGTAACAGGAAATATGCTTTTTATGTTAAGTGAAATAAGGTGGATGCCGTATTTTTATAAGTTTTACAACTACAGGTATATATTTTTATTTACAATATCTAGTTTTAATGTTTTTCACATTTAAAATCAGATATTATATAAAAGAACATGGTGATTTAGAAATGTTGCTTTTGCCCTACTCCTTTTGTTGGGAAAGAAGAAAAAAAAAAAACTCTTCACAACCATCATGAGAACAGTATCTTTTTCTTTGTTGAATGACATTTTTTTGGAGTGAACTTTTCTTGACATTTATGTATACAGAAGAATATAAAATCATTAGTTTATTGCTCAATAAACCCTCACAAAGTGAACACAGCCTTGCATACACCACCCAGAACAAGAAATCAAACATTAGTAGCACTCCTAGAATCCTTCATGTCCCCTCCTAGTTACTATCACACAAAAGGAACAATTATCTTAACTGCCATCATCAAAAGTAAGTTTTGCATAATTGTTTTTTGTTTTTTTTTTCGGGGGTGGGGGTCCTGGGGATCAAACGCAGGGGCACTTGACCACTGTGCCACATCCCCAGCCCAATTTTGTCTTTTATTTAGAGACAGGGTGTCACAGAATTGTTTAGCGCCTCGCTTTGCTGAGGCTGGCTTTGAACTTGCAATCCTCCTGCCTCAGCCTCCCGAGCTGCTGGAATGACAGGTGTGCAACATTGCGCCAGGTAGATTTGCCTAATTTTGAAGTATATAAACAAAACTGTACTTTTTTATGTCTTTCATCTTTGGCCTGATGTCGTATTTGTGAGATCCAGCCACAGGGCTCCACTTAGCAGCAATTCTTTCTTATTGCTAATAGTAGTCCCTTGTATCATTTCACCCTATTTTCTATCCTACTATTGATAGGCACTGAATCATCTCTAGTTTTGGCTATTACCAAGGATTCCACAACGAACATTCTTTTTGTTGGTTTTGTTCTATTTTTTGGTACTGGAGATGGAGCCCCATCCCTAGCCCTTTTTTACATTTTCTTTTGAGGCAGGGTCTCCCTAAATTGCTGAGCAACTGAGGATGGCTTTGCATTTGCAAAACTCCTGCCTCAGCCTTCCAAGTTGCAGGATTACAGGTGTGCACCACCACACTTGGCCCTCTGTATACCCTATTTCAAGTCTTTTGTTTTAATGATAAAAATAGAAACCGTGGTGCTGCACTGAGGCTCAGTGGTAGAGCATTCGCCTGGCACATGCAAGGCCCTCAGTTCGATCCTCGGCACCACATATAAATAAACAAATTAATTAATTAATTAAGGGTATTGTGAACAACTACAAAAAGATAAAATTTTAAAAAAAGAATAGGAACTTCTTCATTTCAAATGAGAAAATCAAATTTCATGCTGAACATGATGGCACATGCGTGTAATCCCAGAGACTCAGGAGGCTGAGGCAGGAGGATCACAAGTTTGAGGTCAGGTTCAGCAACTTAGCAAGACCCTAGGCAACTTAGGGAAATCCTGCCTCAAAAAAAAAAAAAAAAAAAAAACATAAAAAGGGCTGAGGATGTGGCTCTGTGGTAAAGCACCCCTGGGTCCAATCCCCAGTACCAATAAATAGATGAGTGAGGAAAGAAAGAGAGAGAGAGGGATGGGGAGGAAAGAGGGAGGGACGAAGAAGGAAAGAATCCCTAATATTCGTTAGAAAATTCTTAGGAAAGAATCAGGAATATGGTTTAGTGGTAGAGCTCTCCTAGCACGTATTAGGTAATGGATTCCATCCTCAGTAGAAAGAAAAGACGCAGAGACATGAAAAATTGTGCTATATATGTGTAATAAGAATTAGAATGGGGGCTGGGGTTGTGGCTCAGTGGTAGAGCGCTCGCCTAGCATGTGCGAGGCCCTAGGTTCGATCCTCAGCACCACATATAAATTAATAAATAAAAAAAAAAAGAAGAAGATCTTTGGGGCTGGGGATGTAGCTCAAGCGGAAGCGTGCTCGCCTGGCATGCGTGCGGTCCAGGTTCCATCCTCAGCACCACATACAAACAAAGATGTTGTGTCCGCCCATAACTAAAAATATAAATATTGAAAATTCTCTCTCTCTCCCTCTCTCACTCTCTCTTAAAAAAAAAAAGAATTGGAATGCATTCTGCTATCATTTATTTTTTTAAATCAATGATAATAATAATAATAAAAAGATAGACCTCAGAAGATGAGACTGAACTGAAGAGACTCTGGGAGGAACAGTACTCCTCTAGAGGCTTGTGATGCTTCTAGTTTCCTCCCTTCTTCCTTAAGGGCCGGCCTGTGGGTCAGAACCAGGGTGAGCCCAGTTAGCCCAGCATGGAGGACTCGTTCCTTTCCCCAGTGTTGGAGCTCACCATTGAGCGTGGGACTGAGTTTAAAAGAATCTGCCTGCAATGCCTCCTTTTCAGTTTTCCTTCCTGAAAGGAATCAGAAAGTCTGATTATTGAGCAGGAAACCTATGGAGTTGGAAACCCCAGATGGCCAAGCGCCACACTGTTCCGTGGGGCGTGACTTTTAATAATGCCCATCAGGCCCATTGGTGCTTGGGACACAAGGCACAGCTTCCTTCCTCTGCTGTTACTAATGGACATTTTTATTTCTTCTTTGAACTGATGCTTGTTTTGTGGGGATGCAGTTATTTTCCGACTTTACTCCACAATGCTAGGAACATATCCTTGGAAAACGATTTTTTAAAAAACGTTAACAATGTGACATGACAGGGTATTGGGAATTTGCTGCTGACAGCTAAGAAATAGAGTAATTCTGTTTTGTTTTTATTTTCTCCCCTTAAAACACTCAAAGAGGCTCAAGGATTTCCTTATTTACTATTTCCCAAACCATCTAAATCTATAGTTTCCAACTGTAAAGCAGGGAACTGGAGGCAACTTGGAATGATAAGGATCAAACCCCAGGGCCTCATGCATGCTAGGCAAGCGCTCTACCACCAAACTACACCCCCAGCCCAAGCTCTAAGGCCTCCTCCACACATCTACCATCATAGTAGTACATTTCCTTAAAAGTTTCCATGTATAAAAGATCAAAGCAAAGTTCACTTTTGTTCCCCACATGTGTTAATATAGCTTTGAAAATATTATTTGTGTGTGTGTGTGTGTGTGTGTGTGTGTGTGTGTGTGTTCTTTTTTATCTTTTTAAAATTTTTATTTTGAGACAGGGTCTGACTAAGTTACCCAGGTTGGCCTCCAACTTATGGTCCTCCTGCCTCAGCCTCCCAGGTAGCTGGGATTATAAGTGTGTACCCAACTATGCCCAGTTGAAAATCTTCATTTTGAACTTGGAAAGTGTTTTGAGAAAGATTCAGGATGCCAGGGCATGTCCAAGAGGCCGTGGACTTGCACACCTCCTAGCACACCTCTGACACGTCCTAACATGGTGAACAGGATGAACACCCTACCTAGGTGTGCATACAGGAGAATCTAGCACCTGGATTTTGCCTCTGCTCCCCTATCCCAGCCTGGGAACCGCTGGCCACACTCTCCTCTCATGTTCTCAGGCCCAAGAGTGCCTCCCCCACCCTTTTCCTCCCTTCTCCCCCTCAGCCTGACCAAACCCTTCCTTCCTACCTAAATATTCACAAAGCAGAGACTTTGGGAACTGGACAATCCCATGAGCATTAGTGCTTCTACATCCCCTTTTTATTCCCTACTGAAGACCACTCTCACATTTGTTTTGTTTTGATCTTTTCCACACTTTTTATTGGTGCGTTACAGTTGTACATAATGATGGCATTTATTGTTGCATATTCAAACATGCACACAATATAACAATATAATTTGGCCAATATCACTCCCCAGCACTTTCCCTGCCTCCTACCCCTTGATCCTTTCCTTCTGCCAATCTCCCTTTGATTTTCCTGAGATCCCCATCCCCCACCTTGCTTTCCCTTGCTTCCACAAGTCAGAGAAAACATAACAACCCTTGACCTTCTGAGTTGGGCATATTTCGCTGAACATAATGGTCTCTATTTCCATCCATTTCCCTGCAAATGACATAATTTCATTTTTCTTTACGACTAAATAAAACTCCTTTGTGTGAAGAGACCACATTTTCTTTAACCATTCATCCATTGGTGGACACTTAGGCTGCTTCCATGGTTTGGCTGTTGTGACTTGTGCTGCTGTAAACACAGGTGTGCCGGTGTCACTACAATATGATGACTTTAATTCTTTAGGATAAATACCAAGGAGTAGTACAGCTGGGTCATATGGTGGTTCTAGGCCTAGTATTTTGAGGAAACTTCATAATGATTTTCATAGTGGTTGTACTAACTTACAATCCCACCAACAATGTAAAAGTCTTTTTTTTTTTCCTCCACCATCCTCTCCAGCATATGTATGTGTGTGTGTGTGTGTGTGTGTGTGATTTTTTTTTTTTTTTTGGTACCAAGGATTGAACCCAGGTGTGCTTAATCACTGAGCTATATCCCCAGACATTTTAATTTATTTTAATTTTTTTCTTTTAAGACAGGATTTCACTAAGTTGCTGAGGGCCGCATGAAGGTCCTAAGACTGACTTTCTGAACTTGCAATCTTCCTGCCTCAGCCTCCCGAGTCACTGGGATCACAGGTGTGCACCACCACTCCCAGCCTATTACTTGTATTCCTGAGGACTGCCATTATGACTGGTATGAGATGAAATCTCAATGTGGTTTTGATTTGCATTTCCCAAATTGATAATGCTATAGAACAGCTTTTCATATATTTATCAGTCATTTTTATTTCTTCTTTTGAGTAATATCTCTTTAATTCATTTGTTCATTTATTCATTGGGTTATTTGCTTTCTTGGTGTAAGGTTTTTTTTGGGGGGGGTAATGGGGATTGAATTTAGGGGCACTCAACCACTGAGCCACATCCCCAGCCCTATTTTGTATTTTTATTTAGAAACAGGGTTAGTGCCTCGATTTTGCTGAAGCAATCCTCCTGGCACAACTGACCCAGCCACTGGGATTACAGGCATGCACCACTGCACCCGGCAGTATGAGGTTTTTTGAGTTCTTTATACATTCTAGATGTTAATCCTCTATCAGAAGAGTAGCTGCAAAGAATCTATAGGTTCTCTCTTCACATGCCTAATTGTTTTCTTTGCTATGCAGAAGCTTTTAAATTTGATGCCATCCCATTTCTTTCCTGAGCTTCAGGGGTCTAATTTTTTTTTTTTAATAGTATCTCTGTAACTGTGCCAAGTTTGGTGGCTCATGCCTGTAATCCCCAAGACTAGGGATTAAAGGCAGGAGAATCACAAGTTCTAGGTCAGCCTCAGAAACTTTTCCAGATCTTTTGTCAAAGTAAAAAATCAGAAGAACTGAGGATGTAGAAAACCTCCATAACTGGTTAGAGATCAAATCTTGTCAAAAATCCCACTCAGATATGACCTGTCCTCTTTGTGACTTAAATCAAGACTTTCCCAAATGCCCAAAACACTTAGAGCAATGTGAATGCGGGCAGCCATTACACCAAGCAATTTGTTTCTCAGTTTTCCTTTGCGATGTTACCACCAAGACTTCTGTCAAACTACCTTGATTTAGGTGGCCAACAAGAAATATGTTTTGGTATGAAAGAAACAAAGCTAAGCCCATCCAAAAGAGGACTCCCCCATGCACTCTCTCTGGGTTCCACGTTCCCAGGCAGCAGAAGTGTCACTCAAACTAGGCTGCTCAGAAAACCCTCTATGTGATGGGGGGGTGGGTATAGCACAGTGGTAGAAAGCTCACCTAGAATGTGCCAGGCTCTGGGTTCAATCCCAAGCACAAAAGCAAAAAAAATCTAGAATTGTAAGGGTTTTAATTCCTTCCCCTTTCCTCTTCTTTCTTCCTCCTCTTCCTCTTCTTCTTTTCTTGAATCCAGGCTTCCCAGCATGCTAGACAAACACTCTGCCACTGAGCTATACTCCCAGACCCTCCCCCACCCACCCCTCTCCCCCTTCTTTTATGGGCTGATCATAAAAGAAACAACCTGTCACATCAACAACAAAATAGCAATTGCTGGAGTCTCTAATTTTCTCAAGACATAATTGTCCAACCCCTTCCTTTTTATCCTTATGTCATACTCTATAAGAACACAAACCATCAAGAATGTTAAACACTAAAATCAACCAAAAAGAACATTAAAAAACAGCCATCGAGCTGGGTGCAGGGAAGCATGCCTGTAATCCCAGAGGCTCTGAGGCAGGAGGATTGCAAGTTCAAAGCCAGCCTCAGCAAACTAGTGAGTCCCTAATTTAGGACTCAAGCCCCTAATTGGGATTGAGCCCAGAGGTGCTTAAACACTAAGCCACATCCACAACCTTTTTTATTTTGAGACAGAGTCTCTCTAAGTTGCTTAAAGCCTTGCTAAATTGCTGAGGCTGACCTCAAATTTGCAATCCTCCTGCCTCAGCCTTCTGAGCCTCTGGGATTACAGGCATGTGCCACTGCACTCAGCTCTTCCTTCACCTTCCTTACTAGGTAGGGGTCAGATGGAGGAAGGGACAGATATTAGATGCATTTTTTCCAACCTCAATAAAATGATAAAGGACAGACAAGACACTGGAAGTGAGTTTCAGAAAGTAAGTCTATTGGAATCATCTTTTCCTGTTTCCAATTCACCAAAGGAACTATAAAACTCACAACTAAGAACCACTGGTTTATGCCTATAAAACAGGAATCATTCTATTTATTAGTAAGTCTGTTCAAGATATTTGGTAAAAGAGTATTAAGTAAGTCCATATACTTTAATTTATTCAAATACTCTCTGGAAACTCATTCCCAGTCTTATTGACAGTGTGCCAGAGAAGTAGCTGTCCCTGGTAGGACACCGCCACCTACCCCCTCTGTACCCTTTGAATATGTTCATGCAGGTGAACTCTACTGAGTGAATGCTGGGCAAAAAAGGAGGAAAGATGTCTCAGAAAAACAATCTTTAGCTCAGAGATTGGTGGATAGATGGGCATTAGTCTCTTGTTCCTGACCCCCTGGACCAGGGAGCTGATAGTTATAGGCTGTCCGGAGACAGGATCTTGCTAAGTTGCTTAGAGCCTTTCTAAATTGCTGAGGCTGGCTGGCCTCACCTTTGCAATTCTCCTGTCTCAGCCTTCTGAGCCTCTGGGATTCCAGGCATGTAAACCCCCTCTCTATCTAGAGGCTGAGGGTCTTTCACAGAGAACCTATCAGACAGAGTCCTTTCTGGGCTGCTTCCTGGGTAGGAAGGGGAATCTCAGGATTCCATTCCCATTTTCTTGGCGTTCCAAATGCCACTCAAATCTCCTGAGCTTAATGATAAAAGTCCAGATGATTCCGAGATCTTCTGGTGACTTCGAGGAAGCTGGGTAGACTCATCTCTGGGGACAGTGAACTGCCACATCACGGGAAGCAGCATGCCCTCTTGGTGATTCTCTGCCGGAAGCAGTTTCCCCAGCCTCCGTGCACACCCAGGGTGCTCTGCAGAGATGACACAGGGATGATGCAGGATATTCTGGCTCAGGGCCACCTCCAGGGAGCTGGTGGCAGGCAGGAAACTCTTTGGAACCTGGGCTATCTCACCTGCTATCTTTTTATTGTTTAGATATAGTGAGGGTTGTCTTGCCTTCACACACATAGATCAAGACTGCCCAAATGTCCCAGATAACTCGAGATAAAGTAAATGCGGCAGCAGTTCATATAAGGTAAGCCATAGCATAGGACAGGAAATGCCCCTACAGAGCAGTCAAGTGTCTCAGACATATGGGGGAATCCCCAGCGTGCTTCTAAGGCAGGCGTCTGCACGTGTGTGGCGCTAAACATCAGGCCAGCATGAGGCTAACCTTTTAATCTTCAGTGGAAATAACAACCATTGAAAATATACACCTGAAGAGAAATCAACTTGATTTATAGTGTCAATCCCAGACATGTATCTAAAAGTATAACAAAGGAGCTAGGTACCATGGCACATGCCTGTGATCCCAGGGACTCGCAAGGCTGAGGCAGGAGGATTGCAAGGTTGAGGCCAGCCTCTGCAACTTCGTGAAATCCTGTCTCAAAATTAAAAAATAAAAAGAACTGGGGATGTGGTAGAGCACACTGGGTTTAATCCCCAGTACACACACACACACACACACACACACACACACAAATCTTACAAAGTATATGGGAGAAGTGCATGGGTTATATGTAAATAGTATGCCATTTTATCTAAAGGACTTGAGCATCTGCAGATTTTGGTGTCTGGGGAGTTGCTAGAACCAATCTCTCATGAATAGCAAGGGAAGAGTATGTACCATGATCTGGTCTCCCATCTCTCTCCGCCCGCCCCCCCCCCAGTCCCTTGAGGTTTCCAATAATTAAAAAGAAGTGTCTAATGTGGTATTACTTTCCTTAATCAGGTGATCAGACTTAATTTTTTGGCCAAAAAGTATTTGAAGCCAGGAGAGATGGCACACATCAGTAATCCCATCCAAAATAAGTCAGTGCAACTGAGGAGGAGGATTCAGATAAAGGTCTAGAGAGGATGATAGACAAAGTCTACCCGCACCCCCCCTTTTTTTTCCTTTTTCTTTTTGTTTTTTTGGTATCAGGTATTGAACCCAGGTATGCTCTACCACTGAGCTACATCCCCAGCCCCTTGTTGTTATTAGTATTATTGTTATTATTATTTTTATTGAAATAGGGTCTTGCTGAATTGCTTAGGCTGGTCTCCGACTTGAGATCCTCCTGCCTCAGCCTCCTAAATTGCTCAGATTACAGGTACCACAGTGACTGTAGGAAAAATGGAATTTAGAAGTGGGGGCCACAGAAAGGATCAAGGTTATCAGAATGACCCTGGGAAAGTCCCATTCCCAGTGAGCTCCTACCCTGGTGCAGATCATGGCTTCCCTCCCCAGCCTGCTGCACAAAGACATAAATGGTCAAAACCTCCAGAGCTTACAAACTAAAGGAACAGCAGCCTGGTGAGGAAAGTCAGGAGGAGCGGCCTTCTAAGGAGGCTGTGATGCCCTGAGGCACTGTCTGTCTCTGAGCTCACTCCAGTAAGGACATTGCCAACGGAATTAGTCAGGTGTTTTCCTTTTAAAAAACTCTTCGAGGTCATTTCCTGGTAGGGTCCACCAGGGCAGATAGCCACCGGAACAGGAGGGTAGGGGCCTAGCCTGCCCTCCTTGAGGTTAACCTGACAAGCCCCTAAGCTGCAGACCCAGCAGCTAAGTGAGTCAGCACCAGAGTCTCTGGAAATTTTAGGCTCAATTCAAGTTCCTGGATTATCTCTCCCCAGCACCTTAAATATTCTTCCCTATTCCCACTTTATTTACTCCTGTTTTTATTTATTTAGGCACCAGAGATTGAACTCAGGGGCACTTAACCACTGAGTTACATTTCCAGCTCTTTTTATTTTTTATTTTGAGATAGGGTCTCACTTAGTTACTTAGGACCTCACTAAGTTGTTGAGGATGGTCTCCAATTTGAGAGCTTCTTGCCTCAGCCTCCCAAATCGCTGGGATTACAGGCGTGTGCCACCTGGCCCCCTACTCTCACTTTAAACTTATATAATCGGAAGCTGAGACAGGATCGCACGTTTGAGTCCAGCGTCAGCAACTTAGTGAGACCCTATCTCAAAATTAAAAATTAAAGGCGGGGTGTGCTGGGGATATAGTTAAGTAGTAAAGCACCTCTGGGTTAAATCTCCAATACAAATAAATGAATAAATAATAAATTAATAAAATACATAAACATGCTGGTGACACACACCTGTCATCCCAGCAACTCCGAAGGCTGAGGCAGGAGGATCACAAATTCGAGGATAGCCTGGGCAAAAACTTAGTGAGGCTCTAATCAACTTAACAAGAACCTGTCTCAAAATAAAAAATAAAAAGGGCTGGGATGTTGCTCAGTGGCAGAGCATTCCTGGGTTCAACCCCAGCACCAAAAGAAAAAGAAAAAAGAAAACAAAAATACACAAAGAATAGATGGTGCCCTTCCCCAGCAGGCTTCAGGCAGAGTCCTCTGTGTGTCCAGCTGTCCTGGCCCAGCCCTGGGGAATCGTTTTGGGAGCCAGTGCCTCAGTCATTACACCTCAGACAGACTGTGTTCCCACTAATGAAAGAAAGAAATATAGTTCTCCAAAAGATGAACAGCTACCGTACTGTGGGTCAAAGCATTCCACAAAGTGAACTTTCTCTGAGATCCTGTGCCCCTGAAAGGAAATGTTTGGGATACACAACATATTTCCTCCTCATTTTATCCAAAGAAGGAATAAGCCTGGAAATGGAAGAAGCTTAATTTTGTAAATATCCAGGGGTGGTAATAACTCATTCATATGGTCATTAGAACAACTTTTAATGTGAATATATTTTTATATCTTACAGGATCTTTGTTGTGTTCTGCCACTCAAAACAATCAAAGTGATTGTCCAAAACATCACAGTCCTGCCCACCCTGTGTAGAACTCTCAATGGCTCCCCATTACCCACAGAAAAAAGTACAAGCTCTCTGGCATGGCACATAGTCTTAACTCGCGTCTAGGTTTTGCCTCTTCTTTGTGCCATCGCTGAAACAGGCTCTGTCATTTGTCCACCTTGAAGACACTCTTTCCTATTCCTGGAATTGCCCTTTCTCCTTTGTCAGTACCCCGGATCTCATCTTTCAGGATTCTGTTGGAACATGGCCTCTGCTCCTAATAAACTCTCCTTCCCCATCATGCTAATGGTTCTTCCCTCTGTGACCCTACTTTTAAACATAATGCATGTGCCTTACTTACTGATTTGCCACTAAGAACCAGGAGCTTGGTGTTGGCTGTGGATGCCTCTAGAATCGAGCACAGGATATGATATTTTAAGCATCATATTGCTGTAAAATGGTGTGTGGGGGGTGTGCTCCTCCTTCTGAGGATGCTCATGAGATTCATATATGAGCAAGGGTCCTAGCACGCTTCCTAGAAGCTAGCCCCTTTTTAACATCAGTATATGATTTGTTTGTGAAGTAAGTGTTCGAACCCCACTTTATCAAACTATGCTCACATGGTTGTGCAAAAGTACCTTTGATGAAACTGGTGCAATGCTGGTGAGGTAAGAGAAGGCAGTTAGGAGGCAGAGCTGTGGGAGTTTCTGGAACATCTGGGCCCCCACTGCTGACTCACTAAACCAGTCTATGGCTCGCCTTCCACAAATCAGCCAAACAGTATTCATGGCCGGCCCAGCCCACAGGGCAATCAGGTCCTGGAGAGCCAGCTGATAACATTCTTAGCCACGAGACCGGGACAATGGTGGGCATGAAAATAGAAGAGGTGTTTTTCAGGCTCATGAACAGCTCACAGTTTGCTGTGGCTACCTGTGATTGTACAGAGGCCCAGGCTAGGATTTGTCAATGTCACAGCAGAGGTACAAGCAAAGTGCATCCTCAGTGCAAGGATCTGACAGATGGTATCTGAGGGCACAGGCAGCAGGGCCTCTGGGGTCTTCTGCGCCCCTCCAGGGCCAACGTCATCTCATTGCACCCTCCTACTGTTTGAGGCCAAGAGCATGAGCCCATCTTAGAGATGAGCACACCAAGGTTCAGCGAGGCAAGTGACTGAGTGAAATCACACTGAGAGTACACTGGGCTCTAGACGCTGCTGGTCTTTCCGGTTCTGATTACACCAGCTTAATCCCTAAGGGGACTGGGATGTCCTCAGGGGAGTGGTGATACCAGGTAGGGAGGGTTGAATACCCCAGGTAGGAGGGACTGTGTGGACAATGATCCAGAAGAAGAATGTTAAGAGGGCTGCTAGATTAGGACCCAGCCATGGTGTACACTTCCCTCAATATTCATGGGAGATCGGTTCCAGGAACCCCAAGGACACCAAGTCTGCAGATGCTCAAGTCTCTTAGAGGAATCAGTACAGTATTTACATTCAGCCTATGCTCATCCTCGAACTTTGAATCATCTCCAGATAACTCTTTTCCCCAGTACAAGGACTGAGCCCCGGGGTGCTCTCTCACTGACCTACATCCCCAGCCCTTTTTTAATTTTGAGACAAGTTCTCACTAAATTGCCCAGGCTGACTTCAAAATTGCAATCCTCCTGCCCCCAACTCCAGATTATCTGGGATTACAGGTGTGCACCACTCACCCAGCTCCATATCATTTATGATACCTAATACAATGTAAATACTATATAAATAGTGGTCATACTGTGCTGTTTAGGGAATGATGGGAAGAAAAAGAGTCTATATGTGTTCAGTACAGATGCAATTTTTTCCCAAATATTTTCAATCCAGGATTGGTTGAATCTTCAGATGTAGACTCTGAGGATTTGGAGAGCTGACTGCCACTACTGTTTGAGTTTCAGTCCTAAAATAATATTGGATTTAAAAAAATATATAATGATAATGATACTCTAATAATAATATTAATTTATGATTATGATAGTGCCTTTCTTTTTTTTTCTTCCAGCCTTACTGGGATAATTATACCTCAAAGGCAAATAAAAATTGCATATATTTAAAGAGAACAGCACAATGTTTTGATATATGCATACATAGGGCTCTGCTCACCACATTCAAGGTAATTAACATATCCAAACCTGGATTTTGTTTGTTGGTTTGTTTGTTTGAAGGGGGTACTGTTTATTGTTTCAGCAATTTGAGCCAAGTCTTGATGCAAGAGACAGGGCAGACCCTTGAATGCTTAGTTCCTACAATCTACTGTGCTTCCTACAAAACTCAAAAAGATAAGAGCCCTGAGCTTCAGTTTCCTCATCTATAAAATGGAAATTTACAGAGTTGTCTCAAAGAGCTTTTGCAGCTTTTCAAGATAGCACACAGTAGGATCTCTCAATAGAGAGATAAGCAAATATTTCCTGTAACTCAGGAAATGTCATTAGGGCACTTAGGAAGAGGGTTCTGATTGGGTGTGGCGGTGCACACCTGTAATCCCAGCAGCTCAGGAGGATGAGGCAGGAGGATCTCAAGTTCAAAGCCAGTCTCAGCAAAAATGCGAGGCGCTAAGCAACTCAGTGAGACCCTGTCTCTAATAAAATACAAAATACACTGTAGCTCAGTGGTCAAGTGCCCCCTGAGTTCAATCCCTGGTACTAAAAAAAAAAAAGGAATAATGTTCTAAGGTTGAGACCTACTTTACCTGGAAGAAAGAATCTGCAAGTGAGCCTACGAGGGTGTGCACTCAAGAGAGGAAACCACCACCTTTGCCCATCAGAATCACTAACAATGACTTTTATTGCTGAATGCGCTACTTTGCTTCTACTAGTAAAGTCTTGTCAAACAGGAAACAGGTTTTTAAGGCAACAGGGTCCCTGGGAGTTCAAACTTCTGCTCTCAAATGCTCTTGCAAGATGCACAATTGGCACCGACTTACAGGAAATATTTAATTGGAATCGGAAGGCGCTGGCTCCATGGGCCTTGGTTTATGTAGTCTGCAGACTCCTGCTGCAGGGATTTTCGTGGGTAAGCACAGTCACTCATTTATTTATATTTGCCAAAGGGGAGTGAAACCAAAACAGTCCGAGGGTGCTTCTGGGGTGCAAGTACAGCCTGTGCGGGGTTAGGAAAAGAAAGGGGAGAACATCTGTCACACAAGAATTCCTCTTAGGAAAGAGGAGGGCTGGGGCTGAACTCCCAGTGACATATTTATGAGCTCAGTATCGGTTGCTCGTGCTGATAAGCGCTGGTCATTAAAGGAAGGAAAAGTCACCTTTGTGTATATAAAATATACAAGATTCATAGTCTGAAAAGACCAAGGAGGAAAGCATTAGGTAAATAGAGGATATCCCTTCAAGTACAATGTGAAAATTAACTAAGTAGGAGAATGGAGAAGGTAGGTGTTTCTTTCTGAGTCAAATGTTGAGAAAACAAGTGACTCCTTAATTTGAAATCAAGGTGAAATCAAGGCCTTCAGCCTTTTTTTTTTTTTTTTTTTTTTGGTACCAAGGATTGAAATCAGGGGCCACTTGACCACTGAGCCACATCCCCAGCCCTGTTTTGTATTTTATTTAGAGACAGGGTCTCACTGAGTTGCTTAGCGCCTCGCATTTTTGCTGAGGCTGGCTTTGAACTTGAGATCCTCCTGCCTCAGCCTCAGCCTCAGCCTCAGCTTTCAGCTTTTTGTGGTTTAATTCCAAGAATGGAGGACAAAGAAATTCCTCCTCCCAGCCCTTTAGTCCCCTTTTGTGTGTGTCCTGCCTGACCTCCACTCTGGCTAAGAGGACAGGTGGTGAAGTTGAGTGGATGGATACCAGGCTGTCGTCTCTGCCCCTCTCTGGCTCTGTGAGACTGGGTAAATTATCCAAAAGTCTCCCTTTCTTTCTTTGCAAAATATGGATGATAATGACCATGAGGGTGAGAGGAACAGGGCAGAGCCTGGGCCAAACAGCATTCCCTACACCAAGTCTCTTGTTATCATAGACCATTGATTTCCCCAGAGTTTTCCAAAGATTCAGCTGAGTGCCAAGAGCTTCTCCCAATACCTTCAAGGACAGAAATTTAATTTGAACATCCATATTTACAGTCATTAGCACTTTGCTAGAGGAGGGTAGGGGATGGGGATAGAACACTTCCTGGAAATTCTATCATAAGATTCCCAATCCCTAAACTACCTTGGTCCATGGTGACAGTCCCCTCCCTCTCGCCCCATTCCTTGGTTTCTAGAGTCATTGACTTTGTTGTCACCAATGGCCCCTGGATTAGGCCTTGCAGAGTACACAAGAGTCCTCTCCTTTCTGCCCCTCTGGGGCTACCTCTAAACCATCCCTCCCCCTTCCAGATTCCCTAATTTCCCTACTTCCTCTGAGGACTTGCAAGATTCCGGTCTGATAAGCATATCTCCCCCAGAAGTCAGGTTTGCATATCTCAAGGCCCACCCTCATCCTCAGAATATTCACCTTTATGATCTAAGACTCACCTGTCCCCATTCAGTCACAAAGGTAGATTCTTGGGCAATGAAGACTGTTGACAAATGTTCTTCTTCCTGGGCTGGGTTAGAAAAGATTTTCTCCGGAAGAAAATAAACTGGAGAAAAGGCCTTATCTCTGTAGCCCTTCCTATCACGCGGGAGAAAGGATTGACAATTTGCATCCAGCAAGTTCAATACCCTCAGGTTCCCCATTCACAGATTCCACCCACCACAGATCAAACACATGTTGGGACTTGTTTTCCTGTTACTCTTCCCCGAACAATGCAGTCCAACAGCTATTGACTTAGCATTGACATTGTATTTGGTGTAGTAAGTCATCTGGAGATCATTTTAAGCACATAGAAGAATGTGTACAGGTTACATTCAAACACTGTATACACACTGCATAGATAGATCAGGGATTTGAGCATCCGTGGATTTTGACATCTGAGGGATGGTTTTGGAATCAATCCACCATGACAGTGAGGGATGACTCTTGAAAGACCCTTTTCCAGGGTCCCCTGCTTGTCACTGAGGCAATTTGGTCAGTCAAATGGGTTCTCAAAGCCCTTTTTTTTTTACAGCAGTTAGAAATGGAGGTGTAGGCACCATCTGTTATATTTTTCCTCTGTAGGTCTCTCTCTCTGGTCTCCTTCACCATATGATGTATTTCTAGTTTGATTTTTAGTGACTGCCTTGGAACTTCTTTCGTGGGGTTGGCTGGAAAGGAAAGCATCAGGGGTAACATGTCACTTCTTTTCATTTTACATCCTATAATCCATCAGCAAATTGTAGTTTGCTTGGGTTTATTTTCAGAACCTGTTAACTCCTCACCCCTCTAAGGACGCTGCCTGATCCAAGCCATCCATTCCTGCCCAGTGTTCTAAAGGGCTCTTATCTGACTCCTGGCTTCTACCTGTCTCTCTTTATTCAAGCAGCCACCACCACCACCACCATCATCATCATCATCATCATCATCATCATTATTATATTTTGTTTTGGTAGTACTGTGGATTGAACCAGGGGCTTTATAGCTTACTTCTGAGCTATATCCCTAGACCTTTTTTTTTTTTTTTTTTTTTTTAATTTTTAAGACAGAGATCTTGAACTTACAATCCTCCTGGCTCATCCTCCTGAACCCTGGGATGATAGGCCTGTGTGCACCACCAGGCCTGGCTTGTTGATTCTATCTCACCTCTCTGAACTTTACTAGAACGAGGCTCCATCAGAGCAGGGGTATTTGTCTGCTTTGTTCCAGGGTCCTCAGTGCTTAGAGCAAGACCCAGCACTCAGTAGATGCCCTAATCATATTCAAGGTCAATCAATGAATGAATAAGAGGAAACCCCTTCATTCAATGTCAGAAGGAGAATGAATTCTGTCTTCCACCGCTTATTAGCTCTATGACCTCCAACCAGATCCCCTAACTTTACAAATTGAGGTTCTCAACAGTAAAATGGGAATGGCTGTGGTTCCTACCTCACAGATTGTGTGGCAGGATTGTCTAAATCATTTGTAGAAAGTATTTTGTCCAAGCTGGGTGCGGTGGCACAGATCTGTAATCCCAGGGACCCAGGAGGCTGAGGTAGGAGGATCACAAATTCAAGGGCACAGGCAGCTGGCTGAAGGATCTGTGTGTTATTCTCCTAACACAGAAGTGCCAAGAGCACCTCCTTGCTCTGAATTAGGGATGGTACTGCTGCTCCTTAGGGGCCAAAATAAGACCCCAGAAAGCCTAATGGGGCCTCGTGATCGCACTGCCTGGCAAATAGGTTGCCTTAAGCCACTGGAAAAACCTGTTTTAACCTGGCACTGTCATCCCAGTGACTGACTTGGGAAGCTGAGACAGGAGGATTTCAAGTTTGAGGTCAGCCTTAGCCATTTAGCAAAGCCCTAAGCAACTTAGACCCTGTCTCCAAATAAAAAGTTAAAAGGGCCCAAGGGTAAAGCATCCCTGGCTTCAATATCCTTACCAAAAAGAGAGAAAAGAAAAGAAGAAGAAGAAGAAGTTGTTTTAAAGCCCCCAACACATCTGGGTGGTGCACCTCTCCCCCAGCCACCATGAACCCTGTGTTCTCCACCATGTGACCAGCCTGCCTTTCAAGAGGTGAGGGATCAGCCTTTTATTATTTGTTAAAGCACTCAGCAACCAGAAATAAACAGGGACGCTGATGTGGATCTGAGAATGAAAGGATATCTTTCAAGTCTAATAAATGTGATAAAAATAAACAACATCCTTTCATAAGTTTAATGGAGCATGGCTCTGTGTTTATCTTGTGTCGTGTACTTGAGATTACCCCATTGGAAGAAGAAAACACTGGATGAATGCAGGGAGTCTATTTGGTAATCTGCAGCGGTTGGAAAGGAGTTTTCTGCTTCCTGCTGGGTGCTTTCCGCCTCCCTGAGGAAGTCATTGGTGGTATTCTTCACGGTAATGAGAATGAGCAATCTCCAAGGAGGCAGTGGGTTCCCAAACTGCAGCCGTTCTTCTATTTGATAGTTGGTTATAAAAGAACTCTATGTTCTTTTTCTTCCACCCTGAGAATGGAGGGATTTTACTTTGGGTGTTAGGACACCTGAGCATAATAATAATAATAACAAATGTAACTAACACTTATCAAAGTGCTGGACAAAAAGTGCTTTCTTTCTTTCTTTCTTTCTTTTTTTTTTTTCTTTTTTGGTGCTAGGAATCGAACCCAGGCATGCGCTACCACTGAGCTCCATCCCCAGCCTTTTATGTTTTATTTTGAGTGAGAGTCTTGCTAAGTTGCTGAGTCTGGCCTCAAACTTGTGATCCTCCTGCCTCAGCCTCCCAAGTAGCCAGGATTACAGGCATGCTTCACCATGCCAGGCTCAAATTTAATTTTTTTTTCTAGTTGTCAATGGACCTTTATTTTATTTATTTATATGTGGTGCTGAGAATAGAACCCACACATGCTAGGCAAGTGTTCTACCACTAAGCTACAACCCCAGCCCTCAAAATTAATTTTAACTACAAATAAAAGTACAACTGGGAATTCTGATGTTTTACCGTTTTTGTTTTTTTTTCTTAAGGAAAACAATCTGGTAATATTTGTGATGACATATGCTTATACAGATGCCCTAGAAATTTCCAACAATTCTCCAAGAATATTGGTCCAAGTGGGGGGTGGATTAAATAGATATTCTCTCTATCCGTGGCAACAAGGATATCATGACTAAAGTATTGAGGGGCGAGTGGGAAGGCCCTGGGACTGGGAGATTTCTGTGTCTTGCTAACTCAAATAATTTCTCCTATTAGACAGGTAATTCTGCAAGCTCCACCCCATCACACCTCCATTCCTAGTAAATCCTTCCCAAAAGATTTAGTCTAGGACCAGATTAATATCTACCCACAACACACTTAAACACACGCACTGCACCCTCCCTGGAATTATTAAACCTCTTCAACCTATTGCTTACTCAAAATCAACCTTTCTTCAGCTGGAAGATTACAAATTAGAGGCCAGCCTCAGCAATTGAGCAAGACCATGTCTCAAAATAAAAAAATAAAAAGATTCAGACATAGTGGCACACCCCTGTAATCCCAGCAACATGGGAGGCTGAGGCAGGATTGCAAGTTCAAGGCTAGCTCAATGATTTAAGAAGGTCCTAAGTAATTTAGTGAGACCCTGTCTCAAAATATATATATAAAAAAAAGACTGAGGATGTGGCTCAGTGGTTAAGCACTCCTGGAATCAATCTCTTAATACCAAATTTTTTAAATTAATAAATAAATAAATAATAGGGATGATAATGTAGGTTAGTGGTAAAGGACCCCTGGGTTCAATCCCCAGTACCAGAAAAAAAAAAAAAGAAAAAAGAAAAAAGAAAGAAACCAACTTTTCTGGAAAGCAGGCACTCCCACCTTTTCAGGTCTCCCAGAAAAGCCATTTCCCCCAATAAAATATCAATTAGTGAGCACTGGACACCCATTCTATTCCCAGAAAGGGACCCCCTCTGTAGTGGGATAAGGGCCCAGTTTCTCCTGAAGGGTTCTGCTGATTCTTGAAGACCTCGGCAGGCCCTTGCTGTTCCCGCCCATCCTGCCCATGGGTCATCTGCCCACAGGAGCCAGAGGAGAACCTGGAGCCAGGAGAAGGCCAGAGGCCTGGCTGGCGCAGCTTTGTTAGTGTTGGAGCCATAGTGAGAGAGTGACCCAAGTTGGAAAGAGATCATCCTTAAGGCTTCCAGGTAAAGATGTTTGCATTTCACCTGAGAGAAAAGGTAACCCTAGAGAAAGGGACATGAATACACTGGCATTTCTCCCTAGTTCTAGGGAAGGCTGTCATCTGTCCCACAGAAAGAGACGGTTCATGACTAAAACAACCTGGAAGACTGATACAGGGTGCTGGAAACTTCCTGACCACCGTGACTCAGGGAATTAGGTTAGCCGAGTTTCTAATTCTCCCTTTTACCTTTCCTTCATTCTTTTTTCTTTTTCTTCCCCTTCCCTTCTTCTCCCTCCCTCCCTTCCTCCCCCCTCCCTCTCTCCCCACTGGGGATTAAACCCAGGGTTGCTTAATCACTGAGCCAAATCCCAGCCCCTTTTATTTTTTATCTGGAGACAGGTTCTGGCTAAGTTGCTTAGGACCTTGCTAGGTTGCTGAAGCTGGTCTCAAACTTGCGATCCTCTAGTCTCAGCCTCCCAAGTCTCTGGGATTACAGGAGCGTGCCCCAGCACCTGGCTCCCCTTTTGTTTCAAATGCCCCTGGGGCTGTCCCCTTGAGGGTGGAGGACAGATGGTGTGCTGAAAAGCACATTAGACTCATCAGCCAACCTGCAGCTCCACAGTGGCCCAGGCAGCCTCAGCCTCAGCGTCCTCAGCTGTAAAATGGGCACATAGAGCTGGAAGAGCTTCCAGATCCCTTCCAGCATCCGGGTTTTGTGATTTTATAAAAGCAGTCACACTTGCCCCTGTGCTCCATCCTGCAGAGAGGCCATCAGGGTGGCAGCTGGTGGCCTCTCACACCTAAAGTCTCTTCTTCAGAGTGGCATACCCACCCACGGTCAGTAGGCCTGCTCTAAAGGAGTTCACACGCAAGGGCCCACACTAGGTGTCCCAGGATGAAGGGGAGCTTCCAGAGTTAGCAGCCCGGACCTGAAACCAGAATCCTGTGCAATCCCCAGAGTACCACCTCTGGCTTATTGATTACAGAATCCCTGAGAAGCCTCCTTCCTTCCCTAACAGTCCCGTCATTGAATCGGGCTCTTTTCTTCCTTTTTTCTTTCTTTGAGTTTTTTTTTTTTTTTTTTTTTTTTTTTTTTTTTTAAACAAAACCAAGTTCTTTTCCCCCCGAAACTGAACATGAGGAGTAGCTGTGGGTCAGAGGCATAAGAACAAAGGACGCCCTCCCCCAGAGAGGAAATACAGAAAGGATTAGCCTTCTTCAAAGGTTCAATAATGAAATACTTTCCTTCCCCTGGACAGGCAATTTCATCAGGGCTCACTGCAAGGGGAACAAGATGCCATTGTCTTGACTTAATTGGCATAAGATCTCCCCCTCCTCCAAATGATCGGTCGGACGTCTGTCCAACGCCCTCTGCCTGGAGACGAAATCCCTTTTAAACACTGCACCCTTCCGCTGGCAAAGGCCCAGGCTCTGAGAAGAGTTCTCACCTTGGCCCAGATACTGCCTGCCCTGAGCTGGGAGCCACTGCTTCCCAGGGCTTTGGGTGGCCCCCTCCCCTCTGCATGGCATGGGTACAGACTGACCAACAAGGAAGGTGGCCTTCACAGTCCCACCACAGTCAGAATCCAAAAACTAGAGTGGATATACTTTCTGAATCTTTACCGAGACTCCCCACATCTGCAGTGAGGGGGACATTAGGGTGGGAACCCCCTGGAAGAGAATTCTCTAACAAAAAGGCCTGACCCTTTTTGTTCCTTGCAATGGAAGAGAGGGAAGAGTTGATCAATGGACAGAGTCCTGCTGGCCAGGGCTTGCATGACCCCACTGATCTACCTCTGCGGTCCCTCTTCCTTATTGTTCTTGCCAGACACTGGCCATCTGTCCCCTCAGCCAACAAAGTTGGGTCGACTCCACCAGGGTAGGGCTGGGCCTCTGGCCACTGCTCTTATCTCTGCTGCCTTCTGGCTGAGAGAATGTGGAGGCAAATCGCTCAGCCATCTAGTAGCTGCCTGCCTGCCCTTCGGGATTCTTATTTCCAGAGGAATTTGAGGACAGCTTAAAAAGTGTTCAGGAGAGGTTGAAAAGGTTTACATAATCTCCCAAAGAGAACAATGGGAAGTCCCAGTATCAACTGGACAGACAGCAGGAGACACTTACCTATAGAGCCACATTTTATCCCCTGCCCCAATGGTGAGATTCCTTGATAGCTGAATCTAATGACTAATGTACCTTCTGCCCCACCCACCCCCAAATCATCCATATTCTTGGAGAAGACTCTTAGATCTCTGGTTAGAACTTCAACCCAATAACTAGTTAATAAATTCCAAAAGGCCAAGTTAAATGGACTCATGAGATCACTACCCATTCCCTATCATTTAATCTCCTCCCTGAGTCATCCACCCACCCCATCCCACAAGAAGATGTTTGACATCTCTTGGACTTCTCACCAGGGCTTTCTGCTCCAGAGTTTCTCCAGCCCAACTCATTCATCACTATGGTTGAGCCTGCGTCTCCATAGCCATACCTTCCTGGTACGCCATGAAACTCAGAGGAAGGCAGGCCTCAGAATTAGACTGTTCCATCCCAATGTGAATTACACCAAGGGGACGGCAGACTTAAAATGTCAAGCAATGACAGGTCCTTGGCAGGGCACAGTGGCACATGCTTGTAAATCCCAGTGGTTCGGGAGGCTGAGGCAGGAGGATCACAAATTCAAAGCCATACTCAGCAAAAGCGAGGCATTAAGCAACTCAGTGAGAACCTGTCTCTAAATAAAATACAAAATAGGGCTGGGGATGTGGCTCAGTAGTTGAGTGCCCCAGAGTTCCATTTCTGGTACCCAAAAGAATAAAAAGAAATGATAGGTCCATAGGTGTGTTCTTGTAGTACTTGGATTTGGGGAAGTCAAAAAAGCTCAAAAGTAACCTGTAGTGGGCTGGGAGTGTCGCTCACTTGTAGAGCACTTGCCTAGCATGCACAGGGTTCAATCCCCAGCACCAAATGAAAAGAAAAGGAAAAAACTCAAGTAAGTTGAAGAAAGGTTATAGGGGGTTATGCCCACCACAGTGTCAGACTCCTCATTGGAAAGGAAGCTTTGTCCTTTGAAGCCTTTCCCAGCCTGTCCGAGAAGCACAGAGAGCAGGTGATGGTGAGTTTATTGCATAATGTGCCCAGAAACCAAGAGTGACTCAAACATAAAGAGAGCCGGGCACAGTGGCACGCGCCTGTAATCCCAGCTACTGGGGAGGCTGAGGCAAGAGGATCGCAAGTTGAAGGCCAGCCCGGGCAACTTAGTGAGACCCTGTCTCAAAATAAAGAATTCAAAGGGCTAGGGATAAAGCTCAGTGGTAAAGTGCCTCTGGGTTCAAACCCCAGTAGAAAGGGATATGGAGGCTTAGAGCTGAACTTCATTTCATGAGACCTGTTTCCCAGTGAGCCTTCCCCAGCTAGAACTTGGGGTATGGGGAAGGAGGTGGAGGACGGAGGGGGGCCGATTTCCCTCTAACCCAACCCCCCTGAGAAAAGTGTTCACATCTACCCCAGCCCAGCCCCAGCTCCATCCAGCTCAGGGTGAAAGGGCTGAGAGGGAAGTGTCAGGCCTCCTCTGGTCAGCACCAACCAGCCCTTCTGCAAACCCTGACTCCCGAGGGTCAGGCAGTGACCTGTCTGACTAAGGGGTCTGGTTCAGGCAGCAGAACTGCGAGTGAAAAGGGAAATTCACATGGCTAAATTTATAGGCCTTTCTGTATTTTTTTTCCCCTTCTTTTTGGTGCTGGTGATTGAAACCAGGAATACTTAACCACTGAGCCACATCCTCAGCCTCTTTATGTATTTTATTTAGAGAAAGGGTCTCCCTGAGTTGTTTAGGGCCCTGCTAAATTGCTGAGGCTGGCTTCAAACTCACGATCCTCCTGCCTCAGCCTCCAGAGCTGCACCAATTACAGGCATGTGCCCCCACACCCAGCGCAGTTTCTGTTTTTTGATCCCTATTTTGAAATTTAATTTCCCAGCCCTGTCTGTGAAAGGTGTCAAGTATTTTTCCAAAACACCCCCCCCAAAAAAAAAGTACACGCTATTAAATCTGAGAGCCAAACTCAATTGCAGAAAAGAACATAATGTCACCTGATAATAGAAAGGTACACAGTGATGAAGTCCCCAAGGCCACATAGCTGTTGTCCCCCCCCCCCCCTTGGAATCATGCTGTCCACTCCCAGGACGATGTAGAACAGGCTGCTACTGCTGATGAGCAGATGAACACGAACGTTCTAGGAAACTTTGTTATCCATTATCTACCAGAGATAGGGATGGTCTGGATTCTATTCCAAAATTTGGAGTCATTCATACGTATGCATCTTCTTGTCCCCACTTAGCTCTCCACCACCAAGGAAGCAAACAAACAAAAAATTGCAATAGATTGAGTATCTCTAATTTGAAAATCCAAAAATCTAAAAATGCTCCAACACCCATAACTTTCTGATCACCAACACAATACCACCAGTGGAAAAATCCAACCCTGAAAACTTCCATCCACAAATGTATTTAAATATTGTATAAAATCACCTTCAGGCTATTGTATATTAGGTGTCTATGAGACAGGAAAATTTTGGGTTTAGACTTGGATCTCGTACCCAAGATATCTCATTATATATGTGCAAATATTCCAAAAATAGGGGAAAAATCCAAAATCCAAAATACATCTAGTCTTAAGCATTTTGGATAAAGGCTATTTAATCTGTATTTATAAGTTTCATTTGAGAAAAAAAATATTTAAGTACTATATTTTCCTTTTTTCACCCAGTATACTTTTCCATTACAGCTGGTTTATTCAGCTCATTCTTCTTTTTTTGTAAGCTCTGCCCTTGCTGCTGTTCAGAAAGAGCACAGCCAAAACTTGATTCTGCTTTTGCTTTTCTTTCTAGCAAAACATTTTAGTTCCCTTTATCACTTTTATATCCTCAAACTGTCTTCCAGGTTTTGGATTCAGTTTTGGGTTTTGTTTTGTTTTTTATTTTGCAGTACTAGGGATGAAGCCAAGGGGTGCTCTACCACTGAGCTGTGTCCCAAACCCTTTTTATTTTTGCTTTTGAGATAGTCACTGGGGTTATAAGCGTGCACCACCATGCTTGGCCCAGGTTTGAGTTTTTTAAAATTTCTCCCTAAATTAGCTGAGTGGAGTGGCTCACACCTGGTCTGTAATCCCAGCCACTCGAGAGGCTGCAGCAGGAGGATGGCAAGTTCAAGGACAGCGCCAGGAACTTAGTGAGACCCTGTTTCAAAATTTCAAAAGCAAAAATAAAAAGGACTGGGGATATAGCATGGTAAGAAAGTTCCCCTGGGTTCAATCCCTGGTGCCAAAAAAAAAAAAAAAAAAAAAAAATCTCCTGAAATCCAGAAATTGAAGTTATGAAACCCTGGACATAGTATTCCTGGTATTTATGTGATATTTAAAAGAAAAGCAAAAAGAGGGGCAGGGAGTAAGAGAATACATAATACATAGATGCAGATTGAATGTCACTTGGCATTTCTCTTCTCTAGCTGATGTAGGGTTTTAACATCCTACTAAAAAAAAAAAAAGAAGAAGAAGAAGAAGAAGAAGAGAAATGTGTTCCCAAGATAGATTAGCAGTAAATTGTCAAACACCTTTGATGCTACTCTTAGTTAGCAAGTTACATAATTAGCCAATTGTATCAAGAACGTTTATAGCCAACATTTGTTAGTTTGGTTCCTTAACAAGAGATAACAGCTTCCTGCCATAGGTGAGCGACCTGGCTGGCACCATCACTCAGGGTGATGGGTCACACTGAGTAATTCATTTCCTTAGTAAGGTCTCTGTTTCTTCATGCAACAATGAATTTTCTGCCTACCCACGACTCAGAGCCACAGCAAGATTAATATAAGAATGTTTGCAAAGCATCCAGGCAATTAGCATTTCCAGTGAACCTCGTGTGTCAGGGCCCTAGATCTACCTGGGGTAAGGTGATGGGATGGAGGCCTGGAGCTCTGGACATTCTTGCTGTATTATCATTTGGGCCTTGATCAGGTCAGAAAAATACACAGGGACACAGCTACAGGGGAGGACAGAGGTACATATCTCAAGTGACCCCAAAATGAAAGAAGAAAGAAGTTCTGTGTGTGGTCAATGGTACTAGTTTTAAACTTTGTGAGGTGTGGCCTCTGTGAGGGTGCCTACCAATGTCAAATGACTATCACATAAAGAAATCATCATTATCTATTTTGAATTGGGGGAACGTGGATCCTGCAGGCTGAGAGATGGCTGTTCTGACCCTTTGTGGGACCAGGTAGGCGCCCTGGTGAGCAAACTGAGTTGATGTGGAATCATCTGTGAGCTCCTTCTTCTAGCCCCAGCCTATTATCCAATATGGGATATTAAACTGTGTGCTCCAGAGAAGGATTTAATTTTGAGAAAACAAAAAGATCATGTAAAGTTGCCTTTTCATGTTATGATAGGATTCTTTCTTTTGCTTTTTAAACAGGCCATCCATCCTAGAATCATCAAGACCGGTGAATTTTAAAATAAATTTAACCCAGTTGGGTATGGTGGCACACCTGGAATCCCAGCAACTGAGGAAACTAAGGCAGAAGGATCAAAAATTCAAGGCCAGCCTCAGAAACTTTACCAGATCTTGTTTCAAAATAAAAAATAAAAAGGTCTGGGGATGCAGCTCAGTGGTAAAGCACCCGAGGGTTCAATTTCAAATAACAACAACAAAAAAAAAATTTAAATTTAATTAATTCATTTATTTAGTGCTACTGAAGTCAAATCCAGGGGCACTTTGCCACTGAGTTACATCCCCAGCCTTTTTATTCATTTTTAAAATTTTTTTTTAGCCCTTTTTATTTTTCACTTTGAGACAGGATCTCACTAAGTTACTTAGGACCTCACCAAGTTGCTTAGGACCTCACTAAGTTGCTGGAGCTGTCCTTGAACTTGGCAATCTTCCTGCCTAAGCCTCCTGAGCCCCTGAGATTACAAGTGTGTGCCGCTGCATCCAGATTAAAAATAATTTTTTTTTTTTAAATTAAAAAGGGCTGGGATATAGTTCAGTGATAGCACATCCCTGGGTTTGATTCCCAGAACTCCACCACCACCCCACACAACCCAACAATGATAACATTTAATCCATTACAAACTCTAGCATATGTTAGGTTATTAGTCATATAAGCTCCTACAGGTTTTAAAATATACAGAGAAGGGTATATACGAGGGTGTTCCAATGGGGGACTCCAGGTGCATTAAGGGTGTGCAGCACCTCTTACCTGCCACATCCAAGATGGACATGTGGAGAGCTGGTTGCCTTAAGTTGGTCAGGTCAGAGGGTCCCAGGTCTGCAAGACCAAGGCATGAAAAGGAGGCTTTACAAACACCTAACATTCTGCTATTATCTGAGATGGGAGCCACGTTATAGATTTAAGTCTCTTTCTCCATTGCCTCCCTACACTGGACTATCTCCTTGAGAGCAAATACTTCATTCATTCGTTCATTTACATTTACCTCTAGCTTCTAGTTCTGTCCCAGGTATTCAACAGTCGCTCAAAGAATCCAATGAACTAAACTGAAAGCCAGGTCTTGGAAGGTCCAGGGTCAGACGATCCGAGCAAGCATAGGCGGGTACCCAACCTCCACTTCTCTCTGGAGAGTCAGGCACAGACCTTAGTGTCCAGGGGAGGCTCTTGGGTGCAATGAAGGTGTTGTCTTCTGATGTCAGGCCATCCTGCCCCCCTCACCATGGAAGTCCCAAGACTCTCTAACCACCAGGACTAGGCTAGATGCTGAACCAAGAGCACCTGGTTCCAAGCAGCTCAACTCCCTGGTTTTTGGGTTGTGATGTAGCTCAGTGTTCATGTCCCTGCCTGTTCATGGGCAGGGCCCTGATTTCATGTCCAGTTCACAAAACAAAAACAACAGCCAACTTCCTGTTCTCTAACTCCTAAGAGTCTCTCTGCATGAAGGCAGATGGTGAGGTCTGAAGTTCTGGAGGGAACTCCATTACCTGAAGTCCCCCCTTATGGCCCCGTGCTTGACTCCATGCTCAGCTCTCATTCTCTAATTTCTGAATAAGGAACCTAGCCCGTTCATTTTGCACTGGGTCCTCCAAATCATGTAGCCGGTCCTGTCTCTCAAGCTCAAGAAAATGGAAGGACAGTATTAAAGTGTGCTTACCAAAAGCCATCTTTGAAAAGGAGAAAGTCCCCAAGTGAACATTCATCACTGGCTAACTTGTAAACAGAAAGTATCTTTAGGAGGAAAATAGTCTTTTCAACTTGGAATAGAGGTAGTTAGCAGAGACTCATACTCTAGGATGCTTGTGACACTTCGGGTGTGACTCATAGGCTGATTGTCAAAAAAGTTATGATGAAATTTAAAGTCATGGGGGCAGGGTAGTGAGATTAAGGAAAAGATTCTTTCCCCTTACATTTGAAACAGACTTACTTTTAATTTAATGACATTTCAATGGTAGAGACACTGGCTCTAAGGAGAACATGAATGGAATTTAATATATAATATACTTTGGAGTTAGCCTGAGCTTATAGAAATTTTCTGCCATACTTGCTCCTCCTAATTTCAACTAATAAAAAGATAGCAACAGCTGGGCACATGTCTGTAATCCCAGTGGCCAAGAGGCTGAGGCAGGAGGATTGCAAGCTCAAAGCCAGCCTCAGCAACTCAGCAACTCAGCAAGACCCTGTCTCTAAATCAAAGAGAAAAAAAAAGAACTGGGGATGGGGTTCAGTGTTTGATCACCCCTGGGTTCAATCCCTGGAACAGAAAAAAAAGTTGGGGGTGGGGAGGAGAAGGGAAGGGGGAAAGAAAATACAGTTGCAAAGATGAGGGTCTAGAGAAATTTGACTAGCTCTATCTTTAAAGAGTCTTCAAGTGTTACAAGGAAAAAATAATTGAAATGTCTGAGGGTTTTCATAAGACATCTTTTATAAGTGGGATCTCTGTGTAGTTTGCCAGGCTAAATTTCTAAGCTACAGGGGGAAACTCCAGACTTCAATAACAAATAAAAAGGGAAATGAATTATTGGGTGGCCCAGGGAGGAAATTCTGTCTGGACAGCTCATTCCACGAACCTGTCTACTGAGTACCTTCCATCAAAGTTGCTACAGAATTTTTCTCACCTTCTACAGTGAATTTTGCTTTCTTTTTTCTTTTCTTTCTACAGCACTTGGCTCCTGTATCCCTTTGACATATATTATCTTTTGGGTTTTGTCTTAGCATTTTCTGACTTTCAGGCACTACTAAATGCTCTGGTCTTAATCCTTTATTTCCCTGGCCCAATTGTAGCCCCATTCATTCGTGCGGAGACCTCTGGTTCCTTTTACTGGAAAATGGTATTAGAAACTAAAATCCAAGCACTGGGTTCGCTTGTCATTTTGTTCCTACTCTAAGATTCCAACCTTAACTTTTGTAACTTCTCTGCTTTAAAATCTCTATAGCTCAGCCAGGCACAGTGGTAGACAGCTGTAATCCCAGCAACCTGGGAGGCTGAGGCAGGAGGATCTCAAGTTCCAGGGCAGCCTCAGCAATTTAGGGAGACCCTCAACCACTTAGCAGGACTCTGTCTCAAAATAGAAAATTAAAAGGACTAGGGATGTAGCTCAGTGTCAAAGTGCCCCTGAGTTAAATCCTCAGTACCAAAAATAAATAAAATCAAACAAAGTAAAATCTCTGTAACTCAGATTGCTATAGAAAGAAGTCTAGATTCTCCGGCCTTACATCACATCAAAGCTCCCCCACCATGTGTTCCCAATCCACCTTGCCTAATGGTACCTCCTCCATCCCCACAGGTCCCTTATACGCCTGGCACCTTATTCTCACAGAGTCCTGACTCCCCTTATCTTCTCCCCCTCCCCGATGTTGGTGATTCAGTTGCTGCCACCTAACCTGGTCCTTTCTCAATCATTTCATACTGCCCACCCCCAACCCTTAAAGCTTAGGATACTTTCCCCTCCACCACAACCCTTTAGGATCTCTCCAACAAGACGTGATAGTTTCTGCCTTCAAAAATCACAGATAGTAGATTTACATGCAAAAGCCATGAGCCGTGTACAAAATATTTTGAAATCTATAGTTTCTGTTTAATCCTCCTACAATTCATTTCATAGGTTAAAGAAAAAATTAAAGCCCAAGACTGTAAAGTGATTTTTTCCCAAAGTCACACAGCTACTAAGAGACCAAAGCCAAATTTAGAACACAAGTCTGTTGATTCTAGGTTTGGAGCTCCAGTGACAAAGCCCTTCGCCTTTGACTATTTTTATGTGAATATCTGTGATCCCTCCCACATATTTTTGTAGTACTCCTAGTACCTAAAACTACTTGGGGATATAGCAGGGACTTGACACTTATTAATTAAATAAGTGAATAAGCAAACCCAAACCAAAGAGAGCTCTATCAATTTACTGTTCTACTGGGAATATCATAAACATGATTTCTGCTGCTTCTGCATCATTAACTGTCATCAGCATTACAGTTTCTGGTTTTTGTGTTGTTTTTATCTTTGCCACCTTTAGAAAAAGCAAGTCACTAACAAGCAAGATCACATTGTATTAATTAGTTTCTTGACTACCAGTGACTTCAATTTTCTTTTTTTGATCCTGGGGACTGAACCCAGGAGAGTTTTACTACTGAGCTTCATTCCCCAGCCCTTTTTACTTTACTTTTTTTTAGAGAGAGAGAGAGAGAGAGAGAGAGAGAGAGAGAGAGAGAGAGAGAATTTTAATATTTATTTTTTGGTTTTCGGCAGACACAACATCTTTGTTTGTATGTGGTGCTGAGGATCGAACCTGGGCCGCACGCATGCCAGGCAAGCGCGCTACCACTTGAGCCACATCCCCAGCCCCATTTACTTTTCATTTTAAGAGAGGATCTCGCTCCATTGTTTGGGGTCTTATTAAGTTTTTGAGGCTGACCAGGCATGGTGGCACATACCTGTAATCCCAGTGGCTCAGGAGGCTGAAGCAGGAGGATCACAAGTTCAAAGCCAGCCTCGGCAACTCCAAGGTGTTAACCAACTCAATGAGATCCTGTATCTAAATAAAATACAAAAAAAGGTCTGGAGATGCGGCTCAATGGTTGAGTGCCCCTGAGTTCAATCCCTGGTACCCCACGCCAAAATTTTTTTAAGTTATTGAAGCTAGTCTGGAACTTGTGATCCTCTTGCCTCAGCCTCCCAAGTCACTGGAATTACAGGCATGTGCTACTGCATGCAGCCCAGATTTAACATCTCTTAATTGTTTTTATCTTTTTGGATGTATTAAGTTCTAAATTTCTGAGAATTAATATTTTGAGAAAAAAATGGAAACATTATAAACATCCTATAATAAAGTAAAACTAAACAAAACATAGTCCGACTGTTGACTAAGTGTTTTTATTTTTGTTTCTTTGCTTGGTTCTGGGGATTGAACCCAGGGGTGCTTTATTACTGAACTACATCCTCAGTCCTTTTCTTTATTATTAATTTTTATTTTATTTTATTTTAATTTTTTTGTAAGCAGACACAATACCTTTATTTTATTTTTATATGGTGCTAGGGATTGAACCCGGTGCCTCATGAGTGATAGGTAAGTGCTCTACCACTGAGCCACAACCCCAGCCCCCAGCCCAATCCTTTCTATTTTTAATTTTTGAGACAGGATCTTGCTAAGTTGATTAGGCCGTTGCTAAATTAGAAGGCTGGCCTCAAACTTGCAATCCTCCTTCCTCAGGCTCTTAAATTACTGGGATTACAAGCATGCACCACTATGCCCACTGTCTGGGATGTTATTTACTAATGAAATAAACTTTTAGAAATAAAATACTCATATTCCTTTCCAGTTAATATCAGGTGGAAAAGCATATAATTATATATAACTATATATAATATATATACACACACACACGTATATACACATACTCCCAATTTAAATTATATGCTCAAAAAACTGAAGATAAATTCACAAAATTATTAGCAATGGTTATTGTGGGCTTTATGGATTCATGAGTAATTCTTTTTTTCTTCTTTATTGCTGGGTTTTCCAACTTTTTCTAAGATGAATATATATTTACTAATAAGAAAAAAAATCTGTTATTAGTAAACACCACCAAAAAGTGTGTGTTTAGGGAACATGTTACATTATGAAGCCAGTGAGAACTGAGGCTCAGGGCAGTGGAGCATCTTTCTCAAGGTGACCTAGAAGTATCCCATCGCAGCCCTGCTCTCCTGATTCTCAAAAGGTATATTCTCACACATCACACATAAGAAAAAAGGTAGTAACTATAAAGTTGCCTCAAGTAAAAGATGTGACTAAGCTGTGGATTCCTGGAATCACCTGGGTCCTCATCCCTCAAATGTCACCACACCCCACATTTACCATAAGCATCCAAGCAATGGTGCCTCTTAGTTATCAAGGCATGCAAGAGTCACCTTTCTGAGTGACCCCTGGGGGAATTCATAACCTGTTAATCCCAGCCCAGAGCATTCTTGGAAATGCCACTTGCCTAAGCCAACACTTCTGAGAACAGAACAGTGGGGCACCATTGTTGATGGGGGAGATCCAACAGTTATTTAGGGATGAGTGTTTGTGCGGGAACATTGGTGGCTGGTGAGCATCCCTACCCAGGAAGGTTCAGATCACTCAGTATCCTATGGTGCCATTTTCTTTCCAAGATGTTGATCTCTCCTCTCCTGCTACTGCTTTATGGTTTTTAGAGAAGGTGAATGTCTCAAACTGGCCTCTAAACACTGGAGGCCAGAGAACTTTCTCACTCTTCCCTGTTGCTCTGTATCTCCAGGGTGGAGGGAGAGGGGCTGGTCCTGTAGGATGTTTCCCAGAATCCATGTTAATGACTTCTGTCTGGGTTCAGCAATGGGTAAGGGAAGGTTCTGGTGGGAGCTCAGAAGGACAAAGAGGAAACCCATTTCTCTCTCTCCCTCTCCCCCAGTACCCCATCTCCTGTAAGATGGACCTACCGTGGTCCTACCTTCTTTCAGGTGACCCCAGCCCCCACTCTCAGGTAATGCCACCTTCTTTGTCCCTCTAGCCTGTGATGGCAGTGGCTTCCTGCTGTTCCTTCACTACACGACCAATTCCTGGCATCGCCTTGATGTCCCTCTGTTGGAAAGGTTCAGAGTGGATTTCATTTTCCCTGGTTGGACCCTGACCCAGGCAAGAAGAGCAGATAACTGTCCTAGTGGCCTTCTGCTATCACTTTCAAAATGTGCCCCATTTTGGATACATTTCCAAAAGTGGGAAGAAATTGGTCAGGTTGAAAGAGACCACTTTGGGGACAAGAAGGCCTTCCAGTGAAGTCCAGCTTTGGAGCTGGTTACAGCTTTCCATGACTCTTCTGGCCCGAGACTAGGGAGCACCCCCATCATGCCAAGACACTTCACCTATCTGCAAGAACTGGGCAAGATATGGTGACTGTGTGTTTTGTTTTGTTTTGTTTTGTTTTTTATCAATCCTGCCAAGAATTTTCTTCCAAGAATTCTAAGAAACCCTGGAAAAATCAGTTGTGCAGCCAACTGTATGGAGACTCTCATTGGAGTTCAATGTTGCACCACCTCCCTCAAGAACTTCTCCTTGGGGAAATCACCTTTGGTACCTTGCTTGCTCAGTAGCTGGGTCAGAGGTTGTTTAGAAAAGTTTCAGCATGATCTCATGGAGGAGGGAGGATGTAAGGCAGAGAACATCAGGGAACCCCAGAAGTATGGAGATTCCTTCGAAAACTTGGAATGGAACCACCATTTGACCCAGCTGTCCCACTCCCAAAGGACTTAAAATCATGATACTATAGTGATGCAGCCAATTCACAATAGCTAAACTGTGGAACCAACCTAGATGCCCTTCAGTAGGCAAATGGATAGAGTAACTGTGGTATATATACATAATGGAATATCATTCGGCATTAAAAGAGAATAAAATTATGACTTTTGCAGGTCAGTGGATGGAGTTGGAGAATATCATGCTAAGCAAAGTAAGGCCAAGTCTTTGTCAGAGAAAGGAGCCTGAGAGAGCCATCGTCAGCCTCTGGCACTTGCCATCCTGGGAGCTGCACTTAGAGAAGCAAAGACAGCCTGTCCCAGGCCTCAGCCACACTGGCTCTATGTGGCGCGACAATGAGACAGAGGAGGCCCATTCTGTGAGTGCAGATCTCCTGGATGGGGAGGAACAGCAAGGGCAGGATCAAATGCGTTTCAGGTCAAGTGAAGGGCTCCGCTGACTGCAGATGTTTGAAGCCAAGGCCCTGAGGGCACATTTGTCAAGCTCTCAAAAAATAGAAACCAGGATCAAAGTAGAAGCACTTTCCAAATATAAACATTTGTCACCTACATTTACTTTTGATGTGCCCCATTTTGAATACATTTCGCCTTTATAAAAAGGACAGCTTAATCTCTCCGTACACACACTTGGATCCTTCAAACGGAGCCCAGCGGGGGGAGTTGAGAAAGGAAGTTCCAATCAGGGGAAATAAAAGAGGGGAGCAGAGAGATTCCTCCAGAGGAGTGAAACAGGAAGGAAAAAAGGAAACTCGCATTCCTGGAGCCCCTGGCATGTTACCTATTACCTCATATTTTCCAGCAGATTAGCTCTGGAAAGAGGGCGTCACTATTCCCGTTTTGCAAAGTGTTTAAGTCAGTCACGTACCCAAAATAACACAAGCTTCTTAGAGTCAGAATTGCCTCTTAGCCATGCCTGATTCCAAAATCCTTGCTGAGTTCTGTAATAAGCAGCCTTGTTGGCTAAAGAAAAGTGAGTGAAACCAATCCAGAAAGTAGTATGGAGAGTCCTTCGAAAACTTGGAATGGAACCACCATTTGACCCACCTGCCCCACTCCCAAAGGACTTAAAATCAGCACACTATTGTGATGCAGCCCATTCACAATAGCTAAACTGTGGAACCAACCTAGATGCCCTTCAGTATGCGAATGGACAATAACTGTGGTATATATACATAAAGGAACATTATTCAGCATTAAAAGAGAGTAAAATTATGGCATTTGCAGGTAAATGGATGGAGCTGGAAAATATCATGCTAGGTGAAGTAAGGCAATCACCAAAACCAAAGGCCGAATGTTCTCTCTGATAAGTGAATGCTGATCCAGAATTGGGGGAAGCATGGGGAAAAATGGAGGAGCTTTGATGGGGCAAAGGGGATGGAGGGTGGGGAGGGTGTATGGGGACAGAAAAGATGGTTGGAATGAGATGGACATCTTTACCCTAGGCACATGTAGGACTGCACATGGGGTGTGACACTACATGGTGTCCAACCAGAGAAATGAAAAGTTGTGCTGCAATTGTATACAATGAATCAAAATGCATTCTGCTGTCAAACATACCTAATTGAAATTAATTAATTAATTATTTTTAAAAAGAAAGGTGAGTAAGCTCAGCAGACTGCCCATCAGACACTCAGAATCCATTTGTGTCTACATAAATGGAAGGTTCTGGGTTGTTTTTTTTTAGGGGTGGGTACCAGGGATTGAACTCAGGGGCTGTCAATTACTGAGACACCTCCCCAGCCCTATTTCATATTTTATTTAGAGACAGGGTCTCACTGAGTTGCTTAGCACCCACTTTCGCGGAAGCTGGCTTTGAACTCATGATCCTCCTGCCTCAGCCTCCCAAGCCGATGGGATTACAAGCATGCGCCACCGTGCCCAGTCTTTCTGTGTGTTTAGGAGCTGGAAAACATCTGATTCTTTCATCAAACTCCTGTGACCTGAGACCTGCTACCCAATTTCAGAAACACGGAGCTTTAGTTCTACTTTTGAAACCACAAAGGATCAATGTCTATCAAATGAGCATGTCCCTGCCATCCACCTATGGCATGACATTCCCCTGGCTAAAAGGCCCTCTTCTTGCCTCCCCTCCCTGCCTACTCACTCTCCAGGAGCTCCAGGCTCACTATTTCCACCATGCTTTTTGGAACTCATCAGCACCCGTGTCCCTGCTGTCTCTTCCAGTTCTGTTGGCCCTCTGTATCCACAGCTGCCACATCAACCAACCCACAGTAGAAAATATTCTGGAAAAAAAAATGTTCATTTATACTGGACATGTGCATTCAGTACATGACTTCATTTGTCATCGTTCCATAAACAATGTGGTAAAAGTACTATTTCCATAGCATTTACCTTGTATGAGGTATTATAAGTAGTCTAGAGGTCATTTAAAGCATGTGGGAGGATTGTACAGGTTATGTGCAAATACTGCACCAGTTTATTTATTTGTTCACTTATTTACTTATGTATTGCTCACAGCCTCGTGCATGTAAGCACATGCTCTATCACTGAGCTACATTAAAAAAAAAATTTGTCCTCATTAGTTATACATGACAGCAGAATGTGTTTCCATTCATTGCACACAATTGCAGCACAACTTTACTACATTTCTCTAGTTGTACACCATCTAGAGTCACACCACATGTGCAGTCCTACATGTACATAGGGTAATGATGCTCATCTCATTCCACTATCTTTCCTGTCCTCAAGCCCCTGCCTGTCCCTCCCTCCTCTTTGTCCAATTAAAGTTCCTCCAATCTCTCCTCACACCCCACCCCCTATTATTGGTCAGCATCTATTAATCAGGGATGTGAGTGACATTGGATTTGTTGTTTGCAGGGGTCCTAGCACTGATTCCCTGCAGACACTAGGGGATGACCCTATTTGTCCTCAAATGGCTTTCATGGATTAGACCCTACCCTTTAACCAGATTGTAGGTGCCCTGAAGCAATTAGAGCAAAGGGAACACATTTTGACCAGGAATGGAGGCCAGGTCCCGCTCAGAGCCAGGCTGCGTGGTTGGAAGCCACTGCAGAGTCATTGCTAAGGGAAGACAAATAAAACCAGAGGAGGAACCGGAGGGCTGCCTCCACCCCTAAGAGATCAGGGTGTCCTTGCTCACAGTGATGGGCTTTCCCTACTGATTTAGGCAAAGAAAAGACAAATCAACTCTTTTATCTATCCCAAGTCATGAGCCTGATAGCTTCACCTTCCAAAGGAAAGGAGACCAATAGGACCTAGAAGGAGGAAGATGGCACAGAGTTTGGGAGGGAGCTTCCCCCAGCCCCTCTCTCTGATTGGCACGGGCCTGGTGGTTCCTGCCTTCCCCAAATGAGAAACCTTCCTATCTTTGCTTCCACAGAACTGGGAATCCACGTTCAGATTCATTCAAGGCCAACCCAGAGAGATTTACCCTTCTAGCGGATACATTCCTCTTGATGAAATTGTGAGATATGTCTTTATACGAAGAGATCAGGTTTAATTTAGGAAATCTGGTCATTGTTGAGCATGGTAAATCATCTTTAAAGCAAACACACTTATAGTCTTGGAGATAAAGTTCATTCCCCTGTGATGAGGTCGTTTCATGGAATGCTGCGAGGTCCCGGGCAGGGTTTCAAAGCCGTTCAGTCCCACTAGGTGAGATAGAGCTGCTTAGAGCTGCTGGGATTTATGGGCATGTTGGCACCCAGGTGACACGTTGGATAATCTTTAACAGAGGAAGTCTGGCTGGTGCCTGCTCTTTGTTCCAACTCCACTCTTATATTTGAGAACCCTTGTGATATACTTGTTATTCACGGCCGCCTTTGGGACTGTCACAAGCACAGGCTGGTGTTAGATGCTGGGCAAATAAAGCTCCCCCCAGCCCGGGTCTCCCTCCCGGAGACCTGGCAAGACATGGGTGGAATTTGCTCTCCATTCAGAGATATTTTGCAGAAGCTGCCGGGAGTATTTTCCAAACCACATTTTATAAGATTTGCTTATTTTCTTAGATAAACCATGATAACATTTTGGGCTTAGAACACAATATACTGCTTTAGCTGTTGGTGTCGCACAGCCTCTCTCTGGCAAGGGGAAGTCTCTTCTGGAGGATGTAAGCTCATGTGTCCCCAGGCATCACCCTCCTGTCCTGTGACCCATTTTCTGTTAATTTCTTGAAGACTGTTAATAGAGAAGGTCTCAGGAGACAAATAGGTATCTTGGTCGTTAAAAGATGTTGGAAAAGTTGGTGTCTAAGACACTAACCTATTTGATTTGAAAGCATCAAAGTGTTCTTTTTTTTTTCTCTCTCTCTCTCTCTCTCTCAGAGGTGAAAAGGATTCTGAGATGTACAGAGTATATACACAACTGGGTGGCTAATGACTAGGCCAATCATTATTTTTCGCCTACAGTTTACCTAATGCCAACTGAACCATGTCAATGGTAATAACAACATCCAAAATGACTTTGATGGGTTCCCTTTCTCCGAATGATCCTCTGATGAAGATGAGAGTCTAGTTCCTAGATGAGGTCACTAGGGAGCACTTTGTGTGTGTGTGTGTGCATATGTGAGTATGTGTGTGCGTGTGTGTGTGAGAGAGAGAGAGAGACAGAGAGACACAGAGATTGAGAAAGAGAGCACATTTTGATTGAATTATTCCTTTTTTTAAAAATATTTTCTACTTGTAGATGGACATAATACCTTTATTTATCATTATGTGGTGCTGAGGATCAACCCCAGGGCCTCATACATGCTAGGCAAGCGCTCTACCACTGAGCCACAACCTCAACCCTGAATTACTCTTTTTGTCATATTAGTTAACTGGACATCCTCTGAGAGCAGAGACAATATTTCCAATCCTACTCTGGCATCCACCCATAGAACGAGCTCAATGACTGCTTCATTAGCAAATGATTGAAATAAAAGAAATTTGTTTTGTTTTGTTGTTTTGTTTTCATAGACTCGAGTGCTCATGTAACATCACTTCATGCCACAAACATGTATTAATGGCTCACTCGGGGTTAAACATGGGGGATGCAGGAATAAATGAGACACGGTCACTGCCCTTAAAGAGCTCCCTGGGGGGAGGCGATTGGTAAGCAGCTCTGAAAGAATTTCTCCATGAAGTCCAGGCCAGGAGTTGGGGGATGGCAGGGCCACCTCTCCCTGGAGGGAGAACATGGCTAAAGAATTCACCATGGGGGTCTTCGGGGCCTGTAGCACTCACCCTTCTCATGCAGGAGGATCTCCAACAGCATGAGCAACCGCTGAGGCCCAGAGCTAGTGCCAAAAGACTGATCCAGAGGCTTGTCAGCAGCCACAGAGCCAAGTGGAGCAGGGAGAAATCAGGCTCTTTCACTGAGCAGGGAGCAAAAAACCTAAAGGTATGGAAACCTCTCAAAGACCAACAGTAGAGCAAGACTGAGCATAGCCAAAATTCTCTACACTGCACACCCAGGGCAATAATGATTATCTTTTGGACAATAGTTTTCCATTGGTGAGTGACTTTGCTACGAAATAGACGTCAAGAAGGCATGGTGGTACAGACTTGTAATCCCAGCGGCTCAGGAGGCTGAGGCAGGAGGATGGTGAGTTCAAAGCCAGCCTCAGCAAAAACGAGGCCTTAAGCAACTCAGTGAGAACCTGTCTCTAAATACAGTACAAAAAAATAAAAAATGTCTGAGGATGGGGCTCAGTGGTTGAATGTCCCTGCATTCAGTCTCTGGTACCAAAAAGAAAAGAGAAAAAAAAAAGAAAAGAGGGCTGGAGTTGTGGCTCAGCAGTAGAGCACTTGCCTAGCACATGGGAGGTCCTGGGTTTGATCCTCAGCACCACATGAAAATAAATGAATAGAATGGAGGTATTATGTCCAACTACAACTAGGGGAAAGAAAGAAAGGAAGGAAGGAAGGAAGGAAGGAAGGAAGGAAGGAAGGAAGGAAGGAAGGAAGGAAGGAAGGAAGGAAGGAAGGATAGAGATCATTATGGAAATAATTTAAAGATTTCTTTCTTAGGACATTTTTCATTAGACCACCAGTTTGATAGAAAAATACCTCCACTCCTTATGTATCCCATTCAACAGGGGGCTCCTGAAATGTCATGAGATGAAGCTTGGTGCTTCCCCAAACTCTGTACCCACCTGGGCTTGATACCTTTATGTAAAATGAACGAGTGGACCTCATGATGTCTGAGGCCCTGCATTTCATTCGGGAGCATCTCTGTTCTCATACCCTATTTCCCCAAAACCTTCTCTCACCAAAGCCTGACACTGGCTTTCCATTCGACCCCAATTTATCTTCATCACCAGTCGTTTCTCAAAGAAAGAATACTCATTAGGAAAAGAAAAAAAAAATAAGAAGAAGAAGAAAAAGACCCAATAATCTCCTTCCCCAGATATTTATCCATCACCATGCTTTACGGATAGAGCGATTTTCCTGTTATATTTAGATTACAATCAAACTGTCAAAGAAATGTTATCTGCCTGTTCCTGCTTTTTTTTTCCTTTAAGCTCTGGGACCTTTGTCCTCTTATATTAGAGAAGCTGTAAATACTACAAGAGAATGTTTACATTTTAAAAATCCATTTTCCTTGATCATTTGTAGAAGGCAGGGGGAAAAAAAGTCTCTGTACTAACACACTCATTCATCTTGACTTTGCAAAAGCTGTTTCCCACAGAAATTATGTTTTGCACAAAGCCACCTTCTATTTGGTACTTCGTTTGTCCCAGCTTTTGTTACAAGACTTTCTCTCCGTCTTACGTTCTTTTCACCTTGAAAAGTCCCTGATAGAGTAGAAAGCTGTCTCTGAGTTGAGAAGGAGAAAGACAGAACCACCTTTGAAGCTTGAGGCACCACGTAAAAGACCTGGAGCTTGGGAGAGGTTGCATTCTGAATGGGTAATCAGTGTCAGCATGGGAAAAATAGGGTTAGCCAGTTGCAGTGGCACATACCTGTAATCTCAGCAGCTCAGGAGGCTGAGGCAGGAGGATGGCAAGTTTGAGGCCAGCCTCAGCAGTTTAGCAAGATCCTGTCACAAAATAAAAAAATAAAATAAAAAGGGCTGGGGATGTGGCTCAGTGGTTAAGTGCCCCTGGATTCAATCCCCAGGACCCTTCCACCCCCAACATAGGTTTAAAGTCCATTCTAAGAATTAGAAAAATCCCAATCTGGTCTCAAGACACTGAAGATCAGCTCTCCTTTATTCATTGGGAAAGCAAACACCTTGTCAGAGAAATCTTCTTCACCTACAGCAGCAACAGGAAGAGAAAGACGCACAGGGAGAATGCAAGGGAGATGGTTTGCAGGAGAGTTCAGGGAATTTGGGCCTCCCCAGGACCAGGTTTGGGGAGATCTGAGTGATTTTGAGAAGAACCTCAAGACGGCGGCCACATGCAAATCACACAAAGTGACTAGAGTCATGGAGACATCCCAACTCAACTGCCAAAGAACTCCAATGTTCACAGCTGAAAAAATGGCTCTGGAGGAGGCATTTCTCATTCATCATAAGCACAATTGGAAGAATTGGAAGGTGGCACCATGGGATGCGCTCTTACTGGAGACTTCCTTTAGAAGCCGCTTCTCAAGTGTCTATAGGTGTTCTGCTTTGATAGGTCAAAATAAACCCTTGGGGCTGAGGATGTAGCTCAGAAGTAGCGCACTTGCCTAACATGTGTGAGCCCCTGGGTTTGATCCCCAGCACTGCAAAATAAACAAATAACCCTTCTACCCACATCTAGAAGAAAATTTGTGCCCTGTTCACATTGCCAGGATGATCTCCAACAAGACCCAATTCAGCCAGTCACACCATTGCACATGACCACGTGGAAGAGAACTGCTCCTTGGAAGGGGACAGGATGGTGTAGACAAAGGAACAAGACCCAGCCACCACCCCCGAAGAAACACAAATATTAGAAAGCATAGATCAAGATGATGGAAAGATGAACCTGATACCGACTTGGTGTTTCCTGAAGGAACAGATAATTCAACAATAAGAAATTGAGTGATTAGAAGCACAGAGAGACCTTCAGGAGTTGACTTTTGAATTTGACCTTCAAAACTGGTCAAATGAATGGTGGGTGGGTGTTTTTCCGTGAGAGCAGGAAATTCATTTTAAGGTGAGGGAGGTCTCTGAGGAAAGAGCGGGGACCAAAGAATGTTCCAGTTAGCAGCAGAGTGGCTGGTGGCCTGTTGGGAGGGACTTTTTATAGAAGAGCAGTAAGAACTGGGTGGGAAGCCTTTAGCTTGGAAAAGGAAGTTTCCGATGCTAAAAACTTTCAGTTGGGACTTGGAGGGACATTTTTGTTTCTTAGGAAAGACTACGAAGTCCATCAATTAGTCCATCTAATTGCAAGCTGTGTTCCTTGAGTTTATGGCTTTGGAATCTTCATTGATGTTGGCTTCAACAATTCCAAGTGTGTCCAAGGCCAGCAAAACAACCTTGTCATTATGATGTGAGTCAAACTGGACTTGATGCAGCCAGAGTGGCCTCCCTCATGAAGGGTAAATTATCAGAGCAGAAGAAAAAAGGGTGCATGCAGCCTCTTGGTCCAGCTTGGAGGAGGAAAGGGGAAAGATCCAACTCCCTAAGAACCCACAGGAATCCAATGCAGCTGAGGTTTCCACTGAATGCAATCTAACTAATAGTTACAAAGAATCTGTGACACTGCAGGCCTTCTTGTCTATGCTGGGCACAATCCTTCAGAAGCCCAGTCAGTAGACAAGGGGATATACATCACCAAGAGCCATAATGAACTGTATTGAGAGCTGTCCAAATACTGTGCCCTCCAAGGTCATATGAGAGGACCATTGGGGGTTGGGCACCTTGGGAAAGAAGTTAGGAAGGTAGCAGCATCTTTTATTCAGGAGCCTGGGACAGGCAGAGGACGTTTCTGTAGGAAGACCAGGAGAGGCCTGGGGTGGTGGATCTTCACCCTGGTACACCTTGCAGTCACCTGGAAAGCTTTCAGGGTTACTCAGGCCCAAGCCTCACCCCCAAAAGTTCTCATTCAGATGAGCTAGGGAAGGCTAAAGCCATCCAGTGGAGGACACAGACGAGTAGACAGACACCCAGATTCACACACAGGACCGACACCCCAGCCAGGGTAGGTGACCAAGTAGCCAGACAAATGGTGGGAACCAGGGAGGGGGTGGTATTCCTTCCAGGCAGAGGAGATAGCAAGAGCCAAGATATAGGAAACCTAACAAGGGGCAGAGACCACAATTCCAGGAACAAGAAGCAGTTTGGTTAAATGTGACAGAATTCAGCATTCCAAGGATGAGTTTATACTTTAAGTGAGACTTGAGGGGCTGGGGTGCAGTGATCGAGTGCTTAGCTAACGTGCATGAGGCCCTGGTTTGGATCCCCAGCGCTGCAAATGAGAGAGGAAGACTAGAGAGAGAAGCAAGGTAGAGCCCAAACTTCATCTCGGGCAGTGAAAAGCCATCAAAGCCATTTGGCAAAGAAATGACATAAAGTTGGTGCTTTCTGAAGATAACACAGGGGTTTGGGGCCAGGCACCATGGCGTATGCCTATAATCCCAGCGGCTCTGGAGGCTGAGGCAGGAGGATGGCGAGTTCAAAGCCAGCCTCGGCAACAGCAAGGTGCTAAGCAACTCAGTGAGACCCTGTCTCTAAATATAATACATAATAGGGCTGGGGATGTGGCTCAGTGGTTGAGTGCCCCTGAGTTCAATCCCCAGTACCAAAAAAAATAAATAAATAACAGTGGATGGATGTAGATCAAGACTTAAGGTGAGGAGAGCAGTAGCCAGCAAGGGAGGGGGAAAGGACAGTGTCCATCCAGATCCATTCATTTGATCAACACTTAAAGGCACTGGGTTCTCAGAGACCAAGGATGGAATAAGATCAATGGGGACTACTTTCAGGGACCATTTTGGGAGGAATTATTCAAAACTACTAATCAAATGATTACACAAATAATCGTGATTATGATTAATGCTAGAAAGAGAAGTAAATGTGCCTTGTAAAACATACCAGGGGCTCAGCATGCTGTTGGGTATTGGAGGAAGTGATGGTTACCCCAAGACCGGAAGTTGGGTTGGCAAGGGTCTGGAGGGGCGCAGAGGGAAGCAGAAGGGCACGGTGGGGTTGGTGGAGTGTTTCGGCAAAGGAAAGTGCATGGGCAAAGGGCTGAAGAATATGAGGGGTGAGTGGGCAAGATGCGGCCTAAACGAGTGGGCATGAGCCAGCTGGGCAGCACCTAGAGGCCATGTTGGGTGAAGACCTTGGTCTTTATCCTCAGAGCGAGACAGAAGTACAACAATTGGAGAGGCAGGAGGAGAACCAGCAGGGAGTAAATCCTGGAAACTAAGGATTTACTTAAAGCACAACCAGGAAATCAAGCAGGTTAGGGACGGAAGGGTGTCCATGAACTAGATTTTGCCTGGAGCAAACCTTAGGTGACATTGGCCAGAAAAGTCCCAGCTGAATGACAGGCCTAAGCCAGATTCCAGAGGTTTGAGGTGTAAATGGATGTGAGGGAGTCCAGTGGAAACCACTCTTGTCTGAAGCAGGCAACTGGAGGGAGCAGAGAAATAATAGCTTGATAGCTTGACATGAGGATCAAATGAGATAATGCATGTGAAAGGGCTGGTAACTATGGTGCCGTATAAAACTTGCTCATTATTATTAGAGCATAAATCCATACCGCCAACAGCTGTCCTCCCATTGCCAAGCAGGGCTCTGGGCTTTGCTCTTTTAACTCTTCACTACAGCTCTGTGAGATCAGGATTATTTGTCCACTTTATTTTTTTAATTTTTTAAGGTGGCATTGAGGATCGAGCCCAGTGCCTCACGTGTGCTAGGCGAGTGCTCTATCACTGAGCCCCAGCCCCAGCCCCATTTGTCCACTTTAAAGAGGGCAAAATCGAAGCTCAGAGAGGTAGCTTGTCCTTGGCTGTTTCCAAATCAGAGCTGAGATTAAAACAGATCTGTCAGGCTTTGGGGTCCTTGTTCTTTTCATTATACCACACTGCCCCTTTGTGTTATTCAGGCATCTTCCAAGTGACGTCCCCTACAGATTCCTTCCCAAACTCCCATGTGATAGTGGCTACAGTAACTAGCCTGCTCTCTCTCCACGTTCCCTTAGGTTACTGGAGGACAAACTGTGTCATGGTAACGTGGTGCATGAAATCTGGATTCAGTCAGATCTGCCCTTCCAATTAGTGTCTGTAAGCTTTCATTTTAAGGTTAGGGGAACATGAAGAGAATAAGAGAAATCTATAGGGTCTACAGAGGTGATTTAATCATGGATCCACATGGGAGGATATTTCTCTTTATACATTTTCTCTATTGCTGATGCGATGACCACCCAGTAGTTGGTAGTTATTAGTCATTAGCATTTATATTGTTCCTCTACCTCGTCCCCATAGCACAGGCTTTACCCTCCAACAGCATAACTGATAGGAATAAAGTATTGCTGTTGAGCCCACCATACCCCCAACATGAGCTTTTCAACGTGGATCCACACTGACCATTTTTATGGATAATGTCAGGGAAGTCCCCCTGACCCAAATGGTCTCCTTAGCTATCACCTTCTCCAGTAGCAAACCAAGACTTTAGCTCCTAAAAAACGTTCCTCATCTTCCAGAATCCTCTCTTTAAAAGCAAGTTGCTCAAGCCAGGTGTGGTGGCACATGGCTGTAATCTCAGCAAATCTAACGGCTGAAGCAGGAAGATCGCAAGTTCAAGGCCAGCCTCAGCAATTTAGTGAGACCCTAACCAATTTTTATTTTTAATCTTGAGGCCCTCAAGATAAAAAATAAAAAGGGCTGAAAACTTAGATCAGTGGTAAACCATCACTGGGTTCAATCCCCAGTACCCAAAATAAATAAATAAATTCAAGTAACTCTGAGAAAAGGGGGTTGATAACATTGATTGCCAGCAGATAGAAGGCAAAGAAAAATCAACCAAATCAGTGCTAATAATATTTGAGCTTTTAGGTCACTTACTCTACACTGCCCCCATGAACCTTGGTATAGTTCAGCACTCAAGCCACTCCAAAAACCAAAAAGTAAAAACTTGCCATTTCCTGAATTCTTTTCCATACCCCATTCCCAGGAATGAACATGGCCTTCCATTTGAAGAGTATCCTTCCACATATTTTTTTAAACATAGAAGAAAGAGCCGGGAGATAGCTCAGTGATTGAGTACTGTGAGTTCCATCTCCAATACCATTCATACATTTTTTAAAAATTACACCCAAATGTTTGAAGATGATACTATTCAATATTTTCCCTCAGATATTTTCTTTTTGATAGTTTTCCTTGATGACATCCTTCATGTCAGAAACATAAATGCTTATTAACTGCTACATAGCTGTCTGTGGGGGTCAATGTCCATGGGTCTTTGAATCATCAATTCCAACATTTTGATCTCAAAAACTGCATTTCTGGACAAGTACATACATGTAATCCCAGCTATACAGGAGGCTGAGGCAAGAGGATTGCAAGTTTGAGGCCAGCCTGGACAATTTAGCTAGACCCTATCTCAAGATAAAAATAAAAAGGTCTCGGAATATGGCTCAGTGGCTGAGCACCCCTGGGTTCAATCCCCAGAACCAACCAAACAAACAAAAACCTGCATTTCTGTGAGAAAGAATCCTAGGAGTGGAATCACTTGGTCAAACTCATTTATAAGAGCTGGTAGTTAATGCAAAATTGTCCTCAGGTCAGTCATGGAAATTGAGAATTACCTGAGCCCATGAGTTTGAGAGCATGGACAACATAGCAAGACCCCATCTCAAAAGAATACAACAAAAGCCTGGTGCAGTGGTACAGGCCTGTAATCCCAGCTACTCACGAGGCTGAGACAGGAGGATTGATTGCAAGTTCAAAACCAGTCAGGGCCATTTAAGAAGTCTCAGCCTCAAAATAAAATAAAAAGGGCTGGGGATGTAGCTCAGGGGTAGAGCACTTGCTTAGCATGCATGAGGTCCTGGGTTCTAATACCACAAAAAAGAAAAAAAAAATGAGATAATAGCCAAAATTACCCATTAAAAAAATGCTTTGCTTTCCTTCCTAGTTCTGGAACATGACTCCACAGTACCAGGATGTCATCCAGGACAACAACTGAGCCAGCCCTAAATAGTTCCATTTTGTTGCAATCACTTCTTTCAAGGCACACAATGCATATTAGGAATATTTCTATTTAAAATGAGTCAGCAAACAATTCCTGAGGTCCTGTAGCTGGCCACCTCTGTAGAGTGCTAAGGACAGAAAAACAAACAAGGCAGTGTCCCTTACTGTTCACCATCTGCAAGAAAAAGCGGAGACTGGTCACAGTAGGAGAGTCACGCAGGCGCTGGGAAAGAGCGTAACCAGATTGAAGAAATTTGATAATAGGTAATGGGAGGGAAGAAGGTGCCAGATCCCTAAGGACCCCAAACACCATATAAGGGCTTTATACCTTTTCCCAGAAACTAGGAAACTAATGAAACCTTTTAAGCTGGAGAACGATTTTCATTTTAGAAAACGCTTTCTGGGGTTGAGGCATGGCTCAGTGGTATGGGTCTTGCCCAGCATGGGTGAGGTTAGAGGCAGAGAATGGATTAAAAGGAGGTAGATTCAGGTTGAGGAAAGGGGCTAAGATGTTCCAGAACTCTGCATGTAGGGACCTAGCAAGGGTCTTCTCAGCCAAATTGGAAAATTTTCAAGGCAAAAGATGGATGGGTTTTTGTGCCTTATTCCATTGGGAGGTGGGGGCTGAGGGGTAGAGATGAAGGATAACAAATTGCCTGAAGGTCACTGGGAAGTGTCCTGATTTTATGAATGTCATATAGATCCCTTGATCTGCTGAAAAGAAAGTCTTGTAAAAATGTGACCCTGGGGGTGAGGACAGTCCGCAGAATACAGGAGAGGACACAAGGCTATTTAGGTCCTGCAGGGAGCTGGCCTATGTGACCTGGGGCCCTATCTCCCAATCTAGTAGGGATAGGGAACACGGAGGGGTTGGGGGTGGGGACATGACACAGCAAAAAGACAACTGAAGATTTCCAAAACAAGACCATGACTATAACTTAAATGACTTGGGAAACAGATGTACTAAAACCCACCACCTGGATTTCACCATCACCTATTTGAGCCCTTGGACCCCTAGTTTCCTGGGGACCCAACTCTAACAGTGTCCTTAACTCACTTCCAGGATACAATAGGCTTCTCAAAGATCTAACGCCTGATGTTTTCCCTGTGCCCCTAACTTAGTCAGAAACTTGTTTTCTGAGGCCCAGGAATGAGCTCACCCTCCAGGGGTGTAATTCAGTATCACCAACCAGGACACCCTCCAGCATTGGCCAAGTACTTCTAACATGCTCCAGAGACTAACAGAGGCCAGTATTGTCATTCCCATCCCCCAGAGGAATCAATATGAGCCAGTCCATGTAAACAGATCCTCCTCTGCTCCAGTGAAGCCACACAGGAACATCTAAAGGAGCGTTAACAACGCCACTTTGTGAGGCTGCTGGCACGGCGCCATCTTGCTTCTCCCAGAGGGCCATGAACAGGGCGGGCTGCATTTTGTACATAAAGCTCACTACATGTTGGAGAAACGTCCACAAGCTGTTGAGAAACGTCCACAGCCTGGGACCACAGGTTCACCATAGGCAGAGGCAGAGGCCCCACATCACAGCACAAGTGTTACCTCTCCTCTCTCCAGTGACCACATATACTTTCTGAGGCAGGTAGACCAGGGTCCCCAGTAGGGGGACTTCGAGGTGGCATGGTGTGTTGTTTCCATCCTGCAGATCTTGAGCCTCACACAAAGACCCTCCTTCAGGTGGCCAGTCTGTGCCAAGTCCCTGCTGTTTTCACACCTCTATTTAGAGATAAGAGGTAATGCTTGGGAATCACATAACCCAGTTGCGAAATGAACCTGATCAGCTAAAATGGACCTTTTTAAGTGCCAAAGTGGGAACTAGCTTGGTAGGTGCTCAACGGGGCTCCTGTTTCCTTCCTCCTTACCCAAAGAAGCACATTTCTCTTGGCCTCTGGTTGGTTGATCCACTGCTCATGCTGAGAAAAGCGAGGGCCTTATGCTCAGTCAAGTGCACTCACTTTCACTCACTGTTTTCTGGAAAGTACTGGGGTTAGGTGACACCAGGAACTGCTCTGACCCTCCCAATAGCATAGGTAACTGCTCCATTTGCAAGTGACATCTGTCAGAAGCTTAATCACCCAGACCTTGGGAGTTTCAGGGAAGGAAGGCTAACTGTGATGGCCCTTGGATCTCTGGTCTCCTAAGTATAATCAGCTGAGACACCCACAGCCCAGAAAAGCATTATGTGTAAGAATGCTGTGTGCTCTCCATCCATACTCAATTCATGTCCTAAAAAGGGATACAGGAGGATGCCCATGTCCAACGTGTAGAAGCAGAACCTATAGGGGAGGGTGCATCTTGGAGAGACCAGTGTCTCAGGCTTATCTTCCCCATACTGCTTCTTTAATCTAGCACTGGTTACAGCTCTGCTTGTGTTTTGCCTTCTTTGGGCTCAGTCTTGCCTAGATCCTCTCCTAACTAGAGGCTTAGGAAGCTTCCAACCACTGAACCAAAAGCTGGCTAATTACAGTTTATCACTGAAGTTGTAATACTGTCATTGAGCTAATTTGGGAATGTGTATAGAATCAGCACCTTCATAGATTTGGGGCTCAGAGATGGAGGCCCACACATCCCCAGCAACACCTGGGCATAAAGAATATTTGCTGAAAGGATGGATGGGGAAATGGATAAATAAACACGTTCTCATCATCATAACTTAATGGGATTACATGCTAATTCTTGCACAGGGCTAAACTGAATGTGGCTTCTCTGGGTTCAGGGACAGAGACAGGGAACAAGGTACTGCTTGTGCATCAAAGTTTCCAACCAATGCCAATTTAGATAAGAAGCCTGATAGAAAAGAACATCTTCCTAAAGTTGATTTTTCACTGGTAACTATCACTCCATGACAACCAGAAATGAGTGACAGATCACCTCTGCCTTGACTTCTTTTCTACCAGATTCCATGCTTGGTCTTGACCTTGGCCCATCCTTGGGTAGAAGGCAGCTTCAACTGGCTTATGCCACGTTCCTATATCCTTATCATTCTTGCTCAGCAGAAATTGATTCTCTACTCAATTATTTCACAACCCTTTTGGAACTGGGAACCTCTGTATTTGTTTGACCCCTGTATATTATGATTATTATTCCACAGACTGAAAAATCCTGTCTACCAAACAAACTGCATTTATGAATTAAGACATCTTTGAAATCAGCACATATGACCAGCATCACTACATTGGGTAGATACCATTCTAGCACACAGCAAAGCATCTGAGTTCCTTTAAACTATGCATCCTCACCTCAGGCCAATGCACTATTTTTTTTTCTCCATTTATAATATTAAAATGGCTTAGAGAACTGCCTGCACCCACAGGCCCCAGGACTAGCGAGAGATTCCAAGTAAAAACAAAGATAGTAAAACAAGCTTCTTCAAAGTGAATGAGTGGAGAAAATTCTTTTTTTTTTTAATTGGTTTTTTTTTTTTTTTTTTTTTTTTTTTTTTGGATAAGGAAAGCCAGTGGGCTAAGAGATAGATCTCAAGGAAAAAACCAACTCCCGAGTTCCAGAGTAGACCAAGTCAAGTTCTTTTATATATGAGGCCACCTTCTCCCAAAACAAAAAGAACCAGGCTGAAGATTGTCCCATGGAGGTGTCCTCATTTCACTCTGGGATGCACCTAACTGACCCTGCTTTGTCCACCTCATGTAAGAAGAATGTGTGCCTCATGTGTGGGGCAGTTACCATGGCAACATGGAAGGCTCTCTGTTATCTACCCTAACCTGCCTCTTTGAGGACCTTATCTCAGCCCCCAACACCCTCACTACTTACTTTGCAATCAGGGTTCTAGAAGAAAATCAGGACCCCCTAGCTGAGGTTGGATGGTGGTAAGGAAAGAGAGGTTCACACTTTCCAAGGAGGGTGGATGTAGCCTGAAAAGCACTGTTCATATAATTTTACACGCGGAAAATGAAAGAAAACACCTATTGCAGTCTCAATATGAATTTCAGAAAGTGAAGTTTGTTGACATCTTGGCTAATGGAAAGCCACAGAAAATGACCCAGGACCATCTCAATTTGGGAGATAGATCATTATCTCCCAGAGTGTGTGTGTGCAGAGAAGGGAAGGGAAGCATGAGGTTCTTGTGTTTGTCCAAGTGGGGCATGAGTCTGGCCACTGCACAGACCTCTTCCCATGGCTCCCGGGTACACCCTACATGTCCCATCCAGCCCTCCACCCCTTCTACCAGTCCACAGGCTGCCTGGCTCCCATCTCCTGCAGTCTCCGACCTGTGCTGGTCCTCAGTGTGCATCTGCAGCCTCTCTGACTAGCCTTAGGGAAACCATGGTTAGGCAAGTGCTCATGGTCAGGCTCCTTAACTTGACTTTAGGTGAGTCACCATCTTAAACATCTCTAAACTTCCCCCAGAATAAGCTCAGAACTGTATAAATGATCCCATAGCACCCCATAGCTTTTCCTTTGTTGCACTAATTGCAACAATTAAACTTCTTTGAATATTTATTTGTTTTAGGTTTTCTCTTCCACCAGGAATGAAAGGGCTTTGGGAGTTGTTTTGTTTTGTTTTGATCATCAGTATAGCAAAGTTAGTAGTTACTGTTTACTAGGCCTTGCTCTATAAATAGTGAGCTGAAATGGTGGCACACACCATAATCCCAGTGGCTTGGGAGGCTGAGGCAGAGGATGGCAAGTTCAAAGCCAGCCTCATCAATTTAGCAAAGCCCTAAGCAACTCAGTGAGACCCTGTCTCTAAATAAAATACAAAAAAAAAAAAAAAAGGCTGGGGATGTGGCTCAGTGGCGAAGCATCTCTGGTACCAAAAAAAAAAAAAAAAAAAAATCTACCATCTGTTTTGGATACATGCTGTTGTGGCTGTGTTAATTTCCTTGCCTAGTGCTGGACAGGATCCTTATACCCACCAATGTTGACTCATCTCTTTCTGTTTACCCCTTGGTTGCCCTGATCCCTACCACCATCCACAACATTCCAGGTCCCTATTGGTCTCACTTGTGTTGGGCTCCATTTCTCCATGGGCATGGCAGGCAAGTTGAAGCTGGAGACATGAGGTTGGGGAAGTGGGTTGTCCTTCTCCTTCTGACATCTTGGAGAGTGACAGGCAGGATAAGAACTGTCCCACTGACTTGAGCCTCTGAGTATCCAAGAACACCTTCAGAAAGATTTTCCTACTGCATGGTTTGGGTTTAGCTTTCTTATGTTCATGAACAGGCCACATCTAACTGAGAATCACTGTAAGTTCGTGGTTCTGTGGGCAGACTCTGGGGACACACCTCCCTCCTGTCAATCTGAAGTTCCCCCATTTACAATCTGTACTCAATTTCTCTGTGTCTTAGCTTTCTCATCAGTAAGATGGGAATGGAAATAATAATAGTCCCCGCTACTCAGTGTCATTGCATTTAGAACAGTGCTTGGCAGTAGTAAGCATTTTTAAAATGTTGGATCTCACTGTTCAAAATACATAAAGTGTCTGAGCCTACAAAACTATATATAGTCATCCTTCAGTATCCTCAGGGACTGGCTCCAGGACCCCCTGAGACTCAAAACCCATGGAACCTCAAGCCCTTTAGAGAAAGTATAATAGTACTTACCCTATGCACATCCTCCTGCATACTTTATTGCCCCGTCGTCCCAGATGTGGAAAACCTATAAAAACTTAACTGAGCAATAAATATACCACTGATGGTAATAATGATTATGTTTTTAGAAGTCTAATTGTTTTGAGAAAATAGAATGCTTAGAGTATTTCCATACGTAGAAATGTACTATTTCTACATACTGATGAAAAATATATAAAGAAAATGTAAGCTCAAGATTATGACTTCTGATTTGTTTTAATGCACCTGTGTCAATTTAAATATGCACACTTAACCCCTTGTGACTTTATGGGTTATATCATCTCTGGATCATTCACAGTATCTAATTCAGTGTAAATGCTATGTAAGTAGCTATTATATTGTTTTGGGAGGATCCTGCTCCCTTTTGAAATAATATTTAAATTTAAAAGTCTGTACATATTTAAAACACAAATAATTCTTTTTGTGTGCTTTTTTGTTTGTTTTTTGTTTGGTACTAGGGATTTAACTGGAGCACTTCACCACTGAGTTACATCCTCAGTTCTTTTTTTTTTTTTTTTTTTTTTTTAATTTCGAGATAGGGTATCAAGTAGTTGCAGAAGGCCTCGCTAAGTTGCTGAGGCTCACCTTGAACTTGGTGATCCTCCTGTCTCAGCCTCCTGAGTCACTGGGATTACAGGCATGTGCCATCACAACAGCCCCCTTTTCATGTATTTTTGATTTGTGATTGATTGAATCGATGGATGTGGATCCCATGGATGTGAGGGGCCGACTATAAAAATAACTGGGTTTTTTCGTACATAACTTCTGATACCGAAGGAATTCTTTTAAAAACACACTTAAAAGACAATAAAGAGAAACAGAAGATATGTCTGGCTACACCAAAGTAATTCTCTTTGTAATTTCTAACGACAAGGCCCCATTGGTCTTCTGAGACCAAACACTCAAGTATAAACAAAAGAAGCCGAAGAAATCTGCTTTCCTCCCTCTGCCTGGCTCTCAGAGTTTTACAACTGACCAGTTGTGGCTCCAGGGGGATCCTGCTCCCTGGTGTGTCACGTGTTCTGGGCTGCCTGGGTTGCCACTCCACTTCCTGGTCACCCATGCGGGAACCCTTGAGTGTATAAACTGAATTTGGAAGAGACAGGACCAGGCCCTGGGAACTGGAGGACTGACCGAGACAATCCCTCCTCTTTCATGTTGTGTGACTCGCTAGTGACTCAGTCTTGACAGCCCTGATTTGCACCATATTTAGGGCTCTGGTGGGGCTCAGGCCTGAAATTTATGGTTTGTTTGTCCTGGACCCATGCAATATTTTTTCTCGCCTTGAAGATGAAAGGATTCCTGTTCCCAACACTGCCCTGTCTCCTGCATTTGGGGCTTCTGCAGTGTGCCTTTTATTTATCTGGAGAGTTGACTTCTAAAGGATATGCTCTTCTCCTGACCAGCCAGAGTATCTCAAAATGGAAGATTCACTGGACAATTAGAGGACTTTCTGAAAGAAACGTTCTCATGTTCCTTCTATTCTGGTTCTTTCCACCTCTACAACTATTATTTGTACCATATACTCCATGGAAAGAACTTTGAGTGGGAAAAGAATAGTTAGATTTGTCACAAAGCTATAAATCCCCAAAGAGAAGGGTTCACCCTCTTGTATTTCTTTGATTCATCTAAAGAGCTTAGCATAATGCCTTGTGCATAGCAGATACTCAAATATTTGTTAATTGATAAGATTCCAAGACTTAGATGGGAGTGAATGGACATTTGACTAAGGAAAAATGAATAGTTTCATATACATAACCTCTTAATTCTCCTTGTCAGGAATAGTCCAAGTTCTCATTTACACTAAAATGTTGAAATGCAAAAATTGCAGTATCTTTAAAATATAAGTCTTAGAATCTGCCTAAGGTGGTGCATACACTTGCTTATTTGTTCCCTGGCAGACAATGATCAAGCACCCGTATGTGTCAGACAGCACTTCTTGTCAGTCATTTAGGGAAATGTAGATGGAGAGAGTGCCTGCCTTCAAGTTCACATACTTGGAAGGGAGACAGGCAAGCAAGCAAGCAGGTGAGTATTATAAGGCAATCTCTTAATGAGTGGGAGCAGATTTGCAGTAGAGAGTGGAGTTGATATTCCCAGGTTCAAGAGCAGATCATGGATAGGCTTGAGATCCTGTGGCTCCTGTGGAGGTGGCACATGCTGGTGCTACCCCAAGTAGCAGCACACTTTGGGGAGCTACTGAAACTTCAAATCTCAATTTACTCATTTAAAAGGTGATGATAAGCTAAGGGTATATATCTCATTGGTAGAGCATGTATTTAGCATATGTAAGGTCTGAGTCCAAGCTCCAGAAATGCCACTCCCTCCGCAAAAAAGTAAAAATCACCAGGTGTGGTGGCCCATGCCTGTAATCCCAGCAGCTCTGGAGGCTGAAGCAGGAGGATTACGAGTTCAAAGCCAGCCTTAGTAAAAGTGAGGCACAAAGCACTCAGTGAGACCCTGTCTCTAAATAAAATACAAAATAGGGCTGGGGATGTGGCTCAGTGGTCAAGTGCCCCTGAGTTCAATCCCCAGTACCAAAAAATAAATAAATAAACACAATGGTGATGATAGCACCCAAATAACAAATTTGCTAGGAGAATTAAAATTACATTTTTGAAAATTATAACACACATATCAGTAAGTTATCAGAAAAAACATACAGTTGTTCTTCTGTATCTGAAAGTTTTACATCCATTGATTCAACCACAAATGGATTGAAAATATTTGAAAAAAAAAAAGTGTACTGAACACATCAGATTTTTTTCTTGCTCTCATTCCCCAAATAATATAGCATAATAACTATTCACAAAGCATTCACATTGTATTAGCTATTATATGTAATCTAGAGATGATTTAAAGTATATGGGAAGATTGCATAGATAATTTGAACATAGTATGCTGTTTTGTACAAGGGACTTAAGTATCTGCTAATTTTGGTATACACAGTAGTATCCTGGAAAGAATCCTCCCAGGTTACTGAGGGATGGCTGTAAGCTAACAACACTATCTGTTGGAGTATTGTATCTCCTGCATGCATGGGTATTCAAACCCCTTGAAAAGCTACACAAACATCTGGGTCATTTAAAAATTAATCAATTTCCTGGTTTTTCTCCTTATCAAGGTTAAAAAAAAGTCAAAGATAAAAACCCTGACATTGTCCCTTTCAAAGTACCTTGTTTTTTATATAGGAGAATTGGACCCAGAATGGAACCACAACCCAGATAGATTTGGATGTGGCTAAAGCTTGATAAATTGATAGCGATCACTTATTAGTATAGTTAAATTACTCCATCCTGGAGGATTGAAATCACATGTGCTTGTCTAAATACGAATCAGATTCAGTGGGATTTCATTTGATGCAGCTTAATTATTTGGAACTTGCAATAATCTGCAAAAATAAAACAGGGGAATAAAGTAGAAAATGGCTTTAGATATCAAGCCTGGAGCTACTCCTTCGAGTCGAAATGACCGGTTTCCCTTTTCCGAATTGAGACTGAAAGAAACCTTGCTACGTATTCATGCTCTTTCAGAAGGATGAGCCCCTTCAAGATAGGTCAGTTATCCAGCCAGCTATGAAGGGAGAAAATTGAATACAGGCCTGAAAGTCAGCCAATTGTTGAACCTCCACCCTCTTTAGCTAAAAAAAAAAAAAAAAAAATAGTAAAGGATAAAGGGAAATGGGCTTAATTTAAATCAAATGGGCTTGATAACGTGCTTCTCTCCATTTCCTAATGCTTTTATACATTCCATTGAGATGGGATTTTCTTTTAGACTGATTGTGTGGTTGAAAATCAGCATAATTACAAGATATTCATGGAGAGGGAATTCCTCCTCGTGGATGTTTGACTTCCTTTCTAGTAGTGAGGGGGATGGATGACCTGGCTGGAACCGGTTCCAGATGGGACCTGGAGGGCTTCCTCCAGCATCTCAGAGGCAAAAGGGATCCTCAAGATCACCTCACATCTCCAAATTGAGAAACTCGGACCCCCAATAAGGCAGATGGTTTTTCTCAGCGACTCAAGGACAAAGCAAAAAATGGATCTTGTGACCAAATGTTTTGATATGGAAAACTAAGGTTTCCTCCATTTCTCCTTTGGCTTTAGAATGGATCTTCTGGAAGGTTCTAAGCCAGCATCTGGGACTAGGGATGTGACTCAGTGGTAGAGCACTTGCTCAGCATGCATGAGTCCCTGCCACCATAAAAAAAAAAAGATAAAGAAAGGATGGGAAGAAGAGAGAATGATAGAAAGAAAGAAGGCAGCAAGCCAGACCAGGATTTTTCTTATTTCTTTAGTCCTAATAAAAACTTCCAGAAATTCTGAGATCAATCACCATTACATGATCAACAACTATGACTTGCTGAATGTCATAAACGACTTGTAGAAGACTGAAAGAAGGGCCACCTTAAGTCCCCACTTTCACAGAGCTTCAGCTTGAACGAGGTAAGGGGAAACAGTTCTAATGGTAATAATAACAGAAACCATTTGTATTGACCCACGTGCTAAGTGCCTCACTCATTTTTCTGTCCTAATCCTTACACTTATTAAACTCCACACCCATTTGACAGGTGAAGAAGCCTTGAGACCTGCTCAAAGGTGACAGGGCTTGAATTAGGACGTGTTGACCTCCCTCTAAAACTCATTTGCTTAAACTCCAGACGGTACCGTCTCCAGTGGGGAACTGGGAGTGGGAGAGTGGGAAGCCTGAGAAAGTTCTTTCCTCAAGGAGAATCCTAAAATATTATGTATCATAGATGATATTTTATAATTATTATAATAATCATATATTTCCATCTTAAACCTCATTAAACAGGTCTTCTTCCCCAGCAAGGACATTCACCAGGAGGTAAAGCTCCTGTTCACAGCACCCCTTCAAGTTTAGATATTTCCATGTGTTAAAACCACCTTTGTGAGCTGGGGCTGGGGCTCAGAGGTAGAGTGTCATGCCTGCCATGCGTGAGGTGCTGGGTTCGATCCTCCGCACCATATAAAAAATAAAGAATTGTGTCCATCTATAACTACAAAATAAATATTTTTTTAAAATCCCCTTTGTATGCCCAGAACCATCAAAGATTAAGAGGTTTTGTTGTTGTTGTTGTTTTTCTTAATTTAATCTTATTCTTTTTTTTTTTTTTTTTTTGAATTTGCTGATGCTGGCTTTGAACTTGCAATCCTCCTACCTTAGCCTCCCCAGCCACTGGGATTACAGGCGTGCACCACCACACCTGTCTATTTCTTCTTATTCTTAGCTTGTTAAATACGGCTGACATCTCTGAGTACCAAGCACATTTCTAATCATTTCATTTCACCCTGATGGTAACCCAAAGGGGCTGTTGTTTTTCCCATTTTGCAGATGAAGAAACACATGCAGAGAACTTAGGCAACCCCCTCAAAGTTACACGGCAAGCAAGTGGGGGAGACCAGATTCAAGCCCAGGTGGTCTGCCTCCTGAAGACAGAGCCCAAGCACACTTCCCGTCACCCCTCCCATCACACCACAGCAGCTCCACCATGATGAGACCCTAGCTCAGCACCTACTGGGAATCCATCTGCTTTGCCTCGTAGAGTTCAGTGGCTGCTTGTAAAAGTGTCACGTAGGGGGGTTTCCTAAAATTATTCTCACTCCAGTAGCCTCTCTAGGCAGCCCCTTAGAGAATTTGGTTGTCCAGTCAGTTCTTAATAAAAAGAAAAGATGAACTGAATGAGCCCGAATATTGGTGAAGGTCAATGTTGAAAGAAGTGCTATCCATTGTTTTCTCTTGTTTGTTTCTTCTGGAAGTAGACAGACATTTGGATCCAAAAAAGCAGCTGGAAATGTGTATCAGGCACAGTCAGGGAGCGCAGAAAAACAGCATCACTGAAGCTGTTGGGTCTGAAAAGTTTTTTTATGTTTTTAACTTTTATTGTTATTATTTTTTGGAGGAAAACATACTGCTTAATGTCGAGTCAAATGGAACAGCTTTTTCATTGTTCCCTTGTAACCCTCCAAATTTCTTAGCTAATTTCTGGGCACCTCTAATGTTTGATATAATTTAATGTATTTTTTTCTACTTCTGGAGATCAGACCCAGAGTCTTGCCCATGCTAGGGAAGCACTCTACCATGAACTACACCCCTGGTCTCCAAAGAGGATTTTCTTATAAATATTTTATTTTTAATGACCACATCAGATTTATTTTCACACCTTAAGAATGTCGCTTCACAGCAGAACCCAACTTTCCTAAACAGTATGTGGCTGAGCAACTTTGTAATGATCAGAATACTCATGACATGTTGAAACAGTTCCTTTTTAATTAGTTGTAGGTGAGCATACAACTTTATTTAGTTATGTTTTTAATGTGGTACTGAGGATCAAACCCAGTGCCTCACACATGCTAGGCAAGTGCTCTGCCCCTGAGCTACAGCCCCAGCCCCTTGAAACAATTCTTGAACACAACATTATATTCTCAATCTTACTGGGATTGGAGAAGGAATTGGGGGGGGGGCGGTCAGAAGTGGCTGCTTTTCTTTCTAACTAAACCGAGGCCTTGTCATATATGTAAAGGATATTCATTCTTACCTACTCCCAACTTTTACTCCAGGATACTGGAAATGACTAAGACATTAGACAGTAAAATATAATCCCTGGGAAGTTAAACAGTGACTTGTGTGTATAGAATCACATGAAAAATAGACAGAAGTACCTGCAAGAGCGTTTACTACAGCCAGGCCTCACCTTTTTTATTGGCTTTTCATGAGAAAGGTGTGGGATAGGGAGAGAAGGGGGTTTGGGCCTAACGTTATGCCGGGTTACTTTTAGCTTAGGCAATCAATGGTAATTGAATAAGGACGTGGGATGGAAGAAGCTGATACAGTGGTGTCCAGGTCAGCCAACAGAAGGAGCTGTGGTAAATTTTATGTTATCTGCATTTTGCCACAATGATTTTTTTTTCTTTTTTAATTTGGAGGGGTTTGGGTGGAACTCAGTGGTAGAGCACATGCTCAGCATGTGTGAGGCCTTGGGTTCTATCCCCAGAAAATGTTGGAAAAATATGAGGAGAAATAACACCCATGCAGTATAGAGAATGGTGAGAGTAGACACACTTTGCTCTGGTTTTTGGTGCTGGGCATTGGACCCAGGGGATCTTTACCACTGGGCTATATCCCCAACCCTTTTTATTCTGATTTGAGCCAGTCTTGCTAAGTTACTGAAGCCGGCCTCAAACTCGTGACCCTCCTGTTTTAGCTTCCTGAGTTGCTGGGATTATAAGAACGTGCCAGTGCACCCAACTCAAGCTTTGAACATGATTTGCAAGACTGTGGTTGTGAGAGATTATTTGCAATAATGGCTGAGATAATTCCTCCCATCCCTGTTCATGCAACTATTTGTAGTATTACTTTGCCATACCTCCCACTGAGAGAAGTCAGTTTTCCCACCCCTTGAATCTAGGCCAGCTTCCTGACTTTTTTTGACCAAGAGAACCTAGCAAAATAACATTAGATCACTTCTGAGCCTCTGTCTCCAGATCCTTACAGATTCCACGCTTGCCCTCTCAGGAAACCAGGATAACCTCTTTGAGGATGAGACACACATGGAGAGGGAGATCCAGGTGATGCCCACAACCAATCCCAGGCATGAATGAGGCCAGAATCTCAGCCAGTCCCTGCCTACCTGCCATTTCTGACCACAGTCACACAAGTGACCCTAGGTGAGACTAATAGAACTGCCCCGTAGAAGCCAGCCCCAATTGCTGACCCATGGAACTGTGAGGAAATGAGGGTTATCATTTAAGCCACCACATTTGGGAAGTCCTGTTATATAGTAATAAACAGCCAATACAGAAATTTGTATTGGAAGGACATGCCACCATAAAAAAACCTAAAACAAGTGGTATTGGCTTCAGGACCAAGGGAAAGCAGAGCTGGAACAATGGTAAGAAACTTGTCAGTAGAAGGTAGAACGTGTAATGAGGAACTTCTCCTGTGAGATTGCAGAAAAGACATGTGTGTTTCGTGTCATGACAGAACAGTTGACAAAATGTCGTCTGTAGTAACTTGGAATAGAAAATAGACCTAATGATCCATGAATCTAAGTAAGGAGATTTTGGTGCTGAAGAAATAAAAAGGCTAAAGGAGGGACTACTCCGTTTATAAACAGAAGAAATGATGATAGAAAACCCAGGATGTGCTTGATTAAAAAAAACATTTCATCTCCAAGTCTCTCTAGTTGAAAAAATATTCCCAGAGTAAATAAATGTCTTCAGAAAAAAGATGAAACCAGAGATATGGCTTTTCTATCCTCTATCAATACCTCAGAAAGCCTAGTAGACCCCTTCCATCAGGACAATCTTGAAGATGTTTCCCCTACAATTGATTAACCCATGCCAAAAGTATAGACAGGGCTCCCTACTGGCATGTACTATATATAATCTGATATACTGGAGATCCACTGAGTTTTTAAAGGAGTATATATTGGACTAAAAGGCACAGTGCTAGTTCAAGATGGAGAGGCTTATGGGTCCCCAACTTCCCATGGACAGGAAGCAGATTAAGAAATCTATTCAAAAATGTCAGCAAGTCTTAGAGCAAAGCACATAACAACTCAGATGGTGGAGCCAAGAGTCAAGATGACTCTGCCAGGAAACAGAATAAAAGATAAGGGGGACAAAGGATAAGGAAACCATTTCCAGGGTAGAAAATTGGACCCTAACTAAGGAAAATTCCCCACTTGTATGGGTCAGCTTTCTATTCCTGTGACAGATGTCTGAGATAAATCAAGTTATAAGGAAGAAATATTTGTCTCATAGCTCCAGAGGCTTTAGTCCATGGTTCCTGGGCCCTGTTATTTGGAACTGTGGTGGCACAGCCCATCATGGTGAGGGTGTATGGCAGAGGAAAGCCACTTGCCTCATGGTGGCCAGAAAGCAGAGAGAAAGAAAGGTAAGGGCTGGGATCCCAAGAAACCCTTCAAAAGAACATTCCCAATGACCAGACTTCCTCCAGCCAGGCCCCTTCCACTGAACCACATTCCCTGTCCTTTTTGGTTTTTATTTTGAGATAGTGTCTCACGAAGTTGCCTAGACTAACCTCGAACTTGTAATCTTCCTGCCTCAATCCTTCCAGCCTCCCTAGTAGCTGAGATTCCAGGCCAGCACTACCATGCTTAGCTTACACCCCACCTGTCAAACATTCCTCCATCTCTCAATAGACCAAGCAGAGGACAAAGTTTTTAGCCTTCGGGGAACTTATCCAAACCACAGCACTGTCCTTAGAGTAGAAGGGCCTAAAAATACATTTCCATCTGGGCTGCAGAATTGTCATAATCAGTGACTGCTATGTATCTCCATCCACAATGGTTGTCTAGTCCCTCTCACACCATGCTATGTTTAGGGGCAAAATAATGCAGGTATAATATAAACTAAAAGTCCAAGCTTGTCTGCACTATGCTGTCCTAAACCTACTTTGGTGCTTTTTTTTGGGGGGCGGGCGGATTACCAGATTACCCTCTTCCAGATCCGAACCTAACTGTAATGATTATATCCTGAACTTCAAGGAGGACATCTTAATGTCATGAGCCTGTGGGGCTAATAATTTCTCATGAAGGATGAATGTGATTTGGCCAAATGGGCTTTCATGGATTATTTGCAAAGATAGAATCAATAATTTCTCCCGTCCCTGTATGCATATCGCTTTGCAGTAAGAATTTGCAGTATTTTTCCATCAAGAGATACTTTTTTTTTTTTTTGTACTGGAGATTAAATTTGGGGGCAACCAAATTAATTTAATTTAATTTATCAACCAATTTAATTTATCAACCACGAGCCACATCCTCGGCCCTTTTTTGTATTTTATTTAGAGACAGGGTCTCACTGAGTTGCTTAGCGCCTCGCCTTTGCTGAGGCTGGCTTTGAACTCACCATCCTCCTGCCTCAGCCTCCTGAGCTTCTGGGATTACAGGTGTGTGCCACCATGCCTGGCAAGAGGCAGAGACTTATTGACCCACCCTTTGAAGCTGACTTCAATAGATTGTGGCAGAAATGGCCCTGGGCAGCATCTGGGTTTAGGCTTCCAAAGGCCTTTGCTTCTGCTCTGCCCTTCTTGGAATGTTCCCGCCTGATGAAAATCCCATGCTGGCCTTCTTGGGCATGGGCAACCACATGAAGACAGGCCAAGCCAGCCAATAGCACCAACTGTTAGACAAGTGAGTGAAGCCATCTGGGACCCCTCATTCCCCACCAGCAAGATCAACAGAACTGTCTAACTGAGCCCCATCCAAATGGCTGACCCACAGTCATATAAAAATGATGGTGGTTCTAGACCACCACATTTTGGGTTGATTTGCTATGCAGCTGTAGATAACTAATATAAGGGAGAAATGAATCAAAACAGGAAGACTTGTTCTCACTTTCCTTCAAATAGATCCTGGCTTACTAATCAGTGGGTAGAGTCAGGCGGGCTTTTAACTGGGGAGCACAGCTCTCACTGTGAGTTAGCGTGTGGTTTGAGTTTCTAGATTCTCCATAGAGAGCAGGGAATGTGTGCACATGGAGTGCTTCACTAACTCCTCTTGAGCTTGGGACTTCTTAACAGTGGGTAAGGATAATAGCAACAACTTGATCACTTATTAGTATCAGACCTGGTGCCAAATATTTGAGTTGGATCATCTTGTGTAACAATAGATATTTTTGTAGTTAAGGTAACTGAGCCTTGAAGAAGCTATTTTGCTGGAGTTCAAACCTAGCCTCCCTCCAGGGCCTTAACCACTGTGCTAAAATCTTTGCTTTCCTAGGAACACCAATATTGTGCCACGAGGAAGATAGGGACACTGTGGACTTCAGAGATGCTAAAGGTGAATATGGAAAAAAATTCTTAACTTCAATCTTTCTCCTCCAGATTCTCAGATCCCCCACCTGGTTATTTCACCAGTTTTCTGCAGCTGGGGCACCCTTTACAAATTGCCTTTAAAATTTTCACTTCTAATTTAGAAACTCTTAGGATCTCCGTTGCAACCACCAGACCAGCCTGAATTGTGGAAGGAAGTTAATGTCTCATTGATTTCTCCAACACCATCTCTTCACCAGCTCCTTGACAGCGGACCAGTGACTGGAAAGACAGCCCCTCTGTTTCATGAGCAGCTATTAAAATGTGAGTTCCAAATTCAGAACAAAATCTTAACCTGGGCACACATACTACAGTGAACTCTGTGAACTCCACCAGTCTCAGGCCACTGTCTCTCTTCTAAGAAAACGTGACCCAGAAAGCATCTGGTACTTCTGACTGAGCTCTAGGTCAAGTTCAAGTTCAGTGACTTATGGTCCCAAGGGAGAGTGAGTAACAAGAGACAAATGGATAGAAGGGAGAAAGCTTAATAGGAGAATTCGGAGAAATCGGGAAAAAAAAAACCAAAAATTAGGAAATAGACACAAAGGAAATGATGTTAGAAGAAAAATAAAGAAGATGAGGGTAGAAAGAAGAGAAGCCAGGCATGGTGGCACACACCTGTAATCCCAGTGACTCAGAGGCTGAGGCAGGAGGATCACAAGTTTGAGGCCAACCTCAGCAATTTAGTAAGTCCCTAAGCAACTTAGTGAGACCCTGTCTCAAAATGAAAATTAAAAAGGGCTGGGGATTTGGCTCCATGGTAAAGCATGAGTTCAATCTCCAGTACCGAAAAAAGTAAAATAAAGTAAATTGAGATATTAAATATATATAAAGCACTATTCTCCACATCTCTCCCTCCAGGCTGAGTGGAAATGTAGATCTCCGGAATCAGCACCCCTCACACGCAGGCCCACGCAGGGCTGGGGAAGGGTCAGGGAATCTAGATTCTCTGCATGCAGACTTCCTGGCTCTCCCTTTCTTCTCCAGGGGACCTACAGCCTCCCAGGTCTCCTTCACAAAGGGCAGGCACACTAGTCTCCGCTGAGCCCTGTGATGTTGTCATCTCCTAAACATTTTCATAAGATAGCGGTTTAGGGACCAGCGCGTTCAAAGGCAGGATTTGGTGTATTTACAGATTGATATCAGTGGGTGGCCAACCTAGTGTGAATCTTGATAGAGGACAGGAAAACAAGAAGGCTGGCTTTCTTAATCAAAGGGTTTCAAACACCCATTTGGAAAATACATGAAGTTTGGAGGAAAATCCCAAACATATTTCGTGAGGAATCTGTTCCTCTCTTCTAAGTTCCACACCACCCACAATCAGCCAAAAAGATTCCATCAGAACTACAAAGGGCCTTTTAGCAAAAATTTTGGTGATTTCAGGAGCCGTTTTTATTTTTCACCTTAAAAAAAAAAAAAAAAAGTCTTTTCCAAAATGAAGGAAGAGTTACTAACTAAAAGAGTTTTATGCTGAAAAAGGTATATACTAAATGAGAGCACTAAACACCAGCACATGCATCTTCCAATATTTAACTCTGGCAAAGTTTATATGCGCCAAGTGTCGGTCTGTTATTTCCAGTCCCAATCCTGGTTTCACTGTAGTAGGACAAAGCAAAGGGTCTGGGGGTTGAGTGAGGCTCTGGCTTTGTCAGGAGAGCAAATAGGGAACAGGCCCCACCATCCGGGTACAACCCGGAACCGTAACACAGGTGCCTGTGTGATGCCCAGGCGCTCATGAGCAAACACCAGCTCATTCATCCGCGTGTCCAGGTGAGCAGGGAAGCAGAAGCACTCAGATGCTCTTTTGCACAGGTGGAAAAACAAAAACCAGAGTGGTAAGGAAGTGTGTCAAAGGTCACCCAGCCCCATGGGGGTAGGGAGAGAGAGAGCTGAGGGCCCAGAGGCCTGGGGCCCCTGGCACTGCAAGAGCAGGTTGCTAGCAGCCACCAACTCCCCTGCTCCCTTACAACAAGGTCCACACCTTCCCCCTCATGGCCTGCTCCATTTCCTCAGTGACAAGACCATACGTCCATCTCCTTTCAATGCTAAAGTACAAAAAAAAGGGAGGTCTCTGGCATTTTTCTGCAAGGCTTTTAAACTTTCCCAGGCCACATGGAACAAGTGTTTTGTGTAATTTTCCGATGGCCTTGATTCAAAGTGTTGTGTAATTCAATATAACTAGCTTGAAGACATGGAAGTCCGTAAGGGGCTTATCAAATATATGGACCCAACTAAAGCTCCAGAAACAGTAAGCACTCAAGATGTGGCCAGCTTATTCCTGTGGAGTCTGTTCCTTAGGGTCTCCCTTCCTTTGCCTGGGACTCAAGGCCTTTCATAATCTGTCCCCAGTCTACCTTTCTATCTGTCCCTGTCACTGCCTGTTGGCACATGCTGTCCACTCTAGCTGGTCTGCTGATGTGAGCCTACTGAGAAGTCTCCTGTGTAGCTTCCCATCCCATTTCCGTCTCTCTCCCATTATTTCTTGCTTCTCCGAATCCACCTTCTTCAGAATCCAGAGGACACACCGCATCTTGGAGACTATTTCCACTATCCTACTCCTCTGAGTCCAGGTCCGTCTATTGATCTGTGAATTGATCTGGGCAGCTTTGCCAAGCTCTAGCCTGAATGTGTCCCTGGCCTCTCTGAGTGTCCTCTCATGCTACCCCTGTAATTTGAACATCATGATACTGACCTGCATGGAGCTTGTGAGATTGGCAGGAGACGGACCAGGTAAAGTGCCTTGCACAGGGTCTGGAATGTGGGTGGCTCTCCCCATAAATGGCACCAGGCTCAGGGAGAGCGCAGCAGGGAAAGAATCCCAACATGAGCCTGACGTCGCACAGCAGTAGCAATAAACCATGTGACTTGGGACAAGTTTTTCCATTTCTCTGTGACCCACATTTTTGTGGTTTTGTTGTTTTTACAGTACTGGGGATTGGACCCAGGTGTACTTTACCACTGAGCTACACATCCCAAGCCTTTTTATTTCACTTTATTTTGAGACAGAATCTCACTATATGGCCCAGGCTGGTCTTGAACTTGCCATCCTTCTTCAGCCTCCTGAGTGGCTCGGATTACAGACATGCATCACCACTCCCAGCCACTTTTCCCATCTTGAAAATGAGGTGGTGAGAGTATCTTCAGTATAGCCTAAAGCAGTTAATGGACATAAAAGGCCAAGAACATTGCCCAGGTCATAACAAGTATTCAGTAAGTCTCAGTTGTAATGTAGACATGGGCAGGGGAACTATCGTAGTGAGCAAGACAGATGTGATTTCAGCCTTCGTGGAGTGAGTAGGAGAGATAAGACACAAATACATTTGTTGTATGCTATAACACACTTGGCATTTGACATATGTTATCTTGAGTTATTGGTTATCTATTTTCATGTATGTCTTGTGTCCCTATCAAGATGGTAAATTTATTGAGGGAGGAGGGCCTGGATCTAATTCTGCTGTGTCCCTGGATGGGCCAGAGTGTCTTATAGATAGCAGACATTCAACAGTATTTATTGCTAATTACCTAAAGGATTGATCTTTCCTCTGCAATAAAAGCTTTATTATGAAGATCCTATTTCTCCATGGGATTTCACAGCCCTCTCCGGCTGATCAAATCAATGTGTGAAAAATTAACACCCAGCTACTATCTTGTGGATGCTAGTGCTTCTAAGTATTTTGAGGGGTTTTCTGGGGGGTGAGGGGGAAAGCATTGGGATTGAACCCAAGGCTTTGGTGCATGAAGGGCAAACACTCTATCACTTACCTTCATCCCCAGCCCTGGCTCTAAGTCTCTTCTACACATAAACTCATCTTTCCTTTGATTCACATGCACCGAGTTCAGATTCTATCTACTGAAGTTATCTATTTGGTTCCCTGTATTACATGTTTCCATAAAATGACAATAATGATGCATTATTTCATTTAACCCAGATGATATTCTATAAGGCAAATGCTATGTCCATCTCTCTTTTCTTCTTTCCACTTTTTTTTTTTATTGGTACGTTATAGTTGTACATTACACCATCCCTTGCCGGTCGCAGTAGCACCCCGCCTGTTATCCCAGCAACTTGGGAGGCTGAGGCAGGAGGATTGAGAGTTCAAAGCCAGCCTCAGCAATGGCGAGGCAGTAAACAACTCAGTGAGACCCTGTCTCTAAATAAAATACCAAAAAGGGCTGGGGATGTGGCCCAGTGGTCAAGGACCTCCTGAGTTCAATCCCCAATCCCCAAAAATAAAAATAAACAATGAATACCATCCCTCTTTTACAGATGGGGAAACTGAGGCATAGAGAACTGAGGTTATTTGCCTAAAACCATGAGGAAGTGATAGAGCAGAGATGTAAATCCAGACCACCTGATACAAGAGGTGGGGTAGCTGGTAATTCCTCTGCCAGATCACCTAATGTGGGGACAACATGATACCCTGGCCTCTCTAACAAGAAGGCAACAACATATAAGAACCAGCGATAAGGTGCAGCTCCCTCTGCCAGTCCCCAAGGGGTGATCTTTAGGGCAAGGACTTCTTTTCTCTGACTCGTGGTGAAAAAGACAGCCCTGTCCACAGGGAACCATTGTCTCACTGGTCTAATGGCAACTGGACTCTTCTGGCTTGTCTGGGGATCACTGACTCAACCTCTAACCAAGAGTCCCTCACCCAGGGCTTGTCACCCAGAGTTCACACCCAGGAACCCTCACTCCGGGCCCCACTCTAGGGCAAAGACACTGACCCATTTCTTCCCTCCTTCCCTGCATGCTGTCTCTTGGTGATTTTTTTTTTTTTTTTTTAATTTATGATTTCAGTCCAGCCGGTTGTTAGCCTGCTGTGTTTGGAAATGGTAGATGATTAAACCTCCTGGCCAGGTGTAAACGCAACCTTTGTCATCTGGAGGCTGGGAGAATTACTTTGTTGGGCTGTAACCTTCCTGGGGCTCCCATACTTTTTGCATCCAGCAGACCCCTCTCCCCCAGATGAGGTCCGCAGGGCTCAGGCCTCTCAACTGATCATCCTGCCTGAGTCTAGCCCCAGAAGCCAGCGAGCCCAGATGCACCCGCCTGGCCACACAAAACACTGCAGAAGACCTAAAATTTAATTTAAGGAGATCAAGCTGCCCTTCTCTCCCTCCCTTTTTTTTTTAGGAATTTTTACCATGTAAATAATAAAAATATGTAATCATTGACTAGACCTTTAAACCTAAATTGAAGGTACGTTTTTATTTCTGTTGCCAAGAAATATTCCATTAGTCCCTTACTTTGCCTCAGTGGTCACCCATGACCCCCACCGTCTACTTGTCCACTGAATATAGCTTCTGGGTTTGACCCCAAGAAATGCAGCCCTGTAGAAACAAGAAACAGCCCCTTAAGTTAACCACAGGCCTTTGAGGTAGGGAGGCCAAGCCAGGACTCCCAGCCTTGGAAATTACTAAACCAGAGGACAGGAAGTTCTGGATAGGAGTTAAGGACACTGGCAGCCCAGTGTCCTGGAGAATCAGCCAGAAGCCTTCTGTTGACTTTGTAAGGCCCAGTTCTCACCAACAGACTCAGGAAGGCTGTTACTGAACAAATAGCATGCAGCAAGTGTGTTTTCCGTGCACGTTCCCAACACTCGGAGCTTGGCCACTGCTCAAGGTGAGCCGAAGGAAGGCAGACAAACCTGTTCTCAGGTTGCTTTGGTTTGTCAAAGTCCTCTTTCAGGTGTTGGGTGGCTCTCATTGAATTCTGGTGCAGTTTGGGCAGAGAAGTAAACGGTCTCCTGCAGCTTTCTCTGTAGGCAGTAAGTTAAAGTCTGTCAAAGACTGAATGACTAACTCAATAAATCAATTAACGTGTGTTTAGTGAGCTTCACCCCCAGAGCCCTAAGTAACACTCTGTGAGAGACACCAAGACCCCCAGCAGCAGGAGCAAATGAGGGGGACAGAACTAACATCCCTGGAATCGTTTGAAAACAACCCCAGGCTAAACTATTATCTCTGCACTTGGAAATTTCAATCAGGCAGTTGTTGGAATAGTAAGTAGAACCAGAAAGAAAGAGGAAGGAAGAGAGAGAGAGAAGGAAAGCAGGAAGGAAGGAATTTACATTAACTTTGTCCCATTTGCTCCTTGCAATTTATGTGACAGATCACATGTCTTTGTGACTTTTGCAAAGTCTTTTGGATGAAAGCAATAACATTTTGAGCAGTAACAGGATGGTGACATTTCCAGCAAGGGCAGACACATTCAATATGCAAGCAAAGGAGACCTCAATGTTGTTGGAGTAGCTCTTTAATGGATGGTAGGATTCAGATTAAGTGGAAAGGACAAAAGATGATCTCAGCTAGTAGTGGGGAAGGAGAAGAGGGGAGAGGCCTCCTGAGACTGGAGACAGCTCCATAAAATGCATTGAAGAGGTTTTTTTTAGGGTGGAGTAAAAAACAAGTACAGTTGTCTCTTGGTATCCTCAGATGATGAGTTCCAGGACCCCCTCAGATACCAAATTTCAAGGATGCTCAAGTCCCTTATATAAAGTGATACAGGATTTACATATAATCTGTGTACATCCTTTCTATACCTTCAATTGTCTCTAGATTACTTATAATACCTAACACAATGTAGATAGTAGTTAAATGGTTATTAAACTGCATTGTTTAGGGGATAATGACAAGAAAGAAAACTACAAGTTCATGGCAGATGCAACTTTTTTTTCCCAGATATTTCCATTCATGGTTAGTTGAACCCACAAATGCAAAACCTGCAGATTCAGAGGGCCAACTACATGAACCAGGAAACACCTAGGTAGAAGCAACTGCAGAGTAGAGAGAGATCAGCCTCTGGGATGGAAAGAGATGGAAGGTAGAGAAGAGGCCCATCTCAGATATATATATATATATATACACACACATACACATGTATACATATTTAGGTACACAAAGTTTTATTGAAGGGGAAGAAGATATTACATGATAGATCAGCATTTTTTTTTTATTCACATTAGGAATACATGACAGCAGAATGCAGGTTGAGTCACTGTACACAATTGCAGCACAACTTTTCATTTCTCTGGTTAGACACCATGTAGTGTCACACCATATGTGCAGTCACACATGTACCTAGGGTAATGATGTCTATCCCATTCCACCATCTTTCCTGCCCCCATGTTGCCTCCCTCTCCTTCCTCAACCTTGGCTCAATCACAGTTCTTCCATTTTCCCATGCCCCCCCCCCCGCAATTATGGATCAGCATCCACTTATCGGAGAGAACATATGGACTTTGGTTTTAGGGGATTGGTTTACTTCACTTAGCATGATATTCTCCAGCTCTATCCATTTACCTGCCATAAATGCCATAATTTTATTCTCTCAGAGATATTTTGAAGAAGCAAAAGACAAAATGGTGACATCCTCCAAGACTCATCTTGGAAAATTTCAAGGGTCCCTCTCCAAAAGACCACTCCTCACATCACACCAGATTTTTACACAGGGAAAATCTAAATAGAAAGATAGATAGGGTGTTCTAAAGAAGGACGAGGGGAGAGAACAACCCTCCTCTCTAGGAAGAAATGCGGGGTACTGGCGGCATTTGGGGGAGGGATGGATTTAGGCACGGCGCAGGCCTCAAGAATGGTTTCTGACCGCACAGTTCTTGTGCTGGATGGGAGGGGGATGAGAAAGAACAGCTGCCAGGCTGGTGGAGGCTGAGTGAGCCAAGTGACTCTAACACTCAGCTTGTTTTTATTATTGTTGTTTCCTACCCCCACCGCCCACCCCTGGTATTAAGGACAGAATGCTGGGGGCTCTGCCACTGAGCTACATCCCCAGTCCTTTTCATTTTTATTTTGGGACAGGGTCTTACTAAGTTGCTGAAGCTGACCTTGAACTTGCCATCTTCCTGCCTCATCCTCCTGAATTGCTGGGATTGCAGGTGGGTATCACCAAGCCTGGCTAACATTTGTATGTTGATTATGGTATATTCTGTGCTGAGCACTGTGCTAGGGTGGGAAACACCCACCAAAAAAAAAAAAAATAGAAAAGAAAGAAAGAAAATACAGCCAGGTACAGTGGCACACACCTGTAATCCCAGAGGCTCAGGAGGCTGAGGAGGAGAATCACAAGTTCAAAATCAGCCTCAGCAACTTAGTGAGGCCCAAAGCAACTTAGTGAGACCCTGTCTTGAAATAAAACATAAAAAGGGCTGAGGATGTGGTTCAGTGGTTGAGCACCCCTGGGTTCAATCCCTGGTACCAAAAAAAAAAAAAAAAGAAAGAAAGATAGAAAATATAGCCCCTGTGCTATGGGGATATACCATCTACACAAGCAGACAAATGACCATGACTATGTGAGCTGGCTGAATGACATAAGATACCAGTGGACTGATTCTTCCTGCAGAAGTTGAGAGGATTCCATGGATAGGAGATGGGGGAGGGTAGGAACATGGACATGCACACACACACACACACACACACACACACACACATAAAATGGAGATGAACATGAAGCCCTCCGAGTCAAGGGCCAATAGAACAAAGCTGCAGACCCTAAACTTGGCACATACAAATACAGGGATGTGGACAGTATCGGTGGTGCTCTCAGGAACTCTAGAAAGTTCGGAGGCTGGAACATAGGGTGTAAGGGGAGAAGGCTGGAAAGAGACTGGCACCCAGTGCTGGGCTAACAAGGGCCGCTTCAGGCCAGGTGACCTGGAAGAGTTGAGCAGATGGTGGCCAAGTGGGGAGGTTTGTTTGGAGCGGGTTTCCTAATGCCACCCATCTCTTCTTCCTCCTCCCACAGCAACCCCTCAAGGCCTCATTATTGATCTATCAAGTAGTAATAGACAACTGAGCCCCAAACAAGATTATGGCCACCTGTGCATTTCAGACACCCACCTTCTCATTACTGCCATTTTGCACTTTGGAAGCTGACTCTCAAGCGGTCAGCATTCAGTAAAACATGGCCCTCCGAACCTTCCATGTAAAATTATTAAGAAGCCCTGGCAAAGGGACAACAATTTTTAATACATGCCACCAATCTGAAACCTGCTGGAAGACATTCAACTAATGTTTGTCAAATGAATGACTGGAGTCACTTGATGGAAGGCTTTGTGTGATTGTGACAACAAACAACGTGGAGTCCTGGCCCTGAAGCTTCAGTCTAGTGAGAAAGACAGGTGTGAACCAAGTGTGTCAGTGAGATTGCCACCCCAAAGGAGACAAGGCCAGACACAGAAGAAGAGCCCTTTATGGCCAAAGTACGAAGGGCCAGGGGGGCTGTGGCCCAAGCCAAAGCCAAGTTGAAGACTCTGATCTTTATCTGGAAGGCAACCTGGAGTCATTGAGTGACATCCTCAAGACTGAGTTCTGGAAAGGTCGCCATGATCACTGAGCAGACAATAACTCAGTTTAAGAAGATTGGGGAGAAAGTGAGTCCGTTGGGAGGAGATTGCAGATGTCCAGATGGTAGGTCAGAAAGCAAGGTATGGATTCAAGAGGCACCTGGGAGGAGATTCCATAGACCCCAGGGACCAATCTGGTAATGGAGGTACAGGAGAGGGATGTGTTGGGAGGCTCCCCTCCTTTCCTGTTTGGGTAACAAGGTGGCTGGCAAGTGAAATCTATCAAGAGAGAAGATCCAAGCCAAAAACTGGAAGTGGGGGGTGTGGCGGGCAGGTAGGATTAGAATGAATTCTGATGAACTTGGGGAGTTGAAAGTCATAGGCAATGGAGAGCCCGGGAGGCAGGTGGGCCTTCAAGCCTACAGGAAACAAAATTGGGGTCAAGGGTACTTACTTGCTGCCTGAATTTGATCAAGTGCCTCTACCTCTCTCTGCAAAACATGGAGGAGGCGATTGGTATGACTTTAGAGAGCAGGATGGAGAAGGGGTGCTGATAAATCTCTACAACCAAGGAGAGAGGTGGGGGGGTGTCCCAGACTCACCAAAACCCTCTCCTTCTCTGCCCCACAGAGTTTTTTAACTCCCTTCCAGGAGAAATAGCTGAAAGGTTTGTTCCCAGGTCCCTAAAGTGGGACTAAAGGCAATCCATCCTGAGGATGCCAAGGGAGTTTGCACTCAGCCTTAATTTTAGCACTAAATTTCTTACTGTCCCCCAGAACCAAGCTTGACTGACTCTTAGGGGCCATCTGTACTGCGCCAGACCATGAGTCCCTGGCAGATGTTTTTCGGGAGTCCTTTCTCTCAGCATCCTTCAGTGGACACCCCTTGGCAGCAAGCAGGGGGTGGTGGTGCCCAGGACCATTTTTGCTGAGCAAAATCTTTCAGCTACTGGCTCCAGAACACACCCCCTCCGAGTCTCCAGCAGAATAATTCAAATTCTCTACTGACTTTTAAGTATTAGAAGTTGTGAAATGCCAATGTACTATCCTTATGCCAAAAAATTAAATGAGCCTTGACCCATAGACCAGGTGCAAAAGTAACTTGAAAGAGGATCATAGAGGTTAACAAAAAGCTTAAAACTACAAAACTTCTAAAAAGAAAGCATAGAAGAATAATCTTCGTGATCTTGAGGCAGGCAAAATATTCACAGGTAGGACACAAAAATTTAAAGCTTGTAAATTGAACCTTATCAAAATTGAAAAGTTCTGCTCCTCTAAAGATGCAGTTAAGAAAATCAGAAGACAATCACAGACTGGATACAATATCTGCAGAAGCTATGCCTCATAAAGAACTGGTATCCACATGCATTGGTGGTTTAAGGAAAAGATGGCCCAGCACTTTGGAAAATCATTTGTCAGTTTCTTACAAAGTCAAGCATACACTTAACCAGATGACCTGGCAATCCTACTGCTAAGCACATACACCCAAGATTAATGTGAAAACGTGTTCACACAAAAACATTGTGCAAGAATGTTCATAGAAGATTCATAGTAGTCAAAAAACTGACAATCTACTCAACTAGTAAATGGATATACAAGCTGTGATATCTAGTGTGTATCTAGTTATATAATGAAAAATTACTTATCAATAGTAACTATGCATGCAATGAGATAGATTAATCTCAGAGACATTGAACTAATCAAAAAGAAGAAAATAAAAGCTAATAGACTAAAATGACACAGACTATAAGATTCTACTTATATAACATCCTGGAAAAGGCAAAATTGTAGGAATAGAATACAGTTAATAGTTCCCTGGGGTTAGGCCTCAGGTCCTGACTTCAAAAAGGCCCAAAGGCATTTTTAAGGCTAGTAGAAATATTTTACTTTTTTGAAACAGTGTCTCCCTATATTGCCCAAACTGGCCTGGAACTCTTGATCCTCCTGCCTCGGCCTCCCCAGGAGCTGGGATTACAGGTCTGCAACACCACATCCAACTAAAATGATTTATATCTTAATTATGGTCGTTCTTACATAATTACATGAATGTATCAAAATCCATACAGCCATATCTAAAACTGGTGAATCTAACTCCTTGAAAATCATACCTCTATAAACTTAAGAAAAATAACACACTAAAGAAAATGCAGTTTTGTGAGATATGCCTTTGTTTCCAAGATAATCTGTTTATGTGCATTCTTCACCTAAATGACCACATCTTTTTGACCCGTTTTTATACTCTTTTTTGCACAACTAGAAGGACAGAATGAATGGAATCTAAAAGATAAATTCCGAACAAGCTTAATCATAGTACACACTTCCTAGGTTTGTGCCTCACCCCAATCATTTTAACACACACACACACACACACACACACACACACACACACCCCTCACACAGGATTCACATCCTCACAGCCCTAGGCATGCCTTGCTATTAGAGATGTAAAGGGTATAGGCTCTGGTCAAGGTTGAATTGTATTTTTTTAAAAATACTAAAAATGTTCAAACACATTCACCTAGAAATCTAACGTTATCCTATAGAACTTATCAGATAAGTACATGGGAAACGATATTAAAAAATGGTAACTTATGCAGACACTGAAGTACCCGAAAGCCCAGATTCAAGAAGTCCCACTTGATTTGAATCCAGCTCTGCCGTTCACTGAAGGCAAATGATTAACCCACTCTTTGCCTCAATTTTGCAAGAAATTAAATAGGATTCCTGGTTCATAATAAGACTTCTGAAACTACTAGCCATTTTTATGAGCTGAATTATGTCCCTTTAATGCTCCTTTACTCCCCGCAAAATATGTTAGACTCCTATTTTCAGTATCTCAGAATGTGACTATATTTGAAGATTGGGTCCTCAAAGAAGTAATCAAGGGGCTGGGTTTGTGGATCAGAGGGAGAACTTTCGCCACGCATTGGTGAGGCACTGGGTTCGATCCTCAGCACCACATAAAAAAAATATATATTGTGTCCACCTATAACTAAAAAAAAAAAATTAAAAAAAGAAGTAATCAAATTAAAAAGAGGTCATTAAGGTGAACTCAATTCAATATGACCAATGTCCTTATAAGAACAGGAGATCAGGACGCAGACACACACAAAAAGAAGACCATGGTCACACTGGTGAAGCCAAGGAGAGGGGTCTCGGAAGAATCCAAATTGGCCACCACCAATGTTGGACTTCCATCCTCTATGCTGTGAAGAACCGCGATTTTGGGCTGGGATTGTGGCTCAGCGGTACAGCGCTAGCCTAGGGCAGGCGGGACCCAGGTTCGCTCCTCAGCACCACATAAAAATAAAGGCATTGTGTTGTGTCCATCTACACCTAAAAAATAAATATTAAAAAAAAAAGAACCGTGATATTGATATCTAAGTTACCTGGTCTCTGGTACTTTGTTCTGGCAGCCCTAGCAAACCAATACAGCTATTAAATCACCAGCTAGGAGAATTAGTGAAACACATTTTGGTATCATTATACAATGAAACATTATATGCAATTGCAAGTCATGCTCTTGATATATCTTTGCTGATCCATAATAGAATTTTTTTAAAGTGAGGAAAAAACCAGACTATTAAAATAATATGTACATGTTCACATGTAAGTGTGTGTGAGAGTAAATAAAATATGGAAAGCATGATTATATTTGAAAGGGAGGACCTACAGAATTTCTTTTACCCCTATTTTCAGTTTCCAATTTTTCTGCCATGAACAAAGATCACATATAGATTATAGAAGAAAAAAAATAGGTAGGTGCTCTTGGATCCAGTTATCCTGAGGTGACCAAAGCTGAGGTTGCTCAACAGGCAGCCCCAGACTCCAGTTGGAGGTCAAAGAGCCAAGAGTTAGGGGGTCCCAGCCTCTTGCAGAATGGGAGGTGGGTGGACAGGTCATCTCCATCTAATCAAACCGAACCCATCCATTCTAGAAAAGTCAGTTCCAACCAAAGAATCCAGCACAGACTCAAAACAGAGCCACTCCTCTCTCTTTCACCGCCACCAGCCCATTCCTCCGCATGTCCAGTCTTTCTGGAAAGCCCACAGGTTATAAACACCTCATGCCAGGCTCCAGGGGCCAGGAGAAAGAAGGCTGCAAGACATTTAGATTTGCCCCCAGGATTAATGACTTCAAAAAGCACTTGCCAGGAACTCTTCAAAGCTGGAAACAGAAGCCCTGGAGCATTAAATATAAATAAATACTTAGTCGATTGGTTTCTTCCTTGCTTTTCAAAGGGCAATTTACTTCCTGGATTATCATTACAGTAGTCTGTTCTCCGGAAACCAGGATTATTCAAGTGCCACAGCTCAGGGTTGGGGCAAAAGAAAAAAAAAAAAATCTAAAGATCACCTTGTTATAGTTCCGCCATGCATTGTATTTCCTTATGCCGAGCTGCAAAAGCCTACTGTTCACATCGCTCCTGGAGGTGTGTTTTCACCTGCAGACCCATATCTTTCTCTCTTTGAGATATGCCAATTCCATTTGGGTGAAAAAAAATAAATAAATAAAAGGTTCAGTTTCACTATGTTAAGAAGAAAGCAACTATTCCTGCAGTTAAAGTAGGGATTCAAGTCAACACATATTTAGTGAGTTTCTAGAATGTTCTAGAAACTGTGTCAAGGCTAGGAAGAATATCAAGATAATTAAAGACCTGGTGCCCATTGTCAAAAAAAAAAAAAGATGCAATCCATTGTGGACAAACATGTAAACAACAACAGAAGATAGAGAAAATTGTTGTCACACAGTGCAGGGTTTTAACTGAGGCCAGTGGATAGACCTCAGGCCTGTGATACTATGGGCATGGCCAGCAAGTTTGCAAATGCCAGAGATCTGCCCAAGGTGAGGGGCACAGTTCTTCACTCCTCAAAGGATGGTGTCACCCAATGAGGTAGGAGATTAGAGGAATAAAGGATAAGGAGATGCATTCTGATACCCAATAGCATCTTGGTAATAAAGTGAAGAATCATTTAATTTGTGCAGGGGAGGTGGAAGTGTTAAGACTATTCAATTATTTTCCTTTTTCACTACTGCAAATCATACCCAGGGACTTGCACATGTTAGGCTACCACTGAGCTATATAGCCCCTGGCCCTTTTTAAATTTTGACACAGGGTCTCACTAAGTGGCCGGGGTTGACCTTGAAATTTCCATCCCCCTGTTTCTGCCTCCCAGGCAGCTGGGATTGCAAGTATGCACCACCATGCCTAGAACTGAGATTGTTCGACTTTGCTTCAAGAAGTTTCTTCCATTTTCTGATCATTATCACCTTCCACGGGCAGTCTCCAGAGCTAGTAACATGAGGTCTTGGCCTCCCAGAAGAGAGTCTGTGTTCAAAGTCGAAACATTTTGGGGAGTTTGTTAAGTGTTCTGAGCTCTCCTGGCAAGGTCCCTGCTGCTGGGAAAGACTTATGCTGCCTAGACTGAATTTGGTATTTCGCATGGGATCCTGACCTACAAGAAAAGCAGATTCCCAGAGTCACAGGAAGTTTGTCCAAATTTTTAAGGTAGTATTTCTTATTCCCAAAAAGCATAGCTGAAAGCTTTAAGTAGACTTCAGGAAATAATACCAGAATCACCCAAACATCCTAGAGGTCCCATGGCAGAACGGCATGCGTTGGTAAGCAGATTCATTCTATGATCTAATTGGCTAGGACAGGGGACAAATCACAGCCCCAGGAATATTCATCTGGGAGAATTCTTAACCTTCACAGTATTGAACAAATTGGGCTTCCCAACTCATCAACTCTGTTTTTCATCCTCCTTCCAGCAAATGAAAACACTTTTCTTGGAGATCTTCCACATGCTATTTCATCCACCTAGAACACCTTTTCTCTTCCTCTTTGCCGACCTGTCCTTCAAAATCTGACTCAGATGTTCACTCTCAGCAGACACTAATCATGCTACACACCCCCATCACTCAATGTTTATATTCCTTGAAGGTTCGTTTACTCCTAATTCATCTCTCAGTGATGATTCAAACATCATTCATTCAATATGTATTTATCTCGCACAAAACCTTAGGTGCCACACACAGAAACAAGGGGTTTTCTTTAAATTCTACATCAGCCCTCCAAAGTAGGATTTATTATTACTATTTGACAGATAAGGGAATAAACTCACAGAGGATAGAAAATTTGTCTATGCTGTACATGTGGCTCAGTGGTAGAGCATATGCTTAGCAAGCTGGAGGCCCTGGGTTCGACCCCCAGCACTACAAAAAAAAAAAAAAAAAAAGAAAGAAAGAAAATGAGAGAAGGGAAGAAAGGAAAACTAAAACTAGGTCAAACTCTGGATCCAGGATTGAAAGTCACCCAAGTCTAGTTGTAAAAGTAGTGACACTTGTGCAGTAGTGATTAGGCACTGGGCACCAGTGTTCTTTGACCCCCAAAACTATGAAAAAAAGCACTATCATTATTCCAATTTTATAAATGAGTAAACTGAGGCAGAGAAGTTAAATGCCCAAGGTCATACACCTAAGAGCAGCAGAGCCCTGATTTAAACCCAGGCTGTCTGGCTTCAGAGTTGATGCTATTAACCACGGGCAGCCTTTGAAGCAATGACTTCAAAGTTCATCCTGAGTCCTCTGAACTACAATAATATTTTATATTCCATTTCTACTTTGTGGATTAATAAAGTCCTTTTACCTGACATCAGTTTTATCTCCACAACAAAAATCACAAGTTCATTTGCTGATTCATTCCTAGAACGAGCAACATGAAGGTTCACGTGTGTCCACGCTCTCTAGGGGAGAGGATGGGGGGGACTTATACCCCATGCCCACTGTTTTCTGGAGGGTTAGTTATAACTTCTCTACATTAGGAAGTCTCCCACAAAACTCAGCAGGCCCTTAGAAAATCTTGTAACTGAATCTAGACAGCAGATTGTAGGAAAATGTCCAAAAAAAAAAAAAAATAGAACTGATAAATGTCTTAGCTATTCTAAGACCAAGAGGAGTCAAATTCAGTTCCCTTGGACAATTGCTTTCATTTTCTTGATAGATTTCTCCTCCTAAAACACAATTTTCATTTTGTCTCCCTAGGGAGGGAGGGCAGGAACCAAAAAAGTCTCCATTATTTTAAAATCTTATTGGTCTAAACTTCCATGTCAGACCCAAAGCTTTCATGTTTGGATGACCTACACACAACACAGCCTCATTCATGACCCCTCCGTGTGGATCATGAGCTCACTTATTCATTCAACAAACATTTACAGAGTACTTACTTTGTTACAGGCAGTTTGGGGCACTAGAAATGCAGCAGTGAACAAGCAGATAAAGTCCTTGCCCTCAGGGAACTTACATTCATATTGAGGGAGACAGATGACCATCATGTAAATATCATAATAGGTGATGATATGTGCTATAAAGAAATTAAACAGAGAAAAGGGAGGAAACAGTTACTGGGGGTGGGATTGCTGGGGGATTTTGTTTTTGCTTTTGATTGTTTTGTTTTGTTTTGTTTTGTTTGGGTACCAGGGAAGGAACCCGGGGCGCTTAACCACTAAGCCACTTCCCCGGCCCATGGGTTGCTGTTTTATGTAGGGTCGACAGGGCTCCCTATGAATAAGTGACATTTGAACAGGAATCCAAAAATGGAGTGGAAGAGATCCAAAACTGGAGTGCAAATCTTTGGGAACAACATTCAGGCATCAGAAACAGCAATTGCAAAGGCCCTGAGGCAGAACAGTGCTGGTCCTGCTGAGGGACATCTAGGTTGAATATGTGACAGGAACAGCACGAGCCAGGGGGAGGGTGGCAGAGATATGACCTGCCCTATTTGGACTGTAAACTGATCTCCAGCTGTTTCCTGACCCCCATCCCTAGGGATCTGGGGGCTTACCTCTGCATTACCAATCCAGATGGAAGTCTTTTTTTTTTCTTTCTTCCTTTCTGATTTGTGCTAATCTCTTCTTTGTCTGAGCTCCTAGTGGACATCCAGTCCAGCCAGGGGTTATTTCCCTTCTGAAATGCACTAGTGATTATGACCTCTTAAGAGCAGAGATCGATCTTATTACCTGTGGATATTTAGTGGAAGACCTCTCCCAGGTACTGCAAATACTTTTCAGTCACCTCTTGCAGTAGGATGGCAATGGTCCTATGGAAAATTCCTCTAGCTATTGCCCTGAAAAACCACATCCTTACAACTTCTACCTTCTGTCCCAGTTTTGAATGCAGGAACCACACACAGTACATCAAAATCCTTTTTCATGTGGTGGCACCTATTGGTGGTGGCACCTGGAAGCAGCTATTGTAGCCTTCTTTTATGCATGTGACCTTCCAAATTCCTAGACAGGCTGATAACTTCCACATCTAGGCTAGACCTGTCTCCCAAGCCCCAGGAGACAGCTTCATTTGAATCTCATCGGCAGTCCCCAACATCCTCACATCCAAAGTCAGGGTCATCAACCTCTCCCTAAAACGTGCTTGCTCCCTATAGTCTTTACTTTGGTAAGAGGCTTCATCCAGTCGTCCCTGGGGGACATCCTCAACAGTTCCACACCCCGTTCCTTTCATCCCTCACATTCTCTCTTTCTCACCTTACTGCTGGGATCCCCAACTCTCCTCTCAACTGCCAATCTGGTTTCCCTCTTGCTATCTTGCATCCCTCTGATGAATCGTCACCCTTATTCCTGGGTGATGTTTCTAGAAGGCAAATCTGTTCTTGTTACCCTCTCAAAGCATCTTTTTTTTCTTTTTTTGGTACTAGGGATTGAACTTAGGGGCACTGAGCCACATCCCTAGTCATTTTTCGTATTTTATTGAGAGACAGGGTCTCACTAAGTTGCTCAGGGCTTTAATAAGTTGCTGAGGTTGGCTTTGAACTCAGGATCCTCCTGCCTCAGCCTCCCAAGCTGCTGGGATTACAGAGGAATGCTACCGCACCCGGCTCAAAGCCCTTCGCTGACTCCCTGTTGCCCTCAGAACAAAGTCTATACGCCCTAGATGGCGGGGGGGGGGGGGGAGGGGGGGGGGAATGTCCTCCAGGACCCTGCAAAGCTGTCTATCGGAATCAAAATTCAGCATCTCAACAGAAGAGAAACACAAAATAAAATGAGAAGAAAAAAAAAAGGAAACTATTAGGGGGGAAGACTCACAACTGCTCCCACATTAAGGCTGAAAAGCAAAGGCTTAAGTGGAAGAGAATAAGGATAACTTGACTTAATAGCTATTCCCGAAAAAACGAGCAACCCAACTACCCTAGGGGTTTCTGACAACGGTAAATTCAATATGGGACAGCAGCATGACATCACCGTCCACACAAAGAGCCGCTGCCTCATCCTACTCCGCGAGTGACACTTGTGAAGTCAGAGGCCGGCACACTGCGTTTTCCCAGAGGAGGGTGGCCACGAGAGGGAGGGTCTGCAAACATGCCAGGTACAGAGCTTTGAGCCCCTTCCAATTCCGACTGCTCCAAGTGATATGTCTCCTTTGGCCATCAAGTGTCACTCTCGGGATCCCAGAAGTATATGGTGAAACTTAGCATCAAGCTCATGCCTGTCTTCAGGACCCTAGAGTTCCCATACCCTACCCTCCTTTCTCCAGTGCTCATAACATTGCTCAGAACAGACCAGGACATTTCCTTAGTTGTGTGTTTACTGTTTATCATCCTCTTCCTCTTCTGGCTTACCAGCTCCACAAAGCAGGTATCTTTGTTGGTTTTGTCCCATTGTGGATCCCAAGGACCTGCAACATGACCTGGCATGGAGTAGGGAATTGGTACAGATGTGACAAATATCCTTTGTCTAGATAAATGATAGTCTAATAAAAACGGACGTAGGATTCTGCCCATCAATGATTTTAAAAGCTCTCCCTTTTGGCGAAAAATTTTTTTTTAAAAAAAATGAACCTTCTATATATTCACCCAAGTTATTGGTTAAAATGTGAAGGTGTTGGGTTACAATGACACACACACTCCCAGAAGTACAAAGGTGTTGATGGGCACGACACTAAATACAGCCAAAGGTCACATGCACCTGTTGATCAGTCGAGGCTTGGTATGCCCACATAATTGACTATCATGTAGGTTGTTTTTTTTTTTTTAATAAAAAGGATGAGACAAACATATAGGTACTGATTTAAAATGATCTTCAAGATGTATCACCCGATCGAAAAATGGAAAGTGCATAATAGCATCTATTATGCTTCCATTTGTGGTTTTAAAAGTATCTGGAAGGAAATTTCTGTGTCAACTTTGTCCCTGGTTTTCCTTTTTGCTTTGTTCTCTTGGCCGTGGTTTTGGTGCTGGCATTAATATTTATGTAGTGGCTTTTGTAGAGGAAGAATAGAACACACACGTATTAACCGAGTGCCTACTCTATACCATGCAGGCGCCAGAAGCTAAACAGTACATCATATCACTTCCTTTGGGGTCACAATTCCTACTTCACCGTAGCAGGGACTCCATGAGTCGCTCAGGATGGCACACTCCTGGATCTTCTTGACCCATTCCTCAGGCTTCCATGCTGCCAGCCCCTCCGTCAAGGGCAAGGGCAGCCTGTTGCATTTCTCCGGCTGGCTCTCTGGCTTCCTGGATTTGGGGAGCCTGGCCAGCTCATCCTGTCTCCTGCAGAGGTGTGGAATGACAAGGTATTATCACAGCCCTGTCAAGGAGCAGCGGTTGGCAGATCTGTCTCTCACCTGCCCAGGAAACGGACCCTTATCGGCCTCCCCAGGCAGGAGCCCTGGTGCTGGGCACTCCCCTAGCCTCTCCCGGGAGCAGCCAGGTTCCTGGTGTACTTCAGGGCTGCGGGAAGAGAGAAGCGCGTGCATCAGGACAGGCTCCAGATCAAGGCAAGCTCTGTTATGTCTAAGATAGAAGGCCAGAATTTAGCTACTTTTATCATTTTAGGTGATTCAACTGTTTTAATGAAAAGAGGGGACCTTGGAGCTGGTGGCGTCACAGATAAGGGAGTGTGGAAAGCAGCAGCAGATGGGTGACCTTGCTCTGCTTATTAACTCCTTTCCTTCCCCCTCCTGCCCTTCCTTGATTTCATTTTCTAGTCCAAGGTTTTCACAGGAAGGGGGAGGATCATTAGCATAGCCAAACCTTGGGAAAATGCTGCTTCAGGGTAATCCACATGTGCTCCGTGGGGCTGCGGCCTTCAGGCAGGGCCGGGCTCACCCAAGCCAGGCCAGGTTCCCACAAAAAGGCAGTCTGCCTGGCACCCGCAGGGGATGGATGATAAGGCTGAGGCTGGGCTAGACTGGTGGTCTGGGCCAAGGCACTGCAGGAGGTATGGTGTCTCAGGAAGTGAGCAGCCCTGCGAATTCTGAGAGTGCTAACTCAATCCCACTCAACATTCATCGGGTGCCTGTCAAACCCCCTGTGTATGGATGGGGACAGGGTATTCAAAGAGGAGGGAGACTGTCCCCACCTAAGCACCAACGTGTCATTATTGTAGTTGACAGCCTAATGAGTGAGTGCCAGAGACCAGAAGGGAGAAGACTGAGAGCAAGTCCCAAACTGTAGGGACCATTTGACTCTCAGAAGCCCAAGATCTGCTCAGATAACAGGGAGGAAAGTCAAGCAGGGGGAGAGTGGGGCAGAAACCTGGGGAGTCCAAAGCAGTCTATATTATAATATAGATACTCACATTTTTAGGCCAACTACCCTGATTTTTGGTTTGGAGATACATTTTTCCCAAAATGAATGTCATGTGGCAGGATATGGAGGTGTGTGTTGTTAATATACTCAAATATCTCTTGCCTCTAACCAGTTCTGCCTCCAAGTTATACCTTGAAAAGTTTATGCACCACACTTTCCCATTCATTCTACCCAACTAATTGGAAACCCTCTATGGATGTGTCGAATTTTGAGGGTTCTGGACCTCACCTACTTAAAATAATTTAAAACAACTTCCTTAGCTTCTCTGTAAAGAGATTATGATGTACTCTTAGTGTATTTTCCCCAAAACAATTACGTCCCATATGTAAATAAGTTTTCAAGTCATCCCTGGGGTAAACCCCTGGAAATTTTCAAGTAAGGGAGTTTCATTTAGTTGGTATTATTGGTTTACAATCTGTTCCACACAAATGCCTGCACAAAATCTTATGTTTAACTATGATATGTACTGTGTTCCTCCTGCTTCTTACTGAGTGTGCAGAACATTATCTGAATGAATCAGGGTATTCATTTTATAATTATTGTATTTCAATATCATCTAACATAATGCTTCCAGGGGCTACTAAAGCGTATTGAGCTGTTATTATCCTGACACTAATTATTAGGATTCTTTTGGTTTGGTTTGGTTTTGCAGGACTGGGGATTGAATCCAGAGGCTCATAGATACTAAGCAAATGCTCTATTTCTGAAGCACATGACCTTAAAATTTTGTTTCGAGACAGGTTCTCACTAAGTTGCCCAGGTTGGCCTCAAATTTTATGATCCTCTTGCCTCCGCCTCCCAAGTAGCCTCCCAAGTAGCTGAGGTTTCAAGCATGTGCCACTGCTTGAATGAAAGAATTTTTTTCTGTTAGGCTGGAACTTTTGCAAATTGCTTTCAGTGTTCCAATCATAAGTATCTATTTTGCTGCTGATATTGCTAATAATCACAATATTGATAATAATCACAATATTGATAATGTTAATACCTATTTATTAGGCAATTACTGTGCATCTGGCACAGTGCTAAGCGTTTCCTGAATATGTCATCATTTAATCCTTATAAATTTCCTATACAGCAATACTCCTATTATCTCCATTTATAACTGAGGACATGGAGACTTAACGGGGGGAGTTAAACTGTCCTTGTTCTCACAGGACATGGGAATATATGCTACCCAAATTCAGAGCCCCTGTTGTTAACCATTCTGTTGGAATTGTTCCTGCTGTCACCTAGTCTATCAGACAATGAAAATCAGTTACAGATCTCTATCTCTTTCTCTCTCTCCCTCTCCCTCTCCCTCTCCCTCTCCCTCTCCCTCTCCCTCTCCCTCTCTCTCTCTCTCTCTCTCTCTCTCTCTCTCTCTCTCTCTCTCTCTTCCAGGGATTGAAGGATTGAACCCAGGGGTGCTTAACCACTGAGCCACACCCCCAGCCTATTTTATCTTTAATTGGGAGACAGGGTTTTGCTAAATTGCTCAGGGCCTCACTAAATTGCTAATGCTGAAGTCATGAGTCACGGGGATTACAGGTGCTCACCATCGCTGCCGGCAGTTACAAATGTTTCTAAACTAAGGGTTCCTAGGCCCCAAGCGGGAACATGTGGCACTCCAGTAGTAGAGTCTCTGAATTTTAATGAGTGTCCTTTCTTGACTGACTACTTGTCCTCAAGCATAGTTTAAATAGCTAAGACTGCTGAAGATGAGAAGCTGGCTAGCTAAGGCTCCTTTTTTTCCTAGAATAATACCTTATTCTTGTATGGCACCTATCCTAGAATTTGTTCAAAAATATACATATTGCTGGGCGAGGTGGCACATGCCTGTAATCCTAGCAGCTCAGGAAGCTGAGATAGGAGGATTGAAAGTTCAAAGTCAGCCTCAGCAATGGTGAAGCACGAAGCAACTCAGTGAGACCCTGTCTCTAAATAAAAGACAAAATAGGGCTGGGGATGTGGCTCAGTGGCTGAGTGCCCCTGAGTTCAATCCTGGTACCCTCTCCCCCCCCCAAAAAAAACATACATATCAAGCACCTTACAGGGAATTTATAAGGATTAAATGAACATCTCTGTGGTATGCCATATAAGCAAATGCTTATACGGCATTACTTCCCGAGTCCTGTGGCATTAATATAATAGTTTTGTAACTTTTAAAATGAGGCTAGCGAGGAGCTGGGATTGTGGCTCAGTGGTAGAGCATTCGCCTAGCACGGGCAGGACCCGGGTTTGATCCTCAAACCACATAAAAATATAATTGTGTTGTGTCCATCTACACCTAAATATTAAAAAAAAAAAAAAAAAATGAGGCTAGCGAGATCAAACACTAAGGAGAGAATCCACAGGAATCCTGGACACTCATGCTGTCCCCAACATTTCCTTGACCCATTGTCCCAAACTGTAGGGACCACTTGGCCCTCAGAAGCCAGAGATCTGCTCAGATACCCTTAGGCAAATATTTGCTCTCCTTTTCTTTTTCACTTTTTACCATGCTTGTTGACAATGTGCTAGGCCTGACGCCAGGTACCTGAAGCGGCTTCCTTCCCTTCCATAGCTTCATTCCTCTGGTGTCACAGGGGACATGGGGAGAGTGAAGGAGATGATTTTACATCTTTGCCTTCTTAGCATATGGTAACTCCATCTTCCAGATGTTCAGGCCCAAGGCCTTGGAGTTATGACAGCTCTTTCTCTCACATGGCACATCCAATCCATCAGAAAAGCCTATCAACTCTACCTTTCAAGACACATCCAGAATCAGATACTTCTCACCACCTCCATGGTCACCACCTGGTCCATGCCATCATCACCCTCCTATGTGATGGGAACGTCCTCCCTGCTCCTGCCCATGTCCCCTCAGTCCAATCAAATTCTTCAATTGTGTCATAATGGCCACAGTGGTTCTTTTGTTTATTTATTGATTTATTGTTGAGGTGCTGGGGACAGTGGGTCTTTTAAGTTAAGCCAGGCAGGGAAAGGTGGCCCATGCATGTACTCTCAGCAACTCAGGAGGCTGAGCCAGGAGGATCACAAGTTCAAAGGCAGCCTGGGCAATTTAGCAAGACCCTGTCTCAAATCAAAAATAAAAAGGACTGGGGATATAGCTTAGTGGCAGAGCAGCCCTAGGCTTAATCCCCAGTATCAAAAGAAAGAAAAAAGTTACTCGGACCATGTCACCCCTCTGCTCAAAACCCTCCCATGACCTCTAGCTCACTCACAGCAAAACTCAAGGTCCTTCTCAAGGCATGCACCTACCTACCCTGTCTGTCACCCCTCCTCTCCAGTCACCCTGGCCTCGCCCAGGGCACTCACTCACTGGTGATTGTCAAATACGTATCTTCCCAGAGGTCAGTTTTTGTTTTGGTTTTTCTTTTGGTTTTTTAATCTCAAGCTTTTTTCCTACCAATGAAAACCGGAGTACTACAAAGAGATGCCCAAAGGTCCTCAAAGGCCTTGGCAATGCCTGGCTTTCCTCCTGCACCAGCAAGGGGGCCTTCCCAGGCCACCTGGAGAACCCCCACCTGAGTGCTGTCCTCCCTTCCTCCAACAGGTGTGCCCGCCCCTCCCCCACAGGACACAGCAAACATTAGTGGCCACAGTAAGGGCATACTCTTTTTTTTTTTTTTTTCTATTTGCTATAGGTGGCAGAATGCCCAGAGGTGCCCAGTGCTGGCATTTCAGGGAGAAATGCCGGGCTGAAGAGACACCTAGAGAGAAAGGAAGGCACGGAAGCCCCTGCAGGTTTCCACAGCTGGCCTTAGAAGCCAGCTGGAAACAGGCCATTTGACAGGGAGCATCTGGGGGCTAGCTCAGGCCCAAACCAAGCCAGATCAGAGAACCTCTGTCCTAACCAGAGCCAGGAATCTTCACTGGTCAGCCCCCTCCTGCTCTGGGAGCCCCCACCAGGGCCAACACCTGGGTGCCACACAGCTTCCCGCCTGCCAAGGCCAAATTCCTTCTGCTTCACCACTTCTCCTGGGTTAGGGAGGGCTTGGTCAGTCCCAAGACCAGATCTCAGCCCCATCACATGCACCTGCACACGGTAGGTGCCTGCACACGTCAGGAGCTAAAGTCCCCACCCCCAAGACCCCTCACCTCCTGCCTTCCTGGGGCTGGACCCCTTTTTCTTTGGATTAAGGATCCAGAAGACCCACCCCTTCTGTTTTCTCAAGGTCCATGCCTCTAGCTACGCAAACAGCCACTTCCTCTTCTGGCCTTCCTGTCCTTTTGGAGGGACAAAGAGGCCCAGCTCCCAGAAACACTGTCTCCTAGAGTCCCGAGAATTCCTGGAATGGGCAAGGACTTTGCCTGAAAAAAGAGAAAGGAGAACTCTAGGTGAAGGCAGAGGGGAGCAAGGGACAGATCAAAGAAAGCCTGGACAGGGTCAGGCGTGAGGAGGGCAGGCAGGGAGACAAATGAGGGTCAGCGGAGGGACAGGCGCGCATGCCCGCAGATGCCCTTGACAGCGCAGGCGCATGCGCAGGGGAAAAGACGCTCCTTGCAGGGAGACAATACGTGGAAAAGATAAGAAAAAGAAGGTGTAAATTAATGGAGGAAAGGATTGACCAGAAGAATGAGTATCTCCTTGTAATTGAAAAAAACGGCCTTGCCATCCCCAAGGTTGGTGGTGTGCCAGAGAGTCCTGTGTCTGAGATGGGTGGTAGCTGCGTTCCAGAAGGGACAGAAATAGGGACAGTTAATTATTAGCTCCCAGCGAGAAGGTTTAGAAGCTGACTCATCTTCCTCCCAGGCAGGAGGAGTGCCTGAGCCACAGTTGCCCACAGTTGCCCTTCTGGGTAGGGCACTGCAACCCAGAAAGAGCCAGGTGGTCCCCCTGGCCTTTGGACAGGGATCCTCCTTCTTAGGCCAGCCAGAGAAGGCTCATTTTTGCTTTTTCAGGTTTTTATTATTTGGCTGTCCTTGGTGTTAGTGGTGGTGGTTGTTTCAGTTTGGATTCTAAAGTTCTGAGCTCTTTCTCAAATACCGATTGTACTTGAACATGACCTTGCAGGTTCCACATCCAAAAAGTGTAGCTCAATGGCAATTTCTAAAAAGAAAATTCATCAGCCTACAGTCAGAGCAAATTAAGTAGTACAGTGGTGTAGACAATAGATCTAGAGTCAGCCTGCCCGGGATTATGTCCTGCCTTATCTCTTTGCTACCTGTATGACTTTAGGGCAAGATATTTCATCTCTCAGATGATTCTAAATGACTCAACAAATGCTAGATAGTGTTGTTAATTGTCAAGATCATCATTATTTTACTATCATCTTTCCTCTAAAACCAGGGAGCAATGCCCTAAAATAAGTATAGAGCTCTTTTCAGAAGCCCCATTTCCTGCCTATAATCCAGGCTACCCTAGAGACTGAAACAGGAGGATTACCTGTTCAAGGACAGCCTGGGCAATTTATGGAGATCTTGTTTCAAAATAAAATAAAAAGGGCTGAGGATGTAGCTCAGGACAGAGTACCTACATAGCATGTGCAAGGCCCTGGATTCCATCCCCAGTACTGCAAAAAATAACAATAATAATAATAAATAATAATAATAATAATAATAATTCCATTTCCTATCTAAGAACTTTGGAGAGCTCCCCACCACCACCAGCACAGAGGTGTGTGGATTTATCTTGGAATAGTCATTTCAGAGCATGGTACAAAGAAACCGATATCTCAGATGATGGGGGCAGGGAGAGAACAGGCTCACAGGAGCACCCTCTACAATTTCCTGCATTCCTCTCCCTCACTCTTGACACTCAATCCATCACAAATCCCAACCCCATCTAGTCTTCCTCCAAAATAAATCCTGACTCTATCCACTTCTGTCCATCTTCACTGCTGCACCTCCCTGAGTCAAAGTCACCAGCATCCTTGCCCCCAGAACTGCTTGCTGCAGGTGCCCCCTGACTCCCCGACTTCAGCTCCTACCTCCCCCTCCAATCTGTTTCACATGCAGCAGGTACAGTAGTGTTTTAAAAACTACAGAAACGATGTCACTTTCCTGTTCAGCCACTCCTCCCCCACTGCCATGCAATGGCTTCCCATTGCACTTCAGAGAAACTCTCAAGTTCTTAGCTGGCTTCAAAGACCCTGTGTGACCGGGTCCACTTCCACAGTCTTGTCCAGATCTGCACTCCTCCTTGTCTACCGCACTCCAGCTTCACGGGCTTCCTCTCAGTTCCTCAAACACTCTCCTCCTCTTCAAAGGGCCAATTCCTTTCAAGTCTGAGGGTCAAAGGCATTTCTTCAGAGAGCTTCCCTGACCACCCTAGCTACATACTCCCCCAACTCCCCACTTTGAGTCTTTCACAGTATCATGTTTATTTTTTCCATGCTTATTTCTGAACTTAGATATTTATTTGTCAATTTTATATGGGGGTTGGTTGGTTGGTTTTTGAAGACAAAGGCCTTGCACTAACAACGAAGAATTGCCATGAGTAAGTTGACCTCTAATGTATTTGAGACCCTGAGGCTGTGGTTGTAGCTCAGTGGTAGAGCACTTGCCTGGCATATGTGAGGCACTGGATTCAATTCTCAGCACCACATATTAATAAAAAAAAAATTAATTAATTAAAATAAAATAAAGATCCATTGACAACTAAATATATATGTGTAATATAAAATATTAATTATATATATATATATATATATATATATATATATATATATATATACACACATTTGAAACCCTGGAGAGAAGGAAGGAAAAAAAGAGACGCAGGGAAAAAAGCCATTGATTGCCAAGTGGCAGAATAAAGGCATTTCCATTTTCTTCTCTTCTACAAATATAAATGAAATCCCAAGACAGTCAGAACAAGAAATAAACACACATTCGAAATTCAATGAACCTAAAAGACCTAAAACCCCACAAAAGAATATATAAAGAACAAAAGCTGATGAAGACACAGTGACTCAGCACAAGAGCAGAAAGTCAAACCTAAATATTTGCACAGAGTATTGCATATGGGTGAGGAGCAATCCATTTACTCTGCAAAACTCCAGAAATGTTCAAGTGTTAGAGGTGGCAGTTAATGCAGGAGATAGGTATAAAGAGTGGCACTAAAACGGGATTGTTTGACAGTTTGTGAAAGAAGCAGTCAGGTCCCTACCTCTGCTCTGAAGTGAGGCAGATAGTCAGTCCTCCCTGACACCATTCATCCCTCTATCCCACATTTCCAAGCAATGAAGAAGTTTGTTCTCAGGAGAAATCAAACAAAAGAATCTCTATCCAGAAAGTTCTACTTTCAAAAACAAAGGATCCCAGAAACAGATTTTAAAAATAAAATAAAATGAAATGAAAAGGACAAAATTTTCAAGAAATAATACAAGAAAATTTGGAAGATGTATCTCTGGATTTGAAAATTCAATGTCAAGCATGAAAAGTGAACGAAGACCCACACCAAGACACATCATTAGCAAATTTCTCAAATAAATGAATAAAAGATTCTAAAACTATGTTAGAGAAGAAATATGGGTAGCATCCAATTGATCATGTGTGAGAATGGAATCAAAATTTTCAACAGCATCATTGGCTGCTAGGAGATACTGAAATAACATAATCTTTAAAATTTGGAATACAAATTATTTTCTGTCTGGAATTTTATACACAGCCAACCATTAATCAAGTGTGAGTATAAAATGAAGATGTATTACAAAAAAAAATGTACTTCCTATGTACCCTTTCTCAGGAAAGTACAGTAGTAAATGTTCCACAAAAAAATGAAGAAATTAGTCAAAACAGAGTGAGACACGGAACCAGCAAGAAAGGGTACTATATGTATAGTTGAAAAATGCTAAGTACTTTTTTGAAATATTTAGTCTTTTCTAGATGTTCTGAAGTGTCTGGTATATGTTAAAAGAAAATACAACACATTTTGTTAATTTTTTTTGTTGTTGTTAAAATTCATATGAAATGTTGTTCTGGGGAGGAGTAGCCAACCCCCTATTGGTTAATACACATTGTGCACTGGTTCTTCAGAGGAGAAGGAAATGCAAGGAGCATCTGCCAATGTGCTTATGAGGAGGAAAGAGTAACCAATTTTTCCTTATATTCTTGCATTCTGTTTTGCTTTTCTGTGTACACAAAGTATATAAAGGATAAAAGAGTTTGCATCTATATTTAGTCTTTCTAGATATTAAAGAGGTTGCTAGCATGTGACAAAAGTAGAATTAGTAAACTAATAAATTTTGTATGGTTTGTGTTAAAATTTCTAGAAAAGATTGTCTTATGAAAAATTGAGCATTATAGCCCAATGACTTAATGAAGGGCCAGAATGCTCATACTTTGAAGATATTTTCAAATTAGAACTATTGTTTTCATGTTTACAATTTATTTAAGACCATTGTGCATAAATTGAGTCCTGACTTGAAACATCTAGTCCATCTGGATGTTTAGAAAATCCCTGTGTATATTAAATGGAGAGGTAGTAAAATCACTTTATACTATTTTTTTGCTAAAATATTATCTTTTGGGAATGGAATTATTAAGCCACCTCTGAAAGCAGTATCTGTACTTGTTCAGTGACATAGAGGAGATGGGAGGGAAGCAAATACAAAAGTTAATATGGCAATGCATTCATACATGGACGTTTTCAGACATTATTTTATCTTTTGGGGGGTGGGTATCAGGGATTGAACTCAGGGGCACCCAACCACTGAGCCACAGCACCAACCCTATTTTGCATTTTATTTAGAGACACGACCTCACTGAGTTGCTTAGTGCCTTGCTTTTGATGAGACTGGCTTTGAACTCACAATCCTCCTGCTTCAGCCTCCTGAGCTGCTGGGATTACAGGCATGTGTCACGGCACCCTACGACATCATTTTTTCTGTATGCTTTGTGCATTTCATTTTGCTGTGTGTATAATGCATGTAATGGACAAATGAGTCTCAGTTTTGCAACATCTGGTTTCTAGATGAGTTTGCCAGTGTGTGACAAAGTAGTAAAATTAGCACATTTTGTATACTTTGTTCTGAAATTCATAAAATAGGTCATCCACCATAAATGACTTTTGGATGTGAATTTTTTCAACCATCTCTAAGCATTACATATGCCTTACTTGTCCACTAGACTGAAGGCAGAGGGGAAGTGAGGAGGATATGGCTCAAGGCCAAAAATGGTCATATTAGAAGATACCTCAGATTGGCACCTTTGCTATACCATTTTATTTACGAGTGCTGTATGCATAGCAGACAACTTTTTATATGTAGTTCTTCTGTATATTTAGAACTATATATGAAATATACTTCTTCTAGATAGTTAGAAGTGCTTGATATATGTAAAAGCAGATGTAGTAAAATAAAATTTTTTGTAAATGGCTCTTAAAAACTGATGGGAAATACTGTGTTTGAGATGGAATTGTTTAACCACTTCTATGAACAGCCTACTACCTGTGCTTGTTCATTGAGTTGAGGAAAGAAAAAAAAATTCAAAGGGTGTTTCATTAGAGTGTGCTAGAAATTTTTAGTTTGCCCAATGTGCTGTATTTACATGTGCATTTCATTTAAATTTGCTGTACTGTGTGTATTCTGTGTATGTTGGACAAACTAGTCCTAATTTTATAATATCTAGACTCTAGATATTAAAGAGAAGGGCAATGTATGACAATAGTTGAATTAGTTAACTCACACATTTTGTGAAGGAGGAGAGGAGAAGGAGAAAAGAAATAGGAATGTAGGATGCAGATCTCTAGTTCAGCCATCATTAAACAAGACTGGAATTTGCTTTATGGCCTTAAACAACTACAAAAATAAACAAAATATATGCTGTGACTCATTTTAGGCATCAGACAATAATAGCACAAGGATGTGGTCCTTGAGAGAAGGGAAATGTGCAAGGTGAGATCTGCCTTTATTTCAATTTTCTGCCTGGGAATTCTTTCCAAATCAGGGCATAAGGAAGTGGAGCCCAAAAGAAAGCAGTCAGTCATCTTTCTGAGTGAAGGAAATACAATGGAAGACAGAGCTGCTGACAGAGGAGCTAGAATTTGCATGGAAAGGTAACAGAGGAGGTAACTGTGCAGAGTCAAAGTTCCATAAACCTGCATGAGGATCTCCTTGAGTCTTTGGATGAAGATTGAATCAGAATGCGTAGCGTCAGATTCTGCGAGGTATTAGAACAGTTGTGGAGTTAACAGATAACAGAGAGATTCTGGAGATGGGACAATGCTGGAAGAATTGAAGCACTAACCAGCCAGACTGGAGAGATGTCACTGAAATTCCAAACATTCATTTGAGATTCCAGAAAGACCATCCTGGGGAAAATGGTTGCTCTAGTCTTCAAGGATTGACTAGACCTAGCCTAACAAAAATTCAAACTAAGCTAACTTAATAGGGTCAGACTGATTTGCCAGAAAATAACTGCCTTCCAGAACAAAATCCCAAGTACTTTAAAAGAAGAGAGTAAATCTAAACTATTCAATAGATAAAATCCATAATGTCCAATAAATCATCAAAAATTATTAGACATGTAAAGAAGCAGGAAAGGTGAAATATATGCTGGGAGTAATATACGTAGAAATGAACTCAGATCTATCACTAACACAGGTGTTGGAATCAGCAGACAAACATGTTTTTAAAAGCTATTATGAATATGTTTAAAGATTATGTTTAAGCTGAGTGCAGTGGTGCACGCCTGTAATACCAGCGGCTCAGGAGGCTGAGGCAGGAGGATCACAAGTTCAAAGCCAACCTCAGAAAAAGTGAGGCGCTAATCAACTCAGTGAGACCCTATCTCTAAATAAAATACAAAATAGGGTTAGGGATGTGGCTCAGTGGTTGAGTGCTCCTGAGTTCAATCCCCAGTACTTCCCCGCCCCCCCCCCAAAAAAAAGGAAAAAAAGATTATGTTTAAACAAAAAGATGACCACAGTGGATGAACAGATACAGGAAATCACTTTAGAAAAATGAAAGCTATAGAAAAAAAATCTATAGAACTGAAATTAAATTAATATTGAAATGAAAATTCTCTGGTTTTAACAGTGCAGTGGAGACTACAGAAGAAAGGATTGGTCTCTCGAAGATAGGTCCACAGGAACTATCCATATAGAACAGAGGGAAAAAGATTTTAAAAATGAACCAAGTCTTAAGGACCTGTGGGACAATATCAGGTGATCTATGAGGGTAATTGATGCCTCAGCTCTAAAAGAAAGATCAGGAGAGGGAAAAGAGGAATATGAAATGACCCAAACTTGATGAAAAATGTCAGCCTACATGTCCATGAATCTCTACAAATCCTAACCAGGACAAAACCAAAGTAAATCCTAGTTAAGCACATCCTGACCAACTTGCTGAAAACTAAAGACAAAGAGAAAATCTTGGAAGGAGCTGGAGCAGGGGAACCATGCATGACGACAAGGGGACAATTTCTCATCAGAAAGAAGTGAGCAGGAAGACAACACAATGGCACAAAGTAATGACCCCCCCACCAGAAGCACAAAAACCTAAGAGTATTTTTTTCTAGAACTCTCCTGCCAGTTGAAAACGTGGGGGGGGGGGGGGCCCACGGGAAACTCAAACTTAATCACAGGTGTTCTCACTTAAGCTCCCTGGTACTCTCCCAGTGGTTTGAGATTTACAGACATTAAAGAAACAGTTTCTAAATGTCCATTATATGCAAGGTTCTGGGCAAGGTATGATATGGCATCAAATTAGAGAGGCTTAGCACTCATTTATCTTTTCCTTCAAGGACCAACTCTTGTACCAGTCATTGAACAATGTAGATTGTTACAGGAAAGGACTTTGTCCAACCCCACAGAATCATGCATCTCTGGATACATGCTCTTGTGCACCTCCTTCTGTGTTGACTCCATGCTTGAACCGGTGCTCTGCTTTCTCCATGGGACTGAAGACAAGCAGAGGCCTGCAAAGCACATGTGCACTGCGGCTTGGCCTCTCTTTCTCTCTCTCTCTCTCTCTCTTGCTGCTTTTGGAACCTAGTACTTACAAAGCCCAGGCTAGGTGGCTAGAGATATATGCCCCAATGAGCACTTACGAGACTTATGAGTGAAGCTATCTTAGACCATCTAGTACCAGGCAAGCTGTGAAGCTGCTATGTGAGACCAGAACTGTCCTGTTGAGCTCAGCCAAAACGACTAATGCGAAAATTGTGAGCAAATAAAATGGTGGTTGTAAAGCCAATAAATTTGGTTGTTAGTTATGCCACAAGAACATGAGATGAGATGATAGAGCCACTTCATTCTTCTATTTTCTTTCTCTCTCTCTCTCTCTCTCTCTCTCTCTCTCTCTCTCTCTTTCTTTCTTTCTTTAATCAAGGATTGAACTCAGGGGCATTAAAGCACTGAGCCACTACTCTAGCCCTTTTTGGTAATTTATTTAGAGACAGATCTCACTGAGTTGCTTAGAGCCTCACTAAGTTGCTGAGGCTGGCTTTGAATTTGTGATTCTCCTGTCTCAGCCTCCTGAGATGCTGGGATTACAGGCATGTGCCACTGTGCCCAATGCCACTTCATTTTTCTTAGAAGAGTCTCACTTCTACTAACCAAGCCAGAATTCAGTCTCTGATTTTAAAATCTTAATTTAAAATATTGATTTAATTTCAAATGAATAATGCATAAACATGCTTCTCAAAAATCTCACAGTTCAAGTTGGATATGGTGGCACATGCCTATAGTCCCAACTACTTGGGATTCTGAGGGTAGGGGTCACAAGCTCAGGAGTTTGAGATCAGTTTGGGCAACAAAGTGAGACCCCCCCCCATCTCAAAACAAAATTGAACAATTCTGTATTAGGATTCAATCATAGAATTGGAACCATTAGGAGATTTATACACACATACACACAATAAGGGATTTGTTCCACGAAGTTACACAATTGCAGGAGCTGGCTAAGCAGTCTATGCAAGGTTATTGTCCGCCGTCTGAGGCTATCGAGTTTCGAGTCCACGGGAAGATGGATGTAAAGTTGGGGAGAACAAGGACAAGTCCGAACCCACAAGTATACACTAGAATCCAGGAGGACGGACTGAAATGTGTCAATTCTCACTGCCCCTGACCTTGGGGTTCTTGCAAGAGAAGTTATTGTCCTTGTCACACAGTTAAGGACAAGTCAGAAAAGCTATAAAAAAGATCCAGGAAAGGTGGAGCCCCAGTGGAATAACTAGTCTCCCACGCCAACATGGGCAGCCCACAGATAAGCCACAGTGTGGGAGCCACCATATGATTCTGCCTCATCTCCATCCTCCAAAGCTCACACAGTAATCTCTTTGGGGCCTACTCGAACACACAGAATAGGGCATTTCAGGAAATGTAACTCAGCCTACTCAAGTTACCACCCATACAAAAAGGCCCACACTAAAAATTGTCTCCCTTCCCACCCCTACTCTTAATTTCCTTGTCCCCAAACAACCCATTATGGGTATCAGTTTCTTGCATTTTCTTCCTCCATTATATATGTGAATATACACAAACATCCAATACTTGTATTATTTTACACTAAAGATCACTTACCCTATCCACATCTCTCTCTCTCTCTCTCTCTCTCTCTCTCTCTCTCTCTCTTTCTTTCTAACTAAACAATATATCTTGGAAAGCTTTCTACATCACCTTTTCTGTTTTTAACCTTGGTCATGAGCTGCATCCAAGACTGTTGTGTGAGGGTCTGATAATCTTCCAAATGAACAGTAAGTAACTAACAAGCAATCTAATATTTATAGGCTCACTTTCTGAAATGCTTATCAGTAAAAACTTATGTAATGATATAGATGTACTCACAAAAAAAATGGAATATGGAAATTTATTGAGAGATAAAAGAAATGATTGACAAAACTGAATAGTCATTCATGTGTTCTGCTGCCTTAAACTTCCATTTTTCAAAGGCAGACTTTGCAACTATCAGATGGAAGACAAGCTGTTTGAGCAAAGAAATGTGACACCCACAAAGACAGATTGGCTGGTTTCTTTTTCTAAAAACATTTTCATTGATTTTCCCATTTATTGAGTGTTTGCTTAAAGGTCCTTTTCACCCTTCATCCCAAAGGGTTTTAGAAATACCGCGTTTGCTTCATTCATGCTTTTTGAAGATGTGGCCCTCCTTGGATAGAAAATACTTTGTTTTTAGGAGTCACTGTTTTTTTCTTTTTTTAATATTTCGTTGTTGTTGTTGTTGCAGTTGGACACAATACCTTTATTTTATTTATTTTTTTAATGTGGTGCTGAGGATCAAACCCAGGGCCTCACACATGCTAGCGAGTGCTCTACCGCTGAGCCACAACCCCAGTCACTGTTTTAAACTATAAGCATAGGCTAGGCACAGTGGTACATGCCTATAATCCCAGTGAACTGGGAAGCTGAGGCAGGAGGATCGTGAGTTCAAAGCCAGCCTCAGCAACTTAGGGAGGCCCTGTCTCTAAATAAAATATTAAAAAGGGGGCTGGGGCTGTAGATCAGTGGCAGAGCACATTCCTAGCATATGTGAGGCACTGGGTTCGATCCTCAGCACCACATAAAAATAAATAAAATAAAGGTATTATGTCCATCTACAACTAAAATAATAATAATAATAATAATAAAGGGCTAGGAATGTGGCTCAGTGGATAAGCACTCCTGGATTCAATCCCCAGGATATACACACACATATATACATACGTAAGTTATAAGCATAGAATGTCTTAACTTGTATAATATAATAGTGGGGAAATAGGACGTGTACCCAAAAGATAAAAACACAATCACTCACAATAGCACATCCCAAAGCCGTTGGTGGTACTATCTGAAGAACAGCCCTCAAACAGCAGGGAGAGACAACCAGAACATTCCACCTTTTCTGGTCCTCTATGTTTCTTCCATCTAAAGCAGCCTGCAGCTCTATAAGGCACTTGCTGGACAATCTATCAAAAGTCTAGACCCCAAGGAGGGAAGAGATTTTGAGCCAGAAAGGGAAACATCTCAAGAAACTGTGTCAAGTCTCTCTTTTAGCCAGAAGAAATCGAAAAGCATGAATATAAGGCAAACCAGATAGAGTCAGATGGGAGAGACCCTGAAATGCCAGATCTGTGAGGAGAGAATGAAGTCACCCCATAAGAATGGACTCCAACCATTGCCTCGATGACAATGCCTTGGAAGGGCCTTGGGAAGGAAGTCATATCAATAGTCATGTTATGAATGGGTCCCCTCAAGTCTGAATGAGGAACGTTAGAATTAGAACTTGAGAGTGGCTCACGTCCAGGTCTGTGCTTAAGCTATCTTGTGAGCTTGGCTACTTACAGGGCTCAAAAGATTTACAAACACATTAGAAGCGCTCAGCCATGCCAAAAAGCCAGGCAGGCTCCCCATTCCCAGGCTCTGTCTCCTTCGCGGACAGGATACAGGGAACCCTAGCCATTGGCTTCTGGCCCCATCATGAATCAACTAGAGTGAGAATGCTTCATGAGCTAAGTCTAAAGTTCCCACTGGGGCCCACGGACCAGCTCTTAGTTAATAGGCTCTGGGCCCAATAAGGAAGAGTAAAAACATTGAAACAATGAAAGACAAAGAGTGACCACAAAGGGGGACCACAAAGAAAGCAGAAGGGAAAATTATGATGGGAAGATACATCCAGGTCTGAAGTGAGCATCTGAGCTGTAACTCAAACCTTTTTTTTTAATTTGTTCAAGTCCAATGTGAATGACTGCATAAGTGTGATCCCTGGTTTTGAAATTCAGACTACATAGCAGAAGATGAGATAGTTCTCAAAACTACAAATCTCTATCGATGAGTATTCTGTGAGCACCAGGCTGATACACAGGTATGGCTAAAGACTGGAACAGATCATGCAGAGGTGGGATGGAAGGGGAGGTCACCAGATAGGTACAGATGGAGATGTGAAGAATCTGCCCCAAGGTGGTCTCTAAGCTCCTGTCATATTAGGGCCCTAAGTATGCGTGCCATCTCAGGACTCTCTTATCTTCTTTTTTTTTTTTCTTTAGAGGATTCAGGACAACAGACAGAGAGGGTTTGGGGTTGCTGCCTACAGTTCTGGCAGATTAGAAGAGAAGGCACCAAGAGCACAAACAACAGGAGACTCAGAATAATCAAGAACACGATTTCAGAAAGCTCGGACTCTTCCATTTGTTCTTCCATTTGATGGGTTTTCCTATTGCTTATCTTGTAGTGTATATTTTCCAGCACACTTTAGTCTCATTGTGTCCTCATGTTCCAGAGAAAATTTTTTAATAAGGAACATTCAGTCCTCATATACCTGCTCTCAGGACGACAGGCTCTGATAGACCAATGGGTCAATGTTCTTAAACCCTGTAAATTGGCTTTTTGAAAATTGTAATCCCTTTTGCAATAGAAACAGTGTTACAGGTGGAGATTAGGTCCCTGTGCAAGCTCATAAAGCCTATTTAGTAAAGTTCCAAAATATCATGTGTGCAGTTGCAATTGAAAACACATAATATTGGAAATGACTTTTTGGCAAATTATGATGTTTTGACTGGGTTACATGTAAGGTAAAATTACAAGAGCTATCATGGGAAATTAACTTGTTAATGATGTTAACAAGGCCAAAGGTGTCCTGAATTCCATTTTTAGAACTTGAACTTGGAAGAAAGTTACACACAAACAAAACACACACCACTGTGCTAGAGTAGAACATGCCCATTTGGGGAATTTTTTTTGTTTGTTTTAAATCTGGGGCCTCTTATGGAGACTAAGGCTGTTGGTTCTCTTTTTTTTCTTTTTTTTTCTTTTTTTTTTTATTGGTTATTCAAAACATTACAAAGATTGCAGAATCACATCGGTTACACATCCACATGTTGGTTCTCATATGTAGGATATTTTCATGTCTAAGATTTTTAATTTAAAAAAACTATTTAATTTCTTATATGGTAAAGGAAAATAGAAGTCAAATTTGTATCCTTTCTACTCCATTTCCTCCTAAGGAATGGACTCAGACCTTCCATCACAAGCAAGTGCTCAGCTCTTTCTATCTGTGACCTCAGACCTACAATCTCATTTACCTAGTCCTTGATGTACTGAAATTTAAACTGAGAATGGTGAAAGCCACAGTGTCATCCTCATGGAGTTATGGTGAGAACTAAATGAAAGAATATTCCTGTTTCCCTTTTGTGTAATATTTTAGCTTTTTAATTACATTTGTTTATTTTATTCTCCTGTCAACTCTTTAGGCTTGAACACCCTCCATGAGGCTAAAACAGAAGGACTACTGGGCACTGGGCACCACCCCATGTTCACCACACCACTGCCTGATCCCACCTCTTGTTGCTGGTAATATCAGCTGGTACCAAGATAAACACTGGTACCAATGTTTTTTCTTGTTTCTTCCTCCCTAACTGGTTAAAATTTCAATTACGGAGAGAGTTAAATGAAATGTTGGTCTCACTCAAATACTTTCACAAATAAATTAACCAACACTGACGGCAACATACCCACGATCTAGCCCAGTTATACCCATTCAGGTATTGTGTTCAGTGGGTCCTCAGAAAATTAAAGAGCCCTCTCCCTTCATAGATGGCAGCACGCAGGGCTGCTCTAAGGCCATGTGACATGTGCATTGCTTGCCTGCCTTTCTCAACTCACACCTCCATGGAGACACACCAACCACACAAAGGAAGTCATGAGTCAAATGGCAGTCCGTAAGACCAAACTCAACATTGGAGTCACTTAGTTAATCATAAATCATTGCCATTCTCTCCTAGTCCTTAAGAACAGAGTTCGCCCTTCCTAAAGCAAGTCCACGTCCTCCCTTTGAGTAATGGATTGGACAACCCCAACTCAAACACAAGTCTGCCCGGTGCACAGACTTATCAGTGCTGCCTGGAGTGGACGTGGGCAGGCTCAGGGGAGAGAACAATGGCGCCCTGGCTGGAGAGGCAGGCGTTATCGGCCTGCCATCGGAACAGGGCCAGCACTTGTTTTCCTTTCTGTTGAGCGTGTGAGCTGGTTCCCGTGTACAGTACCAGGCGGTGTAAAAGGAGGCTGCCGGGCCCCTCTGTTTGTGAGGCCTGTTGACACAAGGTGGAGTCCAGGTGATGTAGGCTGATTCCCGCCCTATTTTTCTGATAGCTATAAATGAGAAAAACATCACAGGCCCCTTTGCCCAGGGCGTGAGAGTTCCAACTTTGAAGATTTCTTGCATCCCGGAAAGAGCTGTGCTTTCCCCTCTAGTGGCATCAAAGCATCTAAGAAAAGGCAAAACATCACACAACTGGTACCACGAGAAAGGGCACTAAGAACTGGAGAATTGCTCCAAAACTGAGGCCTATGACTCTTCAGCCAATCCTTTGTCCCATCCTGGGGCCTAGCAGGCAGAAGAAGGAAGGTTCTGTCAAATAATCCAAGTTTCAGCTTCAAGGCCATATCATACCTTGAAGTGTCTTCTGATTGCCTATGGTAATTCCCATGACCTGTGGATTTATTCAGGATCTTGCTGGAAGTTACTTGGATTTTCCTGTCTGTCATCTTCCGGAAGAAATAAATATTCTGGTTCAATTTAAAAATGCCAAACAGCCCGCCTCACCTACTGTAAGGCCCTTTGGCATATATTTTGACAATTCGTCACCTGAATTTCTCTTTTCTCTCTCAATTCTCATTTTTTTATAGTGTTTGTAAGATACTTGAAGTTTATACTGGAAAAGGAGGTAACCATAAGTCCAAAGTTAAATACTTTTAGAAAGGGGATTTATGGGCCATTCCAAGATGGAATTTCAAACAATTCTAGGGAGTTTCTGCAAAATGAAAACTTCATGATAGAAAAGTTTGGAGCAAAAGCAAGTTTTAGGGACATTGAGGAATTGGTAAAGATATTGTTTTCTGTAAGGTAAAAACATGTCATGAATCCAGGTCTTTCCTGTGCTACATTGGTCTGTGGTCTCAGGCTCAAATCCCAGTTCCTCTAGTTATTATCTTGTAGACTGGACACGAGACTCAACCTGTCTGAGCATTGGCTATGCTCACTGAGAACATGCAGGTCACATCCACAGAGATCCAGGAGGGTCTGGGCCACTGCACCTGGCCCAGCACAGAGGGGACAAGCATATACATGGTCCCCTCCTCTCTTCTATTTTCAAGCTGATTTCTCTTCCTAATCCTGCAATAATGGATTTTCTTTGAAATACATCAGAGAACCAGTCCAGAAAACAAATGGCATGATATTGCCACCAATGGAAAGAGCATTTTATTGACTGGTTTTCTAGCCTGGGAGCTCATGCTGTGCTTAAGAAAATAGTTTATGCACTCAGTCTAGATTCAAATTCTGGCTCCATTTATAAACTCTGAGCCTTGGGCCAATTATCTAATCTTTCTAGGTCTCAGTTTCTTCATCTGTAAATGGGGGGGAGGTTAGTACTGTAAACATCACATATGTTTGGAGCATCAAGTGAGATAATCCAAGTGAAATGCTTTATTTAGTGATAGGCATATAATCAAATAATATTAGCCATTGTTAGTATTTATAACATTATATTTATCATTATGGTTATTATTGGGGTTTTGTTATTAAAATGTTATCAGCATTATCTATATTGGGAACACCAGAAAATTTGTTCAACTCCTTAAATCTCAAACTTACTGCCTTCATTGTTAGATAGTGAATAGTGTCGGTAAAAACATCCCACCTCTACCTCTTGTGGGTCATTAGCTATGTGATAATATTATGTGTTATTACTTAATTGGGGTCAGGAATGGGCTAGGTACTTTCCATGCATTACCTTATTGAATCCCACTTACAACCTATGAACTCGGTTACTTTTATTTTCCCAATTTACAGATGATAACACACATTCTAAATCACTAACACCCATGCAAAGTACCCGGAGACCTTGTTGAGTGCAGATTCTGGTTCTGTGGCTCTGGGGGGTGGGACCTGAGATTCTGCATTTCCCAATTACATGCCTTATCTCAGTTATGCCTCTCAACAGCCCTTCAAGGAAAACATGTTGCTCACATTTGTAAGTGAGAAATGGGCTAAGAGAGGTTTAAGACACCAAGATCCCAGAGCCAGTGAGTAGGAGATCTGAGCCCAGCTACATCCTCTGACTCCCTACAACAAAGAAATCAGAGAAAGGAGAAAGAGAGGGGGAGGGGAAGGGGGAGGGAAGGGGAAGGGAAGGATAGGAACACACACACACACACACACACACACACACAGGTGTGTTGAAAGTATTTCAAGGTTCATCTCATTTTAACAGCACAAACACAAACAACCAGAAAAAAAAAACCTCTCAGTCCTACATGTTGTCAGCACTTAATAAAGACGGAAGCTGAAGGTGTGAGTAGAAATGTCCAGGGACCTGTTGCCTGTGAAGCCTGTGGCTCTCATTATGAACAGGCCCAGGGAGGCCTTTCCTGAAGCTTCTCCCTGGGACTCCCCACTTTGTTTCTGTTACTGATTAAACTTATTGATGCTAACACATTTCCCCCCCCCTGGCAACCCAGTCCCAGAGAGAGTCTTACGGAGAGGCATTTCATAATTAATTGGAATTATGAAAGTAAGAATGTAAGAGCAGGGATCATCGGGTGGTGAGTCACTGCCACCTCACAAAGTAGAAACAGGACATTGTTAAGTTGGTGAAAATGGGTGTAGCCCTGGCTTCTCGGCAGGTAGAAATCCCCTGCGGCAGCCATGAGCTGTCCTTTCCTGAATATCTTTTAGGTGCCCTATGATCTAGTTGGAATATGGGGGTCAGGGTGGGGGTAAGTCAGTCGGCTTTTTGTCGCTGTGACCAGAATATCTGACAAGAAGAACTCAGAGGAGGAAAAGATTATTTGGGCTCCATGGTCGGCCGAGTCCATTGCTCTGGGTCAAAGGTGAGGTAGAACATCATGGCAGAAGGACCTCACACTGAAAAGCTGTTCCATTCCTGGCAGCCAGGCTGTAGGGCCTCCAGGACTCCCCTACAGGGAAGATGAACCCTTCCAGGGCACAGTCTCAGCGATGCACCTCCTCCAGCCACGCCCTGCCTGCCTGCAGTTACCAGTCCATCCATTCTAACTAGGATGGACTGATTAGTCTACAGCTCTAACAATCCAGTCGTGTCACCTCCAAACATTCCTGCATTAACACAGGAGCTTTGGGGAGACACCTCACATCCAAGTCATAATGGGTGGGAAGGAGGAACAGGACCACACAAACAAAATGCATGTGATAAAGAAACAAACGTTCAAAGGGCTTAGTAGATAACTAAGAGATGTCCTCTGAATGAGCAGCAGTCCTGTAAGTGGAAAGTGACTGCTATGGAGCCTTTCAAAGGAGGAGCTCTGGGACCTGGTGGACAGAAAGGTATGGTCAGGAGGCAGGACATTGGCCAGGACTTGAAGGAAGAATGGGATTTGGTGGTCCTGATAGAAAGCAGGAACCACCTAGACAGAGACCCAGGGAATGAGAGTGGACCAGAGCATTCTCAGAAGGGGAAGAATGGGAAGGATCTCTGCCCTTGAGACAGAGCAGAGGAATCCGGATGGGCTGCCTGCCAGGTGGCTTTGCAAGCCTCACCAAAGAGTGTAGCCATCACACAGTAGGAGAGGGACTTAGGAGAGGTGGCAGTCAATGGAATAAAAGTAAGTGGCTTTGGGCCCTGCCTTCCTCATGTAGTATGTATAAAATGGGGTGGGTCATACCTGCTTTTTATATATATATATATTTTCCTTCCCCCAGTATCTGGGGATTGAAGTCAGGAATGCTCTACCACTGAACCACATCCTCAGCCCTTTTTACTTTTATTTTGAGACAGGGTCTTGCTCAGTTGCCCAAGCTGGCTTTGAACTTGGGATCCTCCTGCCTCAGCTTCCAGAACAGCTGAGATTATAGTTGTGCACCAACACTACCAGCTTATAGTAAGAATTTTAAAAAAGAAAGAACTAGTGTGGTGGCACACACTTGTAGCCCCAACTACTTAGGAAGCTGAGATAAGAGGACCACTTGAGTCAGGAGCTTGAGACTGGCCCAAGCAACATCAAAGGGATATCCATCTCAAAAAATAAATAAATAAATAAATAAAAGAGAAGAAAGAAAAAGAAAAAGAGCTAGGTGAGGAGGTTGGTGGCTAATGATGGTGGGGGATGGGCAACTGACACCTGCCTAGCTCAGCCTCCCAGGTCATTGCAACTTGGTGACTCACATCCTGAGCCCAGAGCTGGTCAAGGGGACATTTGGATCAGCTGCCCCATGTATGTCCAGAATGTCCCTGAGAGGGAGTGGTGGGGAGAGAAGGTGGAATAGTCGAGGGCTTTTTAAAGGCAGTAGACTCTCCAATGATAAACTTGTCCCAGGGTCTTCTAGAGAACAAAGAACCAAGTCCAAACACACCTGAAGAGGCAGGGACTCCAGACCCTCTCCCAGGTTTCCCAACCACTGCCTTCCAGAAAGACCAAAGAGGAACAAGGACAGAGGGCCCCCTGCCACCACAGGCAGGGCACTTCTCTCCTCTGTAGGGCATGAGCCAAGGGTCCAAGAAAAGGATATTCAGTTTGCCTTTTTGTTAGCAGATTAGATGAACAAATAGTGCAAGGCCTCTCCGAACAATGAGCCAAGAAAGGGCTGGGCCAGAAGATCCTGAGTCTGGGTTCCTGATTCCTAAAGTATGAGGACCCAAGGCTGCCTGGGTGAAAGGTCTGTGGCTGCCTACAAGTGACCTACAGCTGTTCAGGCCTGTTCCTCCCGGGTGCTTTCAGAGGCGGCCTCTAGGCCCAGGGAACGATATGCCTTCCATGATTCATTATCCTGCAAGAAGTCAGATTCTGTTTGGAAAACAAACATTTCCTGCACAACCATCCAAGTGGGACACTTTTGCATAATTATACTATTTATCATCATAACAACCCTGTCATTTAGGTATTTTTAATCCCCATTCTACAAATGAAGACATTAAGGCTCAGAGAATTGGTTCCAAGTGTCAGTGCTGGTAAATCACAGCTCCGGGATTCAATCCTCGGCCTCATTCCCAGCCCTCTGTGCTCTTCCGACGGAAACAGCACTAGTGTTACTACCAGCACCAGTACAAATAGCTTCCATTTGTTGAGCATCTACTATGTGCTCAGCACATAAATTCACGTAGATGATTTTATTTAATCCTGTCTGATCTTGGGAAAGTGGGTTTATTTGCCTGTGTTTCAATATTCTAATCGATAAAATAGGTATAGTTAGGTATTAGGTGGGGAAATGGGGATTTGAATCCATGAACTGACTCCAGAGCATGTGGTTTTAAATACTAAACTCAACATGCCACATACACAACCAGCCTGGTTTCCCTGTTTCCCACCTTTATCATTTTGGAAATAATCAAGACAGGAAATAAACGTGACAAATAAATTTATCCTAGGGCATTTCCATGGAAACAGTGGCAACCGTCAACTCAGTAACTCTAGCCAAATGTCTATGCATCATCTTAATTCATTTTAATTCAGTTTATTTTCACATACTGATAATTATAAAACAGGCAGCCTTCTTTAAACTAAACTGTAGTTATTCTGTGCCACCATAATTCAAATCCATTAACATGGTAATTATTTTTCCTGAGCTAGAGACATTGGTCTCTATTTGGTCTTTAGCCCAGAAACATGTTTACACTCATCATGTTAAATCTAATTCTCTGCTGACAAACACTGTCCCTCCTCTGAACATGTGAGCTGTCCAGCCAAAAATAAATAGAAACTTTTATGACCTGCCACATTGTTTTCACTTCTAAACAAACCTTCAAGGAAGGAACGCCCATTAGTAACATATTTGTTAATTGTAAATTGCCATCGTTAAAACCAACGGAGTTTAAACCTCTCAAGTGTCTGGCATTTCGAATTTGGGCAGTGGGGATGGGTATTGGAGGAAGATGTGCCATTCTTGAAAAGAATATGGAAGGCACAGGTGTAGTGGTGCAGGCCTATGATCCCAGCTACTCAGGAGGCTTAGGCAGGAGGCTGGCAAGTTCAAAGCCAGCCTGGGTAATTTAGCATCCCCTGTCTCTGAACAAAAAATAAAAAGAACTGGGGATGTAGCTCAGTGGAAAAGCACTTGCCTGGCATATGTGCCGCCCTGGGTTCAATCCCCAGTACCCCCCCCACACACACACACACATACTCATGCATGAATGAAAGGAACCTCCATCTAATCAAAGCACAAATGTCCTAAACTTTGACAACCCATGTACACATTAGAACAGCAGAATACAAATACATATGTATTATTTAAAGATGGATCATCACGAAATTTTCACAAGAGGGGAAATGTGGACTCACCCATCAACGGCTCAGCTCCCCACCGTAGCCAATGGGAAGTGCATTCCCAAGTCCACGTGATCTTCATAGCACGAACCAGACTAACTGTGTGTACCCCAACAGCAGCTCTGCAGTGTGCAGGCCCCTCTGATGTCCCCAAGACTCACCCTTTGCATCTTTTATGAGTCACATAGGATAAAAAGACACTGTCTGACTCTCCAGTGCTGTACTGCCAGCCTCCCCGTGTTTACTTTTATCCACATTGTAAATATTCCCTTTACTGAGACCTTTCATTCTAAAGTGTCTGGAGCCAGGCAGCTTTCCGGTGTCAAAGGCCTGAAGTGCTAGAAATTACCAGCTCCCACTGAAACAAGTGTGGTCATGGTCTGATTCTGAAAAGCCCCTTGGCTCCTATCTTAAAGAAGGCTTCAGAGCCTAGAAGAGTGAAGCTGCCAAATAGCATAAACACAGTGACTGCTGTGTGCTGCCTGTTACACCACTGTTTGCTCTGTGGGTCACTGTGCCCAGGAAATGAGACCTACCAGCTAGGAGCCCCAAGTATAGCCTATGCAAAAGGGAGCTGCCCCGGAAGTATAGGAAACCTTCATCTCTGAACACGGTGTTGTAAAGTATTCCTCAAAATACTGTTATGAATGTTCAAAACTTGACAAAGCAATGTTTAGGTTGCAGAAATGTTCATGTCAAAAGCGAAAGAGCACAGTGGCTCACGCCTGTAATCCCAGCAGCTCGGGAGGCTGAGGCAGGAGGATTGCAAGTTCAAAGCCATCCTCAGTAAAAGGGAGTCACTAAGCAACTCAATGAGACCCTGTCTCTAAATAAAATACAAAATAGGGCTGGAGATGTGGCTCAGTGGTTGAGTGCCCCTGAGCTCAATCTCTAATACAAAAAAAAAAAAAAAAGTGAAAGAGCAACACCTGTCAGTGGTTGCTCCACTAAATCTGTTGTGAGATACCTGGCTACAGTCTTCTTTCCTATTTTTAATTGGTGCATTCTAGTTGTACCTAATGGCGGGATCCATTGAGAGAAAACATTCAACCCCGACTTTCCGAATTTGGCTCATTTTGCTTAACATAATGTTCTCAAGTTCCACCCATTTTCCTGCATTTGACATAATTTCATTTTCTTTTATGGCCAACTAAAACACCATTGTGTATTATCTATCACATTTTCTTTCTCCATTCATCCATTGATGGACACCTAGGCTTGTTCCATAGTTTGGCTATTGTGAATTGTGCCGCTATAGACATGGGTATGCATGTGTCACTGTAGTATAATGACTTTAATTTTTCAGTCTAAATATCAAGGAGTGGTATAGCTGGGTCCTGTGGTGTCTCTATGCCTAGTCTTTCGAGGAACGTCCATCCTGATTTCCATAGATACTGGCCAGACTTGTGCTAATTTACAATTCCACCAACCCTGCAGAAGTGTTCCTTTTTCTCTGCATTCTTTCTAACACCTATTATTGTTTTGACTACAACTTCATTTTAAAGTAAAAGAGCCAATCTTAAAAACTGATAACCTTCTTAGAATGAAGGAAACAAGCCTAGAATTCCCCAAATAAACAAGCATAGAATTCCCCAAATAATCGATACCAATAGATACTAATACCCGATCAGAAGATGGTAGGTTTCACTCATATTAACATTTCTATCCTTTCTTTAATGGCTTGTTTATTTAGCTGAAGGCTGCCTGTGTGATATGCTACCAGCATATCAAAAGAGCTTGATTTTTTTTTAAAGAGGGAAAGAACCAATGTGATTCAGCAACCTGTACACTCAGAAAAAGGAGTAATTGTACCCCATTTGATTCAAATGATATATGTCAAGATCATTGTACTGTCATGTGTAACTAATTAAAACAAATAATTAAAAAAGAAATAAAAAAGAGAATTTTTAAATATTTATTTTTCAGTTTTCAGTGGGCACAACATCTTTATTTTATTTTTATGTGGTGCTGAGGATCCCCACGCATGCCAGGCGAGCGCATTACAGCTTGAGCCACATCCCCAGCCCCATGATTTTTTTTTTTTTTAACATGCATCTTGATGAATTCTACATTTTTATTCTTTCTTTGCTGGGGAGAGGGTAGTTTGACTATGCGATAGTGGAAGAAGGAAGGGTTTGGCTTTGAAAAGAGAAAGATCTTCCTTCAAATGCAGATTCAGCCATTTTACTGCTCATGATCAGAGTTAGGTCATTCCCCTAAAGAGGCTTGATATATTTTTCTACAAATCTATGTCAGAGATTTCAGTCACATGCTGGGGTCTGCCATGTATTAGGAGTCCCATACTTTTTAAAATCCTTTCTCACGTAGTAAAGCATCCCTAGTACGTAATCCCGCCAGTCTGTGGTGCTGTCCCATTACCCACAGGGGAAGGTGGTTCTCATGAGGCCTGATCACACAGCAAAGGCCAGGCCCAACATTGCAAAGATTCCTCCTATTATTCCCAAATTCTTCTCATTTTTTAACACCTTCTGTTCTTTTTCCCAGGTCAAACAAAAGGGTATGATCTCAACAATGAAACACAGACTTATTTTCCCCCTCTGCCTTTGACTGCTGCCTGGTGGGCCCTCCCTGTCCCAAGGAAGAATGTTCCTTTCTTTGTTGAAGCCTGAGTTAGATACTGCAACTGTTTTTCTGGGAATTCTATAAAATACAATCTTAAAAGCCAGCACACAGCATCTGTGTGTTTGTGCTATCCTTGACTTGTTATGCTTACAGAGGGGTCATTGGTTTTAAGTTGAATATTCCCCATATCCCCATGCACACCCCCCCCCCAAGTACTTGGATTTACTATTTTATAAACGACATGGTCCGACCTATTGACCTAGGTCCCAATGGGACCAGGTCCAGCAGGAAAAGCCAGCCTTCCCACTGGCTTTGCCATCAGGAGAGTGACAACCACCCAGCCAGCCAGCCGTCAAATCCCTGCTGGGACTCTCTCCCCCAGCAATCCGCCTCCCATCCCCCACTTTCCCAAACATCTTGGGCATCTCAAACAATCCCAATTACACTCTTTGTTTAAACAAACAGCAGCACAATTCCCCAGTCCAGAGCCCCAGCAGAGGGATTCCCCGTGGGTCAACTCTCACCACCTCCACCCCCCACAGTAAGCCACTTCCAGGGCAGAGCAGCCCCAGCGGAGACAATGGGCTCTGGGTTAACGGTGGGTAGTTTTCCGTGTCTAAATGTTTGCAGACACTTGGTAAAGTGTCTCAGGCCAAGTTTCCAAAAGACAATACCTCCACACCACGGCATTTGTTTAAGCAGGCAATCCCAGATAAGAAGGGGGTTGCCTCCTCTCTTCAAAAGCCAAGAATGCAAGACGCAATGCTGTGGGAGGTTGGGGCAAATTCCACTGGAACAAGGAATCCTCAAGTCCTTTTCTCAGCTCCCACCCTCCCTGAAAATAATGGACTTGCCCTTAAGAGAAGGTCAGGAAGCTGGTAGGGTTTTTTAAGTATTTCTCAAATGGGACAACTGGGAGGAGGGTGAGATCTTCAATTCCACGGCTGAGTTGGATCCTAGAGCTCCAAGGGTCCCTCTTAGTGTCTTTCTGAGCAGGTATCTATGTTATATCTTTCCCACTGGGCACCTTGCATCATGTGAGATCTAATCAATGCACAACACCTTACATTTCCTTTTGGCATGTTGAAAAGTACAAGCCTGCAGGTCTCTGCAGGCTGTTTCCACAAGAGCTTCCACCAAACCTGTCAAGACCCACGGACAGTTTGATGGGTACCATCACTCACCCAACAAATATTTACAGATTGTCAGCTTAGATAGAATCCAAAATGGTAGAAGGGCAGAGAACAGAGATGAAATCTAGACTCTCACATATGATAGAAAGTGACAAGAGTCTTAAGAGGAGTGAACAAAGACATCAGGAGTTCAGAGAAGAGGTGACATCTAGCTGAGCAAAGGTAAGCTAATCAGAGAGCGCTTCCAGGGAGAGGAGGTCTTTGAGTGAGCCCTTGAGCTGCTGGGACCCATGAAGACAGGAGCCAGTCCCATACCTGGCTCTGGCCCACATATTCTGATTCTCTTGACTTCTCTGGATCATTAGCCTTTAAAACACATACTCTTGAAAATTATGGACTCCACTCCAAAAATGTGCATATACCAAAATATGACACCCTAGGTCAGCCAGTTGCCCATGCTTTTTCAGGGACCTCTGACTGAATATCCCTGGAACCAAATGTTGGTAGACTCTTTTTTTTTTTTTTGTACCAGGGATTGAACTCAGGGGCACTCAACCACTGAGCCACATCCCCAGTCCTATTTTGAATTTTATTTAAAGACAGGATCTCACTGAGTTGCTTACCACTTCAATTTTGTAGAGGCTGGCTTTGAATTCGTGATCCTCCTGGCTCAGCCTCTGGAGCTGCTGGGATTAGAGGCAAGCTCCACTGCGCCCAGCTGGTAGACCTATTTTTGATGGGGGATTTGAAAATAAATTAAAAATCTCCATCTGTCTATCCTTCACATTTGCATTAATATTTTTTTTTAATTAAGTAACTGGTTTACAAAACTCTGAAGAAGAAAAGAATGAGCTCCTTCACTTTCCATGTCATTTGAAAAGCCATTGAACGGAAGAGCAGCACTTTAGGAGGAACCAGAGAGCCACGTGCTCTCTGATGGTGAGATAGGATGCAGACAGCCTGTGCACCCTTGACCCGATTTCTTGGGTACTGAGTCTTCTCACTTTCTTCTTTTTCAAAATTGTTTTGATTTTTATAGTTCCTTTTCCTTTCCATGTATATTTTAGAATACAATCAGGCCTCTGTATCTGCAGATTCAACCAACTGCAGATTGAAAATTTTCAGAAAAAGAAATTTTTTTTTGTACTTGCCGGGCACGGTGGCGCATGCCTATAATCCCAGAAGCTCAGGGGCTAAGGCAGGAGGATCGCAAGTCCAAAGCCAGCCTCAGCAACAGAGAGGCAGTAAGCAACTCTGTGAGACCCTCTAAATAAAAGACAAAAAAGGCTGGGGATGTGGCATAGTGGTCGAGTGCCCCTAAATTCAATCCCCTGTACAAAAAAAAAAAAAAAACCACTTTAACAACTATTTACTTTGTATCAGATATATAATTAGAGATGATTTAAAGTATATGCGGAGAGGCCAGGCAAATTAGCACATGTCTGTAATCCTAGCAACTCTGCAGGCTGAGGCAGGAAGATTGCAGGTTGGAAGTCAGCCTCTGCAACTTAATAAGACCCTGTTTCAAAATGAAAATAAAAAATAAAAAGAGCTGGAAATGTAGCTCAAGGGAAAAGCTCCCTTGAATTTAAACCCCACTATCACAAAAATAATAATAAAGTATACAGATACATGTTAGGTATATGCAAATGCTATACCATTTTATACAGGGACTTAAACATCCAGGAGTTTGGGGATCTTTGGGGGGATTCTGAAACCACTTCTCTAAGGATGTCAAGGGAGGACTCTAATCAAAATGGTATATCCCCTAATAGTAACATCTTGCAAATACAAGTTTATTGGATTAGACAAAGGGGAATGAAGGGAAGTTAGGGGATGGGAATGGGAAAGACAGTAGAATGAATCAGACATAACTTTCCTAAGTTTGTAAGTGAATACACAACCAGTGTAGCTCCACATCATGTACAACCACAAGAAATTATACTCCATGTGTGTGTAATATGTCAAAATACACTCTCTACTGTCATGTATAACTAAAAAGAACAAATAAAAAAAGAGAGAAAAAGCAATCTTGCCAAGCTATAGTGCAGTATCCCAACCAGGAATAGGCTAGCCTTATAAGGAAGATATAGATCAGTTCTATCACCTTAAGGAAAGTTCATATTGCCCTGTTAGAGTGACATTCACTTCCCATCCACCATTACTACTTCATTGTTTTGCTGTGCAGTGCTGGGGACTGAATCCTGGGCCTCAAGCATTCAAGGCAAGTCTCTACCACCGAGCTGCATCCCCAGCCCTCCCACCACTTCCTTAATGCCTGGAAATTATTCATCTACTCTTTATTTCTACAATTCTGTTATTTCAAGAATATTGTGCAGGCTGGGGTGTGGAGCTCAGTGACACCTTCACTAGCAAAAATAATGTCACAACTTTTTATTTATTCACTCTGATAGTTGTGCTGTAATATCTCATTGTGCTTTTATTTTATATTTCCCTGATATTGAACATCTTTTCCAGTGTATATTTGCCATCTGTACATCCTCTTCCACGAGCTATCTCTTCTTGTCTTTGCCCATGTTTTTGTTGGATTCTTTTGGTGCTTTTATTCTTAAGTTTTAAGGGTTCTTTATATATTCTAGATACTAGTCCTCTGTCAGATAGATATGTGGGTTGCAGATATTTGGTAACAATATCTGTCTTGTTTTTTCATTACTTTCACGTGGTCTTTCACAGAGAAGAAGTTTTTGATTTTAGTGAAGTACAGTTTATCAACTTTTTTATAAACAGATCGGCCAGGCCCCATGACACACTCCTGTAATCCCAGCAACTCAGGAGGTTAGGCAGGAGGAGGATCACAAGTTTCAGGTCAGCCTTAGCAACTTAGCAAAAAAAAGGCTGGGGATGTGGCTCAATGATTAAGTTCCCAGAGTTCAATTCCTGGTATCAAAAAAAAGAGTGGGCTGCGGATTTGGCTCAATGGTCAAGCACGTCTGGGTTCAATACCTGGTACTAAAAAATAATCATGCTTTGGGTATCAAGTCTATGAAGTCTTGTCTACCCTTAAATATTAAAGATTTTTCACTATATTTTTCCTTAAAATTTTTATTTCTTGAGTCTATAATAAATTTTGACTTACTCTTTTAATAAGGTGTGAGATTTAAATTGAGGTACACTTTTTTAAATTTTTTTTTTTTTACTTTTTTGGCTTGTGAATTTCCAACGGCTTAATCATCATATATTTGTTTGCTTACTTATTTAAATTTTTTCAGTTATAGATGGACACAATACCTTTATTTTATTTATTTATTTTTATGTGGTAGATAGACCCCAGTGCCTCCCACATGCTGGGCAATTGTTTTACCGCTGAGCTACGACCCCAGCCCTCAAGCGCCATTTATAAAAATAAGTATTTATTTCCCCTCCATTGAGTCCCTTTTGCACATTTGTCAAAAATTTGTTGGGTGTATTAGTATATTTCTGTGTTCTCTACTCTGTTTCATTGATCTATGTACCTATATCTCTGCCAATTCCACACAATCTTGAATACTACGGTTATAAGTCCTAAAATAAGATCGGTTGATTCTCCCCATTTTATTATTATTTTTCAAACTTGTTTTAGCTATTCTAGTTCCTTTGCCTTTCCATATAAATTTTAGAATTTAAATAAATTCTGGAATTTTCCTAGTAATTGCAATAACCCCATATTTGAATTGGGGAAAATTAACATTTAGTATGAATGGCCTTTTTATCCACAAATATGGCACATTTTTCCATTGATTTAGATCATTTCTGATTTCTTCCATCAGGATTTTATAGTTATCGATAAACAAGCCCTGTTTATGTTTTATCATACAAGTGTTTATACCTAAGTTTTTAACTCCTAAGGTTTTTTTGTTCTTTTTTTTTTTTTTGAGTGATTATAAATGGTATAGTACTTGATGCTGTTTCCATGTTTTTATTGCTAGTATATGAAAATAAATCGATTTTGTAGGTTTATATTCCATCCTGTGACCTTGCTGGACTCATTTATTCAATGTAGAAGGTCATTTTGTCTTGGTTTTGCTTGTAAATTCCTTAGGATTGTCCATGTAAACAACTGTGTTATCTGTATATAAAAAAAATTATTTTCCTTTTTTTTTTTGTACTGGGGATTGAACTCAGGGGCACTCGACCACTGAGCCACATCCCCAGCCCTATTTTGTATTTTATTTAGAGACAGGGCCTCACTGAGTTGCTTAGTTCCTTACTTTTGCTGAGAGACTGGCTTAGAATCGGTGATCCTCTAGCCTCCAGAGCCACTGGGATCACAGGCATGCACCACCACACCTGGCTATTTTTCTTTTTAAAATCTATGCCTTTCATTTCCTTATCTGGCTTTATTGCACTAGGTAGAACTACCAGCACTGTGTTGAATTTATTTCTTTTTCTTCTTCTTTTTTTTTTTTTTTTTTATTTGCAGTTCTAAGGATTGAACCAGAAGCACTCTACCACTGAGCTGCATCCCCAACCTTTTAATGTTTTTGTTTTTGTTTTTAATTTTGAGATAGGGTCTCACTAAATTGCCCAGGCTGACCTTGGTCCTGCAATCCTCCTGCCTAAATTTCCCAAGTCACGGGGATTATGGGTGTGTACCACTTTGCTCAGTTTACTATGTTGAATTTGTTCTGCCTTTTCACAATCACTGTGTTTGTTTGTTTGCTGTTTTTCCTTTTTTTTAACAGTACTGGGGATTGAACCAAGGACCTCACACATACCAGGCAAGCACTCTACCACTGAGCTACCTCCCCAGCCCCTTTCTTTTACCTTGAGACAGGATCTTACTGAAAGATCTGCCCAGACTTGCCCAGTCTGGCCTCCAACTTGCCATCCTTCCTGCCTCAACCTAAGAGTAGCTGAGATTACAGAAGTGCACCACTGCCCCGGCCCAATCTCTTTCATCGTCAAGTATAATGTTAACTGTAACTGTTTTATAGATATTCTTTATGAAGTTGAGGAATTTCTCCTTATTTTCATTTTTTCTGAGTTTCATTAAGAATGGATGTAGAATTTGTCGAATGTATTCACTGATTGATATAATCATGATTTTTTTTCTTTAGCTTTTTAATACAATGGTTTACATGAGTGAGTGACTGATTTTTCAATTGTTGAACCAATCTCATATCCCTAGAATAAATGCCACTTGGTCATGGTGTATAATTTTCTCATTCATTATTTTATTAATAATTTTTGAATTTGTATTCATAAGGAATACTCTTCTGCAGTTTTCTTTTTTTTTTTTTTTTTTTTTTTTGTCTGTGTGGGGTGATTCATTATGCACTAAATTTCATGGATAATTATAATGCTTTTTAAATTTCTATTTCAGGCAAGCACAGTGACACACGTCTGTAATCCCAGCAGCTCGGGAGGCTGGGGCAAGAGGATCAAGATGAACTTGAGCCTTAGCAACTTAGCGAGACCTCATCTCAAAAAATAAAAAGGGCTGGGGTTGTGGCTCAGGGGTTAAGCACCCCTGAGTTCAAGCCCCAGTACTAAAAAATAAATACATAAATAAATTATCTATTTCATATTTGGATGAGGTGTGACAGTTTGTGCTTTTTTGAGGAATTGGCCTAGTCTAAAGTGCCAAAGATCTAAACTTAGGAGTCAGTTTTTGCAGTATTTTTGCAGTATTTTCTCCGTGTGCTTTTGATGTCTTCATACTATGTAGTGATAGCCCCATTTCACTCCTATAGTGGTCATTTATATCTTCCCTTTTTGTTTTATCTCTCTTTCTAGGGATTTCTCACTTTCATTGATCTTTTGAAAGAACCAGGCTTTGTTTTATTGATTTTTCTCTATTGTTTTTCTACCTTCAATTTTATGGATTTCTACTCACATCTTTATTATTTCCTTTCTTCTGGTTGACTGTCATGGGTTCATGGGTTTTATCCCCCAACCTTTTTTTTTTTTTTTTTGGTGACACTTCTTGGGATTGACCCAGGACCTTGTGCATGCCACACTCCCAGCCCTTTTTTATTTTGTGACAGGGTCTCACTAAGTTACCCAGGCTGGCCTCAAACTTTCAATCCTCCTGCCTCAGCCTTCCAAATGGCTGGGATTACAGAAGTATACTATTTCTGGTCCTCTTCTAATATAACACTTAATGCTAGAATTTTCCCTCTGAGCACTGCTTTAGCTGTTTCCACAAATCGTGATACGTTGTTTCTTCATTTTCATTCAACTCAATATATTTTTTTTTAATTTCTCTTGAGACTTCCAAAAAATAAATAAATAAAAGCCTTTCCTCTTTATCTTTAGTTTCTAAATGCACAAAGATTCCCTGTTCCCTTCTGGTTTTCCTATTTTAATTCCATTGTGATTTACTGTGCCCACTGATTCTTACTTTGATTCCTTTATGGTTGTAGACACTCAGTATGATTTCATTTCTTTTAATCATATCTTTAAATGCATCTCTCTATATAGCATTAAATCTTTAATATATCTTTATTACATCATATAGTTTGTAAATTGGGTTTACTTAAAAGGGGTCTACCAATGTCCCCTAGAGCTTATGAATTATCTTCTACCTTATCTGAAGACACTAGTCCCTTTAGACCTTTCATTAAGTAGGGCTGTTTTCCAGACCAAGCAACTGAACATTGGATTAAAAAGTCTTTTTCATCTGCAATCTTGAAACAAAAACATGCCATCAGCTCTTCCTTTGATGTCACATCATCCTGCCCCAATCTGTCCAAATGAGAGAGAAACGGGAGGCGTCCAACAGAGGGGTCCACAGGGGATGGTCATCTTCACTTTGCGAAAAACCAACTAAGGAGAGCCATAATGCAAACCCCACTTGCACCTCTCCATCCATTTTAACAAGCCAAGCACCAGACAAGTTTAGGATCACTACACACACACACATACACACACACACACACACACACACACACACACACACACAAAGCCTCTGGTTTGTCAGGAATGTAATCCTGTGGAAATATTTTCCAGGTCAATTCATAAAATCCAGAAGACGGATAGAGACACAGTTTCTCATTCTCTCCTTTGTCTCTTGCAATGTTGACTGCTTCAAGTTCAGAATAGTCATCTAGTAATTCATTCTAGGCCTTGGATTTCCTTTGCCTAATTCTGCAGCAGAGGTGACCTGGTTCAGTTTCCATAATCTGTATTTCCAAAATAATAATGTGTCCATGTTGAATTTGAATAGCGACAGCAACAGACCTCCTTGACTCCTGGAAAATAAAAAAAATAAAATAAAAATTTAAAAATTAAAAAGCCCACATTCATATCCTTTACTGGATTGCCCAGAGCACGGTGGGTACTGATCCAATTCCACAAGCTCTGATGAGCAGGTCAGAGATGTTTTCCCAGAGGAGACCCAACCCTCTCGCCCAGCCCCTCCTGCTTTTCTCCCCGGGATAAACACAAAGCAGAGACCAAGCTCCCAGCAGGATGACCTATAAGTGACCCTTGGACTGACCTAACACTCTGGTCACTCTCACCGACAGATTTGTTTATCTTGGAACCTCAGAGCCTCTGCACCCAAAAGCCCCGGCCCTAGACTCTAAGTCCTCCAGAGCCAGCTGTCAGTCACAGCTTAAGTGCTTGTTGGACGGCTGCATGATAGCCTGAGTTTATTTACCAAAACCTGATGTTTATGCTGTCCAGCAACGAGTAGGGGCCACAGGCTGCTGAATTTAGTAAGCAGGGAGCCAACTAGACGTCTCCATCAGGAGTTAGCTCTCACATCACAGAATTATCAGTGGACCCCGATAGTGCGTCTCTCTGCCTCAGCTTTCCAAGATTAAAGGTCCTCTGGTGATCCAAATTTGACATCTCCATCCAAAGGAGGGTTCTTTGGTCAGGCCGTTTCCTGAGAGCTTATTTCAATGAAGCATAAGAAGCATAGCTATTATCAAGAGGCCAGGAGGAGGGCTGGGGTTGCTGTGTGTGGCTCAGGGGTGGAGTGCTTGCCTGGCATGTGTGAGGCACTGGGTTCCATCCTCAGCACTGCATATAAATAAAAAATAAAGGTTCACCAACAACTAAAATAAATAAATGAATAAATTTAAAAAAAAAAAAAAGGCAAGGAGGAAGGTGTAGCTTCTTATCTGGGATATATCACGTTGAAAAGTGGCTTGTCCAGCAGTACTACATGCAAGTGACAGTGACATCAGGATACTTACCTAAAGAAAGACAGACGCTCTCCCAAGTCATAACACTAGGTGGAATGGTCAGCAAATTCAAAAACAAAATTGGAATCAAAATTTTACCAGGATTGGGGACATAACTCAGTGATAGAGCACATGCTTAACACACATATGTCCCTGAGTCCCATTTCTAGCATCAAAAATTAAATTTAAAATTTCCTGAGTTATTACTTATTTACTGATTTATTTTGTGGTGCTGGGGATTGAACCTAGGGCCTTGTGCATGTGAGGCAAGTGTTTTACCAACTGAGCTATCTCCCAGCCCTCCAGAGTTATTTTTTAAAAGTACATTTTATTTTTCCCAGAGGTCATTTCTTTTTTTTTTTTTTTGTTTTTTTCAGAGGTCATTTCTTAAGGAAGCAGTCCCAATTTTCCTCTTATTCACATCTCAGTGGCAATCCCAAGGACATTAAGCCTTTTCAGAAATTTGTATTCATTCTCACTTAGATCCATCTCTGCACAAATTCTTTATTAATGCCTTCTTCAAATGGCTAAGGAAAGCAACCCGGAACTTCTAGATAAATGAAGCCAAATCAAAAAAGATGACAAGGTTGGCAACAGAAGTGGGCTTTTTCTTCCCTCCAGCAGAGGATGGAAAATAGCTCTGAATTTTGAAGGAATGTTTTTCTTTGGTGGAAGGAAGAGGAAGGGGCGAAGCAGCCCTTCAGGGGGCAGTGCGCTAAAGACTCTCCACCGATAACCCATTAAAGTCCTGCTGGTCAGTGACTCTCAAGGCCCCCCATTATCAGCCTTGGCTTAAATAAACCTTCTGCCCCGGCACCCACCCGCCTCCCCCGAAGCTGCAGGCCCCATCCATCAATGTCACCTTTACAGAGTGGCTGCCATGACAGTTCATGATCATTAACCAGCCCTGGCGTGCTTTGTGTTAAAGTTAAGACACATCAAACACAGCAACTCCTCGGTGCCTTAAAGTTACAGGAGACAGGGATGTGCCAGGGCTGAGGTTGGCCAAACTTGACACACAGCTTTGACAAAAGGTGAAAAATGAGCCCTGGATTAAAAAAAAAAAAAATGCCTCAATATCCCTCCCCACCCTCACCTCTACTCTAGGGGGCAAAAACCAGGAGGAAAAGGGTCACTGTGGGAATTAAGGGAATGCGCACAAATGACACAGCCACAAGGCTCCTTAGCCCCACCCCCAACTGCCCTGTGAAGTGGCCTGCCTGGTCTGGCCTACCTTCCCCCACTTCCACCCCCAGCAGAAAGACCTTCTCCCACAGAGAGGCTCATGGTGAACCACCTTCCTGTTCCCTTGGCATCTCATCTACTGAGCCATTTCACAGTCCGTCTTATTCCCAGGCTCAAATCCCTGAAAGAAATGGAGACTGAGCAGGCTCTTGTTCCATTTTGCAAAGTTTTATAGCATCCCAGGAGAGCAGTGCATGAACGGGGCCGGGTGTGTAACTGGGTGCTGCTGCTTACCTTTCGAGATTTCTCCAGGGGCCCACTGTTTAACGAAGGCATTTGCTTTTCTTATCATGACTTCTCTGTAGCAAGGCCCAGCTCGGGAAAATGACCTTGAAAGGAAGTTTGAGAAGGAAGAGGAGAGCTGGCCCTGCCAACCAATATTTAAAAATTAATAACAAAAAGAAAGAGGAACAAACAAGTAGCTCATAACTACCCTGCCACCAAAGCACATGGTATGTGTGGGACTCCCCCCTCCCTCCATTCACTCGCATGCCATGTTTGGGCCCCTCCCATCGGCCACTCATTGAGTGATGGCCCAGGGTTATAAAGAACCTAAAGTGGGTTCTAGTTCTTTAGGCCCTTAGACTCTGTGAAGATAAACAAAATATGTACAATGGAGAGAAGGCACTGGGAGAGCAAAGACTGGAGATGGGGGATCAGAGAGGCTTGTCAGGAAGTGGACAACTGGAGCCATCTTGAGATCTGAGCAACAATTCAACAGAAAACAGGGGAAAGTCCTACTCTGTGCAAAGGTAGAAGATCAATGATGGCTGTCAGTCACTGCGTGTACTAAAGTCTAAGCAACACGCCTCATATGTCATAGACCAGCCACACGTGGCCGTTAAGCACTTGGAAAGAGACTGGCTTGACTGGACATGTGTCATTAAGAGTGAAATATACAGATGGTTTCAATGATTTAGTATAAAAAAATAATGTAGGGGCTGGGGATTTAGCTCAGTTGGTAGAGTGCTTGTTTCCCATGCACAAGGCCCTGGGTTCAATCCCCAGCACCACAAAATTTAAAAAAAAAGGAGATTAAAAAAAATAATGTAGACTGTCTCAGTCAGTCATAATTTTTACATTGATTACATGGTGCAATGATAATATGTTGGACACAGAAGGTTAACAATAGGAGTTTTTACAGATGAGAAAGCAAAGGTGCTCTCTGGGAAGTTAAGGGCTATACCTGTAGCCACAACTGCTAAATTTCAGGAAAGAGGAAGTCAGGGTTAGGATTAGGTTTAGGGTTGATTCCCAGGGCTGGAGCATTAATTTGGATCTAGAGAAATAGGAAAAGAAACAAAAGAAAGTTCACCCCAGTAGAACCATTTTCTTTGATATATTTACGTGTGTATTGTTCTAAAATTTAAGTAATATCGCTGGGCGAGGTGATGCGTGCCCGTAATCTCAGTGACTGGGGAGCCTGAGGCAGGAGGATCCCAAGTTGGAGGCCAGCCTCAGCCCTAAGCAACTTAGCGAGACCCTGTCTCAAAATTTTAAAAATAAATAAATAGATAAATAAAGGGCTGGAGATGTGACTCAGTGGTCAAGAGCCCGTGGGTTCAATTCCCAGTGCTGTCCCCCCAACAACAACAACAACAAAAAATCAAATAATATCAAGCGTGACATGTGAGGACCCCTTCACTCCTGGTCACAAGTCCCCTTCTTCATCTGTCACTGTTTTTTTTTTTGATCCCAAAGAGATACTCAAGTTATCAAATGAACAGATATATATTAAGTCTCCCTTCTTATACAAATGACCTGGCTCCTTTTTGAGCTATAATATTTATGGGGCTAATAAGATTTTGCTGAAGAAGGGATTTCTCTCCTTTAGAACAGTTTTAAAGCCACTTATTGTATAGTCTCTGAGATCCCTTTGGGTTCTAAAATCCTTTGATTTGGGAATATAATTTTATTGTCTGGTTCTGTTTCTCCAGCATATTGTTGGTCATAGATTTGATTTATTTGATGTGGAACTCTTGGCCAAGAGCAAGGCCCTTCATTACAACATTGCTCCTATGGGGAAATATGATTTACCTCACAATAGGTCCCTTTATGACATAGAGTAGCTCCCCCAAACAAAAACTATGCAATTACTTGGCATTACTAAACATATTTATGAATACAATGAAAATTGAAACAAAATTATCTTTTTCTTCAGAGAATTAGGATTCATTCTGTTGAACTGCATGAGGGCCTTTGTTTTACCTTGTGTGTTGATATTTCAAACCCCTGCCCTAACCCATAGCCAATGACACCCACCATGCCATCTCAGAGGCAATTCCACAGTGGCTACCAAAATGTATATGCTTGTTTCTTTGGACTCAACAATTCTTTTACAGACTCACTCTATCAGTACACTTACTCCAGGGTAGAAGAATATTCCTGGCAGCATTTTTATTTATTGTAGTAACTTTTTGCAGAAGCAAAAACCTAGAAACAATCTAAAGGCTCCTCGATAAAAGAGTTGTTAAATAAAATGATGGTGAAGATAAATCTGTGCAGCTGTTAAAAGGAATGGAATAAATCTACATGTAGAGACGTGGAAAGATAGTTGGGACTGTTCTAAAAATATATGGTCAAGGTTAATAAATCCTCCTCAGCTACTCCTTGGGTAATGCCATGTGCGTGCTAGTAGCAGGCAAGGGTGCCTGCAGCAAAAAAAAATCAGTCTGGAGGAGGAGAGTTTGCAGATGTAGTCAGGCAGACAAGGCAGTGGGGATAAGATCGTCTTTGGGGGTTTGGTTTGGGGAGCTGGGGTAAGACAAGGCAAACCTCAGGAACATCATATCAAACTTTGAATGAATCATAATCCTGTTCATAGCACGCTCTTCACTGACTCATTCACCTGCTGTCATTTGGTTATATATTTTTAATAACATAATAAGCACACTCAAGCCTCCCCCCCAAAAAAAAAACCCTTAAAAAAAAGGCAAGAAACTGGGTAACACTTTTCACCTAACTCTATGTCCTATATAGCCTACAACCAAGCCATCCGAATCCTTATTCATCATGACCTGGCTTTATTCTGTAAGTAGTCCTATTAAATCCATTTGCATTTTGGAAGTATATACATTTATTTTAGTTGGTTTTAATTATTAAAAAGGGTATCATGCTGTTTGTTATCTTTGGGTACCTACTTTTTTTAGGGGAGGGCACTAGGGATTGAACACAGGGGTACTTAACCACTGAGCCACGTCCACAGCCCTTTTTAATATTTTATTTAGAGACAGGGCCTCGCTAAGTTGCTGAGGCTGGCCTTGAACTCAGAATCTTCCTACCTCAGCTTCCCCAGCCTCTGGGATTATAGGCATGTATCACGGCACCTACCAGGGTACTTACTTCTTAACACATGTTAAGATTTATTGACTTTGTTATATGGTATTTAGTTCATGCATTTTGACTACTGTATGAAATTTATTCATCTACTTTTCTGATATTTCCAGTCTTGTTACTTTGAACAATAGGTTCAATCATTCTTATACATATCTTTTAAAGTTGTTGTGATGGTGGTGATGATGATGATAGTGGTGGTGATGATTTAAGAATCACTCTGGTTTATACCATAGTGTGAAACTGCTCAGTCACAGGTTTGTAAATATTCTACTTTAGGAAATAATGCCAATGAACCTTTGAACACAACTTCAAAAAGCATACCAAATTACACTGCCACCAATGTAAATAAGATATCCTTTAGATTCACATCTTCCCCAACATTTGGTATTATCCGATGTGTTAGCTTTCTGTTACTATAATAAATACTTGAGATATATCAACTGATAAGAAAAAAAGGTTTATTTTGGCTCACAGTTTTGAAGCTTCCAATCTGTTGTTCTGATGCTTTAGGCCTGTGGCAGCACAGTCTACCTTAGCCAGAGTGTGAGTTGGCAAAGGCCTATTACCTCGTGGTGGCTGGGAAATAAAAAGAGAGAAAGGAACAAGAGGGGTCAGGATCCCAAGATCCCCTTCAAGTCATGACCCAGTGACTTAACTTCTTTCCATCAAGCCTCACCTGCTAAAGATCATATCACCTCCCCAACAGTGCCACAGGCTGGTGACCAAGCCTATGACACATGGGTCCTTGGGCCCAACAGACTTTTTGGATTTTGCCAGTTGAATGAATGGAAAATGGTGTGGCCCAGGGGATTCGATTTGTATTATGCCAGCCACCAAGAGCACAGGTCCCTGTGTGTACCTACTATCGGCCACATACTTTCTCTTTCTTTGAAATGCCTGCTGCGTCTGGGTTTGTTTGTGGTCTCTGTAAGTCTTACTAGTATCTGAAATGTAAATCCCAGGGAAATATTTTTTAAAAGAAATTGATTTTCACCAGCAGGGAGCCAGGACTGGAGGGACAGACCAAATTCAGAGAGGTTGGCTTGGACAGAGGGAGTTCAGCAAAAATAACTCCCAATGCAAAGTGGCAGATGCCAGCAGGTGGTGGGTCCGGGGAGGCTGGGAGGTCAGACCAGCTCTGTCAAGCTCTCTCCCACTCCTGCCCCCTGCCCTGCAGCAGCCCAGTCCCAGGGCCCTGTGCCAGGTGCTTCCCCGTCCTTTCCGCACAACCCTGCCAGGAGCACCTGGATATCAGTGTGGCTTCCGGTGACAGCGGGGCAGCAAGTTCAGATTTCTAGTAAATGGAAGGAGTTAGAGAAGATAATGCTAAGTGAAGTTAGCCAATCCCAAAAAACCGAATGCCGAATGTTTTCTCTGATATAAGGAGGCTGAATCATAGTGGGGTAGGGAGAAGGAGCATGGGAGGAATAGATGAACTCTAGATAGGACAGAGGGGTAGGAGGGGAGGGAAGGGCATGGGGTTATTAATGATGGTGGAATGTGATGGACATTATCATCCAAAGTACATGTATGCAGACATGAATTGGTGTGAACATACTTTGTATACAACCAGAGATATGAAAAAATTGTATTCTATATGTGTAATATGAATTGTAATGCATTCTGCTGTCATATAGAAATAATAATAATAATAATAAAAAGTTCAGATTTCTACCCAATGCGTTTGGCAACCAAAGTGATATCTTCAGCTCTAGCCACTAGGAAACATTGAATTTCCAGAGATTTCTGAGTAGTGTAGGAAGAATAACATAGATGCAAATTTTCCTATTCATACACAGGAAGCTGAAGGCCCCGTTTTTAAGAAAATATATTGAAATTCCAAAAGAGATAAATAAATAAATAGGAGGCACAGACTACATTGTTCCCAAGGTCAGCCACTTCAGCTGTGCTCCAGACCCAACCATTTCAAGCATCATCCCGTCACCTCCTCACCACCCCCTGCACCTCATCCATGTATCCAGCACCCCATGCAAAACCTCCCCTACTCAACTGGGTGCAGTGGCCCATGCCTGTAATCCCGGCATCTTGGGAGGCTGAGGCAGGAGGATCACAAGTTCCAAGCCAGCCTCAGTAAATTGGTGAGGCCCTAAGCAACTCAATGAGACCCTGTCTTTAAATAAAATACAAAACAGGGCGGGGGATGTGGCTCAGTGGTTAAGCACCCCTGGATTTATTCCTTGGTTAACAAAAAAAAAAAAAAAAGCACAACAACTAACTTCCCCTACTCAAATCTAAAGGAATCACATTTTTGGGCTGGGGATGTGGCTCAAGCCGTAGCGCGCTTGCCTGGCATGCGTGCGGCCCTGGTTCAATCCTCAGCACCACATACAAACAAAGATGTTGTGTCCACTGAAAAACTAAAATAAATATTAAAAATTCTCTCTCTCTCTTTAAAAAAATAAATAAATAAAAAATAAAGGAATCACATTTTGCTGTTGGTATGATCTTCGGCCTCAGTGGTATCTACCAGCTTTCCTCCTTCTTTAATTATCAATTGATTTCTTCCTTATGAACTTTTAGGTCTTTCTCCCCATTCCAGTTCTGAGGACCCCCTTCCTAGTTCTCCCTGGTTTTCCAGAACCTAACATCAGGTGTCTTCTCTAGCCACAAGTAAAGTGAGGTCAAGATGACCTGTGCCTGCCCCAGCTCCTGCACAGTAGGTCAAAGACCACATGGAGCCACCTAGAATCGAAGCGAAGGTGAATTGATGATGGGGTCTATAGCTTCCCTAACTTTATGTAGGAATCATGAATCAGTAAATGCTTTGAGTTGTGGGATGTGTGTGTGTGTGTGTGTGTGTGTGTGTGTGTGTGTTCATATGTCTACATTTTTTTTAGAGTGGCAAAATATACCTAGCACATAATTTAACATTTTAGCCATTTTTAGGTGTACAATCTGTGGCTTGAAGTACATTCACACTGTTGGGCAACCATCACCAGCATCCATCTCCAGAACATTATCATCCTCCCAAACTCTGTTCCCATTAAATAATAATGTCCCATTTCCCTTTCCACAGCCCTTGGCAACCACTATTCTCCTTTCTGCCTCCATGAACTTGACTATGCTAGGAATCTAATATAAGTAAATGATATAGTATCTGCTCTTTTGTGTCTGGTTGACTTCACTTAACAAAGAAAAAAAAGAAAAAAATGTTTTCCAGATTCATCCATGTTGCAGTATGGGTCTGAATCTCATTCATTTTTGAGGCTAAGTTGTACTCCACTGTGCACACTGCCACATCTTGTTTATGCATTCATCCACGGATGAACATTTGCATTGCTTCCACCTTTTAGCTCCTGTGAACAGTGGTGCTGCTATGAATACAAGTGTGCAAGTATCTGTTTGATTAGCAGTGTTTTTAAACATTTCAAATTGTATTTTTCTAGCTGGGTATGGTGGTACATGCCTGGAGTCCCAGCCACATGGGAAGCTGAAACAAGAGGATAAGTTTGAGGCCAGCCTCAGCAACTTAGTGAGATCCTAAGCAATTTAGCAAGACCCTATCTCAAAATTAAAAATAAAAAGGACTGGGGATGAAGCTTAGTGGTAAAGTTCCCCTGGGTTAAACCCCAGTAAAAGAAAGAAGGAAGGAAAGAAGGAAGGAAGGAAGGAAGGAAGGAAGGAAGGAAGGAAGGAAGGAAGGAAGGAAGGAAGGAAGGAAGGAAGGAAGGAAGGAATTGTGTTCTTCTACAATGCACAGACTTCCTTGTGCATATCTGAAAAGCTAGTAAAAGGAAGCCAATAGACTGAGGCTATATAACTCAGTGGTAGAGTGGTTGTTTCGCAGGTGTGAGGCCCTGGGTTTGATCTTTAGCACTGCAGGGAAAAAAAAAAAAGAAAGAAAGAACAGAGGAGAAAACAGGCTAGGCAACCACATGACAGTGAAATCTTTTCGGGGATGAGAGACAGGAACCATGCATTTTCTGGGTTCTGCAGTTTCTGCAATGCTCAGCACTGGGGTGCATCCAATCAGTGCAGAGTGCTAGGGAGACATGGACAATATGTATCACAGGGCCCTGCCCAGGCTAGTCCACACACAGAGTTTGAGGGCCAGTGAGGCCCGGGTTATCAATGTCTGCCACAGCCCAGCCTTATCAAAGGGTTATTTAGCCCTCATTTTGATTAGCCAAGTACTTTATAATCATTTACTAATAGATCTTTTCTGTCATCAACAACATTGCTTGATATGTGGAAATGAAGTATTTGGATAGGGAGGAAGCCAATTTTATATGGAGTTTATATGCAAATATGGAGGCAGCCATAGAGACCAAATGTACTTTGATCTTGGGAAATAATGTTTCGATTTAGTTCAGCTTAAAAATTGAATGTGCTATTCTATAAGGGAAGCCACAGCCCTGAGACACATGGACCTAAATATGGGATTAGGAACCCACCATCCCAAAGTATGGCTATGAGGGCCCTGAGCCTGCACCCCCTCCTCCTTACGTCTTCCCCAACAAGCATGTTATATAACAAGTATGTATTACCTAGAAAATGAAATATATTTTATTGGAAATCATTTTTAACATATAAAGAGCATTTGCATTAGTAGTCATCATAGCAATTTTATACCATATAGTTATGCATTTTATGTGTGTGAAACATTTCACAGTAAATTTATAAACATTAGTTTGCATGCATTAGTGATACTTGCATTGTTATTTTTCCATTTTCTAGCCACAATATTTCCATTACACATTTCCATATCAGACACTGAATTTTCTTATGAATTTCATCTACATATCTCTGGCCTAAGGCACAGGGCACCAGAGGATAGCCAGCCAGTGCCAGAAAGTTCATTTGTACAAAAATTATGACACATTCTTATTTCATGATCTGAAATAGAAGCCAAAAGGACAATAAAGACAGTTACTTAGTAACTGAGAAGCTTCACCTTACAAATTATGAGTAGCCAATTTATATATATATATATCTCAGGGATTCAACCCACACTTGACCACTGAGCCACATACCCAGCCATTTTTTATATTTTTTATTTAGAGACAGGGTCTCTAAGCTGTTTTAGGGCTTCCCTAAGTTGCTGAGGCTGGCTTTGAACTCATGATCCCTCCCAAGCCACTGGGATTACAGGCGTGCACCACCATGCCTGGCTGAGTAGCCAAATCTTAATGACCTCATTCAATATATTCATTATTTTTCACTTAGCATCTATTGAATGCCTGCTATGCATGAGGTCTTGAAGCTGCCAAGATGAACAAGAACCCTGTCCCAAGGGTTTATTCAATCACTTGGCAGTGATATGCAGATATCTCAGGGGAGAGTGTTCTGGTTGGAGGAAACAGTCAGAGCCAAGGATCAGAAGCAGGCTTGACCCTGGCGTCTCTGAGGAACTGTCCAATGTGGAGTGAACAAGAGGAAAATAATTAGGAGATGACATCCTATAGGAGGGACCAACAGTGCAGGTCTGTGACTGTTACGTGAAATTGATGAAAATGATCCTTTTGCAGTCTTCAAATATCCTGTCTTAGAATTCACCTCAGACACATATGTCTCCTCCTAGGCCCCACACCAGGGACCTCATGCTACCACATGAGGCTGGCGCTAGACCTGTGCTGTCCAACGTGCTTGTCGCCAGTCCCAGGTAGCTGTTGAGTAGGGACATGCGCTGATCTACATGGAGTTGTGCTCCAAGTGTAATATCCATGTGGGATTTCAAAAGTATATTAAAAATCATATTAAAAAAAGAAAAAGAAGAAAGTATAAAAGTAGAATATAAATTATCTTAGTATTTTTATATTGATTATATGCCAAAATGACATTTTAGATGGATTGGGTAAGATAAAACAGATTACGGTATTAAAATTAAATTGTGTCCATTCCTTTTTTACTCTTTAAAATGTAGCTACTGATAAGGGGGGGGGCAGTAGAGAAGAATAGAGTTACCTTAGATTAGGTAGAGAGAAATGAAGGGACGGAAAGGGAGGGGACATGGGGACAGGAAGGATAGTAGAACAAAACAGACATTATTGCTTTATGTTTATAGGTGACTGCATGACCACTGTGATTCTACAACATGTACACTCAGAAAAATGAGAAATTATATCATATATATATATTTATATATATATATATATATATATATATATATATATATATATATATTAAGGTGCATAATAAATGCAGTCTATTGTCATGTATAACTAATTAAAACAAATAATTTTTTTAAAAAAATAAATAAAATGTAGCTGTTGGACTACTTTTAATTATATATGTGACTTGCATGATATTGCTACTGCCAGAGATGCTCTGGACCTTGCTACCTGTTGTGGACTGAATTGTGCCTCTACCATCTCAAGTTCATACACTGATCAAAGCCCTAACACCCACTATTTGAAGAGAGGGTCTTTAAAGAGGTAATTGAGGTCCTAAGGGTAAGGCCCTAATGCCCTAGGACCTTGTCCTTATGAGAAGAGGACGATCACCAGGGAAACACGTGTACTGAGCAAAGGCCACTTGAAGATGCTGCAAGGAGGTGGTCATCTGTGAGCTCAGCAAAGAGGCCCTGCCAGAAACCAGCCCTGCCAACACCTCGATCTTGGATTTCAAGACTCAAGAACTGTGAAAACTGCATCTCTGCTGTTCGAGGGAGCTGGTTCAAAACACAGACTCCCAGTTCCCACTGCAGAGCCCTTGAATCAGCATCTGTGCTTTAACAAGATCCTTGGGTAGTGTGAAGAGCCCTGCTCTAGAGCAAGGACCAGCTTCCAAGAGGATGAAGGACATTTGTTAGAGACGTCAAAGATGGAAGGCAGAAAGGATACAGGAGAAGCATGCATGTGGACAGAGGTCAGTAGGGTCTGCTTGGTGACCTCTCTCTCCTTTGGGAAACCAAACAACCCTTGCTGAAGTCAGGAAGAGCCTGAAGTTCAAAGCTTTCAGGCTTTCTTCTTTCTGATACTAATGATTAGAATCCCTACATTTAAGAGCTAAAGATGCTCCTTCAAAAAATTGAAATTTAGAATAGTTATTTATTTATTTATTGGTACCAGGGATTGAACCCAGGGGCACTAAACCACTGAACCACATCCCCAGTCCTTTTTAATATTTTATTTAGAGACAGGGTCTTGAGGCCTCACTAAGTTGCTGAGGCTGGCTTTGAACTCCCGATCCTCCTGCCTCAGCCTCCCTACCCATTGGAATTCTAGGCATGCTCCACCAAGCATAGCTTAAAATGATAATTTTTTTTTTTTTTTTTGCAGTTGTAAATGGGCAGAATGCCTTTATTTTATTTGCTTATTTTTATGTGGTGCTGAGGATGGAATCCAGTGCCTCATGCATGCTCGGCAAGTGCTGTGCCACTGAGCTACAGCCCCAGCCCTAAAATGATATTTTTTAATTTTTTAAAATAAGAAAATTGTTATTCTTTTCCAATCTATGATTACACACTACATAACACTCTGCGTGCTATGTAATGTAAACTTCTAGTAGAGGTAGATAGACATAACTGAGCTTTTTAAAACTCAATTAGGAAAATGCTTCCTTAATCGATGGTAGCAATATACCTTCTCCATCAGACTCCACGGATACAAGCAACCGGCAGCCCCTATTTCCTCTGTTCCCCTCATCAGTGAATCTGTGGTGGATGCAGTGGGCCACTCCAAGAGCTGAGCAAGCGCCCACCCCTGCTGATGATATGTCAAACCCCGCTAGAATCTCAAACCCCATCCCATCACGTTACTTAGGCCAAAGGAGAAAATAAAACAACAACAAAGGAAATATCTATGTTAGTCTTGAAAGGGACACCCTAACTTGTCCAAGGCCACTTAGGGAGGATGAGAATCTAGTCTCCTTGCTCCCAAATCTGAAACACTTTGCTACTGTTCAATGCAGCATGAGAACTCTGACAAATAGTTACAATTCTCAGAACCCCATGGGTGGAGATATCATTTTTTTTTTTTTTTTCCCAAAGCAGAGAAGAGCCAGTCTTTAGCTGGTCCTGGAAAGAGAGAGAAAACGGGCCAAGTCCCGAGAGCCTGAGAGAGAGGTGTGTGCACATTCTAATATCAACCGCATGTTCTGAGCACAGCTGATAGGGGACCCACACTCCTCCCTGCAGATTTTCGACTTAAGGGTTACCATATGCGGCAGGAATGTCTCACCGTGCAGACTGGCCATAGATGCTGAGAGCTTTGAATTACTGCGCAGTCAGATCCAGTTAATCTGGGCCTTGGTTATCTGTATGTCTGGCTATCTAAAACCGTCCCTGGCATGAAGATGGAACTCGTGACCAACTTGCTAATTTGAAATATAGATGTGTGCCTCCCCACCTGTCCCCCTCCCTGCACACACACACACACACACACACACACACACACACACACCCCTAGGCCTGCTTTCAAGTGGAACTGACAAACGGATTGGACACATTATCAAGTCTGTCCTTTATTAATTCCTATGAATATATTTCTGCCTGGTAGTGAGGGATTTCCAAGCCATGGAAAGTCACAAAGGAGAAGGGTGTGGGAGGGAAGAAGGTGGAGAAGATGCGGGTGTGGAAGGGTTGGAGAGGAGTAATGAAAAGTATGTGGAAATTAAATAGCTGTGGGCTCCACTTGAAAACTGTTGCCACCTCCGTGCTGAAATGAACATTGGGTTTAGAATGAGCTGATTTAGATTTTCTTTTCTTTCTTTATTTTATTTATTTATTTATTTGTACTAGGGATTGAATCCCGGGATGCTTAACCACTGAACCACATCCCCAGCCCTTTTTATGTTTTATTTTGAGACAGGGTCTTGCTAAGGTGCTCAGGGCCTCACCAAGTTGCTGAGGCTGGCTTTGAGCTCACGATCCTCCTGCCTCGGTCCCTTAAGTCACTGGGATTATAGGCATGAGCCACTGTGCCTGGCCATGATCTAGATTTAAATCTCAACTGTGCCTCTTGTTGGATGAGTGAACTTGGGCAAGTCATTTTATCTCTGTGAGTTTCTGTTTACTCACCTATAAGTATGAAAGGAGTGAAATAAATTAGAAGATGTAGAAAATGCCTTGCCTATGAGAGGTCCCATGCAGTGTTGATTTTCTTTCTTTGCTTCTTTCTTTCTTCTCCTATTGAAGCAGGTGTTTTCCATACAGAATGCTGGCAAGATTGTGCCCAGTAAGAGGACACATTCTCAACAGACAGATACAATGAGACCATCTTCAGGGACACTGATTGGTTTGTTTCATGATACACTCAGAATTTTTGACAATTAGCAGAGAACATAATTACCGCAAGTGGTGACCAATGATGATCTATTTATAAAGAAAATTAAAGTAGCCAGGCACAGTGTCACACACCTATAATCCCAGCAGCTCTGGAGGCCTAGGCAGGAGGATCCCAAGTTCCAGGCCAGCCTCAGCTACTTAGCAAGGCTGTCTCAAAATTAAAAATAAAAAGGGCTGGGGATGTGGCTCAACAGTTAAACTCCCTGGGTTCAATCCCCAGTACCAAAAACTAAAATAAAATAAAAGTAGCAGAAGGAATAGTAATAGTAATATAATCATTGCTGCATTCCAAAAATATGTGCTGGTGATCCTGTGGTTGAGTGTTTCCTACACCTTGAGTGGACATCTCAAGGTCTGGTTATTTCTGTTAACATAAATTTAGAAAGCAGCATTTCCAGAGATCTTAACAATCAGTATGAGTTTTTCTTTTTCTTTTGTAAAACCCTAACAATATATTTTTAGAATGTCCTTGGCAAATAGGGCCTGTCCAGGTATAACATGTTACAATTTTTCCTTTTTCATTCTGAAGTCAAGGACAGTTAGACAAGAAATAAAATGCTTCCCTGCATTTTATTGGGGTATTGCTGGCTCCTTCTCAGCTCTGTGACTCTCCAAGAATGGAAGTGGCCCAGCTGGACCCAGCACAGTGGCCAGAAGAAGAATGTTAGTCTTTGAGCCCATTCCTGGACCTCAGGACACAGGAATCCAAAGTCCTGCCCTCTCAGAAGATGATCACAATAAAAACCCCCAAATGAAATGTACACATGCCTCTTTTTCATCTACTCATTCCCTAAACTATCAGAAAATAAAAATAATAACACTATTTATCGGCCTTAACTGCATAGCAAAAATATGAATTAACTCAATCCTAATAACAATCCTGTGAGGGAGGAAATATTTGTGCCCATTTTACAGATGAGAACACCGAGAGTTAAAAAGGTGAACTAACCTGCCCAAGTTCCCGCAGCAGTCAGTGGCCAGTTAGGAATTGAATTCAAGTTTGGCAAGACAATGCTGCTTCCCAAATGGGAGGCATTTCTTCAGTTCCCTAGAGTTTGGGGTTATACCTGTTTTACAAGCTCATTGTATTTTCCTGGCATCTCTATCCGTTCAGATAAGAAAACATCCAGACTGGTTTCAAAACATTATCAATAACTTCACCTAAACCAGAAATAACAATGTTGTTTTAGCTTAGAAACCCTGGCAATCTCATTCCATTTTGCAAACATTCTTGCCGTTTCTTTTCTGCTTCTCTAATTGCACGAAGGTGCTCCTTGGCCACCATGTGCTTGCTAGAGATCCACTGATTTATCTGAGGTCATTGAGGGTCTGCTCTGAGTCGGCCACCCTGTTCCTTCCCAGAGAGACAAATATTAAGTCCTCACCCTCAAGGTGCATGCAGGCTAATGGGAGAGACATTCATGCAAACAGGCAATGTGACCACGGTAATACACTCAAGGCCAAAGTCAGAGAAACACAGAGGATCCCACAACAACAGCAGCTTGGAATTACTAGTAATTGGTTGACATTTCAATGGCCAGGCATCAGAGGAGGTGCAAGCATTCCAGTCGCAAGGAAGGGGAATCATGGAACTGGGAGCAGCACTTTAGAATGCCTGTGTCTTTGGGTGTAGGCAGCAGAGATGCACGTGGATGAGAGAGGAGTTAGGGGAGACAGTCCAGGCCAGGGGCACAGGCCTTGTGTACTATGCTTGGGAGCTTAGGCTTGTCACTGGGGGCCAAGAGGTGCCAGGGAAGTTTTACAAGGGGAGTGAGATGATCATGTTTTTTTTCTTTCAGGAAGGCCCCTCTGGCAGCAGGGAGAACTATGGGTAAGAAAAAGCAGAACAGTGGGCAGGAAACCAATGGCATGGCTCTGCAGGGATCAGGGTGCAGGACGGGCTTATAAAAGGGCCATGTTTATAAGCATATCTAAGTTAGCAGACAGGATGAAGAGTAGACTGAATATGAAGGACTCAGGGGTTCTGAGGTGTCTTACTGGGAGTCTGGTAGACAGTGGCAATGTTAAATGACATGGGACATCTTATAGGAAGTTTGGAGGATTGGGAGATAGAATAATTAGTGTTAAAAAATATTTTATTTGAGGGAGAGACATTCATGCAAACAGGCAATGTGACCAGGGTAATACACTCAAGGCTTAGTGGCACATGCTTATAATACCAACAACTCAGGAGGCTGAGGCAGGAGGATCACAAGATTAACCTCAGCATTTAGCAAGATCCTGTCTCAAAATAAATAAATAAAAAGGGGCTGGGGATGTAGCTCAGTGGTAAAACACCCTGGGTTCAATTCCCAGTACCAAAAAAAAAAAAAAAGGAGGAAATATTTAGTAGCTGATGAATTTGGGAAAAGTCTAGAGTTCAAAGAACCTCTGAACCAGGGGTGGGTTTACCATACTTTTAGCTTCTGTGATGTCCAGTCTAGATAAAAGGTAGTGTAGGGGCTGGGGTTGTGGCTCAATGGTAGAGTGCTTGCCTAGCACATGTGAGGCACTGGGTTTGATCCTCAGCACCACATAAAAATAAATGAATGAAATAAAGGTAGTATGTCCATCTGTAACTAAAAAACAATTTTTAAAAAAAAAAAAAAAAGGTAGTGTGAAGTCTGTAAATAGACATCTGCATGCACAGAGAGAGATTCGGGGAAACTCTGGTTCTGGCTCAAGGAGCAGGAAAGAGAATTTCTAAGACTTAAAGAATGGGAGAAATACCCTGCTTTCTTTTTTGCAAAAGGGGAGCCCAGGAACAGAAAGTAATAGGGATATTGTTGAGGAAGGTATCCAGGGAATGACCTTATAATCTTGTTTATAAATCCTTGGACTCATTCACAAGTGGCACATTTGTGTATCTAAATAGCATACCAAAAACTTAGAATCATCAACTATGAAACGAACCATCATTCACTTCCCATACTAACCACCAGGTGGCGCACATGCAGGACAGATGTGAATAGCATTTCAAAGCCTGAAAATGGAATTGGGTTTGATCCTCAGCATTGCAAAACTAAGTAAATAAATAATATTAAATTAAAACTCACTGATTGGCAGAATGGAGATAACAGGAAAGAGTCAGTGAGCTTGAAACCGGAACCCACAGAAGGTGCTGCTTAGAAGTCGCAGACTGGGTCTATTACCTGTAAACATTAAAAAAATAAATAAATAAAATTTAAAAAACTATATTGTACATAGAATTTTAAACAAGACTCAGACTCAAGATATTCAAAATGTCCATATACAAAATTATTTGCCATACGAAGAGTCAGGAAATTAAAATTTGTATTCCAAGGTGACACCGATGTTGGAATTACCTGAAAAAGATTTTCGAGAAGCTGGGCTGGGCTGTGGCTCAGTGGCGGAGCACTTGCCTAGCATGTGTGAGGCACTGGGTTCGATCTTCAGCACCACATATTATTTATATTGTGCCATCCATCTACAACTAAAAAAAAGTATTCAAAAAAAGGCTTTAAAGAAGCTATTATAAGAATGCTTCAACAAGAAAAGGCAAACATTCTATTTCTAAAAATTGACCTCCCAGTTAAGAAATAGAAAATGTTAAGAAAATCCAAGTGGAAATTTTAGAACTAAAAAATACAAAACTTGATATTTAAAAACTCACTGCGGATGTAGCTCGGTGGTAGAGCACTCACCTAGTATGCATGAGGCTCTGGGTTTGATCCTCAGCATTGCCAAACTAAGTAAATAAATAATATTAAGTTAAAACTCACTGATGGGCAGAATGTAGATAACAGGAAAGAGTCAGTGAGCTTGAAGATGAAGCAATACAATATCTCCAACCCAAACAGAAGAAAGAATAAAGATGGATGTGGGACGGTGAACAGTTTAGGGAACTGTGGAACAGCACCAAAGGGCTTAACATTTCCCAACGGAGTGCCAGAAGTGGAAAGGAAGGGTGCAGGGCAAAAACAAAACAGAAGAAGTAATGACTGAAAATTTCCCAATTTTGGTGAAAAAAAAAAAAAAAACCTACAGATTTAAGAAGTTCAACAAACCCCAAGGAGGATAATTGTAAAAAAAAAAAAAAAAAAAATCCATTCCCAGAAAAATGTAACCAAACTACTTTAAACCAAAGACAAAAATAAAAGTCTCAAAAGCAACAAGAAAGAAACAACAGCTGGGTGTGGTGACACATATCTGGAATCTCAACAGCTGGAGAGGCTGAGGCAGTAGAATTCTGAGTTCAAAGCCAGCCTCAACAACTTAGTGAGAGTCTGAGCAACTTGGTGAGACTCTGTCTCAAAAAAAAAACATAAAAAGGGCTGGGGGTGTGGCTCAGTGATTAAGTGCCCCTGGGTTTAATTCCTGGTAGAGAGAGAGAGAGAGAAAGGAAGGAAAGAAGGAAGGACATATTACATATTCCTTAAAGGGGTACGATGATAGGAGGCTGAGGTAGGAGGATTGAAAGTTCCAGGCCCAGGTATATTAGTGAGTCCCTGTCTCAAAATAACATAAACATGGCTGGAGATATACCTCAGTGGTAGAGCACTTATCTAGCTGTGTGAGGCCCTGGGTTCAAGCCAATACCACCAGTCAAAGGAAGAAAAAAAAAAAAAGACTAAAAGAATACACACTGATTTTTGCCCCCCTGCTGGGTCCTGGGGATTGAGCCAGAGTGTCACACATGCTACACAAGCTTTTCACCACTGAATATCCCCAGCCCAAAGATATATGGATGTAGGAAATGGGCAGATAGAGACAGAGGTAGGAACATGATTTTTTTTCCAATGCATACCTTGTTCACTGTTTTCCTTTCTTTTAAATATTGAGGTGAAGTTTGCATAACATAAAATTAACTATTTTAAAGGGTAAAATGCAGTGGCATTTAGTACGTTCACAATGTCATGCAACCACCATCTTTATCAAGTTCCAAAACACTGAGTCACAAGAGAACATCCTATGCCCATCAGACAGCCACTCCCCATTCCCCCCTTGCTTATGTCCCTGGCAATCATTAATTTGTTTTCTGTCTGTATGAATGTACCTAGTCTGGAGATTCCATATAAATGGAATCATATTTGTTCTTTTGTATCTGGTTTATTTCACTGAGCACGATATTTTCAAGGTTGATCCATGTCATAACATGTATCCACATTCATTCTTTTGTATGGTGAAGTAATACTTTCCATGTAGGGAGTCTATCTCACTTTGTTTATTCATTCACATGTTTAGGGACATATTCGTTATATTCACCTCTTGGCTATCATGAATAGTGCTGCTGTGACTCATGTTTTCCAAGTATCCATTTGAATCCCATTTTTCTGTTCTTTGGGTTATATAGCTAGGAGGGTAATTGCTGGGTCATATGGCAATTCTGTGTTTACCTTTTGTAGGAGCTACCAGTTTGTTTTGTCTTAGTCCATTTTGTTCTACTATAACAGAATACCTGAGACCTGGTAACTTATAATGAACAGAAATATACATCTCACTGTCTTAGAGGCTGGGAAGTCCAAAATCAAGGGGCCTTTACTTGGCAAGGGCCTTCTTGTTGTATCATCCCACGGTAGAAGAGCAGAGAGGGACGAAAGGAGAAGGGAACTGAACTCATTCTTTTACTAGGAACCCACTCTTGCAATAATGAATGCACTCCCACGACAACAGCATTAATCAATTCATGAGAGCAGACCTTCGTGGTCTGATCTTCTCTTGAAGGACTCACTTCTTAATACTGCTACAATGGTAATTAAGTCTCCAACACACACTTTTTGGAGAACACGTCCAAACCATAGCACTCATTGTAGTTTTGATTTACGTTTCCTTAAGGACTAATATTTTGGACATCTTTTCTTGGACTTCTTGACCATTTGTGCACCTCTGTCTTATTTATTTATTTATTAGTACCAGGGATCAAACTCGGGGTGCTTAAGAACTGAGCCACATTCCCAGTCATTTTTTTTTTTTTTAATGCTATATTTTGAGACAAGATCTCACCAAGTTGTTAAGGCTGGCTTTGAACTCATGATCCTCCTGCCTAAGCCTCCCAAGCTGCTGGGATTACAGGCGCCCGGCCATTTTTGTTTCTCTTTTGGTGTTGTTTTTCTTTGTGAACCCTATGAACATATTCTTTTAAATAAAAAGTAAATCGGTTTTAAAAGGAACAAAAAACAAGGCCTGGCATGTGGCACATGCCTGTTATCCCAGTAACTCTGGAGGCTGAGGCAGGAGGATCAGGAGTTCAAAGCCAACCTCAGCAATTCAGTGAGACCCTAAGCAACTCAGTGAGACCCTGTCTCTAAATAAAAAAATAAAAGGGGGGGTGGCTGGGGATGTGACTCTGTGGATGAGTGTCTCAGGGTTCCACCCCTGGTACCAAAGGAAAAAAAGAAAGAAAGAAAAGAAAAGAAAAAATAAGGAGTAGGTACATGAAGAGAAACTAGATTATCATAGTGGAGTAATAGTCCCCCATAATGCCAACATTCTAATTTTTAAAACCTGTGAATATGTTACTTTTCCAGCTAAAAGAACTTTCCAGATTTGATTATGGAGCCTAAAATGGAGAAGTCCTGCTGGATTTTATGGGTGGGACCAATAAAATCACAAGGATACTTAGGAAGCAGGAAGTCAGAGTCAGAAAAGGAGAACTGATACTGGGAAGCAGATGACAGAGAGGAAGAGAAAGAGAGAAAGATATGAGATGTGAATTGTGGGATGTGGGTAGAAAGACTTGAGCTGAGGAATGCAGAGGGCCTCTAAAAATAGAAAAGGCAAGGAAATAGATCTCCTCAGAGCCTCCAGAAGAAAAGCAGCCCTTCCCACACCTTGATTTTAGAAGTCCTACCTTCCAGAATTGCAAGACCATAGATCTGTATTATTTCAAGCTATTGAGTCTGTGACTTCAAATTTGTTACAGCAGCAACAGGAAACTAATACAAACACAGATGTTTTATAATCACCTCCCCGTCGATGCTTCACTCTCAGGGAACACAACTAAGTCCCACAGGTGGCCTAAATCTCTGAAAGGAAAAACCATGGGCCCTAGAGCACAAAGCTTGTTGTCCCCTGAGGTGTGAAACATGTCAGTGGCAAAGCAACCCACAGTCTGTCTCAGACACATCTCCAGAGGGAATGCCGGGCTCTGTGTCTTATTCGTGAAAATGTGAGAGATCATCATCCTTCACAGACAGTGAGCCAGCGCTGCAGAATCCAAAGCCAATGGACTTCTTTATTCCCACCTCTAGTGTGGTCCCCTTCAGCAGGGAAGACTTTAAGAGTTGCCCTCCATTCCCTTCCCCTCTGGACTGCTCCCAGAGCTCAGCTGTAACAGGCAACACCTGTCCATCTGCAGGTCCTTCATCAGCTGAAATGTCTGCATGTGGTTTTGTTTCAAGTCCATCCTCTTTCAAAGCCCCAAATATGTTTCTCGTCTGATGCGTGTGATAGGTTCACATCATGGAGTCGGGCTGCAATGATGAAAGACCCAATAGTGGGCGGGGTGGCAGGTCCAAAGAGCTGATGGCCTGTAAATTTTTTCCAGCTTGAGATGGATGAGAATACCACCCTATCACCACCTTCACAAACAAGGAAACTTTGGATCTAGGCCATCTGTGACCTAAAAAATTCACCTAAAACTTATTGAAGAAACATTTGAAAACCAGGGAACTATAGCTAGGGAATAGTCCTGAACAAAACAAAGGGTATTTCTTAGAATTCCCGCCCCCCCCTGCAAAAAAAGGTTATATTTAAGGGGAATGCCTTAGTCCCTTTGGGTTACTATAAAAGATACCATAGGCCAGGCATGGTGGCACACACCTGTAATCTCAGCAGCTCATGAGACTGAGGTAGGAGGATGGCAAGTTCAAAGCCAACCTCAGCAACTTAGCAAGACCTTGTCTCAAAAAATCAAAAGGGTCAAAGATATAGCTCAGTGGTTAAGCACCCCTGGATTCACTCCCTGGTACCAAAAACTACATAAAAGATACCTTAGAGTGGATAATTTATAAGCAGCAAAAGTTGCTGCTTACCGTTAGGAAGCTGGGGAGTGCAAGATCAAGTTTCTAGCAGACTCCATGCCTGGTGAAGGCTGGCCCTCTGCTTTCTGAACACAGAAAGTGTGTTCCCATGGCAGAGGGTGCAAGGGTGCTCAACCCAGCCTTTCATAAGGGCACTAATCCATGTCTGAGGGTAGAGACTCCATGACTCAATTACTTCCTTAAGATTCTACCTCTTGATACATTGGGTGTTAGCTTCTAACAGATGATTTGGGAAGCGTATCAACATTCAGGCCATAATGAAGGGGGAGAGTATCTGTCCTAGGGAAACTCTTCAGAATGTGAAATTTTGTCACTGATGAGAACAATAATGATATTTACTGGGCACCTTCAACACTCAGCCTGAGGTTGTCTTGCTAACACCCACACACTTCAAGGCATAAAAATTGTGTTATATTTGCCCCACCCGCAACCAGCTCACTCTGTGAACCCTGATCAGTCCAAGTCAATCAATTATTCCATCTCTTTGGCCAAAAATAGACACCCAATGCACAATGAGCCAATCAACGCCTGGCATTTCATAAGCCTCTGGCTCCAGAGACGGCAGCACATGGCCAAGGTAGTTTGATCCAAAGACGACCTGGACTTCTGACCCAGGGTGAAGGAAGGGACCTTCTCTCTTCTCTTTCTGACATTGACGAAGCATGCAATTCTGCACAGCTGGACTATTCATCTTGCAAGGAGGAAGGGAGACCATCTGGGATGTGGCCAACATCTTGAAGAGTTGTGATAACGTAATTGGGCAACTAGATTAAAAAACCGTGAAGCCTGCTCTCTGGATTTTCAATGATGTGAAGCAATGAATTCATTTGTGTGTGTGTTAAGCTTTCTGTTGCTAACAACTCAACTGATGGCACATTCACTGATATACTGTGTCTGGGGCATTTCCACACATTCTGTCTCAATGAATTTTTCTGCCACAATCCATCGAAGGAAATTTTATTGTCTCCTTTTGACAACAAAGAAACTGAGGTAAGAGACTTCAGGTGTTCTATACAAGTTCAAACTGCTAGTCAGTGATGGACCCAGAATATGGTCTCAGGTGTGTTCAGACCTACAGCCTCTGACTTCCACCACGTTCTAAGGGGCTCTTGTTGGAATACTTGGGGATTCAGTCCTTGGAGGAGATGCCCCCACATCACTCTCTGCAATAAATAATTCTACAGATAACTCCCAAGAAAGATCATTCCTATTGTCATAGGAGCTGCTATATTTGACATGTGGCATTCTGTTCCAGTGGTTGGGTATTTCTTGCAAATGTGGATGAATTTTAAAAGATTTTTTTTATTGGTTGTTCAAAACATTACAAAGCTCATGACATATCATCTTTCATACATTTGATTCAAGTGGGTTATGAACTCCCATTTTTACCCCAAATACAGATAGCAGAATCACATTGGTTACACATCCACATTTTTACATAATGTCATATTAGTGACTGTTGTATTCTGCTACCTTTCCTATCCCCTATTATCCCCCCTCCCCTCCCCTAAATTCCTCAATGCAGGAGACTGCACAGAGTTCTGAAAGAACTCTCTTTGGCATTAGGCAGCAAAACTTAACTCCAAAACTTAACTCCAATATTAATCTTTTGTCTAATATAAACTTATCTAACCTCAAATATCATTCTGTTATATAAGTCACTTAAAATTGTCTTCTTGAAAATTTGGAGTTAATGGGTGTGTTGGTTGCTGCCTGTAATTCCAGCCACTCAGGAGGCTAAAGCAGGAGGATACCAAGTTCAAGGCCAGCCTCAGCAACTTAGTGAAGCTCTAAACAACTTACAGTGACCCTGTCTCAAAATGAAAAATGAAAAGTGCTGGGTATGTGGCTCAGTGGTTAAGCACCAATACCAAATAATAATAATAATAATAATAATAATAATAATAATAATAGAAAGAAAATGAAAATAAAATTGGGAGTTAACAACATGAATCTACTGTTTATGAATGGAATCAGACTGAAAAAAAAATCTAAAAAGATGCTAAGGGGTGGGTTTTTTCCCAGTAATACCAGACAATGAAAAAATCCCACATTAATGATGTGATCACTACTTCCAGTGTGCTGATTTTGTCCCCACATTGTCTAGCTAGAGTTCTCAATTAGCAAACAAAAAAAAATTATTGTAAAACATACACGTGTGCATGATTCCTTAATATTCAAGGAGTTTTTCCAGCCTGAACAGAAAAGAAAATCTTTCGAAGACATGGATCCACAACTGATAGCAGGGGCTGAAGAATCTACTTCAGACATTTTTATCTGGTCCAAAGTATCCTGTGTTTTGAACCCAAATCTGTCTCTCTCCAAGAAACAGGTCTTGAAGTGGGGGAGACCTGAGTTCAAAAGATTGTTCTCCAAGTTCCTACGGTAATCTTAGGCTGCTACTTCACCCTTCCAAACCCAGGATCCCTCATTTTTAAAAAATAGAGATAATACCTACCTTCGATCATTAATGTCTGGTTTAAAAGAGATACTGTGTGCAAGGCGTGGCGGTGCATATCTACAATCCCAGCTACCCAGGAGGCTGAGGCGGAGGATTGCAACTTTGAGGGCAGCCTGGGCAACTTAGCAAAATCCTGTCTCAAAATAATGAATTAGAAAAGGGTTGGGGAGTTTAGCTATGTGGTAGAGCCCTTGCCTAGCAAGTTCAAGGCCCTGGATTCAATCCCCATTACTAAAAGAAAGAGATACTGTGTATAAGGTGCATAGCACCTTTACCTGGCACAGAGAGTAAGCCTGGACACATGATAGATATTATTAGGTCTCCTAGAGGACACCTCCCTGAGGCTGTTAAATAGGGTTGCCAGATTTTGCTAATGAAAATAAGGGAAATCAGGCCCTGCTTTCCATATCCAGCAATGCAAAAAAAAAAAAGAAGAAGCCCATTGAAATTTAAATTTCAGATAACACTTTTTTTTTTTTTTTTTAGTATAAGTATGGTCCATGCAGTATTTGGGACATACTTATACTAAAATATTATTGTTCACCCCAAATTCAAATTTCCCTGAGCTTCCTCCTATATTTTATGTAGCAAACCTTCTATTTATGCAATGGGACCATCAAAGTTGAAACAAGGATGGGAAACAGATTGAGGATCCCTTTTAGGAAATACTTGGAATTTAGGATTTATTTCAATTTTAAAATATGTGTGCATTCATAATGAGATATCTGGGGGGATAGGATCCAAATCTAAACATGAAATTATTTTATATTTCACATGCAACTTTCACACATAGCCTGAAGGTAATGGTATACAGTATTTTCAGTATGTCTGCATTTTGACTGTGACTTGTCACATGAGGTCAGGTGTGGCATTTTGCACTTATGGCATCACATTGCTGCCCCCATAGTTTTATATTCCGGAGCATTTTCAGATTTCAGATTTTCAGATTAGGGATGCTCAATCTGTAGTGGGAAAATAAATGGTAAGGGCACAGCAGAAAGAATATCAAAGAACCAGGAATATGGTGGCAACTTCACAAATCAAGTGGAGACACTTGCATAGGAGTACCCATTGTCAAAGTGGCTTAAATAAACACCCAGCCACAATGGTTCATTTCCATCTCCTTTGGAGATTCCTATTCTTCTAAAAAAACAAATAGACCTTGATAACTAACACTTGACATGGATCACTATATGACTTACTGTCACCCTCATATGAAAGAAGTTGTAAGCTCAAAAATATATCAAGTGTCTACTTGTTCCAGATCTTTTCATTCAAACTGTCAGATCTATATTGAGCATATTTTTGTGTGTGTGTCTTAGCTGCAATAAAAACAGGACCCCACTTCAAGAATTTCATTGTCTGTGCAATGGTCTCCAACAACTTTTTATTATTTGTCATGTGAGTAAAAAAGAGAGAAATTGAGCAGATACTCCAGTACACATAAATTTATATATGAATCATATGTATCATATCACATATAATAATGACCAGTATATATGTGTCTATATATAATATGCATATAATAAAATATATTTTTAAATTTTTTTTGTTGTAGATGCACAAAATACCTTTATTTTATTTATTTATTTTTATATGGTGCTGAGGATTAAACCCAGTACCTCACACATTCTAGGCAAGTGGTCTATCACTGAGCCACAACTTCAGCTCTAAAACATATTTTATTTATTTGTTTGTTTGGAGTACCCAGGATTGAACCCAGAGGCGCTTTACCATTAAGCCACATCCCCTGTCCTTCTTATTTTTCATTTTGAAACAGGGTCTCACTAAATTGCTTAGGGTCTCACTAAGTTGCTGAGGCTGGCTTTGAACTTGTGATCCTTCTGCCTCAGCCTCCTGAGTCATTATAAGCGTGTGCCACCACGCCTGGCTAAAACATGCTTTTAAAAAATAAAGAAAGAAAGAATTACACCAGTAGTAAATAGTTATATAAACAAAGCATAGAAAAGACAGAAGTCTTGATATTTCTTTGTTCCACCCACTGCACCACCCCCCATGAATTCTGCTGGTTTGGAAGCTATAGGGTAAGTGGATGGGAAAGACCTAAAAGTAGAGAATCTGCATTCAATGTGATCAGTGTTGCCATTGGGATGTTAAAAAGACAGAGAGAGGGAATGAGGGAGCTTTGCTGGGGAGGAATAAGAAGGTCAGGTGAAAGTGGGGGCCTTTGGGTAAAACTTGAAGGATGAGCAGGACATTTTGCAAGATGTGGGGGAAAAGGATGCTTTTCAGATAAAAAAAAAAAAGTCTTTTTTTTTTTTTTTTCAGACCAGGGAATGAACTAGGGGTGCTTAACCACTGAGCCACATCCATAGTCCTTTCAATTTTTTATTTTGAGACAGGGTCTCTGTTTCCCATTGTTTGTTTTGTTGCAGTACTGGGGATTGACTCTAGGGGCACTATACCACTGAGCTACATCCCCGTCCTTTTTATTATTATTTGTTTTAATCTTATTTTTGAGATAGGACTCTCTAAATTGCCTAGGCTGGCCTCAGGTTTGCTATCCTCCTGCCTCAGCCTCCTGGGTTACTGGGGTTACTGGGATTACTGGCAGGCACCACTGAATCCAGCCGCCACACTGTTTTTCACAGTGGCTGCACCAGTTTACATTCCCAAAGCAGCTCACAAGGGTTCCCTTTTCTCCTCTTGCTTATCAACGCTTGCTACTTTCTGTTGTTGCTGTTGAAAATAGTTCTCTTAATGGATGTGAAGTGACATCTATTTTGATCTTTATTTACCCTTCCCTAGTGATCCTACATCAGTTCCTAAGTATAATTACATAACAATTTAAAAGAGTAAAATTAGCCTCTGAAACAGAGAATTCAGACAGGAGAAGGGTTTAAGAAATGCCAGTTATTTACCTGCCTCCCTTGAAGACGAACATTTGCATTGCATTCCTAAGTAAGTTAATTTTTGCATGAGATGATAAAGTAATGGCACAATTTTAGAGAGCATCTCAAATTCAGACAAAAGAGGGAGGATCCTAGGCTTGGCAAAACCAGAATTCAAGACCAGATTGAGGATCTAGAACTGACTGACTTAGCTGCTCAGCAAACAGAAGACAATAGAAACTCGCCTGTACTGAAACTGTCTTAAATTTGCTTATCTGAAGCTTGAATTCTGCGTTAAATAGTAACGGTACATCAGAAGCAAGCCAATTCCCAGCCCTGAAGGTCAGGTGAACAGTTGAATGTAGATACCTTGAGTTGTAGGGACCCACCCAGGTTCTTGAGTAAGAAACTGATATGATGAAAACAATGTCTGAGGAATGTAGCCCCACCTGGGAGAGATGACAGAGTCCTGGGCTTGGGGTCAGATAGATCTGAGTTCTAATCTCAGCAATGACACCAAGTGTGACCTTAAGCAATTCCGTGAAACTGAGCCTCACTTTCCTCATCTGTACGATGATTGCAGTATTTGCCTCATAGAATTGATACAAGAATGAAATAAGATAATGTATAGAATGGCTTAGCATCATGTCTACTAGTATATTTTTAGTATGCATTCCTTCATCCTTTCACTCAGTCAACAAATATTTATTGAGCACCTACTGTGTGCCTCGCACTGGTAGGCACGGGTATGGCTTCCAATTAACAAAGACACAGTCTCTATCATGGAATTGAGTCTGGAAGGGAAATCCGTGAATCTATACACATATGAGCTAATTTTAAAAATGGGATATTGTGAAGAGACAGGACAGGGTACAATGAGAGAATAAAAAAACAGAACATATTTGGGGCCAGGTGCAGAGGCAGAGGTTTTGGGCCACTCTTCTGAGGAAGCTCCATTTAGACTCTGAAGGTTGCATAGGAAAGAGCTGAGGAAGGATTTCCCAGAGCAGGAGCCAGCAAAGAAGCCTGAGAACCAGCAGAGTGAAAGGTTGGGGAAACCAGAGAGAAAAGGGTCAAAGGCAAGAGGTCAGATCCAGGCCATGTAAGATTAACATAAGCTCAACCCCTGTGACTGTCCCCTGGAGACCAAGTTCTAATCTGTGGCCTCAGAGCTGGAGCCTGACATAAGCATCTGAGTTTACACAAAAAATTCTTCAGGAGCCTCATCACATCAGTTAGATGGTCACAGAGCCAACTGTGTGTGTCCTGTGTCTCACATCTACAGGGTATAGCAGAAGGTCTTGCTCTCCACACTTCTTTAAGCCAGCTGCAGCATCAGCCGGGTGGAGAACTCCGTCCAGCACCTGCTTCCCCTCCCAAAGGACATACCTGGGCTGAGTCCCACTCATTCACAGCTAATTCCCAGTCTTTATTTGAAATCACTCCTTTTTTTGGCCCAACAAGGTGGCGCACATATGTAATCCCAGCAATTCAGGAGGCTGGAGCAGGAGGATTGCAAATTCAAAGACAGCCTCAGCAATTTAGCGAGGCCCTAAGCAACTCAGTGAGATCTAGCCTCTAAATAAATTACCAAAAAGGGCTGGGGGTGTGGCTCAGTGGTTAAGTGCCCCTGGGTTCAATCTCTGGTACCAAAAAAAAAAAAAAAAAAAAGAAAGAAAGAAAGAAAGAAAGAAAGAAAGAAAGAAAGAAATCATTCCTTCTTTATGGTCATGGGGTTGGGACTTCAAGAGACACTGGTTCTGCACTGGGTGGGATAGAGCATCAGAGTGTATCTTCAGAGAGCCAGTTACTCTAGAAAAAATAGCCATTTCCTCTCCTGCAGAGCCACCCCTCAACTGACCTGCACACCTTGACATCTGAGGTGGAGGAAGTAGGCCCATGCAAGGAAAGGTAATGGAGGCGAGAGGCCACTGGAGATTGGGACTTATCTGTGATTGCCCCGGGTGATCAACTCTGGGCCAACACTGTCTGTGTAGGTGTCACACCAGTGCCAGACTCTCTCCTCTCCCGGGTCAGTTGGAATAATGAATGAGTTGACACCCTGTTCTGGGGCGACAGTCCACAGGGGTGGGGGAGCAGAGTCCACAGGGAAGGCAGGCGACAGCCCATAGCAAGGAGCCTGGGTGACAGACACCTTATCAGAGAATTCCTAGCACCAATGAGTGCTGACAATCCCCTTTCCCTAGAGAAGGCCTCCAGCCCTGGTAGGAGGAAAGCAGAGAGAGAGGCAGGGAAACCCAAAGCCTTTCATGAATCTTTCTTTGGAAAGATTGGCCATTCCCAGCTCTTGCCCCTTCAGACACTGGCCCTATTGTTGACGAGCAACTTGGCAGTTTCTCTGAAGTGGCTAAAATTTGGCACATCCTCCAAGGCCTTTCTTGGTCAGATCAGGTGACTGTTTCCCTGCAACGTTTAGAGAAAGAAAGGATTACCTGCCTCTCCCCTCCCGCTTGAAGGCAGGTGAGACTAAATCCATTTAACTGACCAGCGGCTGCCAGTTTACAAATAAAACATAAGCTATAAATGCTGCCTTTGTTCAACTGAAGCAGCCCTCCCGGCAGCCAGGTTAGATTAGCATTTTGTCCTTTGTCAGAGGATTAGCAGAGCCTCATTGTTTTAATGTTTATTTATCAATTTGCATCTTCTAGCAGTTTCAACCCAACTCCAGGCCCCAATTCCCCCACATCCCTAATTTATAAACCGGGGCTGCTCATTTTACCTCCTGGGCCAAAGACCTAACAAAGCTGGATTGGAGCACACCGCCAGGAAACTCATGCAAAACCCCCTAAGCTTTTCTTCAGCTCGGGTTCAAGTTATGTGGCCCACACCTGGCTGCAGAGCAGAAATGACAGGCCCAGCAAGGGAGAAGAGATGGTTCATCCACAGGGACCCTTTCTCACCTGCACATGTGCCATTTCTCACACAAAAATCTGCACTCCATGGTATTTACGGAATCAATAGAGTCCTGGTTTTGATGCCCTTCTGCCCTCGGGTGGTTGGACAGGTCTCTGCAAGCCCAAGAGTTTCCTTTAGATTTTGGCATGGTTGTGTGGCTCTGAGGGAGTAAAGATGACCTCTCCAAGCTGACAATGTATTGAACAGCGTTCTCCAGAGGCACTGACCAGTGGTTATCACTTCCTCCCCCCCAAAACATTATGGTCTAGGGTTGTGGCTCAGTGGTAGAGTGCTGGCCTAGCATGAGTGAGGCACTGGGTTTGATTCTCAGCACCACATATAAACAAATGAATAAAATAAAGGTCCATCAATATCTAAAAAGAATATTTTTTTCTAAAAAAAAATTACATGTTCGGCTCCTAATTATACACGATTCTTTAAAAGGAGAACTCTTTAGCTCAGCATTAAAGTGCTTGCCTAACATGCACAAGGTCTTAGGTTTGATCCCCAGCATCACAAAAATAAATAAAACAAAGACAAAATGTAATGCAGCCTCAATGATTGAAACAAATGGACCCATCTGGCCAGGGTACTGATCATGGGGAGGACTCCCCATGTAAGAGACAGGGGTATACAGGAACTCTCTGTGGCCTCCTCTCAATTTTGCTGTGAACCTAAAACTACTTTTATAAACAGTATATTTAAAAAAATTTTTTTTTAATGCCTTCCTAGTTTTTTCAAAGCTGCAAAAAATATTTTTTCAAATGAAAGCTTATGTGAAATAAGTAATATTCTGTCATATTGGCTGTCCAAGTGGCGCATCTCAGAGGGATGTGCTGGTTCTGTAGGACACAGTTCAAAACTCCTGGATTAAGCAAGGAGATCCACATACTCCCCTTCAGCTTGGGCTCTGACCCTAGTCTTGCTTCTTCACTCCCATGTTGCATATTCTAATCATTAGCAGACATTTTTGAAAGACTTGTTTCAAAATTTTCAACAAGTCACTTCTCTAGGCTTCAACAAAGTCCTTCACAACTAGGCTTCAATTGAATGTTTCAGTTTTATCCCTCACTAACCCCTAAACAAAACTTCCACCTCTTACCTCCAGGTAGTCTTAACCACTCACCATTCATAAGCAGGACCCGTAAAGTCCTAACTCACTGTTTTTGTTACACTAAGAATGTGGGCTTGTGCACTGTCACCCACTTCATACCACTTTAGCCTTTAAAGTTCAACAAGTAAAGCCAGGCATGGTGGCGCATGCCTGTAATCCCAGAGGCTGAGGAGGCTAAGGCAGGAGGATCACAAGTTCAAATCCAGCCTCAGCAACTTAGTGAGGCCCTAAGCAACTCAGTGAGACCCTGTCTCTAAATAAAATAAAATAGGGCTGGGGATGTGGCTCAGTGGTTAAGCACCCTTGGATTGAATCCCTAGTATTAAAAAAATAAAAATAAAAATTGAAACAGGCTCTTGGGTCTAAGCCCCAGGCAGACTACAAATACAGTTCCAAGTATTTGTGAGTAAATGTATTTGCTGCCATCTCAGTGGGACAATTTAAAAACGTAGCCTCCCACGGGCCAGGGCTGTGGCTCAGTGGTAGAGCACTTGCCTAGCATGCGTAAGGCACTGGGTTCAATTCCTGACATCACATACAATAAACAAATAAAATAACGGTATTGTGTCTATCCAAAACTACAAACATATTTAAAAAAAAAATTAGCCTCCCAGAGTACCATCAAGGCTGTAGGAGATGATAGGCAACCGGTCAGTTGAATCAGCTTGTGTGAAATAAACCAAATTTCTCACTTCCTTAAGAACATCACTGGGAAACACTAAGGTGAAAGGTTGGCTTAGAAATAGTGAGGGTCTTGGCCCTGGAATTTTTTGACAAGATGGAGTCAGGAAAAAAAAAAAAAATTAATGGGTGCTGCAGGGTCAGCTGTGGAATTGTGAAAAAATCCGGCCTTCCTTGCAGGAAGGGAAAGTGTTTGCAGGCAGCTTCAATGAGGGGTTGGGGCTGCAGGAAATGCTGCGTCTTGGCCTCTGGCCCACCCCCTCTGCCTTGTCATTAAACAGGAGGGGGCAGGAAGGAGGCCCCTCTGCTTTCTCTCCTGTGCTGCTCAGGACAGTGAACACACTGTTTTACTGTCACAGCACAATCTTGGTCCTACTTTAATGTAGAAAGAAGATTGGAACTACTTCATTTCAGTAGAACAGAACTCAGATGCATCCTGGGAAATTCTAAAATTCATAGGCGGGGTAGCATACTTAATTAAAGCAATAAAAATTTAAAGCCAAAACTAATAATAATTAGAGTTTTAAAATAGGCCCCTTCTCTTTTCATCTTAATCAAGAAAGAGCCCAGAAATCTTTGGAAGTGTTAATGTTTAGCCAATGGGCTTCTCTGTATTATAATTATGTTTTTGTTCATTTATTACCGGATTCCTAATAACTTGTATATTCAAACCTGTCACCAGAAAACAGGAAGCATAGTCAAGGGAAAAGCAAATCAGCTGCTTAGTCTGGAATCAAGATGTCCTAGGAACCATTGCTAAGCCCCACAGCCTCAGGAGGCTATGGTGGAAAGATCAATTTTCCTGAAGCAAATATTTGAGCCATCATCTGACAATATGAGTGATTCTCCTCCAAGTGAGGTCTTTTCCCTGGAATCGTCAGTAGGGACCAGAAACCACAAAGAGAAAGGCAATTTGCTTGCTGGGCATGGTGGTATACACCTGCAATCCCTGATCCTGGGGAGGCTGAGGCAGGAAAACCCCAAGTTTGAGGCCAGCCGGCGGGGGCGGGGGACGTGGAGGAGGAGAAAGAAGAGAAGAAAGGCACCCCAACAAGAACAATGCAGGATGTGCTGGCTAACGGTTAGAGAAACTAATTTCCCTTAGAGGAAAAGTTTGCATGCAAAAGATAGAACATGTAATTCCTAAGATGCATCTGAATTACTAACTCCATGAAACTAAAGGAAAAAAATTAATTTACCATTCAAATTTAATAAATGACCCATCAAATTACTCCACACATTCCTGAGCCCAAAGGAGGCAGGGTTCAGCAGATAGAAGTCAGGTAGGAATAAGTGGGCACCCTTTGAAAGACCCCCTCAATGGGCTAAATGTGCTGCTCCCCCAGGGAAGCAGAGAGCGGGAAGCCACTGTACCCCACTGCCTAAGATTATCCCAACTCCACAACACAGTTCAATGAAGAGTCAGGCAGAGACAGACAGAAATTCCATAGCTACATCTCGTTTGTTCTTATACATATCTCATTTGCACCTAGATGGGGATCTATTTTTAGTAAGGATTCATCCCCAAGATTTATCCCCAACTACTTCTCTGACCCCTGGCAGCTGCTGGTCCCTTTTCTGTCCCTGTTCTTTTTTACCTTTCCCAGAAAGACATAAGAGTGGAATCATATGGTCCATGGCTCATAGAGCTTAGCTTCTTCCACTCGTCATACTGTATCTGATACTCACTCATGTTACTGTCAGTGCCCAGTAGTGCTCCGTGGTGCGGGTGTGCCACAGTTTGTATGACCACTCACCAGAAAAGGAACATTTGAGTTGTCTCCAGTGTGGGTGATCACGTATCAATCGTCTGCATACGGGTTATTTTGTGGATGTAAGTTTTTGCTTCACTTGAGTGAATACCTAGATGGTTGATTGCTGGGTTGTCTGGTAAATATGTTTTACTTCATAAGAAACTGCAGAACTCTTTTCCAAAGTGGCAGTGGCCAGGTTTGTGCTGTTTTGCATTTCCCCCAGCAATGCATGAAAGTTCTGGTTGCTTTGCAAACTCACCAGCAATTGGCTGTCAGGGTTTTATGTTCTGCTTTCTTGTTTTTAGCCTTTTTTTTTTCACCCCCTCATTACTAGGATCAAATACATGGACACTCAACCACTAAACTACATCCCTGGGTCTTTTTATTTTTTATTTTGAGACAGGGTCTTGCTAAGTTGGCTCAGACTGGCCTCAAACCTTTGATCCTCCTGCCTCGGCCTCCTGAGTCACTGAGACTCACCTGCTTCATTGTGCCTAGTTCTTTATCAGACAGGTGATTTGCAAATACAGTTGTCCCTCAACCATCATGAAGGATTAATTCCAGGACTCCCTCGATGCCACCAAGATACACAAATCTGTATATGCCCAAATCTCTCATATAAAATCATGTAAAATTTGCATATAAACTATTACATCCTTCCATAAATTTTCAGTTGTCTCAAGATACCTTACAATGCTTAATACAATGCAAATGCTGGTAAAAATACTTGTTATACTGTTTATTATTTGGGGAATGATAACAAGAAAAAAAGGTGTGTACATGTTCAGTACACATGTAATTTTTTTTTCAAGGACTTTCAACCCATACATAGTTGAATCCATGGAAATGGAACTCATGGAGACAAAAAGCCAACTGTAATTTTTCCTGGTTTGTGGTTTGTGTATTTATTCTCTAATTGTGTTAAACAAGAGTCTTTGTATTTCAAATTATATTGAGTTATGATATGAGGGTGTGTGGTTTGAGTTTACTAAATTCATGACAGAGACCAGAAGAGGTGATTAGCACAAATGGCCAGGGCAGAGGAGCCCCTCCTCTGGGGACATGTCAGATTGTCATTGTATCCTAGCATGCAGCCCAGTCTCTGGTACACAGTGGAGTTCAATAAAGGGTTATTGAATAAATTACTGAATGTGATCTGGGAGCAGTAGAAGGCATGCAGTGGGAAATACAGGTAGAGAAGGAGGCAGAGGCTGGGCCTCGAAGACCAGGCTAAGACTCATAAACTTTATCCTGCAGGCAACTGGGAGGTTTGGTGGGGGGGAGGGGCGGGGGGAAGGGGTTCAAGCAAGAAAGTAAGGCAATTTTTGAAAGATCACACTGGGGCTTCTCAATCTTGACATAGCCCACATTCTTCCTTAAATGTGTATTTACCTTCCTAAATAAACCTCTATCTATGCCAGAAAGAAAGAAAAGAAAGCTGGGCGTGGTGGTGCACGCCAGTAATCTCAACGGCTCAGGAGGCTGAGGCAGGAGGACGGTGAGTTCAAAGCCAGCCTCAGCCATGGTGAGGCACTAAGCAACTCAGGGAGACCCTGTCTCTAAATAAAATACAAAATAGGGCTGGGGATGTGGCTCAGTGGCTAAGTGCCCCTCAGATCGATCCCTGGTACCAAAAAGGAAGGAAGGAAGGAAGGAAGGAAGGAAGGAAGGAAGGAAGGAAGGAAGGGAGGGAGGGAGGGAGGGAGGGAGGGAGGGAGGAAGTATTAGATAGACAATAGATAGATGATCACACTGGAAGTACAATAGAAAGTAGGTAGGAAGGGAAGTGACGCTGTACTGAGACCAATGGGGAGGCCACCAAACATTAAGGGATTTGAGATGAGTGCCTGATACAGCAGCAGAATCAGCAAGCAAGAGACAGACACCAGAGATGTTCGTGAGGCCACAGGATGTCATTTTGTCCCAACTTCATGCAAAGTTTGAAACTTCTGACAAATGCAAAGCCTTTTGTGAGGACCCACTGTGCACCAACGGAGCAATTTGTGGGGACCCACTGTGCGTGATAAAATCCTCTCTCCCGGCTCCCAGGCAAACATACCCACATCTGTCCCTAATAGTTGCCCCACTAGACTTCACAACTAAGACTCTTCTAAAATTTCCCATTTTCTCACCTTCCTGTTATTTCTTTTGAATTTATATGTGACTAAATTATCATTTTTTGAGTAAAAAAAACCCCAAGAATATTCTACTAAGATGATTGTGTTATTGTAATTGAGGAGGTCATTTAGTGATCTGGTTAGGATGGCTGCAACATGACGGTATGAACTATGAACAAGCAATCACTTCTTTTTATGCTGCCCCATAAAATCTTGCCAGTCACTTCTCCCTGCCTTTACCCGTTCACTCAATGAGTGTCCAGATGCGAGCACACAGGAATGTTCAGAGCCAGGCCCCATCAGAGGCAGTCAGGATGTTTTCTTGCAGACATCTGCTTTCAGGGAACTCTCCAAGAAAAGAACAAAAAGTGTCCAAAAGTGGGTTCTACCAGGCACGGTGGAGTATGCCTACGATCCCAGCAACTTGGGAGACTGAGGCCAGAGGATCACAAGCCTGAGGCCAGTCTAGGCAATTTAGTGAGAACTTGTCTTAAAATAAAAATATATAAATAAAAAGGACTGGGGATGTGGCTCAATGGTTAAGCACCCCTGGGATTAATCCCCAGAAAGAGAAGGAAGAGGAGGAGGGGGAGGGGAAAAAGAGGAGAGAAGAAAGAGAAAAAGTGGGTTCTACCTATTAAAATGCAGTAGGACATCTTTAGGTAAACATTATTATATTCCCACCTTGAGTGCCTTTGAGAAAATGCCTGTAAACTAGTCTTTTTCTGCCACCTATTGTTGGCAACTCTGATTCACTATCAAGAACACTTACCGCCTCCAGGGCTGTAGCTCAGTGGTGCAGCGCTTGCTTCACATGCGTGACACTGGGCTCCATCCTCAGCACCACATAAAAATAAAAATAAATAAAACAAAGATATTGTTTCCATCTACAACTAAAAAATATATTTAAATAAAAAAAGGAATTCTTACCACCAGCAGGAAGGTTCTAGACCCAGGTTTGCTCTTCATAAACTTTAAGAAGTCACTTAACTCCCTGTCCCCAGAATAGACTAAAACTAGAGTGTCTTTAAAGTTCCTGATTAAACAAGAATCTGCCAATAAACCTAACTTTGGAGGAAACATCCTAATTTATAACCATTGATTTTAGTGATTAGGGCAATAAATGTCTCTCTAAAGATTTAAAAAGAGTGAATGCATTTTATTGGGTCAGTGGGGCAAATAGTATGATACTTTTCTTGATCCATTTATAACTCATCATTCAGAACAAAAGGGGGGAAAAGCCAATGTCTGTTTAAAAAAATACATTTATTTGTTTGTTTTTTACAAATAGCATTTTTGTCACTATTACAAATCTGAAAATAAAAAAGAAAATCTGGGCTGGGGACTCAAGGTCAAGTGCCCCTGAGTTCAACCCCCTGTACCCAAAATAAATAAATAAATAAGAAAATCCAAATTTTAGGGGCTGAGGTTGTAGCTCAGTGCTAGACTCCTGAGGCACTGGGTTCAATCCTCAACACCAAATAAAATTAAATAAATAAAATAAAGGTATTGTGTTCACCTACAACTAAAAAAATATAAATAAATTTTAAAAATATGAATTTTAAACAGATTCTTGGACTGGTGGTTAAGATTCATTAGCTCATTGGACTTTAGCGTCTGTCTTGTCCCCCATCTTGAAGAGAGGTGCTTATCAACACCTGACCCCTATATACACCAATCTCCCGGGGTTAGAGCACAACCAGCTAAGGAAACTGGATTTTTTCAGTGCTGCTTATTTCTTTTTCTTGGGGGAGGGATTTCGGGGATTGAACTCAGGGGCACCTGACCACTGAGCCACACCTCCACCCCTATTTTGTATTTTATTTAGAGACAGGGTCTCACTGAGTTGCTTAGTGCCTCACTTTTGCTGAGGCTGGCTTTGAACTCATGATCCCCCTGCCTCAGCCTCCACAGCCATTGGGATCACAGGTATGTGCCACCACACATGGCCACCACTGCTTATTTCTAAGAGTTTAAAGAATTCCTGGAGAAGAGTTGCGGGTGGAGATCATACCTGGAAAGGGGATATTAACAATCCTTCTACGGTGTCTGGATGGCTCTGGGGCTTTCTGCTCCCCTCTCCCTAATACTCACTTAGAAGGACTTGGCCCAGGGTCTGACTTTCATCCCTGCCCCAAACACATGACCAGAAAGAGCAGCTGCTCTTCCAGGTGGACAGGCGCTTACAGGCACAAATAACTAGATACCTGGGAACTTCCTAACAGACCAACAGCAAGCTAAACAACACACACCGTCTAAAGCAAAACTGAAACAGACGGACCAAGAATTTTAAATAAACATTGACATATATATAATGCAACAAGGGGTTACATTGGAATAAAAAAATAAAATAAAAAATTATAACAAAAGAGTAGAAAAGTTGAATATGAAATATATAAAAATTTAAAGAAGGCACACAACAGATTAAAAAAACAAACAAAAAAGTTTAGATAAACCCTCCAGGAGGCAACAGGAAAGGACAAAACCATACTAAAAGTGTCTAAAAGTTGTTAGTGGGGACTGAAATGGAGCAAATTAAATACCATCCATGGATGTCAAAATGAGTCCCACTCATATAAACTATAAGGCACTAATAAAAGCATTAAAAACTGTCTAGAAGTTAAAAAAATTGTAGGCCAGAAAATGTGTCACTATCTAATCAAAGCCCCAAAAGAAGAGACTTTTTTTAGTGAAAAGCAAAAACTATGTGAACACATGATGATGATTAAAAAGCCTAGATTTTTTTTTTTAATTAAGTCACCAATTAAAAGACAGACTCTAAGATTGATTTTTAAGTCAGGCACGGTAGTGCACGCATGTAATCCCAGCAGCTCGGGAGATTGAGGCAGGAGGATCTCAGGTTCAAAGGCAGCCTCAGCAACTTAGTGAGGTTCTAAGCAACTCAGCAAGACCCTGTCTCTAAATAAAATATAAAAAAGGGCTGGGGATGTGGTTCAGTGGTTAAATGTCCCTGAGTTCCCTGGTACCCAAAACAAAAGATTGATTTTGGAGCGGGGATGGGGCATCCAGGATTGAACTCAGGGGCACCGACCACTAAGCCACATCCCTGGCCCTATTTTGTATTTTATTTAGAGACAGGGTCTCACTGAGTTGCTTAGTGCCTCGCCATTGTTGAGGCTGTATTTGAACTCACCATCCTCCTGTCTCAGCCTCCCAAGCCACTGGGATAACAGGAATGTGCTGCCGCACCCAGCCAAAAGATTGATTTCTAAAAGTAAGAAAAGAAAATATTTTGGCCACAAAGAAAGGTACTTAAAAAGACACAGGAATATATATATATCAGTTGGATATATAAATCAGTTGGTAGAGTGCTTGCCTCTCATGCACAAGGCCATGACTTTAATCCCCAGCACCAAAAAAAAAAAAAAAAAGGCACTTGTGTCTGATTTTGACATGTCGTGCTCCATTGTCATTTCATTCTAAACATTTATTAATTTTCTAACATTTATTAATTACACTTTCACAGTAATGTTGAAGAGTGAAGAAAAGATGAACATAAACATATATTAAGTAAATATGAATCAAGAGAAGACTGATGTAGCTATCTTTATGACAAGAAAATCAATTTAAGGGGAAAATATCAGAAGAGGAAAAGAATAGTATATAATGAAAACAGGGGAAATGAAGAGAAGATATTACCACCAAAACTGTGCATTAAAAATATAGGTTCAAGACAAATAGAGCAATAATGGCCCAAAACTCTAGGGAAAAGTAGATAAATTAACAAGTATAGTTGGAAAGAATTCATTCTCTAGAACCAATAGATGGAGCAAAAAGATAATAAAAAATATTGACGATCAGAATAACACAACTCAACCATTAGAAAGGTATAAAATTCTATATTCAACAAACAAAAACACATTCTTTCTCTCTCTCCCTCCCTACCCCACCCTCTCTCCTTCCTTGTGGTACTGGGAATTAAACCCAGGGGCTCCACCACTCAGCTACATTCCCAGCCCTTTTCATTTTTCATTTTGAGACAGTGTCTCACTAAGTTGCTGAGGTTGGCCTTGAACTTGGCCTTGCTCCTCATGCCTCAGCCTCCTGAGTTACTAGTATTACAAGTATGTGCTATCGTATCCAGGCAAAAACGAATTCTTTTTTGGGCTCATGGGACATTAATAAAGACCATTTATGAGACTATAAAAGGTAGTCTCAATAAATCCTGTCTCGGGGCTGGGGCTGTGGCTCAATCAGTAGCGTGCTCGCCTGGCATGCCTGAGGCCTGGAGTTCAATCCTCAGCACCACAGACAAACAAAGATGTTGTGTCCGCCGAAAACTAAAATAAACAAATAACTCTCTCTTTCTCTCTAAAAAATAAAAAAAATAAATAAATAAATAAAAAATAAATCCTGTCTCCAAAGATCATAAAATTAGAAGTTAAAAACACAATGGTTACTTAAAATTACGACATGTGTTGAAGCTAAAAAAGTCATATTATAAAATAGTACAGTATTCTGAAACCAAAAATAGTACATCATTTTGGAACTAAATAACATTTTAACCTGATTTAAAAGAAAATTAATAAATGTTTATTAATAAAATTAATAAATGACAATGAAGCACGACATGTCAAAACCAGACAAAAGGGCCAGGCACGGTGTCACATGCCTATAATTCCAGAGACTCCAGAGGCTGAGGTGGGAGGACACAAGTTCAAGGCCAGCTTCAGCAACATAGAGGGACCCTGTCTCAAAATAAACCATAAAAAGGATTGAAGTTTTCTTTAATTTCTTTATTTAGTGTTCTGTAGTTTTCATTGTAGAGGTCATTCACCTCTTTTGTTAGAGGCTCTTGTGAATGGGGTAGTTTTCCTAATTTCTCTTTCAGTGGATTCATCACTGATGTATAGGAATGCATTTGATTTATGGGTGTTGATTTTACATCCTGCCACTTTGCTGAATTTATTCATTAGTTCTAGGAGTTTTCTGGTGGAATCTTTTGGATCTTTTTTTTTTTTTTTTTTTAAAGAGAGAGTGGGAGAGAGAGAGAGAGAGAGAGAGAGAGAGAGAGAGAGAGAGAGAGAATTTTTTAATATTTATTTTTTAGTTCTCGGCGGACACAACATCTTTGTTTGTATGTGGTGCTGAGGGTCGAACCCGGGCCGCACGCATGCCAGGCGAGCGCGCTACCGCTTGAGCCACATCCCCAGACCCATCTTTTGGATCTTCTAGATATAGAATCATGTCATCAGCAAATAGTGATAGTCTGAGTTCTTTTTTACCTATTTGTATCCCTTTAATTTCTTTCTTCTGTCTAATTGCTCTGGCTAGAGTTTCAAGGACGAAGTTGAATAGAAGTGGTGAAAGAGGACATCCTTGTCTTGTTCCAATTTTTTTAGTGGGAGTGCTTTCAATTACTCTCCATTTAGAATGATGCTGGCCTATATCATGCCAAGCGAAATAAGCCAATAATCCCACAAAACCAAAGGCCGAATGTTTTCTCTAATATGCAGATGCTGATTCACAATAAGGCGGTGGGGGAACTAGGGAAGAATAGGGTTACCTTAGATTAGATGGGAGGGGATGTGGGGATAGAAAAGATAGTAGAATAAATCAGATATTATTACAGTATGTATGCGACTGCACGACCAATATGATTCTGCAACATGTATACTCAGAAAAGTGAGAAATTATATCCTATCTATGTATGATGTATCAAATTGTATAAATGCATTCTACTGTCATGTATAACTAATTAAAACAAATTTTAAAATTATAAAAAGGAATTGAAGATGCAGTTCAGTGGTAAAGTGCCTCTGGGATCAATCCCCAGTACCAAAAAAAAAAAAGGAGAAAAAGAGGGAGAGGGGGAAGAGTAGGAGAAGAAAGAGGAAAAAGAAGAAGAAACTACTACAGCAGTGTTAGAAGAAAAATTATAGTTTTAAACAAATTTATTAGGAAATAACAAAAGGTAACACAAGAGAGATAAGAATTCAACTCCAAAAACCTTGGAAAGTAGACAGGGCAAATTCAAAAAAGCAAGAAGAAAGGAAATACTATAAATATAAGGGAAGAAATCGATGTTGGAGAAGGCAAAAATAAGAGAACCCTAACAAAACTAAAGGCGTGTGTGTGTGTGTGTGTGTGTGTGTGTGTGTACCAGTGATTGAATCCAGGGGTGCTTAATCACTGAGCCACATCCCTGGCCCTTTTTCATATTTTATTTAGAGACAGAGTCTCACTGAGTTGCTTAGGGCCTCACTAAGTTTCTGAGACTGGCTTTGAATTTAAGATCCTCCTGCCCTAGACTCCCGACCCACTGGGATTACAGGCATGCACCACCATTAAGACTTGCAGATCTTTTACAAGATTGATGGAGAAAATATTCAAGTGAATAAAATAAAAAACTTGAAATAGATAACTATAGACATAATAATTAGGAATAATAATAGGAACATTATTAAAACACTAATCAATTTTATGACCAAAATGAAATGAATCAATTCCTAGAAAAAAATGATAAAATTAATGTGAGAAAAAAAATGGAACAGTTGAATAAGCCAATAATCATTAAAGAAGTTGACCAGGCATGGTGGCTCACGCCTGTAATCCCAGTGGTTTAAGAGGCTGACGCAGGAGGATGGTGAGTTCAAATCCAGCCTCAGCAATGGCGAGGCACTAAGCAACTCAGTGAGACCCTGTCTCTAAATAAAATGCAAAATGGGGCTGGGGCTCAGTGGCCAAGTGTCCCTGAGCTCAATCCCCAGTATCCCCCCAAAAGTTGATAATATAGTCAACAAATGCTGTTCCCTCCCCAGAAAAGAACTTTAAATGATTTACAGAGTCTACCAAACTTTTAAAGCATAGTTCATTATTTTTTCACTTAATTTTCCCATATTTTTATTTGGTACATTATAATTATATATAATATTGGGATTTGTTGTTACACATTCTACACATGTTCACAATATAACAATTTGGTTGGTTGACATCTTTTCCCAGTACCTTCCCTTTCCCTCTCCTCCTCCCCCACCCTGGGTCCCTTCCTCTATTCTACTGGTCTCCCTTCTAGTCAATACTCATACAAGATGTACCAGAAAATAGAAAGAGTGAGTTTTGCCATTCACTTTAATTGCCGGTTCAAGATTACGAGACCTGTGTAATCTTGACTCCAATATCAGATAAGAACATGATAAGAAAAGAAAAATATAGGTCACTTTCGTTTATGAGTTTCAATGCAAAAATCTTAAGACAATAGCTAACTGGATCCCAATCAAATAAAATATCTCAAAAATTCAAGGATGGCTCAATATGTAATCATCTATCAAATTAGTTCACCTCCCTGAAGGCAACAAGCGATAAACTGCATCATCTCAAAAGATGAAGAGAAAGCTTTAGATAAAATTCACTACTTATTTTTTTCCATCTCTAGCAGAGCTATGAGCTCTGGAGACTGAGGCAGAAGGATCAAAAGTTCAATGCCAGCCTTAGCAGCCTTCGTGACACCCTCAGCAATTTTACAAGACCCTTTCTCAGAATAAAAAAATTTAAAAAGGGCTGGGGATATAGCTTGGTGGTAAAGCACCCCTTGTTTAATACCCAGTACCCCCCCCAAAAAAGAAATTTAGCAAACAAGCAATGGAAGAAAACTTTCTTACCTTGGTAAAGGTAATATACCAAAGCCTTTAATACCTGTTATACTTAAATAAACTTTAGATGTGTTACCTTTAAGGCATAACAAGACAAGGATTACCACTATTACTATGTCTGTGGCACATTACAGTGGAGATCCTGGTCAACCTTACAAGAAAAAAAGGAAGCAAGAGTGGTAAGAATTAAAAGAGAAGAGAAAAATCTTTATTATTTGAAGATGATTTGGTCATCTCAGTAGAAAAAGTAACAGGACAATCAGACAAACCATAAGAACTTATAAAATATGTGAGCGAATTTATAGGGAAAAAAAAGCAACTAATATAATCAACAGCATTTTTCTACCAGGAATTAGGGAACTAAGACACTGTGGGCAAATCCCCTGTATGGCTTGTTTTTGTGAGTCGCACCAGATAAGCATGGTTTTTACATTCATTAAAGGATTATAAAACACAAACGAGCAAAGAAGAACAGGCAAAAGAACTTAAATGGCTACAAAGCTTAAAATATTTACTATCTGACCCTTTACAGAAGGAAATGTGCCATCTCCTCTCTAAACCAACAATAACCACCTGGAAAACATAATGTTCAAAAATCGCCAGGTGTTGGTGGTGCATGCCTGTCATTCCAGCAACTCAGGAGGCTGACGTAGGAGGATCAAGTTTGAGGCCAGCCTCAGCAACCTATAAAGACCCTAAATAATTTAGCAAGACCTTGTCTCAAAACAAAAACCAAAAAGGGCTGGGAATGTAGCTCAGTGATTACATGCCCCTGGGTTCAGGCTCCAATTAAAAAAAAAAAAAAAAAAAAAATGCGAGTACCAGAGCCCACGCCTGTAATCCCAGTGCCTCAGGAGACTGAGGCAAGACAATAGCAAGTTGGAGATCAGCCTCCACAATTTAGCAAGACCCTGCCTCAGATGGGGTGTGTGTGTGTGTGTGTGTGTGTGTGTGTATGAATGTATGTATATATAATATTATATATAATATATAATATACATATTATATATAATACTATTCACAATAGCACCAAAAGTATGTAAGAAGTAAGTAAATGAAGAATTCATGAATTCTCTGTGGAAAAAAAATTTTTGAACACAAACCAAGGACCAAGGATATACAAAATGAGATGAATTAAAGGAGAGATAGTCTATGCTCTTGCATGGACTGCCTGAATAATCTCCCAAATTAATTTAAAACTTTAGTACTGTTTCAACTGGACTTTTAAAGGAATTCAATAAGCTTGTTCTTAAAATCTATATGGAATAAATATCCAAAAAAGATACTGAAACTACCAATTTAATGATATGTGCTTTATTATCATTTAAAATTATAGATTTTAACTTTGCCTTACTACTCCTGTGATATATAAAAAGATGGAAAACAGAAGTAAAATAAACTGTTGAAGACATTTCTAAAATATTTTTGCATGCAGAATCGTGCTCTTCTGAATTATATTTTGATGTAGACATGTCCATGTCCAAGTTTCTGCAATCTTCATCAACAAAGCTTTGATGCAGCTTTTCTTGTAAGTGGAAACAAATGAAATGGCTCATTTGATTGTTTTTGACAAAGCAGTAACTTCATTTTATTTTCTTTTTCTTCCTTTTTTTTTTTTTTTTTTTTTTTTTTTTTTTTTTTTTAAGGTGGCATCTCCCTATGTTGCCCAGGCTGGCTTCAAACTCCTGGCCTCAAGCAATCATCCTCCTGCCTCAGTCTTCCTAGTCACTAGAACTACAGGCATACACCTGGTTAGAATGGCAGGGTGATATGATTCACTCTAAAAAAAAAAGAAGAAGAAGAAGAAGATGATGATGATTGCACTTTCATTATCTCCAGAATTTTCTTCCAAGTGCCAATACTCATCTGCAAGTTTTGTTTTGTTTTGTTTTGTTTCCTCTATCTTTTTTGGACTGGGGATTGAACCCAGAGGCACTCAACCACTGAGCCACCTCCCCAACCCTATTTTGTATTTTATTTAGAGACAGGGTCTCACTGAGTTGCTTAGTGCCTTGCTTTGGCTGAGGCTGGCTTTGAACTCTGGATCCTCTTGCCTCAGCCTCCCAAGCTGCTGGGATTACAGGCGTGTGTTACCGCGCTCGGCCATTCTGCAAGTTTTGATACTGATGCTTTCTTGTTCTTCCCAAAAGATATCAATGGAAGGCCTTTTTAAGACAATGACCAGGATATCACCCTTTCAGATGGCTTTTTTTTTTTGGGGGGGGGGGTCGGTACTGGAGATTGAACCCAGGTGCTTAACCACTGAGCCACATCTACAGCCTTTTTTTATTTTTTATTTTGAGACAGGGTCTCACTAAGTTGCTGAGGCTGGCTTTGAACTTGCAATCATCCTGCCTCAGCTTCCCAAGTTGCTAGAATTACAGGTGTGCATGCACCCCCAAACCCAATTAAATTTTAGAAATGTTAAACAAGGAGGGTGTTGCATTTTACAATTAAAGAACGAATTTAATTTAATAGGCAATTATGACAATCACTCAGCTTCCTCAACCTTCAAAGGATCACAATTCTGAGACTGGTTCTTGGCTGTCTCTTGAGAGTGCCCTGGTCAATTGGAGGCCCAGGTGCCCACAGCAGTAGCCTGCTCAAAAACACATCCTTGATCGGCTTCCTTCTCTCCCCGACATCCTTTTTCGACTCTCTTACTGATGTCTCTTCACCTCCTTCTACAGAAACTCTTTGCAACTCAAACTCTTGTTCCCATATCTGCTCCTGAGGAGATACAACCTCACACAGAGAGCAAATTACAACCAAGGACCCTGTAGCATTGGGCCATCGTTTGGGAACCAGAGATGTGGCTTCTCTCCACATCAGGGCTTCCTTTCCTGAGGTGTGAACCCCAAGGTCACCTTGTCCTAACTCTCTGCAGTCCATATCCGGTCTTCCCTTTAGCCCCCCCCCCCCTGCCCCCCGCACCCCACCCCTGCACCTTCCACCACCTCCACCTTCCCTTGTCTGCTTACCCACACTGTTTTGTTCCCTTTCCCTGATTCTCTTAGAATAGCACAGGGGAACCCCAGGAGCAGAAGAATTCTCTATTCTGAGCCTGACCCCCAGTGGCAGAGAGGAAGTGTGTTCACCAGTTAAGAGGGGAAAAAAACAAAAACATTAAATTTAATTAAATAATATTAAGCAAACAAGTAATCAGATCCCCCAAGACTCATACTTAATAGCCAACAGACCTCAGAGATGTTCAGAATGTCTCAGGATGCAAGGAAAGTCTGTGTCTCCTGCTAGCCAACCAGCCTCCTCTGGTCAAATAGCATCACTAGCAGGAATGGAGATAAAGTGGCAAGCAATGGTACCTTTGAACTGGAGACAGGGAAAACCCTGTAAAGCTAAAACATTTCTTACCCTGAATTCTGAGTTGTGCCTTAGTGATAATAAATACAATATCTATTAAATGAGCCACTGAGATGGTCTATAGGCAAGCTCTAGGCCACCTTTGGCTCTCATTATAAAGCATTAATGAGGCTTGCAGGACACAAAAGCCCTCAGAGCAGAGTTTGTTTATGTTCCCCAAAGCTCTAATTACATCCCCACACATACGGGTTAATAAAGGCAATATGGGTGATTTTGCCTTTGTTCCCTTCTAATAGAAGAAACACGTAGAAAGGGGGATGATATCCAACACATTGAGTTAGAAATCTCTTATTAAAATTAAAGACCAAAGCAAATATCTGTTATAATGAACAGAAATATAAAAGGACACAAAATTAAAAGCACACAATGGCTTATTGCTGCACCTAAGCCAAGGGTAGTGATGTTCATTGAATTATTAAATAAATGATTACGATAACCTATGATATTAAAGACAGTTGTGTTGCCAGCAAAACCCAAGACCTAGTGTCCTACTACCTGGGAGCTCTGTCCTCTCCCTTTCTGCCTCACAAATGGACTTGACCCTACGGATGGCTTATTGCAAGTGCCGCCCTTAACAAAAGAACAACATGTATTTATCTGAAAATTTTCATTTAAAAAAATTAAGACAAACACCTTTGCATTTCCATCCCACCAGGGAATAGAGTTTTAATGAACACACGAAGCAGCTAGGTGACATCTTTATCAGTCCTCATAAACCTTGATTGAATACACAGCGATAAGGCCTGTTTAAACTGTCCTCCTCCTGATAACAGGCCTGGAGACAGTGCTGGCCTTAGCAACCAGCGGGAAAAGAGGCCTCTCCAAATCCCAAAGTGCAGCCCGTTAGGCATGGGGAGCTGTAAGCCACTCCAGAGCTCTGGGCAGCTGGTGGAAGATGGGTGGGGGTGGGGTACGGGCTCCTCACCTCATTTTCTAGAGGCCTCTGGAAACACTTTTCTCAGAATCACCTTGGGTTCTTGGAATTGAGGTAGTGGCTGGTGCGTTAAACGCTGGTGACCTTTAGCATTTACATCTACAAACACAGAGAACTTAGAAGGGGCCCTTGGAAAGAGTTTCCTTTCTACCAGCATCATAAATGAGTGAGGGTAGACACCTAGAAAGAAAGGAGAGGCAGAAGATTTTCCAAAAGTTTGTCAGTTTCTTCTAGTTCTTGTTCCTTTTTTCTTCTTTTTTTTTCTTTTTTTTTTTTCTTTTGAGAGAGGGTCTAGCTAAGTGGTCCAAACTGGCCTTGAACTTGTGATCCTCCTGCCTCAGCCTTCTGAGTTGCTGGGATGGCAGGCAGGCAGGCTCCACTCAGCCAGCCCTGGTTCTTTTTGCTCCGACACACCCAAAGTTTCCAGTGACTACTTGCTACCCACAGTCTTGAGCCCTCAATGTCCCCCACAGACAACAGGAGCCAGTGCCTCTGTCCAGGGGAGACTGGAAGCCTATCAGAGGTATGTCATGCCAGTGGCTCTCAGCAGCCACAAGCAAGAAGAGGTCAACAGAGGTTACCACAGGCCCACTTCACATGCTATGGTGGACGGCTCTGAGCTGGGATTTGAGGCTGCTGTATCTAGGTTCCAGTCTTCCCTGATTAACTGGCAACTCTCAAAGGCAGGACTTGTGGGGCCTTGGCTTCTTCAAATGACAAAAAGAGACTTGGATTCAGAGGGTCTTTCAGATCTAAAATTAGATATTTTATAAAGGTAACTTAGCATGATGGTGGATATTTTCAGTAACCATTAAACTCTGTGGAGGTACAGCAAACATTTGACTTAAATAGATTAAGTCAAAATGATTCCATTAAAAGCATTTTCCATATTTCCCTAAGGCTCCCTGTCTCCCTATTGTTATTGTTGTTATTGTTGTTGTTTAATAAAATTTAATCACTACCATAGGCTATCTTATAGGTTAGGACAAAGAATACAGTATGTCATTTCCTACCTCAATAAGATATAGGCATGGATGACAACTAAATTTCCTCTCTTCTTTCGTCCCTGCATGGGACATGCCAGTGGGGGCAAAACCAAAGCCCTGGGATGCCTTCCTGCAGGCCGCTCACCTAGAGCTTTGGCAGAACAGTAGTGGAAGGAAGTTTCTCAGCTGGGAAATTCCACTGTTCTGTGGAAAACACCTGGCCACTGTGCGCTCAGGGACTTGGATCTTCAGCTGAGTTTGCAAAAGAATTCAAGCTCTTTTGACCCAGGAGTTAAATAGGAAGGGAACAAGGCTCCAGAATAATAACCTGACTTTTGAGCTCCACCTGGCACAAGCCCCATGCCAGCAGTTTCTCTTAACATTCACGTGGAATTTTATGTTTATAAGGTGGTTTCCTCTCACTTTACCACTACACAGCACTATGATTAATATTATTTGCAATTTTTTTTTAAATAAAGAGAGAATCTTGCACACACAGAGAAAGCAGATAAAGTGTCCCAACTAATAAGTAGTGAGACAAGGATTCTGGTTTTGTGGGTGACCACTTCACACACGTCCATACACTGTGTGTATTTTCCAAACCCCAAACCAGCACGTGAGACGTTATGACCATGATGTACTTTGGAGGGAGAGGAAGCAGAAGAGCCCAAACCCCGCTGCCTCATCAATCTCATGCTCTCACCAAACCTGGAGGAGTTCGTGGGGAGCTCCCAGAATAAAGAGGATCCCTGGGATCCTTTCTGAAGAGCAGGTCTGTGTCTTCACACAGCACGGAGCCATCATAATATTCATGCAGCATGAGGGAAAGATGTAGACCTCAAAGAAGGATCAATTCATCTAAAATATTTCTTGCCAGGTGCGGTGGAGCACATCTGTAATCCCAGTGGCTCAGGAGCCTGAAGCAGGAGGATCGTGAGTTCAAAGCCAGCCTCAGAACTTTAGTGAGGCCCTATGCAACTCAGCAAGACCTGTCTCTAAATATAAGAAAGGGATGGGGGCCAGGCACAGTGGCGCACACCTACCATCCCAACAGCTCAGGAGGCTGAGACAGGAGGATCGCAAGTTCAAAGCCAGCCTCAGCAATGGCGAGGTGCTAAGCAACTCAGTGAGACCCTGTCTCTAAATAAAAGACAAAATAGGGCTGGGGATGTGGCTCAGTGGTCCAGTGCCCCTAGGTTCAATAAATGGTAATTAAAATAAATTAAAAAAAAATATTTCCTGGTGCTGCCCTTTGTACTCAGAGAGCCTGCCTCTTTCCACACCATTTCTAGGTGTGGTGTGACCATGCAATTTATCATTCAAACAGCGAACACGAAAAGAGGACTCTCTGTACTTACAATAGACATCAACTGGACTGACCCAGACTGGTCACCCTATCGATGCATATGAAGCACCTGTAACATTCATTCCAATCCCTTAGCAGCCACACCCCACACAACTCAACCTGAGTTCTCTTTCCAGGTTTCCCTTTGCCCTATAAAAATCTATCATGTCCAATTCTTGGACTTTTATCATTTTTATTCATTCTTTCCTTCAGCAAATATTTACTGAATACCACTCATGGTGGAGTGGTATCTATAGGTCCCTTCCAGGAGCTGGTAGTAAATACAGTGATGCAGAGATCGGGATTAGAATTCTGGCTTCAACCTTAGTACAGCACAGAGCTTTTCTGAGCTTTAATTTTCTTAATCCAAAGGGGGGATAATAAAACACCTACCACATCAGATTTTTGTATTAAATGAGTCAATGTATGTAAAATGCCTACTGCAGAAGTACTGTTACTGTAATCAACAAGAGCCACCCATTTCTGACTTAATCATAGCATTATTAGTGCTTTGTCTCCATATAGATGAAGATCAGTTCCCAACACACTCACCTCATTCATTCAGCGAAGTGGCCACAGATACAGGACACTGGGGAAGAGACAAGGAAACTATATGTCAGTTTTCCATTACTGTAACAAAATATCTGAGATAATAAACTTACAGAAAGTAAAGGTTTGCTTTGGCTCATGGTCTTGGGGGTTTGAGTCCATGATCAATTGGCCCTTTTTCTTTCGGGCCTGTGACAAGATAGCAAATTGTGGACAGCACAGCAAAACTGGAGTGCACAGCAGAGCAAAACCACTCACCTCATGGCAAAGGAGCAAAAAAGAGGAAGAGAATACAATCTCCTTCAAGGGCTTGATTCCAACGACCTAAAGACTCTCTACTTAAAACTGCTTCTTGAAGGTTCCACCATCTCCCAGTAGCACTACCCTGGGGAGTAAGGCTTTAACACATGGGCCTTTGGGAAACATTTTTGGGGGGTTACTGTGGATTTAACCCAGGAAACTAAACCACAGAGCCATATCCCCAGCCCTTTGTACTTTTTATTTACAGACAGAGTCTTGTTAAGTTGCTTAGATACTTGCTAAGTTGCTGAGGCTGGCTTTGAACTTGTGATCCTCCTGCCTCAGCCTCTTGAGCCACTGAAATTATAGGTGTGTGCCACCATGCTTGGTGGCAACACTTAGCAAGATCCAAATCACAGCAAAAGTATAAACATTGTAATTCCTGTCTCTTGGGGGTTTGATAGACATGGAAGAGGGAAGACATTCACAATTCACCTATGAAGGATGGTGAGATTCAAAGAGAAAGAAGCAAGGCCTTTCATGACACAAAGGTGAAAATGTCAGTACTGGGGGTACCGTGTGCATTTTTTAATTAGGGACAAACACAATGATGAACACATTTGCTTTTAAAATTAAAGCAACCGGGTGTGGTACCGCACAAGCCTATAATCCCAGTGATTTGGGAGGCTGAGGCAGGAGGATCATGAGTTCAAAGCCAGCCTCAGCAATTTAGAGAGGCACTAAGCAATAGTAAGACCCTGTCTCTAAATAAAATACTAAAAAGGGCTGGGGATGTGGCTCAGTGGTTAAGTGACCCTGGGTTCAATCCCTAGTACCAAAAAAAAAAAAAAAAAAAAAGAAAAGAAAAGCAAAGTGATTTTATTTCATGTGTAGTCATGAAACATGTCCTCTGTAGCCTGTAGCTATTACTGAAAGAATACATTCATCCAAAAAGGAGAGAATTTTTATCTGAAACTGCAAAAGGTACATCTTCCTGGGCTTGAACAAGTAAGCTAACCTATTTTCTCACTCTGCGGGAGAAGTGAGACTTTGTGTCACTGATGATATTCACAACACAAGCCACAGTGGAACTCCACGGAAAACAAACCAAGAGTCGATCCCAGCAAATTCTTTCCAATTTTCCCTTCCTGTCTTTTACCTGTGCTGTCTTCTCCACAAAAGCAGCACCAAGTCCTCAGGCCTCAGCCTGGAAGCAGCACTGTAGAATCTTAAATTTGACTTTTGGAGAAACAAGCATAAAAGGCCAAACATAAGAGAGAAGGAAAAAGAGAGAGAGAGAGAGAGAGAGAGAGAGAGAGAGAGAATGAACAGAAGCACAGAGAGATAATTAGATTTTAAATTCAAAACAAAAAATGCAGCCTCATGCAATGCAGGCATCCTCGCTAAGAGAAACGACATGAACTGGGGTGTTAGTTAGAAATGGAACAACTGTGAGAAAGCCAAGCTAACCCAGGCAGGAAATAAACCCATCAGGCCACACCAGAGGATTTTCTTTTACTTTCTTTCTTTTTTTAAGATAAAAATTCTTGGTTGAGCCTTGTTCTAGGAAAACCCCCTTCTCCCTCCTCACCCACACAGAGGGCTGGATTACCCAGGTAGGCATTTCTCGATCTGTTAGACAACTGTTTTCCAGGCTCCCACAGCGGGTACAACCTACTCAAGGCAAGAGGGCTGGGGGAGGAGGCCCACACCTGCCCCCTGGGAGGCCCTCTTCCAGTTAGGGAGCTGACTTCTTCTGCTGTCTTCTGTGGCAGTCTGAATTTTTTTCTATCATTTCAACCTTGAGGCTGAAGTCCCCAGGGTAACCCATTAGCAATACAAACCCTAAGTTATCGGCTCAGTCTATACCAATTTGGAGATCACCCTGAAGCTTCTATTAATAACACTGGAATTTCACTTTATCGGCGACAGTGTCTCCAAGTGATCTCATTTGATCCTCACGGCATCTTTACAAGTTAACTGCCGCAGTCTGGCTGGGCACAAATCACGAGCCACTGAAGCAGGAACAAACTTTATTTCTGAACTCCACCAGCACACTCCACACACGCTCCCGGGAAATCTGCCCACCGCCTTGAGGCTCCTCCAGGAACCAGCAACTGGAAATATCCCTCCTCCAGCACTTCCCCAACCAATCGGAACTCTCCTGGAATCTCCGCAAGAGCTCAACTGGAACTCAACGGGAACTCCACGAGAACTCACTGGCGCCACCTCTTAACCACTATTTCTGGCAAAAATGCCATGCGTCATCCCGACTGGGCTGTGGCCCTCAACAGTTACCTATCACCATTGTCAACATTTTACATAGAGGAAAACCGAGGGTCAAAGAGGCTGAGCCAGTTACAGAAGGCCACTGGTCAATTTGGCTCCAGGTTCCAATTCTAAATTCCAATTCTTTCCACTATGGTACTTTACTTTGCCTCTTGGAGTGGGGAGGTCATATTCTCTCTCATCTTGTGGTGAGCAGAATAAAGAAGGAAGCCACATTCCAGAAAGTTCCTTAGTCCCCATTAGCTGGCTCACACGACAGCCTCACAGCAGCCCTGACAAGATAAAGGACTGAAAACACCCTTTTGGGCACAGTAACACTCTCCCTGCTAACATGCCTGCTAAGCTCAAATACCCCAGCAGCCTCAGGGGTGGACGGTCCACAGAGGCGGTCCACGCCTCTCCCCATATATCCCAGAAGGGTGATGGGCCAATTTCAGGAGCCAACGAACAAAAGCCCGGAAAACTTAGTAATCCTGCAACAACAGAAAAGAAACTCCAAGTATTACCAAAGGTCGGCCAAAGGATGGAGACAGTCCAGGGTCACGTGTGTGTTGAATTCCCACGGAGACCGTCCTCCATCCTCCCTGGGTATTCAGTCTGTAATGTCTTACAGATTTCAGGGCTGGCCTCTGACAGCTCTGACATATCTGAACTAAGGCTAACCTCCGCGAGTCACTTTAAGGCCTGATAAGTTATACTGTACCTGTCAAGGCCTCTCTCTGCTGAGATTTTTCTCTCCTTCTCCAATGGAGGGTGGGGAGAGAAAAATAATAATGTATCTTTTCCATTTGACTGGCATAATTTCTTCTGCATATTAGAATTAGTTATATTATCCTACATTCTATTTTGTAAGAAAAAAAATATTGACTGCTTTGTTGATGGGGAAACAATTTAATTTCCTCCAACTTTGTAAGTGTTGTTGGCTTCTCTCTGAATTTATGAGGTTTGAGCTGGGTAAGAAGGAGAAGCAATGTCCACATTGTGAAGAAATGAGGTATATCAATTTGCAAGCCTAAAAATAAGTCAACAGGTTTTCTTTCCTTCCTTCCTTCCTTCCTTCCTTCCATCCTTCCTTCCTTCCTTCCTTCCTTATTTCCTTTCTCTCTCTCTCCCTCTCTCTGGTACTGGGGATTGAACCCAAGGATTCTATACCACTAAGTTACATCATCCCCAGCCCTTTTCAATTTTTTTTTTTGTCTTGAGACAGGGTCTTGCTAAGTTTTTTGGGCCCTACTAAATTGCAGAGGCTAACCTTGAACTTTCGATCCTCCTGCCTTAGCCTCCCAAGCTGCTGGGATTACAGTCAGGGCCCACTGCACCTGGATCAACAGAGTTTCTCTAGGATTTCCCACAGTGGGTTATTTCCCTGTGTGTTCCCACCCTCTATCAGCCACCATCAGTGACTGAGAACACTCACCTCAGTCCCAAACATTATCCCGAGGCTGTTTGGGTAGGTAGCATAACTAAGCCTTGGGTGGATGAACCTTGAGGAACCCAGAGGAGAACCTTCCCAAAAGGCCCTGGAAGACAGGAAGAACCCATAGCCCTACTCATCTGTTCCCAGTCCTGACTAGCAAATAGATATTACTTTAAGATTCCAGAATAGTTAGGAAACAAAAAATTTACAGAGATCCAGTCAGACACTAAAACAATCATGAGTTGGATCAGAAAGGAATATGTAGGTGGGATGCTAATATCATAACAACAGTTTCTACCCTTTGTTATGTGCTGTCCTAAGATCTTGAAAAGATACTCTTCGTCTTTCTGTTACAGTTCTTCATTTGCCAAAAGGAGGAAAGCCTATATACCTTTCAGGTTCACTGTAACAGGAAGTAATTTAAAACACTGTCATTTAAGAATCATGTAGGGCTGTAAGTGGAGCTCAGGAGCAGAGCACTTGCCTATCAAAGGTGAGGCCCTGGGTTCCATTCCCAGCTCTGGAGAAAAAAAAAATCACATAAAGTTCAAATCACAAAAGATCCTGCAAAAGATTTATTCCTTAGCAAATACAATTTCCCCAGCTAGATAAATATAATTATAGAAGGAACTTCTATAGCATTTTCAGGTTAGGTCAGCACCTGGGTAGAGGTGTGCCAGGGATATAGGGAGGCAGGAGACATCCTACCCTCTAGAAGTTTCACCTTTAGATACCTCACCTTCATAAGGAATTTTTTTTATGGTTCTCACATCAGTTTACTGACAGCACCCAACTTACAGTGATTCCACTTACAATTTTTTAGCTTGATCATGGTGTGAAAGCAAAAGCATTCAGTTTAAACTGTGCTTGGAATTTTGAATTTTGATCTCTTTCTGGGCCAGTGATATGTAGTCTGATGCTCTCTGGATGCTGGACAGTGGTGATGAACCACAGCTTCCAGTCAGCCCCTCGAACAGGAGGGCCAAAAAACGACACTCTGCAGTGTACTATGAGGCCAAGCCACGATGCCCAGTAGGTGGGGAGTATTCCATGCATTGTTTAATGTATGATATTTCCAAATCACAATGGCTTTATTGGAATGTAATTAAGGAGTGTATACTCATCCCCTCCAGCCCCACTTTGGATACCAAGGATTGAACCCAGGGTCACTTAACTACTGAGCCACATTCCTAGCCTCCTTTCCTTTATTAAATTTTTTTTTATGTATGTTTGTTTATTTTTATTTTGAGACAGGATCTCACTAAGTCCTTAGGGCCTCACGAAGTTGCTAAGGTTGGTCTCAAACTTCCAAACCTCCTGCCTCAGCCTCCCAAGTCGCTGGGATTACAGGCATGCGCCACCGTGCCTGGCTCTCATTTAATGTTTAAACAAAAATGTTGTTTAAAGTCCCGCACCACCCTTGTTCCCCCCTCCTCTTCTTCCACCATCACTACTCTGTGTAACTCCTGTTAGCTATCTGGTGTGTGGCCTGCCAGCCCAAGTTCTGAGCACTTACTTACATGGATGTATACAGTATCTAACTCTTAAATATACAATGTCTTTACTTAAGGATGAAGTTATTTAACCTGAAGCACTTATATGTTAACTTGAACCTCTGGATCAAAACTTCGTCTGCGGCTGGCCTGTGCTCTTACACAGAAGCTAGTTCAGGGTCATAAGAAAGAAGTCAGCATTGTATGGTTAACTTTCAATTAGATGGGGATTCTTTTTGCACACCAGAACTCCTCAGCCCTTTCTTCTTTTCCAGATGTACTTGGGTAGCCATATTTGAGTAGTGAGCTCCTCACCCACAAAGTAAACTGGTAAGACAGAAAGAACTCCAAGTTCAATGGTTGTTAGCCCTTCGCCCCGTTCATCAGTATCTTCAAAAGAACTGAATTTGGAGGTGATTTTCTCCTCTGGTTGTCTGAGAATTCCACTGACATCCACTGACATCCTCTTCCACTGGACACCCAAATGCCAGACAATCAAGGTTTGGCTTTAGTGGAGATTTATAGGAGAACATATCTGAATTTCCCTCTCTGTCCTGGTCTGCTAATGTCCAGTTGGCTGATGTTCAGGGCAAGGTGCCAGGCCTCGGTTTTGGGGAAGGATCGTCCAGAGAGATAGGGGCGGATGTGATTTGGCAGCTGTGTGAGGCCTGGCACGGGATTCTACGTGCTGTGGTGTTGTGTTTCTTAAGCTCAGTACATGCACTTAGGAGGCTGTTCATCATCATCACGAAGTATCCAGGCAGCACCTACTTGGCACCAGAAGCCTTCTGAATGTCTTTTTTTTTAAATAATATTTTAGCAAGAGGCCCAGGAAATGCATAACTGAATGGCACTGCCTGGTACTCATGTATTCTGCTGATACTGACTTTTCATGGGAAATTAGGATATTTTCCTGTTTCTGACAATCCAAAAGAATTCTGGAAAGATATAACATTTTATAATTGTTTTCACTTCTCCAGTGAAAACAATAGCCAGCACATATTTTGAAATGAAACCGTATTTCATGGGCTAATAACACGAAGAAGGAAGAAAATCGTGACTTTTTCCCTCCTCTTTGCCTTTCTTGCTTTCTTGGATAATTTGCAAACGAGGAAGAAGAAAATTCGTCACCACTCTTGTGCACAAAGCTGTCCAGCCTGATGCTTGCGAATCTTTCCGAGAATATTTTGCACACCAGATTGGGATTTCTGGTTTGTGATAGTAGATTCTGGTGGCAAGCTTTTGGAAGAGATGTCAGTATATGGTGCAGTGAAACTCCAGCATTCATGGAACCAAGTGTGACATTACTTTGTTGTCAACAGAACAGATGCCCATGTTTCACTCAAGAGAATAAGATCCCAAATATTTTTTTTAAAGAATGCATGTTAGCCGAGCGTGGCTGTGCATGTCTATAATCCCAGTGGCTGGGGAGGGTGAGGCATGAGTTCAAAGCCAGCCTCAGCAAAAGCGAGGCACTAAGCAACTCAGTGAGACCCTGCATCTAAATAAAATACAAAATAGGGCTGGGGATGTGGCTTAGTGGTCGAGTGCCCCTGAGTTCAATCCCTGGTACCGCCCCCTCCCCAGAAAAAAAAAAAAGAATTAATGTTAAATACCTGGGGTCAGCTCTGTAGGGAAAAATTGGGGGAGGAGGGGACAGAGCAAGCACGGCCATTTGTTCCTTAAAATTGTCAACTAGAACTTTGTAATTGTACAAAGTTCAAGATACATACATGAGCCAGGGGCAGTGGGGTATGTCTGAGTCCCTTCTCCTCAGAGTCTGAGGCAGGAAGATTGGGCCCAGGAGTTGGAGGCCAGTCTGGGCAACATAACAAGACCCCTTATCAAGGAAGGAAGGACGGAAGGGAGGGAGGGAGGAAGAGGAAGCCATGTCATCTGTGACTGCCTTGCTGAGGGCTCTGTTTCCACCTGTTAAAAGAAGGGGGAGGCTGGATGATCTCTAAGGCTCTTTCAGATCAAGAATTCTCAGGCTGCCAGTAGAGTCTCCCCATTTGTTCTGTTTCCCAGCAACGAAGTTAGCAGAGGATTAGGAAGGGGAAAGGACATGTAAATGCCAGGCCAGTGTATTTTTGAGGGGACCGTTCCTTTCACACAGCGTCTCATGTGACCTAGTCCACAGAAGAAGGTTTGGGGAAACAAGTCCAAGGTGAACACTGCCATGCCATACTTTTTAAAAAATGACCAGTCACTTGTAACATTTTAACTAACCCATAGCTATGTTCCCTCTTCCTCATTGGGACCTTAGTTACTAAGAAAATAATTTTTTTACTAATATAATTAATAGTAATAATAAGAGGTAAAATAATAAATCACTCTAAGTATCTCTCACATTTCTGGTGTGAGGATTCAATGGGATAGTTAGTAATGTCACACAGTGATTGGCCACAGTGGACAATAAATGTTAGCTAGCTATTGTGCATTGCTGATGACTGTGGTGTGTGTGTGTGAGGTGGGGGGGTGCCAGGGTTTGAACCCAGGGCCTTGTGCATGCTAGGCAAGCACTCTACCAACTGAGCTACATCCCTAGCCATGATAGCCCACCTTCATATTTTCCCTTTAATATATGAAAGAATTTTCTCACAGTTCACATGTTGCACTTACTCTGGTCTCTCAACACATATCGAATGAATGCCCACCATGATATGCCAGACACTATTCTGAGCACTGGAATACAATAGTGAACAAGAGAGACATAGTCCCTGTCTTCACAGAATTTATTGGGGGAAAGATAAAGTAATAAGAAACTTTGATAGAGGGGAGCTGGTAGGTAGGGAAGGGATTTGCTACTTCATGTGGAGTGATCAGGTGGTATTTGAACAGATATTTAAAAGTAATGAGGGCATGAGTCCTGTGGATGGATATTCATGAGAAGGGCATTCCAGAGAGGAGGAATAGTAAGTGCAAAGACCCTGAGGTAGAAGGTGATTGGCATGTTCAAGAAAGGGAAAGGAGTCCTGTGGGTTGAGCCAAGCAGGGAACAGAAAGATACTAGGAGGGAGGATGCTGTGAAGTTGGGTCATGCAAGGATTTGTTCTTCTCTTGGAGGGTAGACAGGAGATTTACTCTAACTCACACAATAAAAGCATCACTCCTGGGAGTCATTACCATAATCCAGGCATGGTCCAGGTTAGTAGTGGAAGCAGAGAGAGGGCACCAGGTTCCAGATAGATCTTCCAGGCAGAGTCAACAGGATTTGCTGATGAGTTGGGTTGAGAGAAGGAGAAAAAGAGAGAAGTAAGGATGGACACCAAGCTTTAGGACTTAGCCATGGGAAGGGCAGAATTTCCATTTACTGAGATGGGAAACCATTTACTCAAAACTCCCGTGACAGACGGGTGTCACTCATAGGCCCATTTTACAGAAAAGCAAACTGAGACACAGAGGTTGCCTGGCTAGCCTCAGATAAAAAGATACTCGCAGGCTTAAGACATGAATAAAAATCCAACAAAAACTTCCAGAGGAAACTCCCCCAAAGTGAGGCAAATAGCAGGGCCTCATGAGCTTGGCCTTAAAGTTAAATTAGCATAGTTAAAATATATATATATATATATATATATATATATATATATATATATATTTTTTTTTTTTTTTTTTAATTTTAGAAAAATCAGATAATGCTACTTTTGGTCTGAAGCCTACCGGTTGCTGCCAGAGGCCCACCTGAGCCCCAGGAAGAACAGTCACTTCCTGAAGGTTTCAGCACCGCCAGATGCTCAAGAAAGGAATTCCCGAAGCGCCTTCCTAAAAATGCCAAGCTCACTCCTGGATCAGGACACCACCCCAGGCTACTGAGACACATGCCCTCCCCCAGTTAGAATGAGAAAGAAGAATGTTTTGCAGCTTTGAAGTTGGGGTATGAGCAATGTGTGCATCTGCTGTGGAATCTTCTGGGATGAGGAAGCCTATGGAACTAGGGAGCTAGCGAAGGGAATCTGCAAAATAGGGACCAAACTCATCGACTTGTAGAATTATAACCCCACAGCCACCCGACATGGTGGGTTCTATTAGTGCCCCCAGTTTCTAGTGGAAGAAGCAAATTTGGGGAAGGTCATGTGACTGGCCAGGGTCTCACATGGCTTGAGAGGACAGGGTCACCATTGGGTCCAACTCTGGACAGAGTCCAGCCTGCTATACACATTGGCCACACAGCAGCAGGACCAGCAAAAATTGGAGGAACCGGGCACGCAGCATGCCTGCTTGTATTATGGGATGCTGACTTTGACCTCACTCAGGGTACCCTCGAACTTTACTACTTCAGAAGCAAGGAATTTGGGGTGGGAAGGGGTCAGTGACTAGCTTTGGATTATCATCTTGCTAAAATTCAAGACTTCTAAGCAGCTCACTAAGAAGAAAAGTTACTTCAAATATGGGCTGTACAGTGGCCAAGAGCCCATCAGCAAGGTTTAGGGGGGACTCCATGAGAATTTCTGCAGGAGATAACTCTACCATCTCCACCCAGTGAGGGAGTCTCCGGTCTACTTGGGAAGAAGCTGCCAAAAGGTTTGGTCCTCAGAGAGGAGACAGGACTACATCAATCAAACAAGTATTTATTCAGTGCTGACATGCCCAGGACTCTGACAGGCCAGTGAGAAATTCTGGTCCCTGTCACCAATTTGTTTATAATCTGACTACTCAGAGATCTACCCATAGAAAATGCTTTGTAAGCAACTCACTAAGATTTAACCTAACTGCAGGATAACCCAGAATGGGTGCTTAATAAATATTTGTTGCAGAAATTGTTTTTTAAAACTTGTAGGAGTTTAGACAGAGGAGAGATCTGTGGGCCCTGACGTTGCTGGGAAGGCTTCCCAGCTGGGGGTCGGAATGTGGGGTGTGCACTGTCCAGGAAAGACTGTAGGCCAAGGGAGAAGTATAAGCAAAGCTTTTATCATCCCTTGGGAAAAAAATATTTGCAAACTATTCTTCCAACAAGGGATTAATATCTAAAGTATATAAGGAACTCAAACAACTCAAAAGCAAGAAAAAAAATAGATAAATAAATTTTAAAAACCCAAATAATCCAGTTAGAAAATGAGAAAATGATTTGATTAGACAATTTTCAAAAACAGATATTCAAACGAACGAATGTATCAAAAAATGCTCCATATCACTAACCATCAGGGAAATGTAAATCAAAACCACAAGCACTTCACCCCAGTAAGAATGATGATTATCAAAAAGACTAAAGAGACATGCAGACCTGTAATCCCAGTGACTCAGGAGGCTGAAGGAGGAGGATCTCAAGTTTAGCAAAAAAGGGCTGAGGATGTGGCTCAGTGGTAAAGCACCTCTGATTCAATATCTAGCACCAAAAAAAAGTATTTTTGATATTTTTAACACAAAGAAGTGTTAAGTGTGTGAGGTGATTGATATACTAGTTACCCTGAGTTGATTATTGTATCTTTTATACATGTGTCAAAATATCACACTGTACCCTGGGAATTTGTATCATATGAATTAAAATTTTTTTAAAAAAATGTTTATCATAGTTGAGTGGATAGTTGTGACCCAAAGAGGTTGTCTATTCTTAGGTCCCAGTTAAACACTCACTTTTGCGCAATGAATTGTCTTCTGACCTTTCTCATGACAGTGACCCATGGCAAAAATGATGGATTTTATCCAAAGCAGAAACTGCAATATTAGAGGATATCAGGAAATCTTGTGATTTTTCTGCCTAGAGTCAGAGAGCTCCTCAGGTATGTGAGTCTCCATGTCCTCTAACCTCTCCAAGCTTGGCGGGTGCCTTAGCTCTCTAAGGTTGTACACAGGGGATTCATCCTAAAGCTAAAGAAACTTAAACTTCAGGATCCCTCATTTACACAGGTCCCTCCAAGGCTGTGTTCTCGCAGCAGTGTTCACATGGTGACACTTTGTGAACCAGGCAAAAGAGCAAAAGCAGTATATTTTATCTGCAGTCAGTTAAAACCTTTCTCTTTCTGCTCCCTTTTCCTTTCATTACCCTCTCCCTGTGCCAGGGGTCAGTGGACCAGCCAAAGGAATTTTTGAGATGGGGCAGAGGAAGCGACATTAAGGAGACATTTATTTGGAGTTTAGTTGGGTACATTAATGTGGTTCCCCGTTATTTCTGTGCACACCTAAGTTATTTCTAAGCAACCCTGGTGTAGAAATGGCTTCTAGGAATACCTTGCCTGCCTGGTATGATGGATGGAGGGGGTACCCCAATATGCTGTGTCCTATGGCATCTAGCATCAGAAATAGGCAAGTTGTGGAGGATAAAGAAGGTTCTAAATGAATGCAGCCAGAAACTGGTTGGAAAATTCTTTCAACCATCAGATGTGAAAAATCACAAGAGATGCCACTAACAGCAAGTCAAATGGAAGTCCTCTCCTGCCAAGAGTATACTTGATAATACAGTATATACAATTATGAATACACTTTATTTTTCCTTTTTAAAGGGGAGTGCACGAAATACAATTTTCAGAATTCCTATATTTGTATGAAATAAAAATACAGCAGCATTACAAAAAGCAATTTATGTCTGCATGTGGAATCCCACATTATGCATCCCAATAATAATTCTCAATTAACCATGCTAAGGAAATAACTAAACCATCTTCCTATTTTGTGTTTTTAAAAAAACATTTTCCAAATTTTGGACACAGTTAAAAATAAAAAGGCTTTTATTTTTAACTTAAAAGTCTCCATTTTTATTTATTAAATCTCTTAGTTTTCTAATTGGTGCATTTTATTATACATAATAATGGAACTAGTTGTAACATATTTGTATATGCACAGTATATTACAATATGAATTTGGTTAGAATTTTGTTCCACAATATCTCTCCTTTCTTCCCCTGCTCCCTCTCTCTGGTCCCCTTCCTCCATTCCACTGGTCTCCCTTCTACTGAAAAGAGTATAAAACAAAAAATATAGTTTATTAATAAAAAACATGCTTTTTTCTGGCTTTGAAGATGTGTATAGTCTTTTTTTTCTAATTGTGATTTGTTATGATTTATTTTCCCATTCCAAATAAAAATTTAGTTTTGTATTGATGTTTGTATTGGTCATTGTCTCTTTTTATGAAAGACAATATACACACATATTTATGTATGTACACATACATACATAATTATACTTAATATACATAAGCGTAATAATATACTTAATTTAATATTTACATTTTTAAGCATAATAAAATTTGAAACTTTAATCCTGGAAACAGAATATGTTGGTCATTTTCTATTATTTTTCTAAAGAAGGTACTCAAATTATATGTGCCCCTGGCCCCACAAAATCTTTATCACCTGAATGTCTATATTGGTTTTTGTAACTGAAAACCATCCTTGCCAGCACCATGGAAGACACTGATTTTTGTTTCTCTGGCAGAGAGGCAGTTTTTTACAATCCTAGGAGCAGAGATTTCTGGGGCCAAACTCCCAGAGTTCAAAGGCCACATAAAACATGAACTATAGTGCCTGTCACTTAGAAGGCCCTTCATACATACTCACTATGTTATTATTGCCTTACACAAATCATCTCTTGTTCTAAATCCCAACTTGTTAAAATAATTACAAGATATGAAATTTTAAGAAATCGGTTGTAACCACATTTCATGTACAGCAGCTTTTAACCAAAACCCCACTTTAAAAGCAAAAATATGAATTGGAATTCTCTACTCCTAACATGTGTTTCCCACCATATGGCAGTGTGAGATGGAGCCAGATGAGGGTACTGCAGTGTGATGGAGAGGAGACAGGATAAAGGCTGAGCTCCGTTCACCCACGGAGTGATACTTAGGCCCCAGTTGGGGAGTCAGGGCAGGAGCATGACTTAAAATCAATAAGAGAGTTTTACTTACCCCTAGTGGTACTAAGAGGTTGCTGCAGTTAATAAAAATCCCAGTTCAGGAAACATTCCCTGATAGTCCCTTCACCAGCAAAATCCAAGGAGCAAAAAAGTGAGGGTGGGTTACTACTGCCCTGGTTCTTCCCATTCGACTTGAGACTTTTATTTACAATTACCTCCCAGGTCAACTTTTTTCCTGACATCTTTCAGAGATCTCATCAAAGGCAGCAGGTGTGTAGATGTCAGGAGCATAGACTTCAGATGTTTTTTTAAAAAAAAGGAAAGAGGGGGAGAAAAGAGAAGAAGGAGAAAACTAATTTGGAATATTAGCACAGATACTGATAAATGAAAGATTGTGGGTAATTTTTTAAATTTCTCTGAGCCTTCCTATCCTAATAGGTAAATAAAACTCATGGTGTCGATGATTGAATCTTTTAATGTGTGTACAGCACATGTTAGGTACCAAATAGATGTTTTTATTGCTTTCATTAATCATGATTTCATACTTGCTAGGTGTCATGAGATTCATTAATCCACACTCATACAGAACATCATTAAACTGAAAGAAGAAAAGAGAACTTTCTTTAAATGAATAATTTATCTACTTGAGACCTGGTTTGACAGGGTCTGACAATATAAGTAGGTGGTAACTCTTCTTGTCTAGGAAGTCTGGTTTCCCTTGAGCAAGCAGAATTCCAGGTGGGTTTGGGGGGAGGAGGTCCAGCGAGCACCAGCCCCTCCCAGTAGAGCCAGCAACACCATACCAGGCTATAGTGGGTGTCTTACACTTATCTTCCCAGAGGAGATGCCTAGGATTCTACCTAGAAGTAGGATCCTTTCAGCCCTTGTTGTTTTTTTTAAGCCAGGGTTTTGCTAAGTTGCTTAGAGTCTCACTAAATTGCCCAGGCTGGCCTTGAACTTGTGATCCTCCTGCCTCAACCTCTGGAGTCACTGGGATTACAGACATGAACCACTGCACCCAGCTTAAAAATGCACCATTTTAAAAAGTACAGCTTGGGCTGGGGATGTGGCTCAAGCGGTAGCGCGCTCGCCTGGCATGCGTGCTGCCCAGGTTTGATCCTCAGCACCACATACAAAGATGTTGTGTCTGCTGAGAACTAAAAAATAAATATTAAAAATTCTCTCTCTCTCTCTCTCTCTCTCTCTCTCTCTCTCTCTCTCTCTTTAAAAAAAAAAGAAAGTCACTATAAAAAAAAAAGTACAGCTCAGTGGTTTTTCAGTAAATTTCACAGAGTTGTGTAACCATTATCACTATCTAGTTCCAAAATATTTTCATCACTCCCAAAAGAAAACCTGTACCCTCACTCATTTGCTGGTGGGACTGTAAATTGGTGCAACCACTCTGGAGAGCAGTACAAACATCCTTCAAAAACCTTGGGAAGGAACCACCATTTGACCCAGTTTTCCTACACCTCAGCATACACCCAACGGACTTAAAATCAGCATACTACATCAACGTTTATAGCATCTCAATTCACAATAGCTAAGCTATGAAACCAACCTAGGAGCCCTTCAACAGATGAATGGATAAAGAAAATGTGGTATATATACACGAAAATGGGTATATATTTCTCAGCCATAAAGAAGAATGAGATTATGGTATTTTCCAGTAAACCGACAGAGCTAGAGAGTATTATGCTAAGTGGAATAAGCCAATCCCCCCAAACCAAGGCTGAATGTTCTCTCTGACTTTTGTGCGAATGCTAACACTCAATAAGGTGGGAAGAGATGAGAAGTTCAGTGGATTAAACAAAGGGGAATGAAGGGAAGTGAGAGGAAATGAGAATAGGAAAGACAGTAAGATGAATCAGACATAACTCCACATCATGTACAACCACAAGAATAGGAAGTTATACTCCATGTATGTATAATATGTTCAAATGTTCTCCACTGTCATGTATATCTAAAAGGAACAAATTAAAAAAAAGAAGAAACACAAATATGTGAAAAAAAATTTAATATGTGAAAAAAGATTTAATATGTCTAGCAACCAGGAAAATGCAAATCAAAACTACATTAAGATTTTCATCTCACTTCAGTCAAAATGGCAACAATCAAGCATACAAAAAACAAAAAGTGCTGGCAAGGTTGTGGGGAAAAAGGTACACCTGTACATTGTTAGTGGGACTGCAGACTAGTTTAACCATTCTAAAAAGCAGTAAGGAGATTACTCAAAAAACTAGGGGTGGAACCACCATATGACCCAGCTATCTCCTTTGTAGTATTTTCTCAAAAGATCTAAAATTGGCATACTACAGCGATACAGCCACCTTTATGTTTATAACAGCAAAATTCACAATAGCTAAATTATGGCACCAACCCAGAGATCCATCAATAGACAGATTAAGAAACTGTGGTGTATATATACAATGAAGTTCTACACAGCCGTAAAAATAATTAAATCATGGCATTTGCCAGTAAATGGATGAAAATGAAGAATATCATGTTAAGTGAAGTAAGCCATACCCAGAAGAATTAAAGGTTGGATGTTTTCTTTCATATGCAGAAGCTAAAGTAAAATAAAAGAAAGGAAGAGGAAAGAATAAGATAACAACGATAAAGGGAAACCGGGCACAGTAGTGCACACCTGTAATCCCAGCAGCTTGACAGGCTGAGGCAGGAGGACTGCGAGTTCAAAGCCAGCCTCAGCAACTGTGAGGCGCTAAGCAACTCAGTGAGACCCTGTCTCTAAATAAAATACAAAATAGGGCTGGGGATGTGACTCAATGGTCGAGTGGCCCTGAGTTCAATCCCAGTACCCCCTCACACACACTCCCCCCCAAAAAAGCAAGACAAAGGGAAGATCAGTAATGTAGGAGGAGATCAAGAGGCAGAATGAAGGGACGGGTAAAGGGGAGGCAATGTAGAATGAATTCTTAGAAAATCATGTTACGTGCATATATAAATATATGACAGGGAGCCTCTCCTTTATGCATAGATAGAAAGAACCAGTCAAATATAAATTAATAAAAGAGCAAAAGGAAATTTAGTAGAGTAGAGGAAGGAGAATGGGAGAGGGGAAGAAAGACAGGAGGGAAAAGTGGGGATTATGAACTGAAATTGAACTCCATGCATGAGAGTTGTCAGGAGGAACCCAACTACTATGTATAACTATGAAGCTCTAATTTTAAAAGTCTAAAAAAATATTGCTACTATAAATTTCTCATACATGTATGCTGGTACACATGTATGCACATTTCTATTGGATTACTTATCTAGAAATAAATTTTCTAGGTCTTAGGGTATTTATATCTTCAACTTTAATATATACACCAAACAGTTTTCCAAAAATGGTTGTAGATAAGAGGAAGGTTTACATGATGATCACGACATTAATATTCATTCATTAATATTCATTAAGCTTCCTACCTTCCTAGGCTCCAGGGTGTAGTAGGAGCTATTGGAAGAATGTACAGGGATGAATGGGTTGCCAAGTGGCATCAGAGGGCATTTCTGGTACATTGCCTAAAGAGATTTCTAAAAAAGAAAACTGAATTTCTAAAGCTTCTGTAAATTATTTTTATGGTTTGTTTTCTCATTCTAAATATTCTTTTGCATTACATTTATGTTCATAATTCTTTTCAAGATGGCTCTCAAAATGATATGTTTCAGACTCCTCCAAATTTGGAGCCTTCTTAGTAGTACCCAAGTGATTTCTAAATACGTTTCTCCAATCCAGATATCTCCCTTGAACTTTGAGATCGTAAATCCAACTACTACTTGGATCATTTGGATATTAAGAGTCATCTCAAACCAAATATAAACAAAAATAGAATTCATGACCCTTTTTCCCCCAATCCTTTTTCACCACTTCCCAAACAGGCTCCTCTCATTGCATTCACCATTTTAGTAAGTGACGGCACCATTTGCCCTGTTGCTGAAATCATCAGTTCTTCCTTTTTTTTTTTTAATCAGTTCTTCCTTGTAAGGAAGTGATTAACTCTGTCCACTTCTCTAGCAAGTCTTATCTACTCCATTGCTGAATCATCCCTTCTCTCCAATTGCACTATCCCTGCTGCTGGACTTTCTTACCTCAATTGATTCAATTAGCCTTCCAACTAGTCTCCTGGTTTCCGCTTTCATCACTGACCTACAACTCATTTTCAACATGGCAACCAACACGATCTTTTAAAATAGTAATAAGATTATGTTATTGCCATTGTCCATTACCAGTGACACAATCAGATTATGTGATTGTTACTACAAATTCTCTTACATTTAAAGTAAAAATTAAAAATCCCTTGTATTTTTCAGAATGAAAATGATCTTAAAAGGAAAAATAAAAATGCAAAAATAACAGCAAACACCAGAAAAGTAAATCTGCAACTAAATATGAGTATTAACCACAAAGAACAATGAAAGTATTATCATATGGTATTTAATTTATTTATTTTTGGGGGGGGGTATTTAACTTATATGTGAAATTAAATGTGTAACAACAATAATGTAAAAGGTGGGCGGAGGGTGCTATGGTTTGGATATGATTTGAGTAACCCTCAGACTTCATGTATTGAAATTTAATCCCCATTATAAGGTCCTGAGAAGATGAAAATTTAATTCAATTATGGTATTTAGGGTAGAGACCTTGGGAAGTAATTAAGATTAGATGAAGTCATTAGGGGGTGGTCCCCATGATTGAATCCTGGTGACTTCTTAAGAAGTGAAAAAGAAGCCAGGCATAGTGGCACACACCTGTAACCCCAGCGGGAGGATGACGAATTCAAAGCCAGCCTCAGCAACTTAGCAAGGCCCTAAGCAACTCAGTGAGACCCTGTCTCTAAATAAAATATAAAATAGGGTTGGGGATGTGGCCCAGCAGTCGAGCGTCCCCGAGTTCAATCCCCAGTACAAAAAAAGAAAAAAAGGAAAAAAAAAAGAAGAAGACGAGGAAGAGAGAACAGGCATATGTCTCTTGCCATGTGACGCTCTATGCCACCTTAAGACTGCCTGCAAGAAGGACAGACAAGGTCTGTCCTTGCAGCTTCCAAACTGTAAACCAAAATAGCCCTTTTTCCTTTAAAAGCAGTCTGCCTCGGGTATTTTGTGATAGTAACAAAAAATTAAGAAAATAGAATTTTAAGTTTATAGGTACTTCAAGAAAATGAAGTCATAATTCATATTAGACTTTAAAAGTTCAGAAATACATATTATAATAATTAGGGTGATTATTATATAAATAAAATACTATTTTATTATATAAATAAAATACCAAGTTAACTGAAGGGAAAAATGAGATTCAAAACATTGGATCAATCCAAAAGAAGTTTTAAAAAAAAAGGAATATTATACAGATAGACTAAGTGGAAACAAAGTATAAGTTGATAGATATAAATCCAAAATGGGAATCAACTAGGTATTCCAAGTAAAATACTGTCCAACTGGACAATAAGTATGTTTCAGTTTCATGAGCATAGTAACATCACTACATGGTTCAAATTTCTGCTACTATATTAGCTATAAGTAATGTATAAATTTCAAACTTTGCAGCTAGCTCTCTTGACCACAGGTCATCAAATAAATAACTTAGTCATAATCAGTAACCATCCAGAGATCATTTCTTTCAAATCTATCAGTGACTGGCCACAGAAATTCTGTTCTATTATTCAGCTCACATACAGACATGCAGTTGTGTTGTTTCCTTGACTCCCCATTATAAACACAACTGATGTTTTATGAAAATGGGTAATTGAAAGAGAGTTTGGCCATCTAACATAAAAATGCACCAAAGCAACAAAAACTGATAATGCTGGAAGTAAAAATTGGATAAAATATAGGATTATAGAAGGGAACTCAGACACTGCCACCAGTAAAGAGACTACAGATACTTAGCCAGAACTCAGTAAGGTCAACTTACCAACAGAAATAAGCAAAGTATGGGGCTAAGGATGTGGCTCAGTGGTAGAGAGGGTCTAGCATGCATAAGGCCCTAAGTTCAATCCCTAGCATGGCAGAAAAATAGTGTGACAAAAAAAGAGGAAGATAACCTAACAAAAGTGATGCAGGAAATAAATGTCACATTGAAGGAACATAAGTGCTGGGCACGGTGGTGCATGCCTGTAATCCCAGTGGGTAGGGAGGCTGAGGCAGGAGGATAGCCAGTACCAAGCCAGCCTCAGCAACTGCAAGGTGCTAAGAACCCAGTGAGATCCTGTCTCTAAATAAAATACAACATAGGGCTGGGATGTGGCCTAGTGATTGAGTGCTCCTGAGTTCAATCCCTAGTATCCCCCCAAAAAGGAACATAAGTAATTGCATAAATAAATAAATAAATGTGTGTGTGTGTGTGTGTGTGTGTGTGTGTGTGTGTGTGTTTATATATATTAAGCCCACGGATGCTTTACCAATGAGCCACATACTGAACCCTTTTTGAGACAGGGTCTCACTAAGTTGCTTAGGGCCTTCTAAAGTGGCAGAGGTTGACCTTGAACTTCTGATCCTCCTGCCTCAGCCTCCCAAATACTGGGCTTACAGGTGTGTACCACCACACATGGCTCAAGGAGATACTTTATGACATTGAAAGCATGAAGATGAAATGTTGGAACTATATCAAACTGAGAAAGGAATTAAGAGGATGAAGCATAGCTCAGTGGCTCAGTGTTAGAGAGCTTATGTAGCATGCACAAGGCCATAGGTTCAATCTCCATTATCATCAATTAATAAATAACAAAACTTGCCAAGGCATAGAAAAGATGCTTGATCCACATAAAAGTTATAGAAAAGAAAGGCAAGCACTCTCCAAACTACTCTTGACTTTGTATTTTTTTTTAGAACACTATTAGTTTTACTAAAATATTGAGCAGATAGTAGAGTTCTCACCTCTCCCACATGCAGCTTTTCTTGTTATTAACATCTTGCATTAGTATGGTACATATGTAACAACTGATGAGCCAATATTAATACACTATCATTAATTGAAGTTCACAGTTTGAATGAGGGTTCACTCTATGCTGTACAGTTCTATGGGTTTTAACAAGTGCATAACATGATGTGTCCACTATCATGGTATCATTCAAAATAGTTCCAGTCCTAAAAATCCTGTGCTCTATTTATCTCTTCCTCTTTCTACCCGAACTTTTGGCAACCACTGGTCTTTTTTCACCGTTAAGCCTTTTCCAGTATTTCGTATAGTCAGAATCATACAGTTTATAGCCTTTTAGCCTGGTGTCTTTAACAATATATATTTAGTGTTCTTCCGTGTCACTTCTTTTTATTTCCAATCATGTTCCATTATGTAGATTTGCCACAGTTGGCTTAACCCATTCACCTATTGAGGATCATGTTACTTTCAGGTTTTAGCAATTATAAATAAAACTGCTTTAAACATTCATGTTCTGGTTCTATGTGTGGACATAAGTTTTCAACTTATGAAAATAAGTTGGGCAAATAATTTGGGCAAATAATTCCTGGATCATATGATAATGATTACTTTTATAAGAAACTGTCAAATTTTTATTTCCCAAAGTGGCAGCACCATTTTGTAGTCCATTAATAACAAATTAAGAGTTCCTGTTGCTCTACTTCCTTTTCACCATGTGGTATTGTCAGGGTTTTTGTTGTTGTTATTGTTGATGTTTAATTTTAGCCATTCTAATGAATGGTACCACCTCAATGTTGTTTTAAATAGCAATCTCTAATTACATATGATGCTGAGCATCTTTTCATGTTTGTCATATTCATATCTTTTCTAGTAAAGAGTCCAGATATTTTGCTCAATTGTAAATTGGGTTGTTTTCTTTGTTTATTTTGGATACAAGTTCTTCAGCAAGTATGTTTTGCAAACATCTTCTCCAAGTCTGTCGCTTACCTTTTCACTTTCTTAATGATGTCTTTCACAACAGAACTTTTAGTTTTAATGAAGTCTTCCTTATTAGTCTTTTCTTTCCTGGATCATGCGTTCAGTATTTTATCTAAAAAACACATAACCAGACCCAAATTCTCCTAAATGTTCTCTTCTGTTATCTTCAAGAAGTTTTATAGCTTATAATTTCACTTTTAAATCTATGATCCATTTTGACTTGTTTTGGAAAGTATGAGGCCTGTATTGGTTTTTTTTTTTTTTTTTTTTTTCATTTGAATATCCAGTTGTTCTAGCACCATTTCTCAAAAACTATTCTTCCTTCATTTCAATGCCTTCATTCCTTTATCAAAGACCTGTTTATTCTATTTGTGTAGCTCTGGTTTTGGGCTATTTTATTCCACTGAATTGTCCATACTTTAATCAATATCAAACTGTTTCGACTGCTTTATATTTTAAGTCCTTAAGTCAGGTAGTGTCAGTCCTCCAACTTTGTTCTTTGGCATTGTGTTGACTATTATGAGATTATGAGATCTTTCCTTTTCCATATAAACTTTTGAATCAGTTTGTCAATCTCTACAAAAGAACTTGCTGGGAATTTTATTAAGATTGCAAGAATTCATAGACCAAGTTGGGGAAAAACTGACATTTTACAATACTGAGTCTTCCTACCTAGTAACATAAAATCTTTTTTTTTTTCCCATCAGTTTTATAGTTTTCCTCTTCTAGATCCTCTACATCTTGTTAGATTTATACCCTAGGGTTTTAGAATTTTTTTGGTGCTAACATAAATGTTATTGTCTTTAATTTCAAAATCTTTCACTTCTGGTATATAGTAAAGCAGTTGACTTTTGTTTATTAACCTAGCATCTTGCAAACTTACTATTAGTTTTAGGACCCCCCCCTTTTTTTGATTCTTCAAGATTTTCTACATAGAAATCCATGTAGAAAAAGATAATTTTATTTCTTCCTTCCCAATATGTATACCTTTTATTTCCTTTTCTTATCACATTGCTAGGACTTTAGTGCAATGCTGAATAAGAATGGTGAAAGATGACATTCTTATCTTATTCCCAATCTTAGGGGAAAAGCAAATATGATGTTAACTATTTAGGGTTTTTGTGAATTATCAAATTGAAGAGGTTCCCCTCTATTCCTAGTTTGCTGAGAATTTATGACGATGGGAATTTTGTCAAAGGTTTTTTTCTTATTTATTAATATGGTCATATTTTTTTCTTCTTCAACCTCTTATTGTGATGAAACACATTAACTTTCAAATGTTGATCCAGTCTGGCATGCCTGAAATGAATTTCTTGGTTGTGGGTTTTATATATACCTGTTTATACATTGCTGGTTTAGTTTGCCAATATCATTGAGAAGTTTTACATTTACACTCATGAGAGGTATTGACTTATAATTTTCCATTCTTATAAGGTCTTTATCTGGTTTAGGGAAATACTGGCTTCATAGAACAACTCATGAAGTATTCCTTCTGCTTCTATTTTCTGGAAGACAGATTGTAGATAATTGGTATAATTTCTTCCTTCAGTGTTTCATAGAATTCAACAATAAACTCATCTGGTCCTGCTGCTTTCTGTTTTGTAAGATTCATCATTGGGCTAGACATAAAGCTCAATGGTAGATAGAGCACCTACGTAACCTAACAAAGTCTTCTTTGGTTAAATCTCCAGTCTCTCTCTCTCTCTGTGTCACTCACACACACACACACACACACACACAGTTATTATGGATTCAATTTCTTTGATATTCAGATTATCTATTTCTCCTTGTGTGTAACGCATCTTTCAAAAAATTGGTCCATTTCATCTAAGTTGTCTAATATGTAGGGATGGAATCTCTTGTTACAGATCCAGTCCTGTATTTTTATATTATGCCTATAATTTTTTTGTCCTTAATAAAAGAAAAATGATATAATATACATAATTATATAATCACTATATAATCTATAATGAGCATATTTCACTTCTGATTTCAGTAATTTATGCCTGTTTTTCTTAGTTAAGCTAGCTAGAAGTTTAAAATTTTGATTTTTTTCAAAGAACAAGCTTTCAGCTCCTTGATTTTCTGTATTTCCTGTTTTCAATTTTATTGATTTCTGCTCTGATTTTATTTCTTTTCTTCTGACTACTTGGACTGAAGTTTGTTCTTTTTGAAGTGGAAGTTTAGATTGTTTATTTTAGAAAAGACGTAAAATAATTAATGTTACAAATTTGTCTCCAAGGGGCTGAATTTTTGCTGCATCCTGCAATTTAGCTTTTAGGGTTTTTTTTTTTGTTTTTTTTTGATACTGGGGATAGAACCCAGGGGAGCTGTTGCGCTTAGCTACATCCCAGACCTATTTATTTTTTAAGACAGGATCTTACTAAGTTGCAGTGGCTAGCCTCCAACTTGCAGTCCTCCTGCTTCAGCTTCCCAAACAGCTGGCATTACGGGCACCTCCCACAAATTTTGATAGTTTGTATATTCATTTAACTCAAAGTATTTTAAAATTTCTCTTTTCTTTGGCCCAAGTATCATAAAACTTCTCCAAGTACTTGGGAGTTTTCCAGCTGTCCTTTCCTTCTGTTGTTGATTTCTAATTTAATTCCATTGTAGTCTGTGAGAATATTATGATTTCTAATCTTTTAAAATTCACTAAAATTTGCGGTGAAGGTTCTATGTGAACTTGAGAGTTGTGTGTATTTTGATGTCACTGGATGAATTATTCTGTAGATGTCAATTAGATCCAGTTGATTGATGCTGAGTTCTGTTCAAGTATGTGAGACCTTCCTTAGAACCTTTCAAATTTGTCCATATTGAGTCTGTAAACAGGCAAAGACTCTCACTTGTTGTTTCTCTTTATCAAATTAGGGTTAGTTACAACTGTTTGTCAATGTTGTACTCATGATTAATTAGTGTTTTGTGGAAAGAAAGACGAGAGCAAGGAAAGGAGGGCCATACTCTAAAATATATAAAAAATAAAAATAATTTATATTGTTTTGGAAACTCTTTGAGAAAGCTGTCATAGCCATATGAATGAAGAACCTAGCATGAAGGGGTATCTAAAGTATCAATTCGTTACATCTGACTAGAGCATCATGCAGAAGCAGCATTGCCTAATGGTCCTCTTGGCCTGTCATCCACTCAGCAACTGATGATCTCTGTTATAGATCTAGTCTTATATTTTTATATTATGCCTATAATTTTTGTCTTTAATAAAAGAAAAATGAATTTTATCAACTAGTTTTTTTTTTTTTTAAATAAAGGGAGAAACTGTTAGCCAAATGACCATTCTTCAGAAATTTACCTGAGAGATCAATTTTGGTATTCTATTTTAATCCATTTATTCCTTATTATAAATTCCTACTTATTCTTGCTCCACAATACATTATTTAAACGTTAAGTTTGGAAAATACCATACTATACAACTATCAAGTAATTTTAACCTCTGTGAAGGATGAATAATTGTCAATGATAAATATAAAGCAGATTTTCTAAAATTTCTTTATTTCAAAAAGCTATTATACAGTTTCAATTTAAAAGACATATCAGCATGAAATATCTAATTATACAGCAACAGAATAAACAAAAAATACACTTAGAGGTTATCCAAAATAAATTCACAATTTTAAAGGTGAAATACAGATGTTTTTATCAAATAAACAAAATATTTTGTTTAGATGGTTTTTCTCTTAAACATCTGAGATGGACATCTTTTGAACTAGAACTAGACAACCTCTCAACCTACAAATAAGTGCTTATACTAACTTGTAAAAATAACCCCCTAAACCATTCAATGACTTATACAGTCACAAAACACTATAAAAGTCAAATAAATCATTGCTCTAAAATGTCTACCTTGAAAATGAAATCTACATCTGAGTTGTGAAGAGGAATAAGATGGTTTTTTTAAAAAGAAAAGCTGAGTCTTCCTGACTGATTTACTTTTTATGAAGTTTATCCTATTCAGACTATTTTCACAACACACTTTTATCCTGAAAGAGTGTGGAGGTGTTAAAGTATGAAAGCTTCTTTGGCCCTTAGATAGAGGTACCTGAAATGTAAACAATTGCAATGGGAGCCTTCTAGATGTGGATGCTTACTTCTTATATTGAGTTGGAGATGAATGTCCTTGTCTCTTAAAGATATGGTAATTTCCTTTCCAACAATAATAGATTTTTTTTTGATGTATTGAGATTTGTTTTCAAATGCCTTAAAAATAAAAATTCATGTATATTACTATAAAGAATAGTTTTTAAAAATCAGAGAAAAGCATTATATGATATTACACCACAGGTTTTATTCATGGTAAATGTCTGCATTTGTTTTTAAAAGCTTAGCTCTTATTATTAGCATTTTTTAACAAGATAGTAAGCAAGAATCCTTTGCCATACATAACTATATCCACAAATAAGATTTTTAACCTAATCCAATATTGAAAGCTAAATAATGAATATAGAGCAAAACACTACTAAAACCGTTTTCTATCACTGAATAGAATGCATTTAGAAAGACACAAGCATACTGAACATAGAAAACAATTTTGTGGATTTAGTCTCTAAGACTATAATGAAGAATGACATGCAATTCATAATTTCCTTAAAAAAATATTTTTAAATGGTATCATTTTTTTTGTTTTGTTTCGTTTGAGGGGAACACAATCTGTGTTTCCCAAACTTATCCTCCATTAATACTTAACAGCAAACTGTGTAAGCTTTCTCTCTCACCTGTAGATCACTTTGCATAATGACAACATAGAAACATTTTTCTGGTAACAGTGTCATGGCCATAAATTATCAGTATATTAAAAAAAACAAATATCAAGTGCAAATCTAGAAAACTTCCTTTAAAGAATTATGCAAACCCAGCACATGTGCAGTATCCCTATGATACAAGATTAAGTAGTATGACTTTTAAACGTGTATATAATGTCACACGTATACTAGAGACCATCTTCTATAAAGTTTAATAGTGTTGCCAAGTTAATAATTCTTTCAAGGCACTGAAGAATTATGTAGATGGAGTTTCCAAAAAACTAACAATTGCTTAAACTGTTAAAAAGCCCTGAGTCAGAACTTTCAATGCTTCCTGAAATTATATCTCAAACAAAATGGCACACTTATTTATTTTATAAAAATTATAAGATCTTTTTTTTTGGAGGAAAGAAGTCATGTTTATGAAACAAATCAAGAGACTATACAGGAAAATTAAAATATTCAGCAATATTATCTTAAGACATTTTGTACACATCAATTATCTTATAGTTATGGATTCAGGCACCAAATTAATGTGACAAGTCACTTCTCCTGTACCTACCACTTAAGTTCCCAACAAAATAAAAATCTCAATTTTAATCTCAGGTTCTCATTTCCTCTTTACCACACATAAGAAAAAATGATGGAAAAAGTAATACTCTGACAGAAAAGGAGGTAGAAAATGCAACTTACAATTTTAATGCATCAGCTCCACCATCTAGTTTACATTTATACTACAGTTTAACCCACTACTAACCATTTATCAGTACACTGAAGCTCAATCTAAAGAATTTCCCCCCTCACTGTAGTAAAGCACTATACACAAGACATTAAAGTTTCCTCAAATTTAATGTTTTAAAGTACAAGTGGAATCATTAATACTGCCATTGATATATATGTGTGTGTTAAAGTTCCAAGGATATATATTATCAAGTAATATCAGTAAGCATTCCTATCATAAATTCAAGCAAGTAAAATTAGGTTACGTTTGAGAGAAAAACATATTCTGAAACTTTGATGGTAAATTTAAAGACAATGGACATTTTCAACAAGGCACACATAATTTGTGAAAGTCTATTACCTCCCCCCATTTTGCTACAAATTCCAAGTTTACCTACTTGTGATACTTAACGTATATTTCTCCCCTTTGACTCAAAATGAAACAACAAACTCTTTCAATAAACAAGCATTTAAAACCTACCCAATTATTATCAATAATAATTGGGGCAGAGGGAGAGAAATGCTATTGCCCCAAATTTTAGAGACTTGACGTTTACCATGACTTCAGAGTGTGCAAACACTAACTACTAAATAAATCAGGTGTTGAATTTATATGTGGTCAAAATTCCATTCCACAGTGGAGTAAAAGAAAAGAGGAGTTGTTTACTGGGTAAAACATTTCAGTTTTACAAAGATAAAATTCTAGAGATCTGTTTCACAACAATGTGAATGTATTTAACAGTACTGAACTGTACACTTAGAAATAGTTAAGATGGCAAATTTTATGTTTTTTACCACAATAAAAAATGCAAAAAAATCTATTCCAAAATTCAATTTTTATACAAATTATTACTATAAAACACTTTTAGACACTGAGAGGATAAGTGCTTTTCCTTTTGAATTAAAAAAAGCAAGCCGTTAAAGTCTATAATTTACAAAACAATTGTCAATTAAACTAAACTAAATGATTGGTTAAGAGACCCGTTTTGTTCTTCAATTAAGCATATTCTCTTCACTAATGCTTTGATGAAATCTACATGATCCTCTTTTTTTCTTCTACACTCAAACATTGACTTTTCTGTTTCCCACATTTTGCAACCCCAATGCCCTGACTCATTTCTGTTCTCTTCGTTTTTTTAAGTTTAATTAATTCCTAGTCCAAAAAGGGTCCAGAATTCAGAATAAACAAAGAACAGCAATTAAGCAACACATAACTAGACAGGATGTTTCTAGTGCATTAAAAATGACCCAGCAAGCTTTGAAATTTGAACTGGACAAATCTTAAGCAACAAACAATTCAATATGCTAGCATGCTCTTAATGACTAAAGCCATTAAAAAATATGACAAAGTTATTTGCAATATTATCTATCAATTAATTTTATGCTTCAAATAGCTAACTGGTTAATTCGCAATCTTTAAAATTAAAAATATTTCAAGCATAATTCGTCCAGCTAAACACTTATCCAATAAAGTTCCTTCACTAATACAAAATTATCTTTTCTTAAACATCTTGCTCCTGACAAAATTAAATATGTATACAGTATAAGTAAAAATGTTAAATGATGTGAATACATACAATTAGGATAGCACCATCTGGTAAGTTGTGTGTGTCTGGAGTAAAAGAGCTGACAGTCTTAGAAGAATAAAGAAGAAAATGTGGGAGGGTGAGGGGGCATAGAAAGGGAATCCAAATATTACTCACTGACAAGTCTTCTAAAACATTAGGAAGCAATGCTATCAGTGCCTTTGGATTTCTTTCTTTCCTCTACAGATAGGACTTCAAATATACAACTGCCACACAATAAATTCTGAGAGTGCTAAGAGGCTGACCCCCCCCTTTTTTTCCCAACGTTGTGTATCTAGCCCCTGAAGCTCAATAAATACATTTTTTAAATAAATGCATGTTTTTTTTTTAAGTGATTCTAGGAAAACAGTTCTTTTAAACACAGGATAAAAAAGGTTTACATAATAAGAAGGAAACATCTAATTGGCAAAGTACTGCTAAAAGACATATAAGAGGTAGCAGTTTCAGTGAGCTGGAGAAAAGTCACTTAAATGATTAAATTCTTATTCTCTCTCACAAAAAAAAAACATTATTTTTTAGGTGCTTGAAAACATGAAGAAAAACATTTTCTATTTATTAAACAAACTTCAAAGTGATACAGATAAAGTCTGCAAGTATTTAGCACTGAAGTTTATAGTCACTTTATAACTTCTATAATAGAAAACAATTTCTCATATGATGGAAATAATTAAATTAGCTTGGAAGATGATATTGCCTTTTAGGGATATAAATTTTAGCACTGCAGCTTCAGAAGACAAAAGAGACTTCAATGAAAAACAACTAAGCCTTTCCACAGTTCTCGGATTGGCCAAATTACAAGAGTCAGCCAGGTGCTCCCTTCTTACCTGCTGACCTAGTGGAAATATGGGTGGTCTATGGATTGGAAGAAAAAAAAAAATACCTACTTCTGCTTTTTTCAAATTTGCAATAAGTCTGTCTCCCTATGTGAACATCATCATTTTAAAAAACGAAGCTCAAAATATACTTTAAAAATAGTCTCAGTGACCCCTTTCTAGATAACTGAATAGTCAACATAAAGTTTCAAATTTGAAATTTATAAAAACTTTACTATTCAAAATAATAAAGATTACTCAGCTAAACACAGATATGGGTTTGCTAAGACTACACAAGCAGCCAGCTAATAATTAAATAGCCAGTAACAGTGCTAAGAGGGCTAGACACATCATATTTTCACATTCAGGTGTTATAGAAGAAAAACAGAAATAAGAAAAGCTAGCCAGATTTAAAGGGCGAAAAAAACTACAAAAAAAAAAAAAAAATCCACTATACTTAGAAGTATGCTTATACACAGTACATAGTAGGTATTATTGTAAACAGCTGATTTTTTTTTAATAATCTAGCAGCAAGGAACCCCAAAACATTTTATGTATATATTTACCCTAGATACAAAAGATCACTCATTCAAAGGAGAGAAAACAATTAGAAGCTCTAGAGTCAAGTGTGCACCCCCCCCAATATTATACAGGCAATCAGACATATTTCTATAAATGTCTGGGTACTCTTTCTAAACAAGTATCAGTTATTAAGTTATTTACTGTATCTTGGATATTGTTGGCAGTTTAAATAATATCTTCATCTGTAGATATAAAGAAACTGTTTTCATTATAGAAGGAGTTACTATTTGAGAGAGAATAATGGAAGTAAGGCCTTTGATGAAGGTAAAATCAGTAATACTGTCAGAATTAATAGATACAGAGAGGAGAAAATTGCTGCCTTTGGACAAGGAATTCAAGCTGAATAGAACCTCAGAGGCCCAAATGGGGCTATATCATTGCACTGTTTAGATCAAGCCCAGATAAGTAATCACAGAGAAAACTGAAGTACACTTTTCACAGATATTTTTAATTGGCTGACTGCATAAATTTATATTAGAAATGCAACTGTTAATGGTCAGTAATAGGTACTTTTTTATTGCCCCCCTCTTCAGTTCTTCACTATGATTGTTTAAAACTGTAATCTGACTCAGTTTTCCTTTTAAATTTAGAAAGCAAGGTAAATGCAGGGTCAATATTCTCTTAATCTATGCTTCCAATGATACTAAGATTTCAGAAACAAACATTTGGATAACTTCTCATTATCTTAAAAACAGAATCTTCTCTTCAATAGTCCCTTAATCATGTGGAATTTGTAGTATAATTTTATCATTTAACATGTGACATAATAATTTGACTTGTTGTTTTCACTTGATGCATTACATCTCAGAGTACCCATGCCATTTCATTGTATAAAATCATAATAAACTGAAAGATACAAATGTACATGGAAGTACATTTTTTGAGTTAACAAATTTATAAATTTTAAGAGAAAATGCAATAAAAAGAAAAATAAAAGGAGATCCTTAAAGGATTTTCCCCTTAGAACTTAAAAGGAAATTACCTATGAATTACCATGGATTTAATGTTTCCAGTTTAAAAGAAGAAGAAAACAAAAATAAACAAAAATCATGATATCAAAACTGAAGAGTTTTGTTCTTCTAGTACATTGATAGTCAAATTGTACTCTAGTAAAGAAACTATGATATTAAAAATTAATTCATTAGAACTTCCAACTAGCTTAAAAGCTTACAAAGATCCCATGACCACATACTTTAGCTAACAAAACACTCTGTGTTTCTTAGTCAGTACAAAAGAATCCTTCGTTCAATAGCCTTGCGACAAATTGGACATTCACTCATTCGGTCTCCACATAGCTGGCATGTTCCGTGGCCACAGAGGAAAATCATATTCTTCAGACGATCCAAACACACAGGGCACATTGTCTGTAACGTGAGATAATAAAGTAATAAATGCTGAGACATTTTGTATTTTAAAATGTACTATGTGACAACTCCATTATGTCATAATATTTTGTTGTTGTTTCAAATAATTTTGTTGCTTTTTAAAAATTTAAAATGTTATCCCTATAAAATATAAATACTGGTTGTTCTATTGAGAAAATATACAAAGAACTACATAAAGTAAATACTAAATATAAAACAAAAGATGCAAATACCAAAATACAAAGGAAATGGATGAAAACAGTCCTACTCAGCTGCTCGTGCACGAAAACACTACCACATATCAGGTGTATTGGAGGGGGGGAGCAGTGTAGAGATGAACACTTGCCAGAATGAGGCTAGATACCATACAATCTCAGTACTATCATCACTCCTGTGTTAAAAAAAAAAACAAGGAAACTAAAGCTTAATGGGGTTCAAACCTTCCTCAAGGCAAGCAGTATGCCAGAATGTAAATTCAGATTACATAGCCCCAGAGCTCTTACTCTTAAAATGTGCTATACTATTCTACTAGCAATGCAAATTCCTTAAGTTAAAAATAATTACCCTTAGCTACATATTAATAAATTTCATACTTGAAGAATTTAGTTTGTTAGGTATACTTCTGTGAAAATATTCTAGGAAGTCATATTTATTCACAAAAACATATTTAATCTTATAACAAATTTTACCTTAATACTACACTTCATTTTGAATTATATCTTTTCCCTAATAACACACAAAAAAATACATAAGCAAAAATGTCTAGATTAAAAGACATATAAGGGGCTGGGGTTGTGGCTCAGCAGTAGAGCACTCACCTACCACGTGTGAGGCCCTGAGTTCTATCCTCAGCACCACGTTAAAATAAAGGTATTGTGCCCAACTACAACAAAAAATAACTATTAAAAAAAAAGACATATAGGTTTGAAGCTTATACGGCAATGTAGTTACCAACTTTGACAATACCAGAGATTAATGTTTAAAAAAAAAAAAAAAAAAAAAGACTTGTGGTTTAAATTGTTTACCACACTCCTCCAAGGCAAACTGTTACATCTAAAAGCAAAGCTAGAGAAAAATCACATCTTTTTGGATTTTGAAAAAGCCAAACCACCTTTTTCGCATCATTAAAAGTTTCATTTTCACTAAATTTTCTAGAATTCTAAATAATTAATAACTCCTCTTATTTCTAAAAGTAAATATATCTATGTAGCCTGTGCTACTGCTTTAATATTAATATCCTTTTTCTTTTTGGTACTGGGATTAAACTCAGGAGTACCTGATTACTGAGCTATGTTACCAGACATCCCAAGTCCTTTTTTATATTTTTATTCTGAGAGAGGATTTCACTAAATTGCTAAAGCTAGCCTCAGACTTGGGATCCTCCTGCCTCAGCTTTCCAAGTTGCTGGAGTTATAGGCATGTGCCACCATGCCTAGCTAATATCAATACTTTCTTAATTACAGCTGATATTAGTTTTTGTCTGTTAAAGAGACAAGGTGGTAATAGAAAGATGAGATATTTAAGTCAAGAGAGTTATTTAGATGTTTTCTTTAGTTTTCCTAATTAACCTTAATAGGTGTTCCTCCAAGAAATCCCAACATTTCTCAGAAAATTAGTTTGATTAAAACTACTTAAATACTAAGGTGATAAAATATGATCATATGGATTTTTAAGAAAGAATAAACTTGTTTTGGATGTAAGTAGTACTGAAGGCTGGGGCTATAGCTCAATGGAAGAACGCTTACTTAGCAATGTGCAATGCCCTGGGTTTCATCCCCAGCACCACTAAAAAAAGAGTAGAGCTGAATTTATTCTTTTAGGATCCATAAGAGAATTCAGTTAAGTCTCATCAGTGCATACAATACTCTGGTTTCTCTTCAGACAACATAAATCTTTCACCTTTTATTCCAATAATATATATATAAATTAGTAAAAGGGAAAAAAATTTCATTATTCAATGTAAAAGGCTAGGGATGTAGCTCAGTGGTAGAGAACTTGCCTGGCATGTGTTAGATCATAGTCTCAATCCCTAGCACTGCAAAATAAAACAAACAAACAAAAAATCCACAAAATTTAAATTCATACTAAGATAAAATGCTTTTCAAAAATCCACAAAATTTAAATTCATACTAAGATAAAATGCTTTTCATAGAAGAAAAAGATCAACTTTAAGTGAAATGAGAAAAAAACGGAGATGTTAGGAGCTTCAGAATTCTTTAAAATGTTTTATTTTGTATCAGAATGAGTCAGATATGTTTCAATCTACTTAAGAAACTTTAAAATCCTATTTATCTTTACTTACTTACTATATAACAATTGCTAAGTATGGGATTTAAAAAAAGAAAATGAATGCAATCAAAGTTTTCATCTTTTCATATGGGTGTTTAAATACCTAATAAATACATTATAGTCAATTCTAAACCAGTGGTGAATCATTATCTTGGGTTACTATCTATGACTACGTTACTTTCTTATAAATTCAGAAAGTGAACTCACTGAGTTATAACTGCATGGTTATACTGATGTAATGCTAAATCACAGAAAGAACATTTTTGCTGCTCAAACCTTTGAATCAGAATAAGCTGTTGGGTTAAATGGTAAGTATTATGGTTTAGATGTGGTGTCCTCCAAAAGCTCATGTGTGAAGACAATGCAAGAAGTTTTAGAGGAGAAATGATTGGGTTATAACTTTTTCATCGAATTAATTAATTCAGTGAATTAATTAACCTAATCAGTGAATTAATTCCTAATGGGATTAACTGAGTGGTACCTGGAGACAGGTGGGGTGTAGCAGGAGGGAGTGGTTCACTGGGAGTGTGGCTATTAGGTATATATTTTGTCTCTGGAGAGTGGAGTCTCTGCTTTCTGATCACCATGTGAGATGCTTCCCTCCCACCACACTCTTCTGCCATGATGTTGAGCCTCACCTTAAGCCCCTAGGAATGGAGTCAGCCTTCTATGGACTAAGACCTCTGAAACTGTGGGCCCTCAAATAAACTTTTCATCTCTAAAATTTTTCTGGTCAGACCTTTTAGTCACAGCAGCAAAAAAAAAAAAAAAAAAAAAAAACTGAATGAACAGTTAAGGCCGGGCCAAAAAAAAAAAGGACTTGCTTTTTTATGTACCTCATACCTCATACCTCCAAATTTCAGCCAGTTTCTTTCTCTTGTTGATTTGGTTAAATATTGAGTAGATATACTCCTTTGTTGATATGTATAAGATATTAAAAACAACATAACCAAAACTGAGTTTAAAGTATGGAATGCTATTTTCACTTTTGAAACCCCTTCAACAACTTCCTCAATCCCTTCCATCCACCATTTATTGATAACCACTATTCTGAATTTTACATTTGCTTTACTATGCAAATACTCACTCTCTCTCTCTTTCCTTTCTATCAAAGTATCACATGTACACAAATATATATATAAATCATAAAAGCTCACAAACTGATAAAACTCAGGTAACTGGCTCTAGAAACTTCCCTTGTGCCTCCAGTCAAGAAAACCACAACCCTTAACTTTAAATGCCTCATATATGATTTTTTCCAAGTTTTTCTTCCTAAACAATACCCTGTTCAGTTTTGTTAGGCAATGACAAACTATCTTCCAAAGTGTTTTTTCTAATTCATATTCCACCAGCAGTGTAAGAGTTATGGCTACTATACATTCTTTGTTAGATTGGACTTTCCCCACTCTAACAGATTTGAAAAGGTCCCTCACTGTGGTTTTCCTAGTTAGTAATGTGGTTGAGCATTTTTTCCCATATTTATTAGTCATTTACATGTTTTCTACTTTGGAAAAATACCTGGCTAAATCTCCTACTCTGACACTATTCATTACAAATATTCAAATGCTACAAGTAATACAATATTTTAAACTATGCTACCTAGAGAAAATTCAACTACTTTTACCAAAAAGTATCACATAGCATCTGAGAACTACTGTTCAACGTAACAAAATCATTACCTGCTCCTTAATGTCCTGTAACTGTTGCTGCAACTTTTGCACATCTGCATTGACATTGGTATTATCCTTGTCCTTTTGTAACACTGGAATATTCCCGCTTGCTATAACAGAGATAAAAAAATTTTAGTTATTCCTGTTTTAACATAAAATGATATTTCTAAAATTATTACTATTTTGTTTATTTAAAAACAAGACTATATATAAGAATCTTTAAAATATTTTTCATGCTTGGACAATAGATACAATAGTTACATTCTTTAAGCTTCAAAAATACTGGCTTGCACATTAATTTCTAATTTTATTTAACACTGTTAAGACAACAATCCACAGACTTCTAGATTTTCCAAGGCTCTTCCTGCTTTGTTTGGAAGTTCACAAATATATTTCATGCTTATTTTCTCTGCTCTTATACCACAGAACTCAAAAAATCAGGTAGCAGTTTTGGCAGTCCTAATTAAAGTCTCTCAGATTATTTTTATGAAGACACACAAAAAACTCCTTTCTTTATGTCCAGATTTGCTTCTTGTTACTGATCTGAAATGAGGAACTCAAGAAAGGCCTTTATCAGTAGACTGCAAAAATAAAGGGAAATCCTTAATTTCATGTTTCCTATTCTCTGTATTCTTGGTCTTTTACTCCTGGTCATCCCTAGGATTTTTATTCTGCTCTATTTGTGAAAAAAGACAAAAGCTTTGGACAGAAGTGAGTACAATAATGTTTTTTCTCATCTGTTCAAAAACACATTTATATAACAAAGAAACCATCTGGCTAAAAGACAAAAAATAATTTTAAACAGCTGTATTATTTAAAAGGCTGAAGGTAATGACTGGGGACATAATTCAGTGGTAGAGTACTTGCCCCACATGCATAAGGCCCTGGCTGGGTTCAATCCTAGTACCACAAAATCAAATTTAAAAAGTAATTATTTTTCATTTTTCTACTTGTTTGCTATGTTACAGTTTAGCATACCTACTATTCCATAAAATACAAACAACTTAAATAAACTTGGAGACCTTCAACATAAAGAAACCAGGTTTATATTTTTGCAAACTGAAAAAATAACTTGTAATATGATGTTCCCCCTCAATATACACTAAATTGGGTTCATGTGTACCTCAATGGAACAGCATGTAGTTAGCATGCACAAAGCCCTGGATTTCCCGCCCTCCAGCATCACCCAAAATTTTATCTTAAAAATAGAGAGCAAATATTCATTTAAAAAAATATTTAGCTTTTTCGTTGTAGTTGGGCACAATACCTTTATTTTATTTATTTATTTTTATGTGGTGCTGAGGATGGAACCCAGGATCTCTCATGTGCCAGGCAAACGCTCTACTGCTGATATTCTTTAAGCAAGAATACAATATTCTTTATACCACACATGAGGATCCTCAAAAGACATATATTTTAAGGTCTATAATCTATAATCTCAAAATTATAATGAAAGCACCAGAAAACTATACTGGTTCCGCTGTGTGGATCCAACTCACTTAGCTTATTTTTCATAAAGCAACAATGTATTAAAAATGGGAAGAGTGGGGCTGAGGTTGTGGCTCAGTGGCAGAGCACTTGCCTAGCGGGTTCGATCCTCAGCACCACATATAAATAAATGAAAAATAAAGGTATGTCAACAACTAGAAAATATTTTTTTTAATTGTTAAAAAATAAATAAAATAAATAAATGGGGAGAGATATTCAAGAAAATCCCAACAAGAAAGCAAATAAGAAAATGCTTTAAGAAAATTCACTTACAGATATCATCAGCGGCATCTTCTGAACTTTTTCCTCCACAGCACATAATGAAAGGCACTCTCCGTTCAACTACTGCCCGACACTGTACACACTTTTTCATTAGGCTAGCACAGTCTGAAAATTAGTAACACAAACATGTCTTACAAGAAAAAGCATCAATTAAAATATTGCCTTTTGCTACTTATTTCTATTAAATTTTACACTTAAAACATTAATAAGGGGCTGGGATTGTGGTTCAGTGGTAAAGTGCTCACCTAGCATGCACAAGACACTGGGTTCGATCCTCAGCATCACAATACCAGACCTTAAATTATATTACAAAGCAACAGTAACAAAACAACTTGGTATTGGCACCAAAACAGACTTGTAGACCAATAGTAAAGAATAGAGACAAATAGTAAAGACACATAGTAAAGACAATAGTAAAGACATAGAGACAAACCCACATAAATATAGTTATCTCATACTAGACAAAGGCGCCAAACACATTTATTGGAGAAGACTGTCTCTTCAACAAATGGTGCTGGGAAAACTGGAAATCCATATGCAGCAAAATAAAATTAAGTCCCTATCTCTCACCATGCACAAAACTCAATTCAAAGTGGATCAAGGACCTAAGCATTAAACTAGAGACCCTGTGCCTAACAGAAGAAAAAGTAGGCCCAAATCTTCATCATGTCAGATTAGGCCCCGACTTCCTTAATAAGACTCCTATAGCAGAAGAAATAAAATCAGGAATCAATAAATGGGATGAATTCAAACTAAAAAGTTTCTTCTCAGCAAAAGAAATAATCAGTGAGGTGAACAAACATTTTGGTAGCAAATTTTTACCATACGCATATCAGATAGAGCACTAATCTCTAGGATATATAAAGAACTCAAAAAACTTAACTCCAAAAAAAACAAATAACCCAATTAGTAAATGGCCAAGGAACTGAACAGACAATTCTCAGAAGATGATATTCAATTAATCAACAAACCTATGAAAAAATGTTCAACATCTCTAGCAATTAGAGAAATGCAAATCAAAACTATGCTGCGATTTCATCTTACTCCAGTCAGAATGGCAGCTATTAAGAATATAAACAACAAGTTTTGTTGAGGATATGGGGGAAAAGGCATACTCATACATTGCTGGTGGGACTGCAAATTGGTGCAACCAATATGGAAAGCAAATTTGTGCAACCAATATGGAAAGTTTGAATTCATCCCATTTATGGAGATTCCTTGGAAAACTGGGATTGGAACCACCATTTGACCCAGCTATCCCGCTCCTTGGTTTATACTCAAAGGACTTAAAAATAGCATACTATAGGAACAGAGCCACATCAATGTTTATAACAGCACAATTCACAATAGCTAAAATGTGGAACCAACCTAGATGCCCTTCACTACATGAACTGGATAAAGAAACTGTGGTACATATAAACAATGGAATATTATTCAGCATTAAAAGAGAATAAAATCATGGCATTTGCAGGTAAATGGATGGAGCTGGAGAATATTATGCTAAATGAATTAAGCCAATTCCAAAAACCCAAACGCCAAATGTTTTCTCTGATATGTGGATGCTGATCCATAATGAGAGCAGCAGGGAGCATGGGAGGAATAGAAGAAATTTAGATAGGGCAAAGGGGAGGGAAAGGAGGGAGCATGGGGGGTAGGAAATACAGTAGAATGCGATGGACATCATTACCTTAAGTACATGTATGAAGACATGAATGGTGTGACTCTACCTTGTATACAACCAGAGACATGAAAAATTGTGCTCTATATGTGTACTATGAATTGAAATGCATAAATAACAATTTAGAATAAATAAATTTAAATTTATTTTTAAAAATATAAACTGATACAACAGAGTACATTCAGCCTAATCTACTACTCCAAGCAGAGGAAAATAGCTGACAGTCTGATATTCTATCAGTCTGATAGAATATATAGAGATTGAATATATATACATATATCTATATATATTCTATAAATTTTGTTTCACTTCATATTGTTGTAATTATAACTGAGGAAGTTTCATACAGGCTACTTACTTTCACAAGCACACATGTGTCCACAAGGCTGAAAAAGAACAGCTGCTTTCTTGTCAGAGCATACCACACATTCTTCAATCTACAGTGAAGAAGCAAAAGCACAGAATAAAAAACTACAGATAAATCTAATAACTCTAACAACTCCTTTTATATCCAAATACAGGATATAAATGTGTATTACATTTCTCTGTCCTTAATACACACACATCCCCTCTATCTTCTACTTTCCTAGTTGCTCATTTTCACATATTTATGCACTCTACCTTAACAGGCGCTATTTCTGCATTTGTCTCCCTTCCCAAACTAAAAAATCATGTAAAAAAACTTCATTTCCTCTGAAGTCAAGAAGAAAGGGCTGGACTTCAGTTTTTTTCCAGAAACTACATTTGAAAGGGAACTGATAGGATAATGAACAAATCAGAGTATAAAAATAAATAAGAGAAGATAGATATATAACATTAATAAAAATCTAGCCAGATGAATCATATTGTTAAAGTTCAAGAGGGATTTTTCTGTTACGTACATATAAGGAACTCTAAAAGCACACTATTTTGGAAGTTGGTCAATTCCCATACTGCCTGGGGCCCAAAGCTTTGGATTATTCTTTCTCCCTAAACTACAAGTCTTCCAATCTTTCTATAATTTCTCTCAACGTTAGCTCCTCTCTTCATATCTACTAGATTAATTCAATTTTGATGTGTGACTATTAACAACCTTGGCTCTGGTTTCCTTTTTCCCCTCACCCAATCTCTAGTGCCCTTGGCTTCACATTGGTCTACTACCCATTCTTTGTCTTTCTAACACAAGGTCATATTTAGCTCTTTCTTGTGTCATTTAAAACTACTCTCCAAAAACGATAACCACCACCCACCTATAACTTCCCAAAATTCCAAGCATATGCTCACATGCATTCTCACATACCCATGTGCAAGTGTACTCTTGCACACGCCCCCTCCCCAACTTTCTCAACTTATGCCTCAATATGTACACAGAATTTACATAGTTGAAGTAATAACAGAATTCAGTAAAACATGGTTAGTTAGGACCCTATTATTGCTGGATTCTAAATCTAGCCAACACTGAATCATCTAACATTGTTTTTAAAGAGTTTAAGATAATATAGTAAATTGATTTAACAACCATATATTTACTCATTCTCCCATTAAAAAAAAAATCTTTGAAAGCATAATTTTCCTCCCAGGAGTGGAATTATTAAGTGAAAGCATGTGATATATGAGAATGGCCTCCCAGCCTCCAGCAGTGTTTAGAAAATGACTATTTCATACTTTTCTTGTTAGCATTTTTTGGAAACTTATTTTTGCAATTTCAACAGAAATGGTCCGTGTTAATTTTTTATGTGTTTGTAATTCTCTAATTGCTATAAAATCCATGCTTCCAAATCCAACAAAATACCAGTTTTATTATTTGTTTTACTTTCATGAATATGTTCACTACCTTTTAACCACTTGGGGTCACTATTTCTTTATAGTCAAACACTCTAAAATCAATCCAGCAAAACTGCTGGGTGGGCATTTTAGTTCTCATACTTTTCTACAGGTTTGAAAATTTCACAGTATACAATATAAAGTAGATTTACATAAATCTTTAGGTTACAGAGGGCTTTGGAAGAAAAACAGTAGATAATATTTTTTAACTGTAAAACTTAAGGTATAAAAAAGGAAAAACATTGAGCTAAAAATTTTTTCTGAGAGTAAAAGTTACATTCAAATAATAAATTAGGTTGGCAAACTAAGATAAAACTGTAAACCAGCAATAAATTCAGAAATTCTTAGTCCTAATAAATGTATAAATTATACATTCTTATATTTTAAAATGTTATTTGGAAGAACAAAATTAAACAAATCATATTAGATAGTCTCTTCTATCATTATTTATAGTCTCAAAAAACTTCATAAAATGATAAAATACTACATAAAAAAAAAATTACCTTTGTCCTGGACTGAACTTGTTCTTTACAGATGAGGCATTTTTTGACTCGTGGAGAACATAAAGAACAGGTTGCAATATGTCCACAAGGGCCAAAAAGAGTATCTCTCTTCATATCTGAGCACACCATACACTCTTCTAAGGTTTCAGAATCATTACTGATCATAGAAGGACTCCGAGAACCTACTTGACCACTAATAAAGGAAAATATTCCAAATTAAGCCCATCAAAATATTTCAGTAACAAATAACAATTTAGAATAAATTGTAGCTCAATAGTAGAGTGCTTGCCTACCACATGTGAGGCACTAGGTTGAATGCTCAGCACTACATAAAAATAAACAAACAAAATGAAAGTATGGTGTCCATCTATAACTAATTTTTTTAAAATTTCAGTAACAAATTCATTAATTGTCTTTAAAACATCTACAGCAGGGCTGGGGATGCGGCTAAGCGGTAATGCACTCGCCTGGCATGCGCGGGGCACTGGGTTCAATCCTCCACACCATATAAAAAAAATAAAGATGTTGTGTTCACCGAAAACTAAAAATAAATATTAAAAAATTCTCTCTCTTGGAAAAAAAAAATCCACAGCACTATTAGTATATGCAAAAACAAGTGTTTATGTTAAAAAAATCAAGTGTTCATATAAATATCTTTATATGAAATCCTGTATATTGTATTTTGCTATCTATCTATCCATCTCTCTCTCTCTCTCTCTCGCTCTCTCTCTCTCTATATATATATATATACACACACATCTCTATCTGCTTCTACTATTATTTCAAACTTCAAACTACATGAATCCTCCTCACTCAATAGAAAAGGATGAATCTTCTAACAAAGAAATAAAAAAACATTTTAACATTAACAATACTCAGAATCTGTTGTGTGTATACACACATACACACATATAAAAGCAGAAGGAGGACTAGGAATAAAACAAAAATTCTAACTAGCATCCATGTTAGTTATACTAACTAAAGACAAGATGAGGCATTACCAGAGTCCACAACTTATAGAACACTTCAAAAAATATGACACTCCAGCTGCTTTTTGGACATTTCATTAAGTTTATCCTTAAGGAGTTTAAAATTATGTTACAGAAAGACAAAATATATCTATAAAAATATAGATACAAAACACAGAAATACATATGTGTGACTAATTACACCTACAGAAAAGGTACTGTTTCTACCATAAGCTTCAGAAACTCATGAAAACACACAGGTTCTATCCTTGGCTCCACTGTTAAAAAGTTATTACAGTGTTTCTAGGTTTATGTAAACACTCTTATTATAGTACCTTGTATCTATCTATAGATGCATCTTTCTGTAATAGAATTTAATATTCCTTAAGTATACACTTAAATACATATAATGATATATCACATTCGCCAATAACACAGCTCCATGCATGGGTTCCAAAGAGATGCCATTTCATCACTACACATAAATTATGAGAAGTAAAAGAACACAAAGGTCAAGGGATATCCACTGAAATGCTTAGCAACAAGAAATGGACATAAAGGGCAATAATATTGCACAGCAATATTAGGATAAAACAGTAGAGATGTGTTCCTTTTTGTATATCTATAATATCTCATAAGAAAAATATTTAAATCATAAAAATATCACTGACATATTTTACTTTCAGAAAAAAAGGCAAATGTGAAATAATCATCTTTAGAGAAAACTCCACAGGGAATTGGTTTCCCTTATTTGTTCACCGTTTCAATCCTTCATTGATACTTCACTGAGTGCCTGTCAGGCTCTATTCAGGATGCTAGAATTGTTACCAAGTTTAGTAAGAGATGTATTTTGTTCATAAAATATAAATTGTCCCTCTTAGAAAAATATTAAAATTTTAAATATATCTAATGTCACAGAAAATTTACTAGTAACATGTTTTCTTTCTTTCTTTCATTTTTTTAGTACCGGAGATTGAACTCGGGCACTCCACCACTGAGTCACATCCCCAGCCTTATTTTGTATTTTATTTAAAGACAGGGTCTCACTGAGTTGCTAAGTGCCTCCTTTTTGCTGAGGCTGGCTTTGAACACCTTTTCTTACAGATAAATTCTTCTAACACATACATTCCTAGAAAATCAATAGTTTTAGAAAAGTATCTTGAACATACTGTGCATAAAGCAGTACACTTAACAACATGGAAAACAACATGAAATAACAGATACTTTTCAGGAAAGAAAGGAGCAACAAAAGGATACAGGAATTGTACAAAGACACTTTCAATTCCTCTATTATATAACCACATAATACTTTATGGAATATTAAAGTTTATGATAATAAATAATACACACCTGACTTTTTCTTTATGACACTTTGCCAACGCTTTGCAGAGACTTGGATCAGGACAGAGATCAAGTGGAGATTGACCCTTCTTATTTCGAATGCCAAGGTCAGCGCCATTGGCTGCCAAGAAACAGGCAATAGATGCTGCACTCTTCTTCTCTGCCCCCTGGGTACCAAGTCCCATTATTAACTGAAATCAAATGAAAAGAACCATAATTTTTTCATTAGGAGTCTGCTATCAATTATTACTATAGTATATTATATACATATGTGTGTGCTTGCACAGGAGCACAAGTGGTGAATATCTATGAGTTTCCTTTCTATCATTCAGTCCTCTTTCCCCTACATCCCTCAATTTTCATAGGCATATAATTTGAAAATTGATTTATCCTCCAGTTGTAACAGGGGAAAAAGTGGCTCAGTCCAATCAGATATCCACCCCACCTATGTAAGTACTTCAGGGACAGATACACAATCCCAATCAGGTCAATTAAGGCCAATAAAACTCAACAACAAGACTTCTGGTTGAGATACTGAAGAAATAGTTCTCTTTTCTCTTCAATTTGGCTCTGAAGATGCTAGAAAACAACTTGAAATAATGAAGAGAAAGACAGCTGAGAAAAGAAACTAACTATAAATTTACTAAGCATCTATAATGTACTCAGTACTATACTACATCAAATACTTTCCATGATCTTTATAACAGATTCTGTAGGCAGATACTTCCCTCTCTCCATTTTAAAATGAGAAAAAGGGGAGGCACAAAGGAGTTAGAAAATACACCCACAGCCATACAATAAGACAGTAATTCTGAAACATTTTGGTCTCAGAATGCTTTATATTTTAAAAAACTATTCAAACGCTTATGTGAAAATCTAAAGGACTTAGAATAGCTACACTTTGAGGGAGGAGAAGAAAATTGGACAACTTACACTATTTTATTTCTACATTATAAAGCTACAATAATCAAGACAGTTGAGCTGGGATCACCTAGCTAAAAACAGATGAAAAAAACAAAATCCAAAGAGACCTTCAAATGTGTCGTTAATTGACTTTGGATAAACGTACAAGACAGTTCAGTAGGAATAAACAGTCTTCAACAAATGGCACAGGAACTGAATTTCCACAAGCAAGAAAATGAACTCTGGGCAAAGGGGAGGGAGAGGTGGAGAGGGAGCATGAGGGCAGGAAAGATGGCAGAAATGAGAAGGAGTCATTACTCTAGGTACATGTATGACTGAACATAATGGGTGACAGCTATGTCATGTACAACCAGAGAAATGAAAAGTTGTGCTACAATTGTGTACAGTGAAAAAAAAAAGAAGACTCAGAAAATGAAAGCTAATGTTACTTATAATAAATACCAATAAAAAACTTTAAACACTAAAAGCAAATGTTTAAAATTAGTATTAAATACTTTTTTCTTTTTTTCCCAAAACCAAAAGAAATTTTATTGTGAATGAGATGATATTATAGGACAGTGAATATGTCCTTGTAAATAACATTACTAGTAAATAAACTGAAATGGAAAGAAGTGAAGAAATAAGTCCTAAGTGTCTACATTTAAATATGAGACAAAATGTCTTCTATCTTGATAAATAAAATGCTACTTCTATTTTTTTGTTGTTGCACATGGACACAATGCCTTTATTTTGTTTGTTTATTTTTATGTGGTGCTGAGGTTTGAACCCAGTGCCTCACACATGGTAGGCAAGTGCTCTACCACTGACCCATAACTCCAGCCCGACTTCTATCTTACTTTAGCTGATAACCCCTTGCTGATTCTCTGTTAACATTAGGTGTGAATACTTGAGTCAACTTTGAGACTCTTAATTTGCACTTTAATTAACATTGTTCTGAACAAAAGACTATGAAATGCTTTTAAAATCTCAAATGTGAAGATATTTAAAATCATATTTTTACTATTTTTCTTTGACTTAATTGCATGGTGGTAAAAGAAACTGACCTCATTAAAAGAAATTATTTGGTATTTATAGATTCTTGATTTAGTGCCTAAAACACAGTCCAACTTTTATAAATGATTCATGAGTGCTTAAGAATGATTATTCTGGGGCTCGGGATGTGGCTCAAGTGGTAGCATGCTTGCCTCACATGCATAGGGCACTGGGTTCAATCCTCAGCACCACATAAAAATAAGATAAAGATATTGTATCCACCTAAAACTAAAAAATAAACATTAAAAAAAAAGAATGATTATTCTGTAATAGGTGCAGAATTGTACATGTTCACTCCATCAAGCTTGTTATTTGTCATTAAAATTTTCTATATTAAAAAAAAAAAAGAAAAGAAAACAAACTCTGACCCATATGTCATACTATATGTAAAAATTAACTCAAGGGCTGGAGTTGTAGCTCAGTGGTAGGGCACTTGTCCAGCAAGTGTGAGGCACTGGGTTCGATTCTTAGCACCCATATAAATAAGTGAATAAAATAAAGGTTCATCAACATCTTAAAAAAGTATTTAAAAAAAAAAATTAACTTGTGGCTCAAGCAATAGGGCTCTCGCCTGGCATGCGCGGGGCGCTGGATTCGATCCTCAGCACCACATAAAAGTAAAATAAAGATGTTGTGTCCACTGAAAAATAAAAAATAAATATTAAAAAATGTTTTCTCTCTCTCTTTTAAAAAAAATTAACTGAACTATATAACAGCTAAAACTTTTATAAAGTTCTATGAAACAAGAGAAAACCTTAGTGATCTTGGGTTCAGCAAAGATTTCTCAGAAAGGACATAAAAGCACAAATAAAAGAAGGGTATAAAACTAGATTTCACCCAAATTAAGAATCTGTGCTCTGCCATAAAGACTGTTTTAAAGCCAGGCTCAGTATTAAGCCTGCCTGTAATCCCAGCTTCTCAGGAAGCTGAGACAGACAGATGATCATAAATTCAACCTGGGCAACTACTGAGACACCATCTCAAAAAAAAAAACATATTAAAAGAAGGAAAAGACAAGACACACAGACACAGACACACACACACACACACACACACACACACACACACACACACTCCTTGTTTCTTGCATGTCATACCCTGCACTATCCCAAGACTCAATTTGGCAAGAAGGCCATTAACAGATGTGGCCCCTTGACCTTGAATCCAAACCATTTAGATCCAGATAAGGATCTTGAGAAAAACGTGGATTAAATGAAGCCTTACTTCTTAGAGCTAAGAAGAATGGAATAACCTAAGTTAGTGAAAAGGTGGAAAAAATTAAACATTCACCTTGGTTGTCCTCTGTTTGAGAAGAAAATAGTTATGGATTCATGAAAAGTAATTATATACTCAACTGATGCATTTCCACCTGTGGTTTAGCTACACTTTTTATAACTGCACTCTTCAATGGCTGACAACTTCTGAATATGCTAATTATATGCATAATTCTTGAAAAGTTTTTTTCTATTTTCCTTTGGTGGTACTGGGGATTGAACCCAGGGCCTCACACATGGGAGACAAGTGTTCCACCACTGAGCTATATCCCCAGTCCTTAACAAGTATTTCTGAACATTACTGACTAAGCTATCATTTCTATACAAAAAATTTACAAAAGTATTGTGTCAATTGTTATGACAGAGAGAAGGAAGGGAGGGAGGAAAGAAGCCATTGACAGGGAGAAAATACTTACTCATCACATATATGATAAAGAATTTGTATTCAGATTATATAAAGAACTCTTGAACTCTTGAATCATTAACAACTAAACAGACTCAATGGTTAAAAAAAAAAAAAAAAAAAAAAACTTGGCTAACACAAAAGAGGTCCTGGGTTTGAGCCTCAACACCACAAACAAAACAACAAAAAGAGCTCAACAAAATAATAAAAAAGAGATTTGAGGAGACATTTCACCGAATATATGTGGTGACAAGCATATGAAAGGATACTCAGTATCAGTAATCATTAGGGAGATGCAAATCAAAACCATAAGATGAGGGCTGGGGTTGTGGCTCAGCGGTAGAGCACTTGCTTAGCACATGCACGGCCCTGGGTTCAATCCTTAGCACCACATAAAAATAAAGATATTGTGTCCAACTACAATTAAAAAATAAATATTAATTAAAAAAAAAAGACAACACCATTCCATGCCTATTTGAAAGGCTGTAAACTAAAAAAGAAGAACTGAACAACTTTTCCTAAGAATGTGGAGGCAACTTAGGTAGTACTGACTAGCATTTCGTACATAAACTAAAATTCCTGTAGTTTACTTGTCTGCACTGGGGATTGAACCTAGGGAAGCTTTACCACCAAGCTACATATCCAGTTTTTGGTGTTTTTTTTTTTTTTGAGACAGGGTCTTGCTTAATTGCCCAGGCCTTGAAATTGAGATTCTCTCATCTTAGCTTCCTGAGTAGCTAGGATTACAGGCATGCACCACCACACCCAATCATAAACTAAAGTTCTAAGTATGTAGGTCTGATAAAATATTGTATAAGATACGGATTAGATGAGTAGTAAATATAAGATATTGCATTAGAATATGCTTCCATTGATACTAAATGAAAGACTCTTTACTCACTGTGTTTTTTGACGGCTCCCAGGCAGCATCTACCTTCCCCACATCCTGCATATCCTGCAGCTGACGTAGCTGAGACAAAGTGTGATGCCTCAGAGCTTCATGCAAAGGAGTATCTCCATCCTTATCCTGAATATCTAGTTTGGCACCTGCACGAACCAAAAGCTAAAAGAGAAAAAGATATGTCAAGTTAATAACATGTTCACACCCATAAGAAACTTCTATGTGTATAAAGTTAAGTGTGAGAGCACCCTGTACCTACCTGAAGGAGTTACTATTAAGCTAATGATTTTGATGTCTTTGCTTTCTACTATTCTACAGTGTTGTGGTTCCTTACAAAGAATGATGTGCTCTGGTTACTCAAAGAGATTAAAATGAAGAAAACAGTAAGAAATGAGAATCAATATGCAGCTCAATTTATCTACTCTGAAAATGAAAACTGGGGTAAATTTAGGACTTTGTTTTCTACTTTTAATTTTAGATATTAAGTAATTTTAAGCTCTTTAGGGGAAAAAATCATACTGTTCAAAATTCTTTTGTTATTTAAACAAAGAAGTATTCTCTTTGGTCAATTTTCTTCAAATGTATCCTCATGAGGCAAGTTCAAATATCGTTGAAGATATTTTGGCAAAAGGATTTCAAAAATAAATGTGAAACAGTGTTTGCTAAAATACAACCTTTTAGATAAAATGCATAGCAGACATATTTCAATAAATGACTTAAGCAGTAGATACGTTTATTTAAGATTCTGCTTACAGTACTCTAATAATTTTCCTATCCTTTCTACAAATAACATCAATGAGATATTTAGAAAAATACCATCTGTAGAAATCAATCTCAAGCATATGTCTTACTTGTCTTGGCAAATTATGTTATTTTTTCTATATTCCAATATTTCTCAAATTTGAAAAATCATCAGAAGTACCTGTGTAATTTTTAAACTAGGGATTTTTTCCATCAGAATCCTAAAGGTTCTGATTTGTTTGTTCTGAGGTAAGGCCCAAGAATTACTTTTCTAGAGCCAGTTAGGGTGGCACACACTTATAATCCCAGCAACTCAGGGGGCTGAGGCAGGAGGATCACAGGTTCAAGACCAGCCTGAGACCCAGCCTCAAAACAAGTAAGTAAATAAAAAGAGCTGGGGGTGTACCTCAGCAGTAGAGCAACTCTGGGTTTAATCCCCAGTACTAAAAATAATAAAATTTCCTACCATCAAGTTCCCAGGTGATACTGATGCTGCTGCTTCAGCCTCCAAACTTGAAGAACCACTGCGCTACAAAAATATTTAAACCAATACTCTTCCAACTCTTTTTTTTTGAATCATCAGATTAGTAAAATAAAAAATAAATCTCAGCTGTTTTGGAATTTATAGCAGCAAATGTCCAGCTGAAGCTATTCATTTGTATTTTACTCTGTTATACACATTAAAAGGGAATATGCTTTTTAAAACTAATTTACATGTTACACTGAAATTTTCTCATTTAATATTCTGCGAATTCAGAAATTTAATAGAATGATAGACTTTGAACTTAGAATTTTGCTAGAAATTACCCAAATGACGCAAAATATTACCCTAAAATTTTGTGACAGACTATGCATTTTGGGATGTGGGGGGAACACTCTGGGGCAGTCAATGACGAACCACATCCCCAGTCCTATTTTGTATTTATTTAGAGACAGCGTCTCACTGAGTTGCTTAGCGCCTCACTTTTGCTACAGCTGGCTTTGAATTCGTGATCCTTCTGTCTCATCCTCCCAAGCCACTGGGATTACAGGTGTGTGCCACCACACCCAGCCCATTTTTGAGAAGTTTAACACTATATCATTTCAATTTTCAAGAAGTTCTAAAACTCTGGATAAAAATACAACAGTAAGGGGCTGGGATTGTGGCTCAGTGGTAGAGCAGGTTGCCTAGCATGTAGGAGGCACTGGGTTTGATCCTCAGCATTACATACAAAAATAAATAAAATAAAGTTATTTATTTTTAAAAAATCTGTAAGCCAATATTTATGTCAATAAATACTTTACCCTAACAATTTGGGTGTGTTGTCGTTCAACAGCAAGGTGTAGGGCAGTTTGTTGGTTCACATTCTGGATATCTAGGTTTGCATTACCCTGAAGAACAACAAAAAATTTTAGGCGGTTATATTTTGACAACAGTGAAGAACAGTTAATTAATTATTCATAAGAAATAAACAACACTGGATACTGTTGACCATCTTCTCCTTCAAAGCTAAAATGATATTATTCTTATAGGATAACAGGTCCTGCTACTATAGGGAAAATGGATGGGGCAGTAAATTTCTAAAGTAGAAGAACAAGTTTAAAACTTTCTTTTTTCTATTATAGTGATTCCATCCAAGAACAAAGGGCAAAGCATAGTAGAGGTCAAACAAAACTCTTTCAATCTCCATTATACAGCGACAGAAACAATCAACTGCTCTGAACTGTAAAGACTTCTGAAGCTACTGAGTTTTGATAGTGGCTTTAAATTTACTATAATGACCTGATAAGTTCAATTGTTCTTGTTACATAATTGAGCTCTTCCACATTCTATGAAAAGAAACTTTGCTTGAGATGAGAAAAAGATGATATTTAATTAGTACATTAAAAAAAAAAAAAGGCACTAAACAGAGAGCAGGAAGTCCTATCCAGTATCCTACAGGACTTTTATGAGAACAGGTATTGATTAATGAGAACAAAGGACTATATAAAGAACAGCTGAAGCCTAAGCATAGGGAAAAGGACCTGAGGAGCAAAGCAACTGAACTTGTGAGTCAGGGGGCCTTGGTTCAAGCTCTGTCATTTATGTGAACTTCAGCAAGCATTACACCATTTCATACCTATTTCTCAGTTCTAAGGTGGCAACCACAACTTACTTCATGGCGTTTATGTAAAGATTAAGAAAGTTAACATGTAAAACTGCCTAAACACAATATCTAGTATAATAAAAAAAATTAAGTAAAATTAAGAAAAGAGATAGAGGTTTGGGATATAAGTCAGTGGTAGAACACTTGCTTAGCAAATGCAAAGTCCTAGGTTTGATTCTTGACACCACATAAATAAAAAGAGTAAAATATTCAGAAGATATTGTTTTGTTTCAGTCTTAAAACTATTCATGCCCTCTGATGACAACTTTAATAGCCACCTATGCCTTTGCTTGCAGTATCAAGTAGAGTTGATACTCCAGTAATACTGCATCATATTTTGAAAGATGGGAGTTCCTTCTTTGTTCTTATTATAATATTTGTTTCTTGGAGTATGGTCCTGAGGTACTTGATCTTATCATGTCTGTTCTCATACAAATGTGAACAACGGGGGATTTTCTTTTGAAGTTTCCTGAGCTTCTCTATCATTTAGGTTTTGCTATTCTGGTAGGATGGAGCTATTCTGAATAAAGCTGCTCTGCACATTAATACAAGTATTTGTGTGGAAATGTCTCTTCTTGGGTACAACCCTAGTAGGGAGGATGCCAGGCCATATAGTGAATACACGTTATCTTTGTAAGAATTCACCAAGTTGTTTTTCAAAGTGGCTGCTTTAAAAAACACCAGCGAACCGATGTGATTCTGCAATCTGTATACGGGGTAAAAATGGGAGTTTATAACCCACTTGAATCAAAGTGTGAAATATGATATGTCAAGAACTATGTAATGTTTTGAACAACCAACAATAAAAAATTTAGAAATTTTAAAAAAATTTAAAAAAAACAAAAAAACACCAGCGATATATATGAATTCTAATTATTCCACATTCTAATCAACACTTGGTTTAGCTGAACTTTCTAATTTTACCCATTCTAGTGGTTGTAATTTCTGTCTCCCTAATGACCAATCATACTTTCATATGTTTGTGTGCTAACTGAAATCTCCTTTGGTAAAATAAGTGTTTATATCTTTTGCCTGTTTTACACAGATATTCATCCTTTTATACTTAAATTGTAAAAGTTCTTTATATAACCAGGATACTGGTCCTTCATCAGAAATATACTTTGTAAATAGTTTTCCCTAGTGTAGCTTTCCTGATATTATCTTAATGAGAGAAAGTTTAATTTTTTTATGAGGTCCAATTCATTCTTTTTTTTTTTTTTTTGCCTTTAGGATTATGTCTTCCTGACTCCTTAACTGTGTACCTCCAAATCAGAAGATATTGTCCTATGTTCTCCTATAAAGTTTTATGCTTTAAACTTTTATAGTCAGGTGTATGACCCATTTAATTTTTGTATAAGGCATAAGGTAAAAAAAATCAAAGATTTTTTTTTGGGGGGGGTGGTTTTTGTTTCTGTTGGTCTAGCAATACCTATTTTCCCCTAATATCACTTTTGAGAATCTATTTTTTCCACTACTTTGGCACTTCAATCAAAAATTAACTGACCATATATGTGATTTTACTTATGTAATCTCTGTTCTTTTGATCTACATAACTATCTATATAGAAAATACTAAGGAATCTATAAAGAATAATCTACTAAAACTAATAAATAAATTTAACTGAAGTCACACAATATGTAAGTAAAATGTAAAAGGCAATTATATTTTTATATACTCTGTTATGCTTTAGATATTAGATGTCTTCCAAAAACTCATGAGTGACATTACGCAAGAAGGTTTAGAGGTAAAATGACTGGTTATGAGAGCCTTAACTCAATAAGTGATTTAATCCCCTGATAGGGATTAATTGAGTGGTAACTGAAGACAGATAGGGTGTGGCTGGAGGTGGTAGGTCACTGAGGGCATGACTTTAGGGTATATATTTTGTCCCTGGTGAGTGGAGTCTCTTTATTTCTACTTCCTGGTGTGATGTTCCCAGGTGCTTTCCTCGGCCACACACTTCTGCCATGATGTTCTGCCTCATCTAAGGTCCTGAGGAATGGAGTCAGTCATCAATGGACTGAGACCTCTGAAACCATCAGCCCCAAATTGAACTTTTCCTCCTCTTTGTCCTTGTCAGGTCTTTTGGTCATAGCAGCAAAAAAGCTAACTAAAACACTAGCAATATACAATTAAAAACTGAAATGTAAAACCAATTCAAGGGCTGGGGTTGTGGCTCAGCAGCAGAGCGCTTGCCTTGCCTGTGCAAGGCCCTGGGTTTGATCCTCAGCACCACATAAAAATAAATAAATATAATAAAGATACTGTATCCAACTACATACATTTAAAAATATATACTTAAAAAATTACATATATTTAAAAAATAAATATTAAAAAAACAATTCAATAAACAGAGGTATGAAAAATTGTTCCATATGTGTAATAAGAATTGTGATACATCCCGCTGTCATATATTTAAAAAATAAAACCAATTAAAAAATAGATAAAATTTAAAAATAAAAAATAAAAACAAAACCAGCAAATAAAAAAAAATTCAATTTACAACAACATTCAAAAAAAAAAAAAGCGATCTAAAAACAAATCTAATTGTGCAAGAACAAACTCCCAACAGATTTTGGAAAGTGGGGGTGTGTACTGGGGATTGAACTCAGGGGCACTTGACCATTAAGCCACATCCCCAACCCTACTTTGTTTTTTTTTTTATTTACAGACAGAATCTCACTGAGTTGCTTGGTGCCTTGATTTTTGCTGAGGCTAGCTTTTGAACATGACCCTCCTGCCTCAGCCTCCTGAGCTGCTGGGACCAACAGATATTTTTAATAGAGACTAATAAGCTGTGTATAGCCTTACTGCCCTAAATATGCCCAATCTTGTCTTATCTCAGAAGCTAATCAGGCCTGGGATTTGTTAATATTTTGATGGGAAACTAATAAGTTGATTCTAAAATTTGTATGAAAATGCAAAAGACAGATGTTTTCAAGAAATTCTAAGAAAGAAGAAAAAAGTTGGCAGGATTTAGTCTACTTGACTTCAAAACTTAGTATAAAGTAACAATAACCAAGGGAGTGTGATACTGGCATAAGGACAGTCATTTAGACCTCAATAAAAAGGAATTGTCATAATTAACAAAGATAACAGTAATTTTAATAGTAAAGGCTTAAAATGGCAGGGGGTAAAAGTAATAACTTTTGAACTATTTAAATTTCTGTAGTTTGGGGATGTTTATTTTATAATCTGATACTTAATTACACATAACATACTATTTATGAAGTTGTACTATTTCATTTAAGTAGACAGTAAGTTCCTTGAGTTCCGGAACCATAGATAATGCTTTGGTAACTTTAGTGTGTCTATATGGCATGTATTCTTCGGGCACTTAAAAACTGTGCTAAATATACTGAAACATTTATAATAAATCAGTTCCCCCCAAAATTCAATCTCATAAAAATGTAGAATTATCTTATTTCAGAGATAAATGAATGACTAAGATGAGTTTATGCTACTATCCAACCACAAATTCTAGAGGTTCACAAGCAGTTGTGAACTGAATTCCTTGATCTTGGCTACAGGATGCAGCCTGATAGCAACTGGCCACACTACTTAAGAATCAACATGGATGGTTCTTGGTGTTATGGTTGGCTGACACTTCACCAACAGAGCAGCAATTCTGGTAAATCCTTGTTAACAGACCAATCCAGAAGGCTGTGTAGATGGAATGGTGGAAACTAATGGATCTACCTTCACACATACACACACATCCCCATCCCTACATTTAAGAACTGGTATCAGGAGAAGACAGAACATGAATTATAGCTGAATTTCATGGGGTTTGACTGTAACCTACTAATAAGAATTTAATGAAGTAATTCATCAATGAACACGAATGTTCGAAAATTGTAAAAAATATTATTGAACTGCTTTCCCTACCTGATGTACCAACAGCTCAGCCACTTCTACGTGATTATTAAGGGCAGCCAGGTGCAAGGCAGTATAACCATCATCTTTCTTCTCATCCACAATCCATGGTCTTGGTAATTTTGAGAGTAAAACACGCATTGCACTGAAAGTCAAATGCACATTTTTATATTTACATAATTTGATATTTTTACTTTCTTTACAAAAAAGCTTTTGAAATCAAATAGATCCTTTTTAAAGAAAATTTTATCCTTAGAAATAAATATAAATCCAAGTATTCTAATTCTCCAATGTACAGCTTTTTGTTATTCTGAGAGGCAAATAATCTATCACCATTTGAGGAACACAATTAAAATAGAATGGAAGTGCTACAAATTGGAAGCCAATTTCAATACCATCTACTAATGAAAGAGTTAATAAAGAAAGGGGAGGCCAGACATAGTGGTGCATGTCTATAATGCCACCTACTCGGGTGGGGGTGCCAAGGCAGAAGGATGTTACATACAAACAGGATGAAGATGCAGAACAATCATGTATACACAGACCAATCCACAAGGCTGTGTAGATGGAATGGTGAGAATTAAGGGATCTACCGTCACACATACACACACATCCCCACCCCTACATTTAAAAACTAGTTATCAGGAAAAGACTTAGAGAAGAAACTATAAGCCTCTAAAATAATGAGATGAGAATCTCAAATGGTTCAAGATATGTTTCTTTAATGGCAGTAGTCTATAAATCCCATGTAGGAAATTCAAAAAGTCTTGAGTATAGGCTTTGATGGATCCAAGAACCTCTAAAGTTGAACTCAAAACAGGTTCAACTCAAAGAGCTTTATCAGATTTTTAAGCAAGTTTGTGACCCAAAGTATATTGAGTATAATAGTTTAAAGACCCCCTTCTGCGGCTATTACTAAGTTATAAGCCACTGTTAGACTTTTGGAAAGCTAGGTACTCTCTTCCAGAGAAACACACATCAAAATTTTTACCTACAATTTTGAGTGAGTCAAGAAACCCTTAAATTCCTTTACTCTGACTCAGATTCTGAATGGGGAAAAATTAGTGATAGCACATTATACTACTGAATGTCTGAATAATCATGATGCTAATTCCACACATTATCTATTACCCTACATATCTGACCATTCAAGAAACAGAACATATAGGAGTTTAAATCAGGTGAAGAAAAGTTTTTTTAAAAAACACAATGTGAAGCCGGGCGTGGTGGCACACCCCTTAATTCCAGTGGATTGGGAGGCTGAGGCAGGAGAGTCCTGAATTCAAAGCCAGCCTCAGCAAAAGCAAGGTGCTAAGCTACTCAGGGAGACCCTATCTCTAAATAAAATACAAATAGAGCTGGGGATGTGGCTCAGTGGTCAAGTGTCCCTGAATTCAATCCCTGGTATGGTACCTACCAACCCAAAACACAATGTGATCATTAAAAAATAATGTAAATGCTTGCTATTGATTTAAACAAAAACTGTGATATAACTATGTTGAAAGGAAAGGTAGTAATGGAGGATGTTAATAGTTTTAAATCTTTTCCACAACAAGAAATCACTAGATAATGTCTGTATTTGATAAATTAAGAAACTGCAGGATGAGCTGCAAGTTATTGGTGAGGACAGGCATAAGAGGGATGAAACAGAATACAGTTCTTTTTCATTATAAGCCTTTTAGTACTATGATTTAACCATGCACATATTTTAGTTAAATGAAAAACTTTTGGGGGCAACATTTGTTGGTTCCCCTCTCATCCTGCAGGAGTTCTGTCTCCTTTCTTTTTACTTGAATAAATCCTACTTTTTTATGGGAAGAAAGGAAAGAAGGGAGGGAAGGAGGGAGGGAGGGAAGGGAGGAGGGAGGGAGGGAAGGAGGGGAGGGAAGGAAGATAGAGGGGAGAGGTAGAGAGGGAGGCAAGAGACAGAGAAACGGAGGGAAGGAGAAAAGGAAATATTTGGTAATCAAAATACTAAGATAAAATTTGGCCCTACTATATTAAAATATTTTAAATTTGTATATTCCTTTAAGCCAAATGCACAAATGTTATGTAAGAAGTTATAAATGATAAAAGTATGTGGTTCCTGCCAACTTCATCAAGTTTTTTTTCTTTGAATCACATAACCTGAATAGGTATTCCGGAGAAGATGGTTTATGAAATCACATTTCCCATTGTCTTCCACTTTAGTTTTAGAGTGTATATCCTCGTATTGCACTACCAATGCCTCAAAGGAAGGAAAGGGGAAGAATTTCTCCTCTGGACACAAGCTGTCTGCTGCGACTTGTTCTTCTGGTCTTGCATTTCATAGTAAAGTTGCATCCCTCAGAAAGAAGAGCAAATGGCTTAGAAAATTACCAAGGCAGTCAGCCAGTTATAAAGATGTTCTCCCAGAAACCGACTGCCTCTCTACTTTCTTCTTAGTGTGTATCTTGAATGGTCAGAACAATGGGAAAACGGTAATTGCAGGTTATGACTGGAAGTGATGAAAATTAACCTACTCCCTTCTAGATCACATTCTATAAAATAAATAAAATCTTAATATTAAAACTCAAAGTTCCTATTTTCAGAGGGCAAATTTTCATTTCATAATATACTGTACTAACTAATCTCACTCAGATGTTGAATTATGTTAAAAAAGTAACCATAATTAAAATATAGTCAACCCTCCATATCCATGGGTTCCACATCTGAGAGTTTATCCAACCTCCAGATCAAAAGTACGGGGGGAAAATACACTGGATCTATCCTGAACATATACAACATTTTGGGTCATTATTCACTAAGGAATACTGTATAGCAACTAATAATCTAGAGATGATTAAAGTATACAGTAACTTAGGTTGTATGCGAATACTATGCCCTTTTATATAAGGAACTTGAGCATTCACAGATTTTGGTACCCAACGAAGTCCACAGAGGATGACTGTACCATCTTTGTGGTGGCACATACCCACAATTCCAGCAACTCAGGATGCGAGGCAGAAAGATCACAAATTCAAGACCATCCTCAGCAACTTAATGAAACCCTGTCTCAAAAAATTAAAAAGAACTAGGGATGTAGCTTAGTAGTAAAGTGCCCCTGGGTTCAACACTCCAGTACCACAAAAGAAAAAAAAAAGTGTTATACTGGCAAATGGGAAGCATAAATCAGACAACAGTTGAGTAAATAAAACATGCAGATAACAACTAGAGAAAAGATACTTGTAGGAAAGATCCAGAAGTCTAATTTGGCTAAAAATCAAGTCACCAAGGGCTCAGATTGTAGCTCAGTGGTAGAGTGCACAGGGTTCAATCCCCAGCACCACATAAAAATAAAAAATAAATAAATAAATAAAGGTATTGTGTCCATCTACAACTAAAAATATTTTTAAAAAATCAGGTCACCAAAATGGAACTACAATTGAACAGATGAAAAATACATCTTTCTCTGGAAAACAATAATTGGTTAAGAAAGAAAATAGTTTGTGCAAAGCCTTGAGAAAGAATGAGAAAAGTGTATCCCCAGAATTATTCAGAGAATGTCTCCTGACAAGCCCTATTTACCCTGTAGCAGAAAGTTTACCAGCATATGTAAAATTACCAAAGTTTAATGGTACTATATTAAAATCATATAACTATCTTGCTCACCAATCAATTATCAATTTTAATTTAGCTTCTCATAGATGTTTGTCCTACCAGCAAGGGTGGCGGGGGGCGGGGGACCTAATAATCAGGTATTGAGTAGTAATCCACTTGGCAATAACATTTCTTTTGTGACTTACACATTCACCTCTTACAAGTTTAATTACTGTCAGTCAGTCATCTGAATTCCAATTCTGGACCTATAGAGCTGATGCCAAAAACTTGGCCCTATTGAAGCCCTAACTGTGTGTGTGTGTGTGTGTGTGTGTGTGTGTATGTATATGTATATATATATACAGCTTTATATATGCATATATATTATATATAGTCTCACCCATACATTTCTAGCTTATATTTCTAACTGCAAATTTCACAATTCATATCTAATACCAAAAACTTCTACAGAAATCTCTATAAAATACCATAAGTTTGGGGAGGGAGGGAAGGAGGGTTGGTCAAATTATATTGCTATATATTGTGTGCACATACAAATATGTTAACTACAAATCTCATCATGATGTACAACTATAATGCACCAATAAAAATGTGGGAAAAGGGGCTGGGGTTGTGGCTCAGTGATAGAGCGCTCACTCACATATGTGGGACCCGGGGTTCGATCCTCAGCACCACATAAAAATAAATAAGTGAAATTATAAAATGTAGGAAAAATAGCAAAAAAAAAAAAATACTGTAAGATTGTTTTAAGAATTAAATAAGTTAATGAAGGTGACAATGTTTCAGTTGCAGGGTCTGCAACTGTATAATCTATAATCTATAGTATAATCTATATAATATAAACTATATATCTGTATATAATATATAATACATAACTGTATAATAGTATTACAATTCTATGTTTATAGACGTACAACCTGTACAACATAAACTCCTTTTATTCCCCCTCTTCCTTCCAATGTTCCCTCTATATTTTTGATATTGATTTACACCCTCCCCACTTTTTTTAAGCCATTTAATCAGCCACCCTAGTCACAAATTTGGCAATCATCCTAGACACTTTTCTCCCTTCTTACTTCCACAATTTGCCCTGATGATTTTCCAGTTTAAACTAAAAGTATTCTTCCCCAAGGCCACTGACATTTTTTATTTATCAATTTTTTGGTACTTAGGGATTGAACTGGGGTATTTTAATACTGAGGTACTTTCTCACCCACACAAGCCCCCCCACTTTTTTTTCCTTTTCATTTTAAGACAAGTTCTCACTCAGTTGCCCCAATAGGCCTCAAATTTGCAATCCTCCTGCCTCAGCCTTCCAACTAGCTGGGGTTACAGATCCCTGTATGTTGCCAACATTCTTTAGATAGGCCATCTTATTCTTCCTCTGGACAAGGATAGTAAATCCTTGTTAACGGAAGCTCATTTCATCAGACCAATCCAGAAGGCTGTGTAGATGGAATGGTGAAAACTAACCTTCACACATACACACACATCCCCATCCCTACATTTAAAAATTGGTATCAGAAGAAGATAGAACATGAATTATATCTGAATTTTCATGGGGTTTTACTGTAATATAGGCCATCCTTGTCCTTCCTCTGGACACTTATCCTCTATACCATCCCCATACAAATGTTACCATTTCTCAATTTTTGCAAAAAAAAAAAAAAAAAAAAGGCTGCTTAAAAAATAAATCTTTTTAAAATATGACACTGATAAAAATTTATTCTAAAATATGCTTTCCTGCTTTAATATATTTTTGTGTGTGTGGTAGTGGGGATTAAACCCAGGGGCACTCTACCACTAAGTTATACTCCTGGTCTTTTATTTTTATCTTACTTTGAGACATGGTCTTGTTAAGGTGCCCAGGCTGTCCTTGAACTTTCGATCCTCCTGCCTCAGCCTAATGAGTAGCTGGAGTTTCAGGCATGCACCACCCTGCCCAGTTTAAAAAAAATAATAATTTTTATATATATATATATATATATATATATATATATATATAGAGAGAGAGAGAGAGAGAGAGAGAGAGAGAGATACACACACATATATATTTATATAAATTTTTATTTATTTACTTATTTTAATGTGGAATGTTTGTTTTTGAAAACAATTATAGTAAAATCAATTTTTGTTTTACTGGTATAAGTTGTGGAGAAATGTTGCAGACAGTCCCCAAGCAAAACTAATGCAATGGTACTATAAATAGTCAAGAGTAGATGGATTCCAGGATATATAAGGAACTCAAAAATCCTAACACCAACAAGGAAAAAAAAAAAAAACCCAATCAATAAATGGGATGAGGAACTGAACAGACACTTCACAGAATAAGAAATACAATCAGTCAACAAATACATAAAAAAACGTTCAACATCTCTAGCAATTAGAGAAATACAAATTAAAATTACATTGAGATTTCATCTCACTCCAGTCAGAATGGTAATTATCAAGAATACAAGCAACAATAAATGTTGGAAAGGTTGAGGGGAAAAAACCTACACTCATACACTGCTGGTGGGACTGCAAATTTGTTCTACTATGGAAAGCAGTATGGAGATTCCTCAGAAAACTTGGAATGGAACCACTATTTGGCCCAGTTATCCCATTCCTTGGTTTATACCCAAAGGACTTAAAATCAGCATACTACAGTAACGCAACCATCGATGTTTATAGCAGCTCAATTCACAACAGTTAAGTTATGGAACCAACCCAGGTGCCCTTCAACAGATGAATGGATAAAGAAATGTGGTAATATATACATAAGGGAATATTACTCAGTCATAAGGAAGAATGAAATTATGGCATTTTCTGGTAAGTGGACAGAACTAAAGAATATCATGCTAAGCAAAATAAGCCCATCCTAAAGAACCAAAAGCCAAAGTTTTCTCTGATATGTGGATGCTAATTCACAATAAGGAGGGTGAAGATAGGGAAGAATAGAGGTACTTTGGATTAAAAGGGAATAAAGGTAGGAGAGGGGGTATAGGGATAGGAAAGATAGTACAATGAATCAAACATTATTACCCTATGTGTATATATGATTACATGACCAGTGTGATTATATATCATGTACCACTACAAGAATGACAAGTTATACTATATTTATGTATATCAAAATGCATTCTACTGTCATGTATAATTATAAGAAATAAAAAAAGAGTAGATGGGTTAATTTCTGTTGTTATTCATTCATTCAGTCTTTCATTAGTTCATTTTTGTGGTGCTACAAATCAAACCCAGGACCTCACTAATGCTAGGCTAGTACTCTACCACTAAACCATACCTCTAGCCCTCTGTGCTTTAAATAAACTTTTTCAGAACAAATTTTAGATTTATAGGAAATTCACTGTATTTAATTTTTTCTCTGCACTAGACTACAACATATTACAACTGTATCTCCTCAGGCTCCCTTTAGCTCTGACAGTTATTCAGACTTTCCTCGTTTTTGATGACTCTGAGAAGTGTGAGGAGTAATAACTGGGTCTTTTCCTTAGAATGTTCCTCAGCTGGAATTTGATAGCTTTTTTATTACACTGGGAGTCTGGGTTCTTGGGAGAAAAGTCACATAAAGTGCCTGTTTATCATATTATAACAAGGTACATACTACCCACATGATTTATCACTCTTGATGCTGACCTTGATCACATGGCTTAAGCACTGTTTGTCAGGTTTCTTAACTATAAAGCTACTTTCGTCCCTATTCCTATACCATGCTCTTGATAGGAAGTCATTTTGCCCAGCCCACAATGATGGAATGGGAAGTTATGTTCCACCTCCTTGAGAGTGGAGTGTCAACATAAATTATTTAAAATTTTTCTACACTGGAGATTTGGGGTACATTAGTTTCTGTCTCCATTAAGAGACTTTATTTAATAGTCTGTCCTGTTAAGTAATTGAAGTTCTACTGTGAACAACCTGCAGCTCGCTTTTTTAATATTTCATTTTTAGTTGTAGTTGGACACAATATATATTGTATACTGTCCCCTCATCTTAATTAGAAATTGATGACACGTCAAAAAATAAACAAAAACAAATAATACAGAACCTAAAAAAAAGAAGCTTATCTTTGGACCCATCTTGCAAACTGAGCTAAGAGAAAGGGAAGCAAAACAGCTCCTGGTTCCCACCCTTATGTAATGTCAGCAGTTCAGAGCAACCTGCCTCCTTTCTTTCCATAGGTCAGGCATTTTGGGAACACACAATATGTGTGTATCAAGAAGGTCAGGGGCTGGGGTTATGGCTCAGCGGTAGAGCACTCACATGGCACGTGCGGGGCACTGGGTTCAATCCTCAGCACCACATAAAAATAAAAGTATTGTGTCCAACTACAACTAAAAAACAAAACATTTTAAAAGGGGGGGGGGCGCCGGGGATGTGGCTCAAGCGGTAGCACGCTCGCCTGGCATGCGTGCAGCCCGGGTTCAATCCTCAGCACCACATACAAACAAAGATGTTGTGTCCACCAAAAACTAAAAAATAAATATTAAAAAATAATTCTCTCTCTCTCTTTAAAAAAAAAAAAAGAAGGCAACTGCAGGTTGTTCACTATAGAACTTCAGTTACTTAACAGGACAGACTATTATGCTGCAAGCTTAGGTCCACAAAATTACTGGGATAAAGGTACTACTAGCTCAATAAATCAATGATCTTATTAAGCCAACAGACTCTACTCTGTGGAGTGGAATATATGAGATTTGGTAATAGTCTTCTTAATGCTCACTCTTCTTTATTTCCCAATTGGATGTTTTCCAAAAGGTTAAGGACATGGATGTTTTAAAGATAAGATCTTACTACCAGTTAAGCAGGCATTTGTGAATAGTGCCAAAGAAGCATTAAGTTCCGGAACAACTAACAGTGGTGCCTAGCATAATCCCTGGCACATGATAGTATTCAAACGTTTGCTGAATGATGAACAAATGAGTTCTAAGAAGTAGAGAGGACAAGCAGCTGTCTACATTGGTATGTAGCATTCAAATGGCACTGGGTCAATTTTTAGGGCTTCCCATGCTGTCTCTAAAGTCTTTCTTCAAATACAGGCAACATTTAAAAAAACAAAACAACAAAACAAAACAAACACAACAGCAACTAAATTGTGAAAGCCTTACAAATTATTATTACTTAATGTAAAAACACATTAGAATAGTACTGTGGCACACATTAGGTGTTCAACAAATGCTTGCTAAGTTAATGAACAATTTCTCGAATAAAAGCAGGTTAGTCCAGAATTTACAAAGGAATTTATTAAGAAAGTTGAACAATCACAAATAGTTCTTTTAGCTCTTCTAAAAGCAGGTTTCTATAAAACTAGAATGCATTTCATTCAAAAAAGTATACTCTGCATACCTAGTATGTGAAGCTCAAATTTTGTTGGATAGAACAAATGAAAAAGCAAGCAAATGAACACTCATCTTTCTGAATATGCTACAACAAGGACATTAGTAATATATTATACTTTTGGTTGACTGTTGAGTCCCCAAGAATAGTAATTCTCAAATTCATTTCATTGCTACAGATGAGCAGCTGCATGGCATAAAGTGAAGAGCTCCCAGACTGAAGCCAAACTACCTGAGCTCAAATTCTAGTTCTCATCAGAATGGCTAAAGACTCGAGCAGATTATTTAATTTCTATGACCCCTTTCTTCACCTGTAAAATATTAGAAGAATCATAAAACATACCTCGATAGAGTTGTTATTGAAATTAAATGAATTAATATATATAAAAAATGAGAGTGCCTGGCACATAATATATGTTTGTTTAAAAAAAATACTTTAACTGCTATGAAATAGCAAAAATGGGATTCTCTAGGAGCCTCCAAAATTAACCTACTATACACATTGAGGCCTATCATCTCATAATATGTGTAAAATTATTTCAACATCGAGGAAAGTCAGTTCTTTAAAATTGCCAGATATTTACAGAAGCATTTTCCTTATGTCACTATTTTAAAACAGCCATGCAAAATAATTAAACTGCTAGGGTATTAAGTGCTAAAGACAAAAAGAATGTCAAGGACATATTTCCCTTTCATGAGAATGAGCTTTGTGATAATTCTTAATATGTAAAAGAATGTAATTAAGAACCAGGTATGACTAATTTTTCTTGGGCATTTTTAGGCTTGTGAGATTTTAAACTATATCTCCATAGGTTTACTGGATTTGATGTTTTAATATGGTTTTTGCTTTTGATTAAAAATAAGCTTCTAAGTTAAAATTTATTGGTACTATGCTATTATAATTTAAAACAGAAGTTTGTTTGTTTTTTTTTTTTGAGACATACAATATACCAAATATACCAAAGTTATAGACAGGTTCATAAGTATTATGATAAAGCATGCAATGATCCTACCTAAGTGTTATTTCAGAAAATTAAGTAACCATCACACATTTGAATATAAAACAGAATTTAATTCATAATAAACTGCATTTTAACACTTCTATGTGTATATTTAGTTTCAATATAAAAATGTTAATCGAAAGCTGCCTGGGCCATTTTTCACTAAACACTACCAACAGTTAGCTAAAATTAGTTGACACTGTACTCAAAATTTTAAATAGCATTTCCAAGATTTTACTTATATACTACTCTCACTTAATGATCTCTACCATCAATATACAGACTCTGCTTACCATTTCCACATATTTCCCATTCAAATATTATTCAATAAATTTAAAAAGCATGTACAGCAATAACTAGCCCAGAATAAAACCCTAAAAAAATCCCTTCAGGCCTTCAGCCAATATAAAATGTTACCATCCATAACATTTTTACGAAGAAAATCTAGGTTAGAAAATGTATTTTGGCAGCAGAGGAATTTTCTGTCTAAAGACTGTCTTGCTAGTAGCCAGGGTAATTTTTTTTCCTTTTTGCTCTGCAGTGCTTCTAAGTATAGTGACAGCCGCATGAGGCTTTCCTAGCCTCAGCGCAAGCTCAGTAAAAATCTGGGAAATGCAAGTGGAAACATGAGAGACCGCTTTATTTGGCAGTACTTAAAAAAAAAAAAAAAAAAAGGGCAGGACAAATGGCAAAGCAGTGTTTGGACTGCAGGATGAACAATCAATAGGCAGAAAGCAAGATAGAGGCTTCCTCAGCTTTTGGATCGACAATCGACAGCTGAGAGACTATTTTTTGCTATGGTTGACTAAATATGGTCAGGGAAGAGAGAGGCACAGGGGAGCCTGTTTGCCTGGAGTGCATGTTTCAAATGCTTAGCTGCCTATAAAGCTGTAACAGTTTAGCCTGTGGTCACTGAGGGAAGAATATAAGTTAGCCTCTGTAGTGACCATGTGGAAGTCCTGACCTCGCTTGCAGACTTGACCTCTGGATATGACAAGGTAGCTTCACTACAGATCTACCATTTAATCCTGGGAAATCAAAACCAAAAATAATCTCAAAGCAAGAAAGATGCAGAATACTTCCTGAGGAGTCAGAAGAACCCAATGTATTCTGGTGGGCAAAGGAAAACAGGATGAATGTTTATAGTTACTTGGGGGGAGTGAGGTGTGCTTCGGTTTTGGGGTTTTTGTATTTTTATATTATAAAATTAACTTCCTTTGCAAGTTTTTCCCCATTCTGAAGCATTTCATCTAACAAATAAACTAAGTACATTTTCTTGGCCATTGTAGCAAAAACTTCCTTGGTTACTTAACTTTCTCTATATATCTGTGTAATAAGTAGTATATAACATTCCAAAGCAAATGGCCAACATAGATTCAATTTTATTTTAGCTTTCGTCTTTTAAGGGGAAGGAGAAAAGTAAGTTATATGCTGTTTATTCATTTGTTTTCAAATTTATCTTAAAAGTTGACGTTCTCTGTTCACTGATACAATCCCCTTACTTCATCCGGCTCATAAAAAGAAGTGCTGAATCAGCAAATAGAGTGAAGGAACAATCAAGATGAGATGGCTGCAGCTGAAGTGACTCTCTAGGTCATTACCTCTCTCCTTGCTGCAAATGCTGCATGACAGTAAGCTTCCAGGTAAAACAATACAAGGCCTGTACTTTTAAGGACATTTATGACTTTCTGCATGTTTACCTATCATTGACTGGATATATGCCTTTATTATTAAACGCTACCTGGGCACAGCTAATTTCACAGTTCAAATTGAGAGATTAGGTAGTGTGAAAAGAAATGTTGTATAAATATCACAGCAAATAACTCTTAATCTCAAAAATTCGCAATATTAAAAGAATGGCTATCTCTGTTGCCTAAATTATTAAAGATTTAGCCTTTATTGTTTCAGATTAAATGATGGTTTTAAATAAAGTAACTCTGCATCCGTATTTCCAAGGTATGCTATCTTTTAAAAACTAGTGTCTATTTAAAATTTAGTCAACCAAGAAAAGAAACTTACAGTTTACAAAATATTTTTTAATACTTACTATTAATTGGTCACAAAAATAAATCAGAAAGTGCATGGTGTAATTCTAATGCTGCAATGCTGACTGCTGTAGTTCTGGGCTATCTATTGCTGTTCGGATTTGCTCCCTATGAACTGCACTAGTTTTCTATCACAGGCTGCAGAAATCCTACCATCCTGTCCTCCCTCCTCCTTTGCCAAATCTAAATTTTTTTGAGGTTTTTCTTCTAAGTTAACATTTGAATGTAATTAATAATTAAAGGCTACTCACCAACTTTATAATTTTTTCTCATGCTAAATATCAAGCACCTAAAATCCAGGTATTCAGAGGTTAAAGCCTTTCAGTTCTTTTATGTAAGACTTTGAAAAAGTTAACTGTTTTGGTAGTTTTCCTTTCTGCTGAAAAGAATAAACTCAACAAAATTAGACACTTATACAATTATCTGAATTTGTATTCCACCCAAACAAAAGCATAGAAGCACAGAATTCTGGTTAAAAAAAAAAAAACTAACAGACAAAGAAATGACAAAGAAGTTTTCAAATGAGTAAAAGTTCTCATCTACCACCTTAAAAAAACTAAAAAAAAAATTCACCATTTTTAAAGGTTCACTTCACACACATGCTCAAAAGACCTGGTTTTTCTCTTTGTTTCAACTGTTGAGTCAATTCTAGAAGTGCTAATTGGTTAATTAGTTAAGTTTTTAAATACGGTATCTGGTTTTAAAAAGAATTCGAGCCAAATTAATTACTATCTACTTCCAGGATCTAGAAGCAAAATATCAAAAAAAAAAAAAAAAGAAAGAAAGAAAGAAGAAGAAGAAACTCTCTGAAGTCTATAAAGAAGAAAGATTAGGCTGATCTTACCAACTTCTGAAATATACTATAAAACTCCACTGATTTTATCAATGTCTTACAAAAAAAGAACCAAACCAGAAAAAAATTTAACAGCTAACTGCTCAAAATGTTTAGAAATGTTTATATCCATCAAGAACAAGGAACCACAAGTGGCATTAATGACATAATCAGGTAAATTTGTTATAAAGTTTAGTCTTTGATAAGTTAATGCCTGCAAATAATCTACCACTGTAATATATGAATAAGTTCAATGTTTTACTAACAAAAGGAAAAATAAGATATTTTGTGTTTTTACAGCTAACAACTTAGTAATACCTACTCAGAGCACATACTTCTTTATGTACCCATATGAACATACAATGCTATGGAATGTAAAGAAGTATGTATTTTTGGTAGGTAATAAGCCACCAAGAGAGAACTAAATGCTAAAAGAAGCCCTGGCTTCTTTCTACATGAATGACCTTCATATGGTAAATTAACCTATTTTCAAGTAGATGACCTTTAGCGATATTAACACCAAAGAAAAAATACCTACTACTTATAGATGGAAATTAAACATCCCTATGATTTATACTTGTAAAGTAAAAGTTCTACTGAAGTAGAATTCAAATTATAATGAAACTCATTTTTAAACAATAAAGTTTAAAACAGTACATTTTACATTTTTTGAGTACTCACATGATTTAAATGACCATAACAGGAAAAACAGATTACTAACACAAAAGACTAAGAAATACACATGATCTATTTTCTTCCTCCACAATTTGATTTTGATTTAAGTATACCACATTAGTAGAGCCAACAGATTTAGTAGGAAAAATAAGACAATGACAAAAGCTGACTTCACTAAGGCTTTAATGGCTATTTTTCACTTTTGGTAAGTTTATAATTATTAATATTAGAAAAATTTCTGAGCTAAAGTTTTCATTGTTTTGTTTTCTTTGTTGATAGCTATAGAAAGTCATAATTCTAAAAGATTATCATTTAAGTAAAACTCTGTACAAAAAGAAGTGGCCCTTATCCTTTGCAAGTTTATCAAGTTTTTAACCTAATATCATTATTAAATGCTATGTTAAAATAATTAAAACATAATAAAAAAAATTTTAAAAATGACAAGATGCTGGGCCACCAAAATAAGTCAAGAGGGTATACTGGTAACAGACTGCCAAACTTTTAAAAGATAGTATTACCTTTGAATCGGCTTTCTCCAACAGGGGCATATAAAATGAAAATACTATAATCAAGAGCCAACTTATACAGACAGAATAACCATTTTTATTAGTTATATTTCCATTTTTACAGACAGAATAGATCTACTATATTTAGCATGTTATAGATATCAAAATACTTTTTTGTATTTTATGTAGTTTATTTTGTATAGTTATAAAAATTATAAATAAAGTTCTTAGCAATAATTGATAATTTTAAGCTATTATAAAGTTAGAAAAAAGAAAAGATACTAGTATTCATGATTCTTATTTCTTATTAAAAGTTATTTCAACTGAAATATTAATACATATAAAAGTATATATTATTTTAAATTTTTGAGTGTCAGAAATTGAAAAGAAATGACCATAGGTTATATTACAGTTAATTTTATCTATTTAATAAGATACTTAGTCAATAGAAAGGTGATTTTCATTTCATCCAATTATTAAAAATGAATTATTTTATTAAATATAGTACCATGTATATAATTGCACATCTATTAGAAATTATAAAAAGCATGTTTTGAAATTATTCATTTTCGAAGAAATTAATTCAAATCTTAACTCATTTAAACATAGCCCTTCTGGACATCCACCAAGAAAAATGCCAATGCTTCATATTCCACTAAGTTTACTGTACATATCCTAAATACCAAATGAAAATATATGCCTCAGAAGTAGAGTTTGTTCTATAAACTACTCAACAGATATTATTCTACTCATGTTTTGTAATGAACTTATTCTTCAAGTATAAAAGGTTTTAATAATTCTTTTTAAACATTCCAGCAACTAAGAATTTCTTTTCTATAATACTGAGTAGATATAATCCTTAGAAAATAAAATGATAGGATATTTATTTATGAAGAAAAATTATAAACTGATTCTGGTGCTTACAAATTTAGCTTAACATATCAGAATATTTTCAATCACTCTAAAATGTCACATCTATCACTTAGATCAGCTGTTCATTTTTAACTGAGTACATGTTAAACTCTGGGCATCTGCTGACACTGGTGTAACTCAAACATTTCAACTGTCTCCCTGACAGGGATAACAGATGCTGACATTATCAAATGCTGTACTATTTTTTTCCCATGGTCTCTCCTTGCCCCGATATGGCCAGTATATGAAACTGAACTGCCATCCAAAAGCACACTTGAGCAACTGGATCTGCTAAATGGCTCCCATATAACTACTAAAATTAGAAACCAGTGTTATTGCTATCTTCAGCACTTAAGTTCAGGCCATTTAACACCTGTTTCACAAATAAATGATAGAAAGAACTGTAGTGACATTAATTTCACCAGCAGCATGATACTTAAGAACCAACAGATGCAGAATACCCTTCAGAATTGTTTGAATGTTGCCCAAGATAGTGTTGACCTTCTCCCACTTCAGTTCAAAACGGTAACTATAAAAAATTTTTACTCTCTATATTTCATTGAGTCTTATTTTATAGACATTATTTTATAATTTACCAGAGTTGTATTTTATGCAAGTTTCAACACTAAAACCATGTTATAACAAATTTAAAGTACTGATTTCAAAGTTTACATCGTAGATTTTTTATTTCAAGTTCTATAAACAGTTTAATGAGTGAATAAATTTGGTACACTAGAGCCCCAGACAGCAGCACAGCAGCATGTGTTCAACAGAATACATGGTACATTTTAATACTCAAAATTCATGGATTGTAGCTACAATCAATGTTGATAATAAGAAGTTAATTAGGCAATCTACTCAAAATGATGAAGAATTTAGTCAAGGAAATAATCATTAAAAGAGTTAAGTTACCAACCCATTATTAGCAACCCTACATAAGCAAAACCAAAGTAAAATGAGCTGGCATGCGCAGCAGTTCCTCCTACCACCAAGTCCAAGCAATACACTGAATTCATGTGTGATCTATTTATAAACCAAAGGGCACGGATTTTCCTAAGGCCACTCATATTCCTCCACCCCATCACCAACTTGCTACTAATCCTCAACTATACTACTAAAAAAAGCAGTGGCAGTAGAAATGTTTGACTAACATTACTCTTTCCCAACTTTTAGTTTAACCAAAGAATATGGTTAAATGCCTAGAGATAAGTAGAAAACATTACTCTAAAGTATATCCAGGTCTATTTGTTCTTTTAAATGTTGCTGGTTTTGAAGGAGGTTACTGCTTACAGTTAAGAATTAAGCAAAGCTGTTAAAACTAAGATGTACAATGATAATTCCTTAATGCATTAAAAATGTGTTAAAAGGAAGAAACTTCCAAATTTTAAGAGCAGGATATAGTAGAAAACGTTGCCTTCAAAATAGAAAATTTTATTTTAATGACTAAACCATTGACAGGAAACTTTTAACACTTGTAGATGGCCCATAACTATTATTTTTATAAATGAAAAGCATTTAACTGTTTTGGATCCCAAACTGGCAGCACTACAATGCTTTGCTAAAGCTGGTAAAATGGAACCAAATCGCCTCTTCAATGGATTTGGTCCCCTTCAACCAGCTGTAGCTATGCATTGATTACTACAGGAGAGACGACGGTTCACTCATGAATATCAGTTACCTGTCAACTAATTTCACCTTAAGTTATTCATACTGTGGATAAAATAAAATAAATTGTTAACTGTTAATTCTACTTGAAAAGACTATAGTAAAGATGTTTATAAAAAGCTTTATGAAAAATGTGCAAATGACTTAAGGGATTCAAATAAAATAATTTTACTTAATTATGGTCTCTTGGTATTAAATTTCTTATTCTTCAGACAAGATATAATAATGAAATGCAAACTATGCTTCATTATAAAAATTAAAAACTTCTTTTAAAAGAAGGAAATATCTGAGAAGTTCACCTGAAAATATCATTAGAATGCCAATACATATTACTGACCCATGATTCACATGGACATGGACATATTTTAAATTAAAGAAAACTATAAATAAAGTAACACCCTAGAATGTTGAGTCACTGTCTTTCATAGGATTAACCTTTAATTTCACCATTTTATATGAATGTTATCAGAAAGTGAAAGGGAGAGAAAACGTAGGATATCTTAAGGAGACTTAAGCAAATAAGCATATAGTTCTTCTGACCCTGAATCATAAAGATCTGTGATGTTCAAAAAAGAAAATGCTAAGTATTGCTACTTTTAACTCATAAAGTTATTTCAATTCTCCATAATTGTTTCCTCAGTTGTAAAATGAAGTTCTCTACTAATAAAACATTTTTAAGTATTTTTTTAGTTGTACATGGACACAATACCTTATTTTGTTTATTTTTATGTGGTGCTGAGGATTGAACCCAGTGCCTCCTAAGTGCTAGGTGAGCACTCTACCACTAAGCCACAACCCCAGCCCTAATAAAACATTTTATTACTTTTCAGTCTTTGTCCTTTATTAAAAAAAAAAAAATTATACACACACACACATCTATGTCTCAGTGGAGAAAAACTAAGGGGAAAAATGACAAGTGATCCAACATCCACCTAATTTTCTTAATAACTTCAGTTAATTTAATGGTTCTTTAATAAAGAAAGAAACATTTCAACAACTAATGGATATTACTAAAGGCAAGCAACAGTAATTAGAAAACCCAAATGTTCACATAATCCTCAAATCCTGACCCCTCCTCTATTTCAAAGTGAAAACTTGTCCCTAAAAGAAAGTGGGCAAAGAAAGGTATATATAAATATATATCATCACTGTGTTCAAGCTAACAGAACTTCATGCTTACATTAATTATATCTCAGTCACATTATTTATAAGCATTTATTAAAAGAAATCTGAGAGTAGATGCATGATAATACATTAGAGAAAAGGGACACACTATAAGTATACAATTATGCAATAGATTTTCAGCTGTTTTTTGTACAGCCCTCAGCTGTTTAGAATTATAAAGAAAAGAAAAGCATTAAACACCAAGACGGGTCTTCTTCAGATTATCAAATCTTCCTATATTCAATATAGTCTCATTTACCATTAAGACTGTATTTTGAAATTGATAAACTTAAATAAAGCTATTATAACGTTCTAGAGGGAAAACTCACATACTCAATATGATTTATCATGCCTCTTTGTGGGTATAAATAAATGAACAAATGAAAACAGTCTATGAAGGTATCATAGAACAAAACTGAAAACAAGTAAATCATATTACACAGTAACATGTATTGTTACTTTTAACATTCAATTTATATTTTTAAAATTATATATAAAATATCTGTATAATGGTATCAGTTCCCCCTAAATACTTATTATTTTTGCCAGCTCTGCAGAAAAAACTACTATTTTCATGCCTGTAAGGGAACTCTGCAAACTTAAAGGCAGCTAAAATACAGTATCCTAACAGAGAGTACCTAAGTAACATGCTGATTCAAAGAAATTTAGTTTTCATTGTTGTCAGCAGAAATAATTTCTGCTCTTGATTTAAATCAGAAATGTATGGAAAAATAAAAACAACAGAAACAGAAGATAAGACAACTGAACTGCAGGGGAAAACATCTCTATAAATATCAAATATGGGGCTGGGGATATAAGTCAGCAATAGAGCACATGCCTGGCAAGCAGGAGGCCCTGAGTTCAATCCCCAGCACCACCAAAAAAATGTTTTTAAATAAATAAATGCCAAATATCAGAATTCATAAACAGTATTGTTGACAGTTAAAATTTCTTAAAAACAAAAAAAAACATATTAAAACATATAACCACTATTCTAAAATGGAGCAAATGACCAAATTATAAATGGAGCAAATGACCAAATTTTTTTTTTTTAAAGAGAGTGGGAGAGAGAGAGAGAGAGAGAGAGAGAGAGAGAAAGAGAGAGAGAGAGAGAATTTTTTTTAATATTTATTTTTTAGTTCTTGGCGGACACAACATCTTTGTTTGTATGTGGTGCTGAGGAGCGAACCCAGGCCGCACGCATGCCAGGCGAGCGCGCTACTGCTTGAGCCACATCCCCAGCTCCCAAATGACCAAATTTATAAATGACCAAAAGCATACTGTGTTTCATAGTGAAACTTATATTCTAAAAGAAACTAATGGCTGCCACACATGATGACACACACCTGTAATCCCAGCAACTTGGGAGGCCGAGTCAGGAGTATCACAAGTTCAAGGCCAGCCTCGACAAATTTAGTGAGACCCTGTCTCAATAAAAAATAAAAAGAGCTGAAGATGTGGCTCACTGGTTAAAAACCCCTGGATGCAATCCCTGGTATCCAAAAAAAAAAAAAAGAAAAAAGAAAAGAAAAAGAAGAAGCAGATGGCCTTATTATAAATAAATAACTTTTGCTGGGCACAGTGGTGCATGCCTGTAATTCCCGTGGCTTGGGAGGCTGAGGTAGGAAGATCAGGAGTTGAAAGCCAGCCTCAGCAAAAGCAAGGTGCTAAGCAACTCAGTGAGACCCTGTCTCTAAATAAAATACAAAATAGTGGCTCAGTGGTCAAGTGAACTATAAATAGATAAACAGATAAATAAATATATAAATAAAACTTTTAATGTCTTTATTCATTTGCCCTCATACGATGAGGAAACATCAAGATCAGTTTTGAAATTTTAATATCTGTATTAATCTGAACCTTCAAAGTACATCCTTCAAAAATATAGGATATCTATACACATTTTAAAGACTGGGATAATGATTTTTTCTTTACAAAAACACATCCAGTAACTAACTCTACTGTGTTATTGATCATTGCTGAAAAATTACTACTGCTAACTAAAAGCAAAGCCAGGGGATAGAATTGTACTTAAATTCCACATATATACACATCCACATGTAAATTTTGTGAACTTTTCTTACATTTTAATCATAATAAATGGAAATAATTATAAACAAATTCTTCTGCTAGTACTGTTACACTCACAGTGTTGTAAATAATATACTATAGAAAAAATACATTCTAATAAATAAAAAAAAAATCACAAAAGTACCTAAAAATTATACTAACTAAAGTAAATCAATTGCAATTAAAATGAACTATATGTGAAATCCAAAAGTTAAGCCATTTATATGAAATAAGCATAACTTCAGACTAAAACAGAAATCACAAGGACAAAACTGAAACTTTAAAAATTGAAGGTATTAGATTAATTAATATTTATAAACTATAAAATGCTCATAAGTAAGGAAAAAGTGTTTGTACATTTATTAATCATACTTATATTTAATATTTTATCCAAAAATGGCAGGTTAAGTTCTGGAAATAATAAAGTACTATATCTGCTTTTCTAAAATAACAGTAAAGGCCAAAGAAGTTCAATATTATTGTTTTTTATTCTGAGTCCACTAAAAATGGTTCCTTCTTTCTTTTGACATTACTGGTCATTACAGAAAAGAAAATATGATATGAAACAGAACTCAAAACATCCCAACTTGCAATTACAACTGATACATAAACTGTATCATTTTCTGATGCTCCTTGGTGTTCAACTAAAATCACACTCTATCAACCTATAGTCATAATTACCTAAAATGTTTTATAGAGGATTAAACAAGGCACAAAGCTTTAACTGAAACACCACTTGGTTATAGAATGAAAGCATTTTTCCTTTTTTAAGAAATGTCACCTGACAAGAATTATTTTCTTTGGCCTTTACTGTTATTTTAGAAAAGCAGATATAGTACTTTATTATTTCCAGAACTTAACCTGCCATTTTTGGATAAAATATTAAATATAAGTATGATTAATAAATGTACAAATATATTTCTTCTGCATAGGCCTAGCATTATTGAATTACCATGCCTACTCCCCATCAAAATGAAACAACTGGAGGGTTCAGTTGATAGAGTGCTTGGCTCAAATGCACAAGGCCCTGGGTTCAATGCACAAGGCCCTGGGTTCAATCCCCAGCACCTTAAAAAAAAAAAAAAAAAAGGAACAACTCAAAATATTTAAAAATGTTTGTTTCCCAAAACATTTTTATTTCTAGTTAAAATTTGTAGTTTGATACTTTATGGTTTAGGGGCTGGGGTTGTGGTTCAGCAGAAGAACGCTCGCCTAACACGTGTGACAACCTGGGTTCCATCCTCAGCACGACATAAATAAATAAATAAAGATATTGCATCAACTACAACTAAAAAAAAAATTTAAATACGATTTAATACTATAATCTAAATTCTCCCAATAAAATATCTTTCTAACCATTCTTTCTTTATTATTATTTTTTTAATGTGGTGCCTAGGACAGAACCCAGTGCTCATGCTTGCTAAGTAAGAGTTCTACCACTGTGCCACAACCCCAGCACTCTAACCATTCTTATTTGAAGTGACTGCTCTACTTGAATTCAACAGTTTCCACACAAAATGCATTCTGTAATTAATCATACAATATCTTGTGAAATCTTATACTGTCCTTACTGTCAAATTAAGAGTAACAGTTATTAAGTGCCTATTTTACTCCAAGCATTGTGGAGAATATACAGATGCCTATGAGCACCCACAATTTTAAAAGAAAACACAGAAATGCAATAGTAACAGATAGCATTAGGCAGATTATAGCACATGCAATACAGAAAAAGGAAATAAAAAACAAACAGAAAATAATGCCAATGATGAAACCAAGATGGTGCTGGAGAAAAGATGGCCACAATAAAAGGAAGAGAGAGAAATTGAGAGCACAAGTGCATTCCAATGATAGAAATGCTTTTAAAAAAAGAAAAAAAGCAACTAGCATATTTTAGTAAAGGAAAACAGTGTAAAATATAAAATAGCTAAAGGGCAAGGTAGGCAAAAGAACTTAAACTAGTGGCAGATAAAAGTTAGAAATTCTGTCCAGGTCAAGACATATCAGAGATGGATATAAATGTCAAGCTAAGGTATACAGATTTTACTATGTATAATAGGAAACTACTAACTGAGAACAAGAAAGGGATGTCATTGGATCTATGCTTTTAAAATGATAACTGTATGAAAATTTAAATCCAGAAGAATATTTAGAAAGATACTGTAATAGTCTAAATAAAAATTATAAATAATTTATTAGGTAAACAACAGTGGTAATAGAAAGACTGGAATGGATTGGAAAGATTCATAGAATAAACAATTTTTGAACTGGATACTGAAATTAGTGAGAGCAGTCAAAGAACCCTTAGCAATGAGGTAGCAAAAGGAATGATGCACTATACACCATTTGTGGTTAAATCATTCGTTGTCCTTGTGTCCTCCTCTCATATATAGACCATAAATCATAAATAGTAAAGTGTTTTAAGAGCTATGTTTCTAAAATCACACTCTGTTAGAATTCTAGCTGTTCTAATCAGCTACATAATCTTGGATAAGTAAATTCATTGCTATAAGCCTCATAATCCTTACAATCTTCATCTATGAAAAAAGGATATTAATCTCTTCCCAAAATGCTACTGAAAGGGCTGAGGAGGGGTGTTGCTGAAAGGATCAAGGCTTAAGTAAGTTAATACACGTAAAGTACTTCTTAGAGGCAGGTGCTATCATTATCATCATCACCAATTTTAATTGAAGGGCACAGAACATATAATAGTATTCTATCTCCTTCACATGAAAAAGTATGAAGTGTTAAAATATTTGTAATATTAAAAAATTCAAGACAATATCTAAAATATGGTCACTCATTTCATCCTATATTATATACCCATTCTTATGAACATCAACAAGCAACAGCAATAAAATCCTTCTGTTTTCTGTGATCACCCTCTAGTGGTGATCCTAAGAAGCTTTAAAAGAAAAAAAAAAAAGGCAAAAACTTAGAAGGAAACATGTAAAAACAGGAACCAAAGAATAAGAATTCAGGATAGATAGAATTATCAAAGTGAACATTTTCCTCAGTCATACTATGTAGGTTTGATTCAAATATAAGGAGAATAAGGCAGAATTTCCTAAAATATATCTTAAGGTAAACTTGTTCTTAAAAATACATTCATAAAAATCTCAACATTAAGCAAAGCAAAGCATGTTCCTTTTCTGGGGACTTTGCAGATCCTTTATAAATAATATGACTGTCCAAAAGCAGACTTTCTCAAATATTAACCAGCAAACCCTTTCTTCAGTACAACACCTAGCACTTTAACAGTGACTAGGGTTCACCTACACTACAAGTATATGTAACTGATTATACTGTTAATAAAAAATTAGATAATTTTATATTTATTTAGCTGCAAGTTAAAAAAATAATTACCATGCAAATGGATAACACTGGATGAGAGAACACCCTGAGAATGATTTTGAAGAAACAAAAATCTCAAAATGAAATGCATTTTAAACCTTTAGACATAAGCCAGTATTACTGATATTTTATATCTACTTTTAATATATATTTAATCACTTCATGATATTTGTATTAGTTTTAAAAACCAAATAAATAATATAAAACTAATATATTAAACGATAGCATACTCTATACAGACCTTTAAAATGACATTAAATACTAAAATTAGCAGAAATTATTTTCTTATCAGTCTCAGGAAAAGAGAACCAAGCATATGGAAATATTTCTATGTGGCACCTAATAGTAAAAGGTGCCATTTTTACCTGGGATTTCCTCTGAGTGCAGCATGATGTAGAGCATTAAATCCATTATTGTTTGTGATGGTAACATCTGCTCCAGCTTCCAAAAGAACTGCCAGGATATCATCACGTTTCTTACTTATGGCATCATGAAGAGGGGTATCACCTTCAGAATCCTTTTTATTTTAAGTTTAAAAAGACTTTCATTAGTTCCCCTTCAATTAATCATCATGCCTAACAGTAACACATAAAACTATTAAACAAAGAAAAAGAAATGGAGGCCATATCCAGCAATTATTAATAAGTGATCATCCTCTATATTAAACATGTAAATGGAGGTAAGAAACAGATACATTAAAATAAAGTCACACCATTCACTGTTGTACCCCCCAAATTCTATACTGAACCTACACTAGTTTCAGGCCCCATAAAAATGAGTTTAAAATCAATGTTTTTCAATGTTGGCTGCACATTAGAATCTGCTTGGAGTTCTTAAAACTCCTGAGGCCCACCAGGCTGCTATCCAGACCAACTAAATCTCTGAGGGTGAGAGCCAAACATTAGTAGTTTTCAGAGCTCCAGAGACAAATATATAATGGAGTGATATGTGAGAAAAATAAACCAAAGTATTTTCAAAGGGCAGGGAAGTGATTATCTCCAAAGATAAATGGTTAAAATAGATCACAGACTACGTAGGTCAAAGCAGACACGAGTATAAAGGAAAATTTAACAGTAAATTAAGTTTTACTAGAATTGGCTGCCTCATTCTACAAGATTGACCTATATAGTAGAGATATAAAAGATATGAAAATCTATAATACTGTCTGGTTCTTTACAGAAAAAGTTTGTCAATACAGGCAATATATTCATCCACCTACATAGGGATTCCTAACACCAAGTTCAACCCAACCATCTAATGTCTATCTTCCTGTATTTACTAACACTGAAAATTTGCAGTCTTCAGTTTGATATGAGCTCTTTACATGATCAAATATGCTTCTACAGGTCCCCGTTCTGTACTGCCTTCTGATGCCCACAACAGCTATTCCAAACCTGTAGCACTGTTCTTCTCAATTCTCTACCTCAACCCCAACTCACACTCTCATTACATAACCTTACCTCCAATTTCTGACAAAAATGTTCAATAGATATAAATTCCCTCTTCTTTAACATATTAACACAATACCTCAGTTCCTTCTCCATCTTCGAATCCTATCAACCACTAAGCCTACACCCTAGAACCTGTCAGTATCAAAATGGTTCTCACTCCCACAACTTCTGTTCTTTATTACCTCTCTGAGATCTATAAATTCTCTGGCTGCTATGAATTATCTAAATTACAAACAGATTAAGATCTCAATGATTCTCCCCTTTTTGTTTTAATCAATGAGTTTCCAATTTAAACAAAGTAATTTGTACATATTCAAATAGTGTTTTAAATACCATTCTTTATTGGAAAATAGCACACTATTTCAAGCCTGTGCTGTTAAAGGTATGACTGAAAACAATCTAGAAATCAACCTAGAAGTTGGCAAATCATTATTATGTACTTTTTTATTTTACTACTAAATTATTAAGCATTCATACCAAATTTCAACCTGACAGGCATGCATAAGATGGGCAATTTTAACAACCAAACTAAGTACTTCATAAAGACAGACTATATTTCCCTTATATATATGGTTTAGTTCATCTAGATGCTAAACTGTGGCTGGAAAGAATTATTTCTTAGGTGATTTTTGCTTTAAACCTAAAATTCCCCACTGTCACCAAAAAAAAAAAAAAAACAAGGTATGAATGCTTAATAATTTAATAGTAAAATAAAATAGTACATGATAATAATTTGCCAACTTCTAGGTTCATTTCTGTCAATCAACCTTGAAACACTATTTTCCAAATCAGAAAATCTCCAAAGACTAGACTAATACCTAGACCAAGACCCTAAGATAAATTAAGTTACAGTGAAGATTATTTAAGTTTATGAAGTAACTATTGCACAATATAGCTTATTTTATGCTGCTGAAATTCACTGTCATGATCAATAAAGTTAAATTAATGTCTCTAAGTTGATATTTTTCAAAAAGTTCTCACCTGCACCCCTCATCCTAAACCCAATCTTTGGGAGACACCTTATTTAAAAAGTTTTTCTAGGAAGGAATGGCTGCCAATTTTATGACATTCTATGCCTCCAGTATCCTTTATCATGACTGGCTATACAAAAAAAGAAAGGTAACAAAGGAGTGCTTACCACAGAACTGAGTGCTTTCTTTTAATAGGATGCTGGCAATACCTGGAAATATTATTTCTTTAAAAGTCTTACCTGGAGACTAGGATGACAACCAAAGTCCAATAAAGTCTTTACAACTTGAAGATGACCTTTATTGACAGCAATGTGAAGTGGTGTCTGTCGACGCTTGTTGCGAGCATTCAAATCAGCACTACCCCGGTGTAGTACTTCTATAACAGCACCTTCATCTCCAAAGGCTGCATGGTGAACTGCTCTATCTCCATCTTTATCCTAAATGTTAACGTTCAAATCTGAATTAGTGATATTTAACAAAGTGAGACAAAACTTGAAGCTTAGTAACATATCAAGAACCAGATTAATTTGGGAAAATGAAATAATAGAGTGGAGTCAACAAAATAATTAGAAACTGGCTTGAACAGTGATTATCTCCAAAGATAAATGATAAACATAGATCAATATCTCATACATAAATACTTGACCAGTAATTAAGTCACCAATCCTTCACTGCTTCTAATTTATCAGCCATGATACTAAATCATTAGAAAACAGTTAAACTACATAATTTTTTGGCCATTTAAAACATTTTATAAAGACTATTTTTAATTTTTTTTTTTAGGTGTAGATGGACACAACACAATGCCTTTATTTGTATGTGGTGCTGAGGATTGAACCCGGGTCCCGTCCATGCTAGGCGAGCGCTCCACCGCTAAGCCACAATCCCAGCCCCAAGACTTTTTAATGACACAAAAATTACACTAAATTAGTTGAGTCATTTTTTAAAACGATGTCAAAAAATGTGATCTCAATTAGCTTTAAGGGGATAAATACATTAATATGCTAACAGTGATTACTGGTTACCTCTAAGTAGTAACCATATACTCTTGTATATTTGAGGACCAAAAAAAAAAAAAGTTCAACACCTTTAAAAGACAAAAATGAAGCATGAAACTGCAAATTCCATATATCCAAAATGCTAAAACTCTTTCAGAGAAATCAAATATAATTCCCATATCTTCTATAATAAGCATATTTCTGAAGAGAGGGCAGGAAAGTTTCAGTTTTTTTTTTTAAAGGGAAAAAAAGGCTGAAATATACCATGAAGGTGATATATCTAGTTCCACCCCAAAGAAGTCTCATTACCTTCCTAGAGAGATATAGATAGGGAAGGTTTTTATAAGGGTAATGTCTTTATATCAATACTACACCCCAAATTTTGATACCCACAAGCAGGCATGCTCTAAAACTTCCTCCAGAGCCATGATTCCCAATCTATGCATCCAATCCCTGATGGACTCCCTAGTTTATGCAAAGGGTTTGAAAATCCATGTCACCCAAGATCATCTGAACTACTTTGCAAAGATAAACACAGATAAAAACAAACAAATAGATCATTCAAAACAGTTACTGAATTCAAAATTTTTTTATCTTCATTTTCTCAAACACTTGTGTAGGCAAAATCACTTGTATAGGAATTGATAACAGTTGAACAGCCATTCTTGAAAAGGCAAAACTTTGACTTTGGAAATTTCTACCTTACTAGTATTTTGACCTGAATTAATTTAGGAGTTTCTACTGCCTATAAATCAAGAACGAGGGCTGGGGCTGTAACTCATTGGTAGAGCACCCACCTTACACATGTGAGACACTGGGTTCAATCCTCAGCACCATATAAAAATAAATAAAATACTGTGTCCAACTACAACTAAAAATAAATAAATAAGTAAATAAATAATCAAGAACAAAGGAACTTGAAAACAACCACATGAAAGATTTAAGATTCAACTCTTGTGTTTCCTAAGCAGCAATATCTCAGAAAAACATTATCCCAGAAAAATAAGTATACACATGCCACACACACACACACACACACACACACACACATTTTCTTTCTCTCTCTCTCTCTCTCTCTCTCATTATACATTTAATTATCTCTGAATCTCAGAGTTAAGATCTTTCCAACCTCCAATCTGGATGTTTTTCTTTCCTGTTAAAAGTTTTAAGTTTATCATATGATTACCCTTCCATTAAAAACAGAAACATAACACACAGCCCGGCAAGGTAGAACATGACTAGAATCCCAGCTACTCAAGATGCTGAAGTAGGAGGAACCACAAGTTTCAAACCAGCCTGAGCAACTTAAGACACTGACTCAAAATAAAAATATTGACTGTTGGGCTAGGATTGTGGCTCAGCGGTAGAGCGCTCGCCTAGCACAGGCGGGCCCTGGGTTGGATCCTCAGCACCACAAAAAAATAAAGGCGTTGTGTTGTGTCCATCTACACCTAAAAAATAAATATTAAAAAAATATATATGTTGACTGTGAATGTGACTCAGTGGCAGACACTTGGCTAGCATATATGAGGCCCTTGGTTCAATCCCCAATAATGTGAAACAAAACAACAAAAAAAGAATGTCAATCTACTAACACTGATAGACTAAAAATTGTAACTATTTATGAAGCTACAATATATTTATGATTGTTAGAAAACCATTACTGATCCACTTTTTGCAATTCCTATCAACAGTTTAGATATGTAAAATCAAACACGAAGAAGTTTAAAACCTTGATATATATATGTATGTCGAAGAGAAATACAGTAAAAAAAATTTAAAGATTATGGAATATGCATATATACAATAGGATACTCCAATTGAATTAATTTTCATGTCTCTCTTCTATGTTAGAAAACTAGAGTTGTACTGCGGTCTTAATTTTTAAGGCTTGGTGTTTTCTTCTGAATCCATCTTAAGTACTCCAAATAAACCTACCACAGTGTGACTATTAAGTGATACCAAATGAGAATTACATGGAACAAGGGTAAAAGTGACCTCCACGAGGCTATATCCAAAAGTTTGTAAAACAGCCACAAATTAAATAAAACTGATTTCTACTCTTCTGCTCCCTTCTCCTCTCAACCCTCAAAATTCTACTCTTGCACCAGTCCTTGCTATCTTGGCTGACAGAACCACAGACCATATGATCAACAAAATCAGCATCCATAAATCATATTCATCTACTACTTCTGAGTGTCTATATTCATTCACCACAATCTGTAGCTTTTATTCCTCAAATGATGCTCAAACTATTTTCTTCTCCAACTCTATCACAAATTCAGACCTTCACTCTTACTTATCTGAACTAATCTCACCTTGCATCCACTGCATTCTTACCCCAAACTATTTTTCACATCCAAGGCAAAATCCTCTGTAAAACACAAATCTGATGTTTAAAAATCTTTAAGTCTCTCTACTACTAAAATAATAAATAAAAATTAAAAACAAAATCTTACTAGGTTTACTTATGTTTCCTACTGTTACTGATTTCTAACTTTATCCCATTATGGTCAGAAAAGATACTATGCATGGTGTTTATCTTTTTTTAATCTCCTGAGACTACCGTGGTTTGCATATGATTTGTCCCCCAAAGGTTCATGTGCTGAAAGCTTGCTCCTTGATACCTTATTGACAAGTAAATGAGCTTTAAGAGATGAGAAGGTGATTCAGCCAGGGGTGCCACCCTCATGAAAGGGATTAATGCAGGCCTCAGTGAAGTGAATTAGTTCCCAAGAGATCATGTTGTTATGAAAGAGGAAGTCTGGTTTCTCTAGGCTCTCTTGATTCCTCTCTCAACATCTGATCTACCTCTGTCTCTCTCTCACCCTGTGATACACTTCCCTTCTCCTCTCATCTGTGTTTTAACATTCCATGTTTTTACCAGCACTGGCTTTCTTAGGTTTGGGGTAGCAACTTGAATGAACATGTATACCTGGAAACTATGTACACCTAAAGTCATTTCACCGGTTATTATTTTGAATCCTGATTTGTGTTTTTAAAAAAAGAATTTAAAACTGGCCAATCTTGAAGCCCCAACTGCCCTTTCCTTCTCAGTTTTACACTTTAAAAAAACTGTTTTTGCCATTTTGTTTTCATTAATGAGATGAGAAAAATCAAACAGAAGCATCTGTTTCTTGAGAAACTGCACTACTTCTGACAGCTGGAAAGAAGTTACTAAGAACAGTTAAACACAGGTAATGCTAACACATTAAATTCCTACGGTGTTGTATAAATGATATCATAAGTATGTCTCTTAATCTACATTGCAACTCTTTATCACAAATGGGGAAACTCAATCTTTTACCAATTAACTTTTTGCCCAGTACTTTTCTAGCTGCAAAAACACAATTAAAATTCAGGTTATATGACAAAGTCTATTATTATTCCCTAAGCATATTTTTGTATCGTGTGAAAACATAAAAAAAGGCACGTTTTTAAAGTGGTCATCCATCCAAACCTCCACACCTTTGCTATTATTAAAAAAAAAAAAAAAACTGAGTCCCTGGCAGATTCAAAATTAGCTCACCTATTATCAACATACCTAAGCTCTCACAGTCCTTGATGCCTTTACCTATACATTAAGGAGGACACAGAATACAATCCTACGGCACTCAGTAGGTCATACCTGGAGACAATCAACTTTCCTTAATAGCTCTGAGTTTTCCCTAAGAAAAAGAAATAGGGAAAAAATGTAATCCTATATATCCTACATAATTTAGTTTGATAACAGCTTAAATTAACTGAAAAGTAAACAACAGCACAAGAGGTAGAGAGGGAAGATGGGAGGGGAGGGGAGGGGGAATAGTAGGGGATAGGAAAGGTAGCAGAATACAACAGTCACTAATATGCCATTATGTAAAAAGGTGAGTGTGTAACTGATGTGATTCTGCAATATGTATTTGGGGTAAAAATGGAAGTTCATAACCCAATTGAGTCAAATGTATGAAAGATGATTTATCATGAGCTTTGTAATGTTTTGAACAACAAATAAAAAAATAAATAAAAATAAATAAAATAAAATACATGAACTAGACAAGAAATGCTAAAAAAAAAAAATTAACTGAAAAAGTGCAATAGCCATTTAAGTAAGAGTGCTAGCAAACTTTTCTATAAAAGGCTGGAAAGTATGTATGGTTTAGGTTTTGTTGTTAAGTAGTTACTTAACTCTGCAACTGCTGCAAAAAGCAGCCATAGACAATACATTAGTGAATGGTTGTGCTGTTTTTCAAAAGTACATTTTTAGGGGCTGGGGTTGTGGCTCAGGGGTAGAGCACTTGCCTAGCATGTGTGAGGCACTGGGTTTGATCCTCAACACCACATAATAAATAAATAAATAGATAAAGGTATTGTGTCCATCTACAACTAAAAAATATATATATATTTTTAAATACATTTACAATGTATTTTTGGATTACGCCTGTTGTCTATAGATTATAGACCCCAATCTATAGCCATGTTGAGCTCACTTCCTAAAGCAAGTGAAAAAAATGAAAGGTTACAGAATGAGCTAACCAAAGATGAAAGGCCATTTCCTTTTCCTTCTCGGTTTTACGTTATAAAATTGTATTCCAAAAAAATTTAATAAAATTGTATTTAAAAATAAGCATTAATTATCATTTTTAGGTGTGATAAAAGGTATGCTAATGTTTACAAAAGACTCCTTATATTTTAGAATACATACTAAAATATTTACTAGATGAAATAATGATATTTGGATGTGTTTCAAAATAATTCAGTGCAGGAAATAAAGTAAAAGATATAGATAAAATAAAACCTGTCATTAATAACAACTGAAGTGGGGGCTAGAGTTGTAGCTCATTGGTAGAATGCTTGCCTAGCATGTGTGAGGTATTAGGTTCCATTCTCAGCACCGCATATAAATAAATAAAGGTCCATTGGCAACCAAAAAAAAAAAAAAGTTAAGATTTTCAAAAAAATAATAACAACTAAAGTAGAGTAATGGGCTAATGGGTACACAGGGTTCACTGTACTATTCTATTTTTCCAAGTGCTTAAAATTTCCAATAATAAAAAGACTAATAAAAACAAATTACTTTTTAAACTTGGCAAGTGAATCACAAATTTAAGTGCACTTGCAAAATTAGCTATTTTCTTAACTTTATGTCTATCAACATATTATGCCAGGTAATTCTTTGCTGTGAGAGCTATCCTGCACACTGTAGGATATTCAGTATCAATCTTACCTTGCAACCAATAGATTTAAGTAGTAAATCCCCTACTCCCACCCAGTGTAACAATCAAACATGTCTCCAGACATTTCCAAAAGTTACCCTGTAGGAAAAAAATACCCCTGAGTGAGAGCTACTACTTAAAACAAACTATAATGCTGTCTAATAGACTATGTTAATTCTTATATCCTAGAAAAAAATTAGACTTTAATGAATTTTTGTTCTAATCTTGGGCCATCAGTTGTATTTACATTTTAATTCAATTTTGAAATGCAGTTTTTCCTCTTTGAGTTAGTGTCATTAAAAAGTGTCATTAAGCCCTTCGGGTATAGTCCAAGGAGAGGAATAGGTGGGTCAAATGGTGGTTCCATTTCCAGATTTCCAAGGAATCTCCATATTGCTTTCCATATTGGCTGCACCAATTTGCAGTCCCACCAGCAGTGTATGAATGTATCTTTTTCCCCACATCCTCGCCAACACTTATTGTTGTTTGTCTTCATAACTGCAATTATAACTGGAGTAAGATGATATCTTAGTTTTGATTTGCATTTCTCTAATTGATAGAGATACTGAGCATTTTTTCATATATTTGTTAATTGTATATCCTCTTCTGAGAAGTGTCTGTTCAGGTCCTTGGTCCATTTGTTGATTGGGTTATTTGATTTTTTTGGTGCTTAGCTTTCTGAGTTCTTTATATACCCTAGAGATTAATGCTCTATCTGATGTGTGGGGGTAAAAATTTGCTCCCAGGATGCAGGCTCTCTGTTCACCTCACAGATTGTTTCTTTTGCTGAGAAGAAACTTTTTAGTTTGATTCCATCCCATTTATTGATTCTTGGTTTTAATTCTTACACTATAGGAGTCTTCTTAAGGAAGTTGGGGCCTAACCCCACATGATGAAGATTAGGGCCTACTTTTTCTTCTATTAGACACAGTCTCTGGTTTAATTCCTAGGTCCTTGATTCATTTTGAGTTAAGTTTTGTGCATGATGAGAGATAGGCGTTTAATTGCCACATCAATGTTTACAGCAGCACAATTCACAATAGCTAAACTGTGGAGCCAACCTAGATGCCCTTCAGTGGATGAATGGATAAAAAAAAAAAAAAAATGGGGCATATATACACAATGGAATTTTACTCAGCAATAAAAGAGAATAAAATCATGGCATTTGCAGGTAAATGGATGGCGTTGGAGAAGATAATGCTAAATGAAGTTAGCGAATTCCCCAAAAAACAAATGCCGAATATTTTCTGTGATATAAGGAGGCTGACTCATAGTGGAGTAGGGAGGGAGAGCATGGGAGAAACAGATGAATTCTAGATATGGTAGAGAGGTGGGAGGGAGAGCATGGGAGAAACAGATGAATTCTAGATAGGGAAGAGAGGTGGGAGGGGAAGGAGGGGGGCAGGGGATTAGCAAGGATGGTGGAATGTGATGAACATCATTATCCAAAGTACTTATATGAAGACACGAATTGGGTGTCAACAAACTTTATATATAAACCTCTGTATGAAAAATTGTGGTATATATGTGTAATAAAAATTGTAATTAAAAAAAAAGTACACGTATGAAGACATGAATTGGCATGAACATACTTTATATACAAAGATATGAAAAATTGTGCTCTATGTGTAATAAGAATTGTAATGCATTCTGCTGTCGTGTATTTAAAAAAATAAAATCAATTAAAAAAAAAGTGTCATTAAATTTAACCTGACAGATAAATATCCCTTTTCCACTCTATTTCTACAAATTAGGTCTACAATGGTTTTTTAAACAGAAAATGTACAGAATGGAAATCTAAATGAGGAGTATGGTACAAATTATTTACAAACATCTGACTACTAATCTTCATGTCAACATCAATCTTACATGTTCACAGCATTAACTAACCATTTGTTCTATATATGAATTCAATTACGTAGGAAAGAAAATCTACTCTCGAAAAAGAATGCCAATTTCATTCCCAACTCTATAGGTGCACCTCATTCTGCAGAGGCTCTCATGTGAACAGAAACCTCTAGATTTATAAATCAATGGGTAGTTGTAGTAATTAACTTCTGAATCAGAAAACACACTTTTTAAAAAATAAGGCAAAACGGAATGTAATTTTATTAACCTCTTGCTTTACTGTCTATAATCAGAAGGGCTTGGTATTTTAGTAGTTTTTGTTACTGCAGTTTTTGGATTCATTAAATTTTTAAAAATGAGACATTCAGTCAGCAAACGTCACTCCATTTTCCCAAATCAAAGTAAAACAACAACAAAAAATTTAATTGCCTTCCACTTACAAAATGCTAAAATTAATGTAAGCCTTCACTGCACCATCAAAAGAAACTCTTAGAACACACATTTTGGTTCTAAATTCCTAAATTTACATCCAAGAAACATGCAACTAAAAAAACTACTGCAAAAGAAAAATTAAATTATATATCTCATTCATAAAAATATTACAGTAATAAACTATTATGTAGTTCATAGATTTCTAATGTGCTAATTTAAAATTCAGGTCTTTTTGGGCAAGAGATAATTCCAAGCAAGATGAATTGTTTACCTCTGAAACACCATAGGCTCTTTTTAGCTGTCAACAATTCAAAAATACATACAATTAGAGAAGGAAAAAAAAAAAAAAAAAAGCAAAAGGAACATATGACTAGAAATGTGTGTCTTTTCAAATGTGTGTCTTAAGGTTTTTTAATTCATAAAAATAGATTGGACCACCAGATTGGGAGAAGCTTTTGGACAGAACTGTAATATCCTGCCTAAGCTAAATTTGCTAGCTTCTGACTTACTCTACATAATTTTGCATGACACTGAAACAAATATAATCCTAGTATATATTTAATATGAGGTTATAATTAACAAAGCAAGCTACCCTTTATCCAATACATACATACAGATTCTCAACTGAAATTCCAAAGATAATAAGATATATTTATTTTCCTCTTATAAGAATATTCTCGCCAGGCATGGTAGCACATGCCTGTAATCCCAGTGGCTTGGGAGGCTAAGGCAGAAGGAGGTTCAATGCCAGCCTCAGCAAAATCAAGGTACTAAACAACTCAGTGAAACCCTATCTCTAAATAAAATACAAAATGGGGCTGGAGATGTGACTCAGTTGTCAAGTGCCCCTGAATTCAATCCCCGATACCAAATAAATAAATAAATTTTATTTATATATATATATATATATATATATATATATATATATATATTTTTTTTTTTTTTTTTTTTTAAACTCTAAGTTAAATGTATGTATATATGTACAGTGATAAGCATGCACTGTAACTTTCAAAGATTCACATTAAGGTCAAGAAACCAGAAGTCTACACAAACACAAATTCAGTTATGACAAAAAACAAAGAATTATCTCTGAGTATCACAGAGATCAGGAAAGACTCTGATTCAAGAATGTCTGTGTTCCCCTTCCCTCAACATTCCTAGTATGATTCTTAGGTGAACCCAGCTGGGCTCCCAATAGCACAATGATTCCACCAGATTAGCAGGAAATGCAAATCCTCTTTTCACCTAGGGCTATTCCTAAAATATTGCAAGAATCATAGAAAACCAAAAAATACTTTAAGCTAGCTTTTGTTAAAATTTAACTTTCAATCAGAAAAGTATTAGGTAAGTATTAAATTTTGAAAATGAAAATCCATCTCATATAGAGTTATTTCTAAAATAATTTTTACTTAAAATATTTTCAAGCTTAGTTTAATTACCTCTGCTTCTACATCCACATTTTGCTTCAGAAGTAACTTCAAAATATCAACATGTCCATTTTGACTAGCCGCTTGCATAGCTGTATGGCCAGCACATTGCCCATTTACCTTAAAAAAAAAAAAAATGAACAAATGTCACAAACCAGAAAGAAAGAACCAACATATACATATACTATAGGTTTAAAACTTGTTTATTGTACGATTCCATAAGAATAATTTGATGTTCCATATATTATAAGAGAAATCAACAGAAACTCTTTATTTCTTTTCTTTTTGTGGTGTTGGGGAGTTGAACCCAGGGACTCATGTATGTCAGGCAAACGCTCTACCACTGAGACACATCCCCAGCCCAACAGAAACTCACTCTTTAATTTAGAGAAGGAAAGCAAGCATTTTTTTTTTTAATTAAAGTTTCATTATTCTAAGAGCTCATGAAAGAATTGTTTAGCCAGACTGTAAAGAAGAAAGAAAAGAGGTAAGGGGGAGGAAAGTTAAGTTAGATTTGTATATAGAGTACACTTCTTTTTGTATTATTAAATCTCAGACTGTGGTTAAATGGAAAAATCAGCAAGGTGAATGAAAAACTTTTAGAAAAGTTACTAGCCACTAAAAAATAAATAAATTCAATTCAACAAATATACCACATACCATTGTAGACAAACATAAATGAGTTGGCAAAGTGACTATATATAACTATTGTTATATATAGTCACCTTGCCAACCTATCCTTATCTTCAGATGCTATGTACATGCAAAACTTACCCATGAACATTCCCCAAGCCAAGTGCAATTCTTTATTCTATCTCTTTCATTCTCATCCATCTGACAACAAAAGATGGCTAAGGATGGTAGCCTGGCCACACATTTATATCCTATCTCTCCTGAGACCACACTAAAATGGCAGTTAATAATTTAAAATGTAAAGTCCATAAAGACAAAGGGAAAGGTAGAATTAACATGGGGAGGGGAACACTTATGAAACAAAGAAAACAGAAAGAGGAACAATAATTGACTTTATAGGTAAGAGAAAGCCAAGCATAAAAAACACGAGACCCTCTAGACAAAATGAAAACCTACAAATACAAGCACATCAGAGGGCTCATAAGAGGGACACTGGACCTAAGTCTGATGTACAACAGTCATACTCTAGGCCCAGCCCTGACAGAAAAAATGGTTTCTTAGCTCTATACTATATAGCCATAGAGAATAGACCCTTAAATTATGGCATTTGAAGATCCCCAAACCTCCAATCATCATAATGCAAAGTCAGTCAGTCAGTCCTGTGAGGTAAGGAGAGTTATCCATCAGTTTTTTAATGTCTTATTCAGATACAAATAAAAAACCAATGATCAGAAAGAGGGCTGAGAAAGACTCAAAAACACAAAATGAACAAAACAGAATAATTAATTCAAATTTAAGAAAAGATTACTCTGGAAGAACAAATTAAAGGAGAAAAAAACTCTAGGAAAAAACTCACTTAAAAGATATTTAAGAATTCATTTTAAAATCAAAAGGAAGATGCTAAGAACAAATAAGAAAACAAAGTTAAAAAAAAAAAAATTCACTCCAAGAGGTGAAACACTGGTGGATATGAGGCAAGACAACATGTATATATAAAAGCACTTATGGGGTTGGGGAAATAACTCAGTTGGTAGAGTGCCTGCCTCTCATGCACAAGGCCCTGGGGGAGGGAGAGGGGGAAGGAGGGGGAGGGAGAGGGGGAGGGAGGGGGAGGGAGGGAGGGAGAGAGGGAGAGAGAGAGAGAAAGCAAGCAAGTAAGCAAGCACTTATGATGCGCTCAGTGGTGCATGCCTTAATTCCAGCGGTTGGATGGGGTGGCTAAGACAGTAGGATGGCAAGTTCAAAGCTAGCCTCAGCAATGCCGAGGTACTAAGCAACTCAGTATGACCCTATCGCTAAATAAAATATAAAACAGGGCTGGGGATGTGGCTCAGTGGTCAAATGCCCCTGAGTTCAAACCCCAGTACCAAAAGAAAAAGGATTTCCCCATACCAGACAGCTTAGTTACTACTCCTCCCTTACTGGACAGAAACCTGAATATTTGTCCCCTGAAAAGGGTAGAGGCTCTATCCTTTAGAAACCTGGCACTTAAAACTCTATAAGTTTTATGTAAGTATTTACAAGCTGAAAGCAGAGAAACCAGGACCACTTCTCAAGTCTGAAAGCTAGGTCTATACGCTCTATGCCAGAGAATGAAGACAATTTTCTGGGGATTCAGATCAGCTCCACAGAAAAACCCTAACAACTATACCAGGAGTGGCCCAGAGCAACGTTAAGTCAAGGGTTGACAAACCCATTCACAGACATAGGAACTTTCAAATAAGGCTTTACATGCCCACTCTTAGAGAAGAAGGGACAACCAAAGATCACCAGACAACCAAGGAGGGGCTCTGACATGAAAAAACTAGGCCCAAAACAAACAGAAAAGAATAACTTAGAAGAGATTAAAAACTTAGCAGGGACAAAAAATATATAAAGGACCTTACCAACAGTCTACTCAATAAGAAGAGAAAGTATAATACACACTTTAAATACCAACATGATGGCATGAATGAGAACATAAAGAGAAACAAGAGAGGGAAAAGCCTTGAAATTTAAAACTAACAGAATATTGAAAACTTAGGAATTAGGATGGCTTCATTCTTCAATAGCAATTCTGAAATTATGCTGAAGGAAAATCATCTCTAACTCAGAATTCTATCCCCATACAAAACATAACTGTGAGGTTGGGGGAAAAAAAATCAAGACATGAAAGATGTATTTTCCACATATTCTTTCTCAAAAGCCACTAAAATCTATACCTTAGAAAAGATACAGTAAACATGGAAAGACAATAAACACACAAAACAAGACATATAACACAAGAAAGAGGGGAGGGAAGCCATCAGGGACTACGTAAAGAGGACAACTTATAGGTAGAGAATGTGAGAAGGCACTAAAAGAAATTTCTCTCAGAATATGAAACAAATATCTGATATACCTGATGTCATAATACGAAAATGAACAATTAGAAATTTGGGGAGGAATTAATTACTGGGAGCCATCAGCCAAGTAGGTATGACAATTTCCTTGCCAGCGTACCCCCATGTTTCTTTAGTGGAAGGACTCGTGGAAATAGGACATTTTGCAGCGACATTGCATGTAAGGTGACCTTGCTCAAGGACCAGGGGGATCAGTGTTTAGGGTGTTCCCGGTTTAGCATAATAGGAGATTAAGGCGTTCCCCGTTTAGAATAGGGTGTATCCTGCTGCCCGAGTTCCTCTTGAGTTCTTAGGATCAGACAGTATATTTGGGAGACAGAAGCCCAGTGGAGGTGTGGATTTGGGCAGAGAACGTGGATTTCCCCAGAACGTGTTTGTAGACGGCACCACGGCACGGCCGGTGTGAGTTCGGGAATAAAGAATTGCTGTTTGAATCTACAAGTTGTGTGGAAGCTCGTGATTTGTGCGCAGCCAGAGACTGCGGCAATTAATAATAAAAATATAGATAAAAATGAAAAACTTCTTAAATTATGTATGGGGTTAACAGGATCTGGGACAGATCACGGTGAAACTTTAGAATAAAGGAAACGTTCTCCATCTTAATACAGGGATAGATTAAGTGGCTGTATGCATTTGTCAAAACTCAACTTGATTTCACTGCATTAAAATTTATATCTTTATTTCTTAAAAAGGACTAGTAAGAACTATAATGAAAAAAAAGGTTGTGTAGAAAAATACATTCTAGCATACTCCACAGCTCAAATATAAATACCATTTACAGAATATACAAAATTATACTATAACCATATGAAAAAGCTGGAAAGTGTGTGTATGGTTGTGGTGGGAGTAGACTGGAGGTGGTGAAAGGAAACAGAATCCTCAGGTTCCACAGCAGAAAAGAGAATTTATAGCACAAAATCAAAAAAAAAAAAAAAAGGAAAGAAAACCAAGAAATAATAATAAAGCATGATATTAGAAGACAAGGAGGTAAATATGAAGAATATCAGTTACAAGTTCAAAATAGTTGCCTCTAAATAATGAGAAAATAAGGGTGTGAAGGAAGGCATATTGTTTTTCATAATAAACCTTATAGAACTATTTTTTGGTATGTATGACATTGTTAAAACATTACTTGAAAATAATGGAAATGGACTAAAGCCGCTAATTATGAGACAAAAAGTGATTAAATAGATAAAAAAGACACAACTACATGTTGCTTATAAGAAATTCACTTTACCTCTAAAGACATACACAGACTCAAAATGAACAGATGAAGTAAGATATTCCACACAAACAGAATCCAAAAGAAAGAAGAAATAACCACACTTTTATCAAATAAAATAGACTAAATCAAAAGCAATAAAGAGAAACAAGGAAGGTCATTATATAATCATTAAGGGGTCAATTCAAAAAAAAGAAAATAACAATTATAATTACATATGCACTCAAAAGAAGAGAATCTAACTATATAAAGCAAATTGTGGGGTGGGGGGGAATACCAAGGATTGAACCTAGGGACGATTAACTGCTGAGCCACATTCCCAGCCCTTTTTTATTATTTTATTAGAGACAGGGTCTCACTGAAATGCTTAGGGCCTCAATAAATTGCTGAGGCTGAGTTTGGATTCATAATCCTCCTACCTCAGTCTCCCGAGTCCCTAGAATTACAGGTATATGCCACTGCACCCGGCTAGAGCAAATATTAACAGACCTGATGGGAGATAAACACTGATACAATAATGGGGGGAGGGGGTGCTGAGAAGGTAGCTCAGTGGTGAGGCATGTGCCTAGAAGGCACAAGACATTGGGGTCAAACCACAGTTCACCAAATAAAAAAGAACAGAATATTGACAATAGTAATAGGAGAATTTAACATCCCACTTTCAGCAATAGACAGAAGAATAAATAAAGAAACAGAGTTAAACTTCATCCCAGAGCAAATGGACCCAACAGACATCGACAGAACATTTCATTCAACTACAAAATAATATACATTCTTCTTAACAACACATGGAACATTCTCCAGAATAGATCATTTGATAGACCTACAAGAGTTAACAAATTTTTAAGAGTGAAATCATATTGAGTTTTTTTCCAAACACAGCACAACAAAACTAGAAATCAACAACAAGAAGTCTATACAAAATGTGAAAATTCAACAATTTACTCTTGAACAACGTATGGATCAAGGAAGAAATTAAGCAAATTTTAAAATTCTTGAAACAAATGAAAATGGAAATACACTATACCAAAATTTATAGGATAGGACAAAAGCATTATTAGGAATGTTTATGACAATAAAAACTTAATATCAAAAAAGCAGAAAGAATTCAAATAAACTACCTATCACTATATCTCAAGGAACCAAATGCAAAATGAATAGAAAGAATGAAATAATAAGGATAAGAGCAAAAATAAATTAAACATGAGACTTAAAACAATACAAAGGATCAAGGCAATCAAGAGGTAGTTCTTCAGAAAGATAAAATAGACAAACTTATCAAGACTTCTAAGAAAAAGAGAACATTCAAATAAAGTCAGAGATGAAAAAGGAGACATTACAACTGATACCATAGAAATACAAAAGATCTTGACAGGTTATCATGAACAACTATATGTTCACAAATTTGATAACCTAAAAGAAATGGACAAATTCCTGGACATATTCACCCAAGATTCAGTCATGATGAAATAATACATCTAAACAGACCAGTAACATGTAACAAGACTGAATCAGTAATAACATCTCCCAACAAAGAAAAACCAAAAACAGATGACTTGCTTCAGTACTGAATTCTACCAAGATCAGCAATTCTTCTTAAATTATTAAACTACTCTAAAAAATTAAAGAGGAGAAATTCATCTTAACTCATTCTATGAGGAAAACACCCTGATATAAAAACTAGACAAGGACAACAAAAGACAAGAAAGCTACAAGCCAATATCTTTGCTGAACATATGTGCAAAAAATCCTCAGCAAAATACCCATAAATTAAATCCCAACAGCAATAAAATGATAATCAATTGGAATTCATCTTAGGGATGCAAGAATGGTTCAAAATACACAATTCTGACGTACCACATCAACAAATGAAGAACAAAAACTGTATGATTATTTTAACAGTTGCAGAAAAAGCATTTGTTAAGATTCAACATATTCATGATGAAAACTCTGAACGTATCAGGTATAGAAGGAACATACCTCAACATAACAAAGGCTGTATACCATAAGTCAACAGTTTACACTATATTGAATGGAGAAAAGCTGAAAGATTTTTAAGATTTGGAACAAGATAAAGATGCTCATTTCTGCCACTTTTTTTTTCCCCCTACGTGCTGGTGACTGAATTCAGGCACTTGCACATACTAGGCAAATGAATGAAATTTCAGTCCTTTCCTTACTTTTATTCTACATTGTACTTTAAGTTATAGCCAAAGCAATCAAACAAGAGAAAGATGTAAAGGGCCTCCAAATTGGAAAAGAGGAAACCAAATTGTAGCTCTTTGCACAAGACATAATCTTTTATATAGAAAACTCCAAAGACTCCACCAAAAAACTATTAGAACTTGTAAATATATTCAGTAAAGTTAGAGGGTACAAAATGAACATACAAACATCAATGGCATTGTTATATATCAATAGTAAATTATCTGATATAGAAATCATGAAAGTAATTCTATTTATAATAGCTACAAAAAATAAATAGGCAGGGCACAGTGGCACATGACTGTAATCAATCCCAACAGCTCAGGAGGCTGAGGCAGGAAAATCACAAGTTCAAAGACAGCCTCAGCAAGTTAGCGAGGATCTGAGCAACTTAGCGAGACCCTGTCTCAACATAAAACATAAAAAGGGCTGAGGATTAAATGCCCCTAGGTTCAATCCCCAGTTACTAACTAACTGAATAAATAAATAAAATAGATTTAGGGTTAGGTTTAGGATTAGGGTTAGGGTTAGGGTTAGTGTTATGGTGAGGGTTAGGGTTCTTGTTACAGTTAGGGTTAGGGTTAGGGTTAGTGTTAGGGTTAGGGATAGTGTTAAGTTTAAAGATAGGTTTAGTGTTAGGGTTAGGGTGTTAGGTTTAGTGTTAGGGTTAGGGTTACTGTTAGGTAACATAAAAAGGGCTGAGGATTAAATGCCCCTAGGTTCAATCCCCAGTTACTAACTAACTGAATAAATAAATAAAATAGATTTAGGGTTAGGTTTAGGATTAGGGTTAGTGTTAGGGTTAGAATAAATTTAACCAAAGAAGTTAAATTTGATGACAGAAATTGAAGAGGACACAAAAGTACAGAAAGACATTTTATATTCATAGATGAGACGAATCAACACTCTTAAAAATATCCATACTACATGTAAGATTTGACATGAAATGTCCAGAACACCTCATGTGTTGAAGGCTTGGTCCCGATGCAACAATGTTCAGAGGCTGAAGCTTTTGGGAAATGACTGGATCATGAAGGCTCTGACCTCATCATTGAATTAATAATTTGATGGAATTACTGGGAGATGGAACATAGCTGAAGAAATGGGTCCTTGGAGGCATACCTTTGTCCCTATCCCCTTCCTCTCTCTACAGCTTTCCTCCACCACCATTTCTACTTTGCCTTAGTAGAAATGAAGTCAGACAACCATACACTAAAACCTCTCGAACTGTAAATTAAAATAAATATTTTCTCCTTTCTTTTTCTCAGGTATTTTGGTCACTGTACAAACTAACAAACACAACACCCAAAGCAATCTACAAATGCAAGTCCTATCAAAATACCAAAAGACATACCACATGATTTCATGTGAGAATAGAATGATGGTTACCAGAGGATGGGAGAGTAACAGGGAGAAAGGAGTGAGGAAAGGCTGATCAATGGTTATTAAATTACAGACAGAAGTAGTTCTAATATGCTATTACACCATAGCATGACTACAGAAAAAAATAACATAACTGGATATTTCAATAAGCTAGAGGAAAGGATTTTGGAATGTTTCCTTTATAAAGAAATGATAACTGTTTAGGAGACAGGTGTTTATATTCTTTTTTGGTGGTACTGGGGAATCAAACCCAGGGCTTTACACACATTCCCAGCCCTGCTTACCCTAATTTAAACATTATAAAATGCATACATTAATAAAAATTTTACATGGTACCCAACTAAAATGTGTGATTTTTATGATTGTAGTATTAGTTAAAAAAACAATTTAAATAAAAGAAAATAACAAGTTAGATTTACTGATCAAATAAAGAATATATATGAAAGCATGCCCTAAAATATTTTTACAAGAACTTTAATAATTAAATGAAGACAAAATTAAGAATAACAAATGTAAATGTGCTTGACAGAATATAAAGGAAATCTGACTCTATCTTTTAAAAAAATTTGAAATTTCAACATCAAAAAATTATTTGTGACTTATTACAAATCTGAAAAATTATTGTTTTGCTGTAATTGATACCTATCCAATAAAGCTAAAATGTCACAAGAGTTTTGGAAAAGGAAGTAATACTTTTAAATTATAGCTCTCATCTTCTAACTCTAGCATACTTAAAATCAAAAATACAAAGAGGTGGCAAAACAGCCCTTATAACACAGTGAGGATGATTCAAATTGCCACATCAACTACAACCTCTGGCACTGAACGTAATACTGGTACCAGCATGTAACCAATAACAAAACAAAAGTACAATAACTATGCTAGAATGAAAACAGCCCATTTAAAATATGGCTTGAGCTCCACTCCTTTGGGTTCACTCCACAAGCTCAGAAGGTTGACGAGGAACAGGGCTTGCGGGGAGGTGAGTAAAAAATATATATGTGTCTTGTAAAAAATAAGTAAAACATGGCTTGCGTGAATGGAAAAACTATAGCATCATCTATGAAGAGTTATAAACACATGACCTCTAATTCACCTACATTATAAATTGTGAAATAGTCAACTTTTACAGAAAGGTACAAGTTTAGATTAAATGTTTTAAAAAGAGATTAAAGAAACTATTTGTAAAATTTACTAAAAGATATTTAAAAGATGTCATATAATCACATTTACATGGAGAAAATTCATTAACATGTCCCAAAACAATTATCACTTAAAAAAATCTATATGTAAGTTTTGTCAGTCATAAAATACAAAAGAAAATGTCAATTTTTTTTTAAGTGCACACTGAAGAATGCCTGATGCCTGCTTTAAAATACCTTAGAGAAACAAGAAAAGGGGAATAGATAAAACACATGTAGCAAAATCTTAATTATCTAACAAGGAAAAATCTTAATAACTGTTGAATATAAGATTCATTATAACTATGCTATTTTTTGTGTATGCTTCAAAATAATTTTTAAAATGCTCACATCCACATCTGGTCTTTTTAGCAAATCTTCCACTTTAGCAACATCTCCATTGGCAGCAGCCTTAACTAATTCTTCATTGAGGTCACCAGATTCTTGAGTTTCAAATAATTTCTTCAGGAGTTGTGAGAGTCTTTCTGCAAAGCATCAAATAAAGCTGCTAATATAGGAGGATCTCAAACCTTAACTACTAAAAGATAACTATTATCCATATTCCTATAATCTTTTCCTATTTTTTATTTCTATCATTAATGTTACTCTTTGTACTGAGCTATAGACAACTACCCACGCAAGTTATATAATTACTAATATATGAAGCTACATTAAATTCATGTCCATAAACATTCTAAGTTTTCTACAATTCATGTGTTTCAAGTTATAACTGTAGAAAAACAGAGTTACATACTAACAATAATTCAAGATTTAGAAGTCATACTGAAGATACTATGAATGAACACTAGGATAGGAATATGACAATGAAACAAACTTCCTTTTAGACTTTAAGTAAACCACAGTGCCTCCCGAAGCTCAATATTACAGACCTTAGAATTAATCAGAATATCAATGATTATGGTACAAAAGTAATGTGATCTCTGTGGTATCCTGTGATATGCTTTAGGGGCAAAGCAATTTTCAGCTGAAAAAGGACATCTAAATGCTAACAACATTAACTGTTAATTTTTTGACAAAAACAAGACCAACTCAGTGTACAACTTTTTCATACGACTTTTTTTCTAAATATAATAAATTAATAAAGGAACTACCAACAAGTTCTACTCCTTAACTCTTGAAGTAGCTACTGGAAAATAGAGGAGTCACAAACTGGAGCTACCCTTCACTCTTTTACTTTGCACATGGTCAGCATGAGATGCCACCCAACCTCAAGGTAAAAACAAACATTATTTGATTTAAACTTTAAGTACACTAGCAAATTACAACAGGAAATAAAACAAAAGAGAAAGGAGAAAATAGCACAAAAATAAAAGTGGAGGTCCCCTAACATTTTCCTTTTATATTTCTCCATTTACAATTATGGCTTTATCTTTTTACCTAAATGACAACAATGTACATGTAACATGTTGTAAAATGAACTAAGTTTGTGTACATAAAGCTAGAGTACAGGAAGAAAAGACTTTGGAAACAAGTCTCTCCAAGTATCCAGCAAGTTCACATTTTAACATGGTTTTCTACTTATTATGGCATGTATTAATAACTCTTATTAAGTAATAAAGAGAAAAATATGCTAATATTTTAAAATATCCAGGAAGAAAGCCAGTTGCTAGCAATAATGTTGTAAATTAAGAAAAAAAAATAAAGCAGTTTAAGAAGTGACAGTTCTTTGACAGAAAAGTTCTGACTACAGTGTAGAATATTGAATTTCAGGTTAAGAAACCCCTGATAAACTCAAGAAAAAGCACATTATTTATGGAACTTTTCCAGAGAGTACTTCAGCCAGAATAAAGTTTGCTTATCACAAAAGAGAAAAAGAAAAACCTTTAGTGAAACTTTAAAAGATGGTCAGAATGTAATCTGGGAGAAAGCCAAGCACACATACATCATCATCTATACATGAGAACTGAGGAAATTAGCAAAGGTTCTAATGTAAACCATATTACTTTGTTTTACCATATTTTTTATTGTTACATATTATATAATATTATTAGTTGTCCATGCATACAACATTATTAGTCATACATGATGGTAAGATTCATTATTACATATTCATACATGCACACAATATAATATAATCTGGCCAATATCATTCCCAGTATTTCCCTTTCCCTTCCCTCCACCCAGTCCCTTTCCTTTACTCTACTAATCTCCCTTCAATTTTCATGAGATCCCCCACCTTTCTTTTCATTTTCCTCCATGGTTTATAGATACAAAGAAGAATGAAATTGTACCATTTGCAGGAAAATGGATGGATAGAACATTATGTTAAACAAAATAGGCCACTCAGAAAGTAAATCATACTTTTAAAGAAACAGTGCAAAACGTACCACCAGATGCATTGCTAATGGCTGATCCTGCGGATGCTACCTTGGAAACTGCTGCTGGATTATAAGTCCAAGATGTTCCACAAACTTCCACTTTTAAATCACTGTCTGAATAAATCTGTTGTACTCGGCCAACTTTACCTAAAGTCTTTTCAAAAAACAGATAAGATACATGTTTCTAAATACATATCATAAAATAAATCAGTGTGCGTGTGTGCGCGCGCGCACACACACACACACACACACACACACACGTGCACAGTACTGGGAATTGAACCCAAGGCTTCATCATGCATACTAGGAAAGCATTCTACCACTGAATTACATCCTCAACCCCTTCTATTTTGTTTTGAGAAAGGGTCTCACTAAGTTGTCCAGGCTGGCCTAAAATTTGTGATCTTCCACCTCAGCTTTCCAAGTACTTGTGATCATAAGCATATGCCAACACATAGAGTTAGTTCTTACATTTTAAAGTATTGACTTTACCTGCCATGAGTGGTGGCACACACCTATAAACCCAGCAATCTGGGAGGCTATGGCAAGAGAATTACAAATTTGAGGTTAGCCTGGGAAGCTTAATGAAGCCCTGTCTCAAAACAGAAATAAAAAGACTGGGGATATAGCTGAGTGGTAAAGTGCACCCCTGGTTTCTATCCCCAGTACCACACACACAAAAAAAAAAAAGTATTAATTTTACTTGTTCCTGATTTCAAATATTTTAAAGGATATCCATTTTCAAATGAGTTATGTATTAGTTACAAACCTGAAAAAATATCTTTAAAAGATATTTTAAAATGTATTACTTAATACATCCTATATAAAAATATTTTAGTAAATACCATTACACTTCCACAAGTATATAAAAGGTCATGATAAAGTCTATCTTGTTCCTAAAAACTTGTTTTTATATTTAACCCTTTTTTAACCCTATATCTTGAGAACTTGCAAATCAGGTAGTCCAAAATCATGATCAATATAGCTTAGAAGAGGAAATAGGACTTCTTAAAAACAAAAAAAACCACGACTTAATCCCCCAAAACTCATAGAAGTAAAATAGTTTACATCTATGTTTTTCTTTTTGTTTGTTCATGTTTTGGTACTGAGGATTGAAGCCAAGGGTGCTTTATCACTGAGCCACATGCCCAACCCTTGTTAATTTTTGAGATGGTCTCACTTGCAGAGGCTGGACTCTAACTTGTGAACCTCCTGCCTCAGCGTCCCTAGTCAATGGGATTACCAATGTGAGTCAACTCACCAGGAAGTAAACTTGCTATTTTCTATATTCATGTTTTGGAATCAGATGATTCAAACATAGATGTAACCCAGGCATAGTAACACACAACCTCTAATCCCAGAGGCTATGGAGGCTGTGGCAGGAGGATCCTATGTTCAAGGCCAGACTCAGCAACTTAGCAAGGCCCTAAGCAACTTAGTGAGACCCTATTTCAAAATAAAAAATAAAAAGAACTGGGGTATGGGTCAGTAGTAAAGCAGACCCTGGGTTCAATGCCAAGTACCACAGGGGGAAAAAAAAAAAAACAGGATTATTTGATTTATGAGGTTTCTTATGATCCTGTGTTTGGTCAGTAAGAATCCATTCAAGTTAACTGCTGGTCTTCTTATTTTTTGGGGGGGGAGGGGGCGGGGAGGACTGGCGATTGAACCCAAGAGTACTTAACCACTGAGCATTATATTCCCAGCCCTTAGTTTCTATTTTTTATTTTGAAGTAGGTCTCACTAAGTTGCTTAGGGCCTCACTAAATTGCTGAAAGTGGCCTTGAATTTACAATCCTCCTGCTTCAGCCTCCGGAGTTCCTGGAATTATAGGCACGCGCCACTACATCCAACTACTGCTGGTCCTTTTAATATAACCTTAGAAATCTTTGATGGCAGTCTGGGGATATAGCTCAGTTGGTAGAGTGCTTACCTTGCATGTACAAGGCCCTGGGTTTGATCCTCAGCACCAAAAAAACAGAAGAAATCTTTGATGGCTTTCTTGCTATCTAATATAAGGCTCATTTCAATTCCTTCCAATGGGCTACCACTAACCATTTCTTCAAAGAGATTCTTAACTAAAGCACAGGATATTTCAAAACCACAACATGGGCACTGAGGTTGGTTATTACTACTAGAATGCTCACTGTTTTCTAGGTCTTTTCATTGACAGAACTGAGCAAAAAGGTTTTGTTTTTATTCCTTCTTTGTTTTGTTATATTTTGAAAGACAAATCATGAGATTAAACATTCTTCCAATTTGAATCAAAGAGACAGAGTTTTTATTTTATCTCTTCTATATCATATACGTATTGCCCTTCTCCACTTTGATAATTCTTGTTCTCAAATTCACTGGGGATAAAAAAATTATGATGTAAGTATTCATCTGATTTTTTGTCACATACAACAATCTCAGAATAACAGTATCAAAACTACTATATAGAAGAAGAGTTCTGAAATTGTTTATTTCTTTTCCATGCAGTTGGTGTATATTCCTTCTGTAAGGATATAAACACAAATTACTGTGTTTTAAAATCACATGGAATGGGGGCTGGGGTTATAGCTCAGCAGTAGAATGCTCGCTTAGCACATGCGAGGCCCTGGGTTCGATCCTCAGCACCACATAAAAGTAAATAAATAAAATAAAGGTATTATGTAAAACTACAACTAAAAAATAAATATTTTTTTTTGTTCAGTGGTAAAGCACTTGCCTGATATGTTCACGCCCTGGGTTCCATCTGCACCACACACACACACACACACACACACACAAAATCACTTAGAATTTTCCCTTCTCTATGGTTATGCCAACCGAGGAAATATATTTAGATTCATGTATTTTCTACATGTAGGAAGGAGTCTTCTTTTTAAATTCAATTTTATTTTACTATTATATACAATGTGAATGCTTTTAAATCAAATACATAAAATAAGACATATGCAAAGATGTATCCCTTCTAACCTTGGTGCCCCATATCCTAGCCTCTTTTAATATAGGTAATTTTTTGGGTAGAGTTGGGAGTATTGGGACACTTAACCACTGAGCCATATCCCAAGCTCTTTTTTTTTTTTTTCATCAAATATAGGGTCTCCCCAAGTTGCTTGGGGCTTCACTAAATTGCTGAGGCTGGGTTTGAACTCACAATCCTCCTGCCTCAGCCTTCTGAATCACTGGGATTACAGGCATGTGCTACCACACCCAGCTTCATTACTTTTCTTATATAAAATTTCTATTGTAGTAACAGTTATTTACATTAATTCGTTTACATAAATACATATATGTGTACATATATCTCCTTATTACTTCTTTTAAAAAACATATACATTTATAGATGTATAGATGTATGTATAGATACATATCTCTTACCCTATCTCTTTTAATATTTTGATTTCATCCCAGTTCATGTAACTAAAATACAATCAAACAGTTTATCAATCTTTCCATAAGCTCTCTTCATTACCACTCCAGTTTTGGATAGTTATACTTTACTTTGTTAAAACATACAGTCATTATGTTCTCTCCCCTTTCCATCAAAATTGTCATTTAACCTTAGTCATTTTGGTTGTCTTAAGACTCATTCCTAAGATTACTCAGAAAGGACTGATGGAAATAAAATTCTGTGAATTTTTACATCTTGATAGCAATCTGCAGCTATTACACTATAAAGTTACTTTGGTTATATATAAAATCTTTAGTTTAAAATTTTCTTTCCTAAGTATCTTAAATAAATGTTATTTTCATTGTTTTCTGACATAATATACTAAGATCAGATTTTTTTTCTTTTCTTTTTTTTTTTTTTTTGTGTGTGTGTGTATGTGTGCGTATGTTTTTACTGAGGATTGAACCCAGGGCCTCACACATGCCAGACTAGCACTTTACCACTGAGCTACATCCACAGCCCTTTTCTTGTTTTTATTGTGAAACAGGTTCTCTCTTTCCGCCTTGGCCTCCAAAGTAGCTGAGGTTAAAGACATGTGCCACAGCACCCAGCAAGATTAGATTTTTTCTTAATAGCAAAATGATTTTCCTTCAAGACTAATACTTTGGTTTTTAGCCTAGAAGTCCAAGAAATTTTTTCTTTTCTTAAAGACTTTCCCAGAATATGATTCATTATCCTATTGTTCTGGATCAGTTTTCCCAAGTATGCAATGTACCCTCTAATGTTTAGTTTCAAATTCTTAATTTCAAAAGTATTCTTCTAGAATCACAGATTTTAAGGCTGAGGATGTGTTTTGGTAGTAGAGTGCTTTCCTGGCCTGCTCTAGGCCCTACATTCAATCCCTACCATTGCAAAAAGTAAAACAAACAAAATGAAAAAATGTAGCATTTGTTTCATTCCATTTGAGTTTTGGTTTTCCTTTTGGAAAAGCTTATTAATATAGCTATATTGGGTATTTCATGTTTGCACTTCTGTGGAATTTTTTTTTATCTTTTTTATTGTTAAAATTTCCTACTTCTTGGCCGGGGTTGTGGCTCAGTGGTAGAGTGCTTGCTTCACATGTGTGAGGCACTGAGTTCGATTCTCAGCACCAAGTATAAATAAATAAAATAAAGTCCATCAACAACAACTTTAAATTTTTTTTAAATTTCCTACTTATTTCCTTCTATTGCTCTAATTTTCTTTAAATTTTTTTGTAGTTGTAGATAGACAGCATACCTTTATTTTGCTTATATATATATATATATATATATATTTTTTTTTAATATGGTGCTAAGGATCGAACTCAGTGTCTCACACGTGCTAGGCAAGAGCCTGCCACTGAACTACAGCTACAGACCCAGCCCTCCTTCTACTGCTCTTAAGACATTATCTGTTATACTTATTTGCTCTGTGTTCCTGCCAATAAATTAGTCTCCATTTCTAAAATGACCTTTTTGGGGCTGCGGTTGTAGTTCAGTGGTAGAGTGCTCATCTAATATATATGAGGCACTGAGTTTGAGCCTCAGCACCACATAAAAATAAATAAAATAAAGGTATTGTATCCACCTACAACTAAAAGATTATTTATATATATATATTTAAAAATAAAAAATAAAGTGACCTTTTCTCTTCATTTCCTAAAATTTTAGCACATTATTTCTAATTGTTATTTCTTTTTTTATATCCTGTCATTTTCTTAATTTCTCTTAGCTCATTTGGAATTACCAGATTTTGGTTACATTCAGTTTTCTGTGCACATTTTTCTAGTATATTTTCATTATATTTAGAATTATTCTCTTTTCTCCATAATAATTGTGTACTAGGATTCAACCATGATCCCTGCCACATTTTATGTGGACCTACTCACTCCTTTGTCTGTTGTTAATGAGCATTTGGTGAAAATGTATTGAATGAATAATAAAACTAAACTGTACTGTATGAGAGGAAAGCTAACCTCAGATGATTCAGATTTTGAGACCCTTAGAGACACAGGTCCCAAAAGCAGGAAAGCTGCGGTGGAACTGCTGGAAACTGAACGAGCATATTCCTGTCTCATTCAGGGTCTTGGTATCAGGAGAGCCTCTACTGCCTAACACCATATCACATTCTCCATTGTACTATATCAAAAATATTAACACAAGACAGGTGTGATGGTACATTCCTGTAAAATTAGCTCCTCAGGAGGCTGAGGTAGGAGAATCACAAATTCAAGGCCAATCTTGGCAACTTAATGAAATACTCTCTCAAATATGAAATAATAAGGTAGAGGATGAGGCTCGGTAGAAGAGCATCCCCTGGTTCAATCCTCAGTACCACAAAATATAAATAAAAAAAAAAGATCAACCACATCCCTTTCTGGACCTTCTCAGGCTAATTTAAGTGAAATAAATTAGAAAACAATTTCTAATTTGTTTTCTCTCTTTTTTTTTTTTTTCTTGGTACTGAGTATTAAACCTAGGGGCACTTAACCCTTAACCACTGAGCCACATAATCAGCCCTTATTTTTTTAGACAGGGTCTCATAAGTTGCTCACTAAGTTACTAAGGCTGGCTTTGAACTTGCAATCCTCTTGCCTCAGCCTCCTGAGTCACTGGGATCACAGGCATGAGCCACCACACTCAGTGCTATTTCTAATTTCTAAGGGCCATTTCTAAAATGGAGGTACAATTCTAAGAAGGTTTATGCCTCTTTTGTTTCCAAAATCAATTTACTTTAAAAAGCTACATAAATATAGTGTAATCTCTAGCCCCAAACTATCTTATATACTTACTGGAAGCATTGCTTCAGCCCATTCACCATGTCCTCTTTGTAGAAGTTTAATTCTTTCCAGATCATAGCAAACTTGCACAAGATCACCCACTTGAAACTGTGAAGTCCCTCCTTCTGCACCCTGCGCAGCATCCCCACTTCGGACAATGTTTGCTTTAGTGAGAACAGCAGGATTGAAGGTCCATCTACAAAAGCAAAGCCAAAACTCAAAATAAGTAAGTTTACTTATTTTTAATTTATTTTTTTGTAGTTGTAGATAGACAGAATGACTTTATTTATTTCTAATATGGTGCTAAGGATCGAACCCACTACCTCACACATGCTAAGCAAGCACTCTGCCACTTAGCTACAGCCCCAGCCCAGTAAGTTTACTTAATTTTAATACATTCTTCAACACTACAGGGAGAAAGATTTTATACACATCAAAAGAGTAAAGAGAGCCTTTGCAACTACCTTCTGAATGTTCTGTATCTTTTTTATAATTTTTCTTCATGTTATAATTTTATTATACAAATTTGGAAACAGAGTCATATGTGATCTCACCACCCTCTGGATATTTTTAAAAACTGCTATTGGGCTGGGATTGTGGCTCAGTAGTAGAGCGCTTACTTAGCATGTGCGGGATCCAGGTTCGATCCTCAGCACCACATAAAATTAAAGATATTGTGTTGTGTACATCTATACCTAAAAAATAAATATTGTTTTTAAAAAACTGCTATAAAATACATGACCATTGTTAAACTCAAACATTTCAGAACCATGTAAAGTGAAAGTTCCATATCACACAAACATATCTGGATCATCATTACTACCCCACTAGAAACCATTACTAATTCTCTATTATGTATCCTTACAGATTTTCTATCACTATGCTGAATGATATTCATAAAGCTAGAGAGCCGTTATTTTCCATAAATAGGATCATTGTAGACATACATAAACATATCATTCTATTATTTTTTTCTCAGTGCATCTTAGAATATTTACTTTACAATGTGAATCCAACTACAATGTACACCTATAATGCTCAAAAAAAAAAAAACCTTCCTGATTTAAAAAATATATTTCTTTATAATTCCAAAAGATAGGAGGATCCAAGATGGAGGGCCAGAGGGAGGCAGCATTCTGCATCGCTCCAGGTCTCAACTAGTGGGAATACTGCTTCTCTTAGAGTGATAAAGTACCTCTACACAGCTTCTCTCACACAGAAATCACCAATGCTATGCCCTGCGCAGGGCTCTGGGCCTCAAAGCTAGAGCAGGACTCCCAACTCCCAACTACTAGCCCACGCAGAGCTCATTAGTGCATTACAGGACGCATCAGCACCAGCGCAGAACTCCCAGATGCTGCTTGGCTCCCACGCAGGACACTCAGCTGCTACCCACCCACAGGAACTCCAGCCACCACTCCCAGGTGGACCCCCATTTACCAAAAATAGATCCAAACTACAAAAGAGTGCACCATTTCCCAAAAACATTGCCAATCTCATAAAAATACTATCTTGTTTTAATTTGCCACGCATGGGTATTTTCCATAATTGTAATCACTGTATTAAAACAAATTTGGATTCTTTTTTTTTTTTTTAGAGAGAAAGAGAGAAAGAGAGAGAGAGAATTTTTAATATTTATTTTTTTAGTTTTCGGCCGACACAACATCTTTGTTTGTATGTGGTGCTGAGGATCGAACCCGGGCCGCACGCATGCGAGGCGAGCGCACTACTGCTTGAGCCACATCCCCAGCCCAACAAATTTGGATTCTGACTTCTTTTACTTTACAAGCATTTTTTGATCATCAATTACAAATTTATTTATTTATTTATTATTTACAAATTTATTGACCATAAAATATAACTTTGAATAACATTCAGAAAAATGCATTTTTGAAATATAAAATTATAATGTATTGAAAATATATATATTTTAAACTGGTACATTACAATTATACATTCTGAGGGGATTGTTGTTCACTATTGGTACATGCACACAATATACAATGTAACAATATAATTTAGCCAGTATCACTCCCCAGCACTTTCCCCTCACTCCCTACCTTCTACCTCTTGCTCCCCTTCCTCTACTGATTTCCCTTTGATTTTCATGAGATCTGCCCCAATCTTTCTTTTCCTTTTCCTCTCTAGCTTCCACATCAGAGAAAACATACAACTCTTAACCTTCTGGGTTTGACTTATTTTGCATACATAAGCATTTTTTGAGGTTGCTACCATTTTCATAACCATCATTTTAAAGACTATTAAATATTCCATCAAACAGAAGTGCCACAATGTATAACAAAACTCTTTCCCTAATTCCACAATGAACTCCAAAGGAAAAAAGATCCCTTATCAGAAAAGCTTCTACAGTATTCGTATCATATCATTTCTCCTTAATTCAACTGCTTATTAGCATACAAAAGATTCTGAGATCACAACATACAAGTCTGTTAGTTACTAAGTTCCTGTAATCACACAAGTAAACTTTTTTTTACTAAAGCAATCCCAAAGAGAAAATGCCTTCACATAGTTAAGAATGAAATAAACAAATGTTCATTTTGTCTTAACCACAGTGCCCTTCACCTCATTCTCAACACTCCAAAATGGTACTGATTCAACTTGCTCTCTCTGCCTGAAGTGTTTTCCTGTCCTAGAGGAATCTAGTCCATCTTTTAAATTAACTATAGTTGGGCTGGAGCTGTGGCTCAGTGGTAGAGCACTTGCCTAGCATGTGTGAGGCACTGGGTTTGATTCTCAGCACCACATATAAATAAATAAAGGTCCACTGACAACTAAAAATAATGTATTAAATTTTTTTAAAAAAATAAATTATCTATAGTATAGTTTTCTCTCTAAAGTTTTCTCTCTCTTCTTTTGTGCCATCAGGATACCCTGCTTACCTACCTATATTATTTGTATCATTTTATTATAGTTATTTCCAGTTTGTCTATTTGAACACTTCGAAGGGGAAAACCTTCAAAGCAGGAAACCATGTCTTAACTGTCTTTGTAATCCTACTAATCACAAGGTCTAATACAGAATAAGTATTCAATTTTGCTGAAAAAGGAACAAAAATGATTATTTTTCTGGAACTCACATGCCAAATTACTGTTAATGTTGTACTGTCCAAGAAAGAATTTTGAACAAGAATGAATTCTGCAACTAATACTAATTTGTGTAATATTTCCAAACGAGAATATTTAACACAAAAAGTATGAGTGAATACTAAATGGAACTTACATTGTGTCCTTAAGATTTTTCTTTCTTTTAAAAAAAAAATTATTGAGATATAATTCATATAGCAAACAATTCACTCATTTAAAGTGTCATGCAGTTATTTTTAGTATAAAAGTTGTACAACCATTACCACTATCAAATTTCATTTTCATCACCTCATAAAGATATCCCATAACTATTAGCAGTCACTCTGCAATTATCCTTCAACCAGCCCTTAAAAAACTAGAATTTACTTTGTTTTTTTGGTTTTGCTTATTTTGGACATTTAATAGAAATAAAATCACACTATGTGAATTATTTTTCTGGCTGGCTTCTTCCCCTAGCACATTTTCAATATTCATCTATATTGCAGTATCCCTGTATTTTATTCCAGTTTATGAATAAACAATATTCCACTGTACAGCTATATCACACTTTGTTCACCCATTCATCAGTTAATAAGCATCTGTGTTGTTTCTACTTTTATGAATAATAATTTTATGAAAAACAATTTTATGAGTAATAATTTTATGAATAATAATTCTATCAACAGTCATCTATAGATTTTTGTGTGTATATATGTTTATAGTTCTTTTGGGTACATATGAGAATAGAACTTCCGGCTCATACAATAATCCTATATTCAAATTTTGAGAAAGCAACAAACTCTCTTCTAAAGTGATTCCATCATTTTACAATATCATCAGCCATATATGATGGTTCCATTTTCTCCATACCCTCAGTAACATTTGTTTTTGTCAATTTTTTTTTTTATTCTAGCCATCATAGTATACAAAGTGGTAACTCACTGTGGTTTTGTTGATTTTTTGTTTTTAATACTCTTCAGGAAGAGAGTATTAAAACATTGTTGTTCCATGTTTAAGGATTTTCACTGATAACAGGAAATTAACACTTTTAGATACTCTCCCACAAAGCGCAGATCAGCTCCTGAATCTTGGTTTTTACAGACATATCAACATATTTCTCTCCAATATGGACAATAATCCCACTCATAAATAAATGCTGGATCAATCTTAACCTCCAATTTCAATACTTGGCCTTGACTTAGGAGGCTCTTCAGGACTGTCTTTAACTCAGAAGGATTAGCTTCCACTAAAGGAGACATGGTGGTCACTGTGCAAGGTACTTCTCCACGGTGCACACTAAATGATGCTAAGGGCATTGTTTAGGAGACCATTTTCAGCAAGCAAGTTTACAGGTTAGATATAATGCGAAAAAAAACTTTTCTTGCTGTCATGTCATTTAGACTTTTCATTTTGATGGAATGCTTACTATAAGGATTCAGAATAGAAACAGCCACTTTGGGTTCCTTCAGGAGTCGTGCTACTCTCAACAACTGCTCTTCTACTTGTTCCAGTTTATTCTGTTTAGATACAGCAGAATAAAAGCAGTGGCATAGTGACCTTCAATGCCATGTATCTGAACAGGTGGCCTTCATAAGACTGGTAAATGGTCTGACCACAGATGTACTGAAGCATTGTACCTGCTGCGAGAGCCAGGACGCTTCTGGGGCATCCTTCTTCTCCCAGGTGGCTGCAGATCAAACCCCCTCTTTGTGGTGTTGAGCTGTACTTTCCTAATAATAACCTAGTATGTGAAGCAGTATCTCACTGTGGTTTTCTATTTGTATTTCCCTAATAGTAACAAGCATCTTTTCATGAGTACTCTGCACAGATCTATGTTCCTACATAATTAATATAGTAAAGCGTCACCCCTGACATAACTATTTGGAGAAAGGGCCATGAGGGAGGTAATAAAGGTTAAATGAAGTAATATGGGTAAAACCCTAATCTGATAGAACTGGTATCCTTATAAAATTAAGAGACACCAGAAATCTCTCTTTAATCACACAGAGAGGAAAGACCAATGAGGACACAGTGAGAAGATAGTCACCTACAAGCCAGGGACAAGAACTCACCAGAAACCAACCCTGAAAACACTCTTATCTCTTGACTTCTAGCCTCCAGAAGTTTAAGAAAATAAATCTCTGTTGATAAAGACACTAGTCTGAAGCATTTTTTTATGGTAGCCCTAGTCAACTAATACAATGAATTTACTGGTCACCTTCTATAGCTTCTTTGGAAAAAATGGCTATTCAAATCCTTTCTCTGCCCACTTTTCAACTGGGTTGTCTTTTATTGTTGATTTTTTTTTTTTTTTTTTTTGAGAGAGAGAGAGAGAGAGAGAGAGAGAGAGAGAGAATTTTAATATTTATTTTTTAGTTTTCGGCAGACACAACATCTTTGTTTGTATGTGGTGCTGAGGATCGAACCTGGGCCGCACGCAAGCCAGGCGAGCATGCTATCGCTTGAGCCACATCCCCAGCCCCTACTGTTGAATTTTAAGAATTCTTTTTATATTCTATATACAAGCCCCCCCCCTTTTTTTTTTAAAGAGAGGGGGGGGGTTAATATTTATTATTTTTTAGTTTTCGGCGGACACAACATCTTTGTATGTGGTGCTGAGGATTGAACCCGGGCTGCACGCATACCAGGCGAGTGCGCTACCACTTGAGCCACATCCCCAGTCCCGACAAGCCCCTTAATAGTCATAATATATAAACATTTTCTCCCATTTCATGAGTTTTTACACTTTTTTTTTTCTAGTGCTGAGGATCATGCATGCTAGGCAAGCACTCTACCCCTGAGCTATATATCTCAACCGTTTTTATTTCTGATAGTCTCCTTTGAAACATCAAAGTTTTCAATTTTAAAGTCCAATATATCTACTTTTTCTTTGGTTGCTTCTGCTTTTTGGGTCATAGTTATAAAACTATTGTCTAATCCAAAGTCATGAAGATTCACACCTATAATGGACTATAAAAGACTTTTATAGATTTAGCTATTACACTAAGATCTACAATCAAATTTATTTTTCAGTGATGGGATCAAATCCAGGGTTTCATGCATGCCAGGCAGGTACCCTACCATTGAACTACGTCTCCAGCCCTCTATGATTAATTTTTACTTAATAACTTGTATATGGTATGTGGCCGGGGTCCAGTGTCATTCTTTCACCATGCCGACATCCATTTGTTCTAGCACATTTGTTGAAAAAAAATATTCTTTCCCCCACTGAACTCATTTAAAAAAATATTTATTTATCTTTTAGTTGTAGTTGAACACAATACCTTTATTTATTTATTTTTTTAATGTGGTGCTGAGGATCTTACCAGAGCCTCACATGTGAGAGATGAGCTCTCTACCTCTGAGTCACAACCACAGCCCCCCCACTGAATTATCTTAACACTGGCCCAAAATCAAGAGACCTGCTGGAGATGCAGCTCAATGGTACAGCACTTGCCTCACAGGCATGAGGCCCTAAGGTTTGATCTCCAGTACCACCTAAATTAAAAAGAAAAAAAAAAATCAACTAACTTAACTGGAAGGGTTTATTTCTGGATTCTCTATTCCATCAATCTGTATATTCAACATTTATCACTAATACACTATCTTAGATATGTTTTTAATTTTTAAAACTGGGACACATAAGATCTCCAACTTAGTTTTTTAGTTATTCTGGATTCCTTGAATTTTCTCATTAATTTTAGTATCCGTCTGTCAAATCTCTGCAAGAAAAAAAAGGCAACAGAATCTTGATAGAGATTATTTTAAATTTGTATATTACTTGTGGAAATACTACCATCGGTTGTGGCTTGAATTATTCCTCCTGCCCCCAAAATATATATTGAAATCCTAATCCTAGTAACTATTTATGTGACCTTATTTGTAAGTAGGGTCTTTTGCAGATGAAATCAAGTTAAGATGGAGTAATACTGGATTTGGCACATGTCCACACTCCCAAGAAATTCAACATCACCAAGAGGAAGAAGATCTGGTTTGTGTTTAGCTGCAAGCGCCTTCTGATTATCTTGATGAGCCCGCTCATGTTGACGTGGTTGGGCACAAGGAACTTGGTCTTGTCCAGGCCAGGCAGCTGCTTCTCACCCTTGTATCTTGGTGAGATGCTGCTCTCAAATGAGTTGCATGTCTTCTGCTCTTTGTTAGAAGATGCGGCGCTGCTTAAAGGTCTTCTCCAACACCATGGTGCTGGAGGTCCCAGGCCCAGCAGCTGCTTATCAATATTTTTTTGTTGCTTCTTTTTTTTTTTTTTTTTGTTACTGTAATTTCCTTAGTTTGTTGTTTTTGTTGTTTGGTTTTGTTGTACTGGGGATTGAACCCTGGGATGCTTGTTCCTGCTGAGCTACATCTCCAGCCCTTTTTAAGGTAAGGGCTAAATTGCCAAGGTTGATCTTTAATTTGTGATCCTCCAACTCACCCTTCAGCTCCCTGAGATTACTGGTATGTGCCATCACACCCAAATTCTTTAGATTTTTCTATAAACAAGATCTCATCACCTGTGAACAGTTTTACATCTTCCTGTCTCTAGCTTCATCCTTTTAGTTCTGTTCCTGTCTAACTGCCCTCATTAGAACCTCAAGTATAATGTTAAATATAAGAGGAAAAGGAGGGAAAGTATTCAATCTTTCACCATTAAGTATGATTTAATCCATGGGTTTTTTCTAGATGCCCTTTATCAGGCCCTTTAATATAGCCAAAGAAATTCCATTTTGTCCCTAATATGTTTAGTGTTTTTAATAACAAAGACTATTAAAGAGTTTCATCATACAAGTTTTCTGCATCTATTGATATGATTCCACATACCTTTAAGATTTGGACACAATCAGAGCTAATTCCATACTTAAGCAACTTAATGTTAATTTGTTTTATTCTGTCAGTGAGACAATTATTCAATGCAACTACTGCTTTTACTTTAAAATACAATATACTAGTAAAAGGGATAGATTTTGGCCCCCAAGGCCAAAATAAAAGGCATAGGCCCAGACTCAAAGAAACTCCAGGAAATCAAATTTTAAAGAAAAAAAAATTAAGTAGACAATAGGAAATCTAAATATCAGGGAGGGTGGAAGAGGAGAGGTAATAAAAACATTAACTCAATAGTCATAGGCTGCAGGAGAACTAAGTCCACATAGATGAAGCAGCACATAAAAAGGTGCAAAAGTGAGGAAATACACGAGACTCTACATTGCTGATAAGACAGTGCATGCGTCCATGTCTAAAACAAGGAAGGGCTGCACTAGCAAGAGATGACCCTAGAGGGCCAAAGGATTTGTGATGTTACTTCTCTCATTCATTGTAGATGATACAGTCCATTATGAACTGGGACCTGTTGCTGATATAATGTATTCTACTCCTGAAGGAAAAATAAAAAATATATAGAATTTTATATCATAAATATGTAAATTCACATACTTAACACAGACCTCTTGCTTGTTTCTCTCTGCCTCACCAACATACTCTGCATTTTAATCTCCCACCTAAGAGCTAGTTGTTAACAAGTCTTTGACTACAGCACATTATTTGCTTTCTTCTTTTTCTCTACATACTAACTTTGTCATTATCAAAAATTGAGAAATATTACTAACCTATTGCCACTTGGATACTGTACTACAATGTCATGGTCTTCATCAATGCCACAAACAGTTCCAGTTGTAGTTAAAGTCTCAAACATTCCATCAGTCCATCCTCCATGACCATGTTGCAAAGACTGTACAATTTCTAGGTCAAGATCTATATTTACCAGGTCACCAATCTGCAATCCTCCAGGATTCCTGTTGCCATTCTGCTCACCTATAATTTCAGAGGTAATTTAAAAAAGAAAAGGGGAAAAGAAATTCAACACCATGCAACTGCATTTTGTATGTATGTGATTACTAATTCAATCTCTTGCTATAGCTCTATTCCAACTTTTTTTTTCTTTAATCATTTGGTAGTTTTTTCTTTCTAGGAATCTGTCCATTTGAACTACTTTATCCATTTGTTGGCCAACATATTAGTCTTATTATTTCCTTACAATCTTTTTATTTTATGGAATAAGTATTTTATTTCTGATACAAAGTAATATATATATATATATATATATATATATATATATATGATGTGTGATGATCAAATCAGGGTAATCAACATACACGTCAACCTAAACATTTATCCTTTTTTTGTGGTAAGATGATTCAAAATTCTCTCTTCTAGCTATTTTGAAATATACAACAAATTATTAACTATAGTCACCCTACTGTGCTATAGAACACTAGAACTTATTCCTAACTCTAATTTTATACCCATAGCCAACCTCCCTCACAGCTGCATTACGTTTTTTTAGGGGGTGGGGAGTACCAGGGATTGAACTCAGGGGCACTTAACCACTGAGCCACATCCCCAGCCACATTTTATTTAGAGACAGGGTCTCGCTGAGTTGGTTAGTGCCTTGATTTTGCTGAGGCTGGCTTTGAACTCGCAATCCTCCTGCCTCAGCCTCCCAAGACACTGGAATTACAGGTGTAACTGTGCCCAGCCACAACTGCATTACTTTTAAACAAGAAAAACATCTAGATATTTTAGTTCTAGATTTCATCTAATCTTAAAATGTTTTAAAAATTCACTTTAAGTATGAGATTCTAAAACCAGGAGTTTTAAAAACAGAAAGAAAAGAAACAAACATCAGACTTCAAAAACTAATAATTTAGGAAAGTAACTCCAAAGGCAGAGCACTTGCCTAGCATGCACAGTCCCAGCACCATAAAAATGAACAAACAAAAAATTGTAATGTGATGGCTTACTAACAGGTAAACAAGCAAGAGTAGACTCTATAAAGAGCTATATCACCTATATCAGAACACAACATTCTGGGTATTGAAAATATTCACTTTTCTGCTTGGATGACTTATTGACTATCACTGCACCAAAGCAAAAGTATACAGAAAATATTAAAAAAAAAAAAAAAAAAAAAAAAACGACAAAAACCTGGGTTTGTTTTTTTTTCCCTCTGAAATGCTTAGTATTATTTTTTGAACAAGGAGATCTTGTGATTTTTGCGTAAAGAACATTTTTTTTTTTTTAACATTTCAAAACTCATTCCGTGGATTTTCGAAGTTCTCAAAGACATTTTGATCATAAAACACTACGTTTAAGGGAACCAAAATGTACATTGATTCTGCCTTTTTATTTTGAAGGCAAGAAAAATGTTTCTGAAAATAAAAGAAATTAATGAGCTCATTAAAAATATAAGTATTTGTCTACATTTCCCTTTTTTAAAAATGTAAGGTGTGCTACAAGAAAATGGCACTTTTTCACAAAAAGGCAAGTCAATGGTTTGGAAAGAGGAAAATATAGTTCAAATGAGAAAGGAAAGCATTCAGAGACTAAATATTTAATAAGAAGAGAACTGTAAATGTCAATCTGTTAACACTAAAGAATCTATAAAATGAAAGTAGTTTGGGTTTTCAAATTTTAGTGACACATGACATTATATTTACTGTATTAATCTTGGAGCAACTCCTTTTTTTTTTTTTTTTTTTTTTTACTTGTAGATGGACACAATACCTTTATTTTATTCATTTTTATTTTTATGTGATGCTGAGAATTGAACCCAGTGCCTCACACATGTAAGGCAAGCATTCCACCACTGAGCTATAACCCCAGCCCATGGAGCAACTCTTAATATAACACTTTTACAGAAACTGTGTAAGGAATTTATAATCACTAAATTCTATTCTATTCGTCAAATTCTATTCTCAACAGAGCACAAGATACAACATTGATGCAATCTAATGCAAAGATTTTCAATGATATAAATTTATATTAAAAGATAAATTTTTCAAATATAAATTATGACATAAATAGTATATCAATTCTCAAGACATGACAACTCTTTCTGGGCCTAAAGAAATCATTTAAAAAATGAACAAATGCTTTAAAACTAAAATAAAACTAAAGAAGTGTTTTTCTAAGTATCTGTAATGGAAATTAATTTGCTTAAAGTCTAACTTCTGATTTTATGAACTCTGACAAATTATTTTGAAATCTTCTCTAATCCGCTAACTCACCTAGCACAGGGCAATGATCTCTGTAGAAAGAACCTCCTTTGGCATCTTGAACACACTTCAGATCAGACTAAGAAGGAAAAGAAAAAACAGAAAATCACCTATGAAAATATGTGATACCTGAAACAGACAAAATATGGCATACCTGAAACAGACAAAAATTTCAGACCACAGGAACAACAGAAGAGTAGCTCTAGGTTGGTTAACAAGCACACTGAACACTGCTTTCCAAAACACCTATCAAAAATTATAAACTTGATCTTCAGATACTTTCAAGATACTTTATTAACTTTTAGCTTTCTAATTTTAAAGATCAAAATGAAAACTGAATCATAAACACTGTATTTCAAAAATACACACCTAAATAAGAACTATTAACAAATACCTGGTATTTGAAATGTGCATAACACGTTCAACTTTAAAGATACTTTTACCAAAATAAACCAAAATTTTTATCTCATTTGACACTGCTAATTACTTATGTAGTAAGTAAGGAAAGTGAGGACAAGAAGTAGAAGCAATTAACTACATAGCAGTACAAAGTAGGAAAAGATGATACCAAATCCATTTCTTTGATTCCTTGTCTTCTTAATTTTCCTATTTACTTCAACGTTAATCCTTACTTCACCATAACTTGGTTAGCTGAATGAAGTTCCTTACCACTTACTTTTTTTTTTAATTTTTTTTTTTTGTAGTTGTAGATGGGACAGAATGCCTTGATTTTATTTGTTTATTTTTATGTAGTACTGAGGCTTGAACCCAGTGCTTCATGCATGCTAGGCAAGCGCTCTGCCACTGAGCTACAGCCCCAGCTCACCACTTATCTTTTATAAGAAAAAAAATATTCAGCAATCTGAATGAGTATGCACCTGAGGTACAATAAAAAGTACACTGTGCATGAATAGATACAGCAAAATAAATTCAATTATTATGTATAATTATAATGCAAATTTTAATAAGTATAGAAAATGTGGACTTAGAAGAGCAATCCTGGGTGTTACTGTGAAAATTTAGAAGCAAATTTATGCCTAATAGTACTAGCATATAGAAAAGGTGATAAGTATCTTATTCCATTAAAGAATGGAAGCTCCTTTACATAGATATATATATATCACCCCTACTATGCCTCCCCCCACACACACACACACACAACCCAACTCTCTTATAGCTTCTTTTACACCAGATCTTTAAATGTCACTCAATCCTGGCTAAAGTGACATAGAGATCAGATTGTTTTAATGTGATATTTTAACACAGCAATTCCACTTCTAGGAATCTATCCTAAGGGAACATATGCAAAATGTTCAAAGAAGTATACAAGGATGTTTACTGACACCCTGCTAAAGCAATAGCAGGAGGAAGATACCCAACAACAGAAATATCATTAAATAAATAATGGTATAATTTTTAAAGGAACTACTACTCAGTCCTCAACCAATACTACTTATTTAGTACCTGAGCACAAATAGCACAAAAGTTTTCATCTGAAGCTAATTAATAATCAGACTCCTACAAAAATTCACAGTTTAAAAACTGGGAGAAGCATAAAGATAATGAAAAACTAGAAATGGATGATATATTCAATGATATAACTTGGCAAATGAAGTATTTGTGTAAATTCATATAGCTGACTTTTATATATAAATAAAATATACTAAGGGAATAATGGATATTTTTCTCATTTCCTAATGAGAAACCCAAGGCAGTAAAAATAAAATTTAAAAAATTATTTGGTGCTAGGCATATAACTTAGCAGTAATGCTCCTGCTTAGCATGTACACGACTCTGGGTTTGATCCCCAGCACCACAAAAAAAAAAAAAAAAAAAAAAAATTCTTTGAAGGGAAATGCACTCAAAATTAAAAAGGATATGAAAAGCCAGGCCTGGTGGCACATGCCTATAATCTTAACTACTCAATAGGCTGAGGCAGGCAGGAAGATTGCATATTCAAGGCCAGACTGGGCAACTTAGTAAGGCCCTGCCTCAAAATAAAAAATAAATAGCCAAGTTGTAGCTCGGTGGTAACATGCCCCTGGGTTCAATCCCCACTACCAAAAAGAAAAGAGAAAAAAAAAAAAGCTATGAAAAATATTAAAATCCAGCATTAATTAAACACTTTAAAATTAAATACCTAAGTCAATGTATGAACAAAGGTCCATGAATTACAGAACTACAGGGCAATCCACTGAATAAATCTCCCTTATTCTCCTGAGCATTTAGGTAATTCTAGGTGTTTCTCAGTTGTTTTTAATTGTCAACTCTATACTTTTTAAAAATACAGGAAAAAATTCTTAAAAATAATTTCAATACTTACCGTAATTAATATTTTTATCAGCTACCAGATCACAGAATACAAATATACTATAAAACTTCATTCTAATACTGTTTTCCAGGTCTATGCCAAGGATTAGTCTAACAGATTATTTTAAATCATTTTTGTATCAATCTCCAAAATGCAAGAAAAATATCTTTTTTGATAAATTTTAGTAAATACCCATAAATTTACATTAAGAAGGGATCAATCTACATGATCGATATATAGTCAGGTACCCAAACTGAGGGCAAACATCATATTTACTATTCAATAGTTTAGACAAACACAGTAAAAATGCAAAGGTCTTGCAAATTTATTAAATTCTCACTTTACAGAATTCCTTCTTATTGTGTATTCATGAATCACATGACCATATTACAACAGAAGGAAATGAGAAAGAAGCATAAGGACTACTATTTCCCTTCTTTCACTCTTCTAAATTTAATCTGTTGTGTAACTTTACTACTTACCATGCCCTCAAAGCCAACTCTGTAGAGGTTCTTAGCACCATTATCCCAGAGAACATACGCTGCACTATGTGGGCTTGATGCACTCCAGTCTTGGATTTCCGTTACCTAACCAAAGTTTTGGAGAAAAGAACTTTTTAAAAGGGGTGAAAAGACATTAATTCTTTTAGTTGTTATATTTAAATCTTGAAAATTGTTTCCCCTATCAACTGTGTAACATGATCATAAAAAATACTTATTTTCTAAATGTCACGTCTATCAAGATAATTATTAAAAACATTTTTCCGTAATTAGAATATAATTCCCTAACTGATGTAGAAATTTTAAGTCGGAGGCTTAGTGATTACAGTAATAGATTATCAGAAAATAATTTGATAAAAAATTCAAGATTTTTACCTTCTTAAAAGGCTTCTTTTAAGAACAGTATATTCCTCTTCTTTTATTTATTTATATGTGATGCTGAGAACCAAACCCAAGGCCTCCCACATGGTAGGCAAGCTCTCTACCACTGAGTCACAACCTCAGCCCAAGAACAGTATATTCTTTTAAGCCAATTACTCAATATGAAAACTTAAATCTTTGACAAAATATCCAAACTGATTTATGATGAACCTGCTCTCTGGTTAGCTAAAAAACTGACAAGCACAAAGTTCTAAAAGAACCTCAGTAGCAATGTTAAAAAAGAACTTGAGCTGCTTTCTTCTGCAGCAGTATCCCTCATCTGACACAAATAAGCAGGCCAGCAAAAGTAAAACAGAGTCCCTACAATGGAAACCCAGACACCATCTACATGCTCCCCATCCAAACAAACTGATTCTTAAACTTACTTAATTAAAAGACAAACACAAACACACAGGAGTTGCCATTACTTATGGCCCTAGAATCTAGTACACAAAAAATGATATATAGCAAGCACCAAACTTGGGCATTCTCGAGTATATCAGTCTACAGTAGGTGGCTGTATGTATACACACAATTCAGGCTACTTTTCTCCATTTTGACATAAACAGCAACCTTGCCTAAATTTAAAAACAAACCATTACTTTTTTTCTACATGCTGGGAGTCAAACCCAGAGCTTCTCACATGCTAGGCAAGTATCCAACCACTGAGTTACCATCCAAGACATATTATTATTTTAAATAAAATATATAATGACCTTTCTTTGTTGCTTAGTACTAAAGATATAGTTTGGGCTAGGCACAGTGGCTGGCCATGCCTGTTAATCCCAGCAGTTGAGAATCACAAGTTCAAGGCCAGCTTGGGCAACTTAATGAAACCCAGTCTCAAAATAAAAAATAATAAGATCTGAGGATGTAGTATAGTGGTAGAGCACGCCTGAGTTCAATTATCAATACCACAAGAAAAGGAAAAAGGGAAGAAATGAAAAAGAGAAAAACAAAGTTATTTTGTAAACTAGGTATTTAATAATACTTTTGTAGAAATAAAATGTTTTATGTTTAAGATCTAATGAGTCATTTGAGAAACCCCTTAAATTGTTAGTGAAACCATTTATTCCTTTAAAGTTTAAAATATATTATAGATTATAAAAATGTAACATACATAGGGGCTAGGATGTAGTTCAGTGGTAGAGCAAATGCTTGAGGCCAAGGTTCAACACGTGTGTAATGTAAACTTTAAAGAATAAAAACAAGAAACTGATACCCACACAATTATTACTCAGTCTAAGGGGGAGGGGGACCATGACCAGTACTTTTCTTTTTTTTTAGAATTTTTTTTAATTTTTAGTTATAAACACAATACCTTTATTTTGTTTATTTTTTTATGTGGTGCCAAGGATCCAAACCAGTGCCTCCCACATGCTAGGCAAGCATTCTACTATGAGCCACAACCAGAGCCCTTACCAGTACTTTTCACGTCTTCTTTGGACATTTCATCAATTCTATTCTCCTGCTTCCCAATATCCTTAGAGTCCATTTGCTTTGCTTCACGATTGTTCTTTATCATTTTGCTCAATTAACCACTATATAATCTTTCATAACAATGTTTCATGAAATATGTAATCTTTAGCAAAACAAAATTCCTTCTAAAATACTCCGATTCTACTTCATTGTTTAAAAAAAAATGTACTTTCTTAAATAAGCCTGAATTTTTTATACAAGGTACAAAAATTATTTGACTACCTTAAAAAAAGACATTTTTTATTTTAATCAAATTCACATTAAATTTCAAATTAGTTGGTGTATAAACAAGTTTGTTAGTCAATTCTGAATCATTAAATGAAATTCTTACATTAGTTAATAGATGATGTGACTTATTATTGACAGAAACAAAGCTGAAGGCATAAAAAATTAGCTATTTTTTAACTTCCTATTCTGATTAAAAAATAATACAGAAATGGCTGCTAAAATCATTTTAAGTTGCTGAGAAACTCTATAAAAAGGATCAACATTACTACTATACCCATTAATAATACATAATCAGACTTTATATGCCCCCAATATGATGCAACAGAAAATACATAGTATCATTGTGAGTTACACATGCCAAATAAAACTGAACCTGAATTTAGTTAAGCCTCTAGACCTAACAATTAATTTATAGGAAATACAAGGATTTAAAGAACATAATATAAATAATCAACCAATCAAATATAAAGAACCCTGTTTCTTAAAACAAATAAATGGCACTTTTTCTTTAAAAAAAATAACTGTTGGGTGTTGAGTGCATGGGAATTTGTTATATTATTCTTTCTACTCTGGCAAAGTGTTTTAAAAAGAAAGAAATATGATCTTATGTATCTATATGAAACACTTAATAGATAAATATCCAAAAAGATCTACAAAACAGTGGCTGGAGTCATGACTCAGCGGTACAATGCTTGCCTAGCACCTGTGAGGCACTGGGTTTAATCCTTAGCACTACATAAAAATAAGTAAAATGAAGGCATTGTGTCCATCTACAACTAAAAAAGAAAAAAATAATAAAAATAAAAGATTTATAATGGGCTGGGGTTGTGGCTCAGTGGTAGAGCACTCACGTAGCATGGGTGAGGCCCTGGGTTCAATCCTCATCGCCACGTACAAATAAATAAAATAAAGGTATTAAGAAAAAAAAGACTTACAAAACAAAAATTGCCTTACAGTATTAACATGGGTAGCAGTATTTAAGAACACCTTTAAGGGGCTGGGGATGTGGCTCAAGCGGTGGCACGCTTGCCTGGCATGCGCGGGACGCTGTGTTCGATCCTCAGCACCACATAAAAATAAAATAAAGACATTGTGTTCACCGAAAACTAAAAAAATAGAAATAAAAAATTTTAAAAAAACACCTTTAAAGAACAGTCAACAGAGGTTCGGGATTTAGGGCAGTAGCAGAATGTTTGACTAATATACATGAGGATCTAGATTCAATTTCTAGCACTGTAAAAACAAAAACACACAATTAATGTGAGGTATAGCAGGCAATAGGGATAAAACAATCAGCACTGAAGAGAAAGTGGGCTGTTAACAATTTTCATTCACACACACAGGCAAGAAAAGTCAAACCATAAAAATTAAAACTGGTCTTCAAACATATACCTAAATAATGATACCCAGAAGATTTTTTTATTATATGAAGTTCCCACTCAGAGTCACATGTACAAGATGGTTTCACTTATTATTCTTTATTTTGTTTTTAAAATGCAACAAGTGGGGGCTGGGGATGTGGCTCAAGCGGTAGCACACTCGCCTGGCCTGCGTGCAGACCGGGTTCGATCCTCAGCACCACATACAAACAAAGATGTTGTGTCCGCCAATAAATAAATATTAAAAAATAAATAAATAAATAAAATGCAACAAGTGTTAAATCATAACAAACCAAAAATGTAATACTGATGACTCAAAAACCTCAAAAATGACTTACTTTTTATCCCACCCCAAAAGAGTGCAAACATAGCAAAACCCCAAAAAGTTTATGTGGTTTCAAACGTTAATAGTAACTGCCTTCAAAAGCCAATTAAAAATTTTTAAAAAAAGATTTTCAAGTCCCTAACTACACAATTAAGTGTAGGGAAGAACACCAAGTCACTTTTCAGAAGGAAAAAAAAAAAAGCATTAAAAACTTACTTCTCAGGCAGTCTTTCCCAAAGAAGTTACTAGGATATGTGCTCTACCAAAGCAAAACAGCAAGCTAAATAATAAGATGATATAATAGGGGTATTAAAAAAAAAAGGGCTGGGGATGTGGCTCAAGAGGTAGCAAGCTCGCCTGGCATGTGTGCGGCCCGGGTTCAATCCTCAGCACCACATACAAAACAAAGATGTTGTGTCCGCCAAAAAAACAAAAACCTAAAAAAAAAAAAAAAAAAAAAAAAAAATCAAAATTCTCTCTCTCTCTCTCTCTCTCTCCCCCCCTCTCTCTCTTAAAAAAAAAAAAAAAAAAAAACCACAAGAGCCAAGCGCAATGGGGATAAGAAAAATAGTATAATGAAACAGACATTATTACTATATGTATGTATGTGACTGTATGACCAATGTGATTCTACAATATGTATATTCAGAAAAGTGAGAAATTATATCCCATCTATGTATGATACATCAAAGTATATAAGTGCATTCTACTGTCATGTATAACTAATTAAAAAAAAAAAAGAGCCAAGCGCAATGACACATATCTGTAATCCCAGCAGCTCTGGAGGCTGAGACAGGAGGATCACAAAGCCCGGAGCAGCAAAAGCAAGGTGCTAAGCAACTCATTGAGACCCTGTCTCTACATAAAAATACAAAATAGGGTTGTGGATGTGGCTTAGCAGTTGAGTGCCCCTGAGTTCAATCCATAGTACCCCCACCCCCCACCCCCACCCCCCCACACACACACAAAAAAAAAAAAACCATGAGATACAGTCAGAAAAGGGATATCAAAGAGATTGTCAAAGATGACTGCTGGGCACCAGGCATAAAGGTAACACATCCATCCAGATTGTAGCCATGTCCAGACAAATTGAAGGTTTTTACTATCAAGAGTCCCACTGCCACCATACTATTTACTGACCTAAGAACATACTGCCCAAGTGAGCCTCATTCACATCTCAAGTGCACTTGGCTTGTTTGGACTATATGATGACATTTCCACTTGCCACCATTCCCTAAGCAATGAAATCTCTCACCTACATCCCTCTCTACTCTCCAGTGAATATTCTGCTTTAACCTACTCCTAAAACTCAAGTGGACTATAGTATGGCTTAGGAAAAAAAAAATACTTAGCAACCCATTTTCTTTGAAAATATTCCTGCCTGATGCCCAGCACCTAGCCCTTCTTTGCTGCCTGATGTTCTGACTATGTTGAGCACTATGTTTCCAGGATTTATGAATGACTTTGCCCACCAACTGCCCCAAAAGGACTCTCTTATAAATCTCTTATAACTCTCATGACACTGGGGCACAACAGGTTATGCAGACTATTCAGTTCATATTCTCCTGGGAGCCTACATCTAAAAGGAGTAGTCCTGCCCTGTCCTTACAACAGCTAGATTTATGCTTGCTACATGGTTTTTCAAAACTCAAATATCAATTATTGTAGGGTATAACACAAAATGAAAAAGGGAAAAAAACACAAGAGAATGATGAACACAAATTAAGTATATTGGTTACCCTAGGAGAGGGGTGTTGTAAATGGGATAAGGCTTTTAAAGGTATTTATTCTACTTCTTAATCTGTATATTGAGGGCAAAAGTGTTCATTTTACCACTACTCCTTAAGTTTTCATGTACACTGATACATTCTTTGGTATATGTGATGCAGTACTGTTATAAATGTTATAGAGGCTGTTCAGCACCAAGGTGCCTTGATGAGGAAGAGCACAGATAGAGGCTCATGTCCAGCCAGAAATTCATTTGCTATGACCTATGCATTGGGGCAGAGTTGTTCCTGTCCCCACCCCAAAGGGGTGCCCTACCTCTCTCTACCACTGATTTACCAAGCATGTCCCCTTGCAATCCAACCATTCAAAAGTCAAGACTTTTCCAAATTCACATTGCTCTATTTTCTTTTAAAAGCAATACTTCTCAAACTTGAGTATGTATACAAATTACCTAGGGATCTTGTTAAAATACAAACCCTAGTTTAGAAAGTCTGGGAAATAGATGAATTACAATTACCTATCATATTTCTAACAAGCTGTCAGGCGACACTCATGCTGCTATCTTACATACCATGCTACATTTACAAGAATTTAGATTGTTTTGTTCTCTCTCGGTCCAAACTAGAATATAAACTTAAGGCAGGTAGGAACATTGTCTGCTTATGATTGCAGCCCCAATGATTGCAACAGAAACCTGTCCATAATAAGTATTCAATAGTTTCTTGAATTAAAAAGTGTTCCCTTTTTTATTTTAATAAAATACATGTCTGATGTCCAAGTATTAAAGAGACATATTATTTTAAATGAAAATAATAAAACTACTCTGAATTTAGAAAATTATATGAAAAAAAATGTTTAAAAATCTGAAACTCAAAAGCATGTACAAAGCACCAAGTCTGTACAAAAGAGGCTTCCAAATTCCTGTGAAGTTTCTCAGAAAGTTTTTAAAATCATTCTTCAATGCTATAGACAATTTTTTCAAAAAGGTAACAATGCAACTGATGTGGCTGACACGTAAGTCTCAAATGTGAAATGCTACTCATTTTAATACATCTAACACAACACAGAACATACTCAATAATATTTGCTGACTAAATGGAATCAATGAATGAATATCAGACAAAGGAACATGAAATCCAAAATATATACAACCAACAACTCACTTACCCAAACATCCCTAGTATTCCACCCCAGCTGATCAGGCTATACAAAACTCCCTTCAAAATAACTGCCATGACTGATCCCAGGCAGCCCCCCCCTCTGTGTGCCCTGAAAGGAGTAACAGAAGCCAATAGAGGGGATAACCAAGTAGCTGCCTACTGTCTGGTATGTAGCTCAGTGGTAAAGTGCCTGCCTACTAGCATGGCGAGGCCTTCGATGCCTAGCCACTTTCTTTTTTATTTTTTAAAGAAAAAAGGAGGAGCTGGGGCTGTAGCTCAGTAGTAGAGTGCTTGCTTACCATGTGTTAGGCACTAGGTTCGATACTCAGCACCACATAAAAATAAATAAAGGTATTATGTCTATCTACAACTAAAAAATTTATTTAAAAAAAAAAAAAGAAAGAAAGAAAAAGGAGCTGCCTATTGCCCCTAAGAAATAGGCCTTTGAGGGAATGGAATATAAAACACTTCTTTCTTTCTTTCCCTGTCTCTCCCTCCCTCCCTTCCTTTCTTTCATTTATTCATTCTCTCTTTCCCCTTCCACCTGTCCCTCTCTCTTTCTAGTAGTAGAGATCAAATCTAGGGCCTCACACATGCTAGACAAACACTCTAGCATTGAGCTCCCCACCTCCAGCCCCTCAAATGAAGTTTTAAGAATAGAAAGTCAAGAACGTGAGATCCCCTTAGGGAGAATGGCCCAAAATGGAATGTTCAGAAAGGCATTCTGGGCAACAAAATAGCGATATGAAGCCTCAAAGAAAAAGGTAAAACCTATATAGGCAGAATCCCAACAACTCAGAAAGCTGAAAGGGGAGGATTATAAGTTACAGGCCAGCTTCAGCAACTTTGAAAGACCCTAAGCAACTTTGTGAGACCCTGTCTCAAAATAAAAAAAATTAAAAAGGCTAAGGAGGTGGCATAGTGGTAAAGTATCTCTGGGTACAATTCCCAGTACCAAAATAATAAAAATAATAATAATAATAATAATAATAAACACTGGTCTGCTATAAAAAAATAGTAGAAATAAAAGGCAAAAGCTATATAACAACCTTCTCAAGGAATACCAATACTTACAACAGAGCAGGAACAATCTGTTCTCTTCCAGAAAAAAAAAAAAAGAAATAATTTAAAAAGTTGTTACTGAATATTCTAGAAATGCATAACAAATTCAGAAAAATGCTGTACCTTTCCCCTACGCCCATTTCCTCCATCTTGATCTTCCCACTGCCAGTCCACTCCTCGTACCACTCTGGCACCTGCAAAGATTCCTCTGGCTGTAATCTTCTTAGATTTTCTACGAGACTCTAACAAAACCCTAAAAATAAAGGTATTTATTTAAATTTATATAAAAATGGGTAATAATTTATACATAAAAGGACTTACACAGGTATAAAGTGTATTATATCCTTAAGATAAAGCTACATTATCCATTTTACAAATGTAGAAATGTGAATCTCAAAAAAGCTAAATAGCAGGGCACTGTGGCACACGCCTATAATCCCGGCAATTCAGGAGGCTGAGGCAGCGATCACAAGTTCAAAGCCAGCCTCAGCAAAAGCGAGGTGCTAAGCAACTCCATGAGACCCTGTCTCTAAATAAAATACAAAACAGGGGTGAGGATGTGGCTCAGTGACTGAGTGCCCCCGAGTTCAATCCCCGGTACCAGCTCCCTCCCAAAAAGAAGCTAAATAATTTGCCCAAGTATACAAAAGTTAAAAAGGAAATGGAATCAAAATATGAATCCAGTATAATCACTTTAGAGTAACACTATACTCTTCACTGTTTTACAGGTGACAAATAAATTCCTCTATAGCAGCCATACAAATAAATAAGGGCCTAAGATAGGCAGCACTACAATGACAAATGGTAAACAGTTCTTTGCCTCAGACTTCAGAAGACAACAGCTGGTGGTAGAACTTTGGTCAACTCGTCCGTCAACTTTTGGTCAACCCACCGTCTAAAAAGAAGATTATGGACCTTGAAAAAATTTTGCACTACGTGGACCAGCTTGTTTCTCCAAGGCCATCTATCTCTTATTCTTCTATACCCTTCTCATTCATATACTCAGAAAAGTTTGAGGATTTTTTTTTATTATCTTCTATTCATTTTTGGAATATCTTTATTTTAATTATAAGCAAAAGACAAAAATAACTTGTTCAGAATTACTCAGTTAATAAAGGACAGAATCACAATTAGCACTGGGAAGATTTGACTGAAAAACTGATTTACTGCCAGGCCTAGTGGCAAATACCTGTAATTCCAGCAACTCAGGAGGCTGAGGCAGAAGAATCGAAAGTTTGAAGTCAACCTCAGCAAATTAGTGAGACGCTAAGCAACTTAAGACAGATCCTGCCTTAAAATCTAAAAAAGTCGGGGGGCAGGGCCTTAGAGATGTACCTTAGGGGTAAAGCACCCCTGGGTTCAATCCCTAGTACCCCCGCCCAAAAAAAAGGATCAATTTATCCATTCCTCCTTCTAGCTGTCTTTCTATCATTGGCTGTATTCTTCCTCCTAGTCATTATCTATAACTACATAAGAAAATTCCATCACTATTAATACCCTACGCATTGCTTCTAAGATATCTAATACGCATCTCTACCATAGTCTAAAATAACATGTGATAATTATTGTTGATCTATTATTTCCTTTAAATTGTAAACTCCTTAAAAATACTGCATCTTATTTACATTCAAATCTTCACAAAAATAGTAGTCATATGGTCTTAATATATGCCTAATAACTCAATCAATAGGCCTTATGGCTCATAACAATTAGAATAGAAAGCATAGTGAGAAAAAAATAATCAGTCTCTTTGGATTGCCTTTGAATTTCCAAATAATAAGTGATGTCAAATCTCTATGTTAGAGAATTAATAACTCGGACTATCTCAGAAAAACATATACAGTTCCACCTTCATAGAGTTTTCCTCTCACGTTTCAGCAAACCCAGTCATGTTTACCCTGTTATTTGCTACCTACTTATACTAAATCAGCTGTCAGAAGTTATTTCCTAATCTTGTTTTTAAGGCTAACTAATAGTCACAATAAGGAACCACAATAGGTAAAAAAAATTGTTTCCCCTACCGTTCACTTCCTGGTGTAGTAATTCTGTAAAAGCGATGCCTTAAATGGTGTTTATCTCCATGATAACAAACTGTGCACAAATCATAATTTGTACACTCTGCACATTTCCATCGAATGCCAATGATTGGTTGTTGGCGACAGGTGTCACACATAGTTCCATCATGCTTGATGCCTATTAAAACAAAGATACATACTTATATTACTTACAAATACTTATTTGCATATTATTCCCAAGTGGAAAAATTAATACATCATTTTACAAGGTATTTTAATCAAGTAAGGAGAAACACCACTTATGCCACATAATTTCAAGATAAGAAAACTAAAATATTTGGGATGGGCTTGTGGCTCAGCGGTTCAGCACTTGTCTCACATTTGCAAGACCCTGGGTTGGATCCTCAGCACCACATATAAGTAAGTAAGTAAATAAATAAATGTATTGTGTCCAACTACAACTAAAAAATAAACATTTTTAAGAGAGATGTAAAATATGTTAATTGGTACAAATTACAAACTAAATATGTTTTTTTTCTTTCCCATTCATTAGGAAGAACACAATTCAGGGTTCAATCCCCAAGACTGCAAAAAACAATAAGAATTCCAGTTTTTCTACAGTAAAACTTACCCTCTGATCCATAAACTGAAACTGAGATTCAATTCAGAGAAAGAAGGAACAATCCTTTACCACCATATAGATATTACAGACTACAATACTCAAAAATCTTTAGAATCTCAAACTACTCTCCAGATAAACAAATACCGGAAAAGAAAAGACAATTTCATTCTCATGATATGGAAACAAACTATCAATTTAAGCATTTACCTATAGGGAATTTTTTTCCACCAGAAAATGAATTCTAGAAAATGATTAGCAAGCAAGTTTCCCTACTTAAGGGAAAACAATACAACATGATATGGGGTCTTCCCTCAAAGGAAAAAAAGCACTTGGTAAAATGACTTCTACTAAAACTGTTCACACAGATGGATCAGACAGATGTTGAAACTATTAAAAGATACCCTTGGGGCTGAGGCTCTAGCTCAGTGGCAGAGCACTTGCCTAGCATGTGTGAGGCACTGGGTTCAATCCTTAGCACCACATAAAAATAAACAAATAAAGTCATGCTGGCCAACTACAATCACCAAAAAAATAAGATACCCCTATAAAGTAATGAAAATAACTTTCATTTTAGGACAATAGGATTAGGGGTAATATTCCTTTACTATTTTGTGATATTAATACCATTTGTTCATAAATTAAAACTAGAATTTTTTAAAAAAAATATTTATTTTTAGTTGTAGTTGGACACAATACCTTTATTTTATTCTTTTTTTTTTTTTTTTTTTTTTTAACGTAGTGCTGAGGATCCAACCCAGGGCCTCACACGTGCTAGGCGAGCACTCTACTGCTGAGCCACAATCCCAGGTCAATGCTAGAATTTTTTGAAACATTTTGTGGCTTCTGAACATTATAAACATATCCTAGATAATCAAGCTTAAGGATGTGTAACAGTGAAACTCTCCTGGATTAAAGTTCTGGTTCTGTCAATAATTATTTGGTACCCTTGAAGAAAACATTGTAACTGAAGTTTCTACATATAAAATAAAGGTATTTATTTCAAAATAATTGGAGATGGATAGTGGGAAACTAAGGTGAGATTCAGATGAAAGATTAACCATGCTAAATTGGGTAATGGGTATATAGAGAGTCATTATATTCTTCTCTATTATGTCTAAGTTGAGGTACTTTCGATAAATAAAAGAAGCCATTTTCATTCCTAGAACCTTGGTCCCCTTTGGAGAAGGTAATATATTCTTTGGTAGTGAAGCAATGTGTTCTAAAAATCAAATAAAAATGTGGTATACTTGCAAGAACTACAGTACAAAAATAGTAATATTATTACTAAATTCTACAGGAATTAATACACTACTACCATTTCCTACAAAGAAGAAGGAACCTCTATTATTCATTTTATATAACCAGAATTAAAACAAGGGGCATCTTGAGTGTAAGCCTGTGTCTGAGCTGAGAAGGTTAAGAGGATGAAGGTAGGAATAGAAAGAAAGGAGGGACAAAAGGAGGAAGGATAGAACAAGCTCTAAAATGACTGAAAGGAAACTGGAGCCAGGCCCAATGGCACAAACCTATAATCTCAAGTCACTCAGGATTACATGGAGGATCAAAAGTTCAAGGCCAGCCTGGGCAGCCAGACTCTCTCAAAATTTTAAGAGCTCTGTCCTCAGAGATAGAGCACTTGCCTAGCATGAACAAGGCCCAAAGGAAGGAAAGAAAGAAAGAGCAATGCCTATTGGACTATAAAAGAGCATAATACCCCACGTTTTACGAAAAATCCCCTGCAGTCTCCTACTACACAAATGCCTGACTGTAGGGACAGCGGGTGTTCTTTACTCCCATTCCTATTGGGGGCAGGCCCTCTGGTATTTTCAAATATCACTCTTTCTGTAGTGCAGTAAAGAGAAATCAAGAAAGTAAAAATGACTTTTAGCAAAAGAGTCAAGTTATAGGAAGTCTGAAGCATACCAGGTAAATCCATGGTGGTTTGAATTAGAATGGGGACAGCAGAAATGGAGAGCTGAAGTCAAGACTTAGTGACTGAGTCAGAAGATAAAAGATGTAGAAAGTATAAATGATAAAGCATAAATAAGATCATTCAAGATAAATAAAAATATTAAGAGATATTTAGGGGACTGGGATTGTGGCTCAGTGGCAGAGCACTTGCCTCATACAGGTGAGGCACTGGGTTCGATCCTTAGCACCACATGAAAATCAATAAATGAAATAAAATATATATTTAAAAAGTTATAAAAATATATATTTAGGAATAGGCAATTAAGCAGCACATTAAACTGAAATCTAGGAACTGTTCTGCCTAAAAATGAGAAGGGAAGTATCAAGAAAAAAATAAATAAGAATATACTAATTAGGGATACGGGTGCAGCTCAGCATGTGTGAGGTCCTGGATCTGATCCCCAGCACCAAAACAAACAAACAAATAAATGCAGGTCCTTCATTGATAGAAACAGACACCCAAAAAACTAAATCAGAAAAAAAGAATGAGAAGAGTTTCACAGAAATGATGAGCAAACCTTTTCAAAGAAAGGAAGGAACTCACAGAAGAGCAGAGTGTATTCAATGAACCAAGTAGTCTCATATTTTAGCAGAAACGTGCAGTATAATCAGAGACTTGGCTAGGAAATAACAAAATCAAATATGATTTCTAACCTGTATATTCATATTACTACACAAAACTATTACAGGCACACATCTGTAGTCCCAGCTACTAAGGAGGGTGTCATAGCAAGATTCCATCTCAAATATTACATAAATATATACACACACATAAATGCAAAGCCATGTGATTTAAGACCCTAGCTCTGTAACTTGCTAGGTACATAATATTTAAAATCGACTTACACTACTCTAGGACCAATATTGTGAAGTACAAATTGAGAAAACACTTCCTTTCACATGAAGGCTATAGTGACACAGAGGTGAACACACTTTGAAGGAATTTAAAGTAAAATGTAAATGCAAGCAGTTATACTGTATTTAATTTTAGTAAGAATTTATGAAATTTACTATTCATCTGCTTAAATAATTTAGTAATAAAAAAAAACATCAGAATTCCACAATCTTTATACAGAAATCAAAGAACTTAATAGGGTCTCAATTTCTTAGAAACTGTACACAGGAAGCAATTATTCATGTGAAATTAACCCCATTTTAGCAAATTACCCACCTTCTCCATGGCTATTCTCTTATTACTATTTTATCTTACATTTTTCCCTACATCCTGTGGCTTCCTAGGGGTGGTTGTACTAATCTTCTCAATTCCTTTCGATTATTTTTGATCCAGAGCTACCACACAAAATAGCGATGCATGCCAGCAGATTATGCACCACTTTTTATCAGTTAATAACGATGTCTTCCTTTTATATTGTGCAAATTAAATCTGACTGTATCAATCATGAAATTATTATCAGTTTTAGGCCCAAAAGAAACTATATTTAAGCCTAAACAAAATGTGAACTAAAATTTAAAAACCACAGAATTACAGCTACACAACTCAAAGCTATCAATATTCACCAGTATTATGTTTCAGTCTTTTAGAATATGGATCAAAGGGCCAGGTAGCGCACAAGCCGGGAGGCTGAGGCAAGAGAATGACAAGTTTGAGGCCATCCTCAACAATTTAGAGGGACCCTGTCTCAAAAAAAAAAAAGTAAAAAGGGCTGGGTATGTGACTCAGTGGTTAAGCACCTCTGGGTTCAATCCCTAGATTTCCTTCTAGGGATATAAAATGAATACACAGAAAAGGGCTTGACTTTTTTTTCTGCAGGTGCTGGGGATTGAACCCAGGGCTTTTTTCATGCTAGGCAAGCATTTTACCACTGAGTCACAACTCCAGCCCTTGACTTTTTCTCCTTTAATCACAAAAGGATTAAAAAATAAAATCAAAGTACCTAAATAGTCCACACTGGACATCTACATCCATATCCATCCCTTAGGTCATTAAAAAATTACTATATTTTGCTTTAAATTATTATCAATTCCATAGAATGTACATCTTGAATAATAATCTGTAATTATTTCTATAACTATTACTTCCAATAGAAATACAAAATTAAGTAAAAATTGCTCTAGTTCACAAAAGATAATTTTTAGGTAAATTCTGAAACCTATTGACAAATTAAAACTATCATAACTGTTTGAGCAGAATTATTATTTGAATTTTCATAAAACTGCAATTTTTAAAGAGAAATACCAAGAATCACAACAGATTTTATGTTTTAAAATTCACAGAATTGAATAGTAAAATAAACATACCCCTGGCTTTTTTATATATGTATTATATATATATATTATATTCCTAGAAAACTGAGTGTATATTTGAAAGGGAAGAAAGGTATAACTGGTTGTATGTTCCACAGATGGCCATGCTAATTTATGACTCATCCCATGTGCTTTTTTAGGAGACACCAAATGACACTCCACCATCAAGAGGTAGATACAGGGCTGAGGTTGTATCACAGTGGTAGAGTACTTGCCTAGCATGTGTGAGGCACTGGGTTCAATTCTCAGCACCGCATATAAATAAATAAAGGTAAACTGACAATTAAAAAGAGGCGGATCACTTCTCTCTCCACTGGACCTAAGTAGACATTCCTAATTACTTCAATCAACAGAGTGCAGAGGAAGTGACAGTATATGACTTCTTAAGTTAGGTCATGAAAACTAATGCAGATGCCATTTACTTGTCCTATCTGCCTGTCACTCTCTCCCCCTCAAGATTCACACCCAGTATGCACTAGAAGCTCTGAGCCAACACATAGTGAGTCTAGCCACCCTGAAAAGTCACCACAGAAAGATCACGTGGAGAGGACCCAGAGTTAAAATGCCTAAGAAACTCTGGCTGCACCAGTCCCCTAGCTGTTTGGGTCTTCCAGCTGAGGCTCCAGACATTGTGCAGTATCAAAAAGCCATTCCTCACCATGCCATTACCAAAATTGCTGACCCACAGGAGCCAAGAGCATATAAACTGTTTTACACCACTCGGTTTTTGGGTAACCATAGTACTGTAACCATAGTAATCAGAACAAAGCAAGTTGAAAACATTTTTTGATGTTTGTTAAATTATAGTTCCCTACAGTACAATGTACCAAAAATAAACTCAAGATAAAACAGAGCTCAATACAATTTTTTTTAAAAAAAAGACACAAAAGTGCTCATAAAAAGTTAAACAGCATATTTTACAATTTTAAACAAACCTCAGAAGTCACACACATGCCAAGTGGGCACATATATACATGGTAGATAATGAGAGATCAATATGAAAACCCATGACAAATTGCTAACAATGGCTGGAGTGCACAATTTCACATTTTGTTCTTCATGCTTTTGAATTGTTAAATGTGTATTACAACCATGCTGTTAATTTTACACTTTAAACAAGAAGGCTGGAGATGCAGCTCATTCATAGAGCACTTTCCTAGCACAAATGAGTTCCTAATTGGATCCCCAGCACCACAAACAGAACACCAACTAAATATACTATCTTCAGTGCACATTATAATTATGTCAAGAAAGCCAGTCAGAGATCCCTGAGTAATAAATAAAAATTGACACAAATTCTATAGAAAACACTTGGCAAAATGTTTCAAATGACTTAAAGTCTTTGGCTTGCCTCCAAAAAAATTTTTAAAGTATGCCCCCAAATACTCAATTGTATGTAGTAAAAACAAAAATGTAACTTAATGATGTTGAAAATACAGGCTATGTTAATTCTTAGAGGAAAATTCATGTAGTTTAAACATGTAGAAAACATACTGCTGACATGGTAAATATATCATCATTTTATCAAGTAATTTGCAAGGAATTGAAGTATAACATTTTTGCCAAAAAATAATAAATAAATAAGACATATTACAGAAACACTAGAAAGATAATTTCCAAAATAAGACACCACCTTGCAGTTGTCCGAATTTTTTGCACTATGTATTAATTCTAAGGAGCAGCTAGGTGAACAAGAGCGCTTAAAATAAAATATAAGCACTAGAGATAATGTACATATCACTTAAAATTAAAACTGAAAAACAAAAACATGAGGGACCTAAGCAAGTGTCTACAGAAATCAACTTTCAAATTATTTTGCTAATAGTGTATACGGCTACTACTTACTTTTTACAGTCTTACTTTTTAAAATCCTTACACTGGGTTATATTATGCTTATGAAAACATACTTTTACCCAGGTATACTCTTCATGCCACATGCCTGATATTAGTAGCATCTAATCTGCATCATCTGCCTTACCACAGAAAGGTGACCAAAAGTATCAGAATATCAACCATAGCTAATAGTAAATGTCCACACAATGGTTCAGTTCCTGAACAAGATCTAAAGTATGTCTCCAACATGTCATCACAAAAAAAAGTAAAATGCACTAACAAAGTATCCACTACACACTTAGAGGTGTATCCTGAACTCTTAAGGTGAGACTTGGCTAAGGAAAGGGCATAGGGAAAATATATTGACAGAAATAAATAAAAACTCTGTTTGCAACTACTGTCCTAATTTATGTATTTTGTATCTCTAAGTTCATTTTCCACAAAGTAAATAACATTAAAATTCATGAGCTCATAACTGATGTGCAGATTTCTCTAAAAGGAACCATTTAAACACACAATAACAACAACTAGTTAAAAAAAATCTACAATTCATGGTTTTAAAGAATACTTCAGGAAAACCATTAATGCACACAAAAACACATCCAAATCCTTTCTTGGTTCCCACAGTTCAAATGCCAACAAAACCACTGAACAGCTGTGAAACAGACTATCCCTGAGAATTGGAAGAGTAAACAAAGCAACCCACTCCACTACCAATATGAGCACTATAGAATTTTTAATGAGAATGCAACTGACTTTAAAAGTTGATGTTTAAAGAAAACATTAAACAGAAAAATGGCATTAAATAACAAGGTCAAAATTTTACTGACCTCTTATGGTAGGTAGTAAGTATCTTCCTGATACTACATTCACCAAATTCATTCTCATAAAACCAATAACCCCGACAAGATTTATTCCTTGAAATTTTCATTTCAGGTGTGGTGGCACACATCTGAAATCCCAGCAACTCAGGAGGCTCAGAGAAAAGAATCAAAAGTTTGATACCAGCCTCAGCAACTTAGCAAGACCCTGTCTCAAAATAAAAAATAAAAAGGGCTGGGGGGTACTGGGGATGTGGCTCAAGAGGTAGTGCGCTCACCTGGCATGCACGGGGCGCTGAGTTCGATCCTTAGCACCAGTTAAAAATAAAATAAAGATGTTGTGTCCACTGAAAACTAAAAAATAAATATTAAAAAATTCTCTCTCTCTCTCTCTCTCTCTCTCTCTCTCTCTCTCCCCCAAAAAAAAAAAAAAAGTTGGGGGGGCTGGGGATGTGATTCAATGGTTAAGTGCCCCTGAGTTTCATCTCTGTACCCCCTCCTCCCAAGAAAAGAAAAACAAATTTTCATTTCAAAACACATTTCTTCTTGCTACAGAATGCCATATTACCTAATATATTACCCTAGAGAGATAATTAATGCTCTTTTCTTGTGAAGACATCTGCCACCAATAAATGAACCACCTGATAATAGCTTTTGACTCATTCTTTTAAAACTCAAATGACCATCTGCTCTAAGTTTTAATGGCATCTCTCCAAAGTTCAATAACTTAGAGAATTTACATAGCTGAAGTCTTTGTTGCAAACTTTTGTGAAAACAGTAAAGCATGCTAGTTAATATCAATAACCATAAGCTCTTGAGAAAACCAGAAAAAGCTCAGATTCACAAAGGAGTGATTAAAGGAAAATATTAAATTTCCCTATAGACCCCATATCAATTTATATTCTCACTTTATACATGTAAATAATAAAACTATTTAACCTTTCAAAACATTTCCCCATAGAAAAGATGACAGAAAACTAGAGTTTTCAATACAAACAATTCAGTCTATTAAGCACTTCAATATGGAAAAAGACTATCTAAATTAGCAATTATTTAATAGCAAAAAAAAAGACCTAATTGTTCATTAACAAGAAAATGGCTACATATATTAGGTATACAATAAAATACCTAAAATAGATTTTTGAACAGCCACAAAATTCAAAAAGAATCCTTCGATCATAATGCTGAATATTTTTAAATTACAGAAGAATACAGTGTAACAAATATAGTACTACTTACTGTTTACATAGAAAGACATGACATTTAAATAATATAAAACATAACTCAGGAATGACAAAAAACTAACCTGATAGTTAACACAGGACAAGAAGAAAGACAATGTCATTGGAGAGCAATACACATACAGTGTTCAAATATATTAGTAGTGCTTAGTTTCCACAACAGTATATTTGCTAATATTACTGACTTATCTACTTGGCTATTTAAAATATTATATGATAAATTTTAAAGCTTTCTAAAAATAAAAACACCTGAGCAGGGGCTGGGGCTCAGCAGTAGTGCACTTGCCTGGCATGTGTGAGGCACTGGGTTCAATTCTCAGCACCACATATAAATAAATAAAGGTCTATCAACAAATGAAAATTAAAACTAAAAAATTTAAAAAAAAAAAAAAAAAAAAAAAAACAGCTGAGCACACCTATAATCCCAGCTGGGGAGGCTATGCCAGTAAACCACAAGCTCAAGGCCAGCCTGGGCAATTTAGCAAAAGCCCATCTCAAAAATAAGATAAAAAAGGGTCTGGAATAAGGCTGAGTAATAGATTGCTCAAGGTCCAATCCCTGGTATCACAAAAAAAATAAAGTAAAAAATCTTCAGTAGACTAGTATGGTGCCTAGCTAATCCACTAAAATTATTGCCCAAATTAAAAGACTTCATCTAACATTAAAAAGAATTTATACCAGTCACGATGGCATACACCTGTAATCCCAGCAGCTCGAAAGGCTGAGGCAGGAAGATCACAAGTTCAAAGCCAGCCTCAGCAACTTAGTGAAACCCTGTCTCAAAATAAAAAATAAAAAGGGCTAAGGATGACTCAATGGCTAAGTGCTCCTAGAGCCAATCCCTGGTACCAAAAAAACAAATAAAATTTGGGCTGGGGCTGTAGCTCAGTGGTAGAGTACTTGCCTAGCACATGTGAGACACTGGGTTCGATCCTCAGCACCACATAAAAACAAAATAAAGGTATTGTGTCCACCTACACTATTAAAAGAATTTACAATTCTTTAACAATTATCAAATGTAATTAGTTACTGTGGCATAATTTTATGTCATTCAACCAACGAAGAAATTCTATTTCTGATTTATAGATTCATCGACTTTAACCATAGGGCTGGGGATTTAGCTCAGTGACAAAGCACTTGCTTAGCACTGGGGGTGGGGAGGGGCACACACACACACACACACACAAAAAAAAAAAAAAAAAAAACTTTAACCCCAAATCACATGTGACAAAAAATTATTACAGATTAATGTAGTTTAACCAAACTCCAGTATCCATCTTTATTCTCCTGAACTATCAAATTACTAATTCCTTTAGAAATAGTCTCAACTATAATTAAAACTCTTAATGAGGGCAAGGCCTTTGTGACCTACCAGCTGGTTGGTATATTCCACATTCCTGACTCTTGAGAAATACTAAATTAATGAAAATAAGATTGTTGTGATTAACAACACCAGCCACTATTTACTACTACCAAGTTTTTTTTTTTTTTTTTTTTTTTTTTTTTTTGATACTAGGGATTGAACCCAGGGGCACTAAACCACAGAAATACATCCCCAGCCCTTTCTGTATTTTTATTTAAAGGCAGGGTCTCACTGAGTGCCCAGCCCTTTTTGTATTTTTATTTAAAGGCAGGGTCTCACTGAGTTGCTTAGGGTTTCACTAAATTGTTGAGGCTGGCCACGGAACCCAGCTCTGTTTTTATTTAACCTTTTGGACACTACTTAAATAGGCATTATCATTCCTGTTTTATAGGTGAAGAAAATGAAGCCCTTGCCTAAAGTTACAGATTAGTAAATTCAAGGTGGATCTTACAAACTTTAGAGTGCTTCAGTCTAGCATGGGTAACCCTCTCCCAACTTAAATCGAAGAATAACATATCTAGGGCATCTTGTTAATATAAGTTATTAAATCCTACTCCAATATTTAATTTCAAAGAAATACATTTTAATCAAAAAGATTCCTTTTAAAATTAATTTCAACAATATAAAAGAGAAAAACACCATCTACTTCCAGCCAATATTTTTTTTTCATGATGGGGGGTACTGGGCATTGAACCCAGAGGCACTTTACCACTGAGCCACATCTCCAATTCTTTTTATTTTTATTTTTTTTTTTATTTTAAGACAGGTTCTCACTGAATTGCTTAGGGCCTAACTAAATTGCTGAGGCTGGCCTCGAACTTGCAATCCTCCTGCCTCAGCAGGAGGACTATAATCCTGAGCCACTGGGATTACAGGCATGTGCCACCAGACCTGGCTTCCAACCAATTTTTAATATGCATTAAGAAAATTTCTTTGGGCTGGGGATGTGGCTCAAGCGGTAGCGCGCTCGCCTGGCATGCGTGCGGCCCGGGTTCGATCCTCAGCACCACATACAGACAAAGATGTTGTGTCCGCCAAATACTAAAAAATAAATATTAAAATTCTCTCTCCCTCTCTCTCCTCTCTCTCACTCTTTCTTTAAAAAAAAAAAGAAAAGAAAAGAAAATTTCTTTGACAGTATCGCCCCAAAATCTACAACCCTCCCATCATATCTTTTCTATTTTTGTAATCTCAGCTACTGTATTGTAAGGACACACAATAAAATTATAACCAGGCCACATTCAGTCCAAACAAGAAACAAGTAATCAAAATAGGTGTACAATTGGAAATTTTAATAATATATTTGTATTTTCAGCATTGTTACACAAGAGTAAGAAATTAATCAAGTGAAACATAAGAATTTCATTTTATGGGTGAAGAATTGAGGTTCAAGTTAGGGGGAGAAAAAAGAAGACTACTACTAATACTATCACACACACAAAAAAAAGTTCCCACCTACCACCCCATTTGTTGTTGGTTTTTGTTTTCTTCTGTTTTCTGGGGGCAGGGACAGGCTGGGGATTGAACTCAGATGCAATTTACCACTAAGATACATCCCCAGCTCTTCTTATTTTCATACAGTCTCACTAAATTAATGAGGCTGGCCTCAAACTTGGACTCCTCCTGCCTTAGCCTCCAGAGTCAATGGAATTACAGGCATGCACCCCATGCCCAGCCATTTCTTGTTTTAAAAGGAACAAGATTATCATCAAGAGGATAAATTCACCAGGCATGGAGGCACATACCTATAATCCCAGCAACTTGAGAGAGTGAGGCAAGATTCCAAATTCAAGACCAGTCTCAACAACTTAGTAAGACACTGTCTCAAAACAAAAATTAAAAAAGAAACAGACAGTCTAAACAGGGCATGATAGTACACTCCTATAATCCCAACTACTTAAGAGGCTGATCCAGGAGGATCACTTGAGTCCATCATTAGTTTAAGATGAGCCTGAGCTATTGCAAGACCCTGTCTCAACCAAAAAAAAAAAAGTTATTTAAATTCTAATTTTTAAGTTAGCCACAAACTCACTTAGTGATAAAATCTAACCTGATCAAACAAGGGGCTACATACAGTATATAGTCTTTTTCCCCTTAGAGTTATTCATATGCTTCATTGCAGAAATATTAATGTACTTGATTTCCGGGTATTGCTGTAGGCCTCTGTGTGTTACGTGATAAAGATACCATAAAATAATTCTAAAATTCAAAAGCTTATAAACTCAGTCCCAAGCATCCTGAATAAGGAGTTTAAACATCCATTAAAACTTCTATTTTGGGGCTGGGGTTGTGGCTCAGCGGTAGAGCACTCGCCTACCACGTGCGAGCGAGGCTCTGGGTTCGATCCTCAGCACCACATTAAAATAAATAAATAAAATAAAGGTATTGTGCACAACTACAACTAAAAAATAAATATTAAAAAAAAGAAGATCAAAAAGACTTTTAAAAAATATATTTAAAAAACTTCTACTTTTGCTGGCACAGTGGCACATGCCTGTAATCCCAGAAGTTCAGGAGGCTAAAGCAGGAGGACCAAAGTTCAAAGCCAGCCTCAACAATTTAGCAAGACCCTAAGCAACTGAGTGAGATCCTGTCTCAGAATAAAAAATAAAAATGGTTAGGGATGTGGCTCTGTGGTTAAGTGGCCTTGGATTCAATCCCAGAACCAACAACAACAACAAAAAAAAACTACTTTCATTTTTTTCCATAAAAATACAAGAATAAAATTGAGTTTTACTTACTGTAAATTAACCAACTGTCATAGCACCCTCACTGGGTCAGTATAAATAATCATACATCACATTTGAAATGATACAGTGAAATTGAGTAGAAATTTGAGAACATGAGGTGCTAACAACTGCCCTCAAGCACCTCCAGCATATTAACATATGCTGCAGCTTTGGGGCACTTAGGCTGACTTGTGTAGTGTGTCCTAATGATACACAAGTCACTGATTATCTTGAGATAAGAACTTAAAGAGTCCAAATTTTAATTTTTTTTTTATAATAGTATTCTGGGCTGGAGCTGGGGCCCAGTGGAAGAGTGCTCACCTAGCATGCATTAGACACTGGTTTTGATCCTCAGCACTACATAAAAATAAAATAATAAAATAAAAATATTGTGCCCACATATAACTAAAAAATAAATATTTAAAAATAACAATAATAGTATTCTAAATTTGCACAACTTTTCTGGGATGAAAAGTATTTGTAAATGAAATGCTCCTTGGAAGATATTTTTTTAAATTATATCCATTTAGGGACTGGGTTGTGGTTCAGAGGTAGAGTGCTCGCCTACCATGCGTGAGGCACAGGGTTCAATCCTCAGCACCACATAAAAATAAAGATATTGTGTCCACCTATAACTAAACAATAAATAAATAAATAAATAAATATATATATATATATATATATATATATATATATATATATATATATATCCATTTAATCTATCCCAGGTATTGTCTTAAAAAAATGAAAAAATACTGTCCCAAAGAAACTAATAAGAAAACTTATGTTTAAAGATGTTTCCAAGCAGAGTACAGTGGTGCACGCCTGTAACCCCATTGACTCAAGAGGCTGAGAGACAGGAGAATTACAAGTTCAAGAACATCCTTGGCATCTTTGTGAGACCCTCAGCAACTTAGCAAGACCCTGTCTCAAAACAAAAAGAGCTGGAGATACAGTTCAGTGATAAAGCACCCCTGGAGATTCAATCTCCAGTACCCAAAAAAATAAACTTTTAATAATAATACATTTCCTTCACTACATAGTTTACAACACTGGAAATGAGGTATATTGCTAATAAATTCTCATGTTTGCATCCTTAAAAGAAAATAATTTCTACTTAATTTTAAATTTAGTGGATTTTTAATCATTTGTTCAAAATATATAAATGAAAGACCTTCCAATTAATTTGTAAGAAATTACTAGCAACACAAAAGATAGGACACTAAGAGCTGAATTTCAGTCAGTTTTTACTTAACTAGTAAATAGAATGAAAAAAGAAGTAGTCAGCCCTCTGTATCTATGGGTTCCAGATCCTACAATAGTCCCTACTGTCCCTGACCACATACACACAAACATTAAATGTAAAACTTTTCTCATAAAAGAAAAGGAAATACTATCTACCATCTGATAGTTCAGTAGACATGATATGATGGCAGATATAATGGCAGATATTACGTCATATCTGCCAAGGAAGAGCTTGGCTGCAAGAGTTTAAATGACTGGGATTTTGAGCTAATCTGTATGGAACAAAGAAAAGCTAAAAGATTAAGGACACCAGTACTACTTTGATAGTAAAGGCTAACCACCTCAACCTGGAGAACCTAATGCCTCATATGTAGCTCAATAAACTGCTTTAACAGCAAACAAGTTTCTCACAGGAATGATACTTTTTCTTTTTTTTAATATTTATTTTTTAGTTTTCAGTGGACACAACACCTTTATTTTATGTGGAGGTGAGGATTGAACCCAGTGCCCCGCACATGCCAGGCGAGCCCGTTACTGCTTAAGCCACATCCCCAGCCCCTCTTATAAAACGCTAAATATAACTATAAATAAGAAACTACCTGTTACATATTACATACACACACACAGAAAAATCATAAATGTCTAACAATAGTGTTACATTAAGTTAAGCAGATAATTATACTATGCACTAGAGTAAGAGTTCTCATCTTCAACACTAAATGGACCAGAGAGCTAGTTTTGAGAGAAGTATTTTGAACTTAGAAATAAATACACAAATTATTACTCAGGTTTGGGAGTGGGAGGGAAAGTGTAATAAAATTAAGTAATTTTCAGGCCTCCAAGGACTCTTAACTATTTCTTAAAAAAAAAAGAAACTTTTTTTAAAAAAGATAGAGGACAAAGGGAAAGACATGAGATATAAGTAAGATACGAGAGACAGTAATAAGAAAGTACTAAGTTTTTGTATTTTTGCTACTGTTGTTGTTAAGAGACAAGGTCTTACTACATTGCCGAGGTTGGTCTCAAACTCTTGGGCTCAAATGATTCCTCTACCTCAGTATCCTGACTAGCAGCAACTGCAGGTGCAAACCACCATGCCCAACTCAATGCTTAAATTTTAAGTCCAGCAAATTACTAATAATATAACTGTGAAGTTTAATGGCCTTTGGGGAGTTATAGGGCCTTTTACATGTTATACTACTAGCCCTTGAAATTTAATGCAGTTTTCAGAGCAAATTCTAAAATATAATGAAAGATCACATATTTATGGGGAAGAGAGAGAACAAAAACAATGCAAACTATTTGGGACTAATTTTCCTGATAATTTCCTGATAATTTCCATAAAACCAAGGCAAATGGAATAGGTAAGAAATGTGGAGCATAGGAAATTAAAGAGACTACTTCATTTTCTACATGTATAGAACACAAATTTTTCAGTTTGTTAAATATTAAATAGTAACCACTATGAGAACAGAAAAAAAAGTGGTATTTCCAACTCACTGAGAAAAATATACATTAAAATTTAAAAAGTAAGACAATAGTAAACTAAAAAATATATACCAGTTATAACAAATACAAACAAGGTAAATTCTATTAAAAACAATGAATCTCAAAATCAGTGTACACAATATTTAATCATGTCATTTACAAGAGAATCTCCTATAATAAATTAACAAATAAGTTAAACACAAGCCAGGCAGAGTAGACATGCATCTGTGATCCTCACATGCATGCAATTCCAGTGAGTTGGGAAGCTGAGGCAGGAGGATCACAAGTTCAAGGCTAGCCTCATCAATTTAGTGAGATGCAGTCTCAGAATAAAAAATAAAAAGGGCTGAGGATGTAGCTGGGTAAAGAAGCCCAGGTTCAATCCCCAGTACAGCAAAAACAAAAGAAAAAAAGTGTACAGAAAGATTATATATATACACACACAAGGATGTTTGTTGCAGCATTGTTTAAAATGTCAGAAAGGTGCTGGTGATGTAGTTCAGTGGTAGAGTGCTTGCCCCATAGAACGTGTGAGGTCCTTCATTCCAATCCCCAGTTATCACAAAAAAAAATAAATAAATAAAATGACAAAAAAAAAAGAAAACAATACAAAAGAATGATTAAATAAAACTGTTTTAAACTACTATATACTATGTACCTACTAAAAAAAGTAATACAGATTATGTTCTGTCACAGAAAGATACCCAAGACAAAAATATGCAAAAAAAAAAAAAAAGAATGCTGAAGAACAACACATTTAGGCAAAGAAGAGATGAGTATACATATATATTTCTTTATAAGTAGATAAGTTTAAGGCATAAAAATAATTGTCACTTTACTATATAAGGAATACCTATTAAATTATTTGTAAGAAAAACAAAACATATCAAGTAGGAATAAGCACAAAACTATAGTGTCACCTTATGTACTCACCCAACCATAGACTGAAAATTTTATACAGGCAAAGCCATGTCTGTACTGAATTTGTACAGACTTTTTCCTTGTCATTATTCCCTAAACAACAAAGTATAACAACTATTTATACAGCATTTTCTTTGTAATTAAATACCGTAAGTAATCTAGAGATTAATATATACAGGAGAATATGCATAGGTTATATGCAAATATTGCCCCATTTTATATGAGGGACTTGAGTATCCTTGGATTTCGGTATCTTCAGGGGTTCCTGGAATCAATCCCCTGAAGATACCAAGGCACAACTATACAGTAAAATCTCAGCTGAACAAAAACAAGGAAATCACAAGCACTGGACATTTCATTTCTAAACTAGATATTTAAATTTTATACACAATTTTCACACAGGAAAAGTATTATAGATAGTGATCATTTCTGAACTACTGAACTGTACTTGAAAGAATGACAAAGGAGAAAAGCAATAAACTAGAAGAAAAGCAATAAGCTGGATGTTCATCCCTACTATCTGCCATTTACTAACTTTGTGATGAAACAAATTTTTTAAACCGGGTGAGCCTGAGTTACCTTTTATCTATTTTAGGATATTACCTCTCTAACCTCAGATCAGATAAGTCAAAAAACCCTTTGAAAAACACATTTTGTACAGAAAATATTTATTTATAGCTATATATTAACTTTCTAAAAGATAAAAATATAACACATGTACCTTTCTCTCAAACTACTAATTTAGTGCAAAAGACAATTATGTCACAGCATACTTACTGTAACAGAAGCACAAGTGCACTGATCACAATGGCTAGCAATCAAAGAGGGTGAGAAGAGTTCCTTGTGGGTTAGCTACCAGAGAACACATTTAAAAGGAAATATCTAATCAGAGGAATATAGCTATTAAGTACAGTACTAGAAACATATATTAAGGTAGCATTACACTTGCAAAAAAACATGTATATCAGAAAGCTGTTACATGTTCCTTTTGTGAGGGGGACAGGGATACTGGAGATTGAACCCAAGGCCTCACACTCTGCCACTGAACTACATCCCCAGTCCCTTTTACTTTTTAGGGTCTCACTAAGTTGCTGAGGCCAGCCTGGAATTTGTAAGCCTCCTGCCTTAAGTCTCTCTGGTAGGTGGGATTACAGCATGTGCCATCACACCTGCCTAACTTTATTTCTTTGTGTACACTCTTCTCCCAGACGACCAGTCTGGGAGAAGACCAGTCTACTTTTAGAAACATATATTACTCTAACAATAAATCAAGGTTTGAACTCTGCTGAGGGGAGAAGTGAAAACAGAAAGTCTGTGCATCTCAAGTAGAAAGATAGTCACTTAATTCCCTGCTAATCAAAGTGTGTCCTTGAGTAGTATGTCCATTACCTAGGAACTTATTAAAAATACTCCTGCAGAATCACAGAGCTACTGAATCACAAGCTGCATTTTAAAAGGTCCCCAGGATATCTGTTTCCTCTTTGTAAAGTTTAACTATCCCATAACATAAGGTTTGAGAAGTACTGACATACAGGTCTACTACTTGATTTAATGAAGTGCTCAACCAAAATGTAATCTAGTGGTAGTTAGGCATGCTTGAGGCCCTAGGTTCAATCCCCACTAAAAATGAATAAATAAACAGATAAATAAAATCATTTAAAACATAGTATTTTCTGACAGAAGTAAATAAGAAAAGTCATTTTGTAGACATCTTTAAAATAAGCAGGATCCTTAGAAAAATCAAGATTTCCTTGCAGATGCCATTAGCAAGAAATATCTCACAATATTCACAGATCTGGCATCCTATTCCCCATTGTTCCCCCAAATCCTGTTTTATCCTAATGTTCTATTCTCTGACAATACCCTTTTCTACTATAGTTCTAGAAACAAATTAGAAAAGGAAAACATGAGGATTATTAATCCGTTTCCTTTCCCACCCCCATCCCTGTCAAACAGAATCAGCACTTTTAAATTTTTAAATGAATACAAACATCTGAATAATTTCTCCACATGTGACCTGAGAAATGGTCTTTACTAGTGTTGGAAATAAAAGATTAAGAGCTATTCCTAAAACAGCTTGGACCAACTATGACTGGAAAGCTAATTTTGAATAAACTTATTTTAAGGACTACAGATGTAGCTCATTGGTACAGTATTTGCTACAATAAACTTGATTTTCTTTACCTAAAGATTTTATTATTCATACCAAGAATAACAGGAAAAAAAAAAAAAAAAGAACCTCTATAGGAAATCCAAATAGTCTTCATTCTCTTTGGTAACAACACTGTAGTCAAGTGATCACAAAACCAGCACAAGTAAAAACACATTTTCCCCCAAATCCTATAAGTTAGTATCTACATGATACAATGTCAACTATACCTACTTGATTATAGACTTCACAAAATTAACATCAATTAACTAAATAATAACATATATTTCCACAACCTTCTTGCTGACTACAATTTAGCCAAAAGTATATGGATAGAAGATTCAAGTTTTATCACTCAAATATAAACCAAATGTTCCTCTTTGTAAGGTTTAACTATCCAGAACATAAATTCAAACACATATTTCCCGAAAGAAAAAAACATATATACCAAAATATTTCAGACCCACATACAACCCCCAGTTAAAAATTTCTAATATGTGATAAAAGTCTAAGAGAAAGATCCTAAATGACACGATCACTCCAGAATCTTTAACCCTCAGAAAAGTTTCAAAAAATTTTATATTAAAGGTCAACCATTTCTTAATTCCCAAACATACTGTGATAAAATTTCTGTCCATTCAATGTGGGTATAAGTTGAGCACAAATAATGAATAATCACTGGTTGTAGTGGCATGACTATAATTGCAGCTACTCAGGAAGCTGAGGCAGGAGGATCACTTGAGTCCAACAGTTTTAACTCAACCTCAGAAATTTAGTGAGATACTGTCTCAAAATAAATAAAATAAAATGAAAAGGGCAGAGGATGTAGCTCAGTGGTAGAGCACCCATGATTTCAATTCCCAGTACCTCAAACAAAGAATAAAAATAAATACAAAGGCAACCACAGTTATTCTGGTAAACACCATAACACCAAGTCCTTTTTTTTGTTGTTTTTTTGTAATTAACTATAACATATGTCAAACACATAAAAAATATAAAAATTTAACACCAATGACCCATCATCCACTTTAAGACAAAGCATAACCAAAACAGTTAAAGTCCCTCCTTTACTTCCACCAATTGTACTCCACTCCCTTCACAAAAAGATATCTATTCCCCTGAATATGATATTAATGTTTTACCACCTACGTTTACCACACTCTTACATATCCCTAAACCGATTTTGCTCCCTCCAAGGGACTTTTGGAAATGTCTGGAGATATTGTAGATTATCAAAAGGGGTGGATACTACTGCATCTAATAGGTAGAGACCAGGAACAACATTGGCCCACTACAAAATACAGGACATACCTACAATAAAGAATTATCCTATCTAGGGTTGGGGATATAGTTCAATTGGTAGAGTACTTGCCCTGCAAGCACAAGGCCCTAGGTTCAATCCCCAGCACCACCAAAAGACAACATTATTATCGTATCTAGTTCAAATATGTCAGCCACGTGCAGTGGCACACGTCTGTAATCCCAGCAACATGGGAGGCTGAAGCAGGAGGATAACAAGTTTGAAACCAGCCTTGGCAACTCAGCAAGACCCTCAGCAACTTAGGGAGATCTGTCTGAAGAAAATAAATAAAACAGAATTTTTAAAAAGTACCCCTGGGTTAAATTCCCAGTACCACATAGACAATGAACTGAAAAGTGCAAAAGCCAACTGTGAATAACCTGCTGATGAGAGGCAAGTTAACACACTTATTAATGAGTCAAATGAATAATATATACCTCCTGGTCAGGTTCACTAAGAACAAAATACCATTTCTATGGTACTCTTGTCCAAAATACATAATCTGAATGTAATCATGAGGAAACATGAGTCAAACCTAATTTGAGAGACAGACTACGTGGTCATTGTCCAACATCTAGATCATAAAACACAAAAGAACAAGAAACTGGTCCAGACTCAAGAAGACTACTAAATACAATGTATAATCCTGGACCACAAAAAGAACATTAATGGAACAACTGATAAAGCTAGCATAAGGCATGTAGGTCAGTACTATTGTATTACTGCCAATTTCCTGGTTTCAATAATTATAGTTAGCAAGACCCTAACATTATGAAGTTTTAACTTCAACTATTATATAAATATCAAGTATTAAATATAATAAGTAGAGTAAATCTTGCAAAACGTAATGAAATGTCAATGGACATTAATTATTAAATATTTTGAAGGAGAAAAAATAAAACTCTGAAAGTAATATTATAGTCCTGGGGCAAAACCAGAGCCAAGAATTTATGATTTGTTCAATCCTTTAATAATAAAAGACCTAATGAAATGAAACCATAAAAACTAAAATACATTTCACATGAAGGCTACCCCTCCTGCATCTAGGAGCATTTTTAAAATGTTTGCTAAAGGCTGGGACATACTTCAGTGGTAGAACATATGCAAGGTCCTGGGTTCAATACCCAGCACCAAAAAAATGAGGTGTCTGCTAAAGTAATCAGACAAGATGAACCACTATATATTAACAATGTGTTAAATTACCTTGTAAATTAAACTAAGAGTCTAAAACAGTTGCCTCTGAAAAACACCTATTTTTATATTAGGATAATGAAATCATTAATATGATATACTTTCTACTACAAAACATATAGACAACATTAACATCCCTTCAAAAATCACTACAGATATTGGTCAAATTACATTATAACATGTGCACATACAAATATGTAACAACAAATCCCACCATTAAGTACAATTATAATGCACTAATAAAAAAAAGTGGGAGGGAAAAAAAAATCACTATAAGCCAGGCATGGGCCCATGTTTACAATCCTAGTAACCAAAAGGCTGAGGCATAAAAATCATAAGTTCAAGACCGGCCTGCTTCAGCAATTTAGTGAGACCCTGTCTCAAAATTAAAAATTAATAAATAAGGATGTGGCTCAGTGGTAGGATCCCTGGATTCAGTCCCCAGTACACACACACACACACACACACAATCACTATAGAAGGTAATAAAAATAAGTTCTGGTATTCTATTGCATTGGGAGTATGATTTTCAACAATAGTGATATGCTACATATTTTTATAAAACTAGAAAAAAATAATTTTGAATATTTTCACCACAGATGACAAAAAGAATAACTGAAGTTCAGGGCATGTTTGGGGGTATTGTGTTTTTGTTTTTGTTTTTTGGGGGAAGTCATACTGGGGACTGAACACGGGGACACTTTACCACTGAGCTACATTCCCAGCCCTTTTTATTTTTATTGAGACAAGGCCTAAGTTTCTGAGACTCGCTTCAAACTTGCAATCCTGCTTCAGCTGGGATCACAGGTATTGTGCCCTGTTCAGGGTCTGTTAAACTTTACATTTACCTTAGAAAGATATTTAAATTTCTCCAAAATCTACAATTACTGATCCCAAGAATTCCTCCTAATTATTGACTTGTGGTCAGGCTTCAGCATGAGCTAGCATGCAAAATTTAAGTGAGCAGAACAGGCATATGTTGTTGGGAGTGTAAAGAGTAAAATGTTTTCACAATGAAATTAGTCAACATCTATCAAAATGTTTAAATATGTGCATGCTTTGATGCAACAATTCCACTTCTGAAGTACTTAGCACATATGCAATGATACATATACAAGGATTTTATTCAGGGCATCATTGTAAGTAAGAAGACCTAATATAAATGCCTATAAATAAAGTAATTGATTAAACAAATTTCTGCATCCAGTCACTGGAACACTATGCAGCCACAAAATAATAAGGAAGACCTACACATACATGCTAACATGGCACAATTATCAATATAGTACTACGTGAAAAAACAAAAGCTCAAGAGTAAAATAGTTTAATACCATTTATACTTAAAAGGGGGAATAGATTTATATTTTCAGTATATTCATATCTATGCTTACAATGCATGGCATATTCTGTAAAAATAAACAAACAGAAAACAATTCTTTTGGTCATGCACATAGATCCCTTTGTGGTGTATAAAAAACTGTTTAACAAACACAATTTTATAAATTACTTGTGCAAAAACTGAATCGGCTTGTTAATTTCTTTTTTATTGATGCTAGCAAAAACTATGAGCACATTTCAAGATTTGTCAAGTGGGGATGGGGATATAGCTCAGTGGTAAAATGCTTACCTAGAATGTGTAAGGCCCTGGGTTCAATCCCCAGCACCATATAAAATAATAAATAAATAAATAATTTTGTTAGGCTTTGTCAAATTCAATTATAATATCTTAGAGGCATCTCGTTTCGAAATTCTGAAAAGTATCCAATTTAAAATTTTCTACTGAATACAATTACCAAGGATAAATCTGTGAAAATGAATTAGATTAAATAAAGCAGGATATCAAAAAGGATAACTGTAGTTCAGGGCATGTTTTGGGGTATTGTGTTTTGGGGTTTTGTGGGAGGGGCTAATACTGGGGACTGAACACAGGGATACTTCAGAATGAAAGCAAGCCTTCAGTTTATCATATTTTAAAAAATTAGAGTCTATAACAAGAGCCCCATAATGTAGTGAATCAATGACAACAACTGAATGGGTAGGAACCTGACATCACCCTACTGAGAGAGAATGCTAACAAACTAACAAATCAGGTGTTTCCAAAAACACCTAAAAGAAATTAGGTGTTTCCAAAGAAGTGGGTCAAGAGCTCACACTATTTTTTCCTCTATTGATAGAAACATATAAAATTAAACAATTTAGATAAAAAATAATTCCGGAGAGTTCTAAATAGCAATCATTCGACGACTGAACTCCAAGTCACGGTGTCACAGTAGGCAACAACAACAAAAAAAAAAGCTATCACTGCAAACTGGAAGCACGAACGGCCCCTTGGCAACTAAGCACCATATGGCAAGGCAAGCCTCCCTTCAGACAGTTATCACTTGATGGCTGATTAATTTCAATGGCTTATTTGACAGGCCTCTCCAGACCCCGTGCCTACAGGAGGAGGAGGAGGGGAGGGGAACTGTGTCTGTTGTATTCTCGGTGCTTTGTGTCTTGCAGGCTGGAAAGCATCCTGGTAATGGAACTGCCATTAATTCCCTTGGGAAGAAGGAGGTCGTTTCTGCAAGTTTTTGTGTACCCGGCACAGAATCTAAAATTCCATGTGGCCCTCCCCTTTCTGTTCACTCCAGCCGGGCACTGCACGCGAGGCGGCCCCGAAGCCCATCGCAGCGGAGTCCCCTCCCTAAAGCGCGCAGACCCAGCCAGGTGGCAGTAACTTACCAGTGGGCGCGCTGTCCAGGATGCGCAGGTCGTAGGCCCCAGAGCAGCGGTAGTTGGCGGCGGTGCCGTTGTCCCACACCACCACCACCTCCTCGGGGCTCTCAAAGCTCCGGACGGTGCCCACATGGCCCTCTCCGCCGTCCTGCTTTCCCCACTTCCAATCTGGGCCGCGCACTACCCGGGCCCCGACCCCTTCCACCATCACCCGGTTATTGCGGGAGTTACTCATCGGGGCCCGGGCGGTGGGCTCCGCCGCTGCCGCCGCCGCCGCCGGAGGGCCCGTGAGTGAGTTGGGCCCGGGCCGGACTCTCGGCGCCGGCGGGGGCGGCAGCGAGCCCCGGGGGACGTGGGAATAACTCACGGGGGCGGCGGCGCGGTCCCCGCGGAGTCCACAGCCGCTGCCCAGCCGTCGCCGCCGCGACCCCCGCTCGGAGTGGAGTCCAGCCCGCTGTGGGTCGGAGGCGGAGGCGGCGGCGGCGAGCGGGCAGAGGGGAGGGGGCCGTGGGCGGGGACTCTCCCGCTTCCTCCGGGCTCCCCGGCCGGGCTACAGCGACGGCCGCCAGGAAACCTCGCTCTCCCCCGGCCGGGAGCGCGGGGAGCGCAGAGGGCCGGGGGAGGCTCGCCCGGAGGGGACGGCGAGGGCGGCGGGGGGCAGGCCGAAATGCTGGCCTTTACTCTCCCCCGACCCCTCGCTCCGGGGTGGGCGCCCGAGCACCGGCGCCGCCTCCTCCCCCGTAGGCAGCGGTGGTACCTCCCGGCGTCCGGCGAGCACCCGGGCCCAGGGGCCCCCTTCTCTCTGCCCCCGCGCACGCCGCCGCGCTCCGCCCCGCCACAGAGTCCCCGCCGGGCGAGAGCGGCTCCACATCCGGGTACTGCCGCACTCAAGGCCTGAGCAGCACCTTCTCTGAGTAACTGGGAAGGGGATCCTCAGCAATAAAAGGGTGGGAAGGGTTTAGGAGAGTCGCGAGATTGGGGAAAGAAAGGCGACGAAAACCGATCTCTAAGCGTCTCTTCTCGGTCCGATGAGAATGCGCATGCGCAAGGTCTGGTTAAAAAGGGGTCGAAAGCCCAGCTCAAGCCTGAAGTGGTGAAGGGGCGGGTTGCTGGAGTTGACTCCCCGTGATGCGGCGAGCCCCATTGGTTAAGAGGGAAGGGGCGGAGCCACCCTAGAGGTGGAGGCTGCAGGAAGTGAGGATGGGGATACCACCCTGGCGCTGAACCTGCATAGGTGGTGAGATCAGTCTGTAAATTCTAGTGTTCTTAGGCGCACTAAGTGAATTTGGGATTCCATATTGTTTTAGTTTTCTTTTTGAATGAGGGCTGGAATAAGAGAGATTATAATGCAGATTAAAAGCGACCGTAGTTTTGTATGTGTAAATTGAAAGCATTTCAAACCAGAGTGGATGATTATTTATGAACTTCAATGGCATGGACTATTATGAGCCAGTATAAAAGCCTTTTGGAAAATGTGCCTTGTCTTTATGCAGAGTCAAGATAAAAAGTAGACTCCAAACTTTGCCTATTAGTAACTGTTCCTCTGCGGGGCTCATTGGCCCTCACCTGCAATCCCAGCAACTCCTGAGGCGGGAGAATCTCAAGTTCGATGCTAGCCTCGGCAATTTAGCAAGACCCTGTGTCAAAATAAAAAATGAAAAGGCCGGAATTGGTGGCTCACACCTGTAATTCAGGAGGCTCCGGACGCAGGAAGATCAAAGCCAGACTCAGCAATTTAGCGAAGCCTTAAGCAACTTAGCGATTCTCTGTCTCTAAATAAAATGCGAAAAAAGGGCTGGGAATGTAAATCAGTGGTCAAGGGCTCCCGGGTCCAATCACCAGCACCTGTAAAAAAGAAAGAAAGAAAGGAACTGGGGATGTAGCTCTGAAGTAAAGCATTCCTGGGTTCAATTTCCAGTACCAAAAAATAAA